>NC_047165.1:13933343-15408456 GCF_009819705.1 Hippoglossus hippoglossus
TAGAAGATTTCTTTTTTTTTAACTGTCAACATGGCACATGATGCTTTATGTGGGTCACACGGTTGCCCTGGTTGTATATTAGGGTTTGTGTTAGTGTTGACAATTGTTGTAACCACAATTTTTTTAAGAAGATGATATTAATGCAACTAAACAGGTCTTAAATTTGCATTTCTTTTAGGGTACTTTTTTAAAATCTCAAAATACTGTAATTCCTTTATGTTTAGGTGAGTTTATATAGAGTAATGGAAACATTTAATGTAAACATGTTTGAATGATATTTGTTATCTTCTATAATTAGTATCGAATCATCTATAGCTGATAAAATCAGGATATTTTCCTGACATTTTCCAGAGTATGTGAAAAGCAAATGTCCGCCCCAGATGCTCTGGACATCTTCCGTTTATTTAAGCCTCCTTGTGAAATGTCTGGGGAAAATGTTCTAGTGAGCCAATGTGAGAACAGGGCAGGAATATTTACGAAAAATGTACAGCACACGAGTGGATCTGTTGATGATGATTCATCATGGGATGGACACAAAACTTGAAGAATAAAAATATAGATGAAAAAGAGGTGGAATACAGGATCTTCCTTATACTCTCGCCTTGGAATTTATACATTGCCTGAGTGATTCTAAAACTGCTTAACAGGAAAGTAGAGTTAAAAGTTCCAAATTGTTAAACGCCACGGGGAGTTAAAGAGGGAGAAGAATCAAGTGGGAACTTCTCAAGGGTCCTCACGTTGCTTTTTAACTTTCAATCTTGTCATTGCAGGGAGAACCTGGATCAGAAGGGCAAAAGGGAATCGATGGGGAGAAGGTAAGTACTACTCTCTCCAGCAGACATATATTCCATACATAGCACATCAGCCAGATCTAGTTTCGTCAGGGAATCAATTCTTATAGGCTTTTCATTTTCTGTGTGATGCCCTGGGGGTAGGAGTGAAGCCGTTTTTTCCCCCTGTGTGGCTGTTTCCAGGTGCCTGTCATATCTGAAGTAGATCTAAGTGTGTTCTAGGCCGCAGTGTCCTTCTGCAGTGAAATTAATTGATATGTACGCTACCATAGACCCGGCATACTAATGGACTAAACTCATTTTTTAAATTACTGTAAGTCCCTTCTCTGTCATTTCAGGTTAAACTTTATTGCATGCTCTTAAATCCGCTGCCGTGATGAAACTAATAAATGCAATCTACAGTCAACCACAACAAAGGCACCAGCAAATGATATGACAACTTTTTCTTGAAACAAACCCCCCCCCCCCCCCCCCCGGCTGAAATCAATTATATATTTTGCGCAAACGTTGAAATTTAGGTTATTTATAAAGTCGGTAAAAAGGCTACGTGCCTTCGCCTGCACGTCTCTCAGCTCCTCAACTCGTGAATAATTCTCTCTATCGCTCAACTTACACTTTGACAAGCTCTGTGCGGGACGGCCAGGGACCACCGAGTCTGTCTTCACTCTAACACAATGTCACAGGTCAGTCAGCGACATTCACGTTTATAGGGCTGGCCCCGCTGTTGCAGTGCAGCCAAAAAATTCTTAATCAACCTTAATGCATATCTCAAAATATGGGCAAGCATTTTTAGGGGATTGTGCCCTGACAGTCCTTGGAAAGACCTTGAATTTGATGTTTAAGATGAGTGTGGGAACTCTGGTTCGAACTTAATTAAGATTCCTCTGGGATGCTGTTTCGGCCACAAGCAATTGTGCACATTCCTTAAAAAAGTATTAGCTGAATAAAAAAAAGGCGTTTTATGTTGTACAGCATTTGTTTGCCCACAATGGCACAATCTCAGTCGATGGCTGTGCAGATGGTCAGTTTAAAGAGGCTCAATAAAGGGACTCCTTTTCATCGCCATCTCCCCCTTGAGTCGACAAACAGCTGCCACAGAAAGAACGCCTCCCTGCAGGCTGCGGACCTGCACTCTGCCCAAACAGTGGAAAAACCAGGAGCAAATATTAACAGATCAAGCCAAAAGGTTATTGACCTATACTAGTCAGTAAAGAGCTTGGTTTTATTAAAAATGATTATGAGGACATTATTATATGATCTGTTGATTCAAAGCTACTGGGAGACTTTGGATAGTTGTCACAATATAGTGAAATGAATTATTTATTAGAAATACAGTCAGTCTTTTGTTGAGCACTGTCTAATATATAAAAGGAACTAGAGGGGAGGGGATAATGAAACCTTTAAATCATAATGGTTTGAGTACAGTTGCCTGCAAAGCTCGAATAATTAATTTGACCCCTCAAACAGTTTGGATTAAATTGTGTGTTTTCCATCAGACTTCTGCTATCCACTGACGTATGAAAATGTAATTATTTTTGTTATGCCTCTGCACTGACGACAGCTTTGACATTATGTTTTCTGATTGTACATCGTTCCGTCCCATTCTGCCATATCTCAGAAACACCTGGAGGGAATCTCTCCAAATTTGGCAAGAATGTTCACTTGCACTCAAGAATGAATTGATTCAAATTATTCCCAGAAATATATATATATGTATTCCAAGGGGTGACGAGAAATGCTTTTGTCATGATAATGGTATTTGATGATTACTGAGAATCAAATGTAGTCTACTGTTACAGCACATTTCAATGGAGAGCTGTAGAAAGCAGATAAACATGGAAGGATATGCTCCTTTCATAGATTTTGTACTGGTTCTTTAGTTATTTTCCATATCCTATCTACCCTGGATTATCATATAAGAAATCCTAGATGATTTTAAGCACGCAGTAATCCAAGTCTAGTTTGTTATGAAGGAAGAAAAAGAGAAGAAACAGAGTTAATTAAATTTGAAGGTTATAAACTCCACCGGCATGGCTGTCTTTGTTCCATGGTAAGTTGCTATTGGCAACTTGAAGAGCCAGTTGATGTCATATATACATTTGCATATGAAGGACACGATCAAGTTTAGTGGCCAAGAACTCTTGAAGAGATTGAGACCACCTAACTGGAAATGAACTCCGTCCACGTGGAGGAAGAAGAATGAATGTACATGATTCCGTGTGTGCTTTTATTCGCGGATTGGAACTGGGGCTAAGGCAATCAGGAGGAAGGAGTGAACAGAGGTTGTTATTTCTTCACTCTCTGCTTCACCCTGAGCTCCAGTGTAATGGACATCAGTGGCACATGTAGTGGAATCAGCTGGAAGCTCGTTCAGTATGAAGAGCCTGACACTGTGTTGCTTAACGCTTTACCGAGAGAAGAAGCTGCTTTAAAACCGCTAGAATCATCAAGTTCATGTCAATTGAGAATGAACAAGTTGGTGCATTACTTGTACGAATGTAGGGATCTATTAGGCGTATGGACAACATGATCATCAGACCACAGTACAAATCTGTGATGTCCACATATTGTTAAAGTGCATTTGCCAGCAAATATTTAGTGTGGTTAGCATAACATTGTTTTCATGGTCTTTAGGACTTTCCAGAGTTGTCGGTTGTGAGGTATAATATCACCAATGATCCATCCATTCATACTGCCTATCCTTAAAGAGTTGCAGGGGGGCTTGAGTCAATCCCAGCTGACATTGGGTGAGAGGTTCTGGAAAGTCTGGTCAGGTCTATGTATCAATTTGCCGTCAATAATCAGAAATTTTTTTTTTTATCAAGATGCTTTGACCAATCATATCCATCCGCTCCCTCAAAGCTGCTTGCATATCAAAACATCACTATCTTCTCCAACTCTGTGTGACCTGCACGCCGATCTGGTCTCAAACCATGTTTTCTTCAGGGCGACGGCAGGAGAGGCGTCTTTTTTTTCTTTCTTTGTGCTTCCCACATGGTGCACTCTCTCCTACATGACTCTGATAGATCTCCTCCAGAGACTTCTCACGCTGTGCCCCAAAGAAACAAGGAGAAGTTAAGAAATCAGAAATATTTCTGAAGCACCACTTCTAGCAGGCTTGTTTGACCATCATCACACACAGGCCATTATGGAATAATCAGGGACATTCAGTTATTGGCGGGTCTGGAACTTGCGTAGCTTAGCACAAAGACAGCTAGTCTAGCTAAATTAACAATGAAAAAGATACTGTAGCTTGACAGCTAACAAACCACTTACTGATATACTACTCTATTTAAAAATAGAGCTGTAGAACTAAGGTTAAACATGTCCTGATCTGTGTTTGTAATGAAAGCAGAGCGAGGACACTGATACATTTTCTTGTGACACTGAGTAAGACGACGAGCAACTGTGCTTCCTGAAATGTTCGACCTCTGTTAAAACGATTAGAATGATTTAATCTGTTTGTCCCTAAATGGAAATCTCCTTTTCATATAAAAAAAACAAACATATTTCAGCTGTTTCAAGTCAAGACATGAAATAGACAACATTTTATTTTTGACTTAAGTGTTTTTATTCGCAAATATTTCCAACATAAATTTCATCCACGTATCACAGTTTTTAACACATTACATTTGCTTTGTACACACACTTAAATTCGGAGGAAACCAAAGCAATTAAGGTCCAATGCAGGTTCCCCTATACCCACGAAATTAAACTATGATGGGGTCATCTCTGTAAGTAGATGTACATATGCTTATAAGCTAAGTTAGTGAATTAAATATTGCTCTGTGTCTTTAAATGCTCCCATCAAAACATATCATTTACCATCAATTACAGTAAAATGTGGTAATTACGTTCCTTGTGTGTATTTAAAGGGTGAAAATAGAGTAAGTGAGGAGCCAGGTCAAGACCCAGTGTGAGGATTAGCAGAAAAGATTTAATTGTAAACAAATGAAAGACTTACATGTTGTGCACATAAACTTGCCTGATGATTTGACTTCACATATTTACTGCGACTCCCAGACTCTATTACCCGATCTGTCCCTTCCCTGCAATTAGCTCATATTCCATTTTTAAAACTCGTATGTTATTTAAGGCTGGAGTGGACACCGGAGAAGCCAGAATTCTACGTATGAGCATGTGATCTAGTGTCATTTTGCAGATATGCTTCCTATGGGACCAGAGGGGGTGCACGGCGTGTTATCTTGTGGGGGTAATCCAAGTTACATGTTCGGCTGAAGAGTGAAGCGTCTTAGGAAAAGGAGTCGACTGACACTGGTGGAACCCGATAGCCTCCGCACAGGAGGATCTCTGACAGTGAACTCCGATATCCTCACACCAGAGCCCATTGTTTAGGTTACCTTGTATATTTATTCAAAGAGGGTGATAGACATTCCAACAAGCTACTCCCTGATTACACTTACGCCACACTGTACGAGGCGGCATATCGCTGAGCAAATGGAAAAGTCACAAAAGGCATTCCCTGCCGTAACCTCCCTGGCATTTGTAGGCCGACACTCAAGATATCCATGTTACTTAGAGATCCTGTTCCGCGTAGCTTTAAAGGCCTGTCATTCAGTATAACAACACTTCCCCACGAGAATGTCCTGAATACTTAGCACATCTACTATTTTAATTTAGCACCCCCCCCCCATCCCTCCCCAATAGGCCAACCCTAGATAGCAGTGATTAAATTGTGTACAGTAGCTAAAACTTGCAATCGTTCTACCTCCTTGTCAGACAAGGGGCCCGACCTGCAGCCGCTCTGCTCGGTAAAAGGTATAAGGAAACATAATTAGACTGCATTTGTACATCCCCGCTTCCCTGGCTCTGTTTATTTGCTTGCTTTAGTCGTCTTGGGCTGGGGAGCTGCCAGATTGTCTTGTGGCCCCACCGCTACAGGAATGACAAGACACAGTGGTGTGTGTAATTAGCAGGCGAGTGTACACAGCTCCCCACAGTGTTCTGACCTCGTGCTGCAGCAACGACAGCCACACAACCGGCAGCAGCCTATTCCCAGCCCCTTCTCTCCCTCATTCATCCTTACGCCGGGAATGCAACAAAGCCCACTGCTTGCAACAAAGGCAAACAATACACCCAGCTCCTCCAGTCGGTATCTCCCTCTATGACACTGTGCTCCTGAATTGGGCCTGTGGGCTTATGGCGGAGTCTATTAGACAGAGGGGCAGCATCTTAACTAGGGGATGGAGAAAAGAAAATCACTTTTCCCTCAAGGGGTCGTTAGATGTTTCCCACCTTAGGACCGTCATGACAAATATTAGCATACATCATACTTGAATAATTTACTGTTGGTCAGCTGAGAATATTTAAAGCAAAGTAGTAGATCAACATCCCAGGCATTGCTACAGCCACTGTATATTCAGCCTTTTAGATTTTTTACATGAAGATTGTCTCATTCCTCGGTTTATAATAAAAAAAAAAAAATGTAATCATGACATTTGCCAAAACATAAATGTATAAGTATAGATGAAAACATGCGTATATAGTCTTCTAAAAAGTAGTATGTCATTATTATCAATGGCATCGTTTAAATATACCATCATAACAGTGATCATACCAGCCATGATGTTTGACCACATGTAATCCTCTCTACTCATCACTACACTATTACATGAGTGCATGACACATACATACATGTCATATCTATGTGTGTATGTATGTATATACTGTACTTACATATATATATATTTTAAAAACAGCCTCTGTGGTTGTGGTCCCACCTCAGTACGTGTCTCCAGGACCATGTTTTGAAGAGAACAATATCAGATATATCAAAAATGTATTTGTGTATTAATGGTTTACGGTGACAGATGTAGGTATTTTAAGTAATTCGAACCAAAACTGGTTATTGTGTGCTTGTTAAAGATGTTAAACAAAATACTCACCACCTTACACCCGTCTCTCCCAGTTGCATTATGGCAGCTCCCTGTCAGCACTGTAAACATATTGTCTTGTGTCTGCAGCAGAGGAGGAGCTGGGGAAGCGGAGTTCACTTTGTAACAGTGATGTGAATTATATAACATTAAATATTTATGACTTATAACACAATCCTAGATAATTACAATATTTAGTAGTTCCAACTTAAGTATGACAACTCTTGCCATTGTTATTTTAGGATGCACATCCTGTGTATGGACGGTATCTGTGGGGCCTCATTTGCACCAATTTATTATAAAACTCAAAACTTTTGTTGAACTTAGTGTGTTTTTTAGAACAGTGGTCCAATTTTTGTAAATCAGTATAATTCATTAAAATGACTCTATAGACTGAGTCAAGCCCCACTTCAAGTGGAAAGTAAAAACACACATTTGAATAACACAGAATGCATGATGTCAAAACATGCTCATATGTATTTGTCTATATCTGCTGTGCCTCATGTCAGGCCGGCGTTTCATTTGTGTACGCCACTGTCCTCCAGTGTGAATCCACGGTACGTCATTGACTGATTCTAGTGGCAATACAATGCCTTGAGAATGGGGTTTGAATTGCAACCCACTTTTTCCCAATGTCCTACGTTTCACCACACGAGTGTGGGCCAGTTTGGTTCGACTCGCTGCTCATACATCCCAAAAAATACATCTGAAGGTTGTGAAGTTCACTGACGCTGTTTGTAATTTATTGCAAAAGAAACATGATAAGAAAATGATATGCAGAAGTCTAAAATCCATTCACCTGCTATAGGGAAAAACAATAAATAATGCGAATGTAAATAACTTTAATGCTGCTGGTACAGTATATTTCATTTCAGGGATCTCTATTTCTGTTTGTCTGATATATGTACAGCAGGATGATGTACTTTCTTGTAACAATCCCTACGACTGTGTGATAGAGACTTTGCAGGAATGGAATTTGTGTGTTAATGATTGGAAACGCGAGCAGTCCCTTCCTCAATATAACGAGAGAAAACACCACATAATGACTGAAGAGTCACAACAACAAGGGAAGAAGTTGATATTACAAGACGCTTCTCGTCATCATAATGACACAAGATCTCCTTATTGCAAAAGTGGTGGCGAAACTCTTGCAAGATTAATCGAACGCGCGGTGCGGAGTTGACAGAACCCCCGAAGCTGTTGACGTCCTTGTCATCAGATGAGCCTTGTACCCGCAGCTCGGGTTCGTAACTCACGGGGAAATTTGCTTGTGGATCCCCTTGTGTCACATTGCCTCAGTGTAGTGGTTAAGCTGTCGATTTAAATAAAGAGCGGGGCTCTGGAGTGCGGCCATGAGACAGCCGCCCCTATTATTGACAATGTGCCTAGGCTGAGGGTCCATTTGGGATACAAACTGATAAAATCATGACATTATGACTGCAACTCATCGACGAGCGTTTTTTATCTGGCGTTTCCATATAGGTGCGACGCTTCCACACCAGTGTCGCTGTGGCTTGTGTTTTTGAAATGGTGCTTAACACGCGGCTTGCAGGGAACGGGCAGTGGATTTGTCATGTCTCTGGTGGAGCCAGACTTAATGTGATAAGAGTAGGTAATCATCTTCTGCAGATATATAATTGGCTATTAATAGCCTTTCCATCTCTAAATTTAACCGTGACAAATTATTGTATCTCTGAGTCATTTTACAAGCGCCTCACACCAACCCCCTTTGTTCCCGCTCCCCCCCCCCCCTAACCTGTTTCAAAGAGTCGCTGCTACTGGCCCAAATATGTCATACCTAACAGGGCTCGCTGCAAATTTAACCTGTCAATATGTGTCAAGCCTCATTCATCAGCTGGAACTCTTTATCTCAGCTGTCCTCCGTCGTTCACGTTTCACCGCAGAGAGGCTTGACTTTGCCCTGAGCGTGCAGAGTTCAGCTCCCACCCCCAGGTCCAGTGCTGCAAGGTGTAAAAGCAATGACAGCCCGCTGTCCTTGCTCAACCTAAGTGCATCGGGGGGGGGGGGGGGGGGACGGACGGAGGAGGGGTGTGGGGGTGAACACGGTGCAGCCAGCTGATTGTGAACCTCTCGGCAGGGTTTTTTTGTACATCATGTAGTGACTGATGGACATGTTCTGCTATTTTCTCATTGACCGGTTGTGACAGGCATGAGAATCTCACACCTGCATGACATACTTGTGTTCTGAGAGTCTACTGACATACAGTAACACGTGCTGGGTTGTCATTATTTCTTAACAACTTTGAACCAGTCGTTCGCAGTGAAAATAACAAATATTTAAACTATTGTATATTTTCTTGTTCCCAGGGTCTGAAAGGTGACCTGGGGCCAATTGGTCCAGTTGCTCCCAAGGGAAACAAAGTGAGTGAGTCTGGGCTCGACAGAATTACGACACTGTCATTTTTCTTTTCCTTCATTAAAATAGATCATTTGCTTGACTTGCATGAGCTGTAATCCCAGTCCCAGTAACGTATGTGCCCATCTGTTCAAAGTGCTGCTGTGACTGCTACTCCAAACATGGCCTCATAGAGAATAGTGTTATTGCTATCATGATTTATTAATCCTTCACTGCTGGTCATATACACTTCTGTCCCGACTGATACAAAGTATATGTGTGTGTGTGTGTGTGTGTGTGTGCAAGTGTGTGTGTGTGTGTGTGTGTGTGTGTGTGTGTGTGTGTGTGTGTGTGTGTGTGTGTGTGTGTGTGTGTGTGTGTGTGTGTGTGTGTGTGTGTATAGACTGTATATAATGATGTACGACGTGACAACTGACCAAAAGTGAAGCCAAAGTGTCTCGATCGCTGCCTGGTGGCTGACTGGCTGCAGTAATGGTCATAAGTCCTGCCTCATCCATGTTAGTGGATGGGACATGGACCAAACGGAAAAGTCAAAATACACGTTAAAAATGTTTTGTTTTTTTCCAAAAATGGTTTCTTTAATTAAGTTCTTATCACTCTGTTCGTGTTCATTTTTCCAGTAGTTTTGCCTCTAATTAGTTTTTGCTATAAAAACGCCGCCTTTGTATCTGGGATGTTTTGGCTTCATTTCTGGATATCGGGAGGAAGTGGAGACACGTCGTCTATGGAGCTGATTGATGTATTTATGTATTATGATTGCAACACTTTCATAAATGTGTCACATACAGTAGGTTTCATCGTTATTTTACATTAATAGATGTTGTTGTTGTCCCTGGACAGACATTACAAAGTCACGTGAGAAACTGAACATGAGATTAAAGTGACAGAGTTCACCTGAGATTTAAACTGCTGGGAGCGAGAGAGAGACATGTTTTGATGCAAAACCTTGTTGTTATCTGCAGCTTTTTTTTTATTATTATAAACTGTTCGCTGACATGATAAGATTAAGTGTTGTTGCAATACAGAAAATATCGCTCTCCTCAAACTTTTCTTTTAATGCCACAGCGGGATTATTTTCCCACGTATGAGATGAAATGTATTCTCCTGTAATTAGTTGCCATATCTCCTGCTCTTTTATTTCTCCTCCCTTATTGGGACTTTTTGTGTGTGTTGTTGTTGTTGTTGTTGTTGTTGTCTTTTGGTAGAACTCACCGCATAATTGTAGGTGCAATGCTCCGTCTGCCAGCCTTGAAGTTATAATGAGGTCTGTGTGTTTCTGTGAAGACAACAGAGAATCACAGCGTATTTTATCCGATTTTTCCGGATGGGAGGGTGGGGGTGGGGGGGGGGTGGGGGGGGGGGGGGGGTGTGGAGAGAAGGTTTGTTTGTATTGAAACTGACAAAGGGAGGCAGAGTTGGAAGCACAAAAGTAATGAGTCCCCTGAATATCCCCTAGCAGGCATATTTTAGCTGTGACATTCATTTAGACAAGAAAATGGATATGAACTACAAGCACATTTCTTTTCTCCTTTCATCTACATCTGATAAAAAAAAAAACTGTATTGCCAGGTGTAAAGTCCATCGATTCTCACCCCGGTGCTTTGTAAAGTGCTGTGGTGAAAAGGTGAGAGGATGTTGGACAGTGATGTGTGAGTTTTATCTGAAAAGACCCCAAAAAAAAAAATAAGCGAGGAAGTGAAAAGCGTGTGCGATCATTGCTTACACTGGCGTCAAAAGACTTCCACTTCTCTCCTTATATGACTTTTTTGCGGCTGCCTTTATGTCACAGGCACCAAACAATGTTATCATACCTGTCCATTGTTAACACTGCAGAGCTTTTACATGATCTAGCGCGGCTGTGTTTATTTTAAGGCCTGTCACATTTAATAGCGGCGGCCCACCTGCCAGTCGCCTGACGCTGTGAAAGTCATCAGACAGGCTTCATTTCACGACATACTGTAAATATCACTTAATGGTCCTGTGTAGCACAGAGAACACATGTTGAAATATTACAGCTATGCATAATCACGCTTATTTTAAATGACCTTCGTTTTTTTTGTTTTTAATCACACAACGAGCCTTTGGGCCGGATGTTTAAATGTTTAGATGTTTAATTCATTGTTCCATCGCACGCAGTATGTTCAGAGAACGTTGCAAAAGTTTTTTTGAGTTTTCACTATTTATTATCCTTCACAGGGTGATGTGGGTAAGCCTGGAGCTCCGGGGCTGCCTGTAAGTTCACTCTATTTCATTTACATCTCATTATGCCGTCTGTACATGTGAGGACATTCAACGAGCCGAGCTCGGAGTGTGAAGTGTGACCCTGAAAAAGGGGCTGGACAGAGATCTTTGTAAATATCACAGCCTCTTGGCCGACCGGGTACGCGCAACCGTGTTAAAGCGCCTTGCCCACAGAGATGGAAAGGGAGGCACTCAGGTGAGGAGCCTCTGTGTCACATTTCCATCGCTTGGGAGCGGGTCAAACAAGGAGCAGATAGACAGGGCTCAGTGGCCGTCCTCGCGTGGGCCAAAAAGGATAGGGATGAGCAGCCGGGCAGAGAAGAATGGAGCTGCGAGACTTCTGGGTGGGGGGGGGGGGTGGAGGTTGACAGGTAGTTGCTGGCTGTATCCTACACGGGGGAGACGTGTACTTATTGGGTAGGTGGCTGTCCCTGCAGACTTCTAGCATTTACAGACACCCCCGGGGGAAGAACCGCATCACGCTTTGTGTATTTCTATCTTATAATTGGACAGGCTGCACCGATGCTGCTCCTGTGGTCCAGAGGACAGAGACCATAAATGTACTCATCTCAGTGCACACACAAATTGAAGGTACATATGTCAGCAGTCAGCATGTACTCGCAGAGGCTCGCATCGCCAACCTATCAACACGTACAGCGAACGTGCGACGCCAACCGCACGCGCATTTGGGAATTGACGGCTACTGGAGGTTTAAGGTATACTGCGGGTGGTTAGCTAATTATGTGCGCATCACGAGGGGATCGGCCTGCCAGTTTGAATCAGCGCCGGAGTGATACGAAAACTGTGTCCCACTGCTTCTGCCTCGTCCTTTTTATGTCACCAAAGTGCTCATGATACCCTCAGAACACTGCCACCGTCCCTCAGCTACTCTCTAATGCTATTTTTAAGGACAAGCAAAAATTTCTCTGACTGGAAAACAAGTTGAAAAGTTTCCCATCACGCCAGTAGGTTTGCCGAAGGCAGTGTGGACCTGCTGCAAGGGCTTAATATCCAAGGTCAAAGCTCTGTGCTCACAGCCAACAAGAAAGCACTATTGTAAAAGAATAGCAACAAACGTATTGAATTTATTAGGAAAAGAACAGCAGGGAGACTGAGATAAGTTTTTATCTGAGCAGTCGCTCATATGCTGTTTTCAGACATGAACTTTGCCTTTCACACATGTGCAACGCAGCAGGAGATTTTCAGAGGCAATCACAACAACAGAAACCTGTCCAGAACATTCAGGTGATGGGTGGGACACGAGGCAATAATTCAGAGAGTGTGTGTTTTTGTTTGCGACACCGCCGTCGGCCAATCCTTGTCACCAAAAAGCTCTCGAATCTTGTTATCTTTCCAAGTTGCCGTCTTCGACAGCATCCTCTACGTGTATGACACCTTTTTTCATCCTGACATATTTTTTTTATTCTTTTTGCATTTGTACATTTTGCATCAGTTGTGTCGTGTCAATGTTAGCAGCGTCATCCTATTTGCTCACAGGGAAATTTCTGGACATTTTTCTTGCTGTTTTCTCACATTGGTTGCCTCAAACATCTTACATGGGGGGGGGGCTGGCAGGAGAAAAGTTATGGAAAATTCTCACATACAGCCCATTTTGAAAGTTTCAGGAAATGTGTGTGAGCTCAGTGGATGTCTGAAAGCAGCTTCAGCCGCAGCTGCAATTACCTCAGGACCGTCAGCCTCCCCGTTAATAGTGTTTTTCCCCTCTTATTATTTCGTGCGAGGCCGCCGACTTACGTGATGGACAGTATGTTGTGAATGTCCATTTCTGCAGCTGTTTCCGAGAAAAGTCAACAGCGTTTGACTTGTGGATGCCAATTGAAAGAAGACACCAATTATCTGGCTCGTATTTGAAAGGCGAGATGTCGTATGTGGCCTTGTATCCATTTTGTGGCCCGGTTGACAGACGACTCTGTCTGCCCTTTTCTGACAGTGGCCAGCAGGGTGTCTGGGGAGTTGTAATAGTCATGCCCTAACTTTTCTCAGGGTCACTGCGGCCAAGGATAATTACTGTTCCTCATGACCAATTGTTTTGCTTGCCTGTAGCTGTCTAGTATTGTTAGACCTCATATGAATCATGTGCAGTGTGTCTTCATGCTGACTGACATGTTATGTTTGCTTGTTTGTTTGATTCCCAGGTTGACAAAGAATGTCTCAAAGGAGATCAGGTAATTTAACCAAGTTTATATTGTTCTTGCTGAAAACATCTAAAGTAATTTTTTGGGGGTTTTCTTGATAACATAAATCTTTATTTACCACACTCAGGGCCCTCGAGGTGACAGAGGAGAAAAGGTAAGAAATTAATCACCACATTTAAGGAGTGTATCTCATTTCTGTTTGTTTTCCTCGGTGGGATAAAGTGCACATAACATGTTCTCAAGCAATTAAGCTCAACTATTAGGTTCATCAAGCAATTATTGAAGCGCCATGAGCATATCCTCGCGCAGGAACTTCAAAACAAAATCACGGCTGAGCATATACCTTGATTAACTTGTTAATAGTTCTTTATTAAGATACTGTGTCGAATAATGGAATGAAGCTCTGATCAAGCGAGGCTGAAAATTGCCTATTAGAGAGAAGTCACCTAGAAACTGCTGTGAATACCCCCCCCACGATCTATTCATGCAATTTGAACTCAGCTCATCCTACGTTTCCTATCACTGCAAATAAGCCTGCTTGTTCTCAACTGGTCTGCGGATAACATTTGGCAGAAACATCTGTCTGCATCGGTTTCCGCACAGTCTCCCCCTACAGGGCCATATGCACGTGAATGTAGCACCAAATTCATTATGACACATGTCCTTTCTGCAGGGACTGGCCGGGGTGCCGGGTCAGCCAGGGGAGCCAGGCAAGGAGGGCAAAAGGGTGAGTAAACAGAAACCGTCCACTAGTTGTGTGGCCTGGCCGGTGGTGGAAAAGGCCAAACAGCAGCTGAGTGGCTGCTGTTGTTTTTTTTTTGGGGGGGGGGGAGGCAAAGAGAAAACATTGGCAAAGCAACAGGCCTGGAAAGAAGTGAAGGGGTAAGTGTGGCCCCTGTTGTAAAGTGTGACAATTAATGAAGGGGCTCTGTGGTCAATGGGTCACATGCGCTCGCAGTGGGACTGGCAGCACACGTGGTTGAGTCTCAGTGGGATGTGGTGAACAGTGTTTGGTTTTCTATGAGGGAGACGTCGCCTATTGAAATGTCATTTATGTATTTCTCACCTCTGACTGCAATATCTAAAAGTGGTCTGATTGACCACTCAAAGCACTTTACAGCAGGAGTCACATTCACCCTTTTACGCACACTTTTGTACAGCGCCTCTACAGGCATCTATTATACCATTCATACACTGTAGGTACTGCCGGAGCCGGGGATCAAACCGCCGACCTTCTAGTAGACAATCCTCTCCCCACTTACAAGTTTTGTAACACAATGCTTGAATCCAAAGTATATATTTACTGCACTATACTGAATTCAGCACAGCTTACTTTCAAAGGGTTTGTAGCATGAAACAGTCTCTAACAGTCTTTCTGGGAAAGTGTGAAAATACACCTTAATACTGTAGCTAAGAGGTTGAACACGTTAGATTCACGTACGTTGATGTGACATCAGTAATGTAGATGTTAAACCTTTCAGCACTGGGGTGGGCTGAGGATTGAAGGCATGTTATTGTTCCTTGACATCACAGCTGAGAGGCACTTTTCAGTGACAGGTGGAGAGAGTGTCTGTGTCCGACTCAATTGACTTGGGGTGAAACAGGCATTTTTAATTTTTTTTATGTCTGAGCCCAACCCGAGCCCCATGCACTTAATGTAAGCTGCACTTTGTTCCTGTTACACAGGTGCATGGTTATTGCTTGTTTTCCCCTATTACAGACACCTGCAGTGTAAAATATCTGCTAACTTGACCGACCCGACCTGAACGTGAATATTATGTAAAAAAAATGTGTCCGAACCAGGCACCGTTCGGGTATCCTGTGCTGTGATCAAAAATAATAAATACTAAATAATATTTAAGTCCTCTTCAGATGACTCCCAATTCCTGTTTGTTTTCTAGAGAATGCTCATAAAATGGAAAAAACATGTGGCTCCACTGCAGCAAACTATAAAATATATAGCAGCTCGAGCTGTGGAGAAACCATAAGTAGGTCAGGCAAATGCTCTTTTTCAGATTAAGCGAAGAGCCGAGATGATGCACAATACTCGAGACATCTGGACACAAGTATCTCAAGGATTCCACCCTTCTGTGCGCGAGAATTCGTTCAAACTCAAAACTTGTTCCAATAGCATTAACAATGCATGACCCATCATCGCTCGTGTTACTTCTCAATGGATCATTTCCCCACACAAAGTAGCAGAATCTATTGTCAGGGAAAGTATTCACAGTCAACAAAAGTGAGCTCAGGGGTTGCTGCAGATGGTTTTTTTTTCCCGATGCTTTTGTCTCTGTGCCTCATTAGCCGGGGGTGTTATTTTATATCTAACCTGACTCGAGGAGGGACCGAGCGTCGAAGGGACCGAAGTGTCAGAGGCATCAATTATGGCGTGCACTTTTCTGCCGGAAAAAACAGTTTTATGATGAATCTTTCAATCGTAATTGGTTCTGAGGAAATGGAAAGTCACGCCGTGTTTCATGTTGTGGCTTCTTGGTTTCCCTATACATAGTACTTTTTTTTCCCGCCGGTTATTTCTTTGAAGATTTTGTAGGTAAAACAACTATAGGGTTTTTAGACTGGCCCCTTCAGACTCTCTGCTGTCGATCCTGAAGACACAGCTCTTGGTCTATTAATACCCTGTCTTTGATGGCCGGCTGACTTCATGGTGACTGTTAATGTGCTAAGGTTTCTGCTTATTCTTAGCTCCGGGTTGTCACATGTGGCCTCAGAGTTGTTGACCAACCTGTGTTTCTACGGTTGGACGTTCCTATTTTAGGAAGGTGGACACATATCATTATCAGGGGCTAGCTCGTGGCCAGCCGATACAGCAAGAGACTCTCACCCAATTAGCAACTCTTGTCCACGCTGGCAACTCACCGGTTCCACACGGGAGCCGGAGCTGCGTGCGCGGGTGACGCAGAGTCTCCTGACGGACGCTGACCACTCCACGTATTTCACAGAACAGCCAGGAGTGGAAAGCTTTCACAAGGCCTCAGATTCAAGCCGGACCATCTCTCACACTGTCCACTTCAATTTATTGTTGAGGGGAATTCGACCACTCTAAGCCATTTAGATTTGCTTCAAGGAGACGTGGAGGACGTTGTAGCGAGGAGAAGAGGAATGATGCCATTTGCACTAATCCTCCTCCACAGCTTAAAGCAACATATGCAAGGGAGGATATCAAGGGCAGTCACACAACCCCTTCTGTGACCCCCATGTCTAACATTCACCGAGTCTTGATTTTATCTTATTACCTTGATGGATGCCTGGTTCAGTTAGTGGGGGACAGTCCAGCCGTGTCTCAGAATTTATGGGAATGTATTGCCCCCACATTACACATTGCCATTAATAGTGATGTGAATGGCTTGGTTTTATCCATTATGGATGGCATTGACACAGAATGGCAGGCAAAGAGTAGAACTTTGGGATTCAGCGGGAACATTACGGGCGGATCAAAAAGGAAGATGGGGAGCGCCAGTAAAAAAGAATATGGCCCCCTCGCTGATGGCGCCGCGCTAAAAAATTCATCAGGTGCTGTAATGATGTGCTGAGCTCCGTGTTGTCACTGTAGGCTGGCCCTGTCCTACACCGGGCTGAGGAGGTGAAAGACAGGCACGATGAAGTGGACAACCTTGGAATTTCTCGTTTTTTTCCCGTGTAGTCATTTGCAAGACGAGCGCTGTCGTGCTCTGCCTGATGCCCATCAACAAATATGAGGGGCCGCAGGATAAAAGTCTTTACATGCAAACAACTGATGTGCGATTTGGTGGAAGAAAGCATTACAAAAATACCAAATGACACAATTTTGCACGCTCAAAATAGGACAGAGAACCTACGCCTGGTCATTGCACTCTGCTTCCTTAAGACCAACATACGCAGGCTCGGTTGATTCATGTCCTGCCAAGTCCACCCGGCATACTCTGCTTCGGGAGCTGGCACAGGATCGAGAGTGGGTTTGATGCAGACATGGGTTCATCCCTTTGCAAGGCAGTATAGGTTCCGATGGATTAATAAATAATCAATTTAAGAAATCCCACATTACAAGGGGGGGGTCACGCAGTTTTAATCCATGCCTAATGCAACATTAAGCCTTATTAGCTGGAATAAATGTACCTGTATAGAAAAATAAGACCTCGCTAAATATGAGTCACCGACAAATGCCACATTGAATCTCTTGGTTTGCCATAGAAGCCCCTTGATGTCACACATAATGGAGAGGCATGTGTTCTAATGACATTTCTGGGGATTGTTGCATAAGCATTTTCTCTGCACATAGATTTCCTGAATTGATAAGCGATGCGCTTTTTTCTTTGATGCATTTCGCAGAGTGCAAATAACGTGAATGCAGAACATTTGAAATCACCTTTAATCAGCTGAGGGCCTCTGTGTCAAGGATTTCTCGTCTCCTGCTTGGGAAAAAGCGCACGTGTCTGACAGATGTGCGGCACAGTGTTTGTTCTTATTAGACATAGCCGTGCTAGTGCAGAGATGATGAAACCCCGGCAAGCCCTGGAGGAAGCAGAACACTGCAACTGCTCTGTACCAACGTGTTCTCTTCAAATGAATTATGCAGCGAAGATCCTCTTACTGATTTATTAATTTATTTATATCTAGTTAGTCTCTTAAGTTACGTTGATGAGAGTGAACAAGTTGGCACAGTTAGCAAATCAAATGGATTGGTAATAAACATGCAGGTGTTTTTTTCTTCCTGAGCACGAGACAAGGAGATTTCTTTCATCTTTGAGGCTCAGAACTTACCATCAGGTTTGAGCTGACGTTCTCAACCGTCTTTTGATTGTCTCTCTTATCTGTCCCGCGCTGCTGTTTCTTATATTAAAGTACAGCTGCATACCTCGGCTGGGGCCGGGGGTGGATGACGGTGCGCCACGTGAGGGGCCTGCGTCATATGTCAAGGAGATGAGAGAGAAAAGAAAGTCAAATTAGTCCCCAAAAAACAAAGCCCTGAGATGGCTGCTGTAGCTGGGCGACATGAGATGACCTCGTGGAGGGAGAAGTCATTAAAAGAGAGACTTCTAATCTCCGAGGAATCATTTTCTCATTAAACACTATGATGTGCCATATCAATACTACAAATAAAGGAATCCACACAGACTAATGACGGTTATTGAAGAAACATTACAAAGTGGAGCTGGAAGATACGCCGGGACTTTGATTTTGCTAACAGGTCATTCATCCCGCGTTGAATCAGTTCCCCCCCTCTCAGCCTTTGTGCGGTCGACTCACCATGGCCGCTAATTGCGGTGTCTGACACACCATTAATTATTTATTTCATCTTTTCATCCATTGTTCACTTTTGAATTTGTTATTAGGACGTAAAGATATTTCATGTTTTTTTCACAGGGATATGACAATAGTTGTTATGTAACAGATGGAGTACGCATTCAGTTCCTCTTACATTTGCTTTCATGTCTTTGCGGCATGGAGCCTAATGTTATATTAGTTTGCTTCGTTGTTGGTTGTTGGGTAAAAGCCAGTTCGTCACCAGAGACACTCTCCTCCAGTTCTATAGGAGAGACATCTATTTGTAAAAAGAGTCTCTGTCTTAGAACCTCTTCTGTTGTTAGATCATGTTCGTCAGCTGTCATCACTCCACGCCATGTGATAGCACGGTCCCAGATCAATGCATGTCAGTAATTGTAGCACAGACACACTTTAAGTTCTTCACGTGTGTCAAAAGTGAAAAAACTTTTTGAAACAACGAAACCAACATCAGCAACAGCTGCCCCGGACACTTTAAAGCGGAATGGAAATAATCTGTCAAAACAGCGGAGAGGATCATCTGTCTTTTTTTTCCGCTTGGCAACTGGACGGGCCCACGTTTCCAAAGGAGAGGGAGGTATTCTCTGTCTTTTGGGAGCAATAGTGGTGTTTACATTTTCCATTCATGCCCCGTGCTGAAAGACTGAGACAGCTGTCTGTACGTCCTGACCGAAGGCACAGGCATTTTCCTTTTCCATATCGTCCTCCTTTACCCTTGCTCTGACACATGTCTCAGTGGTTGTCTGTCCTCCGGGTGCTAAACTACCGGTCAACTGTTCTCTCTCAGACAAGTGAACAACTATGTAATCTCACCCCAGTCATTTTCTCTTCCGCCAACCTCTCGGTGCAATATACATTTCTGTGTGCTTGGCTTCATCCCGTTTAAATGACTAAACGTGTGTGGCCATTTAGCCGTTTGACTGGGCACCACTATCCAACTGGAACTGGTTGGCTTTAGACAGGTGCACTGAGGACAGAACATTAGTGTCAGATTAGATACATTAGCATTCATCTACTCTAAAACTAAATCTACGTAATCTCCATTGCACAGTTAATGGCTTTTGTCATTTAACCTAATTTAGCTTGAAAGCGTATGCTGTTCTCTGGAAACCAAATGCATGCTGGAACTGGAATTCAGATGCCTCTCCTCCACGGGGCCAAGCAAATGTTGTTTTGAGATAAATGAGCTACCACAATATATATATAATATTCATATTATATCAGATGGACTTGGCTCGGGTTCATTTTGATCCGTCTGTGTGTCTGCAGAGACACAAAACAGCCAGTGACAGTGATAGGGGAGGAGTGATGGTTCCGTTTTGCAGGGACCGGAGCTTTTGGCAGCGGTTTCCTGCTCCATAGGTGGAGGCAGACATGTACGGCAATACAACTGTAACAGGCGGTTGACCTCTAGCAGAGCACCTGCTGGGCGAGATTATTAAGTAACGAGTCCCCGGTGAGAATAGCAGCCTTCCTGCCAGAAGTTCTCCATGGGAGGCTGCCGCTGATTTGGGTGATACAGTAAATGCATGAAAACACTGCAGCTTTAGGATTGGAGTGATGCTTTTTATCGTCCAGCTAAGTACACAGGCCTTTCTCACAGTAGATATTTGGGCTTGTAAATAAAAAAAAAACATGAATGATGGCTGATTTCTATTTCATGTCCACATCATCCTGGAACGCATAATTAATGTTATCCGGTCAAAACTTTGACATCTTAAAGATACATATTTCTAAAATGACTAGACCTATGTTATACATTTTGTTGACTTGTGTACTTATCCAAAATGTTCCTTACAATGTAAAAACCAGAGAAATCCACAATTTCTGTCAAAATAAGGGGACGTTTCATTTTGGTGGCCTTTAAATTCGTAACTGCTATAATTTCCAGGGCAATGATGGTATGATGATGGAAAAACACAGTCAGTTATATTTTTCTTTCCTCTGTATGTAATGGATCACGACGATTCTTCGCCATTTGCTGCATTACGTGAATAAAGCAATATTATTTGCTCAATATTTGTTGAAGATTTGGGCCTGAGTCATGTCAGGTACATTTTCATCTGCAATGGTGGCGATTACAACAAGTCCCATTGTCCCACGCGGCTTCAGAACATCACCAAACTAGGTCTTTTGTTCTTCTTTTGATTGAGACACCTCTAGTGGCAGAAGTGACATATTTTAGAATGAATATCCTCATTAATGATGAAGATAAACAGGTCAAATTATCATAAATGTATTATAATGAAAAAACTGTATTCTGGCATCTCTTGAGTCACTTTATTGTGTATATGTCTTTGTCACATTAAGAGTAACACAATATAACATACTACACACACAGAGAGCACTTATTAAACAACTGAAATGATATATCGAACCGTTGAGACACAGTTGGTGATCATTGTTGGTCCGTGTTATTAAAAAGAGTATTTAAATACAGTAGCGTAATGTACATATTTCAGTTCTGGCCTGCTCGCTCACTGAAGCTCAATGGCAAAGTAACACCGAGGGAAGAATTTATAGGTCAGCAGGGCTCACAGCTGAGATTTTATGGCAAGATTTACACCCTGCGTGGCTTTACAAGTGGGGGGGGGAGGATTCGTTAACCCTTTGTTTCGCAGGACGCGATAGGTTATTCTCAGCTCTCTGCCCAAGTTCATATTGAGAAAATCCGGAGGGCCGCGCTTTTGACACCTGTATTACACCAGGAGGCAACACGTTTGCCCAGTGCACCAGGCAATTAATCTTGTCAATGTCAAGTGCATTGGGAGGGAGGATGAAACAAAGATTTGACCTGATTGGCGACGAGAAGGTCTCACATTTGGGCCCAGTTGGGGAAGAGGAGGGTTACAGGGGGAAGTGTTTGGCACACGCAAGGACAGTTGCACAGAGCTTTGATTTATTTGTCGGACTCCCGTCTTTCCCAGAGCGCCCCCGGTATGGTGACATCAACGGGTGTCCAGAATAAACACACATTAATTGGCCAATTAATTACAGGGACGAATACAGGGGGCAAGACTTTGAGACGGCCGCCACTTTGATTGCCCGTTGCTTGTTTCGAGTCGTTGCGTGCGTGCTGTATGTTTGTGTGCGTACGCGCGCATATGTATACAAGTGGAAAGCTTATGTTCAACAAGGGGTAATGTAGGTCAACACATCCTGTGAGCATTTGATATGCTTGCTGCAGTCGGCCAGAGCGTGGCCCTCGTTCACACATTTACGACTTAACTTTCTCGGCGAAGACAGAGCTGTGTGGCGCAGCGGGGACACTGCAGGAGAAATGCGCGTCCCCGCCGCCCCAGTGTCCAAATACATCAGGGCCCGGCAACCCGACGGCCTGTGTCTAATACCTCGCCAGCATTTTCCCGTGTTGTTTCAATGTCTGCCGGGGTCATGCCAACACTAATGGAGTGTCATGTGTCAGATGGGGTCAGCTGAACTGAATTCACTCAACTCTCTGAGGTATGTCACTGGACAGGAGGTGACTGGCCCCTGTGACTGCCCCAGGAGTCATAGTCCACGCCACGGCTTTAGTCATTCAAACAATGAGAGTTCTTTGGCTCCACGGAGTCTGGTAATGTCCAAAGACACTCTCCGGGCATTTTAGGTTACTCTAAAGAGGAGGCCAAGTTTGAGAGACGCAGCCTTTAAAAGGCCATTTCGGATCCAGGATACTCGGATTGAAACTGTGACTCCATGTCTGCCGTTTCCTCGGCCAAGGTGAAGAGAGGAGGACATGGAGAGCTCAGGCTGCGGGAGGAGAGAGACTTGTTGGGGGGGGGGGGAGATGTAGCCCTGAACACTGCAGAACACAGAGGCGTGGTAGTGGGAGGAAGCATCCCTTGCATCCCTTACAGCACACAGTTACAGGCTGCCATCCATATTCTGATTCTCCACACTCATCCTGCCTGCAACCAATTTAGATACATTCATCTGTGTCCACTTTAATGGCATGCCAGCGAGCAGCGCATTCACACTAGCCTGATATTATACAGATGGTAGTGTGTGGGACCTCGGTGTAATCTGTAATGCGTGGTGAATGATATGAAGCATAAGACTCGCCCAGGGCTCTGCAGTACCCCGAGTGAGCGCCCTGTGGTTCTTTGCTCAGTGTATTCTCTTTGACCTCAAATATTTGGTTTGTAAAATGAACCAGGGTTTATTCAAAGTGGATTTCCAGCCTCCCCTATTCACTTGTGGGATAATGCATTAATGAAACACTCAGTATCTGTAAACATAGGATGGGAGCAATCTGCCGCGGGTGAATAATACGGCCAAAAAGTCCAGATGAGACTGTGAAATTCCTAAGAGCCAAGACTAATAACAGCATCCATTAGGAGATGAGAACATTCAAGAGGCAATGTTAGGGAGGAGCCAACGCGATAGACTCCCAGCTTGCGTGGACACACTGCACAGACATTCAGCTGATCGGTGGGAATAAAGCTCATAGTTTAATACAGATTTATCATCCTCACCGCATAAAAATGCAAATCCCGATAATATTGTCAGCCCTCTTCCCTCTCCTTAGGAGTTGTTAAAGTCAATGAGCTCTTAAAACTCGTCGCTGAAGATGTGGTGGAGACGAGGTTGTTGTAAAGAGATGTTCGGAGCTCCCCTCGGGACTGCCTTGGCTTAGTTTCCACAGACATCCACTGTCTGTATTTCCTGTGTTTGCCTTTGGCTCTAGTGTTTGCATACCGTGCAGGAGTGAGGAGCTGGGTGTTTGCTGAAATATTTCTAGAATGCTTATTCTACCCGATGATCTGCTGCGCTCTGCGACTGGGTACCCTTGTTATGCCACCTGTGTCCCTTTTCCATTGTGTGACAGTTGAAAAGAGGCATAATGCGGTATGAAAATTATTGTCAATCTCCCTCTCGCTCTTCTGCAGCTTCCCCTCTCGTCTGTTTCCTCCTCTCATCGTTCTAAGCCCTCTACAGAAACATTTCCTTTACGGTATTCTATGCCTAATTGCCAGACTGCTTAATTAGGGATGTTACCCAACACACATCATATATTCATGCATTGAGGACATCCATCCGCGCTCACAGAAAGCTGAGACTGTCCTCCTTGGCTCTGTCTCCCTGCCATGTACAAAATTTGTCATGAAGCTAGTTTGCCATCTAGTGGCACATGTGCAAATTGCCATTCACGTACATGGGGTCCATGATTGAGCCTCTGTGAGGAAAGCCTTCATGGAAAGATTTAGCCAAGAGACTATAGGTGCAATCTTGGCCAGCTGAGCTGTGTCTTAAGTCGGCTGCAGTGTCAGCCATCTCTTTATACGTCCCTGAATATTTAGATGGCTGCGAGTTAAAGGGAGCATTGTGTGCCAGTCAGAATGGTGAAAAATGCTAAGCTGCATTTGAGCCCCTGCCAGGCAGCTGTCGGCTTTGCCGTTCTCTTCCTGCCCCGGCCGCTCCTCTTAACCCTCAGTAAACAACTGGAACAAATCCTATTTTATTGAGGCTTTCACCAAGTGCAAGGGATCTCTGCAAGCTCCAGTGCCCAGGCATTTTCTGAGCGGGTGCATGTGTCCTAAGATGGCATCCAGCAAGGGGCAGTCAGAAGCCGGGAATCGGTCCCTAATTGGATCCTTAATCAGAAGCAGGTGATGCTGTGGTCTCTGCTCTGTGTTTTCGTGACATTTCAAACAAGCAGGAAGATTGATGTTCACCATAAACCAGAGAATCCTCTGGATATTTGTCCCTTTCACCAGCTGATTCTTGAAATGTGTAAGCTTGCTCCCAGAAGCAGTTTGGCTAAGGTTGTGTATGTGAGTACTACAAACTGAGGAAGTGTGATGCTTTGTTTCTCATAACATACAGAATCAGTGCAAACAAGCATCCTGTAGAATTGGCATCAACATATTCATGTATTTAACTGTATTTGGAAAAAAGACATCTTCCCCCTTCCAGAGGATTTGTCATTGCAGTGTTTCTAATGTCATTTATTCCCAGCATATTAGTTAATAATTAGTCACATTGCTGAGCTAAACACAGTTTAACACTCCAGAGGGTGCTGCCAACGCTTTTGTTTTTTTCAGAGATCCTCTGTTAATACTCGATTCAGTGTTTTTCTTGCTCTTGCTGAATCTTATGGTTCAATGGTACAATTTTTTAAATGAGAATTCAGAAAAATACAGTACTTGCAAGGGGAGAGGATGACATTTCAGATTTAATTACAGAATAAATTAGCTTTCCGTTGGCAGTTAGATGTAATTGTCTGCAACTTGTCTGTATCTGGATGCAGTTAAGTGTTCCTGAGGGACTGGGGAGGATAAAATGCATCCGGTTGTGTGTGTCAGTCCCTTTCCCCCCCCCCCATCTTTCACAGGCCAGGAGCAGATAAGCATTTTCACTGGGGAGTTGATATGGCGACAGCTCTGGTTTCTGTTTGTGCACGAAGCATGTGCCCGCTCGTCCATGTGCTGTTTGGAGTCAGCGTCCCTCTCTTCGTTCCACGCTTCGTCAAACGACATGAGGATATGATGTGGGGCTTTATCATCTTCACTGTTTTGTACACACATGTGTTTGCCATGTAAATACAGCTGCTGCTCACGAGCCACATTCGTCAGTTCCAGTTAAGCCCCGGCGCAGCAGCGAGACAATAGGCTCAGGTGGCCTGAGTACATGTCCCCAGAGGCAGACGGGACTCAGCTCATGCAGAAAGAGTGGGAGTGGCATGTGAGTTTTTCAGTCAAGAAAAGGTCATCTCTCCCGTGAGCTACATAACATTGTCGCAGACCGACTTGGCTCGCTAATGTCAGATAGTTTCCCCTTCAGGATGTGAAACTTCAGTGTCACACACAGAGTCAGGCAGATGAAACAGAAAGCGGTGTAAAGGTTGCTGGTTAAAAGCTGGTCAGACATGTACAGTCGTGTGTGTATGTAAGTGTAAAGTTTGTAAGTAAATGGGAGAAGCAGGTCAAGGCCAAAACCCACAGTGGCCCTGTAGTGCAAATCACAACAGAAATTTCACAATGGGGGAAAAAAAGAATCACACACCAACAAATCACAAAAGCGAACGGCAAATTGAAAAAAACATGATAACATCCTGACGAAGAAATGCTGACAAAATGCATTTTGTGTTTTGCCGTTTTAGTATTTTCCGTAATACTTTGGTAATTGACTTGTCTTAGTATTTGATGTTGTGTTTTGTGACGACGTGTTTTCTGTTTGTGTTTTGTTAGTTGATGTGTCTTCTTATTAGACGTTGGGATTTCGCCTTTGCCCTCGGGTGTGTGTATTTGCCTTTTGGGTTTCTAACATATTATGTAACAGTGTCTTTTGTGATTTCTCATTGTTTTCTTGTCACGATTTGCACTTCAGGAACACCATAAAAACCTCCTAATGGTCACAAAGGGGCTCCTGCAAGAGCACAAGTAAACTCAGGATGGATTTATAATGTCGTAGAGAATGAATCTATCTAGAAAAAGAGATGATCACTTTTGAGAGCTCCGGTGGCCTTTATCTTTTCACAGGCAAACTGGCAAAAATCAAAGATGAGATATTACAATTGAAATGTAAAATGTTAAAATGAGTTGAGATTGATTTACTGCCTGGTTGCGCTCCCTGCATATAAAAGGGGAAAATGTTGCCCATCATTTTTGTCCTCACTGTGTTGTGTGTCAGGTTGGAGCTGCCTGCCGCGATGTTCATTTCAAAGCTCCTGCATATTATCTACTGACCCCTCTCGACAGGGGCATCCGTCAGGTGGATTACACGGCTTTCTGATGGTATATCTGCTTTACCGCTAAAAATACAAAACCCTCTCCCTTCCGTTTTGCGCCACCGTGTTATCCCAGTTGGGGCATATAGTCAGACATAGAATGTCTCGGAGAACATGTTGACATTAGGGATAAGGATTATGGAGTCATCATATACGAGTGCTTCTGCTGTGTGTCCCTGTCGCTGTTGACTCTGCTCTCAGATTGGGGCTTGTGCTGCAGGACTGAGCCGGAGCCTCATGTCGGTGCTTTCCTTTTTTACTCTTTACAACTCGTGTGAGGAGTTGAAGCCAATCGAGTTGGGCCTGGATCCGAGCGGATTAAGTCAGGGGTTCAGAATACGCTGTCAGTCTAACTGAGGCCTCCTCCTTTACCCAGCTCAGAAGTCTCCCCTCTCGAGCTTTACTAGCACGATTATTGAATTAGTAGTTAATGTGGAGTTTCACACTTGTGTTATATGGTTTGCAGGTTTTAAAAGGGAGGAACAGATAAATATGATCTGTGTGAGTGTTGAGTCGCACCGGCGCATCTTTCATATACTCAAGAGGTTAATTCATCTTTCACTCCCACTTCCTTTTCTTTCCTCCCCTCCTCAATCCATTCATCTGCCTCCTTCCCTTCCTCCCATCCCTCATTTCCTTCCTTTACTTTCTTCCCTCGCTCCCTCCCTCTAATCTGCTGCAATGACCTGAAGGAGGGCTTCACACTGCAGCGCTCAAATAATAATCAAGGATGTTGTCAAATTTATAGGACACTGAGCGTTGCATAGCAACAAGAGATTGCCAGGGTGATCCAACAAGCGCTGGAAGTTGGGTGAGGGAGAAATGGGGCGAGTGACAGGAGACAGGAGAAGGAAGGAGAGATGACAAGAAAAACAGGAGAAGGAAGGAGAGAGGGATGTGAGTAATATAATTATGATATTGTACACAAAAGGGAGAGATGAACGAGAGGCGGAGGGGCAGAAAGGGAAATGAGGAAGTTAAGGTTGGCTTAGCTGAAAGAAAAGATTTACTGGCACTGCTGTCTGCTCATATTTTACTGTGGCATTTTGGCATACATAGGTGGTGTTAAGTTTGAGAGTGGCTTGAATATTTCAGAGCAAAATAGCCATTTAACTAATGGCCCAAGTCCAACTACAGGCTGCACTCGCTCACACTCTCAGTAAATTCATCGAGCAAAACAACTTCTCACTTCCTGAAGATGAAATTGTCAGGTTGAGTTTCCTGTTCCCCCCTGTTGCTTTGAGCTTTTCTACCTTCCTTCTGGCATCAATCTTAATGTTCTGAATATGAACATATGTTTTTGCCTGGATAAATCTACAATGAAGACCAAAAAGAGATATTTACAAAGTTAAAACTTGCCACTAATAACAATATGCCTGGAAAAATTCTTGTTTTGCCCATAAGCGTTTATTGTTTTCTGCTATGACAACGAACCAATACACTGCATTTAAAGCAAACAAAGAAAAAAAGCTCTAACGTGACAGAACATAATTATGAAATGACCTCAGTCGAAAAATGTCCCTTCAGTTCTTTTATAAAAATGTAGGAGGTCCAGACATGACATTTAGAAGTGATGAAATCACTGAAATGGCATTAACACAGAATTCAATTTAAAACCCTGAGTTCATTCTTCAAACTTCACAAAATAGTTCTAAATGTTAAACTTCAGCAGCTGAGCATCTGTTGCTTTAGCACTCGGCTGCTCGTGGGCTCCACGGCGTTTGCTGGCATCTTGATTATCTCGGAAGTCCAGAGCCGCCGCGTCCCTTCAAGGCGACTTATCTCTGACAGGTGTTTCAGTTTGGAGAGTCAACTTACTGCAAACGGTGATGACAGGCTGCGCTGTGGACTAATTATTTCTTGTCACTGTGTGCAGATTTGTTGATGGCACGCTAACCAGAGGGGCCACAGGACAGAAAAGTATCAGTCTAAACCCCAAGGTCACAAACTGTGGTCCTTTTTCATGTATTGCTTTTTGCATTAAAACGATTGAGCTCCTGAAGATGGGAATTAAATATTTGAATCACCTCTTGGTGTAATGCAATTCAATGCACCACAAGCTATAGTTGATTAACACCTTAGAAGCGCTAATATAAAGGTAGAAATGATCATAGAATTAATAGCAGGGTCATTATGTTACAATGCATTGGTTTTCTGTAGGTGTACCTAATAAACTGGAAAGTCAGTACGAATGCGGTGTGACTTTTCAAATGTGGAATTAAAGTCAGAAGCAAAATCATAAATTAAAAACCATTTTATGAACCATTCAAACTTTTGTGTAGTTGTGCAAATAGGGTGCAGGCCTATAGGTTTAATAATATGGACTTTAGACCCACATCATTGTTTGGTTGAGAATTGAGATTTAGAGTGTGACATTAGTCTGCACTTTGGAGATACAAAGAGATATAATGGCAAATGTGGAGAAATGATTTTTAAAAAAAAACTGCATAATTCATCGCCTGTTTGGAATAATAGCGTATGAAATATTCATAAGCCAAATTACTTATCTATGTAATCTGCTTTTGTTGTGGAGTTCAGGGGGAGAAAGGAACGGCAGCAGGGGCTAAGGCTAGAACAAACACTCTGATCTTTTCGCAAACATGGCAATGATTCGCTTTCAGTCTATTCATTATCAGTGAAAAGAAAAAAAAACTATCACACCATCAACCCCCGCGAATCGCCGTCTTTGTTTGTTCGAAATGGACCTTTTACACAAACGCAATGTGTTTTGAATCTACATATGGCCCCCTGGCGCATGAGTGCTTATTGAATACTTTGGCTGCCACTCTGAATGCTCATTTCAATCAACCCCTGTTAGATTTCAAAGAGGCCATTGCAATGGAGCATAATGTCGGGAAAATATTTTCAGGTTGAAAGGTGCCGCTCCTGCACGTCGGCGCAATTTAACCGTCTCCCAGCTCTCCTCCGCATGGCGCTCGTTCATGCTCCCGCTGAAGCACGTGTAGCAACTCAGAGCAACATTAACACAGATGATCAAAAGATGCCGGCCAAGGCTGTGCTGCTACATCAAACAGCCTGAACACAGGAAGGCGCACAATTCCCAAGGGAAGGCAGAAACTGGTTCCATTGTGCAATTATTAGGGTTAATATGTACTATACCTGGCTTCTCCGTGGACTACAAACAGAGAAACGAGCGTGGCGCAGAAACTTGAGCGCACGTGCAAACAGATGATTAAAAGCGGTGGTTCCTCAGCTCCGTTGCTTCCTTTGTCTTTGTTGCAGGCAGACGTACTGTACACGTCGAATTCGACCCAGTTAATCAAAATCTGCGTACACGGAGTGTCGGTGGGAAGAGGGCACTGCTCGGTTGATTTGTTCAGCAGCCAGGGATCCTTCCATCTTCACAAATCTACGCAGCCACTAACTCAGCGGAGTATGGACGTGTTTTTTTCCTACTGACACATACAGTAGGAGAGAAATACACTCTCTTTCCATTCAGCAAGTGTGCCAGATGATGAAACTCCCATTGGAAGGCGGTAATCATATAAAGCCTTAATGCTATCTGCGTTGTCTCACACTGCTGTCGATTACGCTGCTGTACAGTGAATTGATATTAGCCAGAGTATTATCATCCCCTAATTGAGTTGATTCTAACATCCGTCCTGCATGTGTGAGAGCCCGCTAATTCCAGACACTTCTCATAACGCAGAGCCAGTGGTGCCCTGCCAGTTTAGAGGATGGCTGCAGAGCTTTATCCCCTTCTCTCACGCGAACTTAAACCCTCTCGGTGTAAATTATACCAACTGTGGTTTGACTCAGATAGCATTACAATGTCAGCTTCTCAAGACTTCCAAGCACGAAGGCATTTTTTTGTAATTCACAAAAAAGGGAAAGACTCCAAGCAAAATGGTTGCTTTTCGCTCTGACCTCCTTTTTCCAGTGCCGGACAGCGCCGCCCGGCTCGGCCTGTTTGCTCCTGCACGTTCTCTTCGGGGGTTGATTGATGCACCGAGGGACTCGCGCAGCTGGAGAGGAGGCAGTAAGCCAGAGGAAGGAACAAAGAGTAGTGGGCCACACGGGGTGCAGCAATTAAGCTGTTTTCTTGTCGTTAATTAAAAGCAAATTAGAGAGTTGCTGTCTAGTCTTAATTGCCGGCAGTGTGTATGCCCAGCAACACCTGTTGTTGCATCTTCACTCACTGAGCTCACACCCCTTTTTCTATTTGTACTTTCAATAGGGACGGAGAGGAAAGACTGGGGAGCCTGGATCCAAAGGCCTGACTGTAAGTGATACACAGACTGCACACATGTACTTAACTGTACACATATTTTGCTTTACTCTTTAAAATTTAGTAAAGGTATGAAGTCCTTCATTTATTTTATATGTAGCTCGTTAAACGCATTTAATACAAGCTCTTAGTCATGGGTTTAAAGGAGACAGAGACACGTTATGCTCAGGTTGATCGCTTTCATTCTGGTTGCTACTTGAAAAGGTTGACATGCTCTAATAATCAGAAAACACATCACTGTCCTCACACTGTCCATCGCTGCAGCTCCTCTTTTCAAAAACACTTAGTTTTTCATCCTGTCTCTCTAAGGGCCCCCCCCTCTGCTCTGATTGACCAGCTGCCCTCCACTTTGTTAGGGGCCAGACTTGTCACTAGGCTCGTGTGCACAATGCAAATGTGCACACGCATAATATAAAAAGTAATAATTATAATATCATAAAAGTTTGTGCATTAATGTCATGCTTAGGTTGTTTTGATCCGTCTACAATGTTCTCCTGTTCTCCCACACGGCTGCGAGCAGGTTACATTATTAGCACGAAACCATAAGGGTTATATTACAGCAGCACACGAGACAGCGTGTATTGATGAGGAGGACACGTCTGCCTATAAGGCCTATTGACTCTTTGAGTTATGCTTGTTTCCTCGGGCGTTCAGACCGATCCCAGACACCGTTTGTGTAGTGATCCACACACTGAAGTGCAGCAACACCACCATGCATTAAAGGAGACAGCTTGTCTCTTAACTGCTGGGATGTCAGCACAAACAAGGAGCGCTTTCGCATCATGTACAGATGCTCCGGGCATCCAATTATTTTCATGCACTATTGCCCCGTTGACACTCTTGATCATGACATAGGTTTTGTCTTATTTTTATTTCCGCCAGAAATCCAGGAAGGTTTCGCTTTTCGATTCTGTCACTTGTGCAGTTGCTCCAATTATCTTTAGTATTATTGAATTACCCACTGTTAAAACTCTCCCACACGTCTCGACACGCGCTCTCCTGCCTCCTTAATAACTCACAAAGTTGTGGTACACAAAGTCGTGGGGGAAACGAAAAAAAAGACAGGATGGAAGAAAGTGTGACATTTCTAAATGGCAGTGTCCTGATGATAACCTTAGCATGTGGCAGCTTCTGCTCCATCTCCTGGTATTGGCATTTATGAATCACCCGTTTTGCTGAGGTAGATCTTAGGGGCAGAATCATCCATTCAAAACACACACCAGGGCATCACTCTCTCTTGTCCGTTGGCAGCAGGGCAGAGCTCGCGGTTGAAGGGGGGGTCAGCGGTTATCTCTCAGAGTCAAATTAGCATTGCACAACAGCAACGGGAGTCTGTGAAAGGCACACACGATTATCTACAGCCTGCTGCGGGGTCAGCCACGTCTTTTATGGGAGCTCACATTGGTGCAAGAGGCCTTGAATATAAAAAAGGAAATCATTTTGGAGTTACCCTGTCAGTTTAAATGAGGGTGATGACGATAATATAAAAACAAGTTTATACACTCTTCATATTACTATATTCGATTGTCTTTGTCACATGAACTCCTTTTTGTTCTCCGTGTGAAATGAATGTTCTTTGTAATTGCAGGGTCCCTCAGGAACGTCTGAAGGAGCAAGTATCAAGGTATCTATCAAAACATTATCCATCTCAAAACAAAACACCGACAGTTGGCATTTGAGGTAGACTTCAGCTGTCGCCCTGTTTGATAAACCGGCCCGTACGTTCACTTCCAGACAGGGTGGAGAGGTAAGATGTATCGTAGCAGTGCTCCGAGTAGAGGAGGAGTTTAATAAGGAGTGTTGCCTGTGTAAAGACGGAATTGACGGAATGCGTGGACAGTCAGACATATGAGTGACCAGACGCAGACCCTCTTTAGATCTTGACTGGCATTTTCTGTGTTTGTATTCAAGACCAGAACTCCCACACTGGAAATGGCACCTCTCATTCAATTGTAACGGTATCTACTGAGCAAGTTAAAGAGCCGATCCCAGCCCGCGCCTCCCGCGGCGCGGCACAGCGTGACCCTTTGCTCATTCTCCAAACAGACAGACGGACATTTCGTACCCTGCTTTGGCAAAAAAAAGCATCTGCAATCCTTTTCATGAAGCCCAGGGGAGCTGTAGCTCACCAAAGGGCACATGAGGTACGCTGTGATTTAAAAAAAATAAGCCTTTGAGACACGGACCTCTACTGGGCCTCCCACTGTGTCCTTAGCTACCTGCTTCCTTTGCACTAACACACCCCAGCCCCACCTCAGCACAGCACCCACCTCCCACAAAGCCTCCAGCGGCCCACTAGAGATCGTGCTGAGAGTGAAGGCGATTGTGTAGTGGACAACCTCTCGACCGCAGCTGTTCATTTGATGTATAGGTGCGTAGGTTTGCTGGGGTGTCGGCTTAGACCGCGGAGTTACTTCTGCTCTCTGCGCCCAGAGGAAGGAGACGTGTCAGTCGGCCAACCTTGAAAAAGAAAGTCGTCTGTATGAGGTCACACTTATTATACCTCAAAACAAATGGACAGTGGTTTTGTTTGGATGAAAAATGATCATGTATTATAACCATGTCTTAGAAAGTCAAGTTGGATATGAGGTTTACCTTGATTAGGGTTCCATGGGTTTTCTCTGACTGGTTTCTAAGTTTTAACTTTAACATCACACTTGTATCAAATTTATTATAAAATTGAGTTATGAAATTAATTACTTTCACATGGCAGAAAGGGAAATAGCTGAGAGCAGTAACAAAAAGTTATTGTATTGTATAATACTTAGTGTTCATATTTAAAGTGTGCATGGCTCACTGTAGCATACAAACTGAATTTAGAATAATGAAAAGTAGAGTACAGCCTGTAACAAAGCTCCATATATATATATAAAGTCTCATATTTTACACTTTGCCAGTGTTTTATTTGAAATATTGATATCACTAATAAGACATATTTGTGGTTCGAAAGTGTGTTAGACCACCTCAATATAATTTTACATCTCCAAGAACGGGGCATTTTATGTTTTACTCTGAGCCTCTCGTAACAGAATGAACCTTATGATTGTTTCATGGTAAAACTCTAGTAGGTAGGAATAATAATTCTAACAAAACATTTGTTTGATAAAGCAATTTTCTTAGAAATAAAATTCACAAGTGCCTCACACAAAAAAATTGGCCCACAAAGCCACGGGGTCGATAATAACAATGAAAAAGAAATACAGCAATAAACACATAAATCACAGCAAAGATGTGAAAGAAAACCTCATAAAAACAGACTAAAAACATAAGTAACTAAAGACCCTAAAAGAAACTCTCCAAAGAACAAGGACAAGATGTCTTAGGTTGAGACAAAGGTCAATTTGAACAGATGGGTCTTCAGTTGCTTTTTAAAAGGTTATACAGAGGCTGGAGCAACTGCTTCAAAGGCATGATTACCTTTTTGTTTTCAGTCTAGTGCACAGGACAGCCTGTGGGCCATGGTCAGAAGACCTATCGCTGATATAGGGATGGAGAAGGTCACAGATGTTCTCAGATGTCTGACCACGAAAGGCTTTGCGAGAACAAGTACCTTAAGTGGATCCTAAACCTAATGGGAAGCAAATTTAGTGAACGATGTGAAAAATGTGTTTCCTCCTGCTAGATCTGGTGAAACAGTCTAGCAGCAGCTTTCTGAATGGCATATTAACAAATGTGAAAAGACAAGTGAAAAGAGAACGACAGTAGTCCAACTGGGAGGACGCAAAAGCTCTAATAATCCTCTCTAGCGCAAGTTGTGATACAACAGAAGTGTGCTTTGTGATATTTCTGTTTTACAAAAACATAGACAACAGTGATTTCATTGAGCCTAATCAAAGATAACACCCAGATTTCTTAAATTAGACTGTACAGCTGAGGAAAGGGACCCATTGCTATGGGCAGCCCTGGGAGCTATTCTATCTGGAGCAGTGATCATAACCTCCCTCTTATCTGTGCTAAGCTGGAAACAGTTTTTAGACAACCAATCCTTAACAGCAAGAGTAGTGCAAAACATAATGTGTCAGTGTTATCAGGCTTAACGGAGACATATAACTGAAAGTTTCCAGCAAAACAGGGATAGGCTATACCTCTGAGTTTGTTCATAATGTGACCTAAGCAAATATGCTCGGACCCAAGATGGAACCCTGGGGTGCACCACAGGACAGAGCAGCAATATAATAAGACCAAAAAAAACAGTCCAGTTAAATCCCTGAGACACCCACGCACAAGCCTCGGAAACCACACTGAAATGTATCTACAATGTTGCGTGGTCAAGACGGTGGTAAACTGTTAAAACATTTTAAGAAACTGCCAAACTTTTCTGATGTGGGCCTGTAGTTATTTGGAACAGACAGACTGAGGTTTACTTGTTTCAGTAGAGTTTGAACGACTGCGTATGTAAACTAAGACCTGCCAACAGCTGTGTATTATTGAGAGCGTGGACCAAAAGACTTGAGCACAGATAGAGGTAAAATACCAGCTGGTGTGGAGGAGGATCTCATACTGCCCAGCAGCTCAGTGAGGTCTTGCAGGGAAATGTGAAAGAATCCAAAGTTGATGGCTGGAATAAATGTGAGTAGAAGAGAGAGAAAGGCCTGCTCAGACATTTCGGATGTTATCCACAAAGAAAGAAGTCCTCATTGGATCAGACAGGCACATCAGGAGATGCAGGATAGTTTTGACAGGACTTGCATCAACTGGTGGAAATAAGACTCAAACATGTAAGTAACCCTTGCATGTTAAATAATGCTCATTCAAAGTTTTATAATAAAGCATTAAGCACAGAGGGGTTTCCACTCATTTTGCCCTCAACAACAATTACATTAATTTGAACAGAGGGATGAATAACAGAGGGGGTGGATTACACCTTAATAGGAGCCACTTTATCCAAAAGAGAGGAGCAATGTGAGTGGAAAAGATTAAACTGCCCATCAGAAGACAAAACTAGTGTTGAGTCAGATGCTGTCAAATTTTAACATGCAAGAGAATCAATATTAATCAGGTTTCAATGAAACAATTATGATCAGAAACAAGCAGCTCGCCAGAAGAAATTGTCAATATTGGAACCATGTGTGAAAGCAAGAGTTTGTCCATTAATGTATGGAAACCAGATATGTGTTGAATATAATTAAACGACTCAGTGACATTAAGAAAATCAGTTGGAAAGCTGCAGGAGACGTCCTCAGCATGAATATTAAACTCACCCACCATAATAACTCTGTCCGACCTGATAATAAAAACCTGTCCAATGAAAGTTTTTTAAAGAACTGTTAAAACCAGGGGGATGGTTGATTAAAATCCAATAAAGCGGATTCAAATGACCAACTTTAGGAATCTGTAATTCAAAGTGGGGAAAACTCCCAGAGAGCTCAGAGTCCAGCTCCGAGAACAGTGCCTAACAAACACAGTGAGTCCTCCATCATGCCCTGACGACCTTGGAGTGCAAATAAAAGAGCTATCAGTCAGGCATAGTTCAATTAAAGGGCTACAATCCAAAGACCTCTGCCAAGTTTGGGTTAGAAACATAAAAAGTTTTCTAAAGCACCATCCTAAGGGGGATAGACCATTGATCAGAGCTGCCAAGTCCAAGGGGTCCAGGCACCATCGGTCTGAGCTGCCGCACACAGCTGAACGTGCACAGGAAGCCACATGCTTAATAATAAACTGTATGGGGAAAAATGGTACAAAGTGTTAATGATGGCTGATGCGTGGGGAGGGGATCTAGCCTTGGGGACAGCTCCCTAATGATTAGCCGGAGGTGGATGTTTTGGGAGGGGAGCATGAAGTGTAAACAGTTAATCACATGAGATGGACAAGTCGGCTCTGGACGTGACATGCGGCTTTGATGGGCAGCAGTTGTCTGTGTGTGTGTGTGGAAGCGCAGGGATGAAGAGCGTTGAATTCCAAATTGCCGGGAAGCACCTGTGCACCAGCTCAGAGGCCATCTGCACCAAAGAGGTGACCTCTTTCCAGAAGAGGTTGAAATTATCAACAAAGTGCACACTGTCAGTGTCACAGGCAGGAGCGAGCCAGGTATCTAGGCTGAGCAGCTGCATGAAGCTTCCCATGGCGCTACCGGGCGTGGGCGGATGTTGGACTGGACTCAAACTTTGACTGTTTGAGGATGTTCAGGAGATGGGTGAAATCATGGTAATCTTAGACTTTGAAAAAAGAGCTCTGACTGCTGTTATTCAAACCATCATGAATGAGGACCCTGGCAATGCTGGGATGGGATTTTATTAGCCATGTCTTGTACAGTATCGCCTTGGACGCAGTGTGTGCGCTCTGCTGACGCTCGTATGTCTGATGATAGAATCATCATTAATGAGAGTTAAGGGGGGAGACAGCACCTGCTAATGGGGCCTGTGGGAGAAGACAGCGGCTCAGTTTGTTACAGGACCGGTTGCTGTCTCCGTGTTGCGGTGGTGGAATGGAGTCTGGGTCTGTGACCTCTGTTGCTTGACAGCAGCTGGTCCTGGCAGGACAGCCGGCTCGTCCTCTAAGGCCTCTAGACAGGCAGAGACACCTTGAGACAGAGATGGGGCTGCTACTTTATTCATGCTGCGTGGACGTGCAGTGAAATTGGCAGGAGACCAAAATCCGGGTTTTGACCTGGAAGGTAGGTGAGTTGGAGGAGTTGCTGCAAGTGGAGGGAAACCTTGGCCGAGGCTGCTTCCACTGGATGCCCTGCAGTGCAGGTACACAAGAGGAGGGTACGCCAGGTGTAATGGGACAGTGATACAGCTATTAAGGGATTTTGTTTAAGCCCTGAGCAGGAGCCAGGGGTCCTCTGGGATGAAGCTCACAGCAGCATTAGGTGGGGTAGACGGCGGAGCTGGAGAGGCAGCATCAGGCAGATAGGAACAGGAGCCGGCCCACACTTCACAACTAAAATGATCGGGTACTGTTACAAATTAACGATCCATTGGTGTCCAATATTAGAATCCTTGGGAAGACCGTGAAATTACATATTGACTTAAGTCAACGTGTTTTCTTACTTTTTTTTAAGTTTGCTTGCTCAGCGACAGAATGACTTGGTTTGAAAAGATTAAAAAAAACATTATTATATTTTTGTCACATCACAAAGTTACGGAAGTTCTGGTGCTTCATTTAGTGGAACTGTTTCTGAATACAGCCAATTCTAGGTGGATTTAATGATGTGATGCCTTCACAGTATTTATACAACACCTAGACCTTTATTTATATATATATATATATATATATATATATATACAATCAAAGACATGGAAATCTCACTTTCTGCAGTATAGGACGTTGAAGACCCGAGTCAGGCGGATGTTAGTTGAGAGATAAGAAAGTGCCAACAAACATTGTTTCAGTCCTCTAATGCCCGCATTAAATATGCAAGCCAGCCTTGCCCTTGCCATGAATCAGTCATGCTCTTACATTACGGATACATCTTCACTTTATCATTAGGAATTCATGCTAACCGAGGATGACTAGAAAACTGCCCTGTCTCAGAGAATAACTTCACATTATAATCTGCTGCGATGAAACCAGTATAGCATTGCATTGAAAGGAACATGATGAGAGGGAGAAGCTTAAGCATCACAGCCCCGAGATGAATGTAAAGTTTCCATAAGCAGTAATAACCGAGCAGCTTAGAGGCTTCTCTTCACTTCTCGTTGACCATCCTTGTGCATTTTTTAGCTCTGACAAAGCAGACACACGTTTAGACTAAACTGCAGCTTGTGTAACATCTGTGTGAGCCGAGCCCCCTCTCGCTCTTGCAGCAAAGTGTGAATATTTTAAAGTAAAAAAAAAAATAAATAAATAAAAAAGGTCTGCGCAGTGCATGATGTGCTGGGAAGATAGCGTTCTCATGAATCACATCTCCATAACTGTATCTCCCACTGACAGACTCAAACGGGCTCTGACAGAACACTGCAGATGCTGATGGATGGACGGAGAGGGATGGAGACGGGCTTAATTGCAGTTTGATGACTTGAGGTGTCTCAAAGTCAACATATCACCCGCTGACATCCACAGGTGGACCAGTTCCCCGGCTCGTACATGCTGCGCTTTCTCATTGTGCAAATCCAGTGATAATCTAGATAAATATTGGCTGAGGTGCAGTTAATCTTATTTAGAAGGTTTATTAACTTGTTACAAACCCCTCTGCCAAAAACATTGACATTGAATGATCTTCCATGGATGCGGAAATAGATAACCTCTCAAATATCTCTTTCCATAAGCCTGCATCATGAATACAGTGCAGGACATGACCTCCGGGGCTAATACAGCCCTTCCATCAGAAGTGCTTTAGATTGAATGTCATAACTCAGTGTGAAACTAGAGCACTTTCTGTATACAGAGTTTACAGTTGTTCGTTACTGTAGTTGTCCTTTTTTATTAGGAATAAAAACACAATACAACAATTATGGAGTTACTTTTCTATTAAGTTTATGAGTTCCCATGTGGTTGATAAAGCTGTGCAGAATTCAATTAGCTCTCAAAGTCAATTTCGCCACTAGTCCCTCCTCCCTGACTAAATTATTAAAAGGACAATCCATCCGTTCATAGATGCCAGCGGTCCCCAGACCTAATACAGCTCATAATTTAGACTAGGAAATAGCAACTATATCTCATTAGGTGATTGGTATCACGGCGGCTGTCGTTGGCGATAAGAAGGAATGAGGGAGGGGGGTGAACCCGTGGGGCAAATATTGTCTGTTAGAGTCCAGGTGCCACTGAGGAGTGTACAAAATATCCGTCTCTTCAGACAGATGTTAAACAGATGCGTCATAATATCAAGTGTTTTCAACAAATCTTTACCTCTTTGATAAACAACCTTTTCAGCATATCTTTTTTTTTTTTGTCCTCTGTTTTGTGTGACACACAACAGGTGAGCTTTATTCAATGTGTCAGCAGATGTGACGCAATAGGTTTCTCCTACTCCAGAGGAGCTGCTCATGGCTGGTAATGCCGTTGTATTGTATCTATAGCACGAGACCTGGTGTAACAGTAAGAATGTAAAGAGCATAAAAGGTCACGAGAAGGTTGGAAATGCACAGAGAACGATGTATCTTCTACTGAGGCCTCGAGAAAGTGAAGTGAGTGGAAAGTATGTGTGTAAAAAAAAAAAAGAAAAAGTTCCATCACACATTTATTAAATTATTCATTCTTTGGTTTCTTGACCAAGGTGCAAGTACATTTATTTAACTGTTGTGTTTACTCAGAGTGTTCTCAACATAACTGACAGGGAGCAATCCTGTTCAAAAACTATTCTGACAGAAGCTAAGCTGCAGTCATAAAGTGCCATCTACTGGCAGATAGGGGAATTCTGTCTACCGGGGAGACGTGGAAAAGTGCTGCAATGCAACAGGGGCTTGGTTTTTTCATTATCCTGCCAGTCTACAGTCCCTCAAAGCCCCCAACAAGTATCCAATCATCACGTTTCTTTTTTTTTTTCTTTCTTTCATAATTTCAAATGATTTAGATTTTGAGATGACACGCTACCGTTGTGTATTTCTGATGACTTACTTACGACTGCCCTCGCTTAAGTTTCCCTCCCATGAGCTTTCTGTCTTCCGGCCCCATCTCTGCTGTCACTCACTGTCAATGATCTGCTCCGTTTTTTCGCACGCAGGGGGAGAAGGGGGAGTCGGGAGTCCCGGCAGACAAAGGGGAGAGAGGAGACCCCGTACGTATTTTCCCGCTTTGACATTTACAATGGCGTCTTGTTAGAGAGTCATTAACCGAGGCCTCCTCCCACAGGGTCAGCCAGGTGCAGAGGCTGCCGACGGAATGAAAGGACAAAAAGTAAGTCCCATCAATGTCAAGTGTCAGAGATGATGATTCCCTCTGTTTGTGCTCCCTGATAATCAGCGTGTGTGTGTGGTGGGGGTGGTGGATGGCTGGGTGGTTAAGGAGGTTCAAAGGATGTAAGTGGTATAATATACCAGTTTTCAGAGGCTGAACCTTCGGCGTTATTATCCTCTCTCAGCCTGTTTATCCTCCAAAGGTCTTTGATATCATCGAGCAGCAAAAAAAATGAATCTGCAGGTGGTTATTTCTTGTTTTTGCCATTGTTTGTATTCTTTGGTCCTCCAACCTTGATTTGAATGATTCTCTTGCTCCTGTCAGTTTGTCTCGCCGTGCACCGTGAGAGACCATTTTTTGTGGTTGTGCTTTGTAGAGGAAGCCCACTGTGATAGACACACAACGAACAATGAGGTTTTCACTTCTGCCCTTATCTCTTTTACATAATTACCGCCGTTCGTCTGTTTATCTTTTACTTCAGAGAATACGATGTGGTAAAAGTGATCTCAGTGAAATCTGTAGGAAATGGGCATGTGTCTCGGGAGATAGGTCCATTGTTATCTGCTGTCAGCACCAGCGTGTGGTTACAATGCACTTTCGCGAATATGCATGGCACCCGGGTGATGAATCCTAAGGCTCCAGGGAGGACAACGTCAGTCTAGTGCAAGAAGAAAAATGATGAGATCACCAAAGTCAGTAGGACTCATCCTCTGGGAACCATGAATGTCCGTACAAATCCATCAACGCGTGACAGACCGACCACCATGAAGACCTGTTTGTGATGGTGTCTTGTATAGGGTCATTCCGTGTTACCCTGACCTTAACCCCCCGCTGTTATGATCAATCGTTTTGCTGTTATTGTTAAGAAAAGAAGAAAGAACTTTTAAACAATGTGACAACTATTTCGATCCGAGACGCGTTTCATTTCTCATGTGACCAAATCAGCATGTCAAATATCATTAATATCTTTGACAGTGTGGCCCAAAAGTGTGATGATTTAAAACGGAATAACCCTATATCAAGTGTTTATAATTATTTTAGTCTTAAGTAACATGATCGCCTGATTCTATATAGAAATAACCTCAGTAGTCAAACCTCCTGATGATGGAAGAGCAGCCATGAACTAATATAGAATAGAGCATATAGTTTTCATTATATAGTGTTATTGGAGATGAGCTGTGCAGTTTGTCTAATTACATCCTTAAACATCTTTTAAATCCTGTCTCTTTATTGAAATTGCATTATTACAGGATTGTGTCGGCTTGTTAAAGTACAGCATGTACACCTGGAGATCTTTTCAGTTGTTGGAAAACCTTTTAAGGTTCCCTGAAGCTCCCAGTCCACCCAATACAATGGGTTATTCATGGATGCAGTATAAATGTGTGTCCATATATATACACACACACACACACACACACACACACACACACACACACACAATAAGTATAGCTACATTTGTGATGCACACTATTGCTCTCCAGCATGAAATCTTTAATGTTTTGTTTCCACTCACGGTTCCTCGCACATCACTTGAGTTAGACAGTATTTTCTCTGAAGTCTGCTCCTTTATTGTTGCTCCTGAATCTGTTGATGTAGCTGTTCGAGGTCATGTGTCCAAAGTGCATTTTTAAGTTGTGCTGTCTTTTTTTTTCCTGGCACATGTACGTAATAATTGATCGTATGTCTCTATTGTTTTTTTGCAGGGTGATATTGGCCCTCCTGGTCCTCCTGGTCCTGTGAGTACAACACACTGGTCGCCTTCCAGAATACTGCTGAATGTCACTCACTATAAGATTCAGTAATAACTTCAGGAATTAGTACAACATCAGTGTGATGTTCATTTGCAACAAACCTGAGAAAATGTCCAGTTTTTGTGAATCAGTAATCTACTCACGTCCGACTATGAAACACTTGAGGCCAGGAAGCAAAAAAAGCAGCAGCAGAGCAGTGTTTGCTGTCAAAACACCAATATTTTGGCATCATCTTGTAACCAATTTTCATTCCTTTACAAGTCTATACATTTGTCCTATTTTTAACTTTAAAAAATAAATCTTTATTTGTTTTCTGTACAAATAGCGGCTCAGTGTTGATAAAGAGCCGGAAACACTGCCAGCCTTTTCAAGGCAGTTGAGATGAGCTGCTTTGAAATACTCCAGGGAAGAGCTTACTTATTTTGTCTAGGTAATGAACTTGCTAATATTTGGCAGCAAACTCCCAGTAAGTGAATTTTTTTTCCCCCAGTAATGTACACTGCAGAGAAACTTTAACAGAGCAGCTCACACAGGCATTGAAAGCTGTGAACTGAAGCGATTGCCTATGATCAAATCAACACGTTTGCACCGGCCACCCACTGACGCTGTAATCTACAGCTCGAACCAAAACAAAGTCTTTGTTGTGTGAATAACGGAGACTGTGCAGCTAGACCTGTTTATAATGTTTCACGGCGGTAAATTATAGAAGGAGGATTTTTGTCGGAAGCCACTGGTGCAGCTGTGGTGAAGGAGCAGATCAAATCAGAGAAACCCTGGTGTCATGGCGGACGTCTAATGGACACTGCGGGTGACACAGTAGAGTCGAGGTCGATGGAGCTCATTGCTCAGACGTTTACAAAAAAATCACTTCAAGTTCTGGAACGTCTCCAACAACAAATGACACAAATGAGCAGCCTTTTTAAAAATCAAAGAACAAAAAGTGTCCGATTTAAAAAGATGGTGTCCGGGTGTGACAAAGTCAGGAGATTTGACATTTCGATGAGTCCGTCCTGATGGGTGTTTGTGCTAATTGGGCCTATTGAGCGTCTGACGGCTCCAGACACGAGCTCGGAAACAAAGTTTGATGGTTTTCATTCTTCTTCTTAATTTCCGCTGCTCGTTAGCAGGTGATTCAAATGGAAATTAGACAACTTAATTATTCAGGGAACAAATACCTCTCCCCTCTCCGCTGCTTTCACTTGTTTCCGTCGAAACAAACAAAGTCTGCTCACGTTAATAAGAATGCTTATAAATATGTGCCGTTTTTTAATTGTGGCTCAAAACAGTGACGCTTGCTTGCAATCATTTTTGGAACGATTGTCGCTTCTCTGTAAATTTCATTTGAGCTGGAGGAGGAGGACGAAGAGAAATGGCCACGAAAACCGAAACACTCAGTTGTGTTCATTGTTGTGTAGTGAGCTGTGGGCCACCCAGGGCACGGGAGATGTATGCCACAGCACACAGCGGAGAGGGAAACATTAGTCATTTGATAAATGAGACTGTTTGAATATTTAGTACCAGTCTCTGTCCGCGCTCTGTGCTTTCCTGTGGCAGATAATTTTGGCAGTTAAGCATTGATTTCCCTTACACAGCAGAAGCGCGGGTTCAGATCATTACCCTCCCTTCATAAACCTTCTTGTGCCTCTGTTTATTAGCGATGGGGAGGAGCGGCGGGCTTGCAGGCGTGCTCGGCCGCCGTTTCCCCCCAACACCCTTAACGTAGCAAAATAGTCATTTTAGCTCCGAGACCGTCCTGCTTTTATTGCAGCCAGTGTTGCCTCACAATAGAGTTTTATAATCTATAAAACCAAATCTCGTATGCCAAATTATGTTTGGTCAATGGCTCCATGCCGTATTTCGCTGCTCTGGGGGAAAATTCGGGCGGAAATTTCTCTTCGGGTCACGTACTGATGGCACGGATATTGTCCCGCGTCCAAGGCGAGGCGGTTGACAGCAGCTGCTTTTGTGTGTGACTGCAGGTTGACGGTTTCCTGATTATGCAGACGCTCCGCCGGGACTGCCAGGGACTCAGTGTCTGTCTTATGATTACTCTGACCATTGTAGCTGAAGGGAGGGAGAGCGCCTCGTGACAAGTTGATTTGCACTGCACCTAATTACAGTAACACACTCAAAGGGCTCAAAGGCGCACACGATAGACAGGACCAACAAGTCCTCCAACCCGATTGAGCGTATAGATCGTTTGTCCCAACTCTCTGCACAACGCCATCATCAGCACGGTTATGAGGCCAGGCATGCAGCGTGTCACAGCAGCTGCAGAACATTACCCTCATGGTTACAATAATAAACACATGGTTGGGTTTATGGAACGGTCACAGTCTGGTTGTTTTCGGCAGAAAAGCTACTTCAATAGGTTTGTATATATATTTATATATATATATATATTTTTTTACTGTATTTTCTCTCTAGGACACTTTTATCAGAAGATGAGGACAATGATGTACTTAAATATCCGTTCAATGAAAAAAAAAAAAAAAACCTGGGAATAAATCAGAAGCTCACATCCGTCCAAAACTTAAGTGCTTTGGGGGCACAGAAATGTCCCCGTCCTGGACAAGGCTTTTAGCTCCTTAACTTTGCTTCTGTTGTCTCTTTCTTCTTTTATCATTCTGCTGAAAACAAGCCAAGGCCGTGTTTGTTAGGGGGAAAAAACATGATGGACACAACATAAATGGCCTGAGGATGTTTAGATGTAATGAGTTTACATTTATATTGTGCATCTCGTGTATAGATTGCATTTACATACGTCTGTGGCACCTGCTATTAATATAGGTCTCTGGGATTTGCACTGAAATTAATCATGAGGAATCCAACTTAAACAGTCAGTCATGCAAGTCTCCCTGGGATGTAATTGTTAAAACATCCTAAAAAAACTGTTTGGTAGAGACAATGTCTTTCTGCGGAAAAAGCCATTAAACAGATGCAATGCTAAATACAAATAGTTAAAAATGTATTTGCATTTGCATTTGTGTTTTGAATATGGTCACGTATGTCAGTAGATTGGCTATTGGATACATTTTTATGCCTCCACAGCAGTTACAGCCAGTGGCAGGTTGTCCATCCATCCCATTCTTGTGTACCTGATATCTTAAGAAGCAATTGAGAAATTGTCTTTATATTTTATACAAATTTCCACCTGGACTCATGGATTAACTGATTAGATTTTGCTGTTCAAAGGTCAAGATCACTGCGACCTTACGAAACACATTTTTGATCTTGTAAACGCACCCCGGAGACAATCCTATCAAATTTGGGACTCAAAATATATCTGATTATATTTGGGAGGTCAGAGGTCACAGCTGCCTCACAAAACATGGGGTTACGGTAAAGGACATGGATAAAAAAGTTATGTGGAGTAAAAATGTGCTGGTTGGCGACGGCACACAACTGCAGTGCACTATCTCTAGTTTGATCTGAAGCCATCTCAAGATATCAGATTGTATTATGATCCCCCATGATGAACAGTGTGCTAATGTCAGGAATAAGTAGCTTTGTAGAAACACTTCAAATCCAAGTAGTTACAGCTTCAATTTGACAAGCTATAAAATAGATTTATGTTAATTTCATATATTAAGTTAAAACATAGGTTCAGGTTAGTAACGAGTCAGGTTGGGACAAATATATAAAGAAGTCATTTCTTCTGTCTTTTTAAAATAATTAACAGTTCAGAAGTGTTTTCACTTTCAGTAATTGCTAGAACGATGACGAGACTTTTCAGAGAACACTCTTCTTTTTTTTTTTTTTATTACTTTAAGGTGATGACAGCTCATGGATTAAGACACCCCTCTGGATCTGTAAGTAGCCGTTTCTATCGTAACATCTTCTGTGGTTCAAATTGTGCACAAGGTTGTCTTCAGTCTGATTATTAAGTCGTCTCTTTTCTCGTGATTTTAAAGGACGAAATGAAAGAGCGGAGCCAAAAGGGAGAAAAGGGCGATCAGGTGACTATTTCTCTCATTGTTATTCCCCAGTAAAGACAACACAACCCCAGGAAACCGAGCATTAGTTTTCAAACACGCCATTCCACATTTGACACCACAGCGTGAAGAATATCTCCCATTTTCTACATAACATTAACAAAAGCAGCACTTACCATTGATTCATACAGAATAATTGAAGATCTCTTGCTGTTCAGATGTGGGGTTGGATGTTGTCTTTGTGCTCTGCAGGGGGGAAGCACTGAATAAATTGGTGCACAATTGTTGTTCGCACCTCGAAACAACAGATGGTTCCACTTGAAGCAAAGCAGATTACAATGACCACTGAGGCAGCCGTTAACCAAACATCAGACACCTACATGCACATGACAAGTTATTGACTTGTAGAGATTTAAGAAGGACGATTGACGATTTGAAAAGGTGCTGCTTTTGATTTTACTCACATTTTTCGGAGCAAAGGAGGAAACTTGGCAAAGGAGATATACTGTGTTCTCGAACTTCACACGATATGAAAGCTAACTTCACGAAGATCCTTGATGATTTCCTTTTTTTCTGACTCCAGTCAGAGGAAGAAGGAACGGCTTACTTCGTTGTTTTCTTCATGCACATCTTTAAAGAATGGTGGTTGTCTGTCTCCTTTGCTTTCTGCAGGGGGAGCGAGGAACACAAGGACTGCAAGGCTTCAAGGTAACATGCTGAAGATGTAGCACTTGCACCAAAGCTTGAGTACTGCCAATAAAATAAAGTTCCAAAATTCTTTATGTACTCCTATAAATAGCCTTCCGAGTGTCTGCACAGCAGCATCCGTAGCATTTTAGAATGGAGTAAATAGATTGTTGATCGAAACTGGAGAAGATTCCGGAATGTCTGGGATTGACAGTGGCCCTATAACATGGCAGAGATGATTACGTTATATATTTGTGAGAGGTTTCTTTGTGGTATGGTTAAAAAGTGATGATTCTCTGCCTCTCCCACGTCTTTCTCACCCTTTTATTGGACTTTAAAAGGGATACATAGGGCCGCCAGGACTAAAAGGAGATCAAGGACCAGCGGTGAGTCTCTGTATTCATCTCATGTCTGAGATGCTGTGCCACTTACAGTAGGTCAAACAGAGATGTCTGCTGAATATAAACAACAATGAGACAATACCACACATGTGAGAGCGTACAAGCTGTTTCAGGCTAATATTACCTAAAATACTGAGGAGTGAAAATCTCAATAAAATTACCAATTCTTCAGTTGTCTTTCTGTTTCCATGGTAATAATTCTGATACGATTACTGCAATATGCAGATAGATAGTCTGATGCAGGGCAGTTACAAAACACCATATTTACATCTATAGATCTGTATATACATGCATAAACTACTGTCCTAAAATAACTAGAATGAGAATATAATTTAAGATGTTATTACACTTTAATCTTAGCTGTCAAATACAAGGTCTCACCCTGTTTGTTCAGCATTAACTAACTAATTAAAGCAAACTTTTTAATGTGGCCCATGTCCCATCTGCTAACAGGGAGGGGTTTTATGAACTATACTCTAGTTAGGCACCAGGGGGCGATTGAAATGTTTTGGCCTCACTTTTAATGAAAACATTTTGCATCTCAGTCATGAAAAGTGGTATATAAACTTGGATTTTGTCGCTAGTGTTCTGCTTTTGTCACTTATCTTCGAAATAAGCTCAGTTCCCATGTATGAATTGTACAGTTCATCCATGTGTAAAGACAAAAGTGAGTCGAGAAGGTGAATGCGTATAAACAGCTTATTCAGAATAACAGCCCAACTTACAAATCTACCTCTGCTCCGTCATGAAGATATCCCCAGAAATTAACATGAAACTAATCATGGCTTGAAGCTGCAGGGGCAACACTTAGAAAACATAGCTGTTTGAAATACGGTTTCAGCATCAACAAAGTAGCTGGCGTCAAAGCCCAGACAATTCTGTCTCCAAACAAATGGAGAAAAATAGCTCAAAGTGTTGGTTTTCCTTTGTATTTTGCCAGGGGAAACAAGGCCTGCCTGGACCCACTGGACTCCCAGGACTCCCAGGCGAGCCAGTAAGTATATTGGCACAAGACACGAGCACTTCATGTCAAGCCGTCCTTTCTCTCGTTGCCTTATCTGTCCCATTGCCATCCTCGACTCTCAAACTCAGCCCTGCCAGAATGAAAGAGAGAGATAAACAGATAAACCTCAACAGGCAGAGACGGAGAGGAAGTCGGGAGAAAAAGTCCAGAATTTTTACACAGACGATCAGTAATCAAATTTAAGAATTAATTAGTGGAAAGAGGCAAATCTAAGCGCTTTATGCCAGGAACGGAGGCAGAGGCCCAATCTGTTCTCCACACCTGCTTCAGTAATGAGCATCTGTCTTTATTCAAAAGCAGGGAGGGAAAAGAGGCATTTCATAAATCCTGGCTAAGGGAAATTATGTTGGAACACGGCAGCCCGCTGAAGCAGTGAGGAGGAGGAGATAAATGTGTGAGGCGATGAAGGCCCGGTGATAGATGTGTCCCTTTTCGCCACTATTTACAGGGATCGTCAGGGGAGCCGGGGGTGCCTGGGAGAGATGGCCTGAAAGGAGAAAAGGCAAGTAAACTTCAAATCAAGTTCTCGCCTCAAAGAAAAATATGAAGCTGTGATGTTCTATCACAGGTTGAACATGCTAGACAACTTGTGAAGACACAGTGCAGATTGCTCGCCCTGCATGCCATCCTCAATCATGTTCTAACGGTGTGTTTCGCGTTTGATGCCTCTGACTCCTCTGCTTTTTCATACACTAATTTATTTTCACAATCGGACTGATTCCAAACACTGTGTGCCGAATGTGGCAGAGTTGAAAAGTGCATATTTGACATGCATGTTCGATTGGGTTTGTCACTTGATGAAGAAAACAAAGCTGTACTTTAGTCACCCTGCCCACTGGAGTCACTCGGCTACACAAAGTGCCTTCACCTCCTACACCCATTCAGGTTTATAATCCTGTTTGTTCTCCTTCCCCTACACTGACGTTAACCCTGATCCAAAATGCAGTTCTGGTTGTACATTCATGTGGTAATCTATCAATAAATGTGAGCTGGAAATGTCTGGGCACTGGAGAGAGAACTGTTCAGCTTAGCATAAAGATTAGGAGCAGGGGAAACATCTATCCTAGCTCCAAGAGCATTAACACTAAACGTGGGACTAGCTGCTAATATTGCTGACTATTACTGTTTTTCTTTAAGTATAGAACAAAACAAAGATGGTAAGACAAACGCCCGGGGCACATCGGACGTGGTTCATCAGCGGAGCATCTACTGCCAGCTCCTCTATGTTTTTACATAGAATTTGTCTTGAAAATGTACATAAATAACAATGTTTACTATGATGTCACTATACATCAACATAAGTTGTCCTATGTACTCAAATAAATGCTACTACACAGTATGAAAACGTACATCGTCCACTCCTGCAAATATTTCAAAACAAAAACTTTTTAAAACAACTTTTTTATGCTTCTGACACGTTCAACAGATAATAAAGACAGAGCATGTCCCGACAGAGCATTAAAACTGTGGTGAGAGATCAGGGGTGCTTTGGGCTGAGCTTAGCCTGCTAACATGCTAGCAGTTGCTATTTAGCTGTATAAACACAAAGTACAGCTCCAGCTAGTGGGAATGTTATTAGTGTTATCAGACATTTGGCCAAAGCTGAGTTTGGCCTGCTAACTTGCTAACAGTTGCGTATTAGCTGTAGAGGCTGGTGGGAATATTATTAGCTATGCAGGATCTTGATGATAATCATCAAGATCTGTAGGATTTATCCTCAAAAATTCACGGCAATCAATCCAGTAGGTTCTGAGTTTTTTCTGTCTAGTTCATAAAGGCGGACCCACCGGCCAACATCTCCATCCAAAAGAACAGCACTAAAAGTGCAAAGTTTATGTTTTAGTGCCCATTCCATCCATCCTGTATGCCAGCATATCACCGGGCCAACACAACAAATCGGCTCACATTCACATCGATGGTCAATTCAGAGCCAATAAACGTAACCCTAAGCTGTTTGTTGTTTTGGACTGTGGGAGGAAGCCTGAGTACCTGCAGCGAACCCACGCAGACACAGGGAGAACTTACAAACTGACCCTGGATGAACTGGGACTCGAACCAGGAACATTAAATGAAAGTGTACACATAGTCCCAAGAAATCAGACACAACTGTCTTTGCTTACCAACTTTCGGACTTGAAGGGTCCATATGCAGATGAGATGACAAAGCCAGTCTGACTTTTTATCTATGGAGAAAATAATGAAAACTGTCTGTCTCTGTCTGCAGGGGGACTCTGGTGGAGTGATGGTGCCACAGGGACCTCCGGGTCCCAAGGGTGAGCCTGGAGAACCCAGAGGCGGCTATACGGTGGGTACTCTATCAAATGTTGACAGTCACTTTTTCTCTGACTGTGTTGATTTCAGCCCTTGAGTCACAGAATGACAGAGTACAAAACAACAGAAGAAAATTCAACACAAGTTCACAAAGCAAAGCTCATTTGCAAACAGCTGGATCACTATCAGACAAGTTAAAGGAAACTGGCCTCCACTACTCCAGCTGTGTTGCTGCCATGACATTATGGAGATGCAATACCATTAAGTAATCCACCATTGGATAACCCCAGTCTGGGTAATCACCTATCTTCCCATTTTGGAGCTTATAGCTGTTGAAGCACTCTCTTTTATGGACATGGCTTTGCATATAGACATGTTCATTACAGCTTCTTGGCTGCTTGTGTGCAGCCAAGGCCCCGGTTCTGCTTGGCGCCGCTTGCACTCCTCAATCACCGGCAAGCGTTCACCGGCTTTAAACAATCATGTTTGTTTGTGTGTGCGTGGATACGCTTGTGTGTGTGGGTGTGTGGATACGCTGAACTGAACATTAAGCCAGACAGTAGACCTACTCATCAAGCAAGTGGCACTGTGTTCAGCTGAGCAGAGTAATGCGGGGAAAGATTGTGCTTAGGCAGAAGTATTTAAACCTCTTTAATGTACTCGAGCACTGTGGACACCTGGTGCAGGATTGGCAAACAGGGCAATATGACATGTTTACAGCAGGTCAATGACCTCCCTTATGTTGTGACATATTTCAAACTCAAAACGAAGAGAGATGTCTAGCGTTGAGCAGGAGGGTTCTTCTGCATTGATCCTCATAGTCTTTTAAAAATGTCAGTTCTTTCTGGGGTCACTGGAGGAAAGCGGACTCTCCACATTTTTATGGTTTATGTTAAATAAGATGAAGAAAAGATGGGGAAAAAGGCAATAAACAGGAGCTGAATGCAGATGGTCGGAGCGGCTTTAATGAGTCAGCCTCCTCGAGGAGTTAATGTCACTTTATTGATTTTACCTTTAAATGAATAATGAGCAATTTACTCTTCTTTCATTTGACTTTTATTATAAGCATGGATCTCCCACTACTCTGAAGTAGTGATATTAAGTTTTTATTTTCAATAAAGGGCCAGTGCATAATGCGTAATGGAACATTTTGTTTAAAAAAAAAAAAAGAAGGAAAATGCAGTTATAGAATTACATTAGTCTCAAAAAGTTCTGTGCTTTCCAAACTTTCCTCTGTTTTACATTTGAGTGCATTATCACAGTTCTCCCTAAAACTGTAGAACTGCTGCGTTAGCTCGAATCCAACTTCTGCGCAGCTAATTTACATTGTGCAATGTAGGACTTGTAACACTAATAGATGCTGAGCGCAGAAATCAATGTCTCATCTGGACTGTATGGTAAATTATGCTTACAGTAGCCTCGGTTGCAATCAAGGTTTTTCTCTGTGGTATGGCATTATCAGGATCCCTCTGTACGTAGACGCTAGTAAACACGTTGTAAACAGTATCGAACATGAGCTTGTGATGCAGCGCTGCGTTCAGACTGTTTGCACTGTGGAGTGTAGCTCATACAGATTCAATATTCCTGTTTAAATTCCACCACTACAACACAGCTTTTTTTTTGGTTCTGCACCTCGGGCCTCAAAGTGAATTGCTGATGAATCTACAGTGAATCCCTGATGTCTTCTTCCTGTTGTTTTCTAGGGCGACGGGTTGCCCCTAACCAGAGGGTCTCGCGGACCCAAGGTAGGAATCACTGTGGCGGTGGAGCATCACCAGCACAACCATCTTTTATATATGTCAACCTAAATCTGGAGTATACTGTATGTTACTCAAGGTGAAACCCCCAAAACAGATGGCACACTCAAAGGACAAAAAACTAAAAAACATGACTAAAAAGATTCAGTACATGGAAAAGCAGTCAGGAAAGGCAGAGGCATCCAAAAACCCTGTGGAATGAAAGGCATGGTAAAAAACTTACAAAAGAAAAACCCTGAGGAAAATGCTGGAACTCTGCGAGAAACTCACTAGACAAACACAGAAGTTTATAAGACACAGGTATAACTTACCAGGCCGTGGCAGGTAATCACTGGAGGAGGGAAATCAGACAAAGTCAGGAAGTTAAGTGCACTGAAATAAGACCGAAGGGCACGACACAAAATAAAACAGAAAATGTCTGAGAGTCCAAAAACTGAAAAAAAACGTATAGCTTAACTCAAGGAGCACACGAGAGAGGCACAAATCCCAAACAACAAATGCAAGTAAAACAAAAAGGCAAAAGGACAAGAAGTCCAACAGGAGATCAATAAAGAAATCAGCCTGCAAAAGTCCTTCAATAGCTAAAAAGCAAAGGCAGTTACATAACACTATATATGTTGACATCTGAAGATCATTGATATGTTTGCTACTGTGCTTTTCATAAGCTACTTTCATATTTAGGTACAATATAATTAAATGGTTCACAGTATTTTTTGGTGGACTGACACACTGAACACAAGCAATCTGTCAGCATCAACCATCATTTGATTTGATTTTAAAGTGGATGTTATTCAACACTAGCAATTATATTGAAGTGGATACTAGCCAACAGCAATATGTCTACACTTCTGAACTGTCATTGTTGAGGTGATTAACTTAGTATTTGAGACACATGAAGTGACTGAAGCCGACAGTTTTATCCTCACTCTGAAGCATTTGTTAAGTTGCTCATCCATTACTTTCAGCGGAGTTCTTAAACTTTATTCACCACTTGTAGCATAATTTATCTGTTGCCGTTTGCAACCTGTTGAGACCTCGCTGACTAGTTTTCACACTCTTGTTTCCAACACAAACTGAAAGTCAAATTAGTTGATCTACTCTGCAACGTTTCCACTGGGTTACCAGGGCCACTAGCACTTTTTATACAAGGATGCCATTATATTGCCACACACTGTGGCTACTGCTGTAGGAAATACTTTTTTAAAACAGCATAGATAATTCCTGATGATATCATGCTGAGTTTGGTAACCGGTTTAGAAAATAATGCAGGATGCCCCAATTATCAGTGCAAAACCAGAATGTACTATTCTATGGCAGCACATGCACGAGTTCAAATGAAATAGATAATGAACATGTGCATACCATTGGCCTTAAACGTGGCTTTGTTTCTTAGCCTTGAAGCTACAAACGGCAAAACATAAAGGGGGAAAATGAGTTCCAGCAGAGTGTGAATAGCTAATGATCAGGCAGTGCAGCAGTTCTTCATGACGTTTGAATTCACTATCACAGAAAACCCACTGAAGGTGCTTTTAAAAACATTTTTTTTGTCAGGGTGAGAGAGGTGTCCCAGGGTTGCCGGGAGAACACGGTGAAAAAGGCGAACCTGGAGAGAGTGTCATGGGTCTTCCTGTGAGTATGATTTCGTATTGATCGGCCTCTGTCTCCCACATTCATTATTTAGTTCAAACTATGATACCTTCTCGTGTCTTCAGGCATAAGAGTGAAATCCTCTTTGAATATCAGGATCAGTGTTCATTAAATGCACTCTAAGATGTGAATGCTGGTCATTACCATGAGGTGCCGGCATAGTGCATTCTGCCTTCATCATATATGCTCCGCACTGCTAGTTTGAACCTCGCAGATTAGATTGTGAGTGAGTCTCTTCTTTCATTTTTGAAATACCGGATTGTGGGAGACAGAGAATCAATAGAACTAAAGGTGTCTAACACAATTCCTTTATTGGATCCTGGGTACTAGCGGGCAGATTGTGTTAACAAGATGTGCTGTGTGTGTTCATAGGGCCTCGCGGGACCCTCGGGAAAACCGGGAATTGAGGTCTGCCGGAAAATACTCTCAATCCACAAACAAACGTGTTCAAGTTTATTGTCACTGATTATCAGCAGCTCATTGATGCCGTGGCTAGCAGTCTTGCAATTATTTTATGACACAAATAACACTCACAGTTTGGTCAAATCATTAGTGTCTCTGTGTTTGTTTGTTTTTTCCAGGGCCCTCGTGGATCCACGGGTTTATCAGGCCCCCCTGGAGCTCCAGGAAGAGAGGTGAGTGAGATCAGTATGTCCCTTCACATTTATTCACTCACAGACATCTGCAGGTAAAAGACTTTGCTGGAAGCATAGAGGAGCTTCCCACTGTGAGCATTCGGGTAAGATGTATCACAGAACCTGGATACAAAACCCAATCTGCTGCGTTGAGTGTGAAAATAAAGTTAGAGCCTTGAATGTGTGCTTGACATCATAGCCAGGGGGGGGATTGCTAACTCTTTTCTTTTTCTCAATTATAGGGCTCCCCTGGTCGATCAGGCCCCCCGGGCTCTGCTGGACCCCCAGGTGAACCAGTAAGTAAGAAAATCTAATTCTAGAGTTCGGCATCAATGCTCTGCAATGAGAACTTCTGAGCTCACTATAATTACCAGCCAGTTCCTTCACTACCCAACATCACAACAACAAACTGGCAGCCCACTGTTTTCAGTGGTGGAGGAAGTACTTAAAAATACAAATAAATAGAAAAAAATGTACTCAAGTAAAAATACCACATTAATTTTAATAGAAATAAATACGCACTTACTTTTAAATATACTTGCAAGTATTAAAAGTAAAAATAGTTGCAGCGTGTAACCTATTCCCTAATGAAACAGCTTATTTTTGGTGGTGTGCCGTCTTACTTCACCAGTGACGCTGCAGGGGGCGGGGTCTAACGTCACCTGCCTGCTCAGATTGGATCAGTGGACCAATACCCTCTCATTATTGATTTATGGATGTAACGTAATGCATTGCAAAAAATGAAGTGGTGTTGAAAGTATAGATAATTGTTGTATATATAGTGGGGTAAAAGTGAAAAGTACTGGACAATATATCTACTTATAATGTACAACTGAAAAATGTACTTACCGTAACAAAGTAAGTGTACTTTGTTACATCCCACTACTGCGTATTATAAGCACATGTTGTCTTTTTTGTCTTTTTTATATCTCAGGTAAACAACATGTACTGAAGTTCTAATCACTCTAGTGTGAGCGTCATATAAATGCTGCTGTTGCTGCACCCACTAAATGTTGCCGATTCACATTCATGTGTTGTAAGAAACTGTGAAAACCGATTATACCCAACTTTGTTGTTTTTTTAATACACAGGCTTTAGTTCTGAATGTTTTCTCATCTAAAACAACAATATTTTGAGGATGCGTGGACTCTGTTGTCTAACAACAAAGTTATTACACTGTTTCCTCAAGCGTTGCAGATTAAAATACTGAAAATTTAACGGTGACAAAAGGAAATTTGTTTAAAAATGTTTGCGGTGAAAACACATTTCTTAAAGGCAGAGATGATTATTTTTATAAATTGGTGTTTGGCACAATTTGCAAAATGCCGCTTCTACAGACAAGCAGCAGCAGAATATATCAAACGCATCAATGTCTTTTTTAGCTCTGAAAACAAGTGTGGCGATGATTCACTGATATTTGTTTTCTCTTTGACAGATTGCTCTGCCACTCGTTGGAGACATGGGAGCTTTACTTAAGGTATTCTATCTTCTTAGTTAATGCTAATTACAGTTTTCTTACAAAAAATAACATGCAGAGGGCCTTTCTGGTTTAGGATTTTTATAATGATCAGTTTTTTGTTCATTTGTAAAGGTACTTTTTACTTATATGTGGATGGTGTTAGTGAAGAGAAGTTGTAAAAGCCCTTGAGTGCGTTCATCAGGGTGAGTGGGGGAATTCAAATAATTCATTCATCACAGTCAAACCATGCTGCATGACATGTGTAATTATTTTTTTTTAGATGATGATAAAATGTAGATTTTCAGTCCCAAACACTTGAATGTGGACTTAACTGTATCCATAGATTAACATTAAAGTTCTATTTCTCTCTATGCAAACTACTGTAGTTTCCTCTGACCTCACACAGAATTTTGCCTTAGTTTACTTCACAGCGATCCTCAACCCTAGTGTGGATAGAGAATAGCTTTCGGATTTTGGAAGGAAAATGTAAATTGCTGCCGATAATAATTCATCTCTCCTGCACACACAACCTACATTTATAGTTTACAGGAGGACTTTTCTACTTCGTATGTATTACTGCACCAATAAGTCATTGGTATATCATTGTCATTTGTTATATCAGATAATGTGTTAATGATAATTGAAGTGTCTGAGATATAGATGTAACATTAACCAATACCAGTAGATCAAAATACTAAATTTGCTCATGGTTTCATACAAATCCTCAGGTTGATTTATTTTTGTGAAATCAACTGAGAAAAATAGTATATCAAAGAAACATTGTGTCTAATATATCAGTTTAGTGATTTTGTTCAACTGCTACAAAATCTGGTATGAAACAATATGAGATACCGTCTATTTCAAATCCAAAGCAAAACCGAGAGAAGCCCTCGAGAACGGCTCTCTCTTCTCTTACAACTCACATGGTTCCATGTGATTGCTTCAGGTAGATGTCCCACGTCACTTCACCTGCTCACGTTAAAGCATTTGGTACGAATACACATTTTATTGGTCTGGTCCCTAAAACCACCAGACTTGAAGCTTCTATCTTAACTTTCTCACTGGGACACGGTGGCCCTTAGGTGCAAAGCCCAATGGCAAAGCCCAAAATACAACAGCAAATAGGAAAACACACGAGCAAATAGGGAAAAAAATGCAAATAATAAAACACGAGCAAATAAACAACTAATCACACATTTGAGTTGCCATTATGTGCATAATACATTAAGGATATTGCACCTAATGTTTTTCATCATTGCAAAAGTGTTAAGTGCCCAAGCCCATTTTCTGACCATAATGCAGACTTTGCGCTGAAACTCCGAAACCCAACCTAATGTAAAACACTTTTCAGCCTTTGTGACTTGAGAGTCGAGCGTTGAAAAGGTGATTGAGTGCTTTTCCATTTTTCAAAGTACTCATTATTTTTTCTCCCTTTCTATTGACTGGAGCTGATTAGTCGTCTCACATGGTTTTGTTACCTGAAGGACAGCACTGTATCTAAATGTAATTTTGAATATGGAATGCATGCCAGCTCTTGACAATGCTTCGTATATATGTAAGGCGGCGGGAGTCTCGTAATTTTCTGACGCTGCTTCCCTTGGCGTCAACTTAAGTGCCCTGTTAGATTCTAACTCCTGTTTGCAGCGTCTTTCATCAGTGTTGCTTAGTGACACTCTAATTACTACTGCAAACACCTTATTGACACCTACAAAAAAATGGCGAACCCTTTAGATTGAGGTATCTTTTCTTTTCATTTGTAAAGTCAATAATAACATGTTCTCACTCTCCTTATTTTCATGGCAAATCTGTACAGATTACCTTCCATTTTATATTTCAGCCTCTGTGCAACACTGGTTTTTCTAATGGCGCAGTGTCTACCGCCTCCCTCCGTCTTAGAGCTCCTACCCCTCTCCTGCAAGGTGCGGCGCCTCTATCTAGACCCGATGAGGGGGAAATGATATTTAAGATTCTCACCTAAATGTCACAGTCAATGAGTTTGACAAAGTTCACCACTCACCTCGATGAGAGACACTCGCGGTGGGCTCACGTTATTTCTGCTCTGTAGACATTTAGAGAACACTTTGTGTCAGTCGGGGTCTCGTCCTCCACCCGGGGGATGTGACATAATAAAGGGCGAAAAATGCGCTGCTCCGGCTCGAGCTTGATGAAATCTTATCTGTGCCACTGTGTTTTGCTTCCCGCCTCGCCTGCGCCGGCAGAATGCCTGCAGTGTGTGCCAGACGAGAGTCCCAGGCATGCCCGGACAAAGAGGAGAGAAGGGGTCCCCCGGAGCGCAGGGAGTCGAAGGCATGGTGGGAGAAAAGGTACAAGCGACTCGTCAGCTTGGAACAGACACTGTAAACATGTTGATCTGACCATGAACTGTTGCTAAAGGTGTTGCTTATTAACTACTATAAGTGTATTCATTGTGTATTTCTATAATAAACAGGGAGATCCGGGTATAAGAGGTCCTATGGGCAACCCTGGGAAAGAAGGTCCAAAGGTAGGCAAAGGCATGTTCAGCATTAATGTACTATACAGTATATGACAAGGCACATTGTTAATGTGATTGTAATTGAATTATGCACATGACAAAATAATCTGTTGAACTAATAGCCTCATTCTGTGACATTGTTTATTGAAATGTGTGTTTAATGTAATATTTAGAGATTAGCGCTGACAAACGCTGTTCATAAATTGGCTTTGAGATTATCTCTGGTAGCCCAACCAGCTGTTCTACAACTCGTATCATTCTGCACACTTGCTGCAGAAGTTGTTGCCATGGATACGGTGTTGCGCTGCCGTGAAAAACAGTCTGGGCAATTTCAAGTCGTGCTGTGAGAGGAGAAGAAGACAGTCTGAAGTTTACGTCCATCAGCCTTTCGGTTTTTTTGGGGGGCCTTCTCATGTTTGGGTAAAAAAAAACATTCTCTGTGTTCCCTGCAGGGGGTGAAAGGAGAGAGAGGGTTCTCAGGCCCGACAGGAGACAAAGGAGATGAGGTGAGCGCAAAAAAAGTTTCTAAACAAATTAATTCTGTAGTCTTCTGACAATCTGAAGCCGGCGTGACATTGAGAGGTGGGTTTTTTCAAAAGAATGTAAATATATTGTAATGTGGGCCTCGTCATGAAGCCTGTTTGCTTTTGAAAGGAGCTATCAGAGGCTGCGTGTGCACTGCGCCCTCTCTGTGGCACTCAGAGGAGCTGTTTTAAAGAACCTCGCCTGCCCAGCGTGTGCGTGATGTTTTTCAACTTCCAGCATTGAACTGTAATGACAGGAGATTCTCACGAAAAACAAGCAACTTGCAACTGGATTTTACAGGTTCAATAAAACCATGTCTATTAGCTTTTATTTTTTTATTTTTTTCAGCTATAAAATAAATTGACGCAATAAGCAACCTATAAATAAAATGGTACAGAAATTCCTCATCCAAACAAATAAATATAGAAGCTGCACAAATGCTCCACTGCAGACATTTGCATGTTTTACAGCTTCTACATATCTATTCAAAGCTGCAATAAAGATAAGGAAGTGATAGTTAATAAACACGCATGCTTTATGCACACAGTCATGCAGTGAACAGAACGTTTTAATTCCCCCTCTTCGATATAGTTGTAATTTCATTGAGCCGTATTATTTCATTAGTGATTGCTGTTGCTAATGGATTCCTTGAAAGGCCTGTCCAGGTAACAATTAGCCAGGTTTGATGACTCGGACCAACACATTACAGCTGACTCCTGAGGGAGAGCGGTCTGTTAAGTATGCAAAGTAATGTAAATCAAATTTTTTCAACATCCTACCTCTGAGTATAGTGCCAAGAGGGTATTGTAGGTCCAGTGCTCTAAAATATAAATGTAAGTATTACTCTATTTCATGAGTTTATTTTACAGAATAATGATCCTCCTTGTCTCTTCCAGGGGCCTTCAGGAGTACCAGGGTTGCCTGGTGTGATCGGTCGTACAGGGGCCCCGGTAAGAAGCGTCTCCATCACGTAGCACTGATATTATACCCAAACTTCCTTTTCATGGTTGTAGATCTATTTTATCTCGTGAGGGTTTATTCTATTGCAAATATCCGATTTCATTACAAGGATTCTGTTCTGTTTACAGGGGCTGTTGGGAAGACCTGGTCCATTGGGCCAATCAGGAGGAAAAGGAGATAAAGTAAGATGTTTTTCCACTTAGGGCAGATCTCCCCATAGTGGGACTAATAAAGGATTATCTTTATGTAGCTAGTGTGTATATATTCCTCAGGTTTACACACAGTATAGTCAAAAGTGTATTCAGATATTGCTTGTTTAGATTAAAACCGTGGCCCAAAGCCGGTAACAAATGAATTTAAGTTACCATGTCTAAATGTTATGTTATGTAATGTATATGTAATTCCATAAAATGTTATTTCTACATACATTTAAATGGACTGTATCAACCATTCAAAGCTCTTTACAGTTTAAGTTGCATTATCCAATTCACATGCACATTCATACCTAGCTTCCATATGCAGCAATTATTCAACCATTCAAATACTGTCTGCACAGCCATCGGAGGCTATTTGGGGTTCGGTGTCTTGCCCAAGGACACTTCAGAATGTGGACTGGAGGAGCCGGAGATGGAACCAACGTCCTTCTTTACCCCCCGCACCACCCTGTCTACCTCCTGAGCCGCAGGGGATCCCAGCATGAAATTAGAAACTAGATGGCCCCAGTATGGATCTCTATTTTGTCCCATGCTATGGCCCTATCCAAAAATAATGATTTAACAAATAGTTTAATGATAATAGTTCTATGGTTTTTATTGTTGTCAAATCCCAAAAAAGTGTAGGAAACCATATCTTCAATCTTTAAATATGTTTTCTTTCGCAGGGCTGGTGAATGAGCTTCAGTATCATTGGATTACGTTATCATGGGCCTGTGTTTAAGGTTTGCATTTTTCACAGCAATGTTTAATTCCTCTGTGTTTGCGTTTGGCAGGGAAACGAAGGACCCACAGGCAGACCAGGGCTTCCAGGGCCTCCGGTAAGTTCCTCCTGCTTCAACAGGAGCCAGCAGAAAACCTCTGAGCGTCACGGACCTGTGTGGCCCTCAGATGTACACTGAAAACCTTTTTGTTACACAGACTTTCTTTACTCTGGTCTAAAATAGCATCTTAAGGTCACAGACTTGTGGTCCACCCACGATGAAAACATTTAGACATGATTATTTTTCTTGCTTTTATCAGCATGACTCGAAGATCCTTCCCAGGTTCACTTTGACATCTCTTCCTACAGAAGTGACCGTCAGTGCCCTCGCATCCTGCTCGCACTAAAAGTGTTTAGTTTAACAAGAATAATGTAACTGACAAACAAGCACGGATATGATGAAATTGTGGCGACCCGCTCATTGGCATTGAATCATGTTCCCTCTAAAAGGCCAGTGAGTAAGCACTTTCAAAGGCAAATCTATAATTCATCAGCCGTCCCCTTGAACCCGCCGTGCCCTCCCACACCCCGGTCTCATAAACTGCAGTCTAGGAAGACAAGGGATGGCTCAGTGGCCTGAAAAGGGCAGGGGCATCCGCTCGCTTCTAAATGAGAATCTTGACTCCCCTCTACATTTACAATAGCTTCCCCTTTACCAGTGTATCATGGGAAAAACACTCTTTCATGTTCTAATGGAGGCCCAGACGTCCAGATTACCTAGTTCTCATAGCCGAATCTCTTTTAATCAGCCTGCTCTCTGTATTTCTCGGATTCTCTCGTTTTTGAATTAGCACTGGCTCAAGGATTTCCAAGTCTACTGTTCTCAGCTTTTCCTGTTCCTTTCTCTTCTCTCGCACACCCTCTCTTTCTGTGTAATCATCAAATGAGCTATTGATTTCTCTTGTGTAGCTTTTAAGGGCTTAACACTTAATAACCGCTCCAGACCTACTGTACAGTTTTCTGTAAAGACTCTCTGTGACTAAAACTCCAACAGAACAGTGGAGAACGTGCCTGGGAGGAGGCGTCTGATTTGCTGTTGATTGTGTTTTAGGGTGTACCCTACGTGGAGGGCAATGGGATGAGCAGTCTGTACAAGCTGCAGGTAAACACTTTCACTGATAATGTTGTGATGCACTGAATGCATGCAGACAGCGCCTTCAGCCATCAGCAGGAACAAATCTCTGTTTGTGGTTAAAATGTTGTCTGACCCATATTGTTGAGTCATAATATAAGAAAATGTCATTTCAGAGCGGTGGAGCATTTTTAGGACCCCCTGGAGCTCCCGGTGCTCCGGTAAGAACAATCATTGTCATGCCCGAAGCAAATCATTTACATTGTTCCGTGGAGACGCAGCAGCAGCAGCACACAGCAGTGTTGCTACTATAGGAACCGCAGATCCTGGGAGAGCGGAATAACAAACAACCTGACCGGCCCTCCAGTGTTATCTCGGCGTCTGAGGCCCTTATATCACAGTCAATCATGTTCATTGAGATCTTGCGGTGTGTGAGAGCCAAGAGGCTCCTTGACTCTCAAACAGGTGTCTCCGACCCGCCCCAGGACACACAACATCATTGATATGCAAAACGGTCCTAGAAATCTTAGCTGCTCTGCTCTGTGCCAAGCTCGGAGTGACCCGATTTGGTTATCAGCCACCCCCCCGCTCGTCCTTATCGGACAGTTTGTAATCTCGTCCAGTCCTGGGAGACATTCACTCCCAGGCCCTGCAGGGACCCATCCGCCATGACCAGCACTTAAGGTGCTGGCAAAAAATAGGCATTCCAATACCGCCACAGTACAATGCACATGAACCCCCCCCCCCCCCCCCCCCCCCCCCTGAACTCCATCCATCACAGCCCAACAGCTCGGAGCAATCAATACGAGAGCATCTTCATCAATGTTAAAAGGGACAAGGGGCACACATTAAAATGCATGTGCAGTGTTTGTAAAGCATGTGTGATAACAACTGGAATATGTGATCCTGGGCATTAAACATTTTCTGTAGAAAGCCCACAGTTACATGTAACACAATGTAAGTGGGATTTACAGGCAGACTTTTTGAAAGAAATGATGCAATAATGAATACCATCAATTTTAATGACAATAACATACAGAAGCCACGTGTCATTTCAGGCTATATTTATGGGTTTTATGGTGCCAGTTGTCACATTCATGGGGGTAATCTGTCCTTTTTTCCCCTTCTCTTTCAAGGGTCCCAAAGGAGATGAAGGGGTTGCAGTGAGTTGAAGCTTTTCATTCTCGAGTATATTCTCATGAAATATTTGTCTATTTTCCGCACTGCCCAAAACATAGAGGAGTCAGAGTTGCCAGTTGCTTTCTATCATTGTCTCTGTGGTTCTCCCCAGCATAAGTCAATACGCCCTCCAGCCTAAGCACTTAACCACTCTCAATCGAACTGCAACACGCGGCAAAAAAAAAAAAAAAAAATCACATCTCCTGCGAGTATGAAACTGTTGTACCATATTGTCTTTCCAGTGGGAACTTATGAACCTGCTCTGCACTTCAAACCCCCCCGCCGCCTCCCCTTCCCCAGGATGACGCCCGAAAAACAATCCGCCCAGACACAGAAACAATCCGACGCATCATCTCAAATTCTTTATTCTCACTGGGCCAATTGCATTTTGTATTGTTTTGTTGCACAGTGATTTTTCACCAGGATGTTAATTTGACATTTCAATAAATTGTGTGAGCGACTCCGGTGCTGTGGTGAAATTGCCCCAATCCGTCTCACAGCTGATCCTCTGGCTGGCCCACTCTCCTCTTAGCCGCGCTCGCTTATTCATGACAATCTACATGGGTGACAATTACCTGCACAATCCGTCTATGTCAGCGCCGGTTGCCCCTCTGTTCCGCGTAAATGGCATTTCTCCGTGGCAGCGCACGCAAGATGAGGTAGATAGAGGCCATCACTTGTTTGGGTTTCGTGGAATGGGTCTCTATTTTTAGTGCGGGAAAGCAAATCTGATTGTGTCTGTCAAATGGGAATCTTTTCTCTGTCCCATCTTTAGCCCTACAAGGTGTGACAGCGCGTGTCATAGATCATAAAATGTGATACACTCAGGTTAACGCAGTGTCCTCTTAGGATTGTCCTCACATTGACACATGAGAGGTTGTGTTATCACCCTGTAAGAGAATCTGAAGGGGAGACGTGGATATCCGTGAAATGCTGGCTCCTGCTGAATTTAATTGACTTGCCTCTGTTGTTATGCTTGTTAATTCGTTATGTTTCCTTACGTCCTGATTTTTAGTGCAGTGTCCGTTCTGAACCTGCCTGTTTGCTCGGCCTGTGGTGATGCTAGTTGCAGATTTCTCTCTGGAAAAAAATGACCGGCAGTAATTGAGTAGCGCCAGGTGAAGACCGGCTGCGAAACCCTGGAGCCGTGCCACTGCTGCACAAAGAGCCCGTCACCTTTTGGTTCAAAGTTTGGTGAAGCTCAACTCAGTACAGAGAACCCAGTGGCAGTTGTCGTGGACGTTGACGAGACCCTGCCGCTGCTGCGACAGTGCGCCGGTCATCAGTTTATTAATATTGAACGTATCACGTGTCCAAATCCCACCAAGTTCGACCTTGTACTTCCTTGGACCCTTATAAATACACATGCCAAGTGTGATGCCTTTAGAGATTCCTGGAATTAGCAGATAAAGTCATTTACCTTCCTGTAGCTCATCATTAAACTCACCTTCCAGAAATAGCTTCTTTCTTAGCCACCAAAGGGCAGAACAAACAACCTTTAGTCTTTATCACTTGCGACTTTTTTGTCTTGACACAGCAGCTGTTGTGTTCTTCTCTCGCAGGGGGAACCAGGGGCCATGGGATTACCCGGGCTGGAAGGGCTACCCGGTGCCAAGGTAAGCAACAGGGTCGAACCACATGTGTCTCACCTGCCCCGACTGAATCTGATTATAGAGCGAGGCAAAGTGGTTTGCTCTCTTCTTCATTCTCACAGACAGAACATATCAAGATATTTGTCTCAAGAAAAAAGGCTCATCGGTGTGAAAAGACTCAATTTAGTGGAACATATGTTTGGGAGAATTCACTTGGGTTTTCTGAAACATTGCCTGAAGGTATTCCAGGTTGAATTTTTATATGCACAGTAATATCACAGCAGTTTGTGTTCATGTAATAGTCCACCATCTGCACAATGAACTGTTCCTATCGGATGCATTTTCCTTAATGGAACAAAACTAGCCCTGCATGCAACTCCTCACAGCTTCGTGCATCTAACTGTATAAAAGGTTTCCACTGACTGACAGTCGTGTGTGTGTGTGTGTGTGTGTGTGTGTGTGTGTGTGTGTGTGTGTGTGTGTGTGTGTGTGTGTGTGTGTGTGTGTGTGTGTGTGTGTGTGTGTGTGTGTGTGTGTGTGTGTGCGCAAAGTGTTTAAAGTTCATGAGGAGGTTGTTCAGTGAGTAGAAATGCGTGGTGTTTTTAACAGTTTGAGCCGTTTTCATTTCATTTGTCTTCATACTGCAGGTTTGTGTTTCACTATACAGTCAATGTCTGCCTGACGTGACAGTGATTTATTTGTATGTGTGTATCATCTAACTGACACGAGCTGTTGTTTCCTTCAGGGTGATATTGGTTTGCCTGGTTCACCAGGGACATCAGGTCCTCTAGTAAGTAAGATTTTTTTTTTTTTTTTGCGATAAATTCACCTCTACTCACACTCGCGCATCCCTGATCAATCATCTGTGTTTTTTCTGCTACTGGCAACAAGTCAATAATGTTTCATAAAGTACTCAGAACATCAGCTGTCAAAACCCAAGTCCCATAACACCGCACTACTTCCATTAAGAACTCGGGGTGTAGACCTGTGGCGTGTGCAGTGAGTTTTCTCTGCAGCATGTGGTAGCCTGTTTGCTATATAAGAAATGGAAAGCTGCAGAGGTGCAGTAGATATGAGACCATTGAGGACCCGTCAAACCTGGTCTGCTCTCTTCCTCCCTTTTGTGATTGACAGGGGAAGCCCGGAACTCGTGGAGAACTAGGGATCCCTGGAGAACCGGTGAGCCACAGCCTCTAAGTCTCTTTGAGCTGTCAATCCACGCATCATTCCTTTGTCGCAGCCGACTGACACATCAGCTATCTCTGTTCTCTGACAGGGTGAGCGGGGGCCGCTCGGAGAGACAGGATTCCCAGGGCCTGAGGGACCCCAAGGTGTTCCTGTAAGGATGCTACATGGATTCTGTTGCTCCTCTCTTTTAGAATCATAACTAGTTGTTGCCAAAGCCCCTTCCAATAATGTGCAGGTTGAAAATAAGGCATTGAGTAACACAGGGCTCCTTTATATCAGCACGGTTGTTTAACCATTACATGGATAAAAAGAGAACATGATTCAATGACAATATGGATCAAATAAGTATTTTGGCTATCTCTTGTCCTGTAGATGATTACATTCCTCTATGTGATTACCATCAGAGATGGTTTGTGTAATTTTCCCTGCAAGCGCACAAAGGAACAGTGTTCGCACAGCAATCAGGATCATTATCCCTTGGTTGAGATATCTCATTAACTGTGGAGATTACTAGCAGAGCAACAGCGCTGATCCAATCGAAGGTGGAAGCTGATACAAAATGTCTTTGTTTGTGTTGCGCTCCTTGAGCAGGGGAGGCCGGGCAAAGATGGAACTCCGGGATACAAGGTAAGTTGAGCACACACGTTGCAAATCCCCTTATAGAAAGTGCTTTACGTCAGCCGAGGTACAGAAAGATGGCGCAGCAGATTTTTATCCCCCCCCCCTGCCGCCCGCCCCCTCAGGCTACACCATCATGAGTGCATTAAAGCTATTTGCATATTTGAGATTTTAACGATAATAACGAAATGGAATCCTGCAGATTTAAGGCTTTGTTGACTTTTAGTCTTTTTTACCCTAATTATACAGTTAATGCTTTCAGGCAATGGTAAAATGTTTGTAATAGAGGGCAGCAGACACTTAGATTAAATATGCATTTTCCTGCCCAGTGAACCTGGCTAAAATTGAAACAAATACTGCAGCAAACTCTGCTTCTAGGTGACTGATTCAATATATTACTCGCATTTACTACATAAGAATGGGCTCACAGGACGAAGAACAGATCTGCCATGAATAGCCATTTCCAGCAAATTATACGACCTAATACCCAAACTGGATTGACGACGAGCTTTACTGTTTTGCTCCCTGATTTACAAGATTTTTCCACCTTACCGGCAGTCCCAACAGTTTATTGTTTTCTGATTATTATGATTATTAGTTAATATTCTTCCATCAAAATCTCAGCACTGCACAGAGCCAGTTTAATTCTCATGCGTTTCTGCCGCGGTGCTGGAGTTTTTTCCGGTGGGACAACAGTGCCATCTAGCAGGTGGCGTTCGCTCCTCCACCCAGACACCTTGCTCACTGCTTTGAGGTTTAATGTAATGCTCAGGGAAGCACATTCCAGTGGGTAAGATGATAGATTTAAGCCTCCCATCAGGCATCGGGGAATACAGAGTACCGCAGATTAAAGCAAGCAGGGGAGAACGGCACCACAAAGAGATGCCCGCTTTAAAACCACATCATGCCAGATTGTCTTTTTGCATGGCTCCTGTAATCCAGCAGGAAATTGATACAAAGATGCTCCCAGAGGTGTTTCTGCGAGCGCGGTAAAGGGGAGCAATGAGGAGTGACAGGGAGGGATTGGAAGACACAAGATGTGACACGAAGCCAGAGACAGGTATTTTCTCTGCCGGCTTCACTGCGCAGGAGAGACAGGGCGGCTGGGAAAGCAGGCATTTCTCAAACAAAACGGGGGGGCGATACAGAGGAGCCGTGACATTGCAGAAGGTGAAACACTATACAGGGAGATATTATACGAGCGATACACCTGAGCTGAGTAAGAAGCAATCAATGCATCTGGAAAAAAAAAAAAAAAGTGCATTTCTCAAAGTCAGGCTTACACACAGAACTGAAACTTCTGCAAATAGTCTAGCAACATGAGCAGTAAACTATTATCGTGGTTTTAAGTAATAATTACCTACCCCCGTGTCCACAGATTAGGATAATGGATTTTTGTGTGTGCCATCAATACTTTGTTTGTGTAGTTGGTAAAAACCTTTAGTGAGCATTATTTATTTTTCCAATTATTAGTATTACTTCTTACCCTCTTTTTCTGCAGCAAAATATATATTTGTCTGCTTTTTTTTCTCCAAGGGATCTTCAGGTACAGCAGGGGACAGAGGATCCAAAGGAGAACGTGTAAGTAGCATCGTTCCTGTTTTTCCTAAAAAGAAGCCGTTTTCATGACTCTGACTATAAAGGGTTTGATGAATAGTAATGAAAGTCTTCTCTTCAGCACAAATATGACTAATCCCCACAAGCGCATAAGCACCAGATAAAGGCATTTAACGCTCAGTGCAGTTTCCTATTGTATTTGCAAGGCGAAATTATGGGGCTCTGTCACACTTTCGCAGTATCTATTGCAAACGCTGGTAATGGAGGCAACAAAATTAGGCTTTTAGCTGCAGCAACAGAACATCAGAACCCCTGAGTGGACCCATTAAGAGGACTGGGTCTCTGTCTACAGCATGTTGAGTGAACGGACATGAGCAATTTAATGACAAGTGCAGCTAAGAAATGGATTTCTTTTAAACTTTTTTTTGCATAAAGCTGACATACTGTATGTGTGGGCTTCTGTAACGCAGGGCGATACAGGGATTTCTGGCGAAAGAGGTGTCCAGGGCGAGCGAGGTCGCACAGGAGACCTCGGCCCGATTGGACCCGTGGGACCAGCCGGCCACAAGGGTGATCCCGGCCCTCCAGGGCAGCTGGCGAGTTCAACCCTCCTGGTAAGCTGTAAATCTGCACATACCTCCGAGGCAATCACAGACTGTCCTCCCCGTTGATTTCAACCGTACTCAGCCTTCCGAAATCCCCCACCTTCCTTCCTGAGCTTGAGCAACTAGTTCAGTCTCTGTTTCCCCCGTGTGGAAAACGGTACAGCCACAGCTATTTCTGCGAGGAACATCAAACGAGGCTGTTGCAAGGGAGGCTGCTGCTCGCTTTCTGCTCAACACTTCCCACTCCCGATCATCCAGGCACAACAGAAGGTCAGAGAGGGAGAGCGGTGCAGACGGCGAGGAAAGTCAGAAACGTGTGGGCGTGCCTGGAGATCCGCAGAGCAGCGAAAAACACCTCCATGTGTCACAGACATTTTACACCGACCGTGCGCAGTCACGGCACTTATACAACATTCACAGGCCGAGATGAAAAACTGTTTCAAATGCAAAGATGCAAGGTCCAAGGCTACTAGTGTTTGCCACTGCTACTGAGGCAGCCCTGGAAATATCCAGAAGAGAGGTTCAGAGAGGCAGAGAGTATATTTTTATGTATTTGCTTTAGAAACACACAGGGCTGGTGTGACAAGCAACACTATTCACACTAAGCACAGTGTTTTTATTACTACAGATCCAGACATGGAGAGACACCAGAGAATCAGTTTATAGACTTATGATATTAAATTTAATATATCCCGAATGAATCTGTTCTACTCCCAGGTGCAAATGTGATATTTTAAGCAAAGTGGGATGTCACTATAGAAATCTGAGCTTTCGCAGTATTCTCTCCTCTGTGCCGTTTCTTCAGCATGGGTTCCATCATTCTGTGGAAATTGAGTTTTTGAGTTAAGAAATTTGACAGGTATCTATTTGATCTTCATGCCGTGATAACTATCTTCTCTACTGCCTCCTCCTCTGCTTGTACAGCTGGTATTGTCTCTAAACTGTGTTGTCTTTCTTTGTGTTGTCCCTCCATGCCAGTGACAGCCAGTAGCCAGGCAGTTTGTTTCTGATTGTCCGTCTGTTTTTGTGAACACGATATCTCAAGAAGGCCTTCAGGGAGTTTCTTTAAATTTGGTACCATTGTTCAGTTGGACTCAAATAGGAACTGATTAGAATTTGGTGGTCAAAGATCAAAGGTCAAAGGGCACTGTGACTTTACAAAACATGTTTTTTATGTTTTGAACACTATCTCAGGAGCTCTTTGAGAGATTTTCTTCAAATTTGGTACAAACCTTCAGTTGGACTCTGAATGAAGGTCACAGTGAGCTCATATGAGTCTGGAAAAACAATTATTTAGACTGAAAAGGAACAGGTTGGCAGAGGCATAATTCTAGTTTGTTTTAAAATGCCTCAGTGAAACATAATTCTCTCCACACACAGGGAGATCCTGGTGTCATGGAGGAACTCAAAATGTTTATCCAAAACCAAGTATTGCGGATCCTTGAAGGTAACTCTTTTGTCCATCTTTGTTCTCTACTTTCTGTCCTTCTGTTGTCCCTGAGATTCCTACATGTGGCGTTTTTTTATTCTTCTCACTTTGTAGAGAAGCTATCGAGTGCTGCCATGATGCAGAAGACACCCGCAGGCATCTTAGCTTCACAATTTCAGGGGCCTCCAGGACCTCCTGGAAAGGACGGATTTCCAGGCCCGCCAGGGGAGCATGGACCTCCCGGTCCTCAAGGTAGGAGCTCAAGCTGGCAGCTGCTGGACCGTAACACAACATAACATAACACAACACAACCTGAGAAAAATAACCTCCTCTGTTAAGAAATAACATTCTTAACACTTGTATGCTCAAAAATGTTGGAGAAACTTAACTATGTGTTTGATATAATTTAATGTTTTTTTTATAGTCACAGCATATGTTTATGACGATTAAGCTGTTTTCAGACACATGCACTGAAGACGCGATGAACCTTGTGACTTGCGATAGATGCAAAACTGGAAAAATGCAAATATCTCAGGACGAGAAAGAGGTGCCTTACATGTAGAGGATTCAGACAAAGATATGAACTTGAAAAGATACGATTTGAGGGCTTGTGATGATAGGGGTCGACCCTGAAATTCTCATATAAGCAGGGACCCCAAGGGACTTGGTCATGTATATGTCATGATCTGCCTCCTGCATTCTCTACCCCAGAAGCCACCCATCACCTGAATGCTCCGGAAATGTTCCTGTTGTTGTGAACAGGTCTGACACAGACCGTCTCCTGCTACGTTCTTCATATGTGAAAAGCAAAAAGTCTGGAAACTTGGGTCCGGACATTTTACGGGCATCATGTCTGAAAACAGCTTAAATCTGACAAGCACGTGCTGTATTACATATGTCAACTATATTTGAGGAGGCAGTATTTATTGACATGAGCAGTTTTCTGTGTAATGAGTTCAGATTCAACATTGGTAACTGGCTGAGTTGGGGTGCGGGCACCAATGTGGGGCTGACGCTTGTATGTTGAAGGGATTCATGGGTATTTTTCTCTTGCTTACACCCATATATCGATGCAGACTGAGGGGCAGGCAGCAGAGGAAAAAGGCCAGGAGTGTGGTGCACAGCGGCTCTCTGGGAAATATGAAGACAAACGAAGAATTGGCTGTGAATAAGAGAAAGTATTATCAGAGTGGACAGGAGAGAGCCCCAGTATTGATATCTCACTCCAGGAAAGAAAGCCTCTCAGATACAAAAAGGAGGGTAGTCAGGAAAGCGGGTGAAACATTTTTTTTATTTTTTTTTTTTTATCAAAGTGATACAACTCTCTGACTGCTCATACAACACTAATGGTTTGCTGGTCAGGCTTTATACCTCAGACTTGCCTAGATTTGTTTTGTGTCCGCAGCAGAACTGTGCAGTCTTAACTTTTGAAGAGGAGGAGGAGGAGGAGTGTGTTTTTCGTGTTGGTGCGGATCCAAGCACCGCTGCAGTGGCCGTTCTCTTTGAGCTTTGTATCTACCTCACATTATTCAAGACCATTTACACTTTAACCCACTGCCAAACAAGATATAAAATGCCGCTTTCATCCATGAATAATGTAGTAAAAGTAGGCGACTACTCGACTATAAATATTTGTGCTGTGTTAATTCCATTTGCATTACACATGTCTTGGATTTTTGTTGTGCTTCTTTTTGTTTTTTTATGCTTCAGAGGAGTGTTTTATAGGTGATTCTTAATGCGTCTGTGCAATAAATATTTATTGAAAATAAAGAGGAAAGTTATTTCCCACGATAAATCAAAAAATTCACAACTTCCTAATTTTCCCTTTGTTGACTGGTGCCTCCACTCAGCTGGGGAGAGAGTTTGGGGTAATATTTCCTCATTATTTCTCGTCATCCTCCGCTGGAGACTGTGCTCCGCTGGAATATCCAATTTGACTTGTTCTCCAATATACCAGAATGAATTGTTTATGGAGAAAAATAACCCCTCTGTTGGATTTTTTTTTTACCTCATGGTTTGATTTTTACCTGGGTGAAAGTCTCAGGCTGTTAGAGAAAACCCAATACGGATGCATGCTGAAGAGCATGTTATTTGTTTTTTTCCCCCTCCTTTGTTGTCATTGAGTTCTCATTTATCATTCTATTCATCTTTTACATTTGACATCGTGATGGAAATACTGATGTAAGTCATTGTGTGTGTGTGTGCCTATTTCATCAATTCAACCTTTTGTTGTTTTAACATACATTTTTAATATTTTGTATTTCAGTGCGTTGTGTATATTTATTAATACAGACTGAAACAAAGTGTCTTTTATTGCATTAGGTTGTAAAGTGTGTGTCGGAGCTGCTCTGCTTTGTGCTGTACATTGTGGAGATATCCGTCAGTAAATATCGTCGGTGTTTGAAGGCAGACGCTCAAAGAAAGCTGGTTTTTTGTTTCTTTTGAAAGGCAAAGCATGAACAAATGGACGTTGCTGTTAATATTTCGTTCACAATAGTGTACAACAGGTGCTCGACTGCAGTCACATCAATCAAGCCTGAAAAAGCTCCTCAGTGGCAGTGTTATTTCCTATTATCCTGCCTTGTCCATTAGTGCCCCCCATAAATGATTTAAGTACAGGACGCAACGTGACATTTTTTCGATTTGTCTTGCTCCCGTCCGGCGTCTCACCCAAACTTATTGCCCTGTGTGATGTTCAGGTTATTTTTTCTATTTTTCTGAAGGTACGTTGCTCTTTTCTCAATGGCACGTCTCTTCCCTGAATGAATGCCCCGGGGCCTGAGAGTGTTGAAACAAGTCTCATTATTGCTGCAATGTGTGAATAGCCCCTCTCTCTCTCTCTCTCTATCTCTCCCTCTCTCGCTCTCTCTTTGAGACTCAGTTTTGGAGCATTCATAAGCCTTTTTTTTTTTTTCTCTGACATGTAAGCATTGAAGCATTTCCCCTTTGGGCCAGGCGGCGTAAAGCTTCATACTCCTTTCAATGTATCTGATGCACTCCATGCAACTGCTGGCCCAGAGACTCCATTACTTTAAGTGCCTCATGGGGAAATATTTTCACAGCCCCACACGTCCGTGCTTGGTATGCCGCCGTCCTGAGCTGTAAAGACTTACCGGCTTTGCATGGAGTGAGAAATCCTTTTTTGAATTTTATGTCTGTGTGCATATTGTTATAAGCAACACACTTGCTAGGCCTGACTTGAGGATTAGTGTAAATGCTTTGATACCTTTTCCTTATATATACCTTTCCTAACAGACTGGGCATGTGCTTGTGTTCGACACTGCTTGATTTATATATTTTTTTAATCTAGTTTTCTTCCGGCGGCCAAATGGAAGAAGGCTGAGTGCTTCATGCACCGGCTCTCGTCAGCGTCTGATCGTGTGCGTGTTCTCCCGGAGAATTTCTTTTGAACTTTGAGTGTCGGAGTTTCGTTGTCTTGATTGTTTTCTGCATCTGTTGCATCTGTTTGTTCTCTATAGAATGACTCCATCTTTGATTACGCCTCTCCTGTCCCTCTCTGAACCTCTTTAGTGGCCCACATGTCTGACCTCTTTTTTTTTTTCACAAAGCCTCTTTGCTCTGGATGAAATCTCCACAGACGTGCTTGTGACCTTTTTGTTGACAGAAAGTCGTGTAAGCCCACAACGCCGCCGCCTTCAAACACTAACGCACACGTCGCTTGCTTGACGATTTTTTATTTTGACAGGATGTCAGTATGTCTTGTTATTCAATCCAGATAAATTTGTGTCTTCACCTCAAGTGCAGACTTGATGCATGAAATTGTCACAATATTGATATTCAGCTTTTTTTTTTTGCTATGTGGGAGTCCCCCGAGACATACAGGTTGTAAAACTGTAGCCCCATCCTGACACTTCTTGGATTTTATGATGTTATGGCATTTATACTAATCTTACTAACTGTACTACACAATCCGTGATACCTGACAGGTTTACTTCCTTTGGCAGTGTTTGTATTCAGCCAGATTATTGTGTCTGTCCTCAGGATACAGGGGTCAGAAAGGAGAACGAGGGCAGCTTGGTCTAGGGTTACCAGGAGATCCAGGACCTACGGGAGAACCAGGTAAGAACCACACACACTGAATTTGTTTTCTAATTCTGTGTTTTGAAGTATGTGGTCAAATGGAGAATTGAGCTTCTGGTTGTGCAAACAAACTGAGAGAAAGGATGATTGATCATGCACCAAAAAACTGTCAGCAGCAAGGACAAGTCCAAGAGAGTGTTTCGTGCACTTTTGCTTTCCACTGGAGATATTTTAAATCGAAAACATCGAATTATTGCTCCTTCCAATCTTAAAAGTAAAACAAAATACAAAAAATAGTTGTATGACAGAGAGACAGATAGATAGATGTGTAGATGGATAGATCGATAGATGCTGCAAAAGATAAGATAAGACCCAATACTGTAGATATAGAATTGATAAAGGATAGATAGAGATTCCTCTATTGTCATTGCGCAGTAGAATGAAATTCTGTAGCAATCTACACAGTGCACTCACACACAACAGACTGCAATTAAATATAGAGATAGAAAGTGTATTGCAAAGTGTATTGATAAAAAGCCAAGGAATGGTGAACCTATAAAAGAATCAGAAAGAAGACATCACATACACAAGACATCTTCTACATTCAAAGCAGTTGGCTGTAGCTCTGTGGATGTAGCAGATGTTAGAGTTGGTGGTACAGGGTGATCTACATGCAGTGCTGGTGCAGATGAGCCCACAGGTCAGCGTCCGTGTTTGGCAGCGTTCAGATCTCCTGTGACTCTATGATCGAAGCTGTTCTTCAGTCTGTTTGTCCGTTATCTGATGGACTTAACTGAGGGGAGGAAAGTGTATGTCTGAGAATTGGATTTGTGTCACGTCGCAAACCTGAAATTGTATTTCAGCCTTCATTTGGCATCTCGGCATGTCGGAGATTAACACAGCTTCGAGATGGCACAGTGTTTTATATAACTCAGGCGCTGCTGTAACATAAATGGGACTCTAGCAGAGAAGAAAATGCTGCAGTGACGTGGCACTGGCGTCCATTCAGTGAAGTTAAAAACCCAGCTTGTTGTCTCGAACAAAAGTTTCTCTGCACACAACCTAAGATGTCAGCTTGTCCCACGGTCCTTTGAACTAAAAAATAACTCGACGAGAGGTGGTCCTACCTCACTGACTTTCAGTTTATATCTGAACCTAAAGTCAAAGGGATGTGGAGGGCAAAGGGAATTTGGCTGTCGCTCCTCTGGACAAAGGACGAATCACAGCTGGTGAGAGACATTGTCTTTAGGGCTGGACAGAGATGTGAAGCACATTCAGTAACTGGTTCAAATGTTGGAACGAAGCTGAACAAACCGTTATAAGTTTGCTGGGCCACTGTTCTAAATGTTCCCTTTGTATGTCTCTGGACAATAGTGGATTATTTCTGTCACTGGGGGACAGCTTGTTCTCTGACGTCCACATACAGTAGAGCACGTTCCCTGTGGGACACCTTGCAGGTTCATTGGAAACTGGGATATATGAACGTCGCACAGGAAGTTTCATGCACCAGTTTTATTATCAGGAAGTAAAAGCCTCCCAGGCCCGAGGGCTACATCTTCAGTGTTGACCGTTTACATTACAGCCTGTTGAAGGGACGACACGTCATCATGTCCTCCCACAAGCCGAACAAAATATCCTGGATACAAACACTGCTGTCTTGCTCACTTGGATCCAGAGTCTGTGCAGTATCGATGGGGGAATGGAGCCATGGCAGCCAGGTCCCATACGCTCAACCAATTGTGAGCCAGTCTCAGCTGTCGACCATGACGTTTCACCCCATTTTTTTGCATTAAATAACAATTGAAAGAGAAACTTACCAGAAAATGAAAACTTGGTTAGTTTTTATTGTGGTCCATATCCCATCCACTAACATTAAGGGGACACTTTTGGTTTCACATTTTGAAGCTGTCATGTCGTCCATCTTTATTTACAGTCTATGGTTCACACGAGGACCTCTCTGGAGGAAAAGACAGGGGACATCTCAGTGAAATAAAACTGTTAATTTAAGTTATTCATCTCAGACTGCTCACAATGTAATTATCCTGCAGTGCATTGTTCTGTGCTGCATTATCGCTAATTATCCAGGTAAAGCTAGCAGCTGTAAGCAGCCACCTGAACAGAGATTTAACTGATCTGACTTGATTTGATTGTGACTTATTGCACCTTTTTCCACTAACTGCATCACTGTAAACCACCATAGCTCCGTGGACAGCTTGTGTGTGTGTGAGCAGTTACAGAGTAGATGGATGCGAAGGGAGGAAAAGGGCAAGTCGTGTTTTCAGAGGGAGGAAAAGAACGAGGCAGCTCCTGTGATTCTTTTTGTATGAAGTCAGGGGCAGAGCTCCTCGAGCTGCGGCTGCTCCGGCTGAGGTAATGGCTGCTCCTGTGACTCGTCAGTGGAGGGGTATTTTTCTATAGGCTTCCAGATGCGTTGAAAAGAAAATGAAAGCGTTAACCTGTGTTTGTGTTGTGTGGACAATCTATGAGAGTCTCCACCTCGACAAGCTGTTGCCAAGTAACATGAGAGACTGGTGTGTGCCACGAGGACCTCGCACCAATCTGAGAGCGAGGAAATGTGTTTTCTCTGTCCGCCAGTGTCATTAGAGTGAAATTAGAGAATTCAAGTGCAAATGAGATATCAAGCTTTTGGTTTGAAAAAAAACTAACTCTTAAAAATGCTTGTTGTCAAAGGGAGACATAATGATTTACTGTTGAACAAGTGAAAATGATATTAAGGGGAAAGAAGGGCAGGAAAATGGCAAAGATTTATATCACATTGATTACAAATGCAAGCAGAATCACATAGAGAGCTTAATCATCACAATTACCTGTGTACCAATCTTGTACCGCACATATTTCATAACTTCGGGTTACATTTAGTTGTACGTTTATTTTTCTTATCCATATTAATAGTTTTAGAGCCCAGGGTGAAATCTAAAAATGCAAATATATTCAAATTGAATGGATACAAAACACAGACAAACGGGAAATCATCATCTTTGAGAAGTTGGAAGCAGATGCATGAAATCGATTTTCAAAATTATTGTTGATTCATTTTTGATGAGTTGAGTTTGATGTTTCTGTACTATTTCCTGTTATTTATTTATTATTCTAATCTACATCTGCAACAAGTGGACATTGGACAATATGTGCCAATCAAATGTAATGGTGTGGCTCAAATGGAAAACATCTGTGGTGGATATTAAGTATACTGTAGGTTTTTAGATATAAGCTCTTGATTATAGGTCCACACAGTGTGTCACCATCTTTACTAAGAAACCAGCTCTGTGTTCAGCTCATCAGTATGTACAGTGCATGGCTGTGTGTGTGTGTGTGTGTGTTTGTGTGAGGGAACGTGCACATGTGCCTCATCAGTTTGGAGTTTTATCACTAATGAAAAACTCCAGTGAACAATGATTAAAGGGATAGTTCACCCAAAAATGAAAATTCACTCATTACCAACTCACCACTTTGCCGATGGAGGGTGCGGGTGAAGTGTTTGAGTCCACAAAACACTTTTGGAGTTTCGGGGGTGAACAGTGTTGCAGCCAAATCCAATACAATTGAAGTAGCTGGTGTCTCCTTCTTCAGACGTAATAAAACAACAGAAAAAAAAAAACATAACAAAGAATTTATATCATCTACTTCTCTGTCAAGGTCCTCCTGGGATGACTTCTAAGGGCTCTCCGGGGCCCCGTGGACCTCCTGGGACGTGTGACCCCGGCGACTGCCTCCCGCCATCCTTATGAACCCAGCCCGAGTGGTTTGAGCTCAAGTCGTAAGATGGACGTGCAGCTCTGAGATCTGTGCAGCCGCAGCAGCGCAGGAGAAGAGTGGGCCCTCACTGTCTCTGACAGCTTCCTCAGCTCCGGTTCAATCAGACAGACTCACAACTGACCTCTTCACAGTCACATTTGGATGCTAGTCTGGGTTTTTGGTATTTTCTGGCATTGCTGTTGGGTTTGTTTTCAGTGCGCTGGAAACATTTTGAGTTTATTTTTTTCCCAATCCTTTTTACTTTTAAGTTATTTCTTGTTTTCACATCCTCTACTGTGATGTAATGCATTCCTTGTCAACTCTCATTAGGTCTGTCAAGTTCAGTTTTGTCTGAAAACATGATCTTAATTATTTGTGTGCCTCCTTCCTAATAGGTTTGCCTATGCACTCTTCTGTTCTGCTCGTCTGTTATTCAGATAAGCCGGTGTGCTGGCAGAAGGTACATCTCGTGTGTCTGTGTGTGTGTGTGTGTTTGTGTTTGTGTGTCTGTATATGTGTGTGTGCGAGACTAACCGAATGAACGTATACTTGTTTCATGTGTAGGTGTGAGAAAACAACTGATATTTGAAACTTTATGCAACCAAAGTGCAGCAGAAGTGTCTGATATGGAAAATTATTTATTTTAAGCGTGTTCTTGAGAATGTATTTGACCGATGGTAATAGTAATTGTAGTAAATGTAGCATGATATTCAGTAATATTTCTCAGTAATAGGTTTTGGATCACTGAGACAGTTGTTTGTTTATTGAAATCATTGCTCATGACCCATTTGCATCATGATGGTTTCTGTAGATTCTGCATCAGGGCTCGTCACTGAGGTTTATCTTTCTTTAACTTTTATAAAACAAAACATAAATACCTATAACAACATCAGTGGGACATTTTGGTGAAAATAATGTACTTTAAATGTTCAAAGGCTGTGATGTGACCTCACATTCACCTTTACTGTTGGTTTATTCTGTAAATAACATGAACTCGTCCAATGGGGTTTATGATGGGACCTTTTTAATAACTGTTCATGAGCATAGTCGTAATGTGTCAATGTAGTGACCGTAGTCTGAATATAAAGATAAACCATGCGTCCCACTATTCAGAACTGAAGCCAAAACTTCCGCATACGAACGCCACCATCTTGAACATTTGAAGCCAAAGTGCGCAGGGATGAAGTAGCGAGGTCACGTGCTTGACCAATCGCGAGTCAGTCTCAGCTGTTTATAGCATCAAATAACTAATTAAAAAAGAAAAATTACTAAAAGACAAACTGTCTACGAGAAAAATGTATTTGACGTGTACTTTGACTTTTTAGTTGGGTCCATGTCCCATCTGATAACATGGAGGAGGCGCAATTTATGATCTATACTGCATTCAGCCACCAGGTGGCGATCAACACACTTTGGCTTCACTTTTGGGGAGAAGTCGTGTCGTCATCTTTATACACAGTCTATGATGATGACACATTAAAGTCCTCATGTTTGTTTTCAATCATACATCATTGAAAATATTTTTTTTTTGTCTGAAGTGATTATTAACATATATATTGTTTACATAGTGTCGTGTATGATGATTTCTCTGGTTTATTTGTATATTTTTGATTATCAGCCACGCACAGGAAATCGGACGACCTCACTACTATTTCTCACTTCTCATTTCTGTGAACCGATCTCACTCATTAACATACTTGAACTTTTTTGTTTGTTTTACCAATAATATCAAGGTCTAGTCTACATCCTGGATTTTCACTCACTGACCAACTCCATGGGTCATTGTGTAGTTTTGTTTTTTTGGGCCGGGGGGGGGGGCTCTTTAAGACTGGAGTTTTTTATGTATTTATTTGCTTGTAACGGGTTTCAGATCCATTGAAATGTTTTCAGCTTGTTTCTGAAGGTTTTGAGTCGGCTTTACCTAAACGGGCCATGTGATATTTCTGAAACAGAAACTCACACGTGGAGGTTTGAAGATACTTCGAAATGAAATCATACTGAAAATGTCAACTTCGAAGTATATTCAAACCTCCACCTGTGAGTTTCTGTCACAATGAAAATTTTCCAGCATGCAAACTTTACATTTCAATTAATTCTCCATTTAACTATTATGATGAAATTCTAATTTTAAAAAGCAACCTAAACTATATAATCACACTCGAGGTTTATGTTGCAGCAAAGATAATTATCTTCTCGTGTATATTTCTTTCCTCGGGCTTTCACTCCGAGCGCTGTTTAATGAAAGTTTGACTCAAAGGCTTAAAAGACTTTTAAGTGTCCTGCTATGATGAATGTTTGAAAGGTTCTGTGGGAGTATCTGAAATTTGTGTGATGCTAAGAACTTCCCTCTCTTCTCGTTTCATCCTTTAAGATCTGTTTGACACTTTTCCTTTTTTTCTTTTTTACTTCATCATTGGAAGTCATCATGCTTCTCTTACACATGTAAGATGCAGAGCTTTTTTTAAAAAATATTTATTAATTTTTTTCCCGGCATGCCAGCTTGGTTTTATGTGTTAAATTTTATCAGTGTGAGTGGGTCTAATTTTTAAATGGGTATTGAATTGAATGCGTGCCAACGAGTTCATTTGTGGGTTGAAAGAGCCCCCTGCTGGACATGTGTTTATATTGTCATTGCTTGTAATTTAAATGGGAAAACAATCTTTCTTACTGGGTTATAAGCTTCATCAAATCCCTTCCTTCTGTTGACTACTGTTCTTTCACCACACTAATTTTCATATTGGGCTTAATGGCTTCCCCTCGGATACAGTAACGCAGACCTTGACCAAATCCAAATGAGACGGCATTAGCAAACGTAATATCTGAACTTTTTGGTGCACTGACGAGAGAAAAAGCTCTCAGCGTAAATTGAATTTAGCTGGAATTGATATTAATGCGTGCCAGTTTGTGACTTTCACTTTAGCTTAACGGTTTGATAACGAGGGAGAACAAAAAGAAATGGCTGCCTATGTCAAGGCCCGCTTCATTTCACATCGCTCCGAGTTAAAATCCATTTATTCTTAGTGGGAAATATCCGATGAATAAAACCTGTCTAAGGAAGGAGGTGTTGAAGCGTCCTTCAAAGGAAACGCTCTCTTACAGCCTCGTGAAAGTTCACTTTAAACATCAGTTCTTTGTCTGTTGTTTTCACAGTAATGTAACCCGATCTGTTGCCACACGTAATCTAATCTTGTAAATAAGCTTGTAATGAGGGGGAATATGGATAAGCCTCTCAGCATGGCACCATGGATTAAAAATGTCCGCCTGCTGCTTTTCACTGTAGCCCGCCGCTGCTCCCTGTGTCGAGTGACCTTCATGCCTGTTTTCGAAAAGTCTTTTGTTCAGTTAAATATCTACCTCACTCTTGGTTTACCACGTCGACATCGTTAGCTATTTTGGAAGAAAAAAAAAAGAAAAATCAACACTCACTGTTGCCTTTCACTGGAAAAAAAGAAGCAATTTAAACCTGGTGTGTGTGTGTGTGTGTGTAAACGGTCCTGGATGTTAAGTACCAGAACCGGTCGACTGATTCCGAACTGTTGAAGAGTAGGGGCAGTGATTCTCCTGTGGGGGGGTGATTATCCTGTGTGTGTGTGAGTGTGTGGTTACCAGGACTCAGAGGTTCTATTTTACACTTTTCTTTGCAACATCTTTTATCTTCACACTGATTAATGGCACCTGCCTTACACATGTGCAATAAATGTTATTCAGTGCTTTATTTCTGCTGGTCTCCTGTGTTTTCTGCACTTAGACATAATGTAGGTGAGATATTGTACAAATGTGTAGTAGAATCATCACTTCGTGGTTGTATGCCTCTGTTCAAGAGACCAAATGGAAACAGTTAATCCGTGAGTCTAAGTGCAAAATCGTGCCAAATTTGAAAGGATTCTCTTGAGGAGTTTTTAAAATAACGTGTTCACAAGGCCAATCAGGTCCAAGTTAATGTTTGTGTCAGATGTATATGGGTGTTCCTGATATTTCACTATCATAAGAACATGAGGTCATCGTGATCTCGACCTTTGACCAAAATCGAACCACTTTATCTCTGAGTGACGGTGAATGTTTCTGCTGAATTTGAAGAAATTCACTCAAGAAATATTGTGTTCATAAGAATGGGACAGACGGACAACCAGTGAACACAATGCCTCCAGTCAATGGCTGTCACTGGTGTGGAGGCATAAAAAAAAGCTAATGTATGTTTAAATATTTAGTTTGTGTTAATAGTAATATCAGCAACCATTCGAAACCACCATCTGCCGGATTCTTTTTTACCATTTCTTCAAAATGCAATTAAATTCATAAAACTGCAAAGTTGTGCATAAAACCTGTAACACCGACACCAACAGATGTTTGGGAGTTTTAAAGTTCATTCTTGATTTTGAACTATTCCGCTACAAAGTTCCACTCGTGTTCTGGAGCTTCTGCTCTTATCACACAGTTGATAAATGTAGACAGAAGAAGTGCTCAGAAGATGTGAAAATTTCAACTTCCCTTTTTTTAACCATGACAACATCTCACCCGACTCCATCTGCTGTTATGATGGAATAGTGCTGAACGGCTACAAGGTTTGAGTTTTTATTTTAGCAGTTTTTGAAGAGAAAAAAAACAGGCGCATTGATTCATGCATTTTCTGATATTTGCCACAATATATATCATCACAGAAAGAAACCAGTAAACAGAATAAATTAAACACTGCGTGTGTTGCTTTCTTTATTTCTCACATTAATGAGGCTTTCCCTCATTCCTGTATTATATTAACGTATAGGCACAGCTGCTCTCTTTCTGTTTCTTCTGTACACTCACATCAGCTTGTTTTGTAGGAAATATAATATAACCACATTTCAAACATATTTTTTTACAGATTTACAACAAACTGAAGTCAGTGTGACTTGATGGCATTTTCGTCCTCTCCTTTTTATTTTAAACTCCAAGGCTGAAACGATGCTCGGACAAGAACAAAAATAAAAATCTTTACTAAAAATATGAAGGTACCTGCATCTTTGGTACATTAGCACATAAAGAGCAAAAAGATTTGAAAACAAAAAAGGCATTTTACCTGAAAACCCTGCTCCTGATTTGATTTGGGTCATTAATTTAAGTGTGTGAGAAACAAGTGTAAATGGAGAAGAGGAGATAAAAGCAGAGGGAGGAGAGTGGGATAAACAAACATTTCTGGTCATTTCTTTTCGTCTTAGTAATGTGAACTCACTACCCTGAATATGTCAAAACATCTCTCTGGTAGAAAAATACAACAGGGAAAAAAAGCTGGATTTTATTCAGCACATAAAAAAAACAATGTTCTTGTTTTTTTTGTTTTTTTTTACTTGAGTCTCCTTCCGATGGAGCTGTGGCTGCCACAGAACACGCTCACAACACTAGAGGTTAATGGATCGAAGGCGCCACAACAACCAACAGCCCGAGGGAAGAAAGTGTGAAAAATGATGTGTGCTCAGGGGGAGATAATCCAACAGTCTTTCTGTCTCTGCCAGAGTGGCTCTTAGTTCCCTGCGGGTCCCTTCACATCCAGAGACTGGTGGGCGGCCCCCGCCTGGAGGTTACAGGACGACGGGTCGCAGTAGCCATTAGGGCCAGCTGCACCAGGAGGCCCGGGCACACCGTGCTGACCATGGGTGCCAGGAGGTCCCCTCTGCCCGTCCCGACCCTCCTGACCGTAGCCTGGTTTGCCTGCTTCACCTGTGATCATGACATTCATGTGTCAGTAGTTACACTTAGGGTACTGTTTTCATCTGCGTTTGTTTGTTAGTTATAATGAAACTTAAAGAATCCATTCAGTTGGACATGGTGACACAGGGCATTTATCAGAATTTCCATTAAATTCTCAGAGAAAAATTCATAGTTCTTGATGAAAGATGATGTGTGTGTAATCAGCTTGATTGAATATAAGGGAAGTGCTGGGCCGAGGCGGAGGTCTGCACTCTACTGAGTGCTATTCTAGTTAATGCTGGAATCATTCTTCCTCTGTAGATAACTACAAGGGCACTTGGACAGTGCATACCTCAAAGCTAACACGCTATCTCGCCATGTTAAAGAAAGTTATATCCTGGATTTGCACGTTTATCTAGATCCACAAAAAAAGTAATGGGTTCTTCCTCGGTTCAAGTTCCAACTCTCCAGAAAATGTCATGAAGTTGTTTGGGTACTTTTTGCTAAACTCTGCTAAAAAACCAACACACTCCGAGGTAGATATAAACTCTTAACATGCAGAAAAGAAAAGAAAAACTAGCCATTAGGATAGAGGAGCCGATTTAAAAGGTAACATTCACTCACCAGGAAGTCCAGGAGCTCCTGGTTGACCTTTGGGTCCCCGTGCAGTCGGCCCTCTGGAGCCTCTGTCTCCCAGTTCACCTGTAACAAGCATTAAGTAATGAAGATAACACGGTAAATCAAACAATGACCAATATGTTTCATTTAACGTCCGATGTCTGCCCTATGCAGCAACACCATTCAATAAATTGCTCACCTTTAGGTCCTTTATTTCCCAGGGATCCTGGTGGCCCCTTGAGTCCGGGAAGGCCTCTTGTTCCAGAATGCCCAGGGAAGCCATTGTCTCCAGGAGACCCGGGAGACCCTGGAGGTCCAGGTTTTCCAGGTAAACCAGCTGCGCCAGACTCTGGCCTCCTCAAGCTAGCCGCTAACTGGGCCAGCTGTTCTGTTGGGATAGAGCAGAAAGAGGATGAAAAACCATCAAATAATAAATGGCCAAAAAGCACATTGAACGTTCATAAACAAAATTGTTGTGACTGACTGTTATCGAGGGAATTTCTAAGATGTAACTGTAGTAAATCACGCTGTAGAGAGACGATGCGGCGGCTCTTATGCTCGAGGTGAATCTGTGGTCACGTTATCCCTCGAGCTTCCCTTGTTTTTTAACCTTTTTCATTTTTACCTCAGTAAATTGAGCAGAAAGGAGATAATACTATTTATTTCCAGCAATCAGCGACAGGAAATGTATGTTCATGGTGCAAAGAATCTAATATTAATCTCCCGTGGCTCCTCGCTGCATGCTGCTTTGCCCTAAGATTTCAGTTTTCTGGCTGCTGATGAAAATTCATGCGCCGGCTGCTCGGCTGCTGTTTTTTTTTTAAAGATTTCCTTCCCTGGCAGACTCGTTGCTCGGAGCAGAGGAGTACAGGTCTGCTGGAGGTGAAATTAATTTTTCAGCACGCAGGGCATAAAAAAGTCATGAGCGTAGGAGATGAGTTGTGAAGACGAATGAAGAGAACAGAGGTTGTGACTTCAGTGAGACATTTCTAAAGCTCGGAGAAAGGAATTTTTTCATCCATCACATAAACAAAGACCGAAGCTTATTTCATGTTTCACTTATTAGACCTTTCCTTTTCCGAACTTCAGAGTATTCAGCGACGGCCCGGATCAACGAGACGCCGGAGCTCCATGTGCGAATGTGTAATGAGGCATTCTGGGAAAGATTGGTCGAGGAGTCGAGGAATGAGGTGCAAACGTATGATAAATGGGGTCAGAGGCCCGTCTGTCTTACCTTGCATGACTCGCATGCAAACTTGTCTGATGTGCTGATCACTTGGCTCTTTACCCTGGAAAAAGAAAAAAAGACGACTTCAGTATATTTCATTACAGCGTATAAAACATTTACGTAGAGACTCTGTGCAGCAGTGTTATCAAGTGAAAACAGCACTCCGCCATTTTTTTACTGACTCCTCTCTGGGTGTAAAAAACCTCTGCCAGTCCTACAACCTGAGGTGAAGCTTTAAAAAAATGACATGTCGGACATATGTACAAGAATTTTCCATTACAACGCCACAGGTATTACATCTGAGTTGGGATTTTATCGATCTCCATGAGCAAACACTCTTTTTGATAGCCTCCTCTGCGGGGATGTTGGAGTGCCGCTGAGCCTGGAGCTGGTGGGGATTCAATTCCTGCACAGAGGATTCAGCAAGAAACTCTGAGAGCGTCTTGTTTTTGTGTTTGGATTCATTCACATTTGCCTTAAAATATTGGGGTTTTGAGTTTTAGAGCTTTTGCACAAGTTAAAAAAAGAGGACAACTGTACAAAGATAATAGAGATAAAAAAAAGATCAAAACAGAGCAGAGAGAATTACAGAACCCAGAGAGACTTATTATAGGCCTTCAGCTCAGTTTTTGTTTTACAGACTGTATGTTTTGTAGACTTTAAAGGGGCTTATATTAATCAGTGCCCATTTGTTCCTGAGAATAGACCATAATGAGTAAGAAGACTTGGGCAGATACTTCTTGCTCTACACAAGAAAGTCGTAGTTTTCCATTTTTATGACTTAAAACGTGAAGACGACAAATGACATGACACCTCTATAACACACACACACACACACACACACAGACTAGACTATCCTAAAAGGCAGAAAGTGGATGATATTCCATCCATCCCTTATCTCTACCACTTATCCTTTGGGGAGTGTGATACTTTCACACCATATAAGAGATGAATGTGCACAAGGAACAAATTGCAACTGAAGATTGAGATCAAATTTCCGTTCACCTCGGATTTAAGCATCATTTCAATTAAGTCTAGTCCTCTTCATCGCATTCCCGTCTCATCAATACATGTTAGTGACTTGCCTCTTTCCCCGGAGTCACTGTGTGTTATCTTTACAGATCCAGGGTCGCGGTTGCGGCCACATCATGGATAGAGGATTTAGATTGTTTAGATATGTGCCTGCCCACACATACTATTACTGACCATACCTCTAACATTATGTGGATTTGATTTGATTGGATGATGATTCCCAATATTTAGTTCTGAGAGTTTTGGTAAAGACACTTTGTTGCTTTTCCTCCTCACTCTGTCACACTGTCTCCACTCCACTAACTTCCCCCAGACTCTCAACTTGAGATGTTTTCCCTTGGACCTACCGCAGGCCCCTGAGATCCTCTGACTCCAGTTTGGCCCCTGTTTCCCTGCATGCCCCGGGGTCCGGGTGTGCCGGGAGGCCCGTCGATGCCAGGCTGACCTCGACCTCCCTCGGGACCTCTCCTGCCAGACTCGCCAAGGTTTCCCACCTTGACAGAGAAACAATATGAGGCACCAGACGAGGTCAAATTGCAGCACTTTCTCTAAACGGTCCTACACCACTGGACAATACTGAGCTGCTCTGTGTGAACTCACCTCTCCCTTAGCTCCAGATTCTCCTGATTCACCCTGATGGACAGAGAGACAGAGACGGTTACACTCTGGTGAGATTGTTGAGTAGTTAGTAAAAGATAAAACAGTGTTAGTGTTGGTTCAACAACTTACAAGCTCTCCTTTGTCGCCAGAGTTTCCCTCATCACCTTGTGTTCCCTATGAAAATATACTCTTTGAATTATGTACGCAAAGTAACCCACCTGTTATTTGAAATGTTGAATGACTATTAAGACAGAATAAGTTAGTATCAGTGTTTCATACCTGCTCTCCTTTGGGTCCTGTGTCTCCACGATCCCCCTGTAATACAAAACAAAACCAAACAAGTGTGTTAATCAACTAAATGATCTTTAGAGTTCAGATAATGTTCCGTTTCTCCACACTAGAGGGGGCTAATCAGCTGTTTGCTGTTGGGACATAACTCCCACTGGTCAAGACAATGGTCCTGAATCTGAGGAGGTCCCTGAATGTGACTGTGGCGTTTTCTTACCCTCTCTCCTTTCACACCAGGAAGACCAGAAGGACCAGGGAGGCCGGGGAGGCCAGGGTCACCTTTGGGTCCCTATAACATACAATACATACATTTAAATTTGTTGTATTTCTGTGCAATGCCAATGCATCTGACACTAGAGGACACAAACATCTACTTCCGGTAATACATTTTTAAAAAAAACCTTCAAAAAAAATTAGCGCATGAACAGCTATACAGAGCTTTTTTTCTTTCCACCGATAACTGGCTATTGTATATGTTTCTTATGTAAACACTGAACTCATTCTTTGCACTTCATCCATATTTACAAAATTAATAATTTATTTTTAACTTCGAAAACCGAGCATTAAGCAGATATCAATAAAATGGACATTAGAAACCTAAATGAAACTTATTTTCTACATAATTTACCCAACACAATGGATAATATAATGTAACGAATAATGTAATATAACAAATAACAAACACTTCTGAGGGCAGGAGAAACATCTGAGCAGGGTTATAAACAATATGTTGAAATCCACAGCAGAACAATGGGCTTTTAAAAAAAAAAAACATAACACCTTTTTGGCATTGCGGAAAGTCCTTCGATATCGATAGTGAATAAGAGCGAATAACTAAAAAGCTTATTCTCTCGAGCCTGTTTGTCTGAGCTGGTCCCTGTTTGATCGCCGGCCGACTGTCTGAGGAATGCCAGGAGAACAGAGAGCTCATTCAGCCCGCTGCTCACCGCTCTCCCCTTGCTGTGAAAATAGACCTCATGTGAGATCCAGGCTCGGCCTATTCTCTGAGACATTCCTGTGACAACCACAGCCAGGGCTACACACACTGAGGCTTCCACCTTCTCCTCAGATTGTTTTTTTTTCACAGTATGAAAAACATACACGAGGAGAATTATCATTTAGTGCTGCTCTTTGTGTTTCTATCCTCCAGAGGTATTTCTTTTTTGTTTTACAAGAACTTTATTCATAATCTTTTTTAAATGGAAATCAATGTAAATTCAGTTCAGTTGTGAATGTGTTTATTTCTTACCCTGGCACCTGGCTTTCCAGATGAACCTTCAGGGCCTTTTCCTCCTATGTCTCCCTTTGAGAAAAAGAGAGAAAAGACAGTAAAATGAAAAGAGTAAAATGAAAGACAAAGTAAGGGCAATGGAAACTCATCTGATAGATGATACTCACAGGATTACCGAAAGGTCCAATAGGTCCCACCTCGCCTTGTTCTCCACGCTCACCCTGTGGAGAGACAGTGAAAATCACTCAGCAGCACAACAGAGGTGACAATGGACCAGGACAACATGGGCTGCTTGTATAACTTACTGTTTTGCCAGCAGGTCCCAATGTTCCAGGGACGCCTGACTGACCGAAGTCTCCCTACACAGAAACAACCAAAACTGCCTTTTAGATTTTTGTCAATTTAAGAAAAGAAAAATCAATGAATAAATGCAAGAAACAACTGAAAATGTGTATTAATAGATCGAGAAAACTACCTTAGGGCCACCTAAGCCTTTTGGTCCAGGAACACCAGGCATACCCTAAAAACACAGAACATTTTTGAGGAGAAACAAAAGAAACAAGACAGGGGAAATATTCTAAGAAAAAAGAATTCACTTGACTGTAAAATTCACATGAGGGTGAAGAAGACTCAGTGGGAAAACATATATTTGTTTAAATCCGCTGACTTTTACACCCAGGTGGCAAGAAGTACAGATTATTGTGTCAAAAATGGCTTAAGTAAAAGTATATGTATTGATTGAACCCTCTAAACCCAAGTGACAGTATAAAAGTACAGGCTCTAAAATGTACTCAAAGTATGAAAGTAGAAAGTACCGCTCTGAGGCCCATTTCTAACGACTGTATCTGTGCAAAGCAAACTGAGACTCGTAGTTCATTTACTATTTAAATGAAACCTCTCTTACTTCAAATGAAATAAAAAACAATATACTACAACCTGAACAGAAATTGTCCGGGAGGAAATGTGTAGGCTACAATACTAGGTTTGTGACGTTATCAGTGATGTTGACTGATTCTTCGCTTTCTTCCATGTTGTTTCTCCTTGTCATGGACATATGCACTGATACGTCCTTTACACTGTGTTGCGTAAGTTTTGCCTGATATGCGCCGATAGATTTAAAGCAGGGAATCCTCTTTTCTGTGTTATTGTCCATTTAGGTTAAAACCTCTTTTGATATTGGGAAGGCAGCGCTTGACATGTTAAAACGCATTAAAACAAAAGTAACGAGCCAGTTTTGAAAACGTAAGCGAGTAGAAAGTACAGATATTTGTGTTAGAATGTAGTGAGTAAAAGTAAAAAGTCCTAGTAAAACTAGTACAACAAGTACAAGTACAGATACCTGACAAAACTGCTGCAGTACAGTGACCAAGCATTTGTATTTTATTAGCCCCCTCCTCTTGCTTTTACACCTGCAGAATCTTTCCACTGATTCTCATTAGGGATGAAAAAGCGTTGCATACTGTCGCACAGCACACCCTACTGTATGTGTTTAATATCACAGTTTGGTGGGATTCAGGTCAACTTTATCATATATTATAAAATATAAGATCTTAAGCACATCTTATTGCTGCTTGTTGCTGCAGCACAGAGGTGGAGGCGAGTATCGTACTGCAGCACGTCTGAGCTGTGGCGCCTCTAAAACTGCCCCTGGTGGGTTTACTCAGGTGCATCCATTTGGAGTTGGTTTTGACAGTTTGGGGTTAAAGGTCATACTCACAGGAAACCCCTGAAGTCCAACCTCTCCAGGAAAACCAGCCATGCCTACGCCTCCCTGCAGACACGGAACAGACAGTGAAGAAAACGCTGCTCATACAGCAAACGAAAATAACCAGGTAAAGTAAATCTTTATGTTGGAATCAGTAGGATTGATGCTCTACCTTCCCTCCCGGCATCCCAGGAATACCCTCGCGACCATCCACACCTGGTAAACCCTGGCGATGAAAATAAAGGACATAGCAAAATGAGTCGTTTGTACAAAATGCGTCTGAGGAATAGTTTTGTTTGTCATCGATGATCAGACACTCACAGACTCTCCCTTGGGACCCGGCACGCCTGTGATTCCTCTTGGCCCTAGAACACCCTGAACAACATAGCAGCAGTACCATTAGTCATTTTACAATAGCTCGACTATACATTCAAAAGTGTTCAAGTGCATGATGATGAGATGTGTCGACTCACCGTTTCACCTTTAGGCCCGAACTCGCCCATCACACCTCTCTGTCCTCGATCCCCCTGAAATGGTGCATTAAATCACACATATATGACTCATACATACGGCATTTACTTAAGAAATAAAAGCATTTATATTGTGGGTCACACTTACAGTTGCCCCCATGACACCCTGAGGACCTAGGTCTCCATCATGACCTCGAGCTCCCTGTCAGAGAACATAAATCCATTAAGGATTTAAAGTAAATCATAAGGAGTCTGATGTTTATGACTGGTACCATGGGATGAAAAATTTAGTGACACACTTACCCTCTCTCCCTTGAGGCCCATCATTCCCATGGCTCCACGGTTTCCCTGGGAGCCCTATAATAACAAGAGGTTCAACAGGTGCTCAGTGAGCAGAGAGAACAAACCAGAGACGGTGAAGAACTCAAAAGGATCCAACAAATTGTGTATCTCACCGTCGGTCCTTGGGATCCGACCTCTCCTTGACCTCCCTGGTCACCCTCCTCACCCTGAGTGGAAAAAAAAACAGCCAATTCAAGTCAATCACATGAAACAGTGAAACCACATCCGAACACATGATGCAACTGGCATCCCATGGTTTCCTCTCTTTCACAGAAAAATGAACACGCAGGCTGCCCCTATCAACTGTTAATTAGAAAATGACGGAGCCACTCTGAGATGTGTTTAACACCCACGTCTTAATGGATCGCGGGAGGGGGGGGGGAGAAGCAGACGATTTAACTCCAAATTACCCCTCTCCTGCTTTGCAAATTACAAATAATTTATGTGCTGAATTTGACACAGACCTGAGGAGGCATAATCACGAAGATGGAAAATGGTTTGGGTCTGAGACTGTGCACATTAGGCAATTTCTGTCTTGAATTATTAGTATTAGGGGAAGCTATGAAGGTGTATAAACAATACATAGCTAATAATCAAATATTACATGATGAAACAGGTCAACAGTTGTTTAGGTTATATAAAAAGAGAGGAATGAAAATATTGTTGTCTATTGAGTATTAATCGTCTTCTCGTGGAAAAAAATGCTTGGTTGGCAAAAATGAAAATCTGAGCAATTTAAACTAATCTCTGGTGGTTTGATCAAAATAGTAATAATAATAATATTAATCTGTGTTTGTTTTGTTCAAATAAAGATCAGTGATAATATTATATATAATATGTATTTATATAAAGTGAAATTCTTGCACCTGTATATTTTATATTTCAATATTCTTCTTCAATGTCATGTATTTGTGAATGGGGGGGGGGAAACAGGGAAAAAGGCCCCTGAAATGAAACTTTCGGTGAAGGAGAAAATCATTGTGCGGGGACGCAGCACAGACTGACAGTATATCATATCCTGGCACAGGGTGATAAAGGGAGATAGGCCCGGACTCATTTCCATTTATATAGTGCACGGAGGCATTACAGGAGAAGGGTAGTTGTGCTTGAACATCATTTCCAATAAATCATCCTCCGCACAATAAGTCAGAGGCATTACACACAGGCATGTATCACTTCCTCTTGAAATAGAGCAGCACAAATAATACTTGTCTCAAATGCGCTGGGAATCACTTCTTCACATTTAAGCCATGGGTAATTCTTTTCCTGATGTTGTGACGCGTGTGACAGTCCTGGAGGCAAATTCATGTTTGGAAGTAGCTATTTATAAAGACATATGAATGATGCTCCAAACAGAACATATTTTACCTTGTGCCCTTGTTTCCCAGGTTCTCCTCCTTCACCTTTCACACCCTTGTGACCCTGGAAACAAGCAGAGAGGAGAAGGAGAGCCAGTTGAACACACTGTACGTAGGGACGCGACCATGATTTCAGTACAAAGACAAAAAAACTCTGCTACTCACCTTCATGCCAGGAAGGCCGGGATGTCCAGAAGTCCCAGGTGGACACGAGTCTCGACACTAAACAGCACCAAAATACAAATTAGAAAATATTCCTGACATTTGATGAGAGAAAATCAGATTTATAATCTTCAGAAAACAAAGCTTTACCAGGTCGGCACTGCCGAGCATTCCAGCTGCACCCTGAAATTGAGGGGAAATACAAGTTAACACTTTCTATATTGCAATATATCAACATAATGGCTCATGGCTTGGGAATCACTAGAGGAAGTGCAGCAGTGCGCAGCGGTGGCATCGCTTACAAGGCCAGAATAATTTCATGCTTGCATCATGATCCCTCCCGTGTGAAATATGTGTGATATGTAATCTTTGGTGATGTCATATGACGCTGGGTCACTTACTCTGGGCCCTGTTGGTCCATTAGGTCCCTGTGGTCCTCTCACACCCATGGAACCCTGTGGAAAGAGATGAAGTCGTTAAAAAGACACAAGGACTCTGAATGTGCCCACTAACAACAGTTCAGTTCAGCAGGCGTCCTGCTAAAAGGTTTATGTCAAAGCCCAGATCCATTCATTCAATTACAATATGATTTTCACTGTAAAACATCCATTACTTTCTCTGGGCCTCGTGAATTCTTACACCATCAGTTTGATTGTGAACATTTCAGATACTGGTTCACTTGTTTTTATTTGCAAATATTCAGGGGAAACAACTCTCATTGTCTATTCATTATCATATCTATTTTATCTTTTGTAGTTACAGGTGATGGTAATTTAAATGTTCTGAGACACACTGACATTTATTTATACACATGGTGAAATGTACCAAAACCAGATTATAGTTATAATAAAACTATATATAAACAGTACAACTGGTATAAAATCCAATGTAAAATGTTAACAACTATGGCCCAAAGGCAAAATTATAGAAAAAATAAAAACATCAACAGATTACAGTGTGTGCATGTGTTTTTGAACAAATGTTTGTAGATTTGTTAGATAAATAAGTTACATTTCTGTGCTGTAACACTTACTACAGTATGTACAGATACAGATGCACTCTGTTTATATCATTCAAATTATGGCTTTGTGATGATCCCTAATCTAAAAACACAACAACAGTCTATTGCTCTAACTCTACTCACAGGTTGTCCCACTTTTCCCAATTCACCCAGAAGTCCTCCAGGTCCAGGTGGTCCCTGCACAAAGAGACATTTCAGGTATTTAACACTAACACAACATTGATAATGAAAACTATTGATTGTGATAAATGAATGACTTACTGGGGGTCCATCTGGCCCAACACCCTAAGGAGAGACATATACAGTATGACTCAGATTGGCACAATTTGGTGTACAAGCAAAGACTTAATCAAATATAGACAGTCTCAAGATTATATATGGTCGATCTGATCCTTGCACTGACAGGTTTGGGGGGGGGGGGGGAATTGTTACTCACAGTTGCCCCTCTGGGTCCAGATTTTCCAGGTTCACCCTAAAAGATAAAGATAAATACATTAGAGTCACGGACAGACATTGAGACAAACACTGAAATAATGTGTTGAGGTATAGTACAGTAATTGAGCTGTGCGAGCGTGCAGACGGCCCGAGTTAACATTCCTCCAGCTCATCACATGACTGAGCCGGACACTCTTGACCCGGCCATGTTTAGCCTAATGAAGACCGATGTTAGGGGCTTCATTCCCCACGGAGATTACACAGAGGACTTGCAGGATTAAGTCTCATTTGTCACGAGGAATTGGTTTATGCACCGCGGCACCTCGCTGCCATGCCAAAAGACTGGACAGCAGCTTGGCACTGTTTCACTTACAGTCTCTAAAGCAGGAAAGAAAAGGTTCATTAGTCACTCACTTTCTGTCCGTAGGGACCGTCGGGTCCTGCATCTCCAAACGGGCCGGTCAGACCCTGCAGAGAGGAGACATCAGGCTTAACTAATACATCATAGCAAAGCTCAGGGCTCTTCAGCAGTTGTATTTTTTCACCTTATATATTTAAAAACCATAAGCATTTTAATCTAGCTATTACCTCAGGAGCCAATACTTTTATTCCCTCTGTCAATATTCCTGAATTCAGCATCAGATCTCCATTTATTACATCCTAACAGAATCACACTCCAGTGGGAGGGGTCCTATGAATTTATAATTGGGATTACCTTGACTATAACCACTCCCTCTTAAGTGTTTCAGTATATACTCTACTGCTGCTTCATGTTAGTCATTCCCATTAAAATCAAAGCTCTGTTGGAGGCCATGTACTGTGTTCAACTTAGCATGCATGCAGGAAAAGTCAGCACCAGGGCAGAGGGTAAATCTCTCAGAGTGCACACAGAGCAGAGAGCAGCATTCCTCTGGCTCATTTCAAACAAGCCCATTGAAGGAAATCATTCCACACTGTTTTGAGGATTCTCAACAGGAGATACTAACGGCGGCCAGCCTACAAAGCTGCCATTGTTTCCCCAGCGTCCTGGCAGATGTGCCGAGGAATAACACAGCCAATGATTCATAATGTATAAAACTGGTTTATAACACAGCATTCGGAATAATGTGGGTTGACGTGAACATACTCTATCTACCTAAACCTTTAAGGTGAAACGCTTCAAGTACAGCTCCTCTTTGCCGTCAGCACCCGTATTATGTTACAATGTTTTCCTGCCCCTCCTTTAAACCCAGAGTTAATTAAACTCCGGTCCTGGTTTACTGTGTCACAAAGGAAATTTGGATTTCTTCATCCTGTTTAATAAATTCCTTACATTTTTCACACTTTTTTCCTCCCTCTAAATCTGAAATTTCGTCGGTCACTCATGACTAATGAGCGCCAACATAACCTATGTGGTGGGAGGATCACACTTTGTAGTTCCACCCCCCCATTGCAGGCTTGAGGTTTTATAGCAATATGAGTTAAACAGCAAAATACATGAAAGGTAAAGCACGGAGCACTCACATCATTTCCAGGAATGCCAGGTAATCCCGAGGAGCCGGGTTTACCTGAATCACCATCAGGGCCCTAAAAAAAAAAACATTCCACGTATCTCAGGGCAAAGATCTACAGTGAAACACAATGCAATACATTCATTTTTATTGTTTTATGTGTTATAATTACCGGGAGCCCATCCTCGCCGTCTTTTCCTCTATCCCCCTACAAGAAAAGAGATTCAAGGCTTACAGAGGAGCCATTGTGGCAAAGTACAGAATTTGGTGCATCATAGAACAATGAACTGAGGGCACTTACATCGATGCCATCAATTCCTGGGACACCTGCAGGTCCAGGAGGGCCAACAGGTCCTTCGCTCCTCTGAGTAAAAATAAGAATAATATAAGAATAAAATACCAGTATCAATTTCCCTAAAATTACCCTTAATATTTTTTGTCATTTCTTACTTTGACAAACTGCTGCACAGACATTATAAAAAAAAGAGAGCAGGTGCACCACTAGAAAAGAAGACTGTCTCTTGGATGTACTGAAATAACTTTCAGCCAATCGGGATGACTTCTTCCTGCAGAAATGTGTCAGCTCAGACAGCACTTTGCAAAAGTAAAGGTGTCAAAAGGAAACTGCAAACAAAAGCTGGCTCATCATACTTTTCTTTCTAGGACAAATGCACAGTAAAACTCTCGGGTTGAATAAAACAACTCCAGCAGCACTCACCTGCACCTCTGTCACATCGGTCTATAGAGACAAACGCACAGAACACACAAAAGAAAAAGAGAGAGACATCAGTCTTACTTGAGCGGAGCAAATAAGGACAAGCTGCAGGAGCAGCACCAGCAGTGGCCCTCTGACGCTAAGGGCCCGAGCCATGATCTCCCCGGTGCAGGGCAGGAAAGGAAGAAAAGCTGTAGTCCTTTCACTGGGATTTGTTTGGCTGAAGGAGCCCCCGACAAAACAACCCAACTGAGTCCCCCCTCAGCTATCTAGACCGTCCGCGGCCCCACAGCCATCAGCAGCTCATGTATATTCATGCGATGACCGGTTACGGGAAGCGATTGGTGGGTTTGGAGAGGGGACGCGGAGGGGAGGGGCCACACCGCAGACACCACCAATGGGCAGGGTCAGCGGGGTATTTAATTTCTGATTCCAATATAAATGCTTTTAAAATTTGAACTTTAATCATTAAAAAAAATCATTGGTGATGTAGATTTTATGGAGGCAAGGGGAGCAGGAGGAGGATTTGTTTTGGCACAACACACTGCTGTTAGGCACAGTTACACACTGGTTTTCTTTACCTCGCCAATAACAAGTGGCTCCTCGAACCAACCAAACACTAGTTTAGGTTTAGTTACCGATACGTAATTTAAAACTACAGACAGATTATAGCTCGTCGTGTTTGCATTCTTACCCAAGTCCTGGCTGGGAGGTCGTAACACGCTTCTGTCCGGGCTCGCGTCACATCGCAGTGAATCAGCATTGACTGGAGTTCAAACTTGATAAATACACAAGGGGTCATTAAACATTAGCACAATATCACCACAACAGTTGTAACACGTATAACAATGTCGCGCCACAATTATAATCCACAGCTCTATGGCGCGTGATCCCTGCGTCCCTTGCGCAAAAAATTGCATCAGTTTGCGTTTTTGCAGCACATGAGAAACCCAGGAAGCAGAGTGTGTTTGTAAATTAGTTACAGTGTGGAGCTCATGTTAAAATTATTAAAATGCGCCGTAAAAGCTTAGGCTGTATTGTCAGAGGAGTTGTAACCAAATATGCGTTGCACAACAAAGGGACAGGTGCCAAAACGTGCGGGAAACACGAGCTGCTCGTCGTGGCAGACGCTGCAGGATAGCTTGAAGAGACAGTAGATTTTCTCTAGAGGTCGTTGTCACACACAAGCCAAACAGGATGGTGAGAAATGTCAGGGATTCCCAAGTCTTTGCATGTCTAGGATTCTGCAAAGGAAACTGTAGAGTTCCCCACTCTTGTGTTTTTTTTTTTTTCTTGATGTGTCTCATTATTTTCATAGGACAGTTTGAATAAACTTTACAGTGGAGGGTTAAGACTGAAACTGTGGAAATGTAATTTAGAGTCATGTCTGTGGTGTTCACAGAGAGCCGCAAAAATGGGTCTCCAAACAACACACTGCATTGTGCACAGCTTGTGTGACAGAAGGACTGGAGGGCTGTTGGTAAAGTGCCTCAAAACAAAGGACAGCTGTGCTCCAAACGTCTGACTGTCTTATATAAATTAGTGAGGTTCCACAATTAGAAGATTAATGACATGTCTGCTTGAGTCTTAGTTTTTATGAACAAGATTAAAAAAAGATTATACCTTCTGGGGATAGAGAGCAACCAGTTTGCCACCATGATTATGCAGCTCTTTAAATAAACTTACATATTACAGATTACATCAAAATTGGCAAATTTCTGAAGGTTCAATCATTCAAAGTTTTCTGATGAAACACCACTTCAAAAGCCTGTACCTTTATTGTGTGAAGAAGTAAAGCTACTGGGGTAAGGGAATAAAAGATCCATTGTATACATTTGTTTTCCTTTCTTAATAGTATAGTTTGAAATCACATTGTGTCCAGTGCCAAATTTCATTTCCACCTACAGTGCATGGTTAAACAGACGATTGCTTTAGTTTCAACATCAGTACTCAGTTCTATTAGGAACGTACCGGAATTGCCATCGCAGGGTTGTCCTTGAGTTTTCCTATCAACGTGAACCCATCCAGACTGACTTTTTGTAGGGTTGGGATGCTCTGAGACCCGATCATTACACAGTCCACGTAGAGGGTGATGGATCCTGTGCTGACATCCAGCAGCACTCTGTGCCACTGCTCATTAAAGAGGGAAGCCAGGGGACCAAAGACAAAAGTCTGCCTCCCAGTGTCCAGTGCCGTGAAGGTAAACTCCACAGTCTTAGACTCCCCGTTGAGTCTAACAGACAGCTGCTCAATGCCATCCACATCCTGCATCTGCCAGATATTCCAGTTTTTACTTATGGTGCTGGCACTCATTCGCAGCACAGCCACAAATGCAAACTCCTCCGGCAGTCCGAGAGGATAAGCTGACCTGAAACAAACGAAACATCCAATTTACATCCTCAATACACAAAATGTTATTCAAATAAGGATTTATGAAGAGTATTCAAGATTAATTGTAGACCATCCTATAGACCTATAATAGCTCATTGAGAGATAGATATACTTATTCCGTTTATGATAGTGAAATCATACATATCAACATTTAACATGTCATCTTTGTGTTGTTTAGTTCATACGTTGATTTACAGAAAAAAATGTGTTGTCACTTGTTAAAAACAGTCTGTAATGTTCAGGACCATGGACAGGGTAAATTGGGGTTATACCAGTACAGCCACTAGGGGTCAGACTACACTCACAATACTCAATGCTGCTTACCTCGTGTTGATTCTGAAGTTGAACGCTGGGCCTATTTGATAAGCAACATGCTGAGGAGATGATCCAGGGACCTTTTTAACGGTGCCTCTTCTCGCCAGCTCAGCAATGTGGAACTGGGACATAATGTAGAATCCTGAGGTTACAGGGAACAGAAGAGAGGTTAAATAAACAGTCAGATCAGAGGCGGTGCAACATTGTCATCATTCTCCATGGTGAAGGAGTTAAAGTTAATTTCATGAAACTATGGCTAAATCATCTCTCTATTACACCAGACAATATATAGCACAGTTCGCCTGGCAATGATATTACTTTAGAGCAATTAGATTCACTATTAGCCTCTTGTGAACGTTTGTCTTTTGACATGTCTCATTAGCCTCATCAGTGCATTTTCATTTACCAGCACTTAATGAGGCCGTAGCACTAGCTGAGTTGTTTATAAATGGCTATGGAAAATCTAAGAAACCACTACAAGATTATCAGTTTCACAGTTTTTACTATTATTGGTGTTAAAATTAATATTTTGTTTTATTCCCAAATTCCAAATTTAATGGAATGAAATGACTGTCATACATGAAGAGATGCTGATTTAAGATAAATCTGATACATTTGTTTATTTCCATTTATAACATGTATAACAATAATAATAGGAAAGATGAAGAGAATTCTATATTTCAGCAAAAATACAACAATTTTGTCTTTTGTTATAGTTTCGCTCTGTTTTGATGATGGAAACACAAGTCATTAAATCTGTCTGTCAATCTACATTCCATTCTCACACATATAGGGAGGACAGTGACTTAGTTTTACTTCAAACATACAGCATCTGTATTATACTTTTGGAAATCTGTAATATTTTACATAGACTATAGCAATATGCAGTTGTATGCAGGGTAAATATCAAGATACTAAAAAGACAAACTAGGCTCAGTTTATGTGAATCCACCTGGGAAACGATCCTCCCCGACGCTTATCTGAGGGCACATGGCCTGCTGCTCCAAATGTCTACTGACTTGAGATGAAAACCGCACAGCTGCAAGATGGGAACACAGAACAGCCCGTTAGTAGTCCAAGTGTGTGTGTGTGTGTGTGTGTGTGTGTGTGTGTGTGTGTGTTGTGGGGAGGGTATAAAAGCTCAGTGTTTGGAGAGCTGCACCACTGCCTTGAATAAATATTAGGCCACCCCTCACTGTTTGTGGTTGTCTCTTTAACACTTGAGCTCTAGATTAGCCCACTCTTGCACATCTGGGCAGGAAGTTAGAGGTCTTTATCAAGTTTGAATAAATGGTTCACTGGTAAGAGACTCTTTAATGTATCCAATTTACATGTAAACCTGTACTATATATATATATAAATACTGTTACCCAGTGCGGAAACTGTCATATCACACTGTGATGTATTTTTTCCATGCATTTTACCTTTCAGCTCAAAACTGAATCAATATACAGCTGTACCCCCCCAACACAACAACATGCTTCTACACTAGCTCACACAGGAATGTCATAATATATCTATAATGGCAGCAGTGTGTACAAACGTCTATTAACGCCTCGTGGGAAAAATAATCTATGAAGTCATATAACAAGCTCTTTCTAAAGATGAATACCAATGAGCAGATTTTGTCAGCGACCAAAAGGTTATGCAACGAGACACAGCTATTGAAGCTACACAAAGCTCATCATGTATTTATGGGTAAGAAAAAGAAAAAAGCCCTATTATTCAATATTTCAAGAAGAACATATGTCACAACACAGCAAAGAGGAGCAGGAGTAACAATGGACCATTAGGGCTATAATTAACATAAAGCCTATAGTGTTGACAGTGATAATTGGCATGCAAGTGAAGTCACCTTTGCAGCAATGCACTGCACTGATAATATCAACAATTAGGTGTTTTTTGAAAAGTAGATGTTCACATTGTTTTGTTATCCTTATCTCGCTGCGGCACACGACTTACTCTGAGAATGAAGTCCTGTGCAGAGATACTGTGGGATCACATAGCAGCAGCACAATGAGTACAGGAGGATGTTTCTGCAATGCAATCAGAAATTGTTAATATCGATTTGCAATGCAACTGAGTGAGTGTAATTAATTGCATGGTACTACCTTTTGACTCCACCCATTTCATAGCTTGATCTGGAAATAAACAGACCAAAAAAAACCAAACACCTGCAGCCGGATGTTGCTTCAGATTGTGTTCCAGGAGCGATGGTGTACAGCTGCTCCAGTAGCAGGAGTGAAACGCTCCAGGTCACACTGCGGGGGTCTCTTATAGGCCTCACTGTTGTCATTTATTTGGGGGAGTGACTCAACAGAACCCACAGTGTCCACTCTGCATTCCACTGGAGCTCTCCTGCACCCACCTTGGATTTAATGTTCAAGCACACAATAAGAGCCATATCTCATTTGTACCTCTCTTTGAGAGTGACAATGTTACCCTGTGGTGGCTTTATTTGCCCCCGACCCTGGGATGGACATTTTTTGTGATCTCTATGGTTGCATGGTATTTAGAGAGCATTGTTTCAAGAGCAGTCAAACTGAGATCCAAGAGACGCTGAGTGTGGTGCAGTTGTGGTTGTGCTGGAGCTGGGAGGCCCGGAGGCTGAAAAAAACATCTCATTCTTTATTAAAGAAGCAATTCCTGAAATATGTGTATTTTCTAGTGTTATGGTTACATACAGAATTCATAGAAATGCTATGTGGTTAGAAAACACAGTTGTCATGATGCCGTCACAGTGGATATGCTTTACTCAGAAAGCTGACCCCCTTTCCTCCCCATCCCCTGCTATTTATCACTTCAAATTATAAATTGATTGGTGCAACTTGAATTGCACCAATATGTTAGAGTGGACTAATTACTCCCTGAACTCACTGCTCCGGCTGCAGAGAACAGCACTACGGCCCTCAGGGTTGGCAGGTGGTGTTACGCCTGTTTACAACAGCCCTGGGGACTCAGGCATAGACACAGAGAAGGGGAACACAAAAATCATTATACAGTAAAAAATATATCAGCGACACAGATCTACAAGGACTTACCCAATAAAACCTAGAGAGCAGTGATCATCCTTCATCACTGCTCACTTCAACCTGCTCAAAACAGGTGACATGCAATGTGCGACACGATTTGAATACATAAAGAATTATAATATATAATATAATAAAGAATCCAGACTTACTGTATAATCCAAGTCCAGAAATGTTAAATAATGATGACAATGATGGTGATGACGATGAATTATAATCATTATTGACGTTGTTGCTATCATAATAAAACAGTAATAATAATGATAATATAATAATAATAACAATAATATTATTATTATTATTGTTACTATGAACATTATTGTTATTATATCCATAATTGTTAATATTGTCATCATTACTGTGTATCCTTTTCTTCAGTGTCTCGTTTGCACGCAGTTACTTTTGCATGTGGCGTCAGCTGCGTCTCGGGTATGTGCAGTAACGCGCAGTTGAATGTTCGTGAGCGCGCAGCTGGAGCAGCTCCTGCTGTCAGCTCCTCAGACTGAGCTCAGTTAGCCCTGCAGCTAAGTGACAGCACAGCCCGGGGAGGGGACATGGCCGGCTCGCTTTAAGGGCGTCTCTCTCGCAACCTCACCGAGACTCGGGAGCGAGGCAGCCGGCGGAGAACTGCGTTTGTCTCCGCACTTCCCCGCGAGAGGACGACGACGGGACCGACGTTGGAGCTAACGTTGGTTAGCCGGCTAATGTTAGCTTGCCAGCGCAATGGTGAGTAGCGTTGGCTCGGCTAATGCGGCTAATGCCACCGACCCTCTGAGAACTGTGCGGTGGGTGGCTAACGCGACGCTAACAGTTACCGTTAGCTAACTGGCTATCAAGTGACACTTTTCTGTTCGTTGGTGCGTCCAAGTGCGTGTTGGTTCGTCTCCGGCGGGTCGGTCCTCATCTTTAGCGGGCCCCTCGCTGAAGTGTTGTTTTGGTCGCTTCCCACCTGTAACCCCAACGATAGCTTCGCCGAGATTGTGGCCACCAGCTCCGGACCCTTGGCACCTCACTCACTGGTAGCAGCATCAAATCTGTGGAGAAAACTCACAACCTAAACATCTGGTGTCTGTGCTGGTCTGCCTCAGGATCGAGGTTCAAGTGTTTGACATGCATGTTCCCAGCTGGTGGCTGTTAAGGCCTCATCATATTTATATATATTTGATTTATAGATATAAGAGCAGATGTATTGATTTTACTTTCCCTGATGGTGGTTATGAATTGTCTCCAGTGTGAGCTACATTTACTTATCAGCAGCTGTGAGTGTGGTTAGGGAAATATGCCATTTTATTTAATGGTTGTGGCTTTTTGTATACGATAGTATTGTGTTTGGTTGTAAAGTGGCACACAGACAAACATGTCGGTGGATAACAGTCCTCCGCCGGCTCCTACCGACGGGTTAGTGGTTTTGTTGACAGTACAAGTCTGCATATCAACCAGTCGACGCCTTACTTCACCTTGTCTACTCTCCCTGTGAGTAACCTCTACAAACAGTGACACAGCTTTTGGCTGAGGAGTGAAGCTGATCTAGCTGAGACACCTTAGTCTTTTAAAATCTAAATGTGAATTTGCAACTGCATCTTATTTCAGTTGTTTGCAGCAACATGTGCTCATGTCTTCGTGAGAACTGTGACGTTGTCTGATTATTAGACAAATCATACTTAAGTAAATAGTTTCCCTCTCATTGCTATCATTGTTGACCTTTATAATTTAGTAAAAACAGGACTCGTAAGTCAATTATATAATAATCTAGGTTGGTACAAATTGTCTTCCGTCACTTGAGGGTCATACTGTATCTGTCAGTCTTACAATTGTTGTCACTTGTTGTAAAATGATTATGAAGCTGTTATTTAAAAGTCTTAGTAAAGGGTATTAAAACCCAAGTGAAACCATAACTGACTGCTTTAAAGATCACTTGTACTAAGGGAGGCACATTAGTTTATTTACATTACGTGGTACTATTAGCTCTGTATCAGTCATCGGTGTCAACCAGGTCACACTCATGTTGGCCTTTTGTTGGTCTCATTTTCACTGGCATGAATGCAGTGAAATGTTGTCTCCCGGTGGATGATTTATTCATTTCATACATGACTAATTTAGGGAGCGTCTGTATGACTAATTTATTTATTTTTGGTCCCATTCTACAGCCAAAACGACAGTATGGCCTTTTCTTAATTTGGGTCGAAATAAATTGTGATGTCTGTGTTTATTTCTAACATAGCAAATTGGTGATATTATATGTCAGGCCTATTTTTTGTAGTGTTATTCATAGTATTTCCCTCTACCCTGTCGTACTAATGCTATAATTATCTGGGCTGTTAACACATTAGGCCCAGAGGACACAGGATGCCTATGCCAAATTTAAGCCCCTTGCCCTAGTGATAGTTCCCCTGAAAAACCTACTATCACTCAAGTCTTGCTTTTTCTTAAACTTGATCTTCCCGCTGTATGACTACTGCTGGTGTTTTCTCATACATATTGACCTTTTTAAAATGCTGTGGTGCTGAATTAGTTACATTACTTTTGCTTGCAGGCCTACAGCAGCTGTATCCCAGATGATGTAAGGCACCATTGCCTGTAGAGACCAAGATGACTGAAGTCCAGGCTACAGTGGAGTTCTCTGTGGAGCTCCACAAGTTCTACAATGTGGACCTGTTCCAAAGAGGGTGAGTATCTTCTTATTGTCTCTTTTTGGCATATGTGTTCAGCAGGTGAACTGTCTTTTCCAAACATACTTTACAAATTAATTAATTAATTAAGATGATAGTATGTCTTTAGGGGATTTGAACAAGCTTTGGTTTCTAGAAAACAGGTTTGACGATCTGGTTTAGACCTTCAGCGGGCTCAAAATGCTCTTTGTACAGACGGCAGGGAATGCTAAACAGTGCTTAAGTATACTACATATATTTATGTGAGCTCTTCGTTTTTACGTCACGATGATGATACTCTGCCTGGGTAAAACTCTATCGCTATTCTCCCAGCTCATCAGTGCCGTAAGAGCTCAGGTTTACTACATGAGTGACTGCAAAAGAAAGTGCTCATTATTCATTCATGAAAAGTTTAGTGTCATTTTACAAGTAGAGGCACTTGTAGCTGACCAGTGTGGTTTGTTCCTCTTTCACAGAGTTTTTTTTAATGATGCTTTTGACCAAACTAATAGTTCTGTTTTCATGTGACTATTCATTTTAAAACAAGTTGTGTATATTTTCAGGTTTTACCAGATTCGTGCCAACCTGAAGGTGCCACCCCGGGTCCCACACAAAGTTGAGACCAGTCTGCTTCACCCGGGAGGTAAATACATTTTTCGTACACAATCGGATAAAATGGGTACAGTATAGTTTTTTTTTCTCCACCAAACCTGCAGCGCTATTTTATGCTTACAAGCACAACGCCAAGCGCAAAACCGCAGGTCTTCTGCGCACAGATTAGGGCACATACTTTTGGCATCTGAAGCACACCTGCTATTTTGGTTTCAGAGAGGTGCAGCAGTGAAAAATGTAGAATGGCTTGCTGATGTGGAATATAAACCAGAGGATGTGGTGATGTATAAAGTCACTCTTAGCCAGTCGCATCATTGGAGTCATGGCTTGGGAGCAGCTCTATCAATCACAATGACACTACAACAGCTGATCAAATGGACGGATCCTTTTTCAAGCAATCACGTTATTGTCTGGATCGTAGAGAAGCACAACCTGTCAGAAATCGGCATGTGTGTTTTATTTAACTTGCACAAATATGACATGAATAAATATGTTGACAAGGCTGTTAATAAGGCAACACTGTTTCAGTTTAGTTCCTGCTCTACTCTATTTTGGGAATCCTCACATTGAACTGTAATGCATTTCATGAATACATCTTGAATGCTACTTTACATAACAGACCAGTGTGACATGTGCAGTATTATATGGGGCTAGTTTGTAGCAGCCCTGTGTCAAATTTCTCATAGTAAAGGCTGCAGATCTATCAACATATGAGTTTGCCTTTCACATATGAAGAACACAAAAGAGTGTCTGGGTCAGACGCATTCACAACAGGAAAATGTTAGAATTTATGCTCACATGGGCTCACTCATTTTCTGTACATTTTACCTGATTAGTTTAATTGGCATATTTAAGTTTTAAACAATATTCCATCTTTCCTGCACATTTGCTTCATGTATTTATTTTGGTTTTGTTGAAATCCCCAAAGTGGCAGCAGACTGGTGTTCTGAGACATCTATTCTCAGCGCAAAAACATATTTTCGACCAAAATATCAACAACACGCTTGGAGCTGCCTTACTTAAATAAGCTCTCACCTGCTTGTACCTCTCCTCCCACCTGTGCGCTATGCACTTTTTGCTTGCCACCCAAAAATACCAGCGAAGGCGAAGTGTATTTCAAGGTCAGTAAATTATCAAACCGTTGCTGTTGCTTGACTTTTCGCTGCCACAAAAAAAGCGCCAGTGCGTATAAAGTTGTATCTGATTTGTCAATCCTAAGCCCGGCCTGTTTCCCCTCAAATCTCACATTCAAACCATGAAAAGAATATTTCAGTAACCTAAGTAATGTAATGCACTGCTGCTTTTTTTTATCAGAGAACTTGTTGTTTCTCTGTAAATGCAGGTGACATTAATTCAAGTCATTCTAATACCTCAGGTAGACATGCATGTTTACTATATTACATTCCAGCTCTAAGATGTTTGCGCAGTTTTAGAGAAAATAATTATTGTTATTGCAGATTTAGTTTTTCTTGGCAGGGAGTTTGCAGAACACAAGCTTATCTCACACGCCACTCCTTCTTCTTGGTATTTCTCTAAAGCTTTGTGTATATGCCACATCCTCTTACTTGGAGACCTGCACCTGCTGTTATTTTCACACAAAGCACTCAATTCAAAGAGGATCATCATGAGAGTTTTTAATTTCAGTGATTAAATGTTTTGTTTTCTTGTTTCCTGACTTTGTACTCTCAACGTCATTCCAGATCTTATAAGATTTACCTTGTGTGATATTTCCTGCTCCCTTGACCAAGATCATCAACGGACTTTGCTGATGTTAAGCTTTTCCGGATATTTCCATTCCGCAATCTGTTTCTTTTGTACAAACCATCTTATCATGTTCGGTCTTTATGGCATACCATGGATAATCTCCAGGTTTTATACAAATAGACAATTGGAGATACTGTAATTAAAAACCTCAACCCTAAAACATAAGAATCCAAACGCTCCCAATCTGCTTTGACCTCTATCATTACCACTTTATTTACTGTTTATTTATCAACATCTCTCATTCTAAAGATTATACAAGAAAGTTCTTATGCAGATAGTTTGGCAACCGTCGCTCAGTTCACACACACTTAATCATATTATTATTTTTTGTTTAGGGTCTGAACTGGCATTTCCTGCGTTAGTCCAAGATGATGTTATCTGCAGCAAAACGTACCAAATCCTGTACAAGAATGAAGAGGTTGTGATCAACGACGTCCTCCTCTTCAAAGTGATGATGCTGCTAGATGAGAAGAAGGTAAGTTGAACACGGAGAGATGGTGATTTTGCGAGGTATTGTTTTAGCTTTTTTTTGCCTGTCCAAAAACTTGTATTCTCAATCTTATTATTTCTACATATTGCTACATGTCATTGCACACTTGGCATGAAATAGATGTACATAAAAAGGCAATCCGATTGAGACAAGTTTGTTTGACAGCAACACTTTAGAGACCGATTTTTTCCTATTAACCCAAAAGACTGCAATTGTCAGGACAAATAAGTATTTGTCACAACTACTCCCATTTACTTATTTGTACTGCTCAGCATTAATGAAGATAAAAACCTTGTTTTAAAGTGGAGTTCCACTGTTTTAACAGAGCACATTGAAGTGTTTTTGACAGCTGGTTTGTCCTTAGGGCATCAGCCAATGGTGTTGAACTGTGTTGAAAAACACCTTGATGGCTTTTATTACAGATCTTGTAAATCAACCTGGGGCATCCTTTGCTTTAAAATAGATTCTCTCCACTGTTTTTCAATATCTTCAGGTAGAAGAGTCTCTCAATGACATGGATTTCCAGCTCTTCTTGGATTTATATTTCACAGATGGCGATTACTCGTAGGTGTTGCAAAAAATGTTACTGCATGTGCTTGTATTAGTGTTTGTGAATTTATTTTTATCGCCTATGCAAATGCAACATTAATTGAGTCTTGTGTTTTCTTTTTCTTATTTTATTTGCACAGGCCAGATGATCCAAACGCTTTACAGAATATCAGTGGCCGCACAATCCGTTTGCACTTTAGCCTTCAGCGAGGCATCCACCAACACATCAATGTCATGTTTGACTACTTCCACCTGTCTGTCATGTCTATAGCCATCCATGCCTCCCTCGTGGCACTTCATCAACCCCTTATCAGGTCAGAGCACCACCCAACACAAGTAAACATATGGACACTCTGTTGCCATCCTGTTTTTAACTATTGTACTTTGCTGTAAATTCTAACACAGACCTTTTCTCTCACACCACACAAAAACTGTTAATAAACTAAACATAAAGTTTTCACATTACAGTTGAAGTAAACAACGTAGCTGTTGAATTTTAACTTGACATTCCTGTACAACATTCTTGTGTTGATAAGCTGAGTTAAATTTCCCTCTATGATTTTTACCTAGTTTTCCTCGACCAGTGAAAAGCACGTGGCTGAACCGCAACGCTCCAGCACAGAGCAAAGACTCAGTCATCCCACCTCTGGAGAATGTGGTGTTCGGCAACAGCTACGTCAAGCAAGTTTCGCCAGATGTAAGTGAAGCCACCGGAACAACGTCAGTGCAACTTGGTATCAGCATTGACTGTCATACACCCAATATTATCAATAATGTGACTGTTCTCCTTTTTATGAGGGAGAAATACTGATGATGGGATAAAAAGTTCCTGGTATTCATTCTTTGATCACGAATGATTGGCACTGACACAGGCTTTGGTTATTACATGAACATGACTGTGGACTCAGATTTGACATTTCCACACCACAGGTAGAATGGTTTGTTACATTCGTTCCATTGAAGCATTGGGGGAGTCGTGTCAAGCGGTTGACAGAGGGTGCAGAAGAAGTGGAAACTGTCAGACCACTGTCACATTTGACCGGGAGTAATTGGCCCCTCCTGACAGAGAAAGGTGGCTGATCTGCCCCCGAGATGCTGTGGTGTGAATGTACCAGTGTTATTCAGATGGAACAGAGGTCCCACATCAGCCCACGATGCATCACTCATGGGCAGCTCGGGTGTAACAACCCATCGGCCGCTTTTCGATTCAGTACAGGGAACTGTGCAGAAGCCACTATAAAATATCGCCATGTAGATATTGCTTAGGAAAAAAATGGAAATAACTGGCAGGTTCATCTATTGTGATTTATAGGGCTGTCGTGGTTACTGTAATAACTGAGTAATGAGGCACGCAGTGTGTAGCGGCAGACATTTAAACCAGTTTCTTCTTTGTAGAAGAATTCAATGGGTATGCTGCTATACGAACAAAAAAGAAAAAAGAAACAAGTAAGTAAATTTTATTTATAAAGTGCCTTTAGAAAGGCGCTGTGCAAAAGTTGCAAGGTATTGTATTGTATAAAATATTAAAGAAAAAATCAATCAGTGCGGAATTATTCAACAAAACTTATATCTATTAGCATCAATTTATAAAAGTGGTTTATTTTCTGTAATTCAATACACTACCAAAATATTCCCCCCTTAGTTCAATTTGTAACCACTGACTATGAATTAATGCAGAAAATGTAACTTTAAAAAACCGAATTTAAATTGGCAAAAACCGCACAGAACATGTTACTGTGTCTGAGTTTGTTTTTTCCAATGACCGTGGCTTTAAAGCCTCGTGTTTACAGTTGCTAGTTTCCAGAAGAGCGGAAATGTTGTTTACACACCTAAATAATCTATCGCCCCTTCTCTCTGTTCCTTTTGATCCCACAGGGCAGGACATTCCTGGTAACTGACCACTGTCTGCAACATGCCTTCAGTCTGCACCAGAACCTCTGCTCCAGTCTCCTTCTCGCCTACCAGGGCCTTTTCGGCTACTTCACTTCTATCACCAAGGACCTGCCCTCCTCCCACCGTATGGAACTAGGTAAACTGCGTTGTGGCTTCACACAATATGTTTTTGCACACTCTTTACTTTATTGTTTTACTTAAAAGCACATTTTCAAGGTTAGACAATATAATACTTTCTGATTCATTTTTCACTTTGGATTGATTTTCATTGTTTTGTCTTTTTCAGTGTTTGTGTAAATCACATTTTGCAAGTTTGGTGTGTTTTCTCATGTCATTTCACCTGATCCCTACTCAGTTACATAATCCTCCCTTCAAACAAACTACACAACCAACAACCTGCTAAGTGAACTTGTGGATCTATTTGTGGTTGACTAATCATAGCTCATAAACTTACAAAATCATAGTTGCATTCAGTAGATGAAGTCTGTTTACCAGTAGACTAAAACCAAATTGTAAACACAACTCATTTTTGTTACTATGGTTCACCAAATCTAACTCACACAAGTGGAAAGACATTAACCAATCCCAGACGATCAAATCATAAAAAAGTTAAATTTGCCTATATGTGCAATCTTACTAGCCAAGCCCAGCATGCAAGTCCTATATGAGAGAGTACTCAGAAGACCCTATCCCCGAAGTCAAAGGCACGTCTACATAGGTACGTCCCGACCCTTACAGAACCAGCCTGCCTTTCTTTTCCTCTTCGCTCCAGTTACCTTTCTGTAGAAAACACCTTGTCTTCTTTATGTCCCACTGACCTGAGACAATATACTTGACTGCTGTCATGTCACCTTTTCATTCTTCTCTATACTGTATACTTAAGCTGTCTTTCCATATTAATAACTGACCTCCATCAAAGACTCTTTCTGATACAGTGGTGTTGTAGAATTTGTTGGCTGTCTCTGGTCATGTGATGAAAAAGAACAGCTACTTTCTGACACCAGTGTTGCCTTACACTACTTTCTCATTCAGCCTGCATTACTGGTTCTTCTTTAACCCTTTAAATGTATTGTTGTTCAGTAAATGATAAAAGTGAATCTTGTTAATGTTGTGCCTTTGCCTTCTCAGAGCAACTCGACTTAGAGGCCCGTCTCGCTGACTTGTGCGAACAAGTTAAGGTAAGATTTGTTGCAGGCCTCCTTCACAAAGCAGTGATAGAAAAATATTTATAGGACAGCATGCCTGGCACATTGTCAGATTGGTGTTATGTTCGGCACAAGGGGTTATTAGGAATGTACCTGGGGCCATAGAAGTTGTGAAGTAAAATGATTTGCATTGACTGAACGTGTCTTACGGCTGGAGGGCATGAGTGACATGTCCTGATTTTCTGGATGTGTGCAGTAATCTGTTTTTTCAATGAATTTTAGTAGAAGTATTGGGATAGACTAGTTTGTTTGTATACGTATTGTCTTTTCATAGTTATTTACTGTAAAGCTAAGCCCTCCTGCAAAGATCTGCTATAGTCAGGGAAGCCTTCCTCACTTGTGCCCTCTGGTGGCTGTCTCTGTATTTTCAGCAGAAGGCAGAGTCCCCAGATGAGCTGGCAGAGCTGGTAAATATGAACCTGGCTCAGCTCTGCTCTCTGCTCATGGCTCTTTGGGGACAGTTCCTCGAGGTGGTGTCGCTGCAGGAGCATGTCGCTGCCCTTCTGGCTGTGGAGCATCATACACTAAGAGTGAGATCCTCGATCGCAGAAACATTTAAATATCTGATGAGTTGATCTTTGAATGACTATGATCCGTTTTTTTAATCTGAGTAATACTGCTGACTGACTCTTGGCTGTATCTCTTACAGGTAAGGCGGTTTGCTGAGGCTTTCTTTTGTCTCGAACATCCAAGACAGTCTGCTTTGGCTTATCAAGAACTACAGTAAGTTGCAGTGGCATGTTTGTCTTGGGTGTGAAATATAGTGTTGCGGTTGTCAAGCCTGGGCTAGTAGCTACATGCCTGAAATACTATAGGCCAAGTATGGAAAACCCATGTTTTTCTCTCTCTCTCTCTCTCTCTCTCTCTCTCTCTCTCTCTCTCTCTCTCTCTCTTACTTATCTCCTCTCCTCATCAGTGCTCACAGTCACCAGCAGATGACTAATGCTGTCAAAAGCTCCAACTACTTCCTAACGTTGCCTCCGCTTCCAGTGGAATGTGCGGACCTGGATGGTGATGTCAGCTCACTGCCGATCATCTTTGAGGATCGATACCTGGATTCCATCACTGAAGGTCAGTGACAAAGTATTGTCATATAACTATATTTTCAGTAATTAGCCTCAGTAATGATGGGTGTTTTTTTAAAATCTTTTTAATGTTTCAACTGTTTTTTGTTATGAAGATCATGATGGACCCTGGCTGGGCATGCACAACACAAGGACTGGCTCAGTCTCCAGTAAAACGGACAAGCCCAGCTCCAAGGACTGCAGTGCAGGTGCCAGCCCCATACCTGAGTCTCTGTCAGCCTCCCTGGATAACAGCTGGCCAGACAACTATGATCCGCCACCTAAGTCTAAAGGAAAGTCAGTCAAACTAAAGAAAAATTCAAAGACTGATAACTCCAAGAAGTTGATCAGACAGGGTTCCAAGGACTCAGTAGTTCTGGTGGGCTATAAGAATCTCAAAGCTCCTTTTAGTGACCCCAACACAAAATGCAAGGAAGGGGAGGCTCCTCTAAACCCAGAGGAGGAACGGGATACTTTGCTGGGGGACTCAAGTAGTTGTTTAAGGACTAATGCCAATTCTACTTTTGACTCTGGTGCCACAGCGGCACATTCTGAAAACAGTGTTCTTGATTCTGTTGTAGATGACAATATAACTGCTGCTGCTGCTTGTCAAGAAGGTTCCTTCAAAAATCCTACAAGCTTGGACACACAGAATAATCCTCAGGCAGGTACTGGGGCTGGCACTATATGCAACCAACCACTTGACAAAGATGAGCACGCTCACCAGGCTGGCCAAGGGCTCTCACAGTGGCCTAGTGGACTCAAGCAAATTGAGGTGAAACCAAGTAACAAGGACCCCTACCAAGGGGATAAAGTCACTGTTCTTCTACCCTGTCGGACTGATGGGATTCCAAGAAATAATGTTCCTGAGATAATCCAGACAGACCGCTGTGACTCCCAACAGTCTGCGGTGGACTCTGTGTTTGGAAGGCCAGGTAAAGAGGCTGCACAGTGTACCCAGCCCAGCCTGGTCTCAGTACAGGTAAAGAGTGATTGTATCCGGCTGCCAGATGTTGCAGCCCCCAGTGCCTCGTCCCGTCTCTCAGACTCAGGCATCGAGAGTGAGCCCAGCTCCTTTGCCATTCAGCTTGCTCCAGGACCGCAGACCTCTGCCGGGCTAGGCTTTGCTGAATTGGTTGTTACTGCCCCACAGCCCGAGAAGCCCGTTTTGAATACAGCACCACGGCCTGTTCAGCAAAGCACTGTTCAAAAGCCCAGTGGGGAAATTCTTTACCCAGAAAATACCAGTGTGGTCAGTGGAGTCCAGTCCTCCCTCACGTCCATTAATTCTTTGCCCTCAGATGATGAGGGTGAGGGCTCCTCTGGGGCCTCCAGTGGAGCTGAAGTGCGAGGCAGGAAGTCCAGTGTGTTGGTGCAGGAGCAGAGTGTAATCTTCTCTGGGGATATCACCAACAGACCTGCCATTGCTGCTGCCTCCACCTCTGACACTGGTGCAGTTGATTCCAAACTTATTAAACCTGCCTTTGACTTGGAAACAGATTCCAAGTTAATTGTGTCTGAACTCGAGAAAGAAGGAGCAGCTGGTTGTGGGACTTCGAAAGAGTCTCGTAGTGAGCCCCACTCTGCCGGCCCTTCCAGTAACTCTGCCACCAGTAGCACTGACCTGGTAAAACGCGGGATGGTAGAGAACTACTTTGGCTCATGCTCAAGCACAGATGTGTCTGAGATCAGCCCCGTAGAAACATCTGCGATCACGTTGGGAATACAGACAGAGTCCCAGGCTGAGAAGGACGAGGATGAGCCAGAGCATGAGATGATCGAGAACGGTTACTATGAGGAAGGTGATGGTTATGCTTTTGTGAATGGCGTCACTGATGAGGAGCAAACTGCGGTTGGGGATCCAGCCACTCAAGAGACTAGTCTTCTGTTTGAGCAGCTTGGCATCGGCTACCTGCATGAACCAAAGGATTCATCCAAAGCTCCCATCTGCTCTAACCTAGCCTCCAGCAGCGCTATGCATAGCTCGGGAAGACCTCGCTTTCCCTCCACCTCCCTTTCTTCCAACCTGCGGTGGTTTGAATGTGCACCTGCACCACAGATGAAAGCGTGAGTCATGATTCCACTAAATATTACACTTAATGCAGATAATTGTCCTGTTTTGCACATTTTAAACGAATATTCGTCTCCATATTTAATTATAATTGTGCAGGTTCATCAAGTCCAAAGAAGAAATGAAGCAGCTCAGGCTACCCGGTATCTTGTACAGTGATGTGCCTGAGCTGGCATCCACTGTTCCATATTTCAGCTTGGAGGAAGATGAGAGCTGTGAAGAAGGCATCCATCTCATAGTCTGTGTCCACGGATTGGACGGTAGGAAAGGTTCCTGTCGATAAAGTCATTATTTTAGTATTTAGAAATGACATTGATGTATTTTATGTTTGATTTGTTGCTCCAGGTAACAGTGCAGACCTTAGACTGGTGAAGACTTACCTGGAGCTTGGCCTGCCTGGTGCTCGTATAGACTTCCTCATGTCTGAGAGGAATCAGGTGAGTGGATAAAAGCACAGACACTGCTGCCGTCTGACATCACTGTTAAACACCTATTACATTGAAGCGACTGAGGAAAAATGTGATTGTTGTTGGATTTAAAAGGGTAAACTTGTTCATACACTATAAGTAAAGATAGATGACATGACAGCTTCCAAAAAGTGAAGGTAAAGCATCTCAATTGCACCCTGGTGGCTGGCTGCAGTACAGGTCGTAAACCCCACCTCCTCCTTCTGTGGGACCTCAATACCAGACTCCATCCCCCAATCGTTACTTCACAGACTCTGGATTGTGGGAGGAATTGGAGCTCTGTCGTCCATCTTTATTTACAAACTATATTTATTAGTAGATACATTCTCTCGAGCCTGTTTCAGTTGAGTTAACACAACTGTCCTGACATTGTCTTGTCCTTTTTAAAACTCCTTAATTACAGAATGACACCTTTGCTGACTTTGAGTCAATGACGGACCGACTGCTGGATGAAATAGTCCAATATATTCAGATATACAATCTCACTGTGTCAAGGATAAGGTAAGATGTTCTGTTTTACCAAAGTGTAACATCTTGATGTTTAATTAGAAAAAAAAGAGTGAAGTTTTACTCCACTATAGGATTTGTAGTGATTGAATGTGTAGCTGCATGGTGCAGTAACGCACCGCAGTAATCTGTGGGATGAAGTACAATGTTCATATTGTGGACATACTTGAGTTTATAACGGTCTCATTCAGCATATGTAGAATTTTTATTTTTTTAAAGTCAGTAACTCTTACAGTTGTGTTTTGAATCATCCAAATTGCTAGACACATAAGACATGTAAATTGAAAAGAGCATGAATCCCACTTTAGCCGTTTTATTCTTCATTTGCAGCTTCGTGGGTCATTCTTTGGGGAACCTCATCGTTCGCTCAGTGCTGGGCAGACCCAGGTTTAAATGTTACCTGAGCAGGCTGCACACTTTCCTCTCCCTGTCTGGACCTCACCTGGGCACACTGTACAACAGCTCTGCTCTGGTCAACACAGGTAGGTGTCAGTGATACTGTCCATGGTTGTATTGTCTCTCTCTCTCTGTCTTCTGTCCCAGAGGTGGATCATGTTACATTAACAGCTAAACTTTGTTTTTAGGCCTCTGGTTCATGCAGAAGTGGAAAAAGTCGGGGTCGCTCCTTCAGCTGACGTGCCGTGATCACTCTGATCCTCGCCAAACGTTCCTTTACAAGCTCAGCAAAAAATCTGGTTAGCTTTGCATATTCCTTTTTTTCTTTCTTCAACCAAAGACTGTTTAAGAGGCTGTGTATGTGGAGTATTAGATTGTAGAGATAACGTTTCTGTTGATCTGCTGTTTCAGGTCTGCAATTTTTCAAGAATGTGGTACTGGTGGGTTCACTGCAGGATCGTTATGTCCCGTACCATTCTGCTCGAATTGAAATGTGCAAAACGGCATTAAAGGACAAACAAACAGGTGAGTTGAAGAAAGATCCTTTGTGGAGCACACTGATGTAACAATTTGTCAGGAAGAAATGTGTTGCTCAAATTCTAAGTTGGAGACAAACAAACACCAAAGCCATCTTCAAACCAAACCTGAGTTTGCCTTTCACATATGAAGAATGCAGCAGGAGATTATCCGAGTCAGACATTTTCACAACAGGAAAATGTCCAGAACATTCAGGCGAGGGTTGGCGCATGCAGAAGGTAGAACATGACTGTTATCTGTTGCAGGAAGCAAGTGTTTTAATCACCAAAAGCTCTTGAATCTTGTTTTCTATCCAACTTGACATCTTCTACATGTGTGGCAGCTCTCTCATATTTGTAGATATTTGTATTCTTTTTTTTGTTGTTGATCAGATTTGCGTTCATTGCGTGTTAGAAATGTTATCAACACACCTACTCGTTTTTTTCCAGACAATTTCCTGCCGTATTCACATATGGTCTCGTTCTGACATTCTCCGGACATTTTACTAGGGGGCTGGCAGGAAAAGTTCTGGAAAATGTCCGGAGCAACTGACTCCGACAATTTAGTTCTGATAAACAGCTCCTTTGGAAAAACTAAGGATAATTGCCAGACTACAGTGCATGTATGAAAGCAGCTCAAAGCGCAGTTGGACTGTTTGTCATATATTAGGGCTGTTGCTTACTTACAGTGTCCAATGCAGTTTAATAATTCAGACGGTTACTCTATAGCTGCTTTCAGACATGCACTGAACTCCGCAGATCCTCTTTACTTTCTCCGGAGGAGGTGCATGTGTGAACGCAAATGTCCGATTGAGAGGCTCTGAAGTTTCTGCTGACTTTCTCCGCCTGGCCTCCTAGTATAAAGTCTCAGTCTCGCCTGAATAATGCAGCGGATTTGTTGCTGTTGTGAACATGCCTTTGTGTTGTGCATGTGTGAAAGGCGATCTGCAGGTAAACTCCGTAGCCAATTCTCCGGATTTTACCATTAGGTTATGTCTGAAAACGGCCTAATTCTGTATTTATACTAAATCTCATATCACTATACAGCTCAACCCTTTGGAGCTTGTATTGATCCAAGACAATCAAATGAATCAAACGTTGCCCTGTTCTGCCTCTTTCTCTCTCGTCTGCACCAGGTCCTGTGTACGCTGAGATGATAGAGAACCTGCTGCTTCCAGTGCTTCAGAGCAGAGACTGTAATCTAGTGCGGTTTGATGTTATTCACGCCCTGCCCAACACGGCCAACTCCCTTATTGGTCGGGCCGCCCATATTGCCGTACTTGATTCGGAGATCTTCCTGGAGAAGTTCTTTCTCGTTGCTGGCCTCAAGTTCTTTCAGTAGATCCGCGGCAAAATCAAACACACGGCTGGAGGAGAGGAATGTGCAGCTAATACCTCACTGCATCTAAACATCATTCTGTTCATGGTATCTGGATTATCTCTTGGTTTTTAAAAACATACAATTACTTTTCAAAGACATGAGAGCAAAATCACAATTTGACTAATTTCCTGTTTATAGTGGAATCACAGTGGATTTTTATTTTTCTACTGCCATTTTTTAAAACATTGTCTTGTTTTTTTGTGTTTGGGAAATCCTGCCCCTCATCATGTGCTATACTTTCTGTGTTATTTATGTTATATTTTTATTTTTAATAATTTTTCTCCAAGTTATTAAATTAATTTTAGATGCTGAACGTATGGATGGAAATTTAGCTGCTACAAAAATGGAATGGCTGTTTTGGTGAGCTGGCCCATATCAAGTCTGCAAATACTGTCCTCACCATTGCACCACGTCTTTTCCACCAATTATAAGAGACACTGCATTGATTTGCACCACAACTACATTTTAAAAGCTTTTGTACTGAAAATGGTCATTTGTACAAGTTACTTTTTTATCAACGATTTTCACAATTTATCATTTTTAAGGCAAAGAATGCATTTGAAAGAGAATTGTTGCTCCGACTCTGCAGCTTTGGGTTTGGTCTTAATATTTTATGCTGCTCCTTGTCATTGCAGCATTCTGCACATGAAACCCAACCTGGTGTTGGGAGAATAAAGCTTTGCTACAACATAACATTTTACTACAGAGGTTTTAAGCAAAATTCAGCAAAAGCACAGGTTAGTAATATGAACTTGTTTTATCGAAAGTATTTGGTTGGTATTGTGATTATATATGTGTTTAACTGGAAAGTATTGCTTGGAAATTTAAAAAGTGTTTCCTGGACAGTTGTTTATATATCATCGTACTCTACCATTAAATATGCATATTCTTCAGTTGGTTATATGATCTTTCTTTCCAGAGTTATGTCTCTCCTGATGTAAGAGGGTTTATTTAGATTTTCTTTTTCTTGAGCATTGTAAATACGTTTAAAGATTAAAGAAAAATATGTTTAAAGATTATTTTAGTCTAGTTTTGAATTAAATTTGTCAAGTTTTAGTTTTTGATCAAATTGCCCTGCAGAGGGCAGTGCTAGAAGCCTTGAAACAGAAACATCCCTGGATTTTCTCCTTTTGTACAGATCCCTGCCAGAATGTATTGGGTTCGTTCTGTGCCCATGTCCCATCCTTCCAAGTTTTGAGTAAATCTGTTCAGTACCTCTTATTTATCTTTGCATAAATCTGCTGTCAAACAAATGGACGAACAGGGGTGGAAACGTAACCTCCTTGGTGGAGGTAACCAGGTGTCAATCGACCGCTGTCTCTTTCAACAAAAGAACCACAGGGGAGTCAATGGAGCCTGAAGACTCCCTGCTTTGGGACATCCCCCTCACCCTGCATCTACTTGAGCTTTAAAAACTTTTCTCTGCTCCTCATTTTAATACACCAAACATTAGACCTCCCAGTGAAGTGTGCTTAGCAAAAATTGTATTTATTTTTTTAGCATCTCTGGTGATATGGGGGGTAAGGTTGCTCCTGCTGACCTGCGCTAACCAGGATTTCCTCTTCAGCGTCTCCACACAGCAAATCAAACCATGATGAAGACTATGCGAAGGAAAACACAGGGGACAAAGAATGCAGACATCCTTTTCATGTTTCTGAGATGTATTCATTGAACCCATGACAAACCTTTCATCGTTTACATTCACATTTGTCATCAAGGTGACTCAACTCACCTGGAATTAAATACATTTGAAAAATTCAAATAAATCTGATCTGAATTTTTCCCTTCTCCGAGGGCAACAAACAATAACAATGAAATATGTGAACGAGGTGTGTAACGATAGCCATTATCCTCAAATGGTAATTAAATATGTACAAGATTTCCCAACCACCTCTTTAAAGTAGTAGTTCCCAAGTCAACGCTGCTAACCAAGGGTGACCAGGCTTTTGCATTAAGGGCCCCGAGGCTCTGAAACTCCTCGCTTGAACAGATTAGACTTGATTTAATTGTAATAAACGGATGATGTTGGTTTTTGATATTATTTTCTTATTTTTGCTCTGTTTTCTTCACATGCATTTAGTTAAATACTTTGCAAACTTTTTTAGATAAATGTTAGACTTATTTATTATTATTATTTATTATTTATTATTATTTACTTGGACGTAGACCCGCCCACATCCTGCCTCTGATTGGCTCGTACACTCTCTGCTCTCAGCCCATCCTCATATTTTGAGCACAAGATCGCTCCACCAACCCCAAAATATCAGGGGGTAAATCTATGAGATATTGGATTATATCGAAATATTATTTCTATACCCCTTGGTCGATTAAGAACATTTTTGTATTACTTATTTATCAACTAGACAACAAGTCAAATAACCACTGTCGAGAACGTGAAAGTTCTACGACGAGTTTTAGCAGGAATTCAAAAGAGCACCCCTACAACTGTGTCACATGGTACGACCCACTCGTTAGCGCTTCACGGTGGCTGCAGAAGTTTCAATAAGCGATGGGGAGGAAGAGGAGGAGGGAGAAGCTGCTGTTAACGTCTCCGCTGTCATGGTGTATCCTGGTGGGTAAAAGTACACTGTGTGAGGAAGGAGCTTTAAGAACACCTGCGACCGAAGTGTGAACACCTCACCTGCTGAAATATGATGGTGAGTAACTTCCGCCTTCTACAGAGCTAAAGAGCAGCTAAGTTATTGATGCACTTGTTGCGTCAGGTTGACATCACGTCCAAACTCACACACACGCTTTTCCCCTTAAAGTGTTTTAACGTCACCAGGACTGGGGGGGATAAACAGCAGCGTGAAGTATATTTAACTTTATTTAACTTTCTGTTATTTCTCTCTTAAATGTACGCAATTCACTTGGTGCACGGAAAGTGACAGAAGAAGCGGCAACGTTAAACAGCCTTAACGTGTAAATCGAGGTAGAAGATAAGGAGCTGTACAAATGGAGGTTTAAACCCATTCTTCTGTCCTTCAGTGCTACACCAGGGAGACGTGTTTTCATTCTCGCCTCACAGGAATCACTGAACCCTGATGTAAATGCCCACCAGTGCTCTGAGACCTGTAGAAATGCTGTGCCCCCCCCCCCCCCCCCCCAAGAACCGAAAGGCTGACTATTGTTTCCAAGTGGGATGAGTGCATCTTCTATAGTCTTCTGTTAATTCAGACAAACAGCCTCTCATCTCACTCCCTCTCGGGTTAAAGTTGGGTTAAAGTTGAGCGGTGAGGATCCCCCGGCTCTTCGCCGAGCTCGCCCGGTGCAGAGGGGATATGTTGTTTTCCTCTTGTTTTCCCAGCAGTGTGCTCAGAACCGGGGATTATTACAGTCTTGCAGGGGAATTATGGGATACAGATGGCTGCTCTCATGTGATGCCAGGTTTCCCCCTGGTCAGCATCAAGGGGGTGGGGGGGGGGGGGATGTCTGCAGACGTCAGCCCGGCTCTGTGCGGGCTGATAGTGGACTTGTGTTGCAGGTGGGACTCAGTTAACCCCCCCCTGTGGTTTAGAAAGATGCTTTTTACTCTGCATTCGTGGCTGAGTAAGGTTGGTTTGGATTCACTGTGTTTATTAGTAGCTCAGTACTTTTTAATGTTTGATTGCCAGGTGCATTTCGTTTGAGTACAACATCAACGTTTACTTCTACTGCTTATTCTTTAAAGTAAAACATCTTTTAACATCTTCTAGTTTGAATTTGAATGTCATAACTCACTGTATCAATTGTCTACTGTATTTTGTTCAGTATAAAAAGTTTAGATGTGCATGTAAAAACAAACTAAGAAAACCCAAACACACCCTGAAGACTAAGACAGCTTTTATATTGTTAAGGCATTTTGTTGTTGCCTTAACAATCGTCTCTATTTGTCTTTGAGATGAATTGCTCATGAATTGCTCACAAATGTCTACGCACAATTCTTCCCATGTGGTGTATTACTATTTGCACACATTCTATGGTGATGTTTCAGTGAGTGTATAGTCTGTAAATGCAGCAGTATTGTATTATCTTAGCAGTACAACTCATGTTATAGACTTAGCTTACAGTACCAGAGTATAAAGCGACAACGCTCTCAGTATGGGTTTGAATTATATTGAAGAGGAACTCCAAGTCTAACAAAAGTTGATAATGATCTAAAAGAGTTTATAGGAATTGTCTATATGTGAGAGTGTTAAGAACACTTGAACTTTTGCACCATCTACGACAGCGTCAGAGTAAACGTACAACTGAGTCTCAAACAAATCAGGTGTTCCAGTCACTGGAATTTCAGGTTTATTTTGTCCGTTTGCGCTGACACCTAAATGTAAGTGAGGCTGTGTTTGAACATGCCCTTAAATCATATTTGGTATGTCAAATGTTTTGGCCTCAGAGTCAAGAACATTCCCTTTTGTCGTTCCCATAATGCTTTGTACACTGGAAAATGGGTTTATATGTTTTTATATTCTCATTGACAGTGAGACCTGTTTGCATCTGGTGCTTTTAAACATATGTAAACGTCTTTTCCCCCCCAATGAGAATACCCCCCTCCCCAAGAGTTAAAAAGAAAAACCAGCAGAAACTTTGTTTCTCCGAGGACCATTTAACATGCTTTCTTATCTAAATTAAAACCAGTGTTTTACTTTTTGAGGAGACTGACAGAGAAGAACAGCCTGTTTCTTTATTTTGTCCCTTGTATTCTTTTCTTTCTTTCTTTCTTTCTTCCCTCTGGTTATCATCCTGGCGGGATTTAAGGGATTTAGAGTCGGCGCACAGCAGTAATTAACCTGATTAATTGATTCTGAGACGTTAATCAGATGAGCCTCGCACCAGTTGGGGCCTCAGGTCAGCACAGTGGGGCAAGTTTTAGGTGATCCTTGGTCCTTGCGCCCCCCCCCTTCGCCATGGCCATTTGTTGGAGTATATTTAGCAGTATGAATGTGTTTGAACTCAGTTCCCCTTTTATTATTGTGTTGTGATTGATCCTGTTAGAATAGGTGAATAAGTTTGCACCAGGATCATCTGATTGATTAAGTTATTGGCTGTTGTTAGGATTACAGTATGGTAAGCTCATTTAGCTATTTCATCATTTTTAATTTAGACACTGTTTTAGTTTTTGCTAATGATCTGGGACAAGGTGTTTTATTTGGATTAATGTATTTTGGTTATTTATTTTTTTCTTATTTTGGATTATCCCTCTGGAGGATAATCGTGATGGCAAACACTTGGCCTCTAACCCCTCCGCAGGGACGGCCGGTGTTGAGTTAATCTTGGTTTTGGGCTTATGGGACGTATCTCTGTACTTACGTCTGGGTAGGGGATTGTTTTTGCTGTGCCAGTATGTCAATGCAATATTAATACAAGCTGTATTCTGCAGAGTGGATGCTCTGAGACGTTCTAATTTGTTGAGTTCTCTTCAGTTGGATTCAGATCTTACACATGAGCTGATCATCTGTTTTGAATTCCACTCTGCTGTCATCCTCATTCTCTTTAATTGAATCATGGTTTCTATTACTTTACTTATCTCACTCTGATGTCATCTCTTTTTTTTTTCCAGATGCAATATGGACAAGCTGCCTTGGAACAGATAAAAAGAGAAGGATAGAGAGAAGCAAGAGAAGATCGAAGCAGTGAAATAGCGAGAGTCTTTATCACAGACGTACAGAAGACATCATGTCTGCCTCGATAAAGCAGGAGAGAACCATTTGTGTTCTCCTCCCCAATAAAGAACAGCTGGACATCCCTGTCAGGGTGAGTGTTTTAATATGTCTCTAGCTGTTCTCCTGACCCCAAGAGTCCAAGTTCTGTTTATCACTGCAATGTTTTGGCTGCACCACATAGTTTTTTGGTGAATACATAGTGGCTAAATACTTGTTTTTGTCTTTTCTCCTGCTCCAGCCAAAGTCCACAGGGCAGGATGTTTTCAATCGTGTGACAGAGCTTCTCGGAGTCAAAGAGCTGTACTTCTTTGGCCTCACAGTGGTGAAGGGTAGGTGCCCTCCTCATTTATCCCCTCAACCTGAACCGACTGTTCACACTCGAGTACACAGCAGTGTTGTCAGAAGGCTTAAACTTGTGACCATACACACAGTGGCCATGAGTCTAAAAATGTCTTGAATTCTGTTTTACCAGTCAAAGCCCTCGGAGAGTATTGAATTCAGATTGGATGGTCAGATTGGTCTGTTGAGTCTGGTTAAGTTTAAGCGTTAAGCTAATGCCTTTCTAGCCAGCCTGCTAGCTAGTTTATGAACATGGGGATATGCAGTACTCGTGGTGGTTAACACCAGTGGCTGGAAGTGCTTGTTTATAGCTGTAGACTCCCTGCATACAATGGGAAGTTTTGTGGATCAGTTCATGCAGTTATAATTTTGTAGTCAAAACTCAGTCAAGTTGCAAACAAGAGCATCCTGTTTGGATTATGACAACAATTTGCAGCAGGGCTCGGCTCGGTGCCACTTGTGCAAATGTTTTTTCTGTCAACGGACTTTCACCACACCAAAAAAAAATGATTCTACCTCCCCAGTCTGCATAATTAAACAGTGTAATCCACTTACTTTCTGTTTCTTTGTGTCCCTGTTCTCTTTCCCCTTACAAATACACCAAAATGCCTCGGTAATCTTACGTGGCTCACCGCTTGAACAAGCAGCCTTTTGTTTTTGTGGTGTTGTTTCAGCGATCACTTAGGCCTGGATTCCTGCAATATTAACTTCATTAAGCCTGGAATGCACCCTTGCATTCCTCCTCTTCACTGAGGGGAGGGATGGATTGATGATGGGAAGAGGGAGGAGGGTGGGGTGAAGAGATATTCGTCATGACGGGGGCCGCCTCTTACTCAAAGTCTTACTCAATGGCCTGAATGAAGGATGAGAGGTGAAGGAGCTGGAGTGAGTCAGAGTGGGAATGAGACGAGCTGAAAGGACAGATGGATGATATGAAAGAACGGGTTGTGAAACAGCTCGGCCAGCACTAAGTTGAACAAAACAGATAAGGTGAAACAAACAGAAAACCTCCCTGTTATGACTCATTGGCCGGGAGTGACACGACATCCTCATTCTGAATCTGAACACAAGCTGCAGCTGCTCTTTAGTTTTTTGTTTTTTTTTAATCAAACAACATTAGCATTAGTTAAGTTCTGGGGATTTCGTGATAGGTAATGGTAAAGTAGCACGATTTGAGCTTTGATAGGTTTCATTAACATTAGCTCTGTTGTCATTAGCTTCCTCGTAGCCTCGTTCACAAACAGAAGAACAAGGGCTTTTTTCTTTTACCCTAATGACTCCCATTGTAGGGCACATTTTCCGCTTGGCTACATTATTGTTTTGTTTGCTTGCTCACTGTCTGTTTTTTGCCTGTCTCCTTCTCCTTCATTGCAGACAATGAGCACATATTTGTAGATATGGAGGAGAAACTGACCAAGTACTTTTCCAAGGAATGGAGGCAAGATTCAGGAAAGGTAAGAGGGCCTTTTGTGCAGGGTTGCAAATTGTGATTGTGTGAATCAGAAGCCTTTTGTTGTGAGCTGCTAGTTAAGCGGGAGGCGCAGTTCAGTGGCCTACATGCCCCGACTCTTCATTTAGCATGACAAAAAGATGTTAACACACACACAGGCCGACTCTGACACGTCTCTTTCTACATACAGGCACTTCAGAAGAGACCTTTGCCTCTCGTACTCTTCCTCAAAGTGCAGTACTACGTGGAGAATGGTAGACTCATTTGGTATGTCCCTCTATATTTGTTCTATATAACATCTCCCTCACCACTGCACAAGCTTTCTTTTTTATTTTATTGCTTGTGAACTTGGTGTTTATACTTCATCCATCTTCGTCCTCCTTTCTGACATCTCTACCTTCTTCTACCTTTTTTTTTTTTTTTTTTTTTATTGTGCGGTACCAGTGAACGGAAGGCACGACATCTATACTACTCCGACTTGCGTGAGCGAATGCTTCGCTCTGAATGTCGTCAGCAGGAGGAGGTTTACTTCCAGCTGGCAGGTTACGCCTTGCAGGCTGACCTCGGCGACCACCCGCTGCCCAAAGAGTATGGAGAGATCAACCCGTACTTTGAACTCAAGGATTACTTTCCCCCGTGGGTAGGTGTTATTATGGAGCAGCAGAAATTGAGAACACTTTGAATCTAATGTGTTTAAAATTTGCATATATTTGTCTGTAAAAGATTTAAATATTTTATATTTTGAGGTTGTGGTGATCTCTGTGCATTGCATGTCTCTCTTCTTCTGTCTGTAGATTGTAGCTAAGCGTGGGGTGAACTACCTCCTCTGCCATGGGCCCAAAGTGCACCAGGAGCTGTGGGGCATGTCTGCCCGTGACGCCATCCTGCTCTTCATCCGGGAGTCGTGTCGACTGGAGGATGTACCTGTCACATTTTACAGGCTGCAAAAGGTCGTGAGCCAGTTTAGTATTTCAGTGTCATGAAAATGAGATTTTAGGGTGGGTTTATTTATACAGTTGATTTATATAATTCAAATAACAAATAATGGTTCTTGAGCCTAGCGGGCGATGGAATGTGTTTTTAATCTAAAGCTATTCCAGGAATATTTCTTCTCTGACTGCAATACTCTCTTTTCCAACACAAACACAGTTAGTCTGGCTTCATTTGAGCTACGCTGCACAAATAACAATGGGGGCAGTTACGTAACCCTCCATCTATTTCAGTTTATTATCCTCCCCATTTCAAACTCGCTCATCTACTGAGTGATATTTTGAGGGTTGGCCCAACCATTGCGTAATGTGTTGACGCTCAAAAATTTGTTAGCAGCGGCCTTGTGTGTTTTCTAGTGAACCGGGAGGGAGGGAGGCTTAACTGTGAAATAGCAGTCTTATCTGAGCCCCTCAGATGCCTCTCTGACATCTCATCATTCATTTGTCCAGGATAAAAAGGAGGAGAGAGGAACGGCGTTGCTCGGTCTGACCCTACGAGGAATGCAGGTTTATCAGGTGCGTGCATGTGTGAGTGCGTTATTAATGCATAGTAGGTATGTCAACACTCGGGTTCACAAGAGTGAATCTGCGTTCGCTCAAACATTCAGCCTTTGTATTTATAGTCCTGTAAAACCTCTGACTAGACGTGTGAGGAATGTGTGGGATTGCCACCAACGGCAGTGCATGAGGAGATAGGAGTCATCTGCCATGCGCTCCGTTGTTTGATCTGTCCATCAGGGGCCATCTGGGGTGGATTAGGACTCGAGGCCTGGCTGATTAAAGAGCCAACAGACCGTGAGATACCTTGAGAAGCCCTTAGTCTCTTTGCCAAGACCAGATGGATCCTTTGAACAGAAGGACGTTTGATTGTTGATCAATAATTTTAAATTACACTCGCATGGATATGTTTTGGCACACTTGTTCAAAGTATCTGTTACTGTGAGTAGTTGCGTGAGTAGAACTTGACCTGATCTTCCAAAGGAGCAAAGTTAATGTTGAAACATTGTTATGTTCAATACGAATTCAATATTTTAATATTCAATATTTTAAGCAAAGATTAGTGTATTATTTTTGTTTTATACAACGTTAGATAGAAAATAGCAGCATGCAAGTGTGTAGGCACTTCAAGAGCTTTGAGCTCTCGGATTTTTTAAGTCTCATAGCTTAATTCTTTCTTTAGGTGTATGGCTACTTCACCATTATCATTAGGAAAGGCCAAGTGATGTAAATTTCAAAGCATTATAATCTATGACTCAAACCGCGTCCCAGCAGCCATGAGCTCCTTGTGCGGCAGCCTTGTACTGTGAACATTGCATCAATCTATTCCCACAAAGCAGGAGAAGGCTGTAATAAGACAGCAAAGTGTTTTCATGTAGCCCTTTACTTAGCTTGTCATGTATTTACAAAGTGGCAGTTCACAGGAACAGTGGAGGTCAAGTTGTAGACTGGAAGACTAAGCAAACTTTCTGCAACTTATGGTAGGATTGCTTGAGATGGAAATCAGAGCCCTCATTTGACTGCTAAATATCTTCAGGGAGGTTTAGCAGTGGTGGTGCCACACCTTCACAAATACTAACTTCATGGTAGATTCATAAGAAGAAAACATTTCCTGCATCTTCACCACAAAATTCTGTGTCGGAAGTCTGCATAACAAGTCATGTGTCCACAGGACTGAAGTTAAATGTTTTGGCCACAATGAGAACAAAGAAAGACCTGGATAATGTCACGAAAAGAACTGAAAGCATTGAGGTAGACTGATAATAGGACCATGCTTTGGGTTTATGTTGCAGCCAGTGGCACAAGGAGCATTTTCACTGCTAGAGAAGAATGGGATCAATTAAATAACAAATTCCCAAAGCAGACATTTCCAAAAAAAGCTGGAGATGAAAAGAAGATGGTTTCTACAACAGGATAATGTTCGTTAGACACAGTGGTTGAGGTCAAGAGACACGAGCTGGAGATTTTGCCATGGTCCTCAGAGTCCCCTGATCTGAATGATCAAAAATCTGTGGTCTGACCTCAAAACAGACGACCTAAAAATCCCACAGAAGTCATTTGAAAGGAAGACCGGGAGAAAATAGCTCTTAACTGCTACAAAAAGCGTTAACAAGCGAATAATAGTTGCCAAAGGGTTGTTGCGAAGTACTGAATGTGCAGTGTAGCCAAACTTTTGTTTCAGCCCCTTTTCCAAAAACAACAATAGAAGTTATCTTGCCTAAAGTATCAAAGACATCTTTCATCTTTTACTTAATTTCTTTTTGCATCAAGTTTTGCATGCCACTGTATATCCAGAAATCTGCTCTTCCTTTTTCCAAACACAGGCTCATAAGCACGAAAGCTATTTCTTATATATGTGTGTGTGTGTCTGTGTTTGTACAGGAGGTAAACAACACGCGACAGCAGCTGTACAACTTCCCCTGGTCAAACGTGGGACGTCTCACCTTTCTGGTATGCACACTGCTCATCTCCATTCGCTGTTAGGATTCGGTGGAGTCATTATAATTATTTAATGGGCATTAGCTCCGCACACCATGTATAATATGTTTGTTTCATTCAGGGTAAGAAATTCGAGATCCAGCCAGATGGCTTGCCATCAGCTCGGAAGCTGGTCTATTACACTGGGTCATCGTTCCGCTCTCGCCACCTCCTCCTGCACCTGAGCAGCAGCCATCGCCTCTACCTCAGCCTCCAGCCAGCGCTCAAACAATTACGCCATCTCCAGGAGAGCGAAGGTAAATACAAGGACACGATTAGTATCTGTGATCATTACAGTTTGGTGGGGAGTCCTCTTGTCCTCAATGAAAACATCAGTAACAACTGAGTTCAATGATTGGCCTCTCACACAAAAATCTAAAGTGTTCCTGATCAGTGTTACAGCTGTTGATCTTTTATTGTTTATTCTTTCAGAGAAAAAGCGTTACAGAGAATCGTACATCAGCGATGACCTGGACCTGGACCCCCCCGGCAGCGAAAGCAGCCCTGGTCTGTCTCGCCACTCGACCAGCAGCTCTGGGATCGAAGCTGACGCCCGCCAACACAGCATCTCCACGGAGCTGGCCTCTATGGAGGATGAGAGTCAGAGGCAAGGAGAGCAGTGCCTCAGCTCAGCAGCGAGCCGCAGCAGCTCCTGCACCTCCGGGTTTGACGCAGGCAGTAAGAGTCGAATAGAAGAGGACAGGTGGCAAGAAGAAGGTGAGAGGAGTTTACTCAAAAACATGGAAAATTCTATCTGTCTTTCTAGATATTGTTTTGAAGTTAACTGATAATTGATTTGTTGAATAAAATATTTTGGGATTTGATATGTATGGTTAACGTGTGCTTGGCAGCAGTATGACTTAAAGACACATGGTGGTAAATGAACTGATTGTAAAATACTGATCATTAAAATATGAATATTACTATTTTTATATTAATTATTAGGCCTCCATATGGAACTTTGGCTTTGTGTCATTTGTGCGTCATGGTAATATGTGCAAGTGTTTGCAGCACTCAACACACACCTGGGACTTTACATTCATCAGATTACATGCTATAGAAAACATGTGTCGTGTCGTTACTCCTCATCGGCTTCATAGCTCTCCTTGTGTTTAGTGGACAAAATTATTTTCTGTCCACTAAGCTATTAGATTTAATATATTTATATATATTATTTAATCAGATTTCCAACACTTTTCTCTTTAGGAATCAAGAGCAATGTTGAAAGTCCGAAGGAAGCTCTTGTAGATGATCCTGATGAGATGTTCCAGTTGGCGGATCTTCTTGAAGGAGTGTCGGTGGATTGTGCAGTCCCCTCAGTCCCCTCAGTCACACACGTATCCGGTATGAATCATCTGATTTTGATAAACATGATAATATATAAACAATATTTTACTTGTTCTCATCACAATCGTGACAACAAAAGTTTGTACTCACAAATTATGTTTGTTCTTTGTCAGAACTGACCTGTAAACTGTTGTGTCTACAGAAAACAAAGTGTCTCCCCCAGACTCTGATGAACATCTTGGGAAATTGCTCAATGTTGATCTGTTAAAACAGGTTGGTCGTACATATCTCCTTTCCTCTTCACTTCTGTTTTGATAACCTCGTATTTTATTTACGTTCTAACTTTACGTCTTATCTCTATTCAAGATGCTGAAATCTAAAGCACACGTGTGCGTGGATCGGCACAGCCACAGTCTCGATGACATCAGCCTCTTTCCACCTCCGACTCCCCTGGGGACGACGCTGCTGCCCGACTCCTCCCACAGCTACACCTTCGGGTTCCCGGAAATCTCTCCAAACCCAAAGACCCCTGTTGAACTCACTTTCTTCCCTCTCTTGCACTGCCAAGACAAACCCTTGTTCTATGGCCGCAGGTCTACCAACAGCCTTTCTCTGGACATGTTAGGCGATGAACAGTTCCTTGAATTCATACTTTGAATACCTGACGCCCATGAAAACGCCTTTTCTCTTCCTTCATTCCTGGTGCAACTGAACTCACAGGCTGCCAACGTGTGAATATGTATTTTCTGTGTGGTGGTGATGAAAATGAGGGTGTGCCTGAATTTCCAGAGACATTACTGAAGATGACGGGAACGCTCACTCCTCCTGGAAAAGTTCTGGATTAGACAACAGATCTAATCAAGCAATTTCAATATCCGTAAACCGAGCATATTTATTAATGTTGTATATTGTGTTCACACACTACTTGCACTATTTTATTATATTTCATCTTCTTAAAGCAAATGCATTTTAATCATTTTTTACTGTAACTTGTAAAGTTTACGCTGTCAAAAACTTGTGTAAGTTTGAGATTAGTGTTGAGGGTGTAAAGTTTTGAAATTTTAAGGCGATACATCTAAAATTTATAATTTGTTTATTTTAACGTTAACACCTAAACTTCATTGTTTCATCTGCAGGAGCCATGTGCTCCTATATTCCTTTATCCTATATTTTTTTAAACCATGTTTTACAATGTACTCTATTTTTGTATAGTGTGCTCTGTCATGCATTTCCTATTAGTCTCCCACAGCAATGTACCTGCTGGTGTGGAAAATTGATTGGAGCTCTTTACGGCTGGTAATGCATTCATCCAAAGCTTTCCTGTTTCCTATTCTCCTCCCGCTTTTCATAATTACTACAGAAAAGGATTTTTTGTAAAGCGCTATTTCTGCAAGCTGTCGGTGTGTAATGAATCTGCAGTATCTGTTGTGTTGTGTAAGCCACAGAACAAAGAGTCTTTCAGTCAGTTTTGTTTTGACATTATTTGGTGGACGATAATTGCAAAATAACTGGTGTCTTGAGCCAGTATGAGCTCACTGGAAAAGAATGTCAGCCCTTAAATACAGAGAGATCTTTCCTCGATGCCAATAATGAATGAATAACTGACAAGAGTTAAATCACAATACTGAACAATTACTTTTTTATCTAAAGCACTGTATTTTTTTTATCATAGTGAAAATAAATTCTTAATGCCACAAAATAAAAACCAGTTTGTTGTGATATTTATGCCGCTGTGATGGTGACAGCCAGTGGCCGCAGGCAATTTGTCTTCAGGTTGCTGGTCCGTATCTATCCATCTATCATCTATCTATCTATTTATATATCTGTCTCTTTCTCTCCATCCGTTTGTCTATATCTATCTCTCTATCTAATTCCCAACTCTCGCGAGACTCTGAGCTGACGTAGGCGGAAGTTTACATTCCTGAGTAAAACGTGTTGCCCATGGCCGCTGGATGTGAAGCCGGTTCTCAGTAGCTCTCTGTGTAGCAGCTCCCGGTCATGTCTTCAGTGTTGATAGACGCGGTTCTCTCCAGCTCTCCAGACTATGACCGCCTCTTCGAGTCCTTGTCCTGGCCGAGCGAGTCGTGTCCGGGGCCGGAGCGGGTGGAGGCGCTGACGGCTGTCATCTCCGGTCTCGGTCCGCTCCTGGAGGACTCGGACTCGTCTCCGTTTACAGCCGAGAAGAGACGACACATTCAGGGTAAAATCGAGTCTGTTATCTGGACGCAGTGTCTGCCTCTCCTCGGCACAATATCCGCACAAGACGCCGGTGAAGCCGCGCGGGGCAGCAGGGAGAGCACGGCCGCTGCCTGCCGGCTTCTGAGCGCCTGCGTCCCGCTGTGTGACGGGGCTGTACCGGGGCGGTTGGCTCGGTGCGTGCTGCCGTGTCTGCAGCGGTCAGAGGAGGAGCCGGGGCGGCTCAGTGTGGAGGTGTCCGGTGAAGTCATGGCTGCCCTCGCTCCAGCTCTGTCAGCGGATGAGCAGCTCACCCTCAGCACCGTGTCCGCTGCCGTGTCCTGCGTGAAAAGCCTCCCCGATGCGCGGCTCTGCAGGGTCACAGTCCGGCTGCTCCTGAGGCTGCTGAGCTGCTGCGGCGGTGCCAGGAAACAACGCGTCCTCCTGTCGATCCTGGACGACCTGAGCTGCTGGCACCACGCTGACCGCACACCGGTGGTCACAGAGCGGGCCCTGCTGTGCGTGACAGCCGTGTCAGACCACCTGCTGGACCCTCGCAGCCCGGACTCCCCCTCCGGTGAGGCCGACCCTCGTCTGCGCCTCCAGTTCTGGAGGATGGTTCAGGACGGGCTGACGCACCGGGACAGCGTGTCCCGTAAGAGGGCCTTGTACCTGCTGAAGAGGTGCGTGGCGCTGTCCGAGCAGAAGCAGCTGGACTGTCCCCTCTCTCCATCAGCTGAAGGTGAAAGGCTTTGATACCAAATTTTATTTATCCATCCTTTATCCTTATCTGGCTTGTTTTCTCATTGGTCTTCATATTGTTGCAGGTGAGGTCTTGTTCAAATGGGCCCCCAGCAGGAGCGGGCTGCTCAAGGAGTTCTGGGAGGACTACGCTCTGGTGATGGAGACCCTGGAGGAGAACCAGGTAGAGGATTGGTTGGATCACCACAACCGATATGATGGTGGCGCCACTTTCTAATACTGCTGCTCTCCTTTTCCTGTGCAGGTCCATGTCGTCCGGCCTGTTCTGAACAGAATAGACACGTTGATCCAAACAACACTGAATGATAGTCAAGGTAACATTAGAGTTTATCAGACTGTTGTGCCGCTCCGTCACAGATCTTAATGAAATTCGGCTGCTGATGCTGCTGATAGAACAGTAATGTCAGTGTATTTATGAAATAAATTGAATTACGTGTAGCTTTCCATGTATTTCTTTAAACACATTAATAAGTGGTTTCGTCGGAGCCCATCAACAAAGCAGTGCATTTTTATTTTCTATGTACCCGAGCATGCACTGATCACTAACTGCTGTTTAACAACATTGTAAGGAGTAAAGTGCCACTTCAGATAAGTAATGATTTCTCAGCAATGACTCAAAAACCAAAGATGAAACTTTGCAGAGTTTGCACGTTCACCCCGTTGTTTTTTCTATATTAAAGTCTCTATATGTCTGATGATGTTGTGGCTTCAGGTCAAGGCCTCTTCCACCCGTCCTGGCTGCTGTGTGTTTACCAGCGGATGTTCCACAGTGAGAATAAATCCTTGATGAGAGAGGGAGTGTGTCACCTGCTCGGGCTGCAGGTCCTCGGACAGCCGGCCTTCGCTTTGGCCTTTTCTCAGGTACAGGCCCAGACGCTGTTTATCCAGTGGGATTCAGGCTTATTCGTGCACTTTCAATGAAATACATTTGTTCATTAAGGTTTTTTCTCTTCTTTTGCTTTCTCAGTTTATCGTTGGGCCTTTGATGGATGTTCTGTCGGAAACGTCACTCTTCCACAGGTGAGGTTTTAAATCACTGCAGGTAGTGGTTTGTTTTTAAGTTGTTTTTTTCCCAGCAGTCTTCATCAAATCCACCTTCTGTCGGCATTTAGGTCAGTTGGGCAGAGTGTAGGAGACTGTCCTGAGCTGGGGGCTAAGCTCCAAGTCTTCATGGCCACCTTCTTCAGTAGCCTACCACCAGAGAACAGAGGTACAGAAAAAAATAGAAGCCGCAGAGAAAGCTCTGACTCAATTCTCGTTGCCCAAAACCCTCTCCACCTCTGACTGTTGTGTTTTCTTTGTCAGGTTGTGTGTTGCTGCAGCTGATTCAGCAGCTGGGCTCGAAGCACTGGTGCGCCGTGCCCCTCCTCTTCCTCTCCCAAGCTCTATCCAAGCTCCCTCCCGGTCCCCTGCTGGGGATCGACGGACTCACAGCTCTGAGGTTCCTCATCATCACAGTTCCACTCACTCAGACTAGCTCCCGGCGGGTCATTCTGGATGCAGGTGTTCATCTTGTCTGTGGTTTGTTACAGGGAGGTGCTGTGCTGCACCATGATCACACATCAAGTGTTGTTAAGAGGAGCAGCCCAGTGCTCCCTGCTGAACAGCGCCCTCTCTCTCACAGACGTGGTAAGACACAAACAGTGTATTTGTAAAATAGGTAGAAAACCTTACAATTCGATCTTTAGATTTAATTTGATCAAAGCTCTCTACTGCTGGTTCCACATTTTCAAACATCTAAAGCTCTGAATGTACGAAGTTCTGATATTGAACTGTCTTTTTTCAGAGTGCAGTGAGCTTAGATGATTTCTTTAGTTTCCTGATGCATTTCCGGGCAGAGGAGTCACTGTGTAGAGGGACGCAGATCTCGAGTCAGGTACAGTGCATCAGACACTTAAAACCAACATTTCACATGAATAATTTTACGGTTGACTCATTTGCAACCCCCCATGTCTGTGACACCACTGCAGGTGTGCGTTTGGCTGTCGAACAATGAAGGCAGTTTCAAGCCCAGGATTGTGGTTGATGGGGATTCCACTGGTGCTGCCTCAAAGAAAGAAACTGTCAGAAGCTACGTTGAAGGCGAGATGCAGGCGTATCTCCGAGTTCCAGCCAGCACAGGTGAGTCTGACGTGAAGCAGTCTTAGGCTGGAATGGCACTCAGTTTAGTACATACCTCCGCCAGGGTCCTTAAGGTCAATCAAGTCAGACCAAATTGTGCACATTCATTTACCTCTTTTACTCCAAAGTTAGCAGGTACATGCCGTTTTTTAAATTGGCAAAAGAGGCTAAAAAAGTCGATTTAACTCCTTTCCCATTGCCTGTAGAGGAGTTTGCCTTTTAGTTTTTTTCCCTGGCACGATGTTTGATATCTCGAGCGCCCCGACAACTGAGGCACTCTCTCACCTCACTGTCTTGCCAACAGTCCCTTCAATTCAATCAAGTCAGACCAAATTGTACACACTCATAGAAATCACTCACCTAAATTTGCCAGATTGTTTCTCATCAGGATCCATTTTTCACTGGGGAAAATGTAAAACAAACACCCTATCTCGCAATGCTAGAGAGTTTCCTGGATTTTCGGGTTTGATCGGATCTGTGCCCAAATTTAATGGTTCTTTCTTTCTTGTTCCTTCCAAGTTTTGAGGAAATCTGATCTGTAGTTTATGCAAAATCCTGCTGACAAACAAACAAACTAACAATTGGAGAAGGGGTGGCCCTTCCTGGCCGAGGTGATTAAATCAATAAGTCTATCTTTGGGTATAATTACACTTTTCACGGTCAAGTAAAGTCAGTTTTCTTGCTCCGCAGGTCAGAGTGAGAGGCTACCTGACTCCAAAGAGGCGGACAAGTTGGCCAGGGCCATTCTGCTGTGTGTGGACATGGAGAAGAGTCAGCCAGGCACAGAGCTCAGTAAAACTCTGGAGTCATTACTCTCTCCTCTGCTGGACACCCTGAGCAGAGTCAGCACCAACATTTACCTTCCTCTGCGCAAGAGCGACAAGAGCCTGCAGCTTGTGCTGCGACTGCTGCAGCTTGAACGATCACCAAGATGTCAGGGTGTCGGAGGAGAGCAAGGTTTGTCAGGATTACGCTGATTTATTTCCGTAGCTGTCCATCCTCATAAATATGCAGTAGGTCAAGCTGAGGGGTACGATAGTGTTAGAGCCACAGAAAAAACACAGAATAAAGTCATAATTTATGGTGCCACTCTGGAGTGAGTAACGTTCACCTCTTTTCACTCTGCTTTTCACAGGCGATAGCGTGAGCGTTGCCACGGAGAAGCTCATTTTTAGACTTGCGGAACCAATCCAGGAGTTTATCTTGAGGCGGCTGTGTGGGGAGCTGCAGGAGGTAAACAGCAAGTCGAGCAAGTCACCATCGCTCTGATTAGCACCGAGGCCTTCAGCTCTAACGTGTGCTCTTTTTTTTTTTTATAACAGCTATTTGACTTGGAGCGGGCAGAGCTGTATCTGAGGGTCCTGAGGCAGCTGGTGGTCATGTCTCATTCTGCGCCCCAGCACCAACATAAAGTCCAGCAGAGTGATTTCCCTAAACTCATTAAGCACAGCCTCAGGGTCCTTCAAGAACCAAGCCCGCAGGTTCAAACCCCCGCCAGCAGCCAGGGTCTTCATACATCAGTTTGATTATTCGTGATTGCTTAATTATTGTTTTTTCCCATCGCTAGATCCCATCGGTGGAACACCAGGTAGCCAAGGCAGTTGCTATGGCATCCCTGGCCACGGTTTGTGATCTCGTGGAGCAGGAAGTGATCCACAGGAGATCAGAGGCCATTTCTGCTCTGAAAGATCTGAACGACTTCTTCTACAGTTCACCTTCTTCTACCTCCCAGAGTCCGTCGCCTCTGGGAAACTTCAATGTACGCCTGCTGAAACCACACACAGGAGACTCTTCAAGGTTTGTGGAAATCTTTTCTAACAATATTACAGTCATGAGAAGGGTCCAACTTTGGCTCAAGAACAATATCCAGAATAGAAATACACTGTCACTAAGAACCATGCTGGGATGATTAGGAATAAACATGTTTCTTCCCTGGGTAGTGATCTAGGTGTGCAGGGGCCTCTGCTGCAGGACTGGGGACGTGTCGCTGCCGACTTCATGCGAGACCAGTGGATTTGTCTGAGCTTCCTGATTAAGGCTGTTGAGATAACCGACAGTTCCAGAGCACCAGACGCTCTCAAAGCAGCGCTGAGCTGCAGCGTGGAGGCCCTGGCACTGCTGCCCAGCGACCTGGTGCTGCCTGTGCTCGCCTTCATGGAGACGGTGCTGCCACAAGTGAGTCTCAGTTAATTTGGGGGAAATTTAAGGAACTGAAATGAGGGTTTGATGTGTGTAATATGAGGAATTTCTTGCAAAAACTAAGGTAAAATCTGATGAACTGTGTTCCTGACGTGTCTGGTTTGGTGACGTTTTGATCCCAGTTACTGATGGATGAGGAGGCGCTGTGTGTGGAGGCTGTGACTCTGAGCTGGGAGCTGGTGCAGGGACTCAGCACGAATGCCCATGACTTCTGGCCGGCCCTGAGAGGCTTCGTCTCATTGGCTTTCCACCAGAATGTGCTCTTGCTGTCACACACTCAGGCTCTGACACTTGTGGCCACGTTGAAACAGGTAAATCAAGACCTGGATGCTCCTGTGATTTGCTCTTACATACATTCTCCATATGTATACAAATGTGTGGATGTGTGATTGATTTAGATTTCCACTGAGCTGATCGAGCTGTCTCAGTCAAAAAGTGGAGTGTTGGGAGTCCTGCTGCAACACTGCTGTCAGACGTGGCTGCCCACAGACGGAGGCGGCGGCGGTGACCAGGCTGACACAGCGTTTTGTAGTGTTTTCAGCCACATGGACCTGCTCACTGAGGCCTGTGTTTATGGACCAGTGTTCAGGAGAGACCAACGGTAACTTTTTGACAGCATTTCTCAGATTTGTTGTTTTATGTGTGTTTTTTTTAACTGTTTTATTTATTTCAAAGACTCGTACAGGATGTCCAAACCTACGTGGAGCAGCTTGGTGAAGATGTCGTTGTTACAAGGTGAGCTGACGTCTTCTTAGCTGTAACGTGGGAGAGCTTGCTCCTTTATGGCTGTAATTTAAAGGACTGCCACTAGAGGTCCCTGCTGCTGTGCAGATGTTTTCACAGTTCGGAACTCCTGCTTTCATTTTCCAGTGATAACAGGGATGATCAGTTCCCTCGCACATGTGTATTGGCGTTCCTCAGCCGCCTGGATCCCTCAAACCCGCAGCATGAAAGAGTGATGGAGGATCTAGTGATGGCTCTGTTGAAAAGGGTAGGTGATTACTCTGAGGATAAGTGCCACAACACTAGTAACAATGTTTTTCCAATGTCCAAAAATATATCAGGAAAATGTTTTCACAATCACATATAATTTTTGGTCATGACAATTCATATTGAAACCTAAAAAATCTCAATCCTTCATCTAATATTCTGGTTCTTATCTTAAACAAGCAAAGTGAAACATGAGCCAAACGAGAAATACTTTGTCTTTGATATGTTAAGTTTAGCATCAGTTGCAACTAATTTAACAACAATTTAAAACCAGTTTCCATCTCCACTTCCCCCCCTACAGGATAACGACATATCAAAGTCAAAAGTGCGTTACTATAGCAACTCCCTGCAGCATCGTATCAAAAACAGAGTGTGGCAAACGCTGCTGCTCTTACTGCCCAAACTCCGAGAGGTGAGAGGATTACACTCAAACTAAGAATCTTACAGGAAATAACGTATCACATAGTAACTGACTGAGTGTGTGTGTGTGTAGGACTTTGTCTCCACTTTGCTGAACCATGTGTTTGAAGCTGGATTCTGCAGTAACCAAGCTTCAGTCAAGTACCTGATCGAATGGATGATGATTCTAATCCTCACTGACCATCCACAACACATGGACAGATTTTGGGCCTGTTTCAACACGGTGAGCACCCAACTCTGGACACCGGTGCACCAGAAAATACCGTAATGTGAGTGAGACCGTAAAATGATTTAACAATGACTGTGTTTTCTCTACAGGATCAAGAAAAGACCAAGACAAGCGTGTGCACCTTCCTGTCAGTCCTCGTCCACTTCAACATCATCATTCCTAACCTTAAGGACAAGGTAAACCCAATGAGTTTCTCCATTCAAACACCATTATTCTTCTTCATCACCTCTTCATCAGATCTCTCCATCTTTGTGTTTAAGGCAGAGCAGTTGCGTACAGCGTTGAACATCATCCTGCAGTGGTGTTTCAACCATAACTTCAGTGTGCGCCTGTATGCCTTACTGGCCCTGAAGAGGGTGTGGAGCTTTGTGGAGGAAGGGGCTGATGGCTTGGGGGGCTTGTCCGCCGTGATCAAGACCTGTTTGAAGCAGGCTGAGGCCATGCAAACCACTGGGTGAGCACATGCCATGTTCAATATTTCACAAAAAGCTGACTGTAGTATGCTGATGTATGATTTTCTGTCTCGCCCTCTAGAAACGCCAACAAAAACTGGATAAGGATCCAGGAGCACTTCTTCTTCGGTGCCTTTCACCCTATCAGAGATTACAGCGTTGAGGTATATTTTTTGCTAAAAATTAAATGTCTTGGAACCAATTCGATTTTCACATTTCAGAGGTAACACGATGCACAGTAACATTTTCGTACTCTGCTCTCCTAGACCATATTCTGCACCTTTCCCAGTCTGTCGGAGTTGGCTGACGACGAGTGGATTCCAGCGTGGAAGTTTGAGAAACTGACGTGTTTCTCTGACACTCCATCTCTCCCTGTGAGAAATCCTGCTCGGGACCTGAGCCAGTTCCAGCCTGGAGACTGGATCCAGCAGGACAAAAGTACAGTAGCACCAGCATATCTACTTGTTTGTTTCACACAATAAAGGGGAGAATTGAGGGTATCATGGTGTTGTGTCACCCAGCTGAGCAGGATAAGGAGGAGCGCTGGGCCGAGGTGCAGAAGAAGATCACTCCCTGGAAGTTGGGGATCCAGGAGCAGGAGCCAGAGCTTCAGTTGGCTCCCCCGCAGAGGGCTGCTCGACTGGGCAAACTGCACGGCGCCCTGCTGGTGGTGGCCTCGCTCATAGACAAACCCACCAATTTAGGAGGTCAGGAGCAGCACAACACGTTACCTAATACATCTATAACACCAAAATTTGCTTTTAATTTAAACTCCACAAAAAAACGATTAACTTTTTTCCCCATTGCCAGTAGAGGAGTTTGCCTTTTTGGTTTTTTTCCCCCTTGTGCGTCATACTCGACGTCACGAAATTAGTACGTTCACCTGGGGGACTCATTCCCATCACTGCCGATCGTAAACGATTGAAACTCTTGTCGACTGCAGATTCCTTTAACCCGGGAGTGAATGCTGATTGTATCCATTCCCAATGTAGACAAAAGCCAGATGTTAGTGGTTGTTTAATCAGAAAATACAGTTAATTTTAAGTTTTCTCAATGGAGACCTAAGACTCAGCTTCTATTTAAAACCAAACCAAGACTTTAGACAGGAAATGCCCACCTCACATCAGCTCTGCAAATGTATGTTTTTTTTTTTGTGTCTGATGATAAGAAGCTGAATCAATTAAAATGTGTTTACAGAGGAAAAACCCATTTTCAAAACCAATATTGATACTGTGTGATGTAAGCAAGAACACTGGTGTGGATGTTCTGATAATGTTTTACTTTCATTCATTAAAGGTGCAGCTTTTTTATATCTGTCTGTGCCCATGATGACCAGGATCTATTTAATGTTGAGTCATCGTTGCCACAGATGACCCGGGCCTCAAATGGTCTCATTGACCCCTGAGCTCTCATAGTAGACAAACCATCCTCACTTAGATGGTTCACACATTTCTCTTCATTTGTTGTTGTTCTAGGTCTGTGCAGGACCTGTGAGATATTCGGTGCCAGTGCTCTGGTTCTGGACACCCTCCGTCACGTCGGGGACAAACTCTTCCAGGCCCTGAGCGTCTCGTCTGAGCTCTGGCTTCCTCTGTTAGAGGTAAATTGCATAAAGTGATGTGGCATTTCACCCCAGTGATTATGATGTCCACTTTGTCTTTATATAACTCCTTCTCCCAGTGGGTTATGGACCTGAGGAGTGTGTGATTTGACCTGGTTCGCTCAGGGTTAAAATTGTCTCAGTCAAGATTAACATCAACTGCCAGCAGCAGCCAGAACAGCTGGATACCGACGCTGCAGTTCTCCTAATGGCACTCTGTTCTGCTGCCACCGAGAAAACTGTTACACGTATTATGAACATCTTTCTTGCAATTAGAAGAAAGCATTTTTTTGTACGTGTTATAGTTTCAAGAACGAAATTAACTCTTAATTGCGCCTTGGTGGTGAATTTGAGAATTTCTAGCTTTGTTTGTATGCTGCTGTCATTGCACACCCATACTTGTCACCAATTCTCTTTAATGACCAAACCTGGCTGCACTTTTGTTATATACCCTGCAAAGCCTAAATAAAAATATTTAGATTTAAATACTTCTTCCACTTGAACTTTACCGAAACTACCTATCTTTTTTGTAAACTTTGATATTTCTGGCTCCAGTGCAAGAACCACCGAAATGGAAAGGGGCAGCAACCCAAGTCCAAGTTCCCAAAATTATTTAAATGTTTGATTTGAATTCCAAGGAAACAAATGGTCCATCTGAAATCAGCTGATATGTTTTTTTCATTCTCAACATGGAGCAGAAAAAGTGATTTTGATGATTTCAATGTAAAAAACCTATATCAGATTTTCATGTATATTCCATATATAAAGATGGACGTTATCATAGTTCTTGAAAAGTGAAGCCAAAGCATCTGATCGCCACCTGGTGGTTGGCTCCATTATAGATCATAAACCCTGCCTCCTCTGTGTTAGTGGCTGGGACATAAAAAGTCATAGTACAGTCATTTTAGGTGTTTCTTATCACCCTGATATATGTTGAAGTGTAACATTTTCCAATTGGTTTTAATTCATTATTTGATGCTATAAAAACTATTATTAAATCGTAACCTGTATCTGTCCATCAGGTGAAGCCCTTGGAGCTGACCGACTTCCTGCAGGTGAAGAAGAGCGAAGGGTACTGTATTGTTGGCGTGGAGCAGACCGCCAACAGTCACAGTCTCCAGGACTATCAGTTCCCTGAGAAGACTCTCTTACTTCTTGGGTATGACCTCTTTATATACAGGCTTACTCTTAGTAAAGCCATAAAAATGCTTTTTCCACCGACCATTAGTGCATAAATGCATGCAAGCCTCTGCTTTCCCATGCCCTTGTGACTCCCACATAGATAAAGGTTTGAGCTGACGAGACATATTTAATGTTATCTCACCGATTTAGAGCGTTTCCCCTGCGGTATCTGCACCTCTCCTCCCCGCGCTGAACCTGTCGGGGCACGCCGGGCTGTAATTGGCTCTCCCTGAGGACAAGGGTTCATGGAAATGAATTACACGAACCAATACAAGCGGTGTGATGACTGCCACTGAAAAAAACCCTGAACCTTTTATCTAGTTCAGTTCATGACGCTGCCCTGTGGTCAACGTGACACAGACAAGTCATGTAGTCATTTTTAGAAATGAACATATCGGTAATTATAAGCAAACAGTGGCTGCGTGACTCACTCCTCACCAAATGTGTACGGGGGTTGTGCAGCTGGCCTGGCACAGAGAGAGAGGGATCATATTTATTGCATCTGTGTAGGTGTCTTGTTTTGTTTTAACTTGTGAAGTCACAAAGGCGTGAGCTGCGCTGTTAACTCAAACACCCCATGTGTGAACTGGATCTTGAGGGCTTTCACAGCTGTGTGCACGCAGCACCGCCCTACCTCTAATCTCTCATCAGGTGGCCATTATCTCACCCAGTTGCACTCGAGATAAATGTAGCTCATCAAATCACGCTTCCTCGCTGCGCGGCGCCCTCTGTGGACTCGCTGAATGCCCAAACTCGTTACCTCTTTATGTTTGCTTTGCATGGCCCATACTGCCTGAGCGCAGTATATGCTCAGTTGATTACAGTTTGAATTACTCGTGAGTCATCATGAGAAAATGAAGGACTAACTTTGCTTTTAGCAGCAAGGGCTCTTAAATTAAATCAAATGGGTAGCACCATTAAGTCGAATGAAAGCGAGAATTTAAAATAATGTTGATTTTACTGCAAAATAGACAACCAGGGTTAGATGGATACGGCAGCGGTCTGCAGATGGTTGGTCTCATACCCGAGTACATATTGGGCAGTCAGTGTGAGTATAATTATAATAGGAAATTATTGGTATTACAGTAATTATTTGTATTTTAATTGGATTTGGGATTGAGAGCAATACCATTTTCAGCTCAATACTAACTAACCATACTAGGAGTGAGGGTCAGCAGGGAGGCTAAGGGGGGGGGGGGGGGGGGGGGGGGGGATGTGGTCAGAGTGGCCTCCCCCTGACATGATGCAGTGCATCACATCCAAATTTATCTAGAAAATACAATTTCACTGAAGCTGTTCTGTTGATCTGAATTTTACATTACATTTCATTTAGCTGACGCTTTTATCCAAAGCGACTTACAATAAGTGCATTCAACCATGAGGGTACAAACCCAGAACAACAAGAATAGAGAAAGTACAATTTCTTCAAAAGAGCAAAACTACAAATTCTCTTTGGAAAAACACTTCCTCCTGACAGAACACAACATTTTTTAATATACAATGAATCATCTCCATGGGTACAAGGAATATTTCAACATTTTGGAAAATATCATTTTCTTTCTTGCTGAGAGTTGGATGAAAACATTGACACCACTCTCTCATGTTTGTATTCATCATACAGATGCGACAGTGGTATCAAACTTTGCATCTGACTTTCAGGAAGAAAACAAATAAGTATATTTCCCAAAATGTTAAACTAGCCGTATTGTCCGCTTTATAGATATTTTTCACTTTGTCATCTTTTAGCAATGAACGGGAAGGTATTCCTGCCAACTTGCTCCAGATGTTGGACGTTTGTGTGGAGATCCCCCAACAAGGGGTCATCCGCTCCCTGAACGTGCACGTAAGCGCGGCCCTGCTCATTTGGGAATACACGCGGCAACATCTCGCCTCTGGTTCAACTGAGGTCGACGCCAAACGCAGCTGAAGGAGAAACCTGCAGTTACAGCCCTGTGGACCTATGACATGACGTGACGTCTGACCTCCAGATGTTGACCGTGCTTGATCGTCTGTGGTAGCGAGCGTAAGAAGAGTCTGAGGCGACTTTAAATTAAAATGTCATCATCAGCTCGGGGACATGGAGATGCTACATAATGATTAATGTCTGGCCCGTAAGGATTTTCACATTCTATCTGGACAGGGATCTCTCAGGTTTTAATGTGGTCAGCAGTCATCAGTACTGTGCTTGTGCCTTAATGAGAGTCATCACTTCTGGTTATTACAGTGAACTATTCCACTGGGCCTGCTGTCATATTAATGCAGCCAGTCTGTGTGTCTCTATCAGCAGCATAAATGGAAATCTCCTGCTTTGATGAGGAAGTGTCTTGTTTATGTGAGCACTTATTATTCGCCTCAGAGCACCAGGACTGGTTCCTGATGTCCTTATCCAGCAAAGTATCACACATTATATATTAATACTGCATTTGTTTGTAGGCTTTAATACATGTCATCTCATTGTCAATGTTTTTATTGCAGTTTGTGGTTTTAAATTGCAAACGGTCTTGTTTTATACAGTTGAATAAATATAAGCTGATTATTTGTTTTATTATTGTTGATGTTATTGTTTTTTTAATTTGGATTCAAAGATGAATTGATTCGATTGTGATGGTCAAAGGTCAACAGCGTCTCTGATCGATGGAGCTCACTGTTACCATGGCAATGTTAAACACTACCACTATGCGAAAGTGATGCTGGCTTTGATCGGATCCTTCAGCGTTACTACACTAGGTTACTATTCTATACACTATATGAAATGCTATGTTCATACATACAAGACACAAACTATTATACATGACAATGTATAATAGTGTTGGAAAGGGATCATTAGCAATGATTTATGGGATGTGTAGTTCCTTCACTCTTAAAGGTTCAGTGTGTAGAATTTAGTGTTGCAAAAGGTGTTTAATTTGTCCAGTTTGGACATCTATAAAAAACATGGCAGCCTCCGTAGCGAGGACCCGCTCCTGATCTTAATCTAAAGTATTTAAATATAAAATGCCCATTCTAGAGTAAAGAAAACAACAATTTGTACAATGTAGATGAAACACACAAGTGAAAACATCACTAGGATTATTTTATATTCAATTTCTGCCAAAGTTTCACCTAAATCTTACACACTGGACCTTTTAGGTAGTTATGTACACATTATTGATTGTAGCTCCGGATCAAATGTTTCATGGTCATGACTCATCTAGTAGCTGGTCGGCCTGGTTCCATACTTTAAACTGTTTATAAGGATTTTCTGAAACGTCAGTGGAGAAAAGGAATCCGACATTTACTTCTGGGGAAACCAGAAGCTTAATAAAAGTGGGCGGTCACTAACAGGAGAGTTGAAAACTATTCTTCAGGTTGAACTCAATCCCCACACTGATGAGCTGTACCGCGTGTCCCTCCCTCAGGGAACACTAGTCATACCCACAACCTCCAGACTCACCTGGAGAGCAGATGGAGCAGCTCACTCCAGTCACTCGTTTCTTTTCCCCGTCGAGTCGCGCTTGCTCGTGGCTCATCATGAGAGGACGGTAGATGTGAGTGGGACATGGAGGAGCTGGGTGGCTCCTGGTCCGAGCCCCGCTCTCCTCTGCAGGCTGCGGCGGGGAACGGGAGCTGGAGCGGGGCGGCAGGACTCGTGGTGTCCGGGCGGACTCAGCTGCTGCTGGAGATCCTCATGGTGCTGATGTGTTTGGGCGCAGTGACAGGTACACGATCACCTGACCACATCTCATTTAGCTTCTAAAGCGGCAGCAGCTCATATACAAAACTTTTACTCTTTTATAGGCCTACTGGAGATTTAGGATTGCATTTCAGAATCTGAAATATTTGAAACTGATCTGACTTTCAGAACTGAAATTAAGATCAATGTTCTTGTAATGGAATATGCATTTGTCTTTGGTTATCTTTTCCAACAACGTTATATGTGGCCTGATCATTATAATAATTTGAATGTAATTTTTTTTCGTATGACCAGTCAGGCACAATAATTTAAGTGCAAATATTATGTTAACATGTTATAATTCTAGCTGAATATTATTAAGCATGTTGACACTTTACTGTGTACAAGTATGTGGCAAGATCATAAATAAAGTGAAGGTGAGATTCAGAATTTCATCTAAAAGATAAAAAACTGCAGCATTTAAGTTGAATTTAAAACCACCTGGTTGTTGCCCAAGTGTGAAAATCAGCTGATCTTGGATACAGAGTACAGTACAGATGAATTTGTATGTACAGTATTATGTGTATGTGTATTTGAAGGTGCAGACAAACAGTGGATCACTCTAGGGAATCATTGAAATGGTGAAAGGAGATATTAGATGTCTTTAGTCCATAAAAACATTTTATTTGGTTTCCATCTGTTTGCTTATTCTTGACCTGACAGAGATACTTTTTAAAATATATATTTTCATCTGTATATTTGCTGAAGTCTTTACCAGTTATTAACCGTTATCTGGCATTTGTCTAGCTGTTATTGATTGAATAAAACCACACCCCTTTGACCGTCACAAGGTCTTAGCCAATCTCGAGGCCACGTTCTCACTTAACAGGGAATAAATGCTTGTGCTTGCAGGTCTATATAGAAAACTATAACTCACACATATCAATACACAAGTGTCAATGCCCTTGTGTATTGATGTTTGGCAGGTCCCGGATGACACACACTCGGGACCTGCCACTGGGCTTCAGTGGCTCAATACCTTATGTGATCCTGGTTCATTTATATGGCTTTTAAATCCTCTTCGGGAGATCTCATCCATCTCTATTGTATTTTGGTGGTGGCAGAAAAAGCAGATTTCAATACCTGAACAATTTAATCCATAATTAACTGCATTGAACCTTGGACTCTTTATATCTTGTCTATTTTATCTAACAAAGGGGGCTGGGGACTTCTCAGTAAGGTCATGAGGTCAGTATTATGCAATACTATGTAGTATCATAATCAAGTTTGTAATACTTGTTTCCTCTGATAATCCACAGTTGTGAAATCAAAGGTTTACTACTCAGTAGATATTGTCTCTATTGCTTTTTAACAAATGGAAAATGTGGTGCAGAGTCCAACCTGTCTGACCTCTGTGTGTGTGTGTGTGTCTGTGTGTGTTTGTGTTTATGTATATGTATAGGTAATATTCTTGTCATTGCGATTGTGGCTTCAACCAAGACTTTCCACTCTGTGGCGTCCGTGCTGATCATGAACCTGGCCATCAGCGACCTCCTGGTGGGCGTCGGAGTCATGCCATTTGTCGCTCTGTCCATCATGAACCATGGATGGGTAGATTTCTCTGTACGTCACCTCTGTTAAATGTCACATGTCACCATCTGTGTCTGACATGACCTGAAGCTGACTTCTCATGTTATAACACCTGTTTTCTTTTGTTCCATGAGTGTGCACATGTTGACGTTGTGTCTCTCCTGTCTGACAGCACCTCTGTATGTACGTGGGCTACACCTCCTCTGTGTACTGCACAGCCTCTGTCCTGACACTAGCTGCCATTGCTCTCGACCGCTACCACTCCATCATGGACTGCCTGCGCTACAGCTCCCGCTGCACCCTGTGGAGGACTGGCGCTGTGGTGCTGTGGATCTGGCTGCAGGCTCTGGCCACCAGTTGCCCTCCCCTGCTGGGCTGGAGCTCTGTCAGTTACATGGTCCCCATGTACAGCTGTGCCGTCAACTGGGCCAGCAGTCCCAGCTACACGGCTTTTATGGCCGGCCTCTCCTACCTCGTACCTGCGGTGGTCATCCTCTTCTGCTACGTGAACATTGTCAAGGTGGCACGCAGCCACGCTAGGAGGATTCATACCTTAGAGGACGCTGTCCAGCGAAGCAGGAATCAGACCTCTGCCTTCGCTCCTGGTGTTTCACCTCAGCTGCATCAGTGTGGGACGCTCCACAACCCCTCTTCACTGATCTACCATGTGAGTGGCCAGTTTGTGCCTGATGTCACTAGAGAAGACGAAAGTAACATCAGCCCTGCTCTCCCTAATTCTGCTGCAGAGCAGAGTAACTCTTTATCCAGACGTCTGGTCTCCATCTTGGCTCCCAGCTCCTCCCAGCCTCCCCCTGAGAACTCCCAGCAGCACCATAACCAACACGGAGTGGTGCGTCTCTTCCTGGTCATCTCAGCCTTCTTCTTCTGCTGGACACCTTACGTGGGTGTGGCCCTCGTTCAGGCCACGGAAACTGCAATTTCCGGCCAATCCAGCCTTGTCCCGCCCTCTGCTGTGACCTTTTCATACTGGCTGGTGTTGCTGAACTCTGACATCAATCCTCTTCTGTATGCTCTGCTCAGCAAACGTTTCCAGGGGGCCCTTCAGGGACTTAGGCAAAAAATAAGAGCACGCCTGGGAAGTGTGGTGGGCAAGGCAGGGGAGGTCAGAGCCGAGGGAGACGACTTCAGGAGTAGCGAGCCCTGCTCTCTGAACACCATCCCCATCAGCCCACCGTCCAGCACGGAGAGTTCAACCTGTGATATCTCCAAGTATTCCCCCTCCATCCTCCCTGTCAGCACGGACCTCAAACATCTTCCTGACGAGCTTCTATGCAAAGTGTGTCGGACTGAAAACAACTCCTCATCTCCAGACCGTGGTGGCGACAGGCGGGTGGACAGGTTGCAGGTTCCCACTCGGCCACAGGAGGGCAAAAGACTACCGTTCTCTGCTGTGACCAGGGAGCGTCAGGCCACGTTCCTCTATGGCCAAATAACAGTGAGAGTAGAGCATGATGTGTGTTAATGATGTGTTAGTGATGCAGGAACAGTGTCTACCACATCAGACTGTGACTCCATATTCATTATGTATCAATGTATTTATTATTTGAATTAACTGATTCAACTTTTGGTCCATAAATTAAAAAAAAAAAAGTTTTTAAAAAATACTTTGAAACCCAAGTTGGCATAATACTTTTGCTTGTTTTGCCCACCAGAAGTCCAAAGTGCAGAAATTACATGAATTTACAACTAACAAATGCTGTAATCAGTTATATTTTTAGTTTTTCTGTTTAAGAAAACTGCTGAAATTAGCAACTTATTTAAATTGGAAAAAAAACAAACCCTTATTGAATATTTTCATAATTGAAAGATGTCCTGTTTTTTCCTCCCAGATAAACCGATTAAATTTGTCTTTTTATAAAGATACAGAAAATGCTCATCCCTGTTTCCCAGTGCTGGGTATTGAATATTCAAATGTTCCATTTTGTCTGATCAACACTTCAAAACCCCTCCAATTATTCCATTGACTTGCACATGAGACAAGTAAAAGCAGCAAATGTTGGCATTTTGCTTGAAATATGACTCAAATTATTACAAGACCACAGCAATATATGCAGATAGATATTATATCAATCATTTGATCATTTATATTTTCAGGCTTCTCGTGAACATTTACATTGATCAGTAATTGGAAAGAGCAAGGACTGCAACACTGAGGAGGTAAACAAACCCGGAGAAGCGGATGTATTGAAAAGAATATTTTATGTAGTACATGTGATTACACTTGAAGACACCCAACAGTAGATCTAACAAACCCGTCATTTATTCACGCTCATAATGATCTCTTCCTCAAATGTGATAATCATATGTTGCATCTCAGTGTAAAAATCGTCATTCCTTACAAAGGTTTACATTTATGTCTAGCAATAATTCCAGAGGAATACAATATTATTATTTATTGTCATAGAGAATGACAATGGGAAACGGTGCTAATGTTCTCTATAGCAAAACCAAAGAAAAGGCAGTGAAGTGGACTCGTCAGCTGTATCTGCTCATACAGTATGTGCATGCTCGTCCTGTAGCTGTTTCTCAAAGTTAGCCGGCGAACAAATGCAAAAAATATTTGAAAAAAGTGTCAATGACGCGTCAAGAGTTTGTTTTTTAAAAAAATGCATCACGGTTAGATGAGTAGAAGAAGGATAGTGAGTCTCTCTGCAGCGGTCCGTCATGGCACTGTTAAAAAAACAACTAAAAAACTGATAGCGAGCGTGTGTTGGTTCGAGTGATGTGTTCGTACATTCACAACAAGGCAGCGTTTCCACCAGAGCTCCCGGGGTCGTTCATCTCGGTCGCCTCATGAAATGCGATAGAAGAAAACAGAGGCTGTGAGACTTCGACGAAGAGCAGGGGTTTTCCTTTCTGCGTCAGCACACCTCTCCTCGAGCTGCAGCGTGACCGTTCTGTTACTTTCCCTAGAAATGAAATCATTTCACTTAGAACCGTCGCAAATTAGATTGTGAGCGTAGAAAGTTTAAATGTGACGGGAATTCAAAGAGAGGCTCAGTGACGGCTGTGTCTGAAGTTCAGAGTTATTAAAGGGGTAATTCCAAGTGTTCACGTCTTTTGAGAAGCTGTTAAGTGCTTTAAGTCCATCCTTAGATTTGGATACCTGAAGCATTGCTTGTGACATTTAGCTATTATTTGAATTACCTGCATGGTTAATTTTTGTTTGCTGCCAGCGTCTCGGCAACAGGAAACGTGAGGCAAACGCTTCGAAGATGGATTGACGGCCCTAACCTTCACAATTTTTTGACAAAACAAAGCTCAACCATGTCATGCATTGAAAACATATTAAACACTGGCTTTAGATCTGTCGTGACAAAACTGCAGGCCTGAGCGATGGGTGTCGGCACCAACAGAGCGGGAGTTCAGCCTCTGGAAAGCACAGAACCACAGGCGGCCAATCAGTGTGGTCAGAAAGGACCAGAGCTCTGCTCCTGGACGCGCAGGGTGAGGTGTCGTGAAAGCCTCTCCAGCTCAGATTGATCCTCAGATGTCCCGACAGGTCCCTTCGCGCCAGATGAGCCCATCGATGTTTCCACAGCTCCAGGACACAAGAGGTGTGACACACGGCTATGTACAGTGCACGAAAGGCAGGTATTTGTCAGAAGTTTACACCTGAGGGGGGGCGCCGCTGCAGGGCCTCCCCTTTTGTTTTCAGGCATTCAGCATTTTTAGGCATTCTTCTTTGGATCTCGAATGTGTGCACTAGTGTGTGTTTGTGTGTGTGTGTGTGTGTGTGTTAAAGCCAGCGAGTCCACAAGGTGTGAGGCCGTCCTCGAACAAAATGTCTGTCATCAGGCAAGTTGGCAAGTTTTCCCAGGCGCGAGGGTGTGGTGAACCGATGGAATGATTTAAGAGGTACAGGAAAATCAACACATGACTCAATCATTATCAGATGTTATACCTGCTGTTGTAATTTTTTTTGGGGGCACAAAAGGAGTACAATTGATATGAGCCCATGCACCAGCTCGGATACGTTTTGAGTGGAGTGGACGCCAAATAAATGATATGTAATTAATTCCTCTTGCATTTCCGATCAGAGGAGAGTCACGGAATCTTTTTGGCCAGGGAGCTGTGAGAAAAGCGAGGGGGGGGCACCAGGCAGGTTCAAATGTCCCGACATCAACACCAACAGAGGCGTTAACGTGTCTCCCTCCCCGTGTCTGTGTTTGCATCGTTACACTTCGTTGGAGTCAATGTGTAAAGGTGGAGGTCCTGGCTCTCCCTCTCCAGTTGAGCCCGGTGGTGGCACCCGCCTCGACGCTGCCCTCTGCCGGCTCGTCGCGTTTGCGCAGCTTGGTGCTGAGCTGGATGATGCACTGGTCCCAGTCCTCCGGTAACAGCAGCATGAGGAAGCCCAGGCAGATGATGAACACAGCGATGAGGCGAACCGTGTTGAAATGGATTTCACATGTGTAGAGGTCCACCACTGTGAAATGAAGATAATGAATAAGTATGAGCATATTTAGGACTATATATATATATTTTTATATATTTATATTTATTTAACAATTAAAGGTTCAGTGTGTAAGATTTAGGTGAAAGTGATCTATTGGCAGAAATTAAATACCAAGAATGGGCCCTTTATATTTACATCGGGAGTTTTTAGTACAACTGAAGGTTTACACAGGTTCTCTTTCATGTTTGGAAGAGGAGGGTGAGGTGAGGGGTATTCAGCTGCAACATGCAACTTCACCACTAGATGTCACTAAATTCTACACACTGAACCTTTAAAATTAGATTAGTCAAAATAAGATACTCTTTATTAATCCCGCAATGGGGAAATTAGAAAGAGGACAGTTAAAAAGAGTCATCAATAAAAGTAATGGAGGAATCATTAATAAATAGAATAGAAATTATAAATACAGAGTAAATAGAATATATATTAATGAGTGCTGTACAGTTAAATGAGTTAAAGAAGAATTTATAGGATTACTCTATTATTATTATTAAAGATTATGTAAGACATAAAATGACACAACAAGAAGGAACCAACTTTGAAATTAAAAGTTGTCATTTAAATATACAGTTGATAATAACCTTTGGAGGAAATTAAACGCCATCAAATGTTAAATGGTGTCTGGATCAATAAATTGCGTCTGAGAGAAAAGCCAAGGGACTTACTGGCATTTACAGGAACACTTAGGACGATGCCAAGTGAGATTAATGTCGGGTATGTTATCGCGATGCCAAAGTTCACCAGGACGTTGAAAGCTGAAATCAGAGCGGTAAGAAAAAGCTCAGAAACTGATATTCATGTGTTAGGTTATTATTACAGTATCATGTATATGCACTGCATTGCTTCAGGTGACATCTTTCCATACCAAAAAGCAGGCCTGCGACCCCGCAGAGGTAGGCCCAGGGGATGTTTTCAGGCGAGCCGAAGTACTCCACGTGGGTGAAATACAGGATGACCGGCACGAAGCTGATGAAGACAAAGTTGGCGCTCCCAACGATGCTCAGAAAGAGTGCGGCCTCTCCAAATTTGGCACTGCCCAGGACCATCTTAAAGAGCACCTGAGGACAGCGAAGGCAGGTAGAGTGACGAATGAACAAAAATCTGCCCCCTCAAGGAGCAAGGGAGGTACTGCGGAGGACGCACCTGCCAAGTACCTGCCCCGTCTCTGGCACAGGGCGGCTGCTGTCTGTTTATCACATTAGGCAGCACTGACAGCTGGGGCAGAGGACACCAGAATATAGCTATTTATCACGTAACCTCCTTAATTGGGACATCACAGCCTGAGGCCGGTGAGCATAGAACACACGTATCAATTGCTCCTGTCACTTCTGTCTCTCATTTCATAATCTTCCACTGTCTTCTGCCCCCAAGTTACATAAGCAGAAGGAAGCTAGTGCTCGATTTCTTACATAAGACTATTCATATATATGATTTGCATATCTTTTCTTGCACTGCAAAGAAAAGAAGTATCACTTCTGTGTGGAAGAACACAAGTACCCGTTCTAAACGTGCCTTTTTAGAATGTACTGTTTGCTTGACCTGTGTTAAAGCTCTGGAGCTACTTCAGAATTATTCATTGTCATTAGTGAGTCCTCTTCAAACAGTTCTACAATGTACTCCCACTTTTAATCGCTGGACATGTGCAGAACTTAAATTAACTCACTTAAATTACTGTCACTGTTTTTAATGAAATTAAGCTGAATTTGCTTTATTATTGTTCATGTGTGTGGTTTGTATATAAAAGTGTAGTTAACTAGTGTTGTTTATTTCATACATTGCCAGTCAGCTATTTCAGGTGTCTGTTAAACAACAAATTGCTAAAGAGGAAGTGATTCTATAAATGTGGTCTGTGTCAGTCCGATATAAAAATTGTATTAATATTGTCACGTGTTCGAATAGAAATGCACCAAACTCTGTACTGCACTTCCTTGGGCCATTAACAACGCACATGTCGAGTGTGAAGCCGGTAAGATGAACGGTTTGGGACATATGTGTTCAAAAGAAAGACATTTGTGGAATTAGTAGTAGTAGCAGATGCGAACGAATACCTTGTAGAGTGCGGACATCGATGCAGAGGCCACAACAAACGTAATGCCGATGACTGAGTGGCTGTGGAATCCATCGGCGTAGGTCATCATCACGATGCCTGCTATGGCCAAGATAGCAGCTACTATCTGGAGAGAGAGAGAGAGAGAAGGAGAGAGGAGTAACATCAGTGAATGACGGATGGGCGACATGCTGCTCACAGCGTGGTGATAAAGACGCTCGGGACGTCACACAGCCGGCACACATGGCCCCCACTTTGTTATCCACTGCTGAAATCACAGGCTTCACATGAAAAGGCTTGTAAATGGTGTAATTAGTGAGTTTTGGTTTATAGCCGGCAGATTGTTCGTCTGCTGTTTGCATTATCTCACATGCAGCCGAGCACAAACAAAATCTGCTCTCGCATTGACACCAGCGGGAGAGGGGGGCCAACACAGGACAGGTAGCTTCCACAGCGTCGGCTTGATTGTCCGGCATCGATTTCCGTTACTCTGCCAGCATGTTTACAAACCAAATACCCCCCTGGACCCAACGCTTCCCCACCTCTCCCTCTCCCACACCACCCTCCCTCCCTCGCCTGTACTATAATCTCAGCTGCATGGCGGCATCGAACCATCTGTTTCATCCTGAAATCTTTCAGCTGCGTCTTGCTGCTTTTACAGCGTTCGACTTTGCCGTGTGAGTGTTTTGAGCGCGTGTGGTCGTAGCTGTGCGTGCAACACAGTGAAGAAGAACAGCAATATGGATGAGGGCCGCGGTCCAGCTGAGTGGATGAGCTTTGCATTAAGGAGGTGTCAGGAAGATAAATGAGCCGTGTGTTTTTACGCGGCCAAAGCCCTTGGGTATCTTTGGCAAAATGGCTCTTTCTGCACTGCAGGCTGCCCGTCACTCACAGCCACACCTTTCGTTTCCAGCGCAGGGCCGTTTGCTTACAGGGTCAGTGAACCCTGAATGTGTTGGTGTGTTAGTTTCTCCAAGTGTTTCAGCAAAGTGCGAGGGAGGAATGGTCCATGACACCTGTGCAGTGAGCAGCTTATGTGTGATTACGGTGATTTATAGCAGTGTGTGCATGTGTGCAACTCCCTCTGCAACCTATCAAACCAAAACACATTCCACATTGATGAAATGGCTCCCCCCGTGACCTTCCAATATGTACACTGAACTGTGCCTGTGCTGTTTTGAGCCAATGAGACAGAGCCATTCTTTATACACAGCATTACAAGAAAGACTTCCCCCATCTCTCTCTCTCTCTCTCTCTCTCCTCCGTCACTTTCATTACAAACTCGTCCAAGATCCCCTGCATTGCTGCAGACATCCAAACACTGCAATCTCCACCACCAAGCCAGAGAGAGAGAGAGAGGGTGTGTAAGAGAGGGAGAGGGGGTGTGAGGGTGTAAGAGAGGGAGAGAGAGAGAGAAGCGACATTATTACAGTACTTGTCTCTCACTGAGGCCTCTCATCGCAGATAATGGGGGTGGGGAGCAGGGGCATGCACGGGGGAGACATGGTGCGGTTGGGAGTGCGTGAAAGAAAGAAATATCTGCAGAGTGGCTGCAGAGATATGAAACTCTCAATTCACAAAGCTAAACCCAGACTCCTCTGCTTCCCCCTGCCCATCCGGATAAATCAGGGACACACACACACACACACATCCAGACACACACACAAGGAGGCACATTTGAATGACACAGTGATCATTGGGGGGACATCACTCTGTCACACAGGTAACATGCCCTCTACCAGACTGTGCTGTGTGTGTGTGTGTGTGTGTGTGTGTGTGTGTGTGTGTGTGTGTGTGTGTGTGTGTGTGTGTGTGTGTGTGTGTGTGTGTGTGTGTGTGTGTGTGTGTGTGTGTGTGTGTGTGTGTGTGTGTGTGTGTGGTTCACACATTCAACTGCCACTTGTTATTGACATTCCTTTGGGTGTCATGTACACAGACTCTTTTCATCATCACCAATAAACTCAACCTTTGTCAACTAAGGCAATGACAGACAGTGTGTGTTTGGCACAATGAGAATTTTTGTGTTAAATATCAATGAATCGGATCCTTTGGGTCAGGACCGCTCCATCGGGTCACTACACCACCCTGATTGGTGGGAAAACCAGGATTAATTTGCCTCCTTCATTAAAATAATGAAATAATATCACTTCGTACAGTAGTTTCCATAAAATAAAAGTTACATTGAAAATATAAATTATGAGCATATTTACACAGATGTTATAAAACATCACAAACAGGAACTGTTTGTATTATTCTAAATTAAATTACAGCAATTTCGGTATGCAAATGACTTTCTTTAGACGGCTGTTTGTTTTGTTTGTTAACATCTTGTTTATTACAGGTAAGAGTTGTTTATAGCCTGGAGTGTACAACCCCAAAAATCATTATTTTATCCATTTGGCTTTTTGTGACCTGTACCCAAGACTCTAAAAATACAGCACCTCCATTTGTTTCTCTGGAGAAAGCCGCAGGCAACAAAAACTTCAAGTGTGCACGCAGTCATACTCACCCTGACGCCCATGAAGCGATCTCTGAGCACAATCCAGGAGAGCAGGAAGACGAAGGCCTTGTTGCAACAGAAGAGCGCCGACGCGTCTGTTGTGTTGATCTTCCTGAGGGCCTGCAGGTACAGGTAGTTGGTGAGGATCCACAGGAGGCCGAAGGGAGCGACCTTGGTGAAGAACACCTTGGGGGTCAGCCCGTCGTCCCCGAAAAACCTGCTGCACTCCCTGTGCAGAAACACAACACATAGCAGAGTGTGAGCATATGGGAAAATATGGTGCAACCATTTTTAAGAGGTGATTCATACAGTTTTATTATGGCCTGGTGCTTTAAATCAATATTTATGAATATAAGCAGCTTGGAAACCACAGGAGTGAGTAAAGTTATTCCCACAATAACAGTTACATCTTAATGAGCATTGCATCACAGTGTGTGTGGGATCAACTTCACTCCGCTGGAGGAATAAGTACAGATTCATGAACACAATCAGATCTGCCACGAGGCGCTGAAGCGAAATATTTCTGACCTAAAATTCATCTTTCTCTGTTAATTCAAAAAAAAAATGTATTCTCTGGTCAGTTGGTTTGTCTATTTCCATCTAATGGAAGTAACAATCAGTCGGCTACAGTGTAGGAGGAACAACATTATAGCAATATTATTAACAATGGAATATTTTAGCTGTACGATGCTTTCTTGAATTTGCAGTTATTACTGGGTCAAACCTCAGACACGAGTATGAGACTCAACTGCAGCAGACAAACACATTAAGCTTGATGCAAACACAAGGACACACACAGGACATAGATAAAATGCTGTTTCTGGTGTTTATGCATATGTTGAATATCGGGGGCAAGGTTGTGAGGACTCAATATATAAGGAATCATCGTCAACTCTGTTTTAATGAATCTGGGATGCTGTTTGATCCTGTTTCGGGCGCCGTCCTCATCTGCGGCCTGAAGAAGCTTGTTGGTGACTTTACAAGGCTTTTTCTCCACGTGTGTATATACAGTCAATGTATACCCTCTGATGTTGATCGATCAAAAGTTGACCCCAGGACACACTTTGAATAACACCCCCCTCATTTGAAGCTATAAACAGCCCTGCTTTAGCCTGAGTGAAGCCTCTCTACCTAATTAACTGGCAGGCACAGAAATACTATGTCATGGTTCTGCTCCGCTTCTGAACCTTTGAAAGATTCTTTGCAGCTTTTTGAAAGATCTTCTCTTCTATGGACTTTTGATATGATGCACCTTTACCTTATTTTCATTGTGTTTGGATTTGTGCTCTGTGTTTGGTTATTTGTGTTCACGCTTGGGTTCTTCGTTTCCTGTTTTATTTTGAAACGTCTTTCCTTGTGTGTCTCTCTTGCTTTACTCTCTGTCTTTGTCCTCTGTCCAGCCCTTGTGATCGTCTTGTCTTCATGTGTTTCACCTGTGTTTAGTTGTCACAGCCTCCCTTGTGTATATAGTCTCTGTTTAGTCTGTTCAGTTCAGTTTGCTCCTTCCCCAGCGTTTTCCTTGCTTCTTGTTCCATTGCTGAGTTGTTTCCTTTTTGCTGTTTGAGTTTTGGATTTTGCATTTTGGAGAAAAGGACGTTGTTTGCCGACCTGCCTTAAAGAGACTGTAAGTCCGTTTATTCAATTAAAACAATTTTCTGCTATTGTTTGCATTTTGCCTGCATCGGGGACCACCTTGTTGGAACGTGACATACAGAAATAAGTAAAAGAACAAACATAGAAATACATTAATAAATAATGTAGAAATATAGACATTAATGGATAAATGTAGAAATAACCCTAACCCATAAATAAATGAAATAGGCTGAATAAATGTAAAACATGAATTAATGAATAAATAAAGACCTTTTCCATCAGCAAACTGTACTGTTTTTAAATGCCTAAAATCTGCATTTATTTATATATTATTGAGTCATTTATTTATATCTCTATTTATTTTACATTTTTTAAACTGTATTCCTGCCTAGACACTTAGACCATATGGATGATTTTCAGTGGACTGAATTTTATTTTATTCCTGTCTGAAAACTACTTTTTAACTCCACTCCAGTATCTGAAATGGATGAAAATGACCTTTAATAAAAAGACAAACTGATCTAAAGCTATTAGCCTGAAAGTCTGTGGGTCACAATGTGTAATTCCCCAGTGGAACCCAACACTGAAAGTATTTTATCAGTAAAATGTGATCCTGCACACTGTTAGGTATTGAAATGTCCCCATCATGGTTTTATATATACGTGTCCCGTTGCTGTAACGCCAAGAAATATTTATTCTACTCCCAAACTACCTGCCACCTCTTTCCCTCGATTCAAATATAACATAATGGAATTCTTCAGACTGCCACTGTTTACGTTGCTCTGGAGATACACAATTTACCCAGAAAGCATCTGGGGGGGCTGTAAAAGTGATGAAGCAGCAATAATTGAGAAGTGGCAGGTTGCCGGATACTGAGGAGCAGCATTGTTAGGAATCAGCTCCAGAGAGCTGAGTCTGCACCGACATTTCACTTCTCACACTCATATAGTGACAATCACATTAAAGCCACAGTCGGTTATATACCAGCTTCCAGACCAATAATTACTGTGCTTTGTTTTACTGTTACAAATGTGAGAACTACAACCTGCACCAAGCAGCTTATGAAGTCAGCAGTTACTCTATAAAGGTTATATATATATATATATATATATGAGATTTAAAACATATAGTAGCCAGTAAGCGGAGCAATGGGCTCCTGAGAAGAGAATGAACCCACACTACCTCTGTGTGTGAGCTCCGATCTAAGCCTGTTTGTTTTGTTTGGTTGCTTTTGCGTGTGCATGTGAGTCAGTCCCCTGTGAAACCTTTGGCCTAAGTGAGATGGCTCACCCTCCTCTGATCGGCAGCGACGCAGACCTGAACATGACACCCCGGTGGACAAAACACCCTTTTCACCCTCTGTCTGTACTTTGACATATTTCATAGCACAGAAACATCGTCAGCACTCCTGACAGCTGGCCACCACTGTGCTGTTAAACCCCAAAAAACATGCTGCTACACCTTATTCTGCAGTACTGCCATGCTCATGATGCTAACCGTGCTATCTGACTGCTAATACAGGTCCGCTGAGAGTGTGCTGCTCTGCGAAAAGGAAAGAACGCCCTGAAATAAGTTTTAAAAAATACAAATTTATCAACCGTAGCGGCTCACACGGCCATGACAGGAGCACCGACCCACAGAGGAGATGCAACAGACTTTTGTTGGCTTCCTGTTTACAGGGTAACTTTATTCAGTCGGGCCTCTGGTTGTTTGTTTTGGGGTCAATTTAATTGGGCTTTTCGGCAGATTATATGAATCAGGCCCGAAAGCACAAAGTGAGCGGGCAGGTTTCAGCTAATGCAGCATTTGCTTTGGTCTGAGATGCTGGTGCTAGAGAGACATCTAGTGGCGAGGAATAAAGTACATAACCTTTAAAATGCACCGCATTTCAAATTGAGATATTTCCGATAAGAAAGTCGGTCTCTGGAAATCCATTTTACTTTTTATTCTTTGGTTCTGTGTAACTTAAATTTTTCATATGTTAATCCATTATAGGCTACTCCAAAGGGTTTGAGAAAGTTTCAATTAAAAGCTAAGGAAAAAAGCTAGTAATAATAATAATCATTATTATTAGGATGACAAACTGCTGTTTCCATGGTCAAGAATGACATTTACAGCTCAACTGATTTAAGTATTTTACCATTGAGACAAATCATCATTACTTTCACCCTAAAATTGACATTTTAATGTTCAAATTCATGTTATATTTCATAATAACCCATAACCAGTTACATCCTCCCAGTAAAGAGTTTAATGGACTTCTTAGTGCAGTCAAAGCATCAACATGCAGAACACGCAGGTCTGATTTTATGGTTTTCATTTATTTTTCTGTTTCCTCCATCTTCAATCTGTCAGGTAAATCTCGACTCAGCACAGAAGTAAAGATGATGAGTAGATGTAATGAAAAGAACAGCATCTGCCTCTCACAGTTAAAATCCTCTCCACTCACATTTGTGATGAGAGAAACCAGCTATTACAGCATCAGATCTTCTCCTCCACTGTAGCCCCTGCTTTATTTAAAGAGACAGGACAGCTATTACAGATGTCAACTCTCTAGTTCTTTTGTATTGTCTGAGATTCACCAGCAGGTGCAATTTGAATAATCTCAAAGGAAACAAAGTGTTTGATATTCGGCGCACGTCGGAGCAGCGGGAGCCCCGGATCCTTGTGTAAGCCCTCCAAAAAGAGGAAGGATGACATCACAGAGGTGCATCGGAAATGTAGAGTGGATCTCTCCCGCTTTCACCCGGCCACCGCCCCACCGCCCTCTTATCATCTGAAGTACTGAAGTTGCTTAGCAGGTAGCAGAGATAAGACGTTTGTCTAAAGACCGGGATTAATGGACTGTTTCAACTGTGAAATCACCTCGAACACACTCGGGGGGGGGGGGGGGGCTTTTTCTGTTAGCTGCAGCAGCAGAACCGAGGATGGCATGGGAACCCGATGCTCCAAATTAAATAAGTGGAGGCTTATTCTCGAAAGCAAAGCAAGTGACTCAAGTAGGATTATCAGCAAGACGAAATCATGAGAATGCAGCTGGTCTTGGCAAAACCAATCAAAAATGGGACGTGTGTTTCATCTTATTTCACCATTTTTAAAAAATGTGTTTAAAAAATAGGTAACTGAGGTTTTGTTAAGCCGATTCTTCGACCCAGGCACCCTTTTCCTCCATCGCTTCACCCCTCCACCTCATTCCCCCCCCCCCCCCCCCCCTTCTGCTCATCCCTATCTACTAACCGCCATCCTCCTCTCCCTCCCTCTCTCATCCCTTTCCTATTCAGTTTGGTGCAAACCTCTTAGCATGTCTCATTCTGGGCTGAGGGGGCAACACCGCAGCCCCTTCCCTCCAACGTTCGATATATCAATATCCATTCAAACCTTTAAATTAGTTAGTGATGTGTCGTGGTCGCTGCTAGTGAAGTGACTTTAAAGGAAACGTACTCCCGTGGGGACAGTGATTCATATCTTTGCTGTTCAATGTTAAAACACACTTTATTGAACATGACATAAATGGGTTTAACCTCTTGGCTGTTTTTGCTTTACCAGCCTCGTCTATTTGATTGCAGTTGCATGTTGACTGCATCACATCAGATCAACCAAAGACCGTCTTTCTTTCTATCGTATATCGTTGTATTTTTTAGATAAGATTAAAGGAAAACCTTGTCTTAATAACTGACAATAATAGGAATGATTGTTAGTCAAGTATTTCAGCTGTCGTTGGTATAAAGAAGAAAAGAGAAACTGTTTGTTGTTAGCTGAGAACTTCCCACAAACTGAGTTCTAACGATGACATTTCCCTCTGGTCTATACTGACACCGTTTTCTCTTCGGTGATGTGAAGCTGTACGACAGCTGAAGTCTGTGCATCACATCTGAGTGTAAGAACTCAACGATCTTTGACTGTAGCAGTGCTGACGTTTACTGATGTTATTCTTCTCTTATCCTGTGTCCGGCCCGATTAGTCATAACAGCAAGAAGAAAGCATAAAAACACATTTACCAATTAAAAAATGGTAAATGAATATAACGTTGTTCAGGGCATCAGATTCAGTAGTGCCAATACATTTGAATTTATTTGATCCAAACAAAAATTCTGAGCTCCATATGAAAGGGTGGAAACCAAACTTGTAGATTTGGAAAAGTCATCCACGCTACTACAACACCTTCACCTTGTTTATCTTAACTCCAGCTGGCTGCTATATAAATATATATATATATATATATAAGTTGCTTGTTTTCCTGTGCTGGTGCAGTGACAGTCTCCTCACCTGAATCTCTGTCTGGGCGTCTGCCTCTCTGGACTCTTGCACAGGTGGCCGATGTAATAGAGGGGGAAGAAGAGGCAGTTCCAGGTGGTGGCGAACCAGGTGATGGTGAAGGGGGCATCAAACTGCTTAAAGGTCAGCTTGGCCAGCTGGGTGGAGCCTGCCCAGGATGAGCACACACACATCACCATGGCGACTCCCCACAGGGCCTTCCGCACCTGCACAGTTGTGACTCGGATGCAGCAGTGGAGCCTCCGTTTTTTGGAGTCGGACTCTGCTCCCGTCGCGCCGCCGGTCGTCTGTGCGTCCGTGGTGCCCACCACATTCTCCCTGGTGCGTTCTTCTCCTATAGAAGAACACGTGCATTAATATCAGACTGGCAATAAAAACACTCTGATACTCGTTCTATGATCAGAAATTTACTTAGTTAAATAGTAGCTAAGGGAACTTTAACGCATGCCACCACGAACAGTTCCCTTCAATTCAGGCTGCATCAAATTTCACATACTCGTTGAAATGTGTTCACTCAATATGTCCATGTATTGTTCCCTGGTAAATAAAAAAAAAAGCCCTATCTTGCAATTTTATAGAAAGAGAAAGTATCCTGGATCTGCCCCCTTTTCTGAATCGATGCCAAAATTGAATGGAGTCTTCCTTGGCTCTTGTCCAATCCTTCCAAAAAGATTGGTGGATATCCGTATAAAAGTTATTGTGTAATCCTGTTTACAACAGACAAACCGGGGCGAAAACCTCCCCAACCTGCTTTTTAAAAATATTTGTACTTATTGTATTTCTGTAAGTCGTGATGCTGTTTATAAAATATAGATTATCTTTATATGTGGACTTATGTTTGAATATCCTGTGTGGTAAATCTTGACTAAAGGCTTGTACACTTTTATCTGTGCAAGTGACTTCAGGTCAGCCGTGTCCTGTCGTCTGTTTCCAGTTAAAAATAGCCGCTTTCGCAGTTTAATTGAACTTGAAGGTAATCAATCAGACATCTGAGTTAAAAATATGTTGATCGAGTGAGACAGGCAGCAGCCAAACAGAGGACAAAAGAGGACGGATCTGATATCCAATCCAACACCTCTTCTCCACCTCGTGAGTTACAATGCCATGACCGTGTGTGTGTGTGTGTGTGTGTGTGTGTGTGTTTGCCCAAGCGCACAAACACACGTATAAAAACTCTCTGCTTGCTATTGCTCATGTCAGAACCTGACAGCCTCATCTCTTCCTCCAATAATGTGCCGACTGAAGCCAAGTGATGTGGAGCTGTTTTCTGTCCCACTCACACCCACGCTGTGCGTTAAAAGTTACCAAGGTCATTTCGTTCCCTCGAGTCATCGAACTTACCGATGTAAACGCCAGTTATGGCTTTGTAAATGTGTGTGAAAGTATAAAAGTTAATAAGCTCAAACACGCGATCTTTGAGGGACTTTATTTTGCCAATAAAAAAACAGTTGCATTAGTCACACAGCAGATATTCACTCAGACAGGTTGTCTGGCTTCCTTTCACGTAACATCAGCATATCTTGGCTAAACATCACCAGTAAGACCCTCGTAAATCAGATTAGACTCGTAAGTTTACGATCTGAGAAATGAGAGGACAAAACAATAACCCCATAGCAGCTCTGTTTCATAACAGCTGTATAATATGCACCATACATCTTCCAACAAGTTGAAAATGAGGGATCTCCCTAATGGTGTTTCCAGAGGTAATGTTTTTGCCGCAGGGAGCCTTTCCCGATTCATCTGCACTGTACGCTGCAGGACTGGAACACAGCACGCACTTCAAACAGGAGATAAGAATAACTCTTATTTAGGCTGGAGTTGCACAGTGAAAATTATTATTGTGCTGCAACAACAGGACACTGATCTCTGTCCTGTGTCAGTTATTTGCAAAATAGCCCCGACAACACCGTCAGTCATTATGTTAATGTAATCTGTGTAATAAAAAGGACACCTATTGTCTAATTTAAGTGGCGTGCTGCATATTTTACAATGGAGTTGTATGAGAGAGCATCCATCACGCCCAATGAGGCGCTTCATTCTTCCTGGTAGAGCTGCTTTTGACCTTGCCAGGTGGTCTCATCATATCCCAGATTAACTTCCCTGATAACTATCGCCTCTAATGCTAATGCCCCGGCTTCCCCAGGCTACTTCCTGAATACACAACACGTTCTTATTTTGTTTTCCTCCTGCACTAACACTTAGAATGTGATGGAGCTAAAACACAATCATACTGCACTTGTTTCTAAACAATGCTCCCTGCTGCTGCAACAGCACCCGACAGCCCGGAGGCAAATTTGGCCGCGATGAAAGATGATTCAAGATCATTGTCTGTTATCGCATTGAAATGATGAGCCAGCGAAGACCAAAAACAGAGACAAACCCACGTGGGATGTCCGTCAAAGTCTTTGCGCGCACAAGGGTGAGAATTAAGTTTCTCTATTCTGAGCCGCGAGCCTCTTTGTTCCACCCTGAAGGTCACCTCTTGTTTACGCCGCCCAAGCTTTTGTCCTCCCTGGGCCACCGTCCCACATCCCGTGGCCCTGGCCGCCTGCGCCATACTGCAGCACGGTTTAATCTTCCAAATGCAGTGATGGGCCAAGCCAATCAGCCCCCAGCGAGGCAGTGGGTGCCGGCAAAGCATTTCCATATGGGCACAGTGAAGCGTCACAACAACATCGGTGATATAAATGTCACACAGCCCGGGCTGCACTCATCAATGAAACCATATATTCATTTGATTTACCTACTGAAGCACTGATCCAATGATTTAAAGTGAACAAACTCCTCTCACACTTGCCCTGACGGTGACTAATGACACTGTATCAACCTTCACTGTCAGCGGAAAGCAAAGCATGAGGGAGCTGGGTCAGTAGAGTGACTGAGAGAGAGAGAAAGAATCGTCCACTGATGACATTTGAAGGCATTACTACCGTGACCGAAAGACCCAGAGGGAGTCTGTCCCCTGTAACGGCTAAATGATTAACTGAAAGTGCTTAACCTTATCGTTTTTTTTCATCTAATGTCAACCGTCAAGGTCGGGGGGCCCCCGTGACACCGAAACGAGTGCAGTACAGTGAATATCCTGCAGTGCAAGCTTTAGTCTCATTTAGTGTAATTTCTTAAAATATTTCTGATAATTAATCTCATCCTTTTTGCATAGTAAACCAGATTTATATTAAGGCTTAGTTGCAGATTACTGTATAAGCACCAATTGGTAAATTTAGCACGAGATGGAAATATCTCCCTTCATTTGATCCCTATTCAGAGTCCAAATATACTTAAATGAACCAAACAGGCATCTGTGAAATGACTGGAGACAGGAGGAGTGTTTGGCATCACTTTGGATCCACTCTGACAGCCGTGCATGGCTCCTCTTTGTTGCCTCCTGAAATATACTCATCCCCACCCACTCTGCTGAATCAAGGCACCGTGTAATTCAATATGCACAGGTGAGGATGCAGAGAAAAAGATTCTGCCACGATAATATTCATATGTTTCTTTAACTACTCGGGCATGAGGAAAACCCTCTAGTTTCGGGTGATTCCTCGCTTCCCGTGTGAAATTCTGTAGCTTAGTCTCTCAAGGGCCAGTAAATCAATGTTTGTCTTATACGGTCATTTGTCTGCCTCTACGGTCTCAGCACACTGAGTCGCAGATCCTTGTAGCATCAGCTTTGGCTCCACTCCGACAGCCGTGTATGACTTTGTTGCTAATGATATTTTTCTTTGCACGAGAAAAAAAATCCACTTGGGATTCTTCTCTCCCCATGTGAAGACCTGTAGTTTAGGCTCTTTACGACTAACGACACATTAAATCAATGTTTATCTTATGTGGCCATTTGCCTCTGCAGCTTCCGTACGCTGCCCTGCTCCCAGTAGGGTTGGAGCGCTCTGATTGGTGTCGAGATTTATCCGGCCATTACCGAGACAGTTTTCCAGTTTTTCTCTCCATCTCGACAACACACGCTTCCCTGCTTCCCCCCTCGTTCCAGCTCTCTTCCCTCCCCCTGCAGACTCTGCACTGCAGATCTCTCCTGCTGATAAGAGCTGCAAATCCCAAACGTGCCAGCAGAGGCCCGCCTTCCTGGCCGCCTGCCTGCTCTCACACTTCACAGAACCTGGCCCCCGTGGCACGCCACAGAAAGAGCCCCTGCTATGGTCCTCTGTATCTCCCTGAACGGGCCACCGCCCACACCACTCACAACTCTCTCCATCTCTCTCCATCTCTCAGAGCAGGAACAGAGGTCCTCACAGTGGCGGTACAGCATCGCGGCCTGTGTTGTGCTGTCGGAGCGCGCTTCACACGGGACCTAAACTAAGTGGGGGAGACTGAGGTAAGAGAGAGGTTTGTCGGTTTGGTGGAGATCTCCGTGGGAGAGAGAGTGCACTGCAGCGCTCAGCCCCAGTGATTCAACAGGGTAAACAGATCAATCACTGGAGCACACTTCACAAGTCTTCTCCTTGTCTTACTGTCTGCTGAGCCTCTGCTCGGTGATGAATATGAATTGACTGGTGCAAACTTACTTATTCTGACACACTCATAATAAATCCATGAGGTGCAGTGTCCTTGTTTGGCTGCACACAAGCGCACACACAGTTTTACATTAAACATTTAAATCAATATCTTAAAGGGTAATTTCGTCTTAATGTGATTTGATTGCATTTGCATAACTTTCTGGCAAAGAAAGTCGACTGTCTGTTGTGTGGATTATCCAAATTAACCTCAGTTTCCTGCGCCTGCATACGGTCTGCATAAAGTGATCCTGTGATTTGAGTGAACTGGCCCTTCATCTTAAAGCTTTTGGATTGAATATTCTTGAGGAAAAACAAGCAACCAATACAAAAACTTGATTTCACCTGTCACACATTCACTGAATCAATACCTGAAACAGATTTTTATTTAAATTGGCACCAATTTCACGGACTCATGACTCCCAGTCCCCTAACCATGTCTGAATTTATTCATTAAGATCCATCAATTATCGTCTGTGAAATCAACAAAAATGTTTGTTCGCAATGATAAAGAAAGGTATAAAGAAATCCTGGCTGCGACTCCTGGTCTGGATCCGCACCAAAATGTAATTGGTTCTTCCCTGACCCATACTTCATCCTTCCAGCAAGTTTCGTGGTAATCCGTCCAGTAGTCTTGGTGAAATCCTGCTAAATAACAGACAAACTGTGTCAAGCGTTGAGTCTTCATAACACACGGCCGCTTCTAGGAATAAGTCATGAACTTCGAGCTACACATGTCACGTTACAGAGGAGTGGTAGTTCCGGCCTGGCAGACAGACAGTCAGCAGTCACTGCCTTTGTAATCTCCACGTCTGACAGACAGTGGGAGTCTTTGATACTCGCCTGTGACAGCGCGGTCAGGCCAAGCTGTCAGTCAGAGGCCTTTCAACACACCAGAGCAGGCTCATCTGACAAGCCTGTCCCACTCGATAACACAACAGAGAGACGGGCGGAAAAAACACACCCTGCTGCGTCCACCCGGCTGATAGGGGGGGGACAACATGGGCCGAGGGCCCCGGGAGGGCAGACAAGGGCGGGACGGCTGTTACTGATCCCGCTCTCCCTAATTCCTGACTCGTTTCTCCTTCGAGCTCAGAGGACGGTGGAGCGACTTTCTCGCCAGCAAACTTGTCGAGGCGCTGACCTGCCCTGCTGGTTCAACACACGCTCACTCATGATGCAGGTCAGTGCTGCAGCCCCCGGATGTCTCTCCGGTTAGCGACACGACACAACACAGCGTGCAAGCAAGCGCAGTGTGATCACATGGGTACCTGCACCGTGTGGTATAGCAGATGAGTGTACTAATACTTGGCACTGGGCGAAACTGTGCAGTCCCCTGTCTTAAAGCATCAATTTCTCTCTCTTGCAACAGTGAATACATGATGGATGAGCTGCAGTTTGACAGAATGCCAAGTGTCCCAGCTCTTCCTGCAACAGATCAATATTTAAAAGATTGGCTGCGGCGTCCCTGTTGATTGAGAGGCAAACACCGCAGGTGAACACGCAGCGTCGGCTCCGAACAAAGCTTTTTCTCCCTCCCTGCACCCCAAGGGCTCGGGGACTTCATCGTCCGCACATAAACCTGACACTTGACTCTGCTTTTCCCAGATTAATCTTACTTCACAGCATTAAACAACCCTTACAATGTGATGATTGCTTAGTCTTTTAATAGTATCGAAAAGAACAAGAGTTTATCAAAAAGAAGAAAACTGAATTTGATGGAGTTAACTGCCACCAGAGTCGTTTTCACGCATGAAATGCAACAAAGCCCACAGCAAAAACTATTTTTTCGCGGACTCTATTTCAAGGCCGGTCACAATTACTACCAGCGCTGAAGGCAGGCTGAAAATATTCTGTTATTTCTGCTTTGTAATAATCGGCCTGCCGGGCTCACCGCTGTACCGGCCGGTCCACTGGGGCCCTGGACATTTGGAGAGGATATAGGTCAACTGAAGCCTGAAGTTTTGGATCAGCCCCCTCAATTTAGAATTAGAGCTTATTTTTTTCCTTTCTGGGGATTTCACTCAAATGATGAAACACTACACTGTTTCAGAAGGTAATTTCCCAAATCCAACAGGGGGCGTTTTAAGGGACTTTGGGGAGCCTGGAAAAAAGGTAAACCAGAGGGGCCCTTAATCAACACACTCGGGATAATAAACCTCATCATTCTAATCTTCCAGTTATTCTTTTATCATAAAAAGTGCAGTAACGTTTAAGTGCAGACCCCCACCACCATCCCAGGTACATACATACACACACATTTATAAATTTTAGTTTCAACCAAACCTCTAAATTTATTACACTGTTGGCTGATCGCTATAGTGGCATAAGGCCTTTTTGTGTCATTGCAGTCTACTGTAAATATTCAAATATGGAATTAAAGGTGGTTTCAAAACATTGTCATCGCTGTTGTATACAATGTTGCTACGCCCCAGATATGAAATTCAAATAAGACATGCAGCAAGGGAAACCTTAAATTAAATTATCTACCCATCCATTAGGGATTAGGATACACCCTGAACAGGTTGTTATACAATGGACCTGTATTCAAGCCATGTATTCACTGAATTCTCATTCATTCATTACAATGACTCTCTCTGCTCAAACACTCAAAATCTGAGCAAAAAGACTCTCGGTAACATAAAAGCCCCGTCAGTGTGTGTTCATCATAAAGAGAGAAAGGTCTGTTTCACTGGCTTTTAAAATGAATTTAGACAGAAGGAGAAGAAGAAGCCTCACTGTTTTGTCCTCTGACGAAAGTCAACTCCAACACGTTCAAAGGATGAAAGTAACCTTTGAATGGTGCTTAAATAACCAAAGCTTCAAAATCAAGAGTGTCACTGCTTCAATATTAACAGCACTGACAATGCAGGTTAAACTGTATTCGCTGTTTTCAGGGTTGAGCCAAGGCGACTTCAGCTGAACAGATACAACAGATGACAGGATCATCAGCCCAGTTTTGCTAATCACTCTTAAAGCACTTAATGGTTTAGGCCCAGTGCCGAGTTGCTGGACTCATATGAGCCAGAGAGCCGCCCCACATCCTCGGTTTGTTGGCGGTTTTTGTGTTCAGTTAGGTTTTTTAGTTTTTTTTTCCTTGCATGATTATATTCAAATGTTTTAATCCTGGTAAAGCATTTTTTAACTTTGAAGGTTATTACTGTTATGATAAACGTACATGTGCTGTATTTCTGACCTTTGTTGTTGCAGATGTAGCCTCATCTCCATATTGAGGTTGTTGTATTTACACTCGGCCTGAATGTGCATTTACATACAAATAAGACCCATGCAAATGAGCTTGAGGTGCAAGATTCGACTTGTAACCTTTAAGAAAAGATGTCATGATCTTTTTTACCAGTAACACTTCCTTATTAATCACAATCTCAGAAAATCATTTACGTTTTAAAGCCTTTCCTTTTTGGTTCCTCGCTCAGTGGTATATGCACAGTTCTTTTGCTATATGCAAATCTTCATTAAGAGGATGATGAGAGTCATGCACCGGGCACAAGTAGCAGGGCAGAGAAACCACATTAATCTACTGTACGGCAACAAAGTTAGTGTAATACACAACATAGAACAAGATGGTGGATATCCCCCCTTGTACGTCTAAAGGTATTCCGTACAAATTGAATTACCCACTACCAGTAGATGTTAGCAGACGTTAGCAGGTGTTAGCGGCCACAAGTGGATGTTGGGGACATAACTTCAGTTGTGTAACTTAGCGTCATCAGGTGCTTCAGCCTTTTAATCACAAGATGAAATGACCTGTAGTCATGAAAAGTCCTAAAACCTGATTAATTTGACAAACACGATATGTCACCTCGTGGGAAAACTCAATACTACATTTAATGAGTGACCTGAAGCTTTTACTTTCTCATTTCCTTTCATGCAGTGGTTTTAATCTGTGGTCAATTGCACGGAGGCCTGCAACAAGCTTCAGTCTACCCCTAACAGCAGCAGGTGGTGAAATATGAGCAGCATCCTGGGATGTGTGTGTGTGTGTGTGTGTGTGATGACATTACAGAGATTAAAGAGTCTTTTGTGAACCATCATGAACCTTCCTCTGACAACACAGGAACAGTACAATTATTCCCCAAAGACACCATCACTGGAAACACATTACAAGAAGAAATCGATAATTATCATCCATGGGCTTCAAGGTGGGGGGGGGGGGTTGTGACAGGAGGAATTAGAAGAGGATGCTCGGTGGACGGTGAATCAACCTGGTGGCTGTGGGAGACAGAGGGAGAAACTAACGAATGGACTTTTATATGGACATTAAAAAAACGGGAAGACCCATGGGATGAGAGATGATTGTGTTACCAGCCCCAAGTAACAGTTGTACCATGCACTAAGTCTGATGCCGACGCTGATTGGTTGTGGTTCAGCCTTTTTCTCCGAGCGCAATCAAAACTATCTGACTTGTCGGTGATCCAGTGACAGTCAGTCAGGAGCTGCATCCGCTCAGGCGTGTACTCGCTGTGGACCTGCGAACGTTCACTGGACCCCGAAAATGAAGAAAAAAAAACAATTCCAAAAGTGAACAACTGAGTCTTTGACAGTTGGGCGCAGGTTGTTAGTGAGCGGAACAGAGGTTTTGGAGCTGGTGTTACATAAGCTGCAGAGTCTGTGAAAAGCTGTGCGTTGATCCGCCGTGGCCTCCCCCCGCGATTCCCCTTCCCCTTCAAAGCAGCTGCTGGAACGGGGAGCCAAACGTTCAAAATCGCAAATATACAGCTTTGACTCCCTTCAACGGTTCACAACACTGTGTCACCCCCTCCAACACAAACACACTCGCACACTCACGATCCTCTCTCTATCCACGGCCTCGTGTCACAGCGAAGCTTTTGTTCCCTCTAAATATAGACAATCGTCAAACAACAGCCCGCCATCGCAGCCCTACTCTGAGAATATAATATTTCCGAGCTGACATTCACGCTAATGAGCTTAAAATCTTGGGTAATCCAGCAACGGGAACGATTCTGAGTGTATACCTCACAATGACTGAATACAGGGAACACAGTATAAACAGCTACAGCACATTGCCACACAGTCAATCTGTTAGATTTCGGCAGAGTCCATATAAAACTGGATGAAAATGCCTCATGCATATTCTAGCAGCCGGTCTGGTCATAAATTATGAATAATGAAGTATTTTCCGTCATTTTCGCAATCATACTCCAGACGGCTACAAACATCTGGAGTGCATGAGTTAAACTTTCTTAGTCAGCAAGGCTCTGAACAGCTTGAAAAAAAAACTACTTTGACAAAGGGTAAGAAGTTAACAGTTTTACAAGTATTTATATTGTTATATTGGAAATTAATATTTGTAATGAATAAACTTAAAAACTGCTACACTGGCGTTTTTGGCAAATTAGCTTCGCTGGCTGCGGTGACACAAGTTGATCTGTCACCGTCAGCGTTTACTTGAGCCTGACCTTACTGTACTGCACAAAGTACAGCTCCCAACAACCTTCACCCAATCACACAATCAATGATCTGATCAAACAGTAATTGTAGCAGCGAGTCTTCAGAGACCTTCAGGACTGTTTTTCATGTGCCATGTGTCGTGAACACGTATTTTGATCATGCAACTAGTAAACAAAACAATGCCAATTATAGAGGTAATTGCTAGGAAATACATGTTGTACACACACACAGGATTTATCAATCCATAATCCCTATTTTTATTTTTAGGTTGCAGATGTCAGGGATTACTCCAGATGTGAGCCTCCGACACCATGTTCTTAAAGAGTGCTTTGAAATCAGCTGCCAATTCAGTGTCGTGATGTGCTTATGCCAAAATGCCGAGACGCTCATCAGTCCTCTGCACTGAGAGGAAATCAAAAAAAGAAAAGAAAAAGCTGTATAACATCGCTCCTTTGCAAAAGCATGGGGCTGCAAAACGAGATCGGAATCAGAGCAGATTTACTGTACAGTCAGGAGGAACTATGACACAGTACTTGTTGAAGATGTCAGGAGAGGTGTTGAGGAATGATGCAGAAACACACACACCTACACACACACACACCTACACACACACACACACACACACACACACACACACACACACACACACACACACACACACACACACACACGGGGCATAAGGAGTCAGAGAGGAGTTGTCTCCATAACTGTGCCCCTGCGTAATGAAGCCCCAGAAGACCGACTGGAGGATGAGAGCAGTCACCTGCAGGGACCACTATCATAAGTGCTGCATGGGTTCATGTCCTATAGCAGCTGCTTCGGTGTGATGCTCTGCTATTTTAGCAGAGGAAGGGGTGGCGGTGGAGGAGTGCGAGGGGGAATCCCTGCTGCAATAACAACTTCAGACCCTCCCCGAGGAGCAGTGGATGTGGCACAAGTGCTTCATCCCAAATTACATAAATAAACGCGTCAGCGCACCGTAGTGGTTTGGACAATGATAGGCTACACGTCTAAGCTCCATTTGGAGGGTTTCAGTGAAATCATATGATTGGAGAAAATAATGGGCCAAACAGGTAAAGCTATTTAACCCGGGGTGCATTTTTGCGCAGAAAAAATGGCACATAATTTTGTGCGATTACGCGCATGTTTGGTTCCCGTGTGTGTTTGCTCGCTCGCAGAGAGATTTTTCTAAAGTTGAAGCCTGTCTCCGGCAGAGTGGGATGAGATGGGAGGGAGAAATCCTCCAGCTGACATCTTCTCTCTCTCAGATCAACAACAGGGCGCTTCTAAATTCAGAATCATCCAAAAATAGAAATAACAAATAAAACGCGCACCAGGCAGGGGCAGCAGCGGCGGCGGTGTGCGGGGCTGCGGGCGCGCGACACACGGACATGTGATGTGAACTCCAGCCTACCTTCCACTTTGGTGAGGGTGAGCACCGGACTGTTGCAGGCGGACAGCGGGGCGACCCTGGCGGAGTGTTTCTTCATGGTGATGAGGAGCTCGGGCGGGCTGAGCTCGGAGCCGCTTCGACTACATCCCTGAAGCGGATTTGGCGCAGACACCCCCAGACTCTCCTGACGGGACCCCCCTTTTGGCGTCTCTAGAGCCGGTCCCCTGCTCCCTGTCCCTGTCCCCTCGAGTCCATCCGACCCCCCTGTTGATGAGGATTTTTTTTATATACTGTCGTCTCGTATCCCCCCACCCCCTTCCTTCCTCCACTTGCCTTCCCCTCCCCAAATCTGCTGTATCCAGTGCGTCCCGGTCGCTCTCTCTCTCTCTCTCTCTCTCTCTCTCGCTCTCTCTCCTCCTCACTCCTCAGTTTGACAATTGCTGCAATTCGCCAGCGTCACACAGCCTATCAGCCCCCCCCCACCCATCCACCAACCCTACAGCAATACAACCAACTCATACCCACCAACACCCCCCCCCCCCCCCGTCCCGAAGCAATCCCCGGCTGTCCTCCCCGGACCTCCCCCCAGTGGCCGTGGTCCCCTCCTGGGCAGAGGAAGCTCAGAGAGGACGCAGTGCGCAGGCAAACTCTGGAGCCTGGGACAGACACGGTGGGAGCAATGCGGTTGAAGTGAGGCTGTTTAGCCCATAAACACTCTAATTGCAGCTGTTTCTACCGAGTTAACATAATGAAGCGAATTATTCCCTTTAATTCCATCCAGGGACCTTGTGGAATCACGGCTCATTAAAAGTCCCCAGACCCCACTTTGTAATACAATTCTATTGATTGACTCTAATAGCATATTTTTTTTTTTTTTTAATGCTGCTTTATTTCTGTTTAGAGCTTTAATGAAAGTTGCACTTGTTGGTTGTTAATACTGAATCTGAAAATTAGATTTGATTAGAAATTAAGATTAGAAGAATAACCAAAGAGCTGGTTGTGAAATTAAATATGTGTCCTGAAGGGATTCTTCACATTCATTACATGGCATGATTTGGTGTTAACAGTGTGAAATGTTTTTATATTAGGCCTTAATATAAATAGATTAAAACAGTTCAATGTTTTCCATGATTTTTTCTGAAAACCCCTAATTACGAGGTCATTTGTTAATTCTTTGTTTTGTGTGACTGGTGATGTGAGTCTAAAGTGACGCACTTGTAAAAAAAAGCATGTGGCTCAAATGTCCCCAAACCAATGTGGGCCTTTAATTTGGCAAACACCCTGTGCTCTCGGGAAGGAGTAATCTGGATGGGAACCGAAAGTGGCCCATGTGGTAAATGGTGAATATGTCACTTTTGGCTGGCATGTGTTGTCGCTATGGCTCGTATACTCGTGGCTCAGATCCAACAAACAGTAGCGGACCGCCTAAGTGCCATCATTCCACGCAGTATGCGGACTGGATGACAGAGTGTGGCAGAGGGAAAGTGTGGGCCAAGTCTGGGCCAAATCAGTTTTTGCTACAGGGGATCTTACCTCATTCTCACTCTGCCTCTATGTGAAGGGATGTGGGTATTACAGACATAATAGGCCTATCAAGTAGTTGCAGATACACTGCAGAGATGCATGGTCCCGGCTCCTGGTTCAGTATTCTGTGGTAATAACAGCAGTGCCACAGTGAACCTGCACTCAGCAGCTATACTTTGTCAAAAACACAGGAGTAGTACAACCGGTGGTGCTGTGTGCAGAGCAGCCAGGCAAATTCACACCGTGCTGCAGCAAACACACAGCATTAGCAGCATACAGCTCTGGCGTTGTGTAAGGAAAGGCAATAGTAAACACTGAGGTGAAAATCAAACCAGTGAGATAGAATTACATACAGGCTGGATCACATGGCACACCATTTTTTGTGATTCCACCATACATAATAATTCAGTCTGGGAATGAACTCTAATAATTGCAATTCATGTAAAACCAGTCTATATATTTGTACTGATACACTTGATTGTATTCAGCACTCAGCAATCAATGGCAGTCAATAGAGTCTCGGCCAAGGCCCCTTAAATTCAATCAAGCTGATATTAATTGCTCACACTCACAGATATCAATTAAATATGCCATTTTTTTTCCATTCCCTTGGAAATCAGTGAAAAATCTCATTTCACAATGTTATAGAAAGTGATAAAAAAAAATTCCCCTTTTGTCCGGATCAGTGGGAAAACTTAATGGGTTCTTTCTGGGCTCGTACCCCAGCCTTTCACCAAGTTTCAAGAAAATTGGTTGAGCAGTTTTTGAATAATTCAGCTAAAAGACAAAACAAACAGCACTGATAACATCACCTCCTTGGCCGAGGTAATAGACGTCCTATCTTTGACTTTGTTGGTGTCATCACAGCTCAGATCGTTCTGGCAATCTGAAGTTTCACAGTGAGAAACATATTCAGGTGCTGAACATGTCGTTGAACGTCCCCTGACTCTCGTCTGTTAGCTCTCATCCTACCAACGACAGAAACTGCATGTGACAGCTGAAGTGACGATTCCCGAGCCAAGGTCGACTTTAATCACACTTTGAAACTGTGCGCCAACACACAGCGGAAATCCCGCCTCACGCTGTTTCTGTGTATCTTAATCGTGTCATTCCATGTGTCACTTGTGGTACGTACACAAACAGATCATAGAGCAGAGGAACACAGATCGCTGTCAGTGGTACAAATTGAAGAGCTCTGTATTGATCTGTGAAGGACTCTGCTTGTCCCTGTGACCCGATGTTAATGTATTTTCAGACGCACACACGTGTGTCTGCAGTGGCTCTCCCTGCGTGTGTGTGTGCGAAAGCCTCGGAGTGTGAGCATGCCTAAAGGAAGCTGCACTGAATAATTCACTGCTCAGACTCTACCTCACACACAGGCTAGAATCCCCTGCCCGGCCTAACTAGGACAGGGAGCTCTAAAAACCATCCATTCTGACATCCCTCGGCAACCAAATCCACTTGATTCTTGTCCTTTTTTTCCATTTGCTTCCCACTCTTCCTCCTGTGTTTGGGTTTGAAAGACAGGAAATGTCAGGACACGGCAGATGGGAGCTAATGGATGAAGTGCGAGGAGTCACAGGGAAGGGATGTAAAAGATCAGCACAGGATGTTTGATGGATAAACATTACAAACATGTTCCCCCTGTGAATTACACTGTTGTGTTGAAACATTCCACATCACAAGTTTGTGTGTGTGTGTGTGTGTGTGTCTGTTCGGGCCCTGCAGCTGGCAGCTTTCTCTGTCAACTCATACTGTCGATTTCCAGTGGCTTAGCGTGGCGAGAACATGAAGATTCAGTTAGAGAGCACCCGCTATTATTGAGAGGGAAATAAAACAGGGAGGTGGAATTAGGTGGAGCCGGTGAGATCATTAAAAGATCCCAGTCAGTGACTCATAGACTTTTATCTGCGAACACGGAGGAGGATCAAACCGGTCAATGCTCTAAGGCACCACATGACAACTCTCTCTCTCTCTCTAACACACATTTACATATACTGTGGGACTGCATTACGAGGGTTAAGCGTGCATGAGCAATGAAGAAGTTTAAAAACCCAAATCCTTTGAGGTTCCTGCATCGGCAGCGCTGGCGTTTGAATATCTATTTCTACCCAGAGACGGATGGGAGCAGAACCGGGATGAGAGGGGATTGTTAAATGTTCCAATGTATCCAAAGAGAGGCTTGTGTTTTCCTTAAATGTTTGCTCATGCTGAACAATGAGGGAGGTCATGGTAGCCATGTTTGAATCAACCCAACATGTAAGATGCGCCATATGAAGTTTTCTGCTACAAAATAAATATCAAGGTCATAAAGACATTATAGGGAAAAAATAAGGTGGTTATGCAAATAAGGATAATATATATTTCCATTAGCCAGCAGAAGAGCTATATAACAAGACATTAGTGTGGAGCTGATTTCCCAGGAAACGAGTAATGTCTTGATATTGAAATTTTAGAAGATGGAAAAGTTGATGTGTCTTTTGAGAGTTAGAAATATGATTGATATAAATTGTGAATGTGGAAACATTAAACACAGTAAATGGAGCAGTGTCAATGTGAAATAACTGGAAATGAGAATAAAGACGTGTTTGAGCAACTGTCAAATTCTGCCACAATTCTCCCAAAATGAACAAGACTAACAGCCTTGGATGTGTGCGGCTGTACTTGCACATAGTGCTGCTTCGAGCTAATGCTAACGTAAGTATGCTAACATGCGAGCCATCCCGATGAGAACACGTGGAGGTTGAGCAGGTGTAATGTTGACCACTAGTTTACTTTGTTAGCATCTTAAAACTTTTTAATAAACACAAAGCACAACCAGGGCCAATGTCATAAGTTATTACCACCCCTGTTTGTTTGGCTGTTCGTTTGGTAGGAAGGTAACTAAACTAAATGGATCCCCATGAAACTTGGTGGAAGGATGTGGCGTGGGTCAGAGAAAAAAACGATTACGTTTGGTGTGGATCTGAACCATTGGGCCCGGAACCAGGATATTTCATCTCTAGATCCAGCCAAAGGTCACAGATACATCTTAACTTTCACAGTTGGCTGAGAAATCAGCTGTTGACTGTGATCCCACAGAGCAGGGAGAGAGGAAGGTAAACAAGTTGGTCTGAAAAACCTGTTTTATTGATTAGGTATCAAAGTGCTTTAGTTGCAAATCACACCGCACAGGGCTCTTGATAGTGCAAGATGATGGACTCGGAGTGTTAAAATGTGTGTGTAAGACTAAACGATCTCCTGTTAATAAAACACAACGGCGCCAATGTGAGTACATGTGCCTGCTTTAATTTGTGCACGGGCGGTGTTTGGTACAGTCTGTCGGCTGTTGGCCTCTTTGCAGGAACATCAACAGATCTGTAATTGGCATTTACGATCCAGTGACACAGCTAATCCTGATTTAAGACAAATCAATTCCTCGTGTAACACCAACAAATGCAATTTAACGTGAGCCTTGCTCAGCTGAAATTAAAGAAGCTTTGAGATTGTGACAACCCTGACCACATCGAGATCTTTCTTGGATTTTCACCCAGCAAAAATCAGATTTATTCACCTAACTGACTTACAAATAACCAATCACACTAACAGTTATTCGATGGAAGATTTGGCCAGGAGGGATACAAAATTTGTATGTGTTTGTCAGATGAATAAAGAAAAATACAACGGCAGCTGTAGATGTACATTACCAGTCAATAGATGATCATAATATGCTGCTATGGTATTAGAAATGCTAGCAATGTGGTGCAGGGATTCATTTTTATATTGAATATTGCCAGTGTTTTTTGGAGAGGATTTCAGTGTTTGCTTCTCTTGAGGAAAACATAAATGGATTTTTTTTTATCTTCTCTGAACCATCACCCTCCACTGTTCCAGTCCAGGTCACTTCTGGCTCTTGCTCTGCATTGATAACACGTAGTAGGGCTGCGAACACGAGAGTCGAGGGTTCACAACAAAACTGAAGAGGAGTCGGTCTCGCCGCCCGCACGTTTTTTGAGAGCTGCTCCCGGGGGCGTGAGAAAGGAAGGAGGGGCGGCGGCTGAGGCAGAGAGTTCTAAATAACAGCTTGTTTCAAGTAGCAGAAAGGTCAAGTCAAATTAACTTTGCCTCTTCCTGGTACCCTGATACATCTTCGGAGCAGAGGCAGCTCATCGGTGGGGGCAAGCAGCTGTCAAGGTACTGCAACCAACAGCGGTTTATTGGATTAATGGCCTCAGCGGGGTCCCCTGAGGGGAGGGGGGGGGACGGTTTCCAAAACACCTCACCCACTTTAGCTACATTGCAGAGGTACAAGGTGAACCACACTTGCATTGATTTTTCTTTTATATACTTGAAATCAAAAATGCCGTCTTGTTGTAACTGATAAATAACACTGCTTTAAGGATCCATGAAAATAAAAGGCTGACGGGTTTTGCATCACACTTCAAAAATATTTTGAATCAGTCTTTTGCAAATCAATCCCTTGTCTGGAGAAATCAATACCTCTGTGAAATATTGTAAGAGCAGCATGAAATGATGGTGTGTCCAAGGACCTTCATATAATTAAAGTGTGGTGATGTTGCAACAGTGATTTGAAGTCATGCAGCTACGCAAATATGCAACATAGTCATCTCTTCAGTCTCCAGTAAGTAGATATGTATTCAGAACATTCCACTGATGATCATGCATATGGACCCCAGGTATATAAAAATCAAATCCAAAATATAATCCAATATAATTATTGTGATAATAATGATTATCATAGTAAGTATGATTGTAATTGTATTACCACTTTTATTATGATGATTAGTATTAGTAGTATTACTTTGTTTGTTCAAATGTCGCCAGTACAAGACCCAATTATCAACTAGTCTAATTAATCAATTATCATCGTTGGTGTCACTTAATTATCTTTCGATTGCTGTATTACACATACTGCTCTGCATGTGCCGTCATGCACAAAAGTGAATAAACAGTCTGACTGGGCATTTGTTGGTGAGAGGATTGCAACTCCTCCCATTTAAAACACAGTGTTTTCTAGATGGACAACACAAAAAGCTTCACTTGGTGCCACTTTCAAGAATTGTTAGACTTGCTCTCGCTCACAACCACAGCTAATGAAGCCCAGCAGCATTTATTCAAAGCTGTCAAGTTTTAATACCTAGTGATAGCCCTTATAATCACTCCCCACCCCGGTGGCCCACGCTATATCGGGAACAGTGAGTCTCCATTAAAATGACTTCCCACAGGAGGAATTTGGCCCTGACAGCACATCCCTCTTTTCTAATTAATGTTGTTGCCGAGCAACAACATGTGATATAAAGAAAAAAAAGTTTTATTTGTGGTCAGACCAACATGCGCGCGGCCTTGGAGGTTAGAATCCTGCTCATGTGGGCAGCAGTGCCTAAAGGGAGAGTGTATAGAGTAGCCTACGCTGCTCTGTGCAGTAAATGAGATGCACAGAGGTGTTGCACCAGTACATAAAACCTGCCTATAATCATTATGTTCTCATGTTGGTGTAATTTTCTTAATGACGCCCCTTAGTGTTAGTTTTCTTTTATGGGTGTTTTATCAGTTAAATTACAGATTTGATCTTAGCTAAGATCATTAGAAGAGACACCATAGAAGACGCAGGAAGAAAACCTATGAGCTAAATCCAATCCAAAGCTTCTCTATGCACTTTTTTTCTGCATCGTTTAAAGAGACTATATATAGTATATATTTTTGATATTTTATTCATCCAGGGTAATTTTTATACGAGCCATTTGGATCTGCACCAAATTTCACACACTCACACTCACTCCTGGTTTTCGTCAAAATACACAAATCATTCTCTGAGAAATCAACAAAATCAGTGAAAGTTACGTGCATTCGTATCTGGATGGTGTCAGGGGCGGGTTCAAGGGCGGGGCCAGGGAGCCACTGGCCATAGCTGACATCTGATTGGTCCCTGCCCTGTCAGTAGTCTGTATGAATGAGTTGTTCCATAACAATAGTAACAATAAATAGGACAATTTGTTATTTTCTAAGCTTTTTTGAAGTACACAATGTGCTTGAACAAGGATCAATTTTTAAAATATATTTAATGATGTGTAGCTTTGCTCAAACTTATAGAGCTAAAAGTAAACAAGGAATGACTAGAGCTGCTTTCTACACCCACTTATTATTTCTGCTCGTGTGAGGATGAAACAAGTCTCTCTATCTCACAGCTTCCTGGTTTTCCTGAAAAAAACTGCTTAACAGGCGCAACATTGTGCAGAGGTTTTTGGGGAAATAGGCCCTTGATGTTGAATTTTAAGGATAGTTGTATTTGTCACATCACCCTAGAGGACACTAGTTAATCCCTGCTCACTTCACATAGAAACTGATCCTTGCACCCCAGCTGCTGGTGGAAGAGAGAATTTTCCTGTGGGAAATGATCTACACCTTAAAACTAAGATACTCTCCCTCTAACAAATGGCTTGCTTGCTCCCCCTGTTGTCCACATACAGTAATACAGCCTGAGTAACTTCATGTGCAGGACATTTAACTTCCCGGCTGTAAATCGGTTTTTCATGTTGCACCTGTTCGGGTGTTTAACTTTATATTGAATGCATTTTGAACAGTCGGAGCTGTCCGTGGTGCTGAAGCAGTAAAAGACTCCACTACCTGTTTTATTTTTATTTTTGTTGAGGTGGCTCTTTCTCATCTTTAAACTGCACTTACCTCGCTGTGCTTAACATTATTCAAATCGTTCTCAAATTGCTGTAATTAAAGTGGGAACATTCCCGAAAAGCTTTTATCTGCCACTTGCATTTACATCATGCTATTACCTGAGCCTGAAAAGTGTGGACATGAATTTCTAACACTATTTTATTTCAGCTTTACCAATATACTATAAAACTACTTTTTATAAAAACTAAAAAAAAAAAAGATAATTGGCCTTTGGAAACATTTCGCTCAATACATCTGTATAAATGATGTATGTACACCATGTACTTTATAGATACAGCCCCAAACTATATCACAACTACTGTGGCTATGAAAAATATGACTGAAAAGAAATATACACTAGTTATATATGCAACACTGCCTCGACTGACACCAATCACTGTCACACTTGTGGAGGACAATATCCTAAACTTCCATTGTGCCTGTAGGGGGCACTATGACCCCATGTACTCAGTGACATACACACACCTGCTCAGAGTTTGTATGAAAAATGAACAAGAAATCAAACTGCAGACCTGCAGACCTGCAGTGGAGCAAACAAAGTGGGACAGCAGTAATGAAAGGTGATGACGTGACCTACATACACAGAAAATACGGGACACACACAAGCTGTGCTGCTGCGCACTTAAATAAAAACCAGACATGCACACTTAAAGGCACACAAGCACACAGAGAGGTTTCAGAAGAGTACAACTCTGCACAACTACAGTACACACACACACACACACACACACACACACACACACACACACACACACAAGCATTAGTCCCAAACAGTGTGACGGCTCATGTGCACTCCTTATACTTTCTCCTCTTTCCTGTCAGAGCCCTGTCACATTTTTGGTATTTTCTCTCCAGGGTTTGTCACAGTGAGGTGATGGGAGGACAAAGTCCAGAGTGAAAACACAATGACTAACTCTATAAGCAGCTGGGTAGTGGATTTTCCAAAAAGGGAAACATAGTTAAAAATAATTCTCCAGCTTTAGTATCTGATAAATCACAGCTACATAGGCAAGTTATGTTAGGTTGGAAGTAATTTGTCGGTATATTTGTATTAAAGCTGTTTTGAGGGTAAGCACATTGATATATATGTGCAAGTTTTCCAAATTGTGTAAAGGTGGACTCACAAAAAAAAATATTCAAACTGCATTTAGAATATTTCAAACTTATTTAAAATATTTGAAATATAAGGCTGATGTTTGTATTGATTATTGTTTTTGTCGATAGCTTCCATAAAGAGACAAAGACCAACAATGCGTCCGTCCATAATGCTTCCTGACTTCTTTCAACTGCTCTCGACTGAAAATGTGCATCGAAAACTCATCAAATGTGACGTTGATGCCATATGATCAAATTTTCATTAGGCTTTTCAGAATAACGCATCAATTTCAATAAATTATTAACACAAAAATGATCTCCCTCTGGAGCTTCCTATGATAACAGCACTGATGAGGAAAACCTGACATGTCACTGGACGCTATAGGAGTTAAGTCGCTCCAGAAGATCGCAGTACAAAGAGGTGCCAATGAAACAAAACAAAAGATGATTCAGATCCTCCTGCCCCACTACAGCCCCTCATTTCTGATGTAGAACACTTGGACGAGGAACCAGCAGGTGATCTCATGTTTAAAAAAGCCTCTTGTTTAGTCTAGGTGGCCGAGATACTGTAGAACAGGTTCCCCTGCAGTTCCTGTCGACTCAGCCGAAAAACTTTAAACACAGAAAACAGCTTGTGAAGCACAACATCAGCATGAAGCTAAGGGGACAAATGCACTGATGCAAGAGCCACACACACACACACACATTCTGTTTACATAGTGTAACTTTATTGTTTACACTATTATTACTGCTTATCACTACAAATATTGATATATGTGATTAACCTATAAAGCATGTGTTTAATTAGTTTATCTTTTTTGTTTTTCTTAAACATGTTTATTTTCTAGAAAGGCCAAATCATTTTCTAAATCAGCTGAGGCCTGTAGTTGCTTTATTTTATTTACAATTTCTTTTATAAAGTACAAATAAGCAGTTGGTTCTCAGGTGAACATTCACAGCAGCAGGACAGATTGGTTTCATTTTTGATGTTTTTAACGTTATTGGACAACACTGGACATGTGTGGCACAGAGACATAAGCGACATTATTTGTTGGTACAGTATTTTCTGTGGTCATTTGCATGGACCTGGATATAACCTCATAGATCTGTGTAGCGTTAATTCAGTTTTAGGTCTATTTCGGGAGGAGTTAACATGATTTTGTCTACCTCCTGTATCCGAGGAGCGCACAGAGATGTGGCTGAATACATTAAAGTGTGAGGCGGCTTTCATGTGCTGGTGCAACGCAGGTTACCTCCAGGCACTTAACAAAGGTTAATTAACATGAATAGCAATCGGCAGCTTGATCCCTCGAGCTGTAAATCTTTTCTCTCCCTCTCTTTTGGTGGAGGCACTGAAAAGCCAGTGTGTTACTGTCGATTTGAAACTTATTCATATTTCTGAACTGGAATGGCACACACATCCGTCAAGGCCCAACAGTCCCATTATGAAACCACATTTAAAGGGCCAGTGGGTAAGATTTAGATGAAAGGGATCTATTGGCAGATATTGAATAAAAAAAAATCCTAGTGATGTTTTCATCTAAATTGTATGAATTGAATTTCTTTACCCTAGAATGGGCCCTTTATATTTAAATTCTTTACATTTACATCAGGAGCGGGTCCTCTCTACGGAGGCCGCCATGTTTTTTACAGTAGCCCAAACTGGACAAATTAAACACCTTTTCAGTTTTTATGAAAACTGAACGTTTCCACAGGTTCTCTTTCATGTTTGGAAGGGAAGGGGTGAGGTGAGGGGTATTCAGCTGCAAATTGCAACTTCACCACTAGATGTCAGTAAATCCTACACACCGAACCTTTAAATTCACTAGATCCAGATTTTTATTTGGAACTGCACCAAATTGTACACAGTCATAAATATCCGTCCCCTAAACATGACGGATTTTTCATCAAAATCCATGAATCCTTGTAAAAATTTTGAAATATCACAATGTTGAAGGAATCAAAAAATTCCGCACACGCCTCCTGATCAAAATTCAAATTAGAATGTAATACTGTGTAATCCAGCTAACTAACAAAAAACAAACGCAGACAAAAATATAGCCCTCTTAGCCTCCTCTTCCTCCACCAAGGCTAACGCCATTATCACCACTGTAAAAACTAAAGTTCCCCTTGATCCAGATCTGCAACAACATTTTTAAGGGTTCTTCTTTGGGTCATGCAGTACGCCTCCACAAAATTTTAAAGAAATTGGTAGACTAGTGTTTGCATCATCCTGCAACAGCACATACCTCTAAACAGTCCAATTAAATTCGATCAAGCTGCACCAATATTTAACGTGTTCTTCTCTGACCCATAGCACATCCTTTCACCAGGTTATGTGATAATCTGTCTTGTAGTTTTTTTTTTTTGCTTACAAACAGACAAAACAAAAAACTGACCAACAAACAAACAGACGGGTGAAAACATAACCTCCTCGTGGAGGTAAAACTGTCTCACCACACGTGGCTGCACAGGGGATCAAACCTCTGACCTTTCACCCCCTGACTCTCTTTCAGGCCAAACCTGTAGTTCTTCATTACAGCACCGAAACGTCAATGTCAAAATAACAACATCTGAGCCTGTAGCAGTGACTGGGCCCAGTTTGGCTGACCTGTTGCCACCTCTCTGTGTCTCCCTCCCTGTCACTGGACCTTAAATGATAAATTCAACTAATCCATCCATTTCTGTTATGAAGGCTGCCATGGAGACAGGCTGAGAGAACTTTGAACATTCTGTGCACAAATGACTGACAGTCAAATTACACCTCGGAGACACTACACCTTAATTATTTGGTGCTACGAATCATTTTAACTTGAACGTAACTGAGGCTGGCAGTTGAGGGATAGGACTCTAGTCTTCTGTGGTACATAATTCAGAGGTGGGGAACAGCTTCAAACACACAGAAAGAAAGGTGCAGTTAGATACAGTTGGCAGCTGAAGCAGTAATGATATAAAAGTCTTTCTCGTGAGGGACGTGATCATTCAGCTTCAGATCTGTTTGTCTTTGAAGGGTTTCCATTGGACACCAGGTCCTGGTCTCTCATCAGTAATCAAACCGCTTTCTGATCACACGATCTTCCCGTTCACGACAGCAGGTGGTTGGAGAACCATCAAAAGGCCAGGAGCAGGTGTGTGTGTGTAGTATGTGTGTGTGTAGTATGTGTGTGTGTGCTGTCAGTAGTGTAACATTCACACTCCTCCCTCGCCACTTCTCAACCTCACACAGCGCGAGAACCCGGGCAAATTGAGCGCAGTCAGTGTTGGACAAAAATAGAACTTGATGTTCCCCAAAAGCTGCAAATGCACAGCTTTGTGCGTTTGTTATAGGGTTTATGGAAGCGCTGTTTTCTTCATCATCAGAGAGGAAGTATGAGGAAGTAACATGGCTGACAACTGTCACCTGAAATCATGCTCCATTCTCCGCAGTAATTATGTTGAATTCACAGCGGCGAGCTCCACGTCTCAGGGCTTTCTTTGGACATATAAAATTTGTCTTTAGAAATTCAGATCTTAATAACCTGCCACACAAATCACTGGTTCAGTGGATCTCCTGGGGTCCGTGGCACACTGCCAAGGGGTTTATGAGAGGGTTTCCACTCGTCTCATCGGCTTTGGTGTAATTTGTACATAATAAATTCATTATTAATAACATTTGGACTAACAGATGAGCAGCACTCTGTAGCAGTAAGTGGGGGGGGGGCATTGTGGCTTCAGTCTCAGGACGCTGGATGCTGATCTCTGCAATGGTAACAACATTCATAGAATTACTTTCCCTTTGGGAATTTCTCTTCAAAGTAAAAGCACTACTTTTTTTTATTCATGAATTCATGAAGAAATAACAGCAGTTCAGGAAATCTTTCAAACTCATATTTAAGCCACACACGTTAGCAGTAATAAAACAAATTCAGTTAAAAATGAATTAAATTAATGATAAAAATGGTGCAAAAAAAAAACTAAACAGAATCCAGTTGATCATAGGTCACTTTTACAGTTTCAGAAAGAAAGCTGCTACCAGCATAAACACAGGCCATTTTAAACAGGCAGGTGTAGAACAGGCATTATGCTGCTCAATTACAATTATCATAATATATGGATAATCTGTGTGGTGAAAATATTTTCTATTCAAGTCTAAGTTTTTTAGTCCCAGGGACATATATGTGGGGTTCCTGGAAGACGTTCTATCTTCTCGGGGGTCCTTGGCTGAGTAAATATTAAACATTCTGTGTAATATTTTCTCATTGTGACTGTGTTATTCTGGTAGGAAAGGCAACAAAAACACTCCCAAAACAGCACATTTGTGGCAGCCACCACCACCCCCGAAGACAAAAGCTTTAAACGCTCGATACAATTTTCAGTCATAAACAGATCGGTCCGAGTGCTCTCCTTAAAGCGTGGAGTGATTGTGCATAGTATGTACTCGGGCAAATTGAGGCTTGTGCACTGGCTTGATTTGAATAAGCATTGTGATTAAGTGGTTGTTCTGCGCTTGTAGTGGGGCTGAGGGATGTGGACCAGTCAGCTCCCCGAGGGCGGAGAGGAGATTCAAGCCTTCCTGGCTCCGTCTGCACTCCTCCAATGGCTGTCGGCTCTCATCCGTATCCACAGCTCCCTTAATTGCCTGATTTCCTGACCCACGTTGAATAGTTGGTACGGTGCGGGCCGGGGGTTATAATAATGACTTATAGTGACATGGCATGGGGAAGACTCGCTCCCTCGGTGATCACAGCTCGCACCAGCAGACTCCAGCCTCGTCCCAGACCTCTTGATTTAGTACTTAAATTAAATCCTCATATTAGGCTGTGTAAGAGTGTCTCTGGGCTGGGGAGACTCTTGTTAGACCATGTGACACCAAAACTTTCAGATGAACTGAGTGCATTCATTCCTCCTCTATTCAAATGTAGGAAGCAAAAAATCTAAACAACTGTTAGTTGTTGAATCTGTATCTTGACTGACAGAAATTATTTATCAAATTAAACATAAATTAAGATGAAAGAACAAGTCAATTTGCAATCGATCAACATTTTTATGCAACAGTTTCAATGATCTATTAATCACTGAAGTCCTTTACCATTCTCTATAGTTCTATCTTCGTATTTGTGAAGATTTGGTTCATTTATTTGTGTTATATGGCAGTAAAGTGAATCTATTTTAGGTTTGGACAGACTTCAAAGAACTGTACCATGTATTCTCATGCATTTTATAGGCTAAATGAATAATCAATTTATCTAGAAAACAATAATCAACAGATGAATCAGTTATGAAATCAATCACTAGCTGCAGCCCTAGAGTTGTTTTACCTGTACACTTGGATTTTAATATATGTTTTCATATATATTTAATATATATATAAAATATTTCAAAGATGATCCCTTGTGCTTTGGGACAGTATTCTTTAGATAAAGCTGCCAGATTATTCTTCTCTTGAAACGATATGTAGGCTAATCAATTTAGGACGGATGTAAAGGTTCAGTTATTAAGACCATCTATCAATGAAGAGAGCAGCTTCTGATTTTCACGTCACTGTTATGCAGCTCTTTTTGTGGAATTTGGGAACTGAAGTTGAAAAATTGTGAAATTCCCCAGAAAACAAAGCTCAAAATGTTCTTTTCTTTTTAACTCATACAAAAAAATCAATTCATGAATTAAATTCTATTTGTATGGCCCATATTCAGAAATCCCAATATGCCTCATGGCTTAACAAGGCGCAACATCCTCTGCCCTTAACCCTCGACTAAAGTGAAGAAAAACTACCAAAATAATTACATTTGCAGCGCTTTAATTTTCCAATAAAAAACATTATACAACATTATATATATATATATGTCATTATGAAGCTACATGTGTAATACTGAACATAGCGATTGCTTATTACCCCTTTCACCTTGTGGTTTTTGATATCATCAGGTCTCGATAAAACCATAAACACTTAAAATGTGTTTTTTACTTTTGTGCTGCGGTTTCCAAAAGCAAAGCAGGCGACATCTTGCTCAAAAATAATGTGTTCCTGACAGTCGGTGTTAGCTCTGAAACAGCAGACAAGACAGGGAACATGAAATATCTTTTAAGTCGTGTCCTGCTCGTCGTCTCGGTTTGTAACGTGCCGGCGTCGAGACTTTAAAGCGCTTTCAGATCTGCGACATTCGAGGATCGTGTGTCTCCGTGCTGACACGGTGCCATCGTTCAGTATTCATGCAACTCTCCCGAACACGTGCAGTGAGGTAACCACAGAGGTGGCCTGATGCGCTCGCTCGTGGCTCCGGAGTTCCTGAGGAAATCGACATCGCTCACGCTCTCACAGTCATTGGTGATTCCTCCTGCGAGCGCAACAATAATCTATGAGATGGAATGAGAGATAGAAAGACTTGGCTGCACAACAGCGAACAAATACGATTCTGATGTGAAATTGCAACAACGCATCTGTATCATCCGATCTATTTCATTTAACCTCCTCCTTCCTTATGTCAGCTGGTCACAAGTTTGTAATCTCTCATCAGAAGAAGATAACAAAAACAGATTAAAGTTGGAGTGCACTGTGTTCAGCAGGACTATTCCCCTCTGATCAACATCCCACTGGAGGGATCAGCTGTCGAACACTCACCAATGATATTTCCTCTCATGCCGAAACAACAATTAACTGGCCTTTCACAGCCTGTTCAGACCGCCGAGGCAGAACAGTATCGAGTAGAAATGGATTCATCCAGTTGCTCGTCTTTGTTGTTGTTCTTCAAAGCCTCATCGTCTTTCACTGACAGATCTGTTTCTGCGGCTGCTGTTTCTGCCAACTCACCCTCACACACCCTCAGAGGCTTGTCAGTGTGTGTGTGTGTGTGTGTGTGTGTGTGTGTGTGTGTGTGTGTGTGTGTGTGTGTGCGTGTGTCAGCATCCTATTCGGAAACAGTGGTTAACACGAAGCTTTCACCAGCAACCGATCAGCTAAGCTTAGCATTAAGACTGGAAAATGGGGGGGGGAAACTAGCTTGTTCAAAGATAACACGCACTACTTAACATGTCATGCCTAGGTTACTTTAGTTGAATTATATATATTGTGTTTTATTCGTGTGTGTAACTTCATTTTATTCCCCCCTGTGCCCTCCGCCAAGGAGGTTGTGTTTTCATCTGTGTTTGTTTGTCACCAGGATTTACACAGAATCTCCTCAGTGGAAGGATGTGGTATTCTTCAGGGAAGCACTCATTAAAGTGAGGTGTGGATCTGTGTTATGGCCAAAGAGATCATGTGGAGATCAGAATCCAGGTTCCCCAGCTCATCTGGAGCAACGGGATGCACATGGGGATCTCAGCTGTCGGCAATCAGCTGAGAATGGGGGGGGGGAGGGTATATGAGGAGGTTTGGTTTCCTCGCTCAGTTGCTTGTTTGCTGTCAGAGGGTCAACACCTTCAGTTGATCCTCTGAGTTTGTGTTTGTTGGTTTTGTGTTTGTTGGTTTTGATTATTCTAAGAGTTTGTTGTTTACCTGTTTTTATTTACCCCCTCATTTATTAATAACAATAATGTTGGTGATTTTAATCTGCACCAAAACTGGTCTGGAAGACAAAACAAGTTGCAGTTTTATGAAAAGTTAGTTATGGAATACTTCTTGGGCTCGGTGTCTTCCGCATTTGTTTTTCACACTTTGGAGTTTGCACCGCCTAAAAATGCAAAGTAACATATTTACTGGTGCTGGTTGGTGGATTTTATTACCTTTGACAGAATCTGGCAAACTTGTTCCAGGTCTTTATGCTAAGCTAACAGGCTGCTGGGTGTCGACTATTTACTGACCAGTGCTATCAAATGCCTTATTCCCAAAACAATTCCACTAATCTCTGGTTTTATTCAGTGACAAAAGAAAAACATGTTTTTACAACGAGGAGTGTTCCACAATGTGAGCATGGAGCTTAGCGAGACTATATATCTCCACCAGGAGGCTGCACTATAACGTCCCATCCTCCATTATATCCATGTCTAAAAATGCCAGTAAACCATACTCTGCAGTTTATTTATTACCAGGACTGAGGGTGATCAAATTCTGACAAACACTGGACTAAATGAGACCATTATGAAACTATTCTCTGAGCTCATGCATGGCTGCTCTTTTTGTTTCTCCCCTCGATTAGACAACAGAAACCTTCTCCAATTTATTCTCAAGTGCCACAGGCTGAGCCCACTTGATTTTTTTGCTGAAGCTTCGCCATAAACGGCCGCAATTTTCTCTTCTCCAGCATCGCTTTTTTTTTTTTTACGAAAAACGACTCGGTAAAGGTGAACAAGGGCAGAGAGGATGAGACCTGAATGGATTTAAGTTCAGGAGTTGTAGCAGAGTGGTTGATATATATGCAGTTACAGCTCTCACCCCGCCGCAGACTGAGTCACACGTAAGAGTGTATGAGCAATGAAAACACACAGTGAGGGTGTGAAGTAAAAAGACTGTAGGGATGAAAAGAAGATAGTAATAGTATCAACTGACAACTTTATTATTTTCTATACTGGGAAAACCAGACGGCTGTAGATCAAGGATATTTGCTGAAGGGAAAATATGTCTATGACTGTGGGTTTGTGCTTCTTTGCTACCAGCAAAGTCTTGTATCTGAACCGTATGTAATCCTGACACGTGATGCCTGCTGGTAAAGTGGTGCTGTGTGGTGCAACCCAGCAGACAGTGTCAGTGGGGCGGTGGTTGCATCATTTTTTAAATTGTTGTACTATCTTTTTCAGTTTATCCATTAAACCAGCAGCAATGCAAAACACACTAATCTATATATGAGAGCTAAACACGGTAAATAGACTGTTGCAACAGCTGAGGTTCAGCACAATTAGACAATAAATTCAATATGGATATACAATTGTTTTGTTTTTTTTATACTCAATTTGCTATATGTAGTTCCCCAGCTCATCAGGAGCAATGGGATCTCCCTCATTTAAACCCCCCCTTTCTCTGTGACTCCTATCTTTTGGTTTGGTCCAATTTTCCTGTTGTTCTATCTTTTTGATGGATTTAGTGGTTTAACGGTTGTTACCTTTCAGAACTCAAGGACCCATTTTGTTGCAGTGTTTTGTTATGTACCGTGTTTTGTTTTTTTTGGGGGGGGGGGGGTTGTAACAGCTGACAATACTATAAAGAAGAGTAATAACTTTCACACAAATTAAACATAATCAGCCGTGACTGGTATAAAACAATGTCCAGTTCATCCAGTTGGAACATTTCCCAGACTTGTTTTTCATTTATCCTTTGGGGGACAAAGCATCAGGTTGAAAACAAACCTGAATTAATACTTGAAGAATTAGTCATCCTCTCTTTACTGTCAACATCTGGAACAACATGAGTCACTGATGCTGAGGAGCAGAGCGTTGACCCTTGGGGAGGGAAACTAAACACAATATATTTACTCACACATATTTACCTGCCTACATGTGTTTGGATCTGTTGGTAAACTGACTCATTATTATTATTATTGCTATGGTGAATATTAATATAACTGGTTTTACATTTCTATTTATTGCAATGTTAGGGCTTCATGGTGATTAATGTGCACCACTGTAAAAGTGATACTAATAATTGTTGCATCTCAATTTACATATGTAAAACTATGATTGAGAGCTACATGCATGGTTAGTAAAACCCAGAATGTGTGTGAATTTTTTTTTTTATACAATTTCTATTATTCAAATTAAACAATCTGCACAGGACCAACCCCTCTGCTTCTTGCTTCAGTGAATTCATGGTCTCACACAGTATCATGAGAACAAACAAAGGTTTCCTGAAGCTATTTGACTTGCCTGAATATATCTAGGTTGATTAAACTGAGTAAACACAACTGTCTGGAAGAACAAGTTAATTTCATGTGACATTCGTAAATTGGAACTTGACATATTTAAGCAATACAATAACGTAATACAGTTACACTTTAAGTGAAAATAACAAAGTAAATATATAACTCAAAACTAATTGTTATATTGATTCACTTTTTTCAAGGCAATCTATTTACTAGATTATTTAGAGTAAGATCGACTTATTTATTTTTATTTTACAGTGAATGATTGTTGTGTGTGTGATGTGTAAGGGCCACCAATATAATCCTAATCACCAACTGGGACCATGCCAGTTCTGGAATATTATCATATGATATCTTTCAAATATTTTAAAAATATCTATTGTCTTGTTTTTGGCAGTTCTTTTATTTCAATTACCTTCACAGACCTTAATGCAGCTACAGCTAACATGTCACTGTAATCTGACTCTACAGTGGACATGGGAAAGGGGTAAAACATAACGTCTGTATCTTATGTTTTCTTACAGCAGCCACACTTCTTTAAATGGAGCGCCGTGGTGATGATCTGACATGGAAGAAGAGTGACTGACACTTGTGATGTTGGACTCTGGATGATCAGGCCTTAAAGTAGTGAGGGGGTCAGCTGTCAGTCACGCACCAGGGCAGAAACCGTTTCGGGAATATATACAATAATAACTATTAATGCAGGAGGGTAATGTGGTGATGGTGGAATATGCAAAACTGGCTGAGATGTAAAGGAAGCTTAGACTTTTGAGTTCAATATGATGGAACTTTTGAAATGCATGGAAAAGGGGTAAGATGGCTCTCGAAATTCTGGGAGAAGAGGCAGTGGGATGTGACAGCAGTGCCCAACTTTTATAACTAGGTCAGTTGGTACATCACTTTTCTCCCAAACCAATGCTAAAACTAGAGAGATAAAAGAAACTACACAAGGGATATACTCTATTGACACTGTTGATTTGTGTCTTTTCACAAAAAGGCTTTTACACTTGGCACAGATGCAAGTGTCAAAATTTTGCTTCTCTCTGTTTTTGGACCATTTTCCTCTGTTGTGTTAATGATGATAAATATGTATAAAGTTTCTTTTAAAGTCTGACACTAAGGCAAGATTCAACCCACTTAAACGCATTTGAAGGTTTGTTTGCTTGGTTTGCACAGGGCTACAACCTGCCATCAATACTCATCCTCTCCCTTCAAGACGCCCAAATAAGCCTCCTCATTACCGGCACAAACCTGTTTACTCTTTGCTCTTCCTGTTCCCATGTGCACCGTGGCCGACGCACACCGCGACGAGACGTGCATGTCCGCAGCAGACCCTGGATTAATTACGCAGAGGTAGGAGTCATCGCTTCACAACTTCTAATTAACAGCGGATAAAAGGAGGTGAGGAGGAGAAAGGGACGACAGCCGGACAGAGTTTGACATTCAACTGGCAGGATTTGCATCACAAGGCCGAGTGAGCACCGAGAACAAAGCGCTGCCGCTGTAATTCAGTTACACGACTTCTCTTCGGGATTAATTCTGAGACACAAAAGCCCCACCAGTGCAGAGTTGAGGCCACCTGTTGTCAGATGTTACATAAAAGGCTTCACGAGTTCATGCGCGCGGTAAAGTTACCACTCTGCTTTCCATCAGGCGAAGTGTCCCTCTGCAAGAAATGGGTCTTCTAAGAACTATCCAGCTCTGGACTGTAAGACTGAACCTCTTTTACATTCTGTTTCCACTGAATTAGCAGCCTCATTTGTTCCTCTGCTGCCGCCCCTATCTATCCGCGCTCATCTCCAGCACTTAGGGTGACACAGCGAGCGAAGACGAGCAGCAGAAAGAGAGAAGGCTGGAGGTCGTCGTCTTCTTCTTCTAAAGCAACACATATGATTCGGCAGCTCCTCCAGTCCATTGGGCTCGAGCAAGAATTTCAGGGGGCAGGTGTGTGATGATCCTCTAAATTATAGATGTGATGTTATGCAATGAAAGCTGCCTCTACTGTGCTGGTGATTGTAGAAAATAAAAGCCTAAAATACACTTCACTTCCCAGTTTCACTTCACGTGAAACTGGGAGCATTCAGCCCCAAACCAGTGGGGTAACTAGAAGGGCACTCAGAGAGCACATACTTCTGCCGTGGTTGATTGGCCACCTTATCACCATATTGCTCACATGTATTGCATCAGATATATATACCACATATCCAAAAATGTTCTGCAAAATGTTTACATTAAACACTAAGGAATATTTGTTATCGTACAGAATTTGAATAAACCCCCCCCCCCCCACCCCTAACCCGTTCGTATAAAAGTGGCAGTGCTCTTAACTTAGTCAAATTCCTCTTTAAATCAAATTAAAAATACTGTTCTGACTCTTCTATTACTGGGCCTATATGCTCGCTGCTTTGCTGAATCGTCTTTACTTCATGTGCTTGTTTCTTTTGTTACTGAAGCAGGATCATCCGCTGCCCAGTCTTTTTTTCCTCCAGAGGCGACAGCTCGGCTCCTTCGATGGACAGTGAGACTCTCAATTATTAATACACAAACACCCACAAGTTAAAAGCGACTAAGTCTGAATAATCTCATAAATGTAGTGTTCCATTGGCATATAATCCATTTACATCAAATATTAAATATATAATGATATTCAAGTCCTCTGGGCATATGATTTTTTTCCCCCAGTATGTTGTGTGCTATGCATATTACTAAAACATGTAGCGGTGCTTAAAACATTTATGTTTCGAGAAAAGAGGAGCAGGACGGGGGAAAAAAAAACCTCTGTAGGGCAATGAATTGTTTACCTGCATATTGTACGGTTGTTATTTCTTTTCTATCTCTGTTTCTTTGTGGATGACTGTGCACGTGATCATGTTAACATGCACGCATTGGAGTGTTTACAGATATTCTTGCCCCTTGACTGAACCTCAGGCAACATGACTTGTTCTGTGCGTGCATCGCTCAGTTTGAATAGAGGTAACGTACAGATGTGGATCAAAGTTGGAGAGTTCTCACTTTCATAATTCATTTTTCTGTCTAGCTGTGACAAATTACCACCTGCTGCTGGCACTGTTGTCTTATTATGCAGGATAATAATGATGCACTCTCACTGTCACAGATCATCAGTGTGGAACTTATTTTCTGGACATTTCCTTGCTTTAACCACCCTTGCTTACTCCTATTTCCGCTGGAGACATTTACCAAGGTGCCTTTCTCAACCCTCAGACAATATGTATAGCAACCTGGGTGTCATTCTCTCCTCTGTGAATCTCCACCTTATTGTGGTGGAGAATGATTCAGAAACTGTGCCAAAGTTCTTGGGTAACCACAGAATAGGGAAACCAGGGCCCCCTACAGGAGAGCTCATCTGCGAGTCAAGAACAACATAGCTGCCACCACGTGGACCAACCACCCATTGGGAAGGACATCGACCAAAGGCAGGGGCCTGGAGATGCTGAACCACGGCATGAAATACTAGACGGGTGCCTCCTGGGCTCCTCCCTTTGGTGGATAAACGGGCACACCCAACCAGGAGGGGACCCAGGGGTGGACTCATAACTCACTGAAGGCATTACATATCCCATCTGGCCTGGTATTGCCTCGGATGGATGGATGGATGGATGGATGTCATTCTGAATTCCATCCTTTACTTTGAGTCTCACGTCGAAATCCATCAGCAATATATAGTATAACAGCTATTCAATGAGGAAAAAGTGTGAGCCATACACTTTACTCACAAAGCAACGTTCTTTACTTTATTTATTTATTTTTAAATTTTTTTGTCTATGAAAGATGCTTGCTTCACTGATTAATTGACCATTGATGGAACTTAAATAGATTCTCGGAAAAAAAGTTCTTGTTTCTTTGGCTTTGCGTACTTTTCAAGAAAGATTTTATGCAAGTTAAAATTCTCTGTAAGGACTTGAGCAAGGGAGCGTGCACATTCATCACTATTCCCGTCTTTCTCCTCAGCTCCTGCTGAGTTTAAAGGAGCCATTCTCGTCGTCAGTCACAGTCGGCCCCATACCTTGCCCGTCCCTTCCAGCTGTCCTGATACTGGCAGCCGTGCATGTGTACATGGGTTATAGGCTCTCTCCAACCTGCTCTCACCATGCCAAAACCCTGAGCTCAAAATAGAATCCAACCTCATTTCATGCCTCGTGAAGCTCTTAATTCGCACCGGAATTGGATGCTTCATTTGCGATAGATAAATTAGGAAAACGAACAAAGTCTGTTTTGTCAAATGTTTCACTTCTGGGTGAAACTTGACAAACCTAAAGGGACGATTTCACAGAGGAAAAAAGCTTCGTCATAGAGAGCACCGCTTCTTTCTCAGGCTCTGGAGTAAAATACACTTAAGAAAAGTGCAACTTAAGAAAACACCTGGGAAAAAATAGACAAAACACACAAATCATCTTGTTCTATTTGACAAAATGTGCACTGTAAACCATCACAACACAACCCAATGGGCGAACATGCTGCAAGTAGCAGAGATGAGAAAAGCTTTTTCAGGGAATTAAAAAAAACATGAATCTGGCAGGGACACACTCATCGTCCAATTTGTGACTTTACTAAAGTTACTGAAGGTGTTTCAGGTTTTCCTCATGTTCCATGTTGCACTGCCCCTGCATGTATGAGCGAACCCATCTTCTTTCAAAGCTATATGAGTTTTAATACCTGTTTCAATTCAAGCTGATTCGTGACATCAACTCAAGCGAAGGGGAAAGTGATTTTATTCTCCACTTTTTTTTTCGCAAAGTGAAAAGAGTTCCCCTCGTATCTGTTCGAGTTAACCTGCAGCAACGATATCAAATTCAATTTCTTCTTCTGGAAAATGTCTTATCAGCCTGCGAAGAGGTTTTATTAATGAGAATCGTGGCAAGGATTTATAAGATATTATTTGATTTGGATTCGGCAGAAGTAATGCCCAACGGACACAAATGAGATAGACAATTTCTGCCGTTGGTTTTCTGCAGCACTGATCGTGCCATCGCTCTGCTACTTTATGTAAGAGCTAACCAGTGGAAGTCTGGAGGTCTGTCTTTGCTCCAAGTCATCAATCAACTGCTTCTTTGAAAGAAAGTGCAAATGTTGGAAAGTTTCTATTTCTAATCTTGAAGACTAAATGAGAAATAAATGTCTTTTATGGTACATATGTATGTGTACTGTAGCTCGATGGATTCTGTCCAGTAGTCTAACCTTTCTCTGGTAACCATTGACCTTTCCTTTTGATGTGGACATCACCCCACCATCCACGGCCATTTTCAAAGTGGAGCTTGTCTCTGAATTCTCGATTTTGTTGATGTTCACTGAGAAGAGAATCGATGACAGGCGTTTTTTTCCGTATTTATGTGTTTATCAATGTATTCCGGTTAATACAGAGAGAGAGAGGTGCCATTTACAAGAATTACACACAAGACATGTTATGTGGCCAGTTGAAAACAATACACAGACAAACCTTCAGTATAATTCACCTCCATCAACTATCTCAAAAACATAACTCTTGTTTAATTCTGTTTTGAGTTTGCACCCTCGGGCAGGTCTGATAAATGAGCCGGATTTTCTCGTTGTGTTTGGCTGTTACATATGCAGCGATGCTCAGAGGGAAATGACAGCATCCTGCGTGCTTTGCGATCCCCGCAGTCTCACATTCAGACGGAAAAAGCCAAGTCTCACACTTTCATCCTCGGTAATGGCCTACACTTCTACACCCACTGTCCCTCTCACTCTGCTTACTCCTGTGTGAAGGAGCACACGTGTCCACTTGGTGGTAAATGAAACAAACAGGCGTCTCTACTGAGAAGTACTCGGGGCTCCTATACCTCTCCTGAAATTGTCTGCTTTCAGCATAAGCCCTCCACTCTTGAGCCATAAGCCATTGCTCTCACTGTGTCCTGTGTAGTCAAGTTGTGTGTGTGTGTGTAGCAGGGGGCTGCAGGGCTGCGGGCTGACTATGTCCAACACATGGCACGCAATTGTGTGCAATCTGTGACTAGCAAGACTTCTGTCGCCACGAAGCACGGCTGCAGCTATAGGTGGGCCAGAAGGAGCTCAGAGCTGTGTGGATTTTCATCATGGCTTGTTTTGATCTCACTTTAGCAAGCTGCAGGAACTCGACGTTTCCTGAAATCCCAAACGGAGCTTCAATTAACTGAAAATTGACATTTCCCCTGATGGCCACGCGCACAGAAAAAAATGTCTGATGCAACAGTGCAACACATTGTGAAATATTTTATCCACAAAACACCATTTTAATGGTTAAAGTCCCCAAAGAACTAGTGCAACAACAAGGCTAGTTCCTTTGAGGGTTTAAAATCAAAACACAATACAGTACAAGAATCCAGAATTGTCAGCTTTCAATTCCTGGTATTTGCATCTAAAATATCAGAACAACTTAGCACATCAAGCCTTTTTTGAACAACTTTTGAAGTGACTGACAGTTGTTTCTTGTCGCCCAGGTTTTATATGTACATCTACCCTTGTGTTTAGCCTTGGATTTCACCCATAGATTGTGTATAAAAATGGACAACATGACTGCTCCCCAAAAGTGAAGCCGGAGCAGACTGACAAATGAAGGATGCAGAAGTCATGCAACCACACCAGTAAATGTTTTTTACTAAAAGTGTCTGTCCTCTAATGGAGCATTAACAAAAGGTTCTTGAACACAACTTGATATTAATACCAGGAGATAAAAGCTAGAACTCTTGCAGGAGCTGGCCTAAAGTAGTTCTGGTTCGATAATGTAACTTAACTACTGGCTGTCTGTCTTTTTTTTCAGGTAAATATTTCTCTCCTGAACACGGGCATGATGTTTTCATTTGATGTGAAATGTCTGTTGTTTTTATGGAGAATGGACACTTTTGTCATTACTCGCATTCAGATTACTGGGAAAAACAACCCACTCTAACAAGCAGCACTTGATATTATATCTGTTCCGCAACCGCTATTATAATTATGCAATTAGTTGTACAACAGCAGTAATATAGACCAGAGGATACTGAGCTGGTTGAATTGCATAAATACCCTGCACATAAACCTAAATCTGTGATTTCAGATTGGGGTTGGAGTAACGCCATTCACAGTATTAAAATATTTATAATATAGATAGAAAAGAAGATAGAAATCCATGCGTATAGATAAACAACACTGTAGAATATTTATATCATAAGTATCAAGTCATTGCTTTTGCAGCCATGGGAGCCCATGTGAGATGGTGTAGAATATGACATTTATATTTTACATCAAATTAAAATAAAAACACATTGCTCTGCTTGTCCCAGTACAAATTATTTGAATCTTAAAACATGGTCACCACAGTCCCTGCCCTTCAATCAGACTTTAGTGTAAGTATTCCACCTCACATCTCTTCCTGGCACCAGAAGTTACCAAAGACCAGTTCAGATCTGAAGAGCAGCTGTCCTGTGAAGTCTGCAGTGTTCAGATGTTAGGTATCTGCCTTTAAATTGTGAAGCAGCTCCAGAGCTGTTTAATATTGCAGTCTCATATGAAATTTATTAAATTTGCCACCAGCCAAAGGTTGTCCACAAGGAACAACCCCCCCCTGAAAGTCTTCACACAAGAGCAATTAACACTCAAATGAACACAGGACTGACAGTTTGTCCTGACACCACCGCAGAGAGACAGAAATCCCACATGGAGCCACAGAGTTAAGTGAAGCACAGACCATAATCTATCCATAGCATCATCAGCGGCAGATTACAGTTCAGGCGTTTACTGCTGCGCAAATCAAACCCGAGTGACTCAGAGAGAGAGAGAAGAAATGAAAATAAAGAGAGGGGGGTAAAAAAAATCTGCATCGACAACTTTTTTTTTCTTCAAAGAATCAACTGCTCCGAGCAACGTTCCCACTGTCTGACTCCCATGATGCTCCTCTGATGCAAACACTGGCTCCACTGTCTGCAGCAGCCGAGAGCAGCGAGAACACTTTAGCAGCTAATTGTCAGGGTGAGGGGAAAACTGGCTTTAGTGTAATAATGCAGAGGAATGGGCATCATCATGGTGTCTGACAATATTTGTACATCATTATTTTCAAATGCATGAGCTCTTTTGTTCTTGCTCTGTGCCGCATGAACATGGAACTCCAACCTTTGCACTTTGCTCTTTCTCTCTTTTACATGTCAGGGATTTGCATTTGATGGAGGTAACGGTGTAGTTTGAGATTCAAGGGGCGTCACTTCCACGTTACAAACTCTCCTCATTCAACTGTGCTCAACTAAATACAGTTTTCCATTCTACGGTACTTTTATCATCAAATCCAGGTTAATGTGAAGGATGAGGAGGAACAGGAGGGATAGAAACAAGATCCATGATGTGAGAGGGACACTTCAAATCTGAAGGCCACAAAATGTGCCTCTATTGGTAAAACTACAGTATGTGACATTATGATTACTAACAGAGAAAAATAATCCACTTTACACTCACAAATGCAGTACTTAACCCGTCCACCCACATAAACCAGGCTATCAAACTATATCAGGCATCCAGTGATGCTTAAGAGCACTTTTTTTATTACATCACTGTCATCATGAATTTCACATGCTACCTGAGTGTTAGTGTGATAAGTGTAGCAATGACTAACAGCCTGATTGTGTGGGCATGACCTCGACACGTTCCACAGACGTTCACAGCATCCGTGTGTGCAAATGGACTCACTCTTGCAGCTCGCGTTCCAGGGCTGGTATCCATAGTAGCCGGTGATGCGCAGTATTCGCTCCTCGATGGAGGCGCTGTTGATGTCCTCGACTGAGCGGGAGGACTTGAGGTCCTCCTTGATGGCCTCGTCCACCACCAGGTACTTGAGCTGTCTGAGCTGCGGGCTGATGTCCGAAAGCCGTCTGGGGCTCACGTCGGGCGACTTGCGCATCCCGCTGCAGGGAGAAGAGCACAAGAGGCTTGTGATGGCGTTACAAGACCAAAGTGATAAAGGGGAGCCGGGAAAACCTTCTATGTGGCTTGATGAGATAAGAGTTCTCCTCGGCTAAAGCAGGGGGAGTCGGTGCTCTATGTTCCACAGAGAGCGGCGTCAGGGGCCCCTGCAGCGCCTCTCTTGTACAGTACAGAAATCATCATCCTCCACTGGCTCTGCACTACAGTGTGGAAGACACTAAGCGAAAGTGACCCCTCCTGCAAACTGTTGTAGCCTATACCATGCACTCACTGTGCAACATCACATTATAGGCTTATATAGGAATGAGGAACTAATGAATCGATCGTGAGTGATGTGTAGGGATGGAGGAGCTACACTCGTGTCATGTATATGCGCACTGGAGCACAAAATTGCGCACAGTCGCAACCAATTAAATGCACATTTTATCATATAAATACTTGTTACCCTGCGTCCACCAGGTGAGTTTAAACGAAAGGAAGGTATTGCAGTAATAAAGCTCTATAATATGATGACGCTGACAAAGTGCGGTGACCTGAAAGCCTCTTTGCTGATATGAAACCCTCGACGTGGGAAAACAAAACATTTTTAGTGATGCACTCCGTGCGTAAAAGTCCCCCTGTGGTGCCAACATCACAAACACGGCCGAAATAAATGTAATCTCACTCCAACTAATTAGCACTAGCAACGAAAGAAATGAGATTCACATAGATTTGGCTTAGCTTGATATTTTCTGCCCTGAAAAAGTCATCTCACTTTATCAATGCACCTGAGAAATCAAGTGCGCAACAGGTCAGCCGTGCGTCCTGACGCACGGCTGGAGGCTTATTTTCTACAACTTTAAATGTCTTACATCGGCATCAAAGTAGTCGGAGGTCCAAGGTAGCACATGCAGTCCAGATGGGGACGCCCGACCCGGTCCCACACGGTGCCCTCTCCTTCCCCGTACATCCTCACGGCAGCTACTGTGGATCTGAATCCTCCTCGAAGGAGACGAGAACCATCATCCTGCTCCTTCTCCTCACCGACACCAACATATGCCTGGCCACCCCACCACAGACTGTCTCTACATCAAGAGGCTGCAGCGCTCTGCCTGTGGATACCGCTCGGTCCCGGAGGCACTACAACAGCGCCATCTAGCTGATTCCACTGGAACTATCATCATCTCCAAGTCGGACATACAGGGAATACATTGTGGCAGCTGTGTCAGGTACCTGAAGGACCACATCCACCACAGGGCCCCAATCATGTTCATGCAACATATCACAATTTCTAAAAGTTATTCTAATTGAAATAAGCTCAGACAGCATGCAGTCTCTGCTTTCTCCTAAACCTTCTGTATGCCCAGGCCCCAAAAAGCCCCCTAGTGGCCCCTGCATCTCATTCTGCACATATCTGACCGCACCTTTACTGACTCATCACTCTCCTTCATATCTTATATGAAGTGTTTGTGAAAAGTACTTTTCTCTGGCTTTGTGGATCCAAATAGTTCAGTCAGTGAATTACAAAAGAAGCACACAGCGTTCTGCAGCAGTAACATTGTAAACAAGCTCTTTCTTGTCCTTTTCCATCAGAGCGTCACATTTTGAAAGGCACAGCAAGTCTCCTCAAGTTAAAAATATAATTCAGAGCCATGCTTTGAATTGTGAAGTTGGTGTTTACATTTTTTGATCTAACTAGGACATTTATGTGTTTCAGAACCGTATCAGGTGCTCCAAGTTTAGTGGGTTTTTTTTTCTCAGAACATCCACCATGATATTTCAACTATACTCTTATTTTCTTGGCATCTCTTCATTTGATTTCCTGTAATTTCTTTTGCTTGTGTTGAATGAATATAAAAGAATAAATGTGACTAATTTGTTGAGCAGAATATGTCGGAAACTGCCCATTTTCAAGCTTTTTAAGAGGTTTTTGGTTTTTTGTTTTCCAGTAAAGATGTATCAACATAATCGGCTGTTATTGGACAACTTTTCCCAGAAACTATCACTGTAGCTTTCATAGTAATTCACAGGCAACCGGAGTCCCCTCTGGTCTATTATTCATGTCCTGCTCTACATAAAGAACCCATCAGCATTCCAAGAGAATGGCAAGACCTGTATTTCAAACGTGTGAGTGGAGGTAGGAATTAAACAGTAGAATTGTTGTTTCTTTTCAATAACACAATTACATGGATGAGGTTGATTATCTCCAATCAGAGCCGTGCTTCCAGTAATGGGCTGATTATGTTCACTGGTGGTGATTATGTTTACTGGAGGATTAAAAATCAAGTGACTGTCTTTGCCTCTGTGTTCCAGAAGTGTGACCTGTGCCACACGAACAGTACACTTGTGTTTTAGTTTTTTTGAGAAACTGTTAGCAAAGGAACATAGATTTTATTTATTAGCCTAAAGTACTTTCATCAAGTTTGCCAAAGTTACGATAATATGCAATATTTTCCGTTGCTTCCTGTCTATGCATGCATGCAGTAAAAATGATCCTGTGGAGTGGAAGTCTACCTTGCATGTGTTGGGTACTGTCCCCAATACGTCCCAGGTCTGTGGTCCACCGGCTGCATTGCGTCTGCATCCTATTCGGGCTCCTGACTGCGGAGAGCAGCACAAGTGCACTGGCTGTTTTTTTTGAAGACAGGGTTTGCATCGATCAGTGACCAGAGAAAGGGGCTGGGGTGGTGGGTGGGGGACCTGTGCTTACTCAAGCAAAAAAGAAAAAGTGGAGTGCAGTCATCAATAAACGGGTCAACACCCCCCCCATTGACAGGGAGAGAGGAGGATCAGGTTTATCGTGCATAATGCACCTCTCAACTTCACAGCTCAGACGAGGCTTAATCCATTCTCACTGTTAATACTGTTTAGTGATACACACTGTTAATAATGTGGACACCTTTTTTCCCCCCGGGAGAAACCCAGCTCATAAATATCAAAGCGGCGGATACAAGAAGAAAGGGGGCGGGGGGGCTGCTAATATATTCAAGTCATTCACTGGCATCCAGCGACACCGCCTTCCACTCCAGCAGACCTCTGATGGCAGATTAATTGGTGGCCCAATCTGCAGGGCACTGCACTCCTTTCTAAATATGGAGCGAGAGCTAAAGCCCGAGGCCACAAGATGAACACAGGAAAGGTTCCAAACACATATGAGATAGTCATTCAAATAATCATTTGCTAATGACATATAATCACACTTTTAATAATCCATTCGTTTTATTTCCATACACTTCCAATGGCTTTTTCTATCCGGTTATAAAAAGCACAGGTCTACATCACGACATTAAGATTGACTCCGTGCCATTAAAAGTCTCAGTCAGCCATGGCAGTGGAATGAAAGGCAGCCATTATTACTGATGATTATTACGGCTACTTGTCAAAATGTCAGTCAGGAAAAATGGGGTCTAAAGTTTTTTCTTGGAGCAGAATTGTCGAGCTGTGCAACACACACGCAACTAGTGGCTTTACCTGTCAAGATGTCTGCAGAGCAAAAGGTCTCTGAAGGTCAACTAATGCTGGGATTATAGAATTTTTTCTTGATAGGAAGGTTTATTATTGTCGTTTTGAACCTTTGCACTAATCTGAGCTTCTTAATTGCGATTTTAAAATACGCTTACAAGTAAGACAACAGCTTTTGGATATTGGTGAGTTTTTCCCCTGAACATATGATTCTCCATATGTTTCTACTATAAAGGCATATTTTACATTAATTGCCGGGTCCACAGTTTTAAAAAAAGAAGTATGTTGTGAATCCTCTCTGTTCTCACCATCAATATTTAATGCAGCTCCCAGCCTGGAAACAGCGCGACAGACTGCTGCTGATTGGCCGATGCGGAGCGAGAAGGGAAACTCTGAGCCAGTTAAAAGGCCACGTTCATCAGTGTATTTAGGCACTCCAGAGGGGTTTAAACATTTTATTCCTTTTTTACATTTGCTTGTCACGAGGAGCAATTTATTGCTACGACTCAGAGAGACATTTGTTCCTCTGTGGCAGAAGAAGGTGCTACAGTATATACGTAGAAACGTTATTCCAGCCAGAAGGACATATATAACCTTTATGGAATCGGCACCCTGTAGTCCCAAGGGCCAGGGTGATTTCTTCGGGCTGTATTTGTTATTCAGCTGCCATTATTAGTAAGGTTGACACACAGCTGGAGAAAACCCAGCAGAATCTCGGAGGAGGCGAGGACCTGCTGGTGCCATTGTGTGTCAAGACGGAGAACCAGTTATCCACCCAGGCAAACGGCTCTGGTGGGAAGAAAAAATTGGCAACTTCTATCTTCTTTTCTGGCCAGAATTAACTGCCCTGATTTCCATTCTTAGATGCTCCCTTTTTAGTTTTTTTTTCTTTTTTTGACAACTGAAGACAAGACAAAAATATATGATTTAAGTTTGAGACGTAGCCATGCACAGCCTCTTCTTGTGCTGCTATATTAATATTAAAAGACACCTCTGAGATACTAAGAAAACAGCACTTCAGAGGGGCTCTTTCAGCTGACAGTTTCACAACAGTTCACAAAGACTGTGCACTGAGAAATGGGTTTCATTAGCACATAGACGACGAGCTGTGCTCTGCGTATAGCCGTCAGATAAATGCAAACAGCCTCTGATCCGAGTTCCCCTCTAAATGAAACTCATCACTTTTGACCGTTACTCAGTCGCAGCCATGCTTGTTATAGAAAATAGAACTAACATACATTTTTTTATAATGTTATGAGCTATTGTTTGTCAGCAGGATTACACAAATCTACTGGATGGATAAATTTGGTGTAAGGCTGGGGTGTGGCCTAAGAAATTCAATTATATGGGCAGATCCCGGGATTTGATTTCACTATCTTTTAAAATTTTTGTGAATTTCTAAAGATATGACGTAGAGATCTTTATGAAAAAAATCTTTTAAGGGAGGTGAATCTTTTTGTCATGAAATTATTGCACAGTAACAATGAGAATGGATATTTTGACAGTTTGCTGAAAGTTTCGATTTCCATGATGTATGTTTCTGATGCAATACCTGTACAAAGTGGCTAATCAGACCTGGCAGAGGTGTGTGTGGTCTCCTAGTTCCTTCGTTAACATGAAAATCTGTCCACTGTTCTTTACGTGTAAATATCTGCTCCTCTCCTGTCGTATAAATGTCTTCTTTGCTTATTTTTTTCCCAAATTTGGCAAACACCGCATGTTGCAGAGCAAAACCCCACCACAGTGATTTCCCCTCAGTCCTGAAGGTTGTCTGACATTCATTGCTTCCTCCTTTTGAATATTTATAACCAATTATTTTCAGTTTCGGGCTGCAGAGACTTGGCGGGAAGGAAGAGAATCACGCCACTTTTATTCTCATAAAGCCATTATGGGACCGAGCAACTGAACCTCAAATCAATTTTCCCAGCATCCTTCATGTCGTAATGATTTGATTACAAATTACGTTGGTCAAAAACAAAGAACACTTTGCCTTTCATCATCTAATTAGTTGTCACAGCATTTTCTCAGGGTTTTTTTCTCATGCTTGCTCAGCTGAATATCCCACTCGGATGTGACCGACCCAGATGTCAGCTTTACTGGGATGACAGAGTGGAAAAGACGGGGGGGAAAAAAAGTGCTTTGTGTGTTTCAGCATGACTCATGATGTTTCGGCCTGTGTATGACCTCTTGGGAGAACAACAGCAGATCACATAATTATATATTTTAATGCATTTCAAGCACCTAATAGATGTAGTTGTACGGAGCAAAGTCTGAGTCACGATGACCTCAAAGTGTCACACGCTGCAGAGATTGGAGGTTTCACTGCAGACGGAGTGAACACCAATGGCTGCAGCATCCACTCGCCCTCTCCTGCCTTCTTCTGGTCCTGTCAGTTCGTCTCACCTCTTAGACATTCAACTGGCGCAGTGTGCATGTCCCGCTAAGTGTTTGTCATGTGCTTTTTATAAATATGTGTAACTGGTCTTCTTTTCAGGCGAAACTCTCCTTTTTCAATAAATCTACATTACCATTTAGAAAAAATATAATCACCTCTCCCTCACAGCAGTGAAATGAAACCACAGTGTTTGCAGTAGCAAATGAGCGCAGTTAGAGAGCTGGCGGTGCACAGGCAATGTTTGTGCTTGAGGCCTCCACGCTGCATTCCCATAGTCCCAGTGTTTAGTCAGGATATAAATAGAGTTGCTCCACCATCAGAAAGCAGTGCTGTAGGGTATTGGTTCCAGTCGTTGCCTTGGTCCAGTCCAACCCACACCCTGTCCCCCGTGACCCCTGAGTCCTTGGACTGGCTGGTGCACGAGGAGCCAAAGTTTCAGCAAAAGAGCTGATGTAAAAACAAAAATGCCAATTTTCTCCTGAGCAATTTCTGCAGTGTGAGTTTAGCTTGAAGGAGTGTTTGCTCTATGTACAACAAACCAACACAAAACTCTTGCATTATTTATTCAACATTCACCCCTAATGCGATGCCAATTCCTTTTAAAAGAATAGAATCAGATTCATTGTACTGATGTGTTTCTCGATTTCAGCTGCAAAAATCATTCGGTTTTCAGGATTAACGCACAAGGCTGTGCTCTTTTTATTTTCACAGCTCCGGCCCAGGTAGTTTCCTGTATGTATGTATGTATGTATATGAATGATGCAAGAAGATCAAATAGCAATATTAATGACAAGGAGCGGTTAGTGTGTGTGTAGAGCGGGGTCTGCAGGGGATACAGGCCTGTTCTGCCCTGATACACTCCTGACTGACAGCCTGCTCACGTCTACTGACAATTGTACTGTTTGTGCGTGGGTACAAATTAAAAGCAAACAAAGGAGACAAACTGCGGGGGCATTGGAGGATGTGATGGCCTGAAGGGAAGGTGTGCTTCAGCTGGGAATGTGCCATGTTTGAGTCTCTCCGGATCAGCAGATGCAAACTCATTGTGCTGAAAGAACAGCCCTCGCAGCACGTTTGATTTGCAGCTTTTTATATTCAGTCCTGACGTTCTTTTTACATAAAACACGAAAACTCATTCAAATCTTTTATGAAAGATTATGGTTTTGTAACAGAAGCAAGACTGTGAATATTTAGATTTTTATAAAAGAAGGTGCAGTTTTCTGGTGATCACTGCGCTTTGTCCACACAAATGGCGCTGCTGCTTAAATACACCATCAGCAGGACACAACAGATTTTATTAAGAAATGTATTGTCGTGGGATGGCAAACAGATGTGAGCCACTTTGGGCAATGATGCTGCATTCTGGGCTTGAAGCTCGAACAAATTGGATGTGAGCCTTAAGTGGCTCACATGTAAAATAGCTCATGTGGGCCCAAATATCCCAAAACAAATGTGGGCCTTTTTTGGCAAACATTGCAATGGCAGGAGCAGATTTTAGACAGAATCAAAAGACATCAATCAATAAATAACTGAGGAATGAAGCAAATACGAGAAATCATGGAACGGGGTCTCCGTAACATAACTGAAAACATAAGGAATTTTGTTTAAGGTGAGAAAAGAAAGACATTTCAGAAGAAATCTAAATGATGACAGACAATGGATATTTAAAGGTAACTTATTTGATATTATTATGTGATACAAAGGTGACAATGAAGAGGCTCTGATCAGAGGCAATAAACAATAAGGAAAGTTACAAATTAAAGCCCTTGAATCTGCAGTCTGTTCTATTTAGCAGCAGTTTTCCTATACAGCACGCTCTGTGGACTGAGTACACTGTGATCTGTTTAAACCACATTATGCAAATGAACAGACCCGGCTGCCATTAGGTGCTGATTCTGAATACAATTATATTTGTACAATATCAAACCGGCAGACATTCTCAACAGTTATTACCAATTAGTGTGCGCCCCGCAGAAACGTGTTTTCTCACAACGTGCATCCAATAAATGCTTCTGCCAGGAGCGGCTTCTCTTCTGCTTCTTGAGGAGGGGCCTCATCGTTATTCAGGCAGTTTAACTTGAAAACGTGGTCGGCTCTGCAGCGAGAGGTGTCTGCATACCAGAGGTATAATTATACTTCTGTTCAATAGGAAATACAGCTGCTGATTAATTGCAACAAAGAATTGCAAAGGATTTAGTTTTTTTGGTTCTTTTAAACTTGTGAGGCGAGGGGCAGGCATACTAAACATACCCAGATACATTCACTTTTTCCTTTACCTATAAATATACAATATACTCTATGGTGGAAGGCAGTGGAAAGGAATTAAATAAACCCTGACTGCTCAGGAAACAAAGCAATTATATGTAGAGGTGTTATTGCTGTTTCTTTGTGCGACTGTCTAGGGTATCTACAGTATATACCCTGAAAATTTAATTTATTTATCTCGTGTTCGAATAAAAAACATAATAAACAAGTAGCATTGTCCTTTCTTCTTTAATAAGTGCCACATATGAGTCTGATGTGCAAATCGTTGCCATTTATGCTCGGATAAGAAAATTGGAAGCCCCTTGTTCACCAACTACAATTACTGCTCTTCTGTGATGAAGATGTGCTTGACATCCTCCTCCAGCTCATATTCAAGGACTGGATGAATGAGAAAAATTTGTATTATACGTGTATTCGAGTACCAACAATTTGATTCTTTCTTTTTCTTTTTTTAAAGCTACATAAGAGCCCGGTGATGATCACATTCATTTCCATTGATCATGCTCTTCTTTCAAGTTCACTGAAGTGGTTTCTGTTTGCACAAAAGCCTGACTACCATCCACGACTCTCACCCCCACCTGTATTCATTTAAATTACACTCTTATCGTGAATGTTGATTCAGAATAGACTCCACCATATGGATGCAGTATCCGTTGCATTAGGAATAAGCTACACTCGGCAAGTATTTGTACTTTTAATACTTTACATGTATATATTCAAAATCATGTACTTACTAAACTATAGTCAAGTAGAAAAGTTAATGTTTTACTTGAATACATATTTGTCTATTAGATTGTACTTTTACTTCAGTAAACTGTTTGAGTACTACCAGCAATGCGTTTTTGGTACGGAGCTTCTGCACTGTAGTAGCTACGGATGAAATAAGAAGTCAAACGAAGTAGTAATAAACCAACACTTTATTCAAGACACACTGAAATTTGACAGTTTATGAATTGACCTCTTTTTACAGAAATCCTCGGGTACATTCCTGTACAATATCTGTACCGTGACGCTAAACTTTTCCAAATTACATGTCAGTTTTGTCAGCACAAACACATAATGTCAGTATACTAAAAAAAGAACTACGCTACCTGACAGCTCACACCAACTGCATGATGACTAACTGCCAAACACAGAGACAGAAGCTGAAGGGGTTAAAAGCATTGACATCTACAATGTATCTACAGAAACATCGTACAATGAGAGAAGCCCAGACTTTTTTTTTCAAGTTATTCCTTTTTCTCGGCAGACAATATGAACAGCGTCACTGCTTCACAGTTTGCATGAAGGCCCAGGCTGGTGACAAGAAACAAAACGATCCCACTGATCTATAAAATACAATATCACAGATGAGTGACACAGTCAGAAGCTCATTTTGCAGGTGCTCGTGACACCTTGCTGCAGCTCACCTGTACACACACACTGTTTCATATACTAAACACGTTATCACTAAACTAACAAGAGCCAGCGGAGCAGCAAGAGGTAATGCTGCACTCTGGTCAGGCCTCGAATCTCCACGTAGCAAAAAACGGCATCAAAAACCACTACATTCAAGACTTTTATAAAACACTGCGACTGTGGGTCGATGTAGCGATGCAGCAATGAGAGCGATGAGGTCAGGAAATCGGCAGGAAACGGACACATTGTTAGAACGGATAACAAATGCATGTCGAGGATGGATAATGATACTAAATTAGTCCCTTTTGCCTCCCGCTGAACATATAAAAAAAGACACAGAGGAGTTCAATGTCAGTGTCGTACAAACAAGTGCAACTGGATATCCACCAATTATGGAATAATCAGAAATCGGGATGTCACTCCTGCTGCTTCAATTTACAGTTTCAAGTTCCCATTACTGCGCTGATTTTTAAGTACATAATTACTTTCATAAATCATTAACAAAGTTTTGTAAACCTTCCCTGTCCCATATCTTAAAATATACATTTGGACATTTAAATGTGGTAAATACAGTAAAATAGTTTGTGTTCAGCGTCTTGCTCTTTTCTTTTGAAAGAGAAGTCACCAAGCCTTTTTCAGATCATCTACAACAGAGGTAAAATCATCTTTTCCATTTAAAAATATCACTTTGGAACCGTGTCCCTTTCCTTTTAGAGAAATCCAATTTTTTTTTTTTCTTCTCCTGTACCGCTGCCTGGTTCCAGTGCATGTGCAAACTGCGCACTGTTTATTGACAGTAAAATACAATGGGCCAGCCAGCGCTCTGTGGTTCCCTTTTTAAGCTGGGTTACAACCTCCCTTCCCTTTTTTGTTTCCACACAGGCCAGCACACATTGAACCTTTCAGACAAATCAATAAATTATAGTGCTTATCGCCACACTTTGAAATAGCACTGCAACGTGTTGAAAAAAACACACACACATAGACGCAGACAAATATTTGCCCCCTCACAATGAAATGTGACGATGTGGAGTGCAACAGTTAACACGTCTTTAAAGATGAGCCAAAGAATGCTACAAAACACACGACTGCAAAGCTACGCTCTGTTCTCTCAGATGCTTCTGTTCAGGCTCGACTGCAGCCTCTCTCCTAGTCAACAATGGAACCCACATTATGCAAGGGGGCATCGGGCCCCTGACACTTTCAAAAACTCTTAGAAAAATCGACAGGAGCCAAATGAAAAGAAAACAATCGGGGCATTTCTGAGATTCTCCACCATCGAACTCGGACAGAAAACACAACATGGTAGATTAAAAGCTTTCATGTCAAAGTTTCACCGTAAAAAAATAATGTAAAAATCTCGTGTCCGTCAATTTATCGACTGGTTTTATGTTGTGTTTGCACTTTGGCTCATCTTTAGGTGTGTTCATTCAAGATGCCATTCTTATTCTTCACATCTTTAACCTGATAATGTACAGTCCACGTACCTGTTAAGTCACTATAACCTACACACACATTTATGTACTCATTTTGTGACGGACTACAGATAATTGTCCTATCATTCATCTAGATTTAAGAGACCAATTACTTTCTAAAATGTCCCTAAATATGCATTAAATAATCAAGCTCATAAAAGAGCTTGGCTCCTGTGAGTCATAAATACAGCAGAAGGCGAGTCTTTAATTGTTTGCCTTTAGTGTAACTGTTAAATATTCAATTTCTCTCTAATGCACATGAATTCGGTTTCTGCTGCATAGCGCTTTGTCAGTATTGGGGCTTGGTAAAGGAGATTGTTTCCTTAATCTGAATCATCATGAGCTAGTTTCACGACTAAAATTTGCAGGGCTGAGCTTTGCAGAATGTCTACAGCTGAGACCTATGATCTACTGATTCTATCTAGTTTTGGGAGCATCACTCACAACTTTTATATTCTAATACTTCCATAGATGTTTGCTCTGTCTTTGTTTACTGAATCATGGGATCGTCGTTGGGAGAGACCAGAGAGGGGACGCTCACGAACGGCTGGTTTTTGCCTTGGTAGTGGACCGCGGCTCTGTCGGACACTGTGGTGAAGGACAGGTGGTCGTGCTCCAAAATGGCAAGGCGGTCCTGCGGCTTCTCCTTCTTCAGGTAGAAGATCTTCCTCAGCTGCTTCAGCTGCTGCAGCTCGCAGAAGGTCTCCAGCACCACCAGCATGACGATCAGACCCAGGATCAGGTAGACTGACGAGACAGAAACGCACAAGGAAGGAGAGAGATACAACAAAAGATGAGTAATTAGCTGCAGAGAATCGTATTTTTAACAGTTTTCCATTACTCTGACAAAAAAATCCCATTTACATACATAGGACTTGACACAATCTTATCTTTTATCGTATTACTGAAGAACTGCCTGTCAGTCATTCTATTAGAAAAACCCAAGAGTTGCATTTCTTCTCTATTGCTCTGTTGTTTACGTGCACTGACACAAGAGGGCAGTGGCTAGCTAACCATCTTAACGTGAACTGTGTGTGCTTGATTGAATGGTCCCACCGAGAAAACCTTTCAGATGAGAGTGAATTCCACTTGTGTTTGTCCTCTATTAAGCCATAATACAGCTTCTCTATTACCATTTATACTAATCGTGAGGTTTTACAGCACTATCAGGGACATGCTGAGTCTTAACGCTGGTTTTAATAGGAACATGGAATCCCTTATTCCTAGAGGAACATAGTCTGCAAGTTGCATGTTTTACTGAGTATTTTGCAAAAAGGCAGAATATGTGTTTGACGAGAATACGGGGCAAATCACATAAGCAATGAGTGCTTATTACCTAAATCCACACTTCAGCAAATGGCACACACTCTTCAATATCAGCTCTTTAATTATTACATATGACAGTGGTGCCACTTCCGGTATGAACATGCAGTTTTTCACGGAGAAGGTTGTTCAAAAGTGTCTGGTGTCATTTTGTACAAAAACACATTCTGTCCCAGCCGCCTCTCCCTCCACAGACCAACGCATTGTGCCACATGAATGACGTCTATGTGACTGGTGCGGAACACACGCCCACATCACACATGCAGTTACAGTTTGCTGGCGTAATGCCTAACGTTCGTCCACTTTGCCGACGCTCTGCGGGTTTGTTTTTAATTCTAGTCCCCATTAGCCGTGCTGCTGACAGAGGCTGTGCAGGTCACCCAGAAAACGGAGTAATCGATGTCTGGCTGCTGCGCTTTAGGCCGTGGCCCAGTTTGTATCTTAAACTGTGCAGATACCATTGTTTTATCTTACTGGGTAATGTGGCTTTAAAAACATGCAAGGACGATGTTGGACTGTGGCTTTGTCAGCAGAAAACAACAGATTAACATCCAACGGGTAGAACGATCCCAGCTCATGCAACTTGAGCATTTCAATAGGTTTTTGATTATTTATAATGTATTGATCGGTTTAAAGGAGCAGTGGTGAATTTCTAGTTAGTGTTCCTTAACATTCAAGTTTTGTAATTGCAGCCTATTTTAAGATCTGACCATTTTTATATCTTTCAGTTCATGATTTATGAAACTATATAACTCATCCTTCATTGCATCTCTAACACCAAAGTGTTTTGTGTTAAGTCAAGCTGAGATAAAGCTACTATACTAACATATATATTACAAGCTAGATCTGAAACCGGTGTATGCCTCTAAATCAGGGTTATGTTAAATCATGTCCATCAGGTTGAAGCCTAAATGAGATCAGGCCTCTGCAGTAGTTGACCCTTAACTGTGGAGGAGTCTGCCCTTCCACATCAGGACCTTACTAACTCTGGACTCTACTTAAACTCACCAGAAAACCCATTCTTAATCTCTGGCTTTTAAAACAGGGTGAGACTTTTATTGATGTGGTTTTATCTTATTTTACTTTTTTATTCAATGTCTGATTGTTGTCTTCTTGGCTTTTGTTTAGTTTGATCTTTTTTTATTTATCTCCCACATTTTTTTAATTAACAAACATGCATTACAAATAAATTGATTCGGTTTGACTTGATCAGGGTCGGTAATAATAACATTTAAATTAGTTTTATACTATATTGCATGCGGCATAACACATTATTTAACCTGAGCTGTCAGTCGACAGGTCAAAAACCACACCCAGCTACTTATGTCGCAACATGGGTCAAAGTTCACCATCGTAGAGCCTGCTAAACATAATATCCTCGCATCAGCCACTCATTTCAACATTAAAGTCTGAGAATTTGTAGGGTTTCATTGCTGCATTGCTTTATAGCTCAATAAGGAAGAAAGCTGTTCTACCATAGCAAACAAATGAAGCATTAACATCCTCTGTGAAAGAGGAAGTATCAGACTGCATGAGAGGTGTGACACTGATTTGAAACACAGGCAATAACAATATCACTGCCGTGTGCCCCTCTTCGAATCCATTGTCCAATCCGTTGTTTAGTACAATTAAAAAATACCTCAATAAGGATGAGAATAAACCTTACAGCTACTGCCACCTTGCTGTGGAAATGCAAAGACTCATCAGGACTTACCAGTGATGCCCACTTTATAGAGCTCCCTGAACCTCTGATTAGCGTTCTCTCCGGGTACGTAGTCTCCCAGGCCGATGGTGCTCAGCGAAATGAAGCAGAAGTAGAAGGACTCCAGGAAGTTCCAGTTCTCCTCCAGCACCGAAAAGATGGCGGCGGGGATGAGGAAGAAGCAAGAAACGGCAAGCGTGGCGAGCAGGGTAGCGTGAACAATGGCCACCAGGGGCTTGGACAGGCCCCAGCGCGTGTGGATGTACGTGATTGGCCTCCGCGTGCTGAACATCATGATCCTTTGCACCACGGCGGTGAGGAAGAGGAGGGTGAAGGGGATGCCAATCATTGAGTAGATGATGCAGAAGGCCTTCCCGCCGTCCGACAGAGGCGCTGTGTGACCATATCCTGTACAAAAACAAAAGTCTTATTAGAGAACATATCTATATATAAATATAGACGATGCATCTCCACTTCCTTCACCTAGTCTGTGCAGTAGTGACGAGGAATGGAGCAGCGGAATCAAGATGCCGCCCCGAAAAATGGCAGATATCCTCTTTGATAAAAATGTATTTGACTATTTGAATCATTCCATAGTGTCCAATTTAGTGTCACAGTTTTCTCGTCTGTAACACTTTTATTCTTATATTCGTGCTCTAATATGTGCTCTTATCTAGTGCTGTAAAAAAATAAAGTTTATTTTCATTGTTACTATACATTTAAAGTGATGCCCTGAAACAAATGAAAGGAACAAAGACCTCCATTAAAAGTCACCAAAACAAGCTACAGGCTAAGATCCAGCAGTTGCAGGTGAAGGACGATCGCTGAGAACAGTCGTAACATAACATCAGTGTCAAAAATAGCATGGCTCACTGTCATGCGTGTGCAAATGTGGGAAATAGCGGTTGGTTTTCTTGTGAAAGGTGTCGTTAAAAATACCAAACAAGTTCAGCTTCTTCTTCAACCCAGCTAAATCTGTTGGGAATAAAATGAACGCATGACTTCTTCCTGCCTTCCTGCCTCTGGTGAGAATTAGAGGTAGAGCCATTGTGGTGTCTGGTGATATGTGTTGAAACAACGGTGTTATTAAATATCCAACAATAATGGTTAGAGGGTAAAAGAGGCTCTATTTGATCTGGATGTCTGTCAAGTTTCTGTTTATCCACCATCATCAGAATCTTGATGAGACTTTAACAAGCGGCCTGTCAGACACAGCTTTAAGGCTTTAAGGTGTTTCTGCACAATCACATATGTTGAAACCTCTCAGATAAGTGCTGCCATGTGGTCGGACTAAAGTTCTATAGGTATCAAGGCTAAAGTCGCACCCTGTTGCAACGCTAGATAACTCTGTGCGGAGTCAGGCAAAACTGTCTAGATGTCCACAGGCCAAATATTAATTAGAACTTAGTGGTGGGGAGACAGTGATCTAAGGTTTGTGTGCTTTATAGGCCTGCTTACCTGCTTCTGTCTGGAATACAGAAATATATATATACACTGCAAGAGGCCTGTTTACAGAAATGACTGAGCTGGCGTGCAAAGCCGTGTTTAGAGTACATAATGAGGAAGGAAAAAAACCAAAGTTTTGCTTCTGTGAGCAAATTAGAGACAAAAGGAAAATGCCTCTAAACTTAACATGGATAATAGAGCTTGACCTATATTGAGTGAATTGGCCCACATGAGCCTTTCACACAAACTTTCATTTCACAGAATAAACAATGTGTGTTTATGTTTACATTTTGTCCAACAAATCACTTTATATTTCTAGATTCTAGATATTCGACTCTATTTTTGTTTTCCTTTTATATTTATAATTATCTCTTTTATATTAAAGCTTGAGATTAAAAAGTTAAATATCAAGCCTCAGTTACATTTCTTTGTCATAAGGGTTTGATCTGAGGAATCATTGCCCATTGTTTTTAGATATATGTTATAGCTGATAAGACCTGGGCAATAAAACGGTATCAGTGATTATCACAATATATGTTTCATTAATAGCAATTTAACAAGTCCAGTGTATAGATCAACACAATGGTTATGCATTGTGTAAGAACATTGAGTTGGTATAACTCACAACTGATCTACTTATGACTGTAAGTCTCTGCTCGTACAGAAAAGATATGAAGATTTTAATCTTGATATAATTTGTTTCCATGCCGCCCAGGACTACAGCGGATATATCGTTATAGGACTTGTTTTACTCCCTTATATCGGTATCGTCATCAGCCCCAAAGAATCTATATCCGTCCGGCTCTAGTCAAGCAATTTGTGTTAAATGTGTGTGTAAATGTAAATACCAGACACAAACTTGACCTGTGTGTGTTTGTCTGAGGATGAAGCTCCAACCAGCTTCATAAACTGAATGAAACCTTGGGACAAGTTGTCAAAGTTATGTAGGAAATGACATTTAACATGATTTTTTTTTTTTGTGAAATACGGTGAATCCACCCTGCGTCTGTCCCATACTGGGGACACGGGTTTTGTTTCCACTACGCGCTGGTGACGCTCCGCAGGCCTCTGTACGTTCGTGTGGCCTGGCGGTGGCTCTGTCAGGCTGCAAGTCCCCATGTTTGTTTTTTAAACAATGAAATGTTGACAGATGAAAACACGGGATCCCACCTCAGGCTGATTTCAGGTTTTGTAACACACATAAACACACACACCCCCCTCCTCGCCCCTCTCCACCACCGGCGACCCCCTTACCTGTGGTGGACAGCACGGTGCTGGCGAAGAACAGCGCGGAGGTGAAGTCCCAGTTCCAGTTGTCCGAGGCGTTGTTGAGGATGGAGACCCCGTAATTGCTGGCGTCCAGGGCTTTCTGCAGGAAGCGCTCCAGACGCTCCTCGGTGAGGCAGTCGTTCTCCCGGAGGAACTGCTTCTTCAGGGCGCGCAGCTCCTGCCGCAGCAGGTCCTCGTAGGGCAGCTCCACCGACGAGAAGACGACGGCGCCGAACACCAGGTAGAGCACATAGCCGAGGACCAGGGAGGCGAAGTACCACGTCGATTTGTGGCTCTGGATCAGACGCACGCAGGAATTGCTGGTTAAAGACTGAAGCATTTTTTCTCCCCCCGCGAGGTTTGTCGCCTGGCCGCGTCCCGGGTTGAAGTGGATGTGCGGGTGGAATACGGTTTTAGTTCGGTTTGAACAGGCAGAGAGAGAGAGATGTTGTTGGAGACAAAGATCCTCCGAAGACTCTCCACCCTCCGCGCAACCTGCTGTGGCTCCTGGCGCGTTCAGGTGCAGTCGGAAAAGTCACACTTTGGGGACAAAAAGAGGGCAGTGTCGGCATAGTCCTGCCAAGTCGGTTTACGCCACACACTGTATATGGAGAGGTTTACACAATACACTGTATATAAAGATATTTAAATACACTTACATCTGCTGTACCATCATTTTACAGGCAATGTTAGTCTAATGCACAACTTTGTATAGCTTCAGTTATTTATATTAAAATCTATAAATAATGTGTATTTGGCTTCAATACTCTGCCTCCGTTACGTGTGTCTCTCAACTACTTAGTACCTACAATATTTGTGTTATCAATATATCCGTTAGCACATACTTCTTTACAGTGACAGCTGTGTAGTAGTTCTGGTGGTTAGACTCTCATCTCAATGCAGTGAACTTATTCTTGACTGATTTTTACCTTTTCTTATTCTCATGCTCTTGTGTTTGACTGTTATGTGTCCTACTGGATGCCTACATTTCCCTCAGGATCAATAAAGTATGTATCTAAATGAGTTATAAACACTAGAAAAGGATTGTGTGGTTCTAACGATACGATATTTGCAATTCACGTATGTTCAGTGAGACTGTTATTGGCCAGTAAGTGCCATGACAGTGTTATGACTGGAAAAGCTGATTCTCTACTTAAAGCACTGATATATGTCGACTCATAAGAAATGAATATATCTCATGAATAAATTAAATTTGTTCTCCTCTCTAACAGTTTTTATTTCTGTATATGTGCTCTATTGCTATTGTGATCGTCTGCTTAAGATCACTTACTGTAAGTCGCTTTGGGTGAAAGCATCAGCTAAATGATATGTAATGTAATGTAATGCTTGCCCTCAATATCTCATTTTTAATTTGCAAAGCACCTTGTAACTTTGTTTTGAAAGACGCCTTACGAATATAATTAAATATTACAATAATCCATTTTCGGTTTCATTCATTAAAAAAATATTTTTTCTTCCGTTTTTTCAGTAAAGCGAAACACTCAAGTTTCAGGTTCCGGGATCGATAGTTTTCGTATTTCCGAGCTTTACCTGAAGGCAGCAAGTGATGTGGCGGCGACAGAGGCCCGATGACGTCAGAGCTGCTCTTCCTCTCCTCCCAGGTTCAGAAATGTTTTACTTTCTATTAGTTTCCGCTTAAACACGTCACACGTCAGCGGGTCGTTGTCACCTTTTGTCTGGTTACTAAACACCGCGACGACGAGGAGGCCACAACGCCCCGATACACAGGACGATTACAGATCATGAAGGTTTGGCTTCAGGGAGAACTGGTCTTTCCACAAGGCTGCACATGAAGGACACCTAAATATAAACTTTTACATAACAATAATTCACGAGTTGTGTCTACCTCTGCGGGTATTGTTACTGTGCTGGTGGTATAGTCACTACAAATTAAGTAGAATACATTTTGATGTGTTATTATATTGTTTTTATTTTGTGATCAAACAATACCTGTTGCTTTCTTTACAAATGTTGGTATGAATTGTGTCCATACTTCTGTCGGTATTTTTACTGTACTCGTGGTAGTCACAACACATTATTTCGAATATTATATTGCATGATAGACTATTACTGTTACAAAAGTTCACGAGGCGAAGATTTCTTAATATTTTAGCACAAATTAATTTGTTCACCACTTATGCTCAAGCATCTTTTATATAGGCTACTAACTCTAAGATGTATATATTATTATTATAATCAATATTTTTTTATGAACTACATTCCACGTTATTTTATTAATTGTTATTATGATTTAATGAAACTTTTTTTTAAATGCTCATAACATTCATTAAGTTTATCTTATATAACAGCTGGGGTAGAGACTGTGCAGTGGAGGCTGAAGTATTTTAATAAGAACTGTAGCTCCCACTGTCCCACCCGTGTTAGTGGTCCTCTTAAACCTTATTTATTGTGTTCATTTTCTTATTTTACTTTGGGCTTTTAATTTACCAAATGTGGTTTTTGACAAAGTTGTTTCCTAACACTGATGGCCCACTCATTTAGAGTATTGATTGTGTAAGGATGTTTCCAAAATGTTTGTTGCTACATCTAAAAACAGAAAAAAGGTCATTGTTCTGACCTCTTTGTTCTCCATGATCATAAAGATACTACCCATTTATTAAGTAACATCGTAACTTAGTCTCAAGCTCATACTCCAGCTGAGTATTGGAGTCCATGAATTACTCTGGTGTTAAAGGATTTGCCATGACAGCATTGGTTCAATTGTTTTTGTTTTTGCCATTTTTGTGAAATTGAATATTACAAGCAAATTGCACCATCTCCACAAATACGTGAACTAAAATGATTAAAAAGTGTAATTAACAAAGACGTTAGAAGATTTAATGACCAAGTGGGCAACTGTCCCAGAGTACAAGACCACCAGGGGCCTCCAGAGTCCCATAATATGAAAGCATCACATTAACTCACATTTCAACAGAAAAAAAGGTGGGCCTTTTTAATTACATGATATCACGTATCGATCAAAATAATTTTGATCATAATTTTGGCTGGTTGTGTATTTTTAAACTTATTGAGCTAAACCAGACTCATGTTACAGTTCAGAAATACTGCAAGAATTCGAAATTGGAGCTTTCATTCATCCCAACGTTTATCACACTACTCAATAAAGAAACATCTGGATTTGGCCATGTATCTAAATAACCTTTGCACTTTGTCTGGCACATTTTACTTTCGGTTTTTTAGATTCTTTTTAGATTTTAAAGTTTAGTTGTAGTTCTTCCTCTTTTAAGCGTTATATCCTTTAGTGTTTTATCATTTTAAGTGTTTTTTTCGGGCAGGTGCAATATTCCACTCACTTTTATTCTGCATTATTATTCTGGGTCTTACATGTTAAGTCCTTGTGTACTGTTCCTTGTTGTTTGTTGCACAATGTACTGTTCTTCGGCTGCTGCAGCTTTTTGGCCCAAAAACTTCCCCCCCTGGGGACAATAAACTTTATTTGATTTGATTTTGAAGTTGCCCCTGCCATCGTGTCACATTGGGCCCCAGCACTGCAGCAACACACACTGGTGGAGAGGAGCCATTTTCATGCTGATCCAGTCATAATGAGATCATATGATGCCTGATTCATTTAGTTAGTGTTTAGAAAAAAAAACTTGCACGGGGGGGGCCTTGCACAATTATGACCGCGGATGACCTATCCGAGTTGCCGTAGTAATGCAAGACTGTGGCACTCCTCCTCAATGAGCGTTGGAAAGATGGCGACGGCATACGCACCAGCGAGAGTCCGCTGTGCCGGCGGATAGAAAGTGCTCCAAAGAGACACTGATCCGCGTCTCTTGCAAACATTCCCCGGTGCAAAGTGTGCGCGAAGCCGCCTGGACATGGTTTAGTCCATGCACGGCTAGGAACGAGGAGCCGCCGCTTTGCAATGGAGCCTCCGGATCGAAACAAGCCCAGCAGGTATGCGAATCCACCGAACACACACTCCACCATCAGGACCCCGCGCTTGCCAAATAGTGAGCCGAGCGTGACAGCGCAGTCGGCTCCGCGCATCCCTCACAAATCCACTTCCTGCCAAATAGCGGCGCGCGTGCAGTTTGTGCATTTGCAACAGTGGAGTTGCAAACTTTTTTTTTTTTTTTTTTGGAAGCGACACTTTCACACGCACTCCGCCGCGGCTCCAACCGCCCCGGCCTCGCCTCGCTTGCTCGGTAGAAAAAGGGCGCAGAATGGCCGCCAAATGATAAGGTAACGCTACGGACAACAATGAGCCGCCGGGGCAGTGCAAACATGTCAGGAGAGAACAAGCTAGCTAGCGCCTCCGGTTAGCCGCCGCTTGTCAGTTTATTGTTCCCCGACAAGTTCGCTGCGAGACACCCGCGAGCCCCGGGGCGAGAGGAGCGTTGCATTGTGGGGTCGCGAGGTGGACCCGGAGGTGCGTTGTTGTGTGTTCGCGGTGGTCGGGTCATGCATTTCATCACTGGAGCGACGCACAAACTTCGCTAACTCCAGCTAGCATGTCGCTGCTGTGTTGTTGTTAATCCTCCAGCTCGACTCGGCGCTGCTGCTGCTGCCATACTCCTGTGCTGAATCATGATCTGTGCTCGGCGTCCCTGCTCGGTTGGTTCTTCACACACTTTGTGCTGCATGTTATGGGGGTTTGAATAACTCTGTTGGCAATCTGTTGCAGAGTCGGACACATGTGCAGCAGCAGATCTTTCACTGTGTGTGTGTGTGTGTGTGCGTGCAGAGGCTGCTTTGGGGGGGATACATGTCTGCAGTCTCACGGGGGGGGGGATGCACACAAAGAGACGCTCGCAACACGTTTTCCTCTTCTTGTGCACGTCTCTCAGTCGAAATGCTGCAGTGTTTGTCCCTGACCGCCGGCGACAGACCCTCAGGAATCCTGTGTTATGTCTCCCCCCCTCCTCCTCACTTGCAGTTGTTTGTCTGCAGGGCGACTGACTTTCAGGGCATTTATCACGTCGGATCAGCTCTGTCATCTGCGATAATCCTGGTTCTGAGCCACTATCTTTGTTTTTTTGTTTGTTTTCCACCTCTGTCTGTTCTTTTGACTAATGATTCTGGCACCAGCCGGTTGTTATTCTCTTGCACCCTTGAGGCCGCTCAGTCCGAGGTGCACACACACACACACACAAACACAAGCTCGCATGATTGTGCAATGCTGGCCCTGGTAATGTAATTGCAGCAAAGTAATGTTTGTCACATAAAGACAAACCCTGAGACTTTAACCGTGCTGTTACTGGAAGCATGACGGGGTCACAAGCTGACATTGATTTTCATGTTTTTTGTTTCACTTTCTTGTTTAGTAGGCAGCCAAAGTTGTGGGTGAAAGTAAACTCTTACAAAACTCCAATATAGAACTTGTACTATTTGTTGCAGTTGCAATATCCATAGAAATTTGCACAATTGCACCCAAATCGTGCAGAGTTTTCAGGGACAGCTCTGCACTCAAATCCAAACGTCGGATTGAAATAACAGGCTTCAAACATGCAAGAAACGAGTTATCTTTTAGTTGTTCTAACGGCAGTGTCGTTCCACCCACCTCGATGTGCATCTGTGCCTAAATGTGAGTTAGTTCAAACTATTTTGAGAAAGAGGAGCTATGCGCTCGCCCGGGCAATCGAAGGCTATCGCTATCTCTTTTGCGAGCACAGAGGTCCTTTTGTCAATAGTGTCTCCTTTTCAAAGTCAGTCTGAAGACATTGTGGCTGATGAGCATTCCAGGGATTTCAGGATGTGGGCTGTGCACAGTGCATTGCTGCCTGGAGCCGCAGAGACGCTCATGGTTGTCCAACTCATTAATGCCTGCATTTGCCAGGAGCACAGGCTGCAGAATACAGATGGACCGCCCTCTAGCATTTCCTATCTGCATCCTGTCTCGGCCCACACCTGCTTCAGAGAACTGAAGGCTGCGCTCACATTCTGTCACTCTAATCTGTTATTTCCTTCCAACAATAGAACCTTTTGTAAGTTATAAATCTGCGGTACTTAATATTACGAAGTAGGATTGTGTCAGATCTAGTAGAGAGGGAAGGGATAGATGCTTCCAGGATAACTTGGTCATCGTTGCGCAGCTTCAGAAGACCCTGAAGGGTTTAAAGCAACAAAGGTGTTGCTTATGGCTGGCCCCAGTTTCAGATTACATTTTGAAGTTGGAGCAGACTGCTGCCTGCGATGCATTTATGATGCAATTTGGCATAAGGAGAAAAATGTGTCATCATACCATTAATCTCATGTTGCTGCCCGCATAGGCAGGGTCTGCATTTAGAAACATGTTAACCACGTGACTTGCTGTTGTTAATGTCATAAGCGTATATAGGTGCAATAATGTGTCTTAGCTGGAGGATTTTCCCTGGTGTCGGGTAATGTGCGAGCACAGCAGTGTTTTAGAAATGCATTCTGTATTTGCATAGTATAGTGCTCGATCCTGCAGGAGCAAACGCCTCTGTAGTGCTTGTAAAGTATGCTCTGCACGAGGGACTGGGAGGTCCACTCCTGGCAGTGTCACGCTGTTCCATAGGAGGGTGTGGTCAAGTATGTCGTGTTCATTGTGTCTGGATTGTGTAAGCCTATGGCAGAAACTCTGAACGCTGCATCAGCTCTGCCTGTATCAGACGTGCATATTATTGCACAAATTAACCACATTTCTTTCTGCAATTTGTGAACATGCACACACAGAGGGTTTTTTACGTTCTCTTTGCCTCAGCAGTTAACCTTGGACTGACATTACCAGGCAGCAGACACATCCTGTTTACAGTGTGTGTCAGGGGGAGGTAAATGAAGATCTTCATTTAGCCGACCAAGCATCAGTTATGCCAGCACGACCTAGTTAATGGAAACAGTGCTCTTCGAAAAAAACCCGGTCACCTTTTCCTCCTCTTCCCCCTCTCGCTAAAAAAAATCCCCCTTTATTCTGGACATTGTGAGCAAGTGTGCTCACTTACCAGCTGTGTGCTATTCAGCCGTGGGCCTCACGGGCCACGTGTCACAGCTATACAATAGAGCGCCCCTTCCTCGTACAATGGTGTGGATGGTTGGTGTCAAAGGTCAGCCCCCCCCTGACTCTGGCAGCTCTTGGTATCATTGCTGAAAAAGAGTCCTGATTTTGTGCTGTTTATTATGCACTCAGTGTTCCTGCCCAGGGGCTCTAGCATTCCTCTGGCCTTTATTGGAGCCCCAGTGAGCCATCAGATGAGCCATTGAGAGCAGCCAGACACCATCTGCAGTGATAATTCACTAGTGGCAGCCAGGCAGGGACAGCTTGAGGACCATAGTGTGTCTATGGTTAACTGCAGGGGCACGCAGGCCAGTGACTTCCTGCAAGTTAGTCTTGGAGGAAAAGCAAGGAAAGTCGGAAGAGGAATTTTGCACTGCCTTTAACTGCAGCGTCTCATAGCAACCAAACAAACTGACTGGCATTGATGCCGTCATAGGTTCCGCTTGTCATTCCTGAGCGATCTAGTCATGCAGTTCTGCATAAGGAAGAGTCTTTTTTAAAAACTCTGCCTCACTCTCTCACACGCATTGACTATTTCGGTCCTCTGACACCACACACCCATGCACGCTTTGGAATGTTTACAAACGCGTGCACAGTCTGATCATGCTTGCGATGGACGCAGTGGGAGGTAGATGGCACGCACTCTATCTGCCCGCCTCATGCAGCTTCCTGATACCTGCCTTGATATCCTCATTGCGTTTGCCCAGGGGATTTGTCTGTTTCCACCGTAGCGAAATGCCTTATATTGTAGCACACAGGATCGCTCACTGTGCCTTCTTGTGCCTGCATACTGAAAAGATCACTGTGGTGTGCTGCTCCTGCAGAACAAGCCCCTTCACTATTTCCTATACAATACACACATAAAGGCACCAGTGTTCTGCTGTGCGAGAGTTCTTCTGTAATTGCAAGACCGTCGTGGCTAAAATGGGTGTGCTGCTGACGTTCCTCTCGCAGTGTGTTTGTTCGTTCATGAAGATTTTAGAGTGCATCAGGAATATTATTGCATGTAAAGTTGCAGGATTTGCAGCAGGTGTCTATCTGCCTCGTATGTTGTTGCTGCAGCTGCTCCCAGTTGACCGTGTGTGTGTGTATGGAGACGGAGAGACAGAAGAAATGCATTAGATGTCTGGACTTTCTCTTTCTATGTGTGGCTCCTTGAAAAGCTTAAGCAAGTGATTTCCAGATTAACCACCCCCCCCACCCCCCTAACACTCACACATAGTCGCCCAGTGAAAGTGATACAGCTTTGCCCCTTTCAACTCCGTCTGCACCGACACTAACAGGCGCGTGTTGGGGAATGCCTTTCAGTCAGATGATCGATGGGGGGACACATGGTGACCCGCATATGGAACTCCCTTTAAGCATGCCCCTCCTCCTTTTTTCCATTGTTTTTGTTGGTGGGGTCAGACCTTCCAACCTTTCCCTCTAATCCTATTAAAAACCCCTCAGAAAGGCATTAAGGAACAAAGCTGTGACATTGTAATCCAGAAAAGCGTGCCGTCTGCATTCTCCATGTTTTTTCTCTTTTCCTTCTTCCCAGAAGGAACTGATTCAAGTGTTTTCTTTTCATGCAACATATTCGACTATATGGCTTTTCATAATTGGAAATTCAGTCAGAATGTGGTTAAGCAACCTTGATGTCCAAATCTTTATTGTGGCTCAAGATTTACGATAATCACTTGAAAGTGATGTTGTTTTGAACTGGCTCTGCTTTTGCTTACAGTCGAAGTTCTACACACTTTGGGTGAGTGCCTGACTTGGGCAGTAGGGTTGAGGACTTAGCAGACAGAGTTAATGAGGGTTACTATTTCTCCCTCTCCAGTTGAGCCATCATGTTTACCTAGACTGAGAGGGGGTGCCCACAGCTTATTATCCCGCGTCTGGACGGCTGTGGTCACGCACATAGCATTTCTGCTGTACGTTTTGGGAGGCAGCCAGTCAGACTCCAAAGGACAGACACCTCGTCAGTGTGTTGTAGGTTGCAGCAGACATTCAGTCTAGTTGCAGTTTGGCAACTTGTTTGCTGTGGTATTACGGGAGGTTTGCTGCACAGTCTGTTTTGGGTACAAACAACCGAGCATTTTTTAACCTTGTACACACGTCATGAGTGTTGTTGTATGATATGACTGAAACTTTCATTATGCTAAAGGCTTGGCTTGTGGTTAACATCACTTCCTGGTAACAGTGATTATTGTAAATATGCAAATCAAGATTGTTTGTTTAGTCAGTTTTGGCCTAAATGTCATTTAACGTTGACAGGCAGGCCAAGCCAGTGCAAGATGCATCCCAAAAGAACTCTGAGATGGATGAATCCTGGGACTCTCCAAGTGAGGAAGAGGAAGCTCTGTATGGCGCATCACCTCCTTATAACCCCCGTCAGATGAAACGCATGTCTGGCAAACATCAGAGGAACAGCCAAGCAAAGACTTCTGGACGATCTCCCAACAAGGGTAAGTTAAATTAATGAATTGGTTTCACTGAAATAGCCGTGCTTTAAAATAAGTTTTTACATGTATTGTATTTTCTGTGCTCGCTTCAGCCGACCTTACCCCACCTGTTGTGAAAGAGGGTCCCAGGCCAGTGGAAACCCCAGAAGAACCCAACTACAAGCACGGCAAGAAGCAGAGGGCCACACTGCGCTCCACAGAGAGAGACCACAAGAAGACATTTGAAGGCTCCTTCATGCTGGATCCACTCTCAAAGTCCAGCCCTTTCAGTGCCCTCAACATGGATCCAAGGAAGCATTACTTGAGCTTAGGCTGCAGCAGTGGCAAACTGCCAGTGTCTATGCCCCATATTGCCCGGACCCACCGACAGACCTCCAGGACTGACTGCCCTGCCGACCGCCTCAAGTTCTTTGAAACTCTGCGCCTGCTGCTAAAGCTCACGTCTATGTCCTCCAAGAGGAAGGAGAAGGAGCAGAGAGGTCTGGAGAACATGGCCTTCATGGGTCACAACAACGAGGTCATTTGGTTGGAGCTGCAGGCTTGGCATGCACGCCGCTCCACCGGTGATCAGGACCTTTTTCTTTTTACTGCCCGCCAGGCCATCCCTGACATCATCAATGAGGTGCAGCACTTTAAGGTCAACTATGATAGCCTGAGAGGGGCCCAGTGTTCAGGGTCTCAAACAATCCCGGGGGACTGTCACAGCATCCCAGATCTAGTCTGCGGGGTGGAGAGAGAGCCTGGTGTAGCAGAGACCAACCACTGTGGAGTAGATCCCTGGGGCTTTAGTGCATGTCCCTCGACTGCATTGAATGCAGCCGAGCCTCTGGGCTCTGGCGCTGATTGCAGGGAGCACCTTCAGCGCCAGCGGCTGGCTTTTGAGCAGGTCAAGCGGGTGATGGAGTTGCTGGAGTCTCTGGAAGCTTTGTATCCCTCTTTGCAGGCCCTGCAGAGGGACTATGAAAAGTACGCAGCACGAGACTTCCAGGGCAGGGTGCAGGCGCTCTGTCTGTGGCTCAATATCACCCAGGACCTCAACCAGAAGCTGCGCGTAATGGCCACTGTGCTGGGCCTCCACGATCTATCCCGTATCGGGTGGCCTGTCTTTGAGATCCCCTCACCTCGCTGCTCCCGTGGCAATGACGAAGAAGACAATGAGAGAGATGAGGAGAATGACTCCACAGCCACTTTTACAGCAGAGAGTGAAGGGGAGGACAGGGATGCTGAGGAGGAGGGGGAATTTGGACATGTAGCAGATGGAGAGTTGTCTCCCTCCCTGACTCCTAAATTTGCCCGCTTGTTGTCAGAAGACGAGTTTCTCCCAACTGCCACTGTCGGAAGTGCAGAAGCAACAGTGGGAGGGGGAGTGTTCTGCCCCACAGCCATCTACAGACCGTTTGTGGATAAAGCTCTGAAACAGATGGGACTGCGTAAACTGATCCTCAGACTGCACAAATTGATGGACCGCTCTCTTCAGCGGGCCAGAGCGGCGCTGCTTCGCCACATGCCTGCACTTGAGGTGAGACTGCAATATCTGCTAGCTGCACACTCAGTGGTTACCTAAATATTATTGCCTTAAGCAGAACTAAAATCAGCTTAACAAAGGTCCAAAATGCACTAGTTGGGATACTTCCATTTAGCATTTGTTTTGAATGTTGCATTCTTTTTTTCATTGCAAATAATATCAGCATAACAATTTAAATGAGAAGGTCAGTCTTTGAAAAATACACTTTCTCAGTCTTTAGGTGCTGCCATACATTTTCTCTAGGGTTTAAGTCAGGTGACTGTGAAGGAAAGTGCATAACAGGAGACGTGACATCTTGGCTGATGGGTCTCCTTTTGGTTCTTTCAAAGCTTTGATGTGTTTGGGGTCGTCATGAATCAGTATGAATCCCTCTGCACAAAGCTGCAAACCAGGGACTGTAGCATGTCTCTGATGAATGAGGCGGTCATGGTGTAATCAAATCATCGCCAAAGTCGGCAAATCATCCCCAGTTTTAAAACTTCCCACCGCCACGTTCTTGATAAATTGCAGTATCACTCTCTCTCCTGTATATACACCCTTCTGTTACTGCCATAAATATCAAGCCTGGATTCATCAGTAAATTTCCTCTGGGAAAAGTTTGTATTTCTTATCCCACCTCAAGCAACTTGTCCTCTGAGACCACTACAAGACAGCCTTAAAATAGTACTTCTGCTGATTGGAGTCTTGCATTTATTAGTATTATTATTATTATTATGTTAAATAATTTAACTAAGATTGATGCATTGATCTTAATGATGATGTGGTCACTTAAAGTGTGCCTCGTCGTTCTATGGATTCAACTGATCCAGTTTCTGCGAAGTGTTTGAGTTCCATGCACCGCCCCATTAGAAACCTTAAGTCTGGCCACGTCCCTCTTTGCTTAGATAACAATATGACTTTCACTTAGTTCTGATGCCATATGTCCCACTGTCACTATGCTACCAAGTAAGCAACGATCTTCTGGAAACCTGAGGCTCAGCCTTATTTATAACAAATGAACACTGGCTGTAAGCTGAGTTACTTGAATGAGACTTTGACGAGAAGATCAAACCCACCGAGTGTCATCTGAGCTCATGTCTTAATGGAAGGGATGCAACTCAAGGAAACCTGATCCCATTTGTACTAAGGAGGGGTGTGTGTGCGTGTGTGCACGTACGTGTGTCCTGCAATGGTGAAAGTTATAAAGAAACAGCGATTAAGAGGAAATTATTGTTTTAGAGTTCATTATGATGAAGCCAATGTTTTGAAAATGAGCTTTAATAAGTGAGTGGATCAGTATATGGACGTTCAGACAGACTCTTTCCTCCTCTTGCAAACAGGGAATGTGAACACTTCTTGGATTGTGAGATATGAAGGAAAGAGGAGGAGACACTAGTTGTAGCTCTATAACATTGACCAGATCTAAAGCTTTATATCTGGCCAATGTTATAGAGCCCAGAAAAGACGCATATTTACTTTGCTGATCCCTGTCTGAGATAGTGCAGCCATGATGGATCAAGCTTTGAAAACCGTGCTTGAATAAGATTTATTAAATGGCGAGGCCAACTTTGAATTTATTCTAAAGCCCAATGTTGACTCTGATAATATAACCACATTGAAACTTGCTGAATTAACTCCCCTCGACCTATGTTCCTCCGGCAGTTTGCAGAATTCCCAGACCCCATGCTATACAGCGACTACCTGCCTGAGCTGTCACGCCACATGTCCTGCAGTGGTGCGGCTCACCCGGAGCTCAGAGCAGACCAGGTGTCCTGGGAGGATTTGCTGGACATGGACCTCCCGTCTTTCCGGCCTGCGTTCCTCGTGCTGTGCAGAGTTCTCCTCAACGTCATTCACGAATGCCTTAAACTGCGACTTGAACAGAGACCTGCCGGAGAGCCTTCACTGCTCAGTATCAAACAGGCAAGCAGCTGCCGACACACTTCCTTTAGGGTTTATAGTTTTTGAGTCACACTTCTCTCCGATGCTTTTTACTTCTAACAATATGTTTTAATTCATGCTTTCTTATTTTTCTCATATGAAGATAAAAGATCAGTCATCTGGCACATATAGGCTATATGAATACTTTCTATATGGATACTAATTGAATGACAATACTTCAGTGTTTGTGGATTTTTCCTCTTCCCAAGTCTTTTAGAAAGCTTTGAAACTCCTCCGTATTTATTAGCAAATGATTCTAGCTCATTCAATTTTGTCTGAAAGAAGAAATATTGAGTTAACTACTGTTACAATTTCTCAGAATTATCTTTGAAAACTAATATGCTTGTAAGGTTGGTCATATGTAAGTGCTAAAACCTGTGTTTTTATGTGTTATTTGTGCTGTGCAGTTGGTGCGTGAGTGTAAGGAGGTTCTTAAAGGTGGTCTCCTGATGAAGCAGTATTATCAGTTCATGCTGCGCGGTGTGGTCGCCGATGCTCAGGGCTTACAGACCAATGCCAATATTGATGAGTTTGAAGAAGACCTTCACAAGATGCTGATGGTAAGAGTCCCAATCTTCCTCCCACCTCTACATGACGCTGGCCTTAAAAGATCTATAACTGTCGTAAAGAAAGACTTGTGAATGCATTATTAAAATGGAACATCTGTCCCTGTTTATGTAGGTTTACTTCGACTACATGCACAGCTGGATCCAGATGTTGCAGCAGCTCCCTCAGGCCTCTCACAGCTTAAAGAACCTGTTAGAGGAGGAGTGGCACTTCACCAAGGTCATCACTCCTTATATCCGTGGAGGGGAGGCCCAGTCTGGGAAGTTATTCTGGTGAGTGAACCCCAAAATTCCTGTAAAAGACACGTCACCTACTTCCAAATCAAAGTGATACAACACCTTTTATAGCTTAAAACCCTTTGAGTCATTTATATGAGATGAAGGACTGTTCCTTTCTTGGCAGTGACATCGCTGGGATGTTGCTAAAATCCACCGGGGAGTTCCTCGATGCAGGTCTGCAGAAAAGTGGTAATGAATTCTGGGAAAGTGCAGATGACAGCACGGCCTCAGATGAAATCAGGTGAGGGCAATAGATGGGATTAGATTTCTTTCTTCTCAGTCAGTATCACAATGTTTTTGCCAAGTGGATAACTTTTAAACCTGGATTCTTTTGATTCTTCCAGGCGGTCGGTTATTGAGACTAGTCGATCACTCAAAGAGCTGTTTCACGAGGCCAGGGAGCGAGCGTCCAAGGCTCTAGGCTTTGCCAAAATGCTTCGCAAGGTGAGAGACAACAGCAAGGAATTTTTCACTCCCTTGAAACGGAAAGCCACAACAACATAGGACTTGGCAATTTATCCATGACCCTGTTTTCGCTGCTCACTGAAGAACTGGGACTGTGTGTTCTGACACACCACTTTGTTTGCTTCCCTCTCCGCAGGACTTGGAAGTCGCAGCCGATTTCAGTATCACCAACGGGGTGCCTTGTCTCCTCGAGGCGCTGAAGAAGAGAAACTATGTCAAGGTGTGTTTGCTTTTTGGGTAATTTTGTACATTTCTGTTCATTCTTTTCTGTCCTCAGGCCATTTGTGTTCTATTTAACCTCCTTCTATTATGTCCAGGTTCAGATTCCAGGTTTGGAAGAGCTGCAGGTTTTTGTCCCCTGTGGTTTGATGGATCAGCGGCCGCTCATCCTGCAGCTTCTCAACGCCGCTGCGGGTAGAGACTGCTCCAAGGAGCCGGAGGAGATCGCTGATGATGAGGCCTACCTCCTCATGAGTAAACACAGAACTGGGGACTCCACTGCTGATTCTGACTGGGCTCAGTGGGATGGAGAGTTGCTGAAACTGGTCCCCCAGATGGAAACTGTTGACACTTTAAGTGCTATGAAGGTATGTGTGAGTGAGTGAGTGTGTGTGTGTGCTTGTATGTTTTTATGTTTTTGTCGATTTATCTACAAGCATCCCTCTCCTCTCGTGCTCTCAGGTGGAGAATATGCTCTTGATAGTAATGCAGTCTGCTCACCTTGTGGTCCAGCGAAAGGCCTTCCAGCAGTCCATGGAGGATGTGCTCACTCTTAGTCGGGAGCAAACATCGAGCCAGCCTCTTATTGCCAGTGCTCTGGAGGAGCTCAAGGTACTTGCACAACCACAAGCGATGATTTCTAACCAGTTAAAACTCTGGTTGATGTTGTTGTCGAGACTGTTGCATGTGTGTGTCCTACTTTCAAATCTGTATTTCACCACACCAGCTCAGTTACCCTAAATTTCCACTCCATTAACAGTAAATGGCAAAAAAAGCACACAGACAGATTTTAGAAATCATACTCAAAAGGATGGTCTCTAAACTGTAACATCTGTCACAGTCAGAGTCCTGCACAGGTCTAATTTTGCAATCCCGCAGGTCAGCTTACCTCGGTGCAGGTGCAGAATTCTACAGTGCGAGTATCAATACCACATGTTATTTCTCATTTAGATTTTGAGGGTTTCAACAGAACCTTTTTTTTATTAGAAAATTATCTATCTATATATCTATATACTCAATCTAATATTTGCTCTTTCCTCTCCCCCCTCTCTCTCTCTCTGGCCACAGAATGAGGCACTACAGCTATGCATTAAGATCAACACCGCCATTGACCGAGTGGAGTACATGTTCACCACAGAGTTTGAGGCAGAGGTGGAGGAGTCTGAGTCAGCCACTCTGCATCAGTACTACAGGGAGGCAATGATACAGGGCTACAATTTTGCCTTTGAGGTAAGAGCCTGCAGGGTTTTAGAGACCTGGAATGTAAGACACTGTATGTTTTTACAGACACCGGGCAATAGATTCTAAACGTCTCATTTACCCCTTTGACACAGATCTGTCCTGGTCAGGGCTTGTGGCACAAGAGACATATTTTCACTTCACTAACGTTTAGGATAATGTACTCTTTGTGGTATCTGTGTGATTATGGGTAATGTTGTACAGAGGGCAAAGAAGTTGCATTAACACTGAATTAATTGCAAAGTCCTCTGATGAGAGGAAGCTGCAGCGGTAATCCTCAATATTTTCCCTGTTTCCCTCTTTTTTGTTATTTACAGTACCACAAGGAAGTGGTGCGCCTGATGTCAGGGGAGTTCAGGCAGAGGATCGGGGAGCGCTATATAGCTTTTGCCCGTAAATGGATGACCTATGTCCTGACCAAATGCGAGAGCGGCAGGGGCACCAAGCCCAGGTAAGGCCTTACCTCCTACTCAGCTAAGCACTACAGTTTTAGTGAGGCACGTTATAATTTCAGTATGTTGCTCAGGGATGCTTTTTGCGGTTCAAGCCCTCTGGTTAGTCATTTACCTCACGAACCAGTAAACCATCCTAGTAGTTTTGGACAAATAAGTCAACAAACTACAGACTTTGGAAGAATAAAAAGCGTTTTTTGTTACATTATATAAAATATCTTTATAATAGTTGAAACGTTTTGTTTGTGTGATAAAAGCCTCCAGTAGAAAGCTTTGGGACTCACTGATCGACTGCCATGTTGCTCCTACAGGTGGGCGACTCAGGGTTTTGATTTTCTTCAGGCCATTGAACCTGCCTTCATATCAGCATTACCCGAGGATGACTTCCTGGTAAAATGTCCAGCTTTCTTCTCTTAAGTCTATAAATGCACACCGGTATAGTCTGCACCTGATTTGTTTATTATCTATTGACTGTGAATTCATCTTTCTCTCTGCAGAATCTACAAGCTTTGATGAATGAATGTATTGGACATGTGATTGGAAAACCTCACAGCCCGGTCACGGGGCTGTACATCGGTAAGCCGCTCCTCTGTGGTGTGAACTGTCTGTGACTTCTACATCTGGAGGTCAGGACTCATTTCAGTGTTTACATTTGGTTGTCGGTTTATAACATGGTTGTGAGGGGGACAGGCTGTTACACAAAACAGACACAACAGCTATGAAATAAAAACAAAAAAAACGGTTCCCATAGAATCGCAAAGAGTTATTTGAAGTATGTGAGTTATGGAAACGAAACTTAAAAAAATATTTTCAAAGATTAATTTTTTGCTGAAATTTCTCTTTTGACAAGACACTTAGATGATGTAGTGGTGTAGTAGTCACATTTTGACTAAGGGCTCATTCATGCTGCCTTACGTACGAAAATAGATTCCAGGCTGTGTGTCCCTGTGGCCGGGCAGCATGCTAACATCATATACAGTAGATGTCTGTAGTCGCAAAGTCTCTCACCATTATTCAAATGTCTTCCTTTCTTCCTGATTACTGCTACTAGTAATGCTCCGTCTCGTCCGTATCTGTAAGCTTTCAGAAGACACATACAGACAAAATGACTTAGAGAGAGGGCTCCATCAGTTTCATTATACATGTCTAACGTGGAATAAATGAAATATTAGATACAGTCTCCCTCAAAATATAAAAGCGACCAATGACGGAGAGAGTACAGTGACATTTTGTGTGGAGCAAGCCTGTAGATGCCTAATTGGAAACACACAAATTTATCCTAAAACGCATTTGTTTTTCTTTCCCACTCCCGCTTTCAAACATTTTCCTTTTTGCATTATACATTTAATTCTTCTTTTTAAAAATATATTTTCCCCTTTCTGTCTTGTTCCCTTTTTTTACTCACGTGAAGCATTTTACATCAGCCTGTTTTAAGAAATGCTAAGTGAGTAACGTCGCCTGCTGATAGCAAGCGAACCGTCTGTAGCCACGAGGTTCACCCCATCAATGTACAGTCTGTTCCAGGTTTGCTTTGGTCGGTGGCTTGACTAAATTAAGCAATGGGTGTTTTTTTTCTTCTTCAGCTCCCAGGAATAGTCCTCGTCCCGTAAAAGTACCTCGTTGCCATAGCGACCCACCAAACCCCAATCTGTTCATCCCTAATGCTGAAGGGTTCAGGTAAGTGACAACAGCTTCTTACCATACTGCGTTTTACTTTTAATACTCTTTCCTGCATGGCTGATTGTGCACCATTACCTTGCTGTAGTTGTTAAGCTTGTGTGTCATGTAAGCCTCTTTGTGTGTCTGTGTGTGCTACTGTGTCTGTCAAATGTTGTTTTATTGTCTGAGTGAGAGCGTGTGTGTGTGTGTGTGTTTGTGTGTGTCTGTCCGTCCCTCAACCAGCCACCCAGTCACATGCACAAACATTTGTAAGCATATCCCACACAAGCCACCTCACCTCCCCAGGCGGCGCTCCTCAGTTTGTCCTTCTCACCACACAGCTCTCGAAGTCTTCCCTGCGATCTCCGGAACCAGCTGTTCCCCAACGGCCCCCGCCCCGTCCCTCAGGGCCCGGGGGAACACAGCCACATCAAAGCAGCAGGCGGCACCCCCAGTGACGTCAGGTAGCCTTGCCCCCCAAGTCACCCGGTGGAAACTGTTGTCCAAACACAGCCCCAGATACAAAAAAAACAAAACACCACTAATGTTTTCTTAAAAAGGAAAATATGCTTCATTTTAAGATTTGATGAAAAAAAAAAACTATTCTGAGGATCATTAAACTTTTTTTATGGAATAAGCATGAGCCAAAAAGTATTTTACCCTATTTTCAAATCTGTGATGTCGGTTTAAATTAGAATTTTAAAAAGATGGGAAGAATGAAACACGATCCTTGTGCTAGTTCTTGGAACAGATGGATGTATATTTTATCGTACATGATTTGTAGCTTTGATTTATGTTTCACTGGCAGATTGTGGATTTCCTTCTTTTAACCTTCTGATTGCATCTAAACAAAAACTATAAATTTGGATATTGAGACAGATATTGGATTAACTTCTGTTTCCACACAGTCACTCTGCCATTCTTTTAAAACTGAGCATTTCCAGGCTCCGGTGCAACATCAGAAATCTCAATCCTGCATCAGTCTTAAGCAATTTTTAGAGGACTTTAAATTGTTTGAATCCAACAATAAGGCATTACCCTTCATACTCTTCATTGAAGAATTCAAATGCACTGATGCTGCAATTACCCTATAGTATAAAGTTTAAATGATCCACTAAAAGATGCATCTAAATAACAGCATGGAACTGATGTTGGATACAAAAGACTTTTAAAATGTCAGAATAACCTAAAAATTGACCTGGAATCCTTTTACCCTTTTGAAATTTCAAAATGTCACCAAATCATGAAAATGTCTCCGCACTCTTCTTATTACAGGTCAAGTGAATTTGCTGTGCATGGTGTGAAAATGGTGGGGGGGGGGAACACGACCTCATTGAACGAGTGGCCTGTGATATTCTGCTTTTTAGTGCCTTGCTTTAATTCTGATGATTCACTGCACATCAGATTTTCTGGTGCGTCTTGTGTTTGCTTTTTACAATCAGACCATGCACTCTAGGGATGTCACCTTCAAACGTGAATGTCTCTGATGCATGCTGAACTGTGGGTGCAAGCTAAATCTTTGTCTCGCTTGAAAGGACAGATTTTGTCATTTGATCTGTTGTCTTTAAACCTCAAATCTGGCTTTTCAGAACGTCGTTTTTTTTTTATGGTTGATTGTTTAGATAATGTATTAATGTATATAATTTACGATATATGTCATTTTTAATTTTAAACACTGAAGTCTGGGAACATTTTCCCCAAGTGCATCTCAAGGTGAAGAATCTAAATCTTTTCAAATAGAGGGTCTGATTACATTAAGATGCTTTTTGTGCATGAAACTTTATGAAGGACATAAAAATAAAGTGCAGTCCTGGCAGAGGAGATTTAACTCATTGCTGATCTTTAACATGGCCATTAACAGAGAAACCCTCAGAGTGAAACATATCCTCTAAATCAGACGTTTCTGCTCAAACCACCGTGTTGCATCAGCTTCTTTCGTGTGTTTACAGGGGATCCAGTTACCACGAGAATGACCGTCTGTCATCAGTTGCAGCCGAGTTGCATTTCAAATCTCTGAGCCGCCACTCCAGCCCCACAGAGGACAGAGAAGGTGGGTGCGCTCAATACATCACCATGGTTTGATTCCCATTGTGAATGTTCCTCTGCCTGATTAGGTGAACGGCTCCCGTGATTTTTCTCCCTCCAGAACCCTCGTATCCGAAGGTAGATCCCAACAGCGCCGCCCGCCGAAGCTGGGAGCTCCGCACCTTCATCAACCAGTCCAAAGGTGAGACTCTGGAGGGATGAGCATGTTAAGTGTAGTTCACACTTTTAGCCCTATTTTCCACTCGCCAAGAAATTGTGAAACTTGTCGACAGAAGCCCCAGATTGGAGCCAAATGTGCGTTCGATCGGCAGTTGCCAATCATTATGTGGGAACTCATCAAAGACGTAATTCGAGAGGATTCTCGACATGTCGCCTCCTCCGACTAGATTTCTTGCAAATTAAGTATTTGTCAATTGGCCACAGCTACAGGCAACCAGAGTGCAGGAAGTTGGGGGTTTCTTGTGGTGACAGATCGTGTTCCGTGTCATGTAGTATGAACTCACAAGGACTGCAAGACTTCCCATCAGAAACAGCAAGTCATGTAGTGTGACTCTGCACAGCATTCCAACGACTTTGAAACGTGTGTCACCTGCACTTGTCATTAGATAAACTGCTCCGTACAGTTGTTTGACTCACTGATCATTTTCTCTCCTGTCTTAGACACGGCAGCACGGCAAAGCCCCATGGAGGCCGTCCGTCGCTCCATTCGCAAGTTCGAAGACAAGCGCTACGCCGTGATGAAGCAGCGCAACATTATCGGCCAGGTGTGTCACACGCCCAAGTCCTACGACAACGTCATGCACGTCGGGCTCAGGAAGGTGACCTTTAAGTGGCAGAGGGGCAACAAGATAGGTACGACCAGCTCGTGACTGCATTTTCTGTAATGGGGGGGGGATTTAACTCCCACTGATGACGTGTTCCTGTGTGTGATTACAGGTGAGGGCCAGTATGGGAAGGTGTACACTTGCATCAACGTTGACACTGGAGAACTAATGGCCATGAAGGAGGTATGTACTCTAGCAAGATCAGCTCAGTGGTTTTCAAAATAAAGTAAATATATGTAATAATAAATATATACACGTGTGTATTTATTTTTCAACCAGATCCGGTTCCAGCCCAATGATCACAAAACAATCAAGGAGACTGCGGATGAGCTGAAAATATTTGAGGGCATTAAACATCCAAACCTTGTGCGATACTTTGGAGTTGAGCTCCATCGGGTAAGAGACGTGTTAACGTCAGTTCAGGCCTCACATGGTCCACACTGAGGCAGTTTGGTATAAATCTTTAATGTTCCCCCCACAGGAGGAGATGTACATCTTCATGGAGTACTGTGACGAGGGCACCCTGGAGGAGGTGTCCAGACTGGGGCTGCAGGAACACGTCATCAGGCTCTACAGTAAACAGATCACTACAGCCATCAACGTCCTGCACGAACACGGCATCGTCCACCGTGATATCAAGGGTCGGTGTCACATTTTTTCTTTTTTTTCCTAATCAGTGGTGCAGAATATTCTCAATGGACTTAATTCCCCAAGTGATTTAGTGATGGGTTTAATCTGTTCTTTTTATATCAGGAGCCAACATCTTCCTGACGTCGTCTGGTCTCATTAAGCTGGGTGACTTTGGCTGCTCGGTTAAGTTGAGGAACAACACTCACACGATGCCTGGGGAGGTGAACAGCACCCTGGGAACTGCAGGTAAAATTACCTTTCTTTTTTTGTCTGTCCATTAGCAGGATTACTGGGAAACTGACGTCCATGAATCTATGGGTGGGACGTGGTCCAAGGAAAAATTCAATTCATTCAATTTTGAAGCGGATCCAGATAAACAGATAGATCCAGGATTTTTGTTCACTTTCTTTATTTTAGTAAGATTGGGCATTAACTGACATTTTAGTACATTTCTAAAGAAATAATGCATTTATCGTTACGAATAAAATCGGGCATATGTATAGTACTATCTATGCAAAGGTGATATGAACAGTATATATATTTATATATATATATCTAATGTGGAACCTGGTCTCAATACATGCGATATGTTGATATAGTTGGCCTCATAGAGATATGAATTCTCAGCTCCCCTCTGGTGGTGCGTGTAGGTCATAACCTACCAGCAGGGGTCACTGTGGCTTAATACTTTTAATTCCAACCATTTAGAATAGAATCCTTTTATTGTCATTCATGAATAGATGCTGTCTCACATGCTAAGTTTAAAAACAAATTATGTATTGAAAACGTGAATCCTCACATGCTGTTCTTTTTGTCAAATTGGTGAATTGAATACATTGAGCTTGTCATGCTTCATGGTTCGTGTCATTATTATTCTACAAATGTCTTATAATGATTGTCATATGCAGCATCAACATTGCTGCTTCTTAAATTCCACTGTTTTTAACTATTGGCTTTTTTTCTCTATTATCATCAGCTTACATGGCTCCTGAAGTCATCACACGAGCAAAGGGTGAAGGTCATGGGCGAGCAGCCGACATCTGGAGTTTGGGCTGCGTCCTCATCGAGATGGTGACAGGAAAGGTAACGGGTGATAGAAAAGACTTCTGTGCTTTAGGAGGTTTTAAAACACAAGAGTTTCACTCAGGCTTACCTGTTGTTGCTCTGCTGTCAGAGAGAAGACAGATTATGTTCTTGTGGTCATTTATCATCTTATTTTAGATTTATTGTTATAATTAGAAAATAGAGACCCTAGTTGAAGCATTTCTGTTTTAATTCACTTTAATTCACACGCAGAAACAACCGGGAAGTGACTCATGTTCTTACTTTAATCTCGACCTGCAGAGACCCTGGCACGAGTACGAGCACAACTTCCAGATCATGTACAAAGTGGGCATGGGCCATAAACCCCCCATCCCGGAGAAGCTGAGCACAGAGGGGAAGGACTATCTCGGCCACTGTCTGGAGAGCGAACCCAAACGCCGCTGGACCGCCAGCATGCTGCTCGACCACCCGTTTGTCAAGGTGAGTGACTTCTGCGACACCCGCTGTCAACGCCGCCATGACTTAAACTTCACGCGACACGAGTGACATTACAGCTGCTGCCTCTTGTCTGTTGCAGGTTTGTACAGATGAAGAGTGAGACCTGCTCTGTGGCCTTCACGTTTACACATTAAAGCACTACTGTACATGCTGTCAGCAAAAGAAAAAGGAACTGTGGACTTTCGGGAAGCGCAAGTAACGGCTAAAGGCACATGGAGCTAAACTGAGGAAGTAATATAAAATCATTTCAGAGGACAACTGGACCTATGGAATATAGGGTTGTTGTGTCTTTATGCACCCATGGACTGTGGGGGGGGGATGGGGGACAGGGGTGGGACTGTACATACTGTAAGAATAGGATTGGCTTTAATTCTTGTATAAACAATATTGTAAAGTTAAAGTAATTATTACCACGTTTGTTGTTCTCACTGGTAAAGAGACCTCTGAAAAGGCATTGATGAATACCTTTTTTTTTTTATTTTAAACAAATATGTGTGTGTGTGGGGTGGGGGGGGGGGGTCAAATCTATGGCACTTTTAAACTGTTTACCCAAGGGGTCAGTTGAGTAGAGGAGGGAGGAATCTCATGTCAGTCGCCCGGTGAGGCAGAGGAGGATGCGGTAAACCTCACCGAACGGAAGGAGCCGCCGGTTTACCTTGATGAAATGAGCACCATCCAAATAGTCCGATTTAATTTATCACTCGTCGTTCTGGCGAGAGGGGGGGGGGGTCGCTAGGAAGGATTTTATTTTATTACGTGTATTTTTTCTTTGCCTTTCGCTGAGGAGTAAACGTCAAGTCGGAGCAATGTTCAAGTCCACTGGTCACTGATGAAGACCTGTTCATGCGACTGGAGCGTAGCCGACAAAGAGGAGACACGGGGCCTGCTCTCCCTCCCTGCTGCTGAACACACAACTTCCACACAACCAAACATAAGACGACGACACACAACTTCTGGTCCTCTGCTGCTCTTAAAGTGTTTGCTATGTACAAACAATATTAATAAACCAATTTGTTTTTATAAGTGAAACGTGTATATTTTTCTTCACACATGACATTATTACCAGAATGAGGGAAAATGTGCAAACCTTTATCCTGAAATATTTTCATTGTTGTGTGAGGGACACAGGCTGCATGGCACTGTTCAGTTTCAGGATCTGAAGACTTCAGCATAAAGAAAAAGTGAAGCTGTGAAGGACAAGATCCAGAAAGAGAACATTTAAAATATTATTTAAGTCGCAAACACAGAGGGTCAGTTATGCAATACAAAAATCTTTTTCAAAACACTGGGAAAATCCCAAATAGTACAGTTGATCCTCAGTGATATTATAGATAGCATTTGGAAGTTCTAACTTGTGGCTTTAAATATTATAATATATGTTTTTAAGGATTTATGGATCACTTAAAAGCCCTTTCAAAGAAGGACTTTAGACACCCTGGTTGTTTTTCTAAAGATAAAATGCTGTAAGGTGTATTCTACCATAATCCTCTCATTAACAACATTGTAATAACAAGACTTATTGAAGGTGACCAAAATATATTGAATAATAAGTGAGAAACTTGGTGCTGATTTACATGAATTCATACTGACACACTTTACATCAGCTCACTGTTACAGTTTTGCCTTTGAGCAGAGCAGTGATAATGATGGGGGCAGCGATTCCCTGATTGCTAAATTAATGAGTTTGAGCAGGTAGCAGGCCCAGAGGGTGGAGGAGCAAGCAGGACCAGAACAGCCAGTTGATCAAGGTCCAGGGCTGGTTATGGTGCCGGGGAAAACTCCCTGTAATGTTGTCAACAGTCATTCTGCAGATAGATCAATGCAGAGACAAGTCAATAATACCATAGAAGTGTCAGGGAAGGAATTTCCACAGGCGGAAACCGAAACCATTAGTTTCCTGTGTAAACACCTACACACCTAGAGGTGAGACATACCGTCGCACTCAGATCTGTTGAACAGATAAATCAGCTCAGGGCCAATATTGACCTAACGTGTGACCGTAACTTGCAGTTCTCTGCCTGCTCTGACACAAGAGCTCAGAACCCCTCAAACTTTATATTCGTAAATTCTCATTTGGGATTTTCTACATGGGATCATAGGATTTTTCAATATTCACTTTTTATTTAATTCATTAATTAAACTATCTTCTCATTAGTTAAACCACACCAAGTCAATGTCCTGTATGTGAAAATATACTTGGCAATTAAAAATAATTCTGATTCTGATTCTGATTTTCTCCAAATAAGGTTAAAAGTTTGATTAGAAGAAGTTTAGCAGCCAAAGCTGATAAGAGACTCTGGCAGCCGTAATTTTAAAAGTCCGGCGTTTATTATTTAAAGTTTCACTAAAAAGACAAAGTAGAAAAACTAAAACTTATAAAATATTATTCTGCTGTCACCAAATGACTGCACAGAAAACCTGTACAGTCAGGTAATAGTAAGCTGTAATATATGTAATAAATTCTTACCTCCACCTTATTATGGACATACATTTCAAAGAGATGTTAAGATCCTAAAGCTTTCAGCCTGCAGTGGAGCAGAATAAGAATAATATGTAATATGGAGGATTGATGAGGCAGAATAAAAACATAAAAATGCAATAAGTGAAAAACACATTGTTTCCTTTTAATATCTGTTTTTATTGCACCATGATTTAATAAGACACATGACAATTTAGCCAATTATCTTTTAATATAAAACCTTGTTTAATAAAAAATGTTTGTTATAGGAAGATAAAAAAATAAAATTTCACTGCATTGTAGGCAATTGTCTTAGAGGCTTAGGTGACTTCAAACCAACACAAACGACACAAAGGTTTCTTCCTGTGACAGGCAGTGACTGAAATGTCCCGGTACTGGGAGAGGGCTGGAGGAACGGGACATGGCATGATGGTGACAGAGGGAAATGATGTCTTCCTCATAGCTTTGTGATTTGCTATGTCAGAAACATCAACAACAAAGTGACATCATCAGGCCTGAATGAGCCGAGTCACTTCGGTTGAGGAACAACATCTTCGCAGTGAACAGCCGAGATGAATAGCTCACTCATTTGAACACCACCACCATTTTGCAGGTTTAATGAGCAAAGGTCACAGACGAGCAGCAGATATCTGGAGCTCTGCTATGTCCTCTCTGAGATGCTAACTGGAGATATGAGGAAGGAGGGAGGGAGGAGAGGGACTGAAGTACGTGCTCGCTTTACCTCTGTGTCTACTGTCAATACGAGATGCCTGGTAGATTAGCTGTGTCTCCACGTGGAGCATTTAGGTTATGTGCCTGTACATGCATTTATTAAAACCACAGGGAGGTGACCCGCAGCTCAGGCTGTGACTCTCCTCGTCTTTAGTCCTGATCTCAACACCTTCTAATGCACAGTACGTTATTCATCACTTGTTAATGTGCAAGTACAAACATCAGCTTTTTAGTGGATGACAAGTTGAAGCTTTCAGGGTTTTTTTTTCAAGGAAATCTTTTAACTGGTGAGGAGCTGCTCTCGTTGCTCGAGTGAAGTTCATTACAATTAGAAACGTTGCCTGCTCTCCCTCACTACTGCTGCTAAACGCATACACACACATTCCTGTACTATCTTACTGAAGACACTGATTGGCATAATTAGTTCCCTATTCCACTCCATTTTCTAACCCTAAAACCAAGTGTTAACCCTTTAACAGCCCTTTGAAAAAGTGAGGTCCTGCCAAAGTGTCCTCACTCCACAAGGTCTCTGCTCAAAAGTACAAGTACACACACGCACACAGAGTTAGCAAAGCCATCCTTGTTAGGACACTGCATTCCATTCATTGTGGCTGTCCTAACCAAAACTGAAACTGAATCAACAATTCACATCTTCTCTCTAATCTGAACCAGGACCTCAGAAATGACGTTTTGCATAATTAGGACCGGGTTTGGTCCCCATGAGGTCCACTAGTCCTGACAAGGACAAAAGGACGCACTACAACTTCTGGACCTCTGCTGCTTTTGCAGTGTTCGTTACAAACACTTAACATCAAGGAACCAGTATTATTCTTTTTTTAAGTAAAATATATTTTATTCAAGCATAAAAATGTCAATCAAAGAGTTAAATTTTTCACTTGTTTGAATTTTCAATTAGTCTTTTTAGCGAGAATTTCTGCCTCGACTGTATTTAAATATGAACCTTCTGATTTACAGTGAATGTTGTTTTCTTGGCTCATATTTTTATGATAAGGAACCTAAAGGAAGCTGCTCACCTCAGTCCACTATCATGATCATCCAAGTTCGGCTCAAGAGCATAAAAACAAGACAACCCTGTTTGTTTTGTGCTTTGAAGCAAGTTTGTACTTGTTGGACCAGCAAGCTGCCGTCAGGCTGGTGTTCTTAAGATTCTCAGAGTCGACTCAGTTGATGTTCAGAAGAACCTCCTTGTTCCCGTAACTGGAGCCTTTGTCGACCTCAGTCTGGCCGATCATCCAGCGAACTCCCAGTGAAGCTGCGACGGAAAGATCATGAAGAAGATTAACTGAAGAAGTAAAGGATGAGTGGTGGCAGGTTTTGAGTTCCACAGTAAATTCCACTTTTTGAATCTTGTAAATTGACCCTCAAAGTAGGAAGACTTTTCAGGATTAGAATTAAAGGACAAGACTGAATCTAAGACTTGAGGCCTGAGTCTGTCAACAATTTGGTGACACTGTACCATGCTCCTCATGAACCCATCCTCCTCTCGTTAATTTAGAACATCTTTGTAAAACTGTTTGGATGAATGTTTAACTTCAGTCAGTCAGCACATGCTGGGATGCTGTTTGGGAACATGCTCCCAACACTGATTAACCACAATTTCCAGAAAAATACAGACTTACTGTTTATTTGATTTCTCAGATCTGCTGCTTTATGGGATGTTTGAACAAAAAGAAACTGTTTAAACTGTGACACCCATTTTCACACTGACTAAACGTTTGGCTTGAATGTAATGAAACCAACCTGCGGCGCAGAGAGCCCCAGCAGCCAAGAGGGTAAACACTGATCCAGAGCTGATGAGTCGAGCGAGCAGCAGGCCCAGAGGGTAGAGGAGCAGGCAGGACCAGATCAGCCAGTTGATCAAGGACCATGGTCGGGATGGGGGGCTTGTTTTTGGCCCGGGGAAACGTCCCGTCTGTGTGTAATGCTCCTGAAAGCTGTCCTGCAGATACATCAGTGCAGAAACCACTCAATACCAAAGAAGCTACAATTTCTAGAACGTTTCAGTGGTGAATTATCTGGAAATTGGTTTCCCGACATTTTCAACCATTTGACATATGAACGTAGTAGGAGATTCTCCGAGTCAGATGCGTTCACAACAACAGAAAAGTGTCTGTTAGCGTCTCACCTTTTCCTGGTAGAGCTTGTGGAGCCAGGCGGCACACTCGGCCTCACCTTCGGGGATCTGCTCCAGAGGGATTCTCCTGCGAAAAGAAAGTCAGATGTCTGAGATAAAAAAAAAAAAGAGATTACCAAATGAAACATAGCAGCCCTCACTACTAAACACTCACCTCACATATAAATCTGCATGATATTTCTTCCCGCTGAGAATTCCGAGCACGGTCGGCTTCTCGTTGTTTCTGAAGTTCAGTGTGGAATCGTAAAGAGCCACAGCTACAAGGCGAGACACACAGCGGAGGTCAACTGTACAACTCCCCCTCTCTGTTTCTTGTATGCACTGACGGCCATGTTGAAAGACTTGCGACGGACACTCACCGGTTCCCCTGAGGTTTTGGACGGTTACCCAGAATCCCTTGGTCCTGGGCAGGAGATGATGCTTCAGTTTGGCCAGACCTTTGCTCTCAGCCACCTGCATGCTGACCACGTGCTTCTTTGGCGTTAAGCGCGTGCCTTCGCAGAAAAGCAAGAACTATAGCCCCAGGGAGAGAGCGTTCATCAGTGGAGTTATTCAACAAAAATATCACTGTGACATCACTACAACTCTCTGCCATCTTCATTTTTATGATATTTTCCACAGGGGGAAACCTACCCAGAACTTTTCTGGGTAATCCCACAGGTTCTGAAGACTCTGCGCCACCGTTCTTCTGTCCTCCTCCCATTTCCTCTTACAGAAAACGATCTCCATGAAGTACCACATCCAACCAATCACTGGAACATAAGCCAGCTCCTTCTTGGCCAACACCTTTGAACTCTGGAGAATGTAGAAATTGAAACAGCAATGAAAAGAAGAATAAAAAATGTCTGAAGCTGGTGTGATTTTTCTTTGTCTTACCCCGAGGACTCCGAATCTTTCACAGAAGGTCCAGCCGCACAGGAAGTCGATCTCAAAACTGTGGTTCATAACCACGATGGCGTTCTCTTTCCCGTACAGTGTGTAGCTCTCTGGATCCGTGTAGAGAGTACATTGTGTCCCAGACCACCACTCCAGGACAGCTACCGGCTCTGGGGATCATAAAGACGCCATGATGTAGACATAGCCATGTTTTGTGTGTAAAGGGTAAAAGGGTTTGACTGTGTTTGTAAACTGGTCATATGCTTCATGCAGACTTTGATCTTTTTCATTCCAAGTTACCGTTGAAGTAAATGTTTTCTTCCCAGCAGCAAAATAAACACAGCAGCATCAGACAACTCACTTCAGTGTCATTTATTATCAGACAAGAACTCTGGAAAAATGGGTTGGGACATTTTTCTGAGTTTTCCTTTTACACATGAAGAACACAGAAGGAGATTGTCCGGGTCAGACGTGTTCACGACAACAGGAAAATGTCTGGAACATTAAGATGAGGGGTGGTGTCTGGGTAGACCATGCAGACGCAGGACATGATGTAAAAAGTCCGGTTGAAATAACAGGTTATTTTTGACAGCTAAGTGACAGCGGCGGGGGGGGGGGCCCTTAAGCCTTAAAGGTTCAGTGTGTAGAATTTAGTGACATCTAGTGGTGTAGTTCCGTGTTGCAGCTGGACACCCCTCACCTCACCCTCTCCTTCCAAACATGAAAGAGAACCTTTGGAAACCTTCAGTTGTCATAAAAACTCAAAAGGTGTTTAGTTTGTCCAGTCTGGGCTACTGTAAAAAAACATGGCGGCCTCCGTAGAGAGGACCCGCTCCTGATGTAAATATAAAGTATTTAAATATTAAGGGCCCATTCTAGGGTAAACAAAACAACAATTCATACCATTTAGATGAAACATCACTCGGATTATTTTATATAATTTCTTTGCCAATAGATCCCTTTCACCTAAATCTTACAGACTGAACCTTTAAGCCGTCGCCAAAAGATCTCAAATCTCATTGTCTTTCCAAGTCGACATCTTTGTTGGTATCCTCTACGTGTACGACATCTCTTCCTCATCCTGAGATATTTATTTCTTTGTTACATGTCACATTTTTAAAATGTCATCAACAAACCCACTCCCTCGGACATTTCACTAGGGGGTTGGCAGGAAAAGCTCCTAAAAATGTCCAGATCAGTGACCCAGATGTTTGTGTTCTCAAATACAGCCCCTCTGGAAAATTGCAGGAAAATATCTGGGCTTCGGTGCAGGTCCGAAAGCGACTCTAGTGTCAGAGAATGAGAGCGGTTACTCACGGCTGCTGACCCAGTAGCACAGTTGGATGTTGATCCTGCGGGCCAGCCGCTTGCTGACCAGCCACAGAGGCAGGGTGCAGATCTGCAACAGGTTGACGATGAGGCCCGACGCCAGGAACACGTAGAAAATGAGCAGGTGGCACACGAACTGGGACTTCAGCAGCTGCAGGAGGCCCATTGTTCTGTGAACGTTGCACAACTTTAAGCAGTGGAACACAACAAGCCTCCTCATGTCACACACCTCACTCTGCGACTACACATATCATTGGGTAACAGCTTGTTCCTCACGGTGCACCTTTTCATACTGCGTAGAGCCCGATCAATTCATCCATTGGGAAATACAAATTGTTATAAGCCTTTCATAGACATTTGCCAACTTGCACCTATCAGACAACTTTTATTTTACAGAATAAACAGTGCAGGGAAGATGTGTATATTATTTGTGTTTATATTTGACTTAAAATCTGTGTTTGATTTCTTAGTTAAAGTTCTGTATATTTGGTTATAATCATGTACTGTACTTTTATGAATACACCCATATCATAGGGTAAAGGCTTGTTTCTTACAGGGCATATTTTACACACAGGGTTAGTGTGTCATCAATAAGCACATACATCTGCTGAAGTTCTGTCAGGAAGGGTTCAGTGATCAGCGATCACATTTAAAACCTGAAAAAAGCAGCATCACGGAAATGCAGCTGAACAATGACAGGGATTATTTCACCACGCTGAGTCATATGTCAACTTCTTCCTGACAAACAAGAAAAAACATGTGACCCTCACCTCTATCACAGCGTCCTCCCTCTCTCTCTCTCTCACACACACACTCACAGCCCTGACGCACCGATCAGAGGAGAATTACGCACAAGCACCAGAGTTCACTCTTCTCTCCATGTCAGCTCCTCTCTGCTCCTCACATCTCTGTCATGCTCTGTACATGTGCTGCTGCTGTTGCTGCTGCTGCTGAACTTCAGCCGAACAAGCCCCAGAGCACCACACCCGTCTGAGACCACGCCTGGAGCCGGGGATGGAGACGCCTGTGCCGCTTCCTTCTTGAAACTGTGGAGAGGAGGCGGCGGCGAAGATCGTCAACATCTGGGAGGCAGCAGGGGCCGATCTGTCGCCATGGTGACAGATGTGACGAGTAAAGCTCATTGATAAGTGATCGGTCTCATCTGGATACAGGACATGTTTCACCTCAGGATGAATATTGTAGGGGACATAAAACATTTTCCTGCTGTTGCATGTTGTCGTTTACTGACGCAGTGAGACCTCTAGTATTTTTTTATTTATCTTTGCGTTGCCCATATTTGGCCACAGGAAGTAAGACGCATGCGCACTGGGCTTTTTTGTAATTTTATATTATTATATTATTATAATATTATTATTTAACATGTCACTTTGTTTTTGCTTTTTGAAACCGAATCTTTGTGATAACCACAGAATCATACAGATGAATAACTCTTCTCTGTGTCTGATGTGCAGCCACATTGTTTTACAGGAAACTGACAAACTGGGGTGCGCTGACCATCTTGGTGGACAGCGCCACCTGCAGCCGGAAAATCGCATGTGCGTAAAATCGTTTTTTCTAGGAACAGTTGATTAATAGGTTTTAATAATAAATATAAATAAAGTTAAAATGTAAAATCAAAATATAATCAACCTCTGTTGACCTATGTTTTTTATTCTAGAGACTAAAGTAGAATGTAAACTTTCATCTTTTTTTAGATGACGTTACACTGGAAAAAAAATTATACAAACATTTTATCGTGTGATTTCATACCTGATCCAGATGTCTACATTCATTGCTGATGTGCTGAATGAAGGTAGCAGACAATTAATTAAATTAAAATACAATTTTCACATTTACACCGATGAGCACATTAAGTCCCAGTTTGTGGAGTACAGCTAAGGAAAAAAGAATCATAAAAAAAAAAAGGTATTTCTGTCCAAAGTAAAATTGTAGCTCTTCTTCAAACGATAGTGACCATAATAAGTTACCATTAAAATGACCTATTTTGTTTTATACTGCATCAAATGATAAAAGCTTCAAACTTCTTCTCCAGACACAAAGTCAGGTTTGATAAAAGCAAGATTTCTCCACTTTGTGCAACATAAATAAATGTAAAACAGGCTAAACGACTCACTTCCTAAAATCAAAAACAAAAGTTCCCCCAAGAAGCAAAACAAAAGTCAAACTCAAGTGACTTGAGCACTCCGGCATCTGTCCAGTTTATCACAGTTCATAATTACATGTGAGTGAGCTGGCTCATGGAAACACTGAGTTTCTCTTCTCACAGAAAATAACAACATTCCCCAGCTGTAAGTAAAAACACGGTGGAAGTGGAAACAGGCACACTGACATGCAAAACGTTAGCTTCTTCATGCTTACTTCAAAAATAACATCTCAGACAAGTTGCCTGTGCCACCACTAGAGGGAGATACAGATGCACTGAACACAGCTGCCCCATTCAGATGAGGAAAATACCACCACCCCTAGCATGAACCATAATTAAGAGATTCACAACATAACAAAACATGTCATGATGTGGTATCTATTTGTAACCTCTGCACCAAACTGTAATAGATTATTTTTCTTTGCAAACCAGGGACCCCTAACAGGAGGTTGACGGGGGTCACATGACTGTTCCACCTTGTGTGGGTCACTGAGAAGTGTTTCCAAGCTCTCTCTCTCTCTCTCTCTCTCTCTCTCTCTCTCTCTCTCTCTCTCTCTCTCTCTCTCTCCCTCTCCTTTTTATTTTTACAAGTCCCACAATGCTTCAGCCGTCGTGTCCTTTACGGCCAAATAACCTTGAAGAGAGGAAGTGTCTGTCTGAAGTGGTCCAAACAGACGCTGGAGCAGCCCAGGAAGCTGTTTGTGTTCAAATACCAAAGACAAAGTGCTGACTGTGTGTGTGTGTGTGTGTGTGTGTCACTCTGTAGCTACACAACAGCAGGTTTACACTGTTAGCTGAAAGACTTTTAAAACAAATCCCAGAGCTTTAACTATCTTAAAGGACAAATGATGCCGTTTCTGCAAAGTGAAGTAGCTCAAGTGGTAATTTCATGACCATAAAATAAAAGTATGATACCAAAAGAAATCAAAATAATAAATGCAGGATAATACTTTGTTTCATATGAATCATCAAAGTTGAATAAATTGTAATTAGAATGGCACTCAGTAGAATACATTACTCCACCAAGTAACATTATGAAAACACATCACAATGTTAAAGAAAGTCAAAAGAAATCCTGGATCCGCCCCCTGAACTAGATTCAAACCAAAGTTTAATGGGTTCTTCCCGGACACCTCCCACATCCTTCCATCATTCCTGGTTTTTGTGTGATGTTGCTTTCAAACATACAACCACACATACCAGCCAAATAACAAACAAACTTACGGGTGGAAACACAATCTCAGCAATATAACTTTGCCCATATGGTTTATCAACACAAAGTTGAACAAACATTTTTATAAATGACTAATATCACATCTACTCATGATTCCCTTATTAACGAGGTCTGGTGCAAGATGTTATCTTCTTCATTTAAAACTCCCTCCTCAGCCTCAGTGTGCCGCAGGTTTCAAGTTTCCCCATCACACTTGTGTAAGTGGCATTTCGGACGACGATTGGTTCTTCGATGATGAGTCATGCTCGTGCATGTGTTAAACTCAGATTTAAAGTGATCGAGGGTCGAACTCTTTGTGTGAAAGCTGCATCGTTCTGCAGAGTGAAGGTCGAACACTGAGTGAAGTGAAAACAAGCAGAAAACACAGGAAGAGGGGGACTTTAACGGCATGTGGCAAAACCTCTGTATTTCTTTAAGGAGACGTGTTACTGCACAGTCATAAACAAGTTTGTAGCCTCGATGTAAAAAAAAAAAGAAATATTGTGAAATTAAAATGAACTGAAGCTATCATCTGCCTCATAGATGCACTCCAAGAGCTGCCTCGGCTGAATCGCTCCACTCCAAAGCCCATCAGCTATGCAAGAGACCTGTATGAGGAAAAAAAACCTTTAAATGGAAAATGCAAATCACAGTGAAAACATACGCCTTGAAAGTGGTTGTTAAACTGAAGAGACAAACCACGGGTCGCCAGGAAGGAGGGCGTCTCATTCCCATTCACTCTCCAGTGGAAAAGTGCAGTTGATTTGAGGTTACTGGATTCAGAAATGTGTTGCAGGGACACCCCACAAGAAGTTACCCCTTTCCAAGAAATGTCAGCTTCCATTAAATGAGTTATGTGTCACTGTTACCGTTGCCCTTCTAGGGCCGTGCAGCGGTGGAGCCAGCAGCCGGAGACCATATAAGAGCGCTGTCGTGAGTTTGAGTGCAGCTCTTGGTATTTGTTGCATGACTTTCTCCTACACTCCTATTTATTGTCCGCCATTAAATCAACCAGGGAGGCCGTAAAAATAATTTGAAAAAAGCGTCCTCGCCAGATCAAACTGGAGACCAGATGTAATGGAGCTGGACAATCTTTGACACGTGGGAAAACTCGGTACCATAACATCTGCTTTAATCCTTTAAACCTCTCTCTTATCGCCCTATTAGGAATTTAGAACATCGCTTTAATTTGAAGATGCTTGTTCTTTCATTTATTTGCCAAAATCAATGATTTGCTCTTATAAAACCCAGTGGCTGTAGCTGGCAGTTTCCCTCTTCCAGTCAGGTTGATGCAGCTGCCTGAAGCTAACAGCGTGCAGCCAGGGAGACCTAGACGTCTGGCTCAGCAACACAGGGACGGTTTGGATGAACTGTTTGATGCCGTCTGAAGAATGCACCGAGGATTAAAGTGGAATTTTTGAATAAGAGTGATTTATGAGCTATTCTGCGTCACTAGACTGGGACTGGCTTTTTTTCCAGAATCAAATTAACACTAATTCTACATCTTTGCATAACTCTTCAGAGTAATAGGCCCAGGTATCATTCTTTACTCATTGGTTTTTAGGTCTCACTGTGAGAAAGCCTATTTCTCACAATGTAATGAATTTTACTTATTGTAATACAATGGATGGAAAGAAAGAAATAACAGGAAAAAAGGAAATTGTTGGACCAACTTCCAGAGGCTACACACAGATGACTTGAGTTTGTCTAGCTTAAAGATACATCATGTCAACACAATTTTTAAATTCAATTTGAAATAACTTGATTCATTTGTGTGTTACCAATTGAAGTCATTTCGGTATGAAACATTCTTTTTTCAGTGAACGAGGGAAAAGAGACAAAATGGATCCGCTCCATGAGCCTGAGTGATTTCACTCGACAGCACATTCAGCTGCATTGGTTAGAATCCTGGGAAACTGTGAATGACCACATTTGTGCAAATGTAGCGAATAAATCAGGAAGAACTCAGGCTTCAGTAAATAAGGTGCTAAATCAGATTAGGTAAGTTTGCATGACTGCGTGCTGGAGTGTCCTGACAGGAGATGATGTGCTCAGATTTTCTGAACGCTTCACGCATCGGGCTCTCGGACATGTAGGAAAAAAGTGGAAATCAGAAAAAGTGACAGCAAAGCCCGAGGTCTAAACTTTATTTGACATAGTGTATATGTGCAATAAGCCAGTAATGAGATCCTGATGTACGCAGGGCCCCGTTCCTCCAAGCGCTGGAGCCTCGTCCATCAGACGAGACGACAACGCAGCAGCGGGCCTCTCCGACACATCCGGCTGTCAGAGAAACACCGGGCGGTTTCCTGGAGACACCTGCTCCGCTGCTCTCCAGGGCCCACGCATGAGGTCCGGACCGAGGGCCAAAAAAGCACCGGGTCGAGTGGAGGTGTTCGATGTAACGCCATCGCCAAGGTGAGGAAGATTAAAACACAGCAGGGTTAAGCATTACATGTCCTCTTCTTCAACCCTGCCTCCTCTGGCAGATGTCAGAATTGGGATTTGAACGCTGAGGAATGAGAGAGGACCATTCAGCGTGAGGTCACATGTGCACAATTCTGGATGCAGGTCGCAGCACATGTGAGGTAGAGACAGTTTGTGCAGTTTGTGTAACATAACCAATCCGGAATATAATCATATTTCCAATGTTTCTGCAGCTGTAATCAAGCCGATGTGTCCGTGCAGAATGTGATGCTGCGGTCGTAGAAAATGAAGATGAATCTTCCAATCATTATTGTTCAATGACAGAATATTGTATAGAACATTTACACTCAAATGAATCCAATGATAAATTATGTAACTATTTGCACATATTGAACTTAGAAACTATTTTGAGTTTCTAGTATTAAGATTATTTCTACTTTATGCTCCTTCACACGTTTACTCCACTGCATTTACCTGATTGCTACAGTTACTACTTTGCAGATTAGAACAGGCCTACCTTTACTTTTGATACATGGAACAATAGACTCTACATAGAGAAAGATGAAAGTGAAGCCAAAGCATCCCTTTTTTTTTGGTAGGTTTAGTTTAATTGGTTATTTGATGCTATATAAACTGGGGTGACTCACCATTGTCTGAGCGCTTGTATGAGCAGGACCACAATACCACGGCTCCAACCACCCGATCGCTGTCCTGCAAAACCAAACTAAAAGTCTCGTAAATATTGCACTTAAAGACAACTTCAAAATCAAATCCAATGAAACAAAGCTTGAAAACCTACATTTAACCTTCCCAGACAAAAGTAAAATACAGTGATTAAAAACATTAATAATACAGTAGTCGTAATAATACAGTTACGTAATTTGATAGTAAAGTACTTTACTGTGGCCTCATTCAGAACCACGTAATGATTAGGTTACGACCTGAAGGTTTGCAGGACCATGAGACGCAGAGAGCGAGTTCCCACAGTCCTGTGTCAGCATTCTTAGAAACGACTGAAGTTATCAGGCCTGTTTTTACTGCTCCGACAAGCATAAAAAAGGGCCCTCGCATTTTTTTTCCCAAATAGCTCGTGAAGACTATTCCAACTGTTTGGTAGGGTAGGGATTGCCTCGGAAGATTTCCATCGCATGCACATTCTGACACTGCCGCGTTTCAGACGGTGCCAACAGCTGTGCTCCTGGACATGTGTGCAGCCAAAAAGCCTCTCACAGAAGTCGGAAGATTGTTAACATATATATGAAAAAATGTCCTTTACAGCCAAGACTATATATATATATATATACATTATATAATTTGGAGGCGATGTATGCCTGCCGCAGCTGCAGTGCAGTTAACCACATATTCTTTAGGATGAATCAGTTGAAAGCTTCACCCAAACCCCATAATTTTTTATTTTCTCAAATTTTCATTCAATCGCTCAACACTCAGAAAAGCCGACAGTGCTGACATTGAAGTGAACAGTCTGCCGAGAAAAAAGTAAATGTATATAACTGTAAATTATGTTGTTAACATAAAGAGTAAATTGATTATGCTTCCAGTTTTCGTGCATTTCTTTGAAGAGCTCTTTTAAGAGCAGAGTAAAGTAACTTACAATGAAATCAGTGCTGCGGGGCCCATGAATGAGGCCTGAACCGAGGGCCCAAATGCACTGGGTCAAAAAGCACTGGGTCAAAAAGCACTGGGCCGAGTGATGGTATTTGATGAATGTTATCTCCAGGGTGAAGAAGATTAAAACACAGCATGGCTACACAGTTACATGTCCTCTTCTTCAACCCTGCCTCTTCTTCCCAAAATTGGGATTTGAATGCTCGGGAATGAGGGGACAAACTATGAGCAATGATCAGAACGGCCCTGAACCCCCACACATTGTCATCATAGTAATATTAACTCACTTCTTCAAACTGATAGGTGAAATTCAATCATATTTAATAAATGAAAACATGTCAAATAAAAAAAATGGGTGTCACATTTCAGAGTTTTCACATACATTAACATTACAAACATCGAAAAAAGTGGATGAAGAAAAATAATAAAATGGGAAGAAAAATTTCAAATGTATATGAACATATTTTAATCAGCCCTTTTCCAGATTTGTCAAAATAAACTATTTTGGCACGAAGAAGGGAAAACCGTGGCAGATTTTCCATTAGGGCTGTAATGGGGGGAACGAGAGGAGGACAAAAAAGAAAAAGAGAGAGGCGAGAATGGCTGATATCTTCAAACAGCTCGCCATGTGTATTTTCATGAGTGGATGTTCCATTACAGCAGAGCGCAACATGGCTGAAAAACCCATCAGAGATGTAAAAGGATACGGAGTGATCACTTGTTTCCACTGGTGAAAAAAACAGAAGGGAGGGGGGAGGGGGGCGTGTAGCATTGTAGTCGGTGGACGCTGCACTGCCTATTTAGCTCATTTAATGCTTTTTAACACACTGTAATGCAGATATGCATATGTTATATACAGAGAGAATTGTTGATAATGTGAAATACATAAAATGTCTGTAGCTTTAGCTGTTTTCAGTGGAGACACATTTGCACTAGACTCTCTAGACTCTCACTCACCAGATAATTATAAATCTGTATGGTCACTGTCTTAAATCCTGGAGACTGAGAGAAAGGTTACTGTGTAAACTTTCAGACTCACTTCGACCAACCCTCTTTACCTAAAGTTCTAGTTTTTGAAATAAAAAGACGATATCAGTTCCCTAAATTTATACATTATTCATTAAGATCCATTAATGAGCTTGTTCTGTAGGGAAATGGTAAAAAATGCAATGTTAAAGATTGTGAAAAAAATCCACCCCCTGATCCCGATCCGCACCAAAACTGAATGGGTTCTTCCCTGATCCATTCTACAATCTTTCAAAAAAGCTTTGTTGAAATCCCTATTCTTTGCTTTTTTGTAATTTAAACAAACAAACAAACAAACAAACAAACACACACACAGGGGTGAAAACATAACTTACTTGGTGGAGGTAAGGAACAAATGCCAGCCAATTCCAGCTGACATTGGGTGAGAAGTTCTAGTCATATACGTTTTAGTTTTTTTTTGTCAATACTTTTTATCTGTATTGTGTTTTTGAATATTGCTAATTCACCCTCCCTAGCAACAGCGAAAATGACATATTTATACTCACTGAATGATGACACATGTTATGTAATGCTACCATACATAGTATTATCAAATATGTTGATTTGCTCATTGTGTGTAGTCAGATGTCATCAAATCTGATGCAAAATAACTGTATCACAACATTTTATTTTGTTATAAACCCTATTTAGTGTGTATATACTGATTACAAATGCTACACAGTTACACAAAGAGTAACTGGTTAAACTCACTGATCACTGGTGATTGTGTTTTCCAGCTTCATGCAGGAAACAGGCAGATCTTTGTGACGACCCAACAACACACTTTGGGCTGATTTCGGCTCCAGTGTTGTTTCAGGTGCAGGTGCAGTGTAACGTGGTGTCTGGATTGTGTTAAAGTGTTTATTTGAGCCAAAAGCTCTGACACTCTCCCAGCGAGCAAGTGCATAAAACGTCTGATTAACACTGACGTTTTCATTCCGACGTTAGCGTTTCGGCCGCGTGTTTAGCAAACGGGGTGATCTTTGGGAACGTCGACTTATTTCTCACGTCAGAATGGTTCGGCTTGACTCTGACCTCTGGGCGACCTGCGCTGTTGACTGCTTCAGCAGGTGGAGGCTGCGTCTCGCTCAAGGACGCCTCTCTGGCTCGGTTTCAGACTGACTCACCGCTCAGCTTGACTCAAGCGACAGGGGATTTGAGCGTCTATCGGGTCATTTAAAAAACGTTCATATCTATGAAATTAAACCAGCGACTGCCTGTTTGTGTTTGAGTATCGCCGAGCACAGCCATCACTGTTGTGCTTGGATGTTCGCCCTCTTGGATGATACCATTCAAACCAATGATTTATCTCAAATCGAGAGGGGAAGTTGGGAGTTTCTCCTGATAACTCAGACGTGCAGCTCTCTGCGCTGTCTGGCTTTATTTTGTGCAAGGTTACTGCCAGGCCAACACTTCACAACCTGATTTAATGAGACTCAATGCATCTGTTCTCGGTTTCACACCGGTGCCATCAAGACCTAAGTGGAAACAAGCCTCGCTCTGTCACCCTGAGCGTTCTTGTGGATCTGTGAAGGAAAAAAAAAAGGAAAAGAAAATGCAGTTCCAGTTGGTTTTTCTTGAATATACATCCCTGAAGACGAGTGCCTCTTTTAGCCTGGATTTCAGCAAATGTTTTCAGCAAAACCTATAATTACTGCAGCATGGGAAAACTCCTTTTCTCTCTTTTCCTGCTTTCCACTTGAACATTTCTTTCTTTTCGAGTCCTTGCCTCCTCACCAGTCCCTGATGCCAGTCATTTACAACATCTGAAGTGAAGCATCTCAAACCCACGGATCATATCAAAGAGCCCGGCTGGAGACAGCTGCAGGACCTCCGCTCCGCGCGCAGCCCAGCACTCCTGGCACCTCCGTTCTCTGGGTGAAACGAGTGTGCGCCCCCACGGTTGGCAGAGAGAAGGGCCGTGGATATTTTCCCAATGACTAAGCGGAACCTGTGCCCTGAAATGAACGACTTACTTTATTTCAAACGACAGGCCCACTTCTTTCCTTGCACCCTTGCCCTTGGCAGCCCCTCAGTCACTTTGTTCAGCAACAACACACTGTCAGCTCACTCCCCTGAAGGAGCCGGTGGGAACGCTGAAAGCTGATTTCTGTCGGATTCAGGGAGGCAGAGGAAAAAAAATGCATGTTACCTCGGAGTCAAAGTTACAATTGGTCTTTTATTAAAAGTATTTTCCCGCCAAGGCAGCAGCCTGGGTGGCGGAGGTTTGAGTGTCGGCGGATTTTCTGATTTGAAAGGTGGGTTTTGATACCGTTGGACAGAGCCAGGTTCCTGTTTCCAGGCTTCGTGCAAACATCTGGCTGAAGCTGCACACTGTAGGGATGAAGAAGTGTTTTTCCAGAAATGTTAAACTCTTCCTGTGACACAAAATATATACGTGTAGAAAAGGAAAATGAGGAAGAAGTTTAATCCACCATCTTGTTTTTATAAAGGAAGTTAATCACCTCCTCAAAGGATGTTTTGTTTGTCAGGAGAATTACACAAAAAACGACCAAAGAGATTTCCACTAAAGTAAGTAAAAGGATGTGACATGGGCCAATAAAGAAAGCTTTAAAAACGGTCTGGTCCCAGTCAAAGTATTCCTTTTCACTTTCTTTAACATGGTGAGATATTGTGTTTCTTTCATCAGTTTGTTTTATTATTAGCAACACTACATGAAAACAACTGAACAGATTCTCACGAAACTTGCTGGAATGATGTGAAATGGGTCAGGGAAGATAGTTTAGTGCAAAACCCAGACAAAGGGGCAAATTCAAGATTGTTTTTCCTTTCCTTAACATTGCAAGGGCGTTGTTTTGTTTGACAATCTCAAAGAAATCAGGCATGTTTAGGGAACTGAAATCTATTAGTGTGTGAAACCTGGTGCAGCTTAATTGATTTTAGGGGACTTTTGGGCCTTGGAAGAGGTTTCTTCATATTCTCAGAATAGGATATGGATATTTTGGTCTGTCTACAGGCTTGACTTTTGTCTATAAGCTGTCATACTTTTGAAAAGCGGTGAAAAGCATAAAGAGTGATGTGGAGTTATAGCGGAGAAAGTCAGTGAGTATAAGATTGTCCATCGTTACATTATCCCAGCATTGGACAGGCTGGTATTTCACACCAGTGTGACTGAAGGGGAACACCACACACAGAGCAGTTCTCCTTTTTAAACTTGTATTTGAACAAGAGGCTTCCCTCTCTTGCCGGTGCTGTGTGGGTCTCCATGTGCTGTTAAAAATGACAACCTGGTGCCAAAGTCCACATTTGTACCTCCAGACAAAAGCACATCAACCCCAAACTATCTGATCTTTAATTCATCCGCTGACGATGAATCCGAACCGCTCATCTTCTCGGTGAAAGCGAACTTTTCTTGATGTTCTTTCAGCGGGTTGCAGCCAGTTTCTTCGAGGATATCCATCCTGCTGGTTTCTGAAAACTCACCTCAGCAGAAAACGCTGCTGTACTGTTTGACACATTGACATCCTCTGGCGAAGCCGTACCAACCACCCTGGAACGTGCTCTGGGCTCAAGACCAGCCACCGGTGCCAGACCCACATAGCCGATCTTTGGTGTGTGCCACCTGGACTGTTACCAGACCCTTAACCCAAATATCTCTGCCACAGAGCTACGACAGCAACCTCTTGACTTCCCCATTTTTTCCTAATGGTGCATTTTTTTCCTGGCCTTGCCATCGTTTGCTAAAAAAACTCCTTCACTCCCTGGTTTCTGTGCTGTGAGACAGTTGGTCTGATGCGAAACCACAGTCTCTCAAAAACCATAAAATACTACAAACTCAACTACATCATCAAATTTTTACGGTATGTGAGGAACTGATATGATAAGAGGTGTGAGACTGACTTTCTTTCAATTTGAAAATATGGAGGCTTTTACAGGAAATTGAGTGTTCATATCATAGAGTGTATAAAAAGAGGGACGATAGATGGCTCCCAAAAGTGAAGCTAAACTGTCTTGATTGCCACAGTATAGGTCATAAACTGTACCTCCTCCATGTTAGTAGATGGGGAATGGACTGAACAAAAAAGTCAAAGTGCACTTCCAATTAAATTTTGTCAAAGATGTTTTTTATGTCTTTTTAGTTAGTAGTTATCATGCATGTATGTTCACGTGCTCATCTTTCTGGTAAGTGGGATTTTTATTAGTTATTTGATGTTATAAAAAACATGGTGAAACGTCATGATTAACAGTTGAGACTGACTCACGATTGGTCAAGCGTCAAGGGTAACTTAGCAACCATGGCTCCATCCCCTGATCGCTACTAAGCAGACTCTGGCCCCAAATGCACACAACATACCCTTTCATATCCAGGATATTTGGGCTTCATTTCCGGATAGCGGGAGGAAGTGGAGACGCTTTGTCCATATTTATATAACATATTTATATAACAACAAATGTGCAGTTTGTTCCTTTTTGTCCTTTTTATGTCCTAGCAACGACAGCATCCAACTGTTTCTGGTAATTAACAAACCTTTAAAAAGAAAACTACATTCCCGTGGTAGGTTTTAAAATATTTACATTTTTTAGAAATAAATCGATAAAAACAAATGTGTGAGGAAATTCAGAAAGTATGAGGAGACAGTATAATGTCTCTGGTATAATGGCTTTTGTTGACAATAACATATATAATATACTGTAAATGGACAGCAGCGAATTCCTTTAAAGTTTATTTTAACTAGTGTTTTATACTGTATAAGTAATGTTGGTTAAACTGCATTACATGGCAGTAGATGTATATAATGGGATACCACATATACATAATCAACCGAACAGTGTACAAGTGATTTATTTATGAAACAGAACAATCTTACACTAATGTTCGTAGAAAACGTAAATCGAACAACACCAGAATACAAAACAAACATTTACATTTTGTGCATTGCAAACTTTCAACAAAGAGAACAAGACTGAAGAAAATGAAACTTGTACAGACTTTTTTTTCGACAACGAGGTCGCACACAAACACGTCCTCGGTTCCACACCACACAGTCACACTTTGAGAGACCTTCATCTGGATTCCTCCTCAGACAAACACTGGAAACGTTTCACAACATCCGTGAGTGACACTTATGACTATATGAAAATAGAAGTAATAAAATGTTTTCACTGCGTTTCATCTTCATCACTCCATCACATATCGTGACTGTAACTGCAGACTCAGCTGTTGGTTTACTGGGTATGAGGCACTTGAAACTGCAATTCTTTTGAACCCATACCTTTCAAACTGAGGCTATGACCTTGATATGCTCTACTTTTTCCTTTTTGTCACTGTTTTACAGATAATACAGAATAATATTATGAAAGAAAAGGGTGCCTGCAACAGTGCCAGTAGCCCAATCCGCAGCCATTGTTAGTGTTTATAAGCTCCTATAGTACGAGACCAGAAAAATGTTCCACGTGTACCAAAGTGATGCATTACGTCAAAGACAATGAGGCCCTGTCTGCGCGGCTACAGAAATAAACACAGTGGCTGTTTTCCTTTAACATACACATCCCAGCAGAGAGAACTTTCTCTGGCGGTCACGATCACACACACAAACACACGCAGTGTTTATGAGTGTGATTATTTTGAAAAGCAGCTGATGTTTATCCTTTACGCTGCAGTTTGTCTTAAAGATTTTAAAAACTAACAAGGGAAGGAAGTGCATGACAACAGCAAAAAAAAAAGAGAGAAAAAAAAACTTGCAATACTATAATGTGTTATCTTTGATGTTTGTGATAGTCGATGTGTTGTGTCAGTGTAAACAAATAAATAATTATTTACAAGCATAAATGGAAACAAGAGAACACAACGAGCAGGGCATAAATAATTTACAAAAGGAATTATGATACAGACTTAGTATAAACATCTTTGGCACTTTCTAAAATGGCTTGTTTAGATTGTTAACTCAAGTTGTCCATTAGGAATAACCCACAGTCAGGATGAAAAACATGAAGAGAAAGAGTAATGGACAGCTAAATGATTAGGCTTTGGTTACAGTTTATGTTTGTCAGAAGCCACGAATGAGCCTCGTCAGAATGTAAACGTATGAAAGATAGAAGAAGTGGGTCGCTTACATATTGTAGAAAGAAAGAAATGGTTGGAAAGCACATACAGCATGTAAGTGGTTTTACAATTAGTCCTTTAAACATGTAGACATATGTCGGTACACTAGTTATACTAAGATATTCTGCAGAGCCTCTTTTCTTTTAAAACTTCTCCGCTCAAGTTTGTCTTTTCCAGCTTGGGAAAAAGGTTTCTAAGTCACCAGGAAAACAGAAACCGTTGCCATGGTTTCCCCTCCAGCGAATGGATCAAGGCACATGGAAATGCACGGAAAGTTTCATTTATGTCGAGATGGATTTGGCGACGGCGTGTGTCAAGTTTGCTTTGGGAGATTCTCTTCTTTTAACCTTCCTCTGTTCGTCTTTTGTTGTTTTGTTCTTGGCTTTGTTCAGTTATCTGCGAAAAGATTGAGGAGACAGCTTCTGTTAGAGCTAACATAAATAATCGTAAAAGAAAAGAGAGTTTGACGCAGTCAAAAGTGCCAGAGTGTAGCGACAACATGTGCACGGTGCGCATCAAAAAGCGGGCGGCGTTTGCAGAGACGTGGAAAGTCGTGGGAACGGCACACAAGGCCTTTCAAAATGCATCTGTGGTGTTGTGTGCGTGGGCAAGCTGACAAGCAGAAACATAGCGTGACTCTTTTTTTTGGTGCTTTTTTTGCTTTAGCCAACACACAAAACGTAAACCTACTCTTATTATTACCTTGTGAACACTGTCGGCAACTCCGGCTTATCTGAGGTTTGGAAAAGATGTTGAACGTTTAAAGACTTGACACACATCACTCAAACATGGAGACCCCCCCCATCAAGTTTCTGTGCTTGCATTACATACACAAACATACAGCAAACAGACACACACTTACCTTGTGATCATGTAATATAAGCCGATATTCCTACTTAGAGAGTTGAGTAATTTACGATATCTGTAGGCATATATACGTATTTGCTAGAAAAATAGCTAACCCCTGCCTCTGTGACAGAACAAATTAATCTGGCTACCCAACCCCATGAATAGCTCATAACTCAGCTTCATTCATTAACCAGTTCAATCTCTAATGAGTTGAGCCATTAGCAGCGCCCCCTCATGTACAAATGTCTAAACTACAGGGTGAATCTTTGACTGGAATTAAGTACACATATTATTTTTTTTGCATCTGACAGTCATATCAAAAGAATTCAGTGCATTTTCCTTTTTGGAAATCATTCATCTCAACTTGAAAAGCTGCAGTCAAACAAATCCAAGCTAACTACACCATTGTTTTTACACAATCTAAACATGGCGATGACTGCTATTGTCCCCTGAGGTTGTGGTCAAAAAAATTGGGCCTTGATTAGATTGAGCAAGGATTCCCGTAATTCAAGTGATGAAATGGAAAATTCCTTAAATATCACACACACACACACTCACACATGTACATACAGGAGACGTCAGGAACAGTTGTGGTTATGACTTTCAAAGTGGTGGAAGTGTTTGTACTAACCTCTGCACTCATACTTGAGGTCGGAGAAGAACACCAGCTCCTGCGAGAAGACAAACAGGCCTAACCTTCCCCCGGCGAACGTCTTGTCATAAACTGGTCCTGAGTCAGCCATGATCTGTTTACCTTCGTAGACCACGACCCTGCAAAACACGGGACAAACATGGACTTATTTATGTGATGAGATCATCCATCCATCAATTATCTACAATGCTTATATCCTTTCAGGGTCACAGGGGGGGAGCTGGCATTGGGCAAGAGACGGGGTACACCAAGGACAGGTCTCCAGGGTATTGCAGAGCCGACATATTTGTTCATACACGTCCACACCTAAGGACAATTTAAAGACCAAAATGAACCCTAATGTGCATGTGTTTCGACTGTGGGAGGAAGCCGGAGAAAACCCATGCAGTCGTGTGGAGAAGATGCAAACTCCACACAGGAAGGAGGCAACTGGCCATAAGTACCTACTCCCCAACCACACATAATTATCCCCTTTACATACAGAAGTGTGTCTATGGTGATTTCTGATGTCACTGGTGACCTATTTGTGGTCCTCTGTTTCCTTCTATTCTCACTATATCACCTTTTTCAGTCTGTGTCAGACCTGCGGTAGAAACACTAGATTCTAGAGATTACAAGAATACATACTATAGCTCTTTGGTGTGCTGCATTCAAAGTCATTAAAACAGAAAAAACAACAGGTTGTCAACACATTCGGGTCAAATGAATTTCTTACCTTATAAACCCAGTCTTTGGTCTGTGGATCAGATGCCACCTGTAGGCTGTGTAATCCTTCCAGCCAATGTTTTTGGGGTCATGCCACAGAGTACGCACCTGCGTAAAATAGTTCAAACAGCGTTTAACATGAACACTGCTACAGCCTTAAAAAACAGAACAAACAGTGTTTCGACTGCAGCCCACCTGTCCGGGAGTGTTGCCCGTGTGCCACAAAGCATTCCTGAGGTTTTCTCCTGTGCCAGTGCTCGAGTTGACAACTTTGAGTGAAACACCAGAGATGCCAAAGGCCTTGGAGGGCTTGTCCTCCCAGTAGGTCTGTGTGATCTGCTTCCACATGACCACGTAAAAGCGCCCACTCGACTGGTAGCCGAACACAAAGCCTGCGTAATCATCATCTCTGTCTGTGTTCACGTACATCGTTCCACTGAAGTCCACAGCGTTGAACTCATCAAAACCTGCAATGGAGTGAATTCAATATATACTGTTGGGACTCTGTTGAATGGGGTCTCATAGAAGTAAATGAAACAAGAGAAGGTTGGAGAGAAAACACGTGTGCTTCTCACCTACTGCAATGCCTGGGTCAGAGTTGGCCGTCTGGACCAGCTCTTTACCCTGGTGTCTCACCACCCAGTTGGGATCTATCTGAGTGGTTCCCTTAGGATCCAGGTGGACCATCTGGAACTTCCTGAAGTCTGTGGCAGTGATGGCATTGTTCTCTGGACACACGTCAAGAAAATCTGGGATGCTGTCGTTATCAAAGTCATCTTTGCACGCGTCCCCTCTTCCATCGCCTGCAAAATAAAACAAAAAAACAACAACATTGAATAAGTAGGTCTGACCTGATTTAAATTAGACATGCATGCATTTTTCCACAGGTTGGAAAACTTTGGATGTCAGCTAACGTGAGTGTAATAATACTCCCACAGCAGTGAGTGTCGAGGAGCTCGTCCAAGTCGATATTAACAATGAATGGAAAAGAAAAATAGCCATTCGTCCCAGAAAACTGGCTTTAATATCTCGGCCAAGTTTACAAAGCCAAATCAGCCATCTTTTCATGCTGTGACAACTTCCACTGATACTTGTAACAATCTGAAGCCTGAAGTCGATTAGAGCCACGCTGCAGGCCAAGAGCTCGCATTAGAGCGGACGCCAGCGGCTAATGTAGGCCACTGTGCGGAGGTAGTTCGCTTCTGTCATCATTTCTTGTTGCACGAGGGGCTACACTGATTCTAACAATCCTTAATGAGTTGTGAGGACTGTGCATTTCTACTTACAGCTGTACAAACTCCAGGCAACCCTGCTGAAATAGGACATTGTGGATTGCTCTCTAATGAAACCTAAAGGAAACAAAAACTTCACGGCATGGCGTGTGCCCTCCTAGGCCTCATCCAGAATGACTTCACACATGCCAACACAGTCGCTGACTCTTTCCGACAGCCACCACATTTCACACCTGCAGCAGTGAAGCTAACTGCTAGGTAATTGTGAACACTTATGAGGACAATGTGACAAATACTGTGACGAAGTGAGAAAGAAAAACTAGGCCTTTATACAGAGCTATGGATGATCAATTCCCAGCTACTTTCACATTAGGACAAATTAGATTGATCTTGATATTAGATTATGGTAGTTATTTTGTCAACTGCTGTTTGCGAGGTCAAGAGTGAACTCACAGTCTTTGTTTGCATAGAACTTCTGCAAAGTTAAAAAGCCCCAAATCTGTGGTAAAGAGAGATCAACTCCGCCACAGAAAATCCAGAGTGAGCCAGCTGGCCAATCAGAACAGACTGGGCTCTATTGAAAGGGGCTCCTTAAAGAGATAACAACTAAAACCAAGTGTTTCAGACAGAGGCTGAAAAGAGGAGCTGCAGCAATGGACTGCCTGAGGAAAGTTGTGTTTTTTTTTTTGAGTGTGTAAACTTTTTCAAGTAATAAGAAAATTTAAATTGTGATCCTGAATATGAGCATAATAAGTCTCAAATCTGCTTACGATACATTCCAAAGCTACTGAGTAAACATTGTGGTGGAATTATTTTTGTGTCCTTACTGTTTTTGGACGTTATTTTGACTGAAAACAGTTTTAAAAAACTCATTCATGACAAAGTATGTTATTTTTGGGTTAATCTGAAGTTACATACCAAATGTTAACACAAATAATCTGTGGTTTCTACATAACATCAACAGCTGGATCTACACATGATTCGAAAGCACATTGCATACAACCGCTACTGCAACTTTAAATATTACATCCTCACCGTCAGAGTCCAGCTGGTCTGCGTTCGGTGTTAGTCTGCAGTTGTCCTTGTCGTCAGGGACACCGTCATTATCATCGTCATAGTCACACGCGTCTCCTTTTCCGTCTTTGTCATGGTCGGCCTGGTTGGCGTTGGCCACGTAGGGACAGTTGTCCAGGTTGTTCTGATGACCATCTTCATCGATGTCCTGGTTGTTGTCACACTGATCTCCAACCAGGTCACTGTCCACATCAGTCTGGTGGATAAACATTGATGTAAACTGTGTTAACTCAAGCCTCCTGTGTTTAGTCTTAGATTGGATTTGTTGTTCTATGTGTGACACAGTACCTGGTCAGGGTTGTGCAGCATTGGACAGTTGTCACACTGGTCACCAACTCCATCCATGTCAGTGTCCTTCTGTTCAACGTTGTACACATAGGGGCAGTTGTCGTTCTCATTTAGAATTTCTGGGAAAAAGGCAGTACGTTAGATGATATTCACAAGAATTTATATAAAAGTCATTTTTATCTATTTTACCATCTCCATCAATGTCCACTGCACAGGCATCCCCTTCTCCATTGTGGTCTGTGTCTATTTGAGCAGGGTTGTGTTCATAGGGACAGTTGTCGCATCGGTCACCAACTTCATCCTTGTCAAAGTCAAACTGGCGAGGATTGAAAAGCAGGGCGCAGTTGTCCTGTGGGGGAAAGCACTAACTAGTTAGGAAATTCTTTGATTAAAGGAAATCTGAACATTGAATAGAAAATATGTCCAAATGATTCTTGTACCCTCTCATCAAGTATTCCATCGTTGTCATCATCCTTGTCACAAGCATCTCCTTGACCATCTTTGTCAAAGTCTTCTTGTCCGGAGTTGGGAAGGCTGGGGCAGTTGTCCTGAAACAGAAACATTAAATTCAGAAGTTTTCAGATACAATTGTTTCGACTGAGTACAGGCTGGGCTACATCAAATAAGATGATGGAGTTCAATGAAATACCTTCTTGCAGTGATAAGTGGCGTTGGCCCCACACACAAGGTTCTGATTGGGCCAGCCGTCCAAATCCGAGTCTTCCCCACAAATGAAGCCATCTCCAGCGTAACCGGTCCGACATTCACACTTGTACATGGGGTCGTTGAAGTGGCTGATGTAGATGCACTCGGCAAATCTGTGACAGTTGTGGGTCTTTTCCTTGCACGGGTTCTCTGGCTCACACACCTAAAGGAAACAAAGGGCAGGTGGAACTGAATAATAGCAGTTCAAGGGCACTGAATGCGAATTACATGAAAACGAAATTAAGATTGTCCTCTGTGACATAGTAGAATTAGAAAAAACGTCTTTTTAGAAGGCAACTCCAAACTGAGGGCTTCTCCAAAATGAAGTACAGGATTAAGGGAGCGATTTCGTCCAAAGCCAAACGTCTGGGCACTGCTGATTTGACGAAATCCCACATACATCCCGCTACGCCCTGTACTGCAGCACAAGGTATTCACAGCTGCCACTCATTACCAGAGGATGAAGAGTAACTCCAGTTTGGATGCCACTCCATGAGCTCATGGAGCAGCAAGTGACAGCAGGACCAGACCTTTGATCAAAACTGTGAAGCGGAGCCCCTTAATGCCAGCGATGAGACAATTCCCCTTCTCCTTAAATCAATTAGAGGGATCAGGGAGACAGGTCAGAGACATGGAGCTGCTGAAGCCGAAGAGTTTCAGACTTCTCCATCAGAGACGTTATGCAAGTGGCGTTCAGGGTGGCACAGCTGCTTTGTCAGGACTGTGAGGATTTAATGATCACATGGGAGAAAATTAGTGTGTTTGACTTTGGTAATGTGATATATACCACATGTCATATCACCTGCATTATGGATCAAATTTAGGGCAGGAGTGGAAATTGGAAATATGAAGTAGTATCTAGAATAAAAGCACAGATCTTTTTAACATTTATACAAAAAAAACCAGCATAAAGAGCTGTTTAATCCATCTCTGATCGTACAATGAGAGTGCCAGAGATGTACAACAGGTGTTTGTTGTTAGTAGGTTGCCCAATTCTCCTTCTGCTTGCCAACCCTGGGTCCCATTAATATACGGCCAGGGCCTCTCCTCCGGCACTGTGCAAATGCTCACTGCAAGAATGAGGCTTATAAATCACCAGAGATGCTGCCTCCATCATTCATAAATTCGGATCTGACACAGAAAAATCCACACAACTGCTTTTGAAAATCTGCCTGGAGCTAAAGGTCAACATCATCTTCTTCACCTTTACAGCGTTCGGTTCTCGCTTGTTCAAACGCTATGTTCCGTGTTTGAATGGCGTCCAATCATTAATTCGACACAGACTAAGAGTAGCTTCAACTCACCTGTTTGTTCTTGTTGGCAGACTCCACGCCCATACCGAAGGGCTGGTTGCCCTTGTATCGCTTTGGACAGGGAAGGCAGTGGAAGCCCGGGTCGGTGTTGATGCAGCGTCGCGATCCGCTCACCTTGAAGCAAACATCGGGCACCATGTCACACTGGAGGAGGGAAAGAAGAACATCAGTACAACGCAAAAACAAATAATTACATGGAGGAACTCTTGAAACACCGGTCTGGTTCATGCACGAAGGAACAATAGGAGCTTTTACCTCGTTAATGTCTTCACAGTGGGTGCCATTTCCACGCAAACCAACAGGGCACGGGCCACAATCCCAGGATCCATCTGGTGAGCTGTTGCAGTCCACTCCCCCAAAGCATGGGTTAGACAGACAGCCGTCTGCAAGAGATTTAGAAGACGAGAATGGATACAAGCAAGGGACAAAGATTTAAACATCGCTGGACTAATCTGTTGTGTGTCTCTAAATGATTCAACTTCAGCTTATGATGGTTATTATCTAGGCTAGGGTTTGTAAGCCTGGAAAAACAGGAGGAGGATAAAATATGCGACCAATACATTCGACTCCTCCCATCGGCGGTCTCGTCAAAGCTACGCACAACACATGAACGTGCGCTGCTTTACAACTGCTTGAAACCGACCTTTCCTAATTCGCTCGCTAACTTCTAACGCTCATCTCTGCTTTAGTGGTGTGGGGCTGCGAAGGCCACAGACACCGGCCTTATTCCTTTTTTAATTTATTGATGGCTATCAGGATGGGATAAGGATTTCAACTAAAAATGTACTGTGAAGTGACTGTGTAAAATAAAGTGACTGGTGCTCACCAATAGGACATTCTCTTTTGATACAGCTGTCACTGTCGTCCGCCTCCCCGATACACGTCTTGCCACCGTACTGAGGCTGAGGGCTGTTGCACTCACGTGTCCGACTTCTGACCCCACCTCCACATGTTGCTGAGCAGGTTGCCCATGGAGACCAAGGACCCCAACCACCGTCCACTAAAAAGATACAGAGGCAGAGGCACAGAAGTCGATGTCATTGCACAGATATTTCCACAGTTTTTTTTCAACATTCAAGGTCCACAATCTGAAAAGCAGCCACAGTCAGAAGCCTGGAACTTGATAGTAGAAGAGAAAACATACTGAGCTGATTTGGGTCAACATTTCCTGAAAGACAGACAGGAGGCCAAAACACATGGGGAGTGTTGCCTCAAGGGAGCCATGAGGCATGAGGAAATCTGGTTATTCGACATGGACGCTAGCTGCTGTAATGGAGACGCTGCTGTCGGGTGTCCCCCCCCCCCCCCCCCACGAGGTGAATTACTCACGGGGACATGGCTCGGTGGTGCAGCGCTGAGTCTCACGTCCATTTCCTTCGCAGTCTTTGCCCCCCAGCTGCGGCACGGGTGCGTTGCAGTGTCGTATCCTGGTGATCTGTCCCTCTCCGCAGGTCACCGAGCAGGACGACCATGGCGACCACAAACTCCACCCGCCGTCCTGGCGAACTGGTTCACCAAACAAATCAGGCAGGGAGCATCAAAACACATGTCAACTATTATCGAGACTTTCATTCAGTCAAATAGTTGCAGACATTTATAATTTACAAAAGTCCCAAAAGAAAAAAAGGACCGCCACGTTTTCTACAAGTAAACATGATGTGATGTTGGTGATGATGGCTCAGTTTCAAAGATGTTCTAAGATGCCGGTGCCAGTATTTATGTCATTGTGGGTAATCGATCCTCCAGTGGTTAAAATGATTCAGTCACTCACACACATGCAGTGAAATGTTAGCTGCAAGCAATAACACACACTAACCCCACTGTTCCCCAAACACAGCTCATCCGTTTGGGCATCCAGCACAGATCCAGAGAAGCCTCCTCCTCATATAATGATCAAATTTATTGCTCTTTTATATTTTTCTATGGCAGGCAGGGGTGAGTCATTGCACTGTGAAAAACCCTCACAGCCTTTTTTGGAATTAACTTTAAGTGGGCACACCCTGCTCTTGGATTCAGCCTCACTCAGAAGGATGCATTTTCAATGGAGGCCCAGTTAAACATAACCCATTGATTACCTCCTCCCAGGAGCTCAGGATTTGTCGGTGTAGTTAGTTAGCAGGATTGCACAAAACATACTGGATGGGTTACCACGAAACTTGGCTGGAAAGATGTGTCAGGGACAAACCCATTAAACTGTGTCGACGTAAATCAGGAGGCGGATTCAGGATTTTGTTTTTGCTTTCTTTAACATTGAGAGAATGGAAGTTTTGTAAGATTTCCGTTGATTTATCAGAGAATAATTCATGGAACTTGATGGAAAAACAAAAATCGGTCATGTTTGCGGAACTGATATTTATGAGTGTGTGCAATTAGTTGCAGATCCAAATGAAAATCCAGACCTCTTGAATTCCAATGTGGTGTCATAAGGGGACTGTTGGTTCTTGGCGGAGGTAGACACGCCACTAAGTGCCATTTCAGTTAGTGTCAGCTATTTAGATAGAAAAAGAAGGAATACTGTTTCAAATGTATCCTCACCACGGCTGTCGCATCTGCTCAGGCTGCACTTGCGGGTCTGGATGGAAGGTCCAGTGCAGGGGTTGCTGGTTGCATCACATGACCGACCCCTCTGCTGAGTTCCTGTCCCGCAGGTGACCGTGCACTCGGTCCACTCTGACCAGGGGGACCATCCATCGTCACTGTATTTAGCTAAAAGAAGTTAAAGCACAGAGACGATATTTTATTGCTTTATTGCACAAGAAAGACAAAATAAACTGAATTATAAAAGAGGTACTGGAAAAAACTGCATTGGTTGTAATCTTTATGTCGGTCTGTTTATCACATGACCTCATCTGAAAAACCCACAGTAGCAGCTGTGTGTGTCTTATACTGTGACTAATAAATACTTGGTTCACTCACAAAGAAAAAAAACGGGCAGCTGCAATTCAGCAGTATTAAAATTTACTGTGTGTGGAATATTATTTTTACGACACATTTCTCTGTTAATTTAAACTAGCATGCATACATAAAAATGCATGTATGGTTATAATTGTGTTTATATGCTGGGTGGATTGACTCATAAGACGGTCCAGCTACTTACGCAGACACACGGGGCAGCACTCGCCGTCGATAAACGAGGGGCTGGCACAGGCCACTGGGGGGCAGGTAATTTGGTGACACACGATCTTGGACTCCTGCCATCAGTAAATATAAGAGATATATCAGCGTCACTGCGTATCCACCGTGAATCTGCACATATTTCCTCCTGACTTGGCACTACCTGGCAAGTACATTTGGTGCAGCTGTCCACAACCCAATCTTCTTTATCGTCAAACAGGCGGCCATCCTGCCAGCACATGTTTTTCTCTTTAGGGTTCTTAATCCTCCCAAGGGCCTCCTTCATGAGTGTGTTCTCCTCTGTCTGAGCACACAACAAAAGAAAGAGGGATTTGCAGTTGGACGGGAGATCAGTCGGAGGTGATTAGGACACACTTGTGCTGCAGGTACATGGCATTCAGCTGCAGCTTGTGAGGGTTCACACCTGCTGACAAGATGATTCCTTTAGGAGATCACGTGTGGGGTTATTTTCCACCAGGTGGAAAGAGGAAAAGTTCATCCTGCTCCAGTACAAGTGGAGTTGCACACTTACATAAAACATCACATTACATCTAAACACAATCACCTTCATACATATCATAAGAATTGAGGGCCAAATGTAAAATCCTGTCTCCCTTACAATGAATCATTCCTACCAACATACGTCCCTCTCCAGTTCAGTGATGTCTCATGAGGAAAGAAAGCTTTCCAATAGAAATGCAAAGGATCATTTTATGGCACAAAGGAATCGTATCTGTCTTTGTGAAAGCAAAAAAATTAAGAGGATAGCGATTTTGTTTTCTCTGGTAGTTATTGGAAAGAACAGTGTAGATTGAGTTTGACAGGCACCAGCACAGGGAGGGGGGCGATAAAGAGACTGACATGGCTGGTAAAAAACTTATATTTTTTCTTTTTCCAGGTCCACTGGTCCAGCAACACTGGGATTTGTCCCAGTAGTCTCAATTGGCCGGTCAGACTGTGGAAAGAGCCCCAGCACATGAGATGTTTCTAAACTGAAATTCAGCTGGTATTATTTCTACCAGATCAGTAAACACAACCTGCCTCTTATAAATACAACTGGGTGTTGCCTTCAGCATCACAGTGAAAACAGGATGATAGTGGTTGACATGTTGTGATCCAGTCTTTGAGACCTCATATGTATTTCCACTTGTAGACACTGGGGGTGGGATTGAAAAATTGTCTGTTTACACTTTAAGCACCCACGCCAAAAAGCTATTCCACTGTAAAAATGAGAAGAATTGTAAAATCTTGCTTTTAAAATGTGGTGCTCAACTCTTTTCTCAAGCTTTTTTTTTATGGTTTTAGGAAAATACCCCACTGAGATGTTAGTTCTGAAAACTATAACCTCCAACCCAATTGGAGACCAAGAGATTTCTGGCTGGACTCCTGAACACTTGGGAACTCTCAGGAGATAAACTACTGCCAAAGGTTTGTGTGTGTGTGTGTGTGTGTGTGTGTGTGTGTGTGTGTGTGTGTGTGTGTGTGTGTGTGTGTGTGTGTGTGTGTGTGTGTGTGTGCGTGCGTCTTCCTCGTGGAAAAGGGAGGCAGCAGTGTGCAGCACCAGAATTTAAGACACCACTCGGTCTGGAAGAGCCTCAGGGACCCTTCTCATCCCAGCCGGTTTTTTTTCCCCCAAGGTTCATGCCCAGACGCTCTTATTGCTGGGAGGCTCCCAGAGGAAACACATGGGCTGTTTAAACACAACCAGACATTAGACTGGACCCTATCGCTGCCAGGGGAACACTTCCTATATCCACATGTAACATGTCATAAAATCTGTCTGACTCACGCTGCCACAGATAGTAGGAGTCAGCCGGGTTCAGCCATCACAGGCGACTCTATAAACAGTACTGCGGCTACTTAATGTTTGCTTTCAAATGGACCTAGTAACCTAATTCAATCCTCTTACCTCCTGGCCACCACACCGAGGAATGTATATTTTATTTTCCTAAAATGTCAATTTTCTCTAAAAAGATAATTTTCCTTCCTTCACACAAAGACAGATTGTAGTGATTTCACATTCGCCACAAACTGGTGTGTGAAGTGTGATGGAACAGGCGGTAGCTTGTCTAAAACAATTACAAGTCAGGGTTGTGTTGATTTAAACTGTGGTAGGGGTTAACACATTTGTCATGTCCACTACTTACCACTTTCTGCAGGCCATCAATAAGGTTACTGACGACAACACGGAGGCCTTTGAGCTCCTGGAACATGGTGCTAAGTTCCTCGCAAGAGCGTTCGCACATATCCGCGCCCATCTCATCCGTCTTCTGACCTATTATGTTTGTTGTGATGGAAGGGCTCACATCCACAATTTCTGCGCTCTCGCTCACAATGTTAGCGTCATCTGGCAAGGGGGGGGGAACAAGAGATCAGGGTGAATGAGCAAGCAAACAAATGAATGTACAACAGAGACCAGTGATGGAAAACACGTTTGAAAGATGCGATGAGCGAAACTCAAGGACTCTGACGAGGGAACAAATCAATTTCCTGTTTTGCTGTATTCGGCCGAAAGATCACAACAATGTTGTGATTACAGTGTTTATTGTCTTCCCCACAAACAGATGTTCAGTCAGCAGCGTTTGAGCTGAAGAAAAGAAGAAGTATTTGTTTGAAAAGATGACAGTAAATCTCCAGAACAGATGACTGTCGACTGTGGGAGGGGATGGCACCGCAGAGCTCGAGAGGCCGAAATCTGGGTGTTCCTCGTGTGATGAGAAAACCACCCTGCTGTCATAAATCTCCATGAACTTTCAGATAAGTGGACACTTCCAATATGAACTTAACAGACTGGAGTGGCCCCACAGATGGATTTACAAGGAGCCTGTGAAGCTAATGGTGCAGGCCCTACGGCTGATCATTAGCGCAGGCACCTGTGATGCTCTCGTCGAAAGGTCAACACCAGAGTGTATGAAAATACCACGAAGCAGAGAGAAAGAATGTCTTGTCCTTAAGTGCATAATGTGTAAGGAAATGCAATCGTCCAACTGCAGGTTTGTTTGAGGGCGTAATGAGGCTAAATGCCGAGTCTTCTTTGCACGATTCTGAGCAGGAAGTTCAGCCCAGAGTCGTTTTTGAACTTTGCACGACTCAGACAGGCAGGAACACAAATCACAGAGTGGGACAGGCCATCTATGGTGCACTGGAGTTTGCATTAAACCACATGAAACCACGAGCATCTATTCTTTACATTCCCTCAGCTTACCCCCTAAAATTATCCTCCCAGATGATCTGCGTGGATGTGTGCTACTGAGAACAAACACATCAAAGCTCCATGGTATGTCTGTCATTCGGCCAAGTCACAGACCATATCTGCGTCTGGATCTTGTGTAAATCAGTGAGGATTAATTGCAGCGCGGAGGGCTCTAAATCAAGAAGTCACCCAAACTGCCCGATGACGTCCCGCTGCAGCCACTGCTGTGTTTTCTTTCCCTTTCAGTCTGCTGGAGTCATTCAGATCTCAGGGGGGCTTCATGCTGTGTGCGTGTGCGAACGCGTGCTAGCTCGTCTGTGAAAGCATTCAGACATTCTTCTCTCCCTGATAGACACTCTCTATTTCTAACAGATAGAGGAAAGGATTCTTTTTTTTTTTTTAAAGGAGCAAAAAGACAGAATTAGTTTAACGCTGCTCATTAATGTCCAACATGACAGTTTTTTTTTTTTTTTACTGTGGGACATGTGGGTTTATGAGTGATTTTGGCATTAAAACTGCTCCCAGTGCAGAACGTTGACTGGTACCAGGCGGCGTGCTGAAAACGTCCATGTCGTGCTGACATTGGTTAAAACAAAAAACACTCAGTCAGCTGGAATTCAACACTGCTTGTGGCAACGGAGAGAGGCAACAACCCACAAACTGCATATGGACTTGCTTTGTCACAGCAAAACCAATATACCGTTTCCAGATCTGGTGACTCTTGAGACAGTGCAGATACATATTTACCTAGTTAGCTTTGTTTTCAATATTTTTTTAGTTGCACCCGCTCTTCGCGTGAGCTCCCCTGAGGCTCACGAGATACCATTCCTCACGAGAGCAAAGACTTCGCTGAGAAGAGCAATCCAATCACTGGATGACTTCACTGTGTGTGTGTGCGTGTGTGTGTGTGTGTGTGTGTGTGTGCAGCTGGAAGTGGAAGCTCCCTGCTCTGCAGCACAGCACTCACTTTCTCTTTTCTATTTTCTTTCCCAGGGTATTATCCTGATTCCACTGCCAAAGGAAATAAATGTAAGCATCTGTATCTCCTTTTGTTCACCACGCACACCACTCGACCTCAAGCCACTGCATCGACACGGCTGTTTCCGTAAATATGAAGTAATGGTGGGAGATCTTTTCCACGTATTAAATCCTCGAGCTTTTTGACCCACATTCACACAAAAGGGAAGTCGGCTAAAGAGCGCTAAACTGTTTGGTCTGGAAAGTTGCTGCGGTTGATACTTTACAAAGAGCAGATACAGATGCCGTGCCTCGGAGCATCGCATGTGAGCGAGTTTCCCAATCACATCTGCAAAGTATCGGGCTAGAAACACTTTTCAAATGTAATTATATTGACTCATCGCGAGGATTATGGACATACCAAAAATAAAAGAACAAAACAATGGCTCCCACTGAGCTGACGGAGGATTAAAGATAGAAACTCTCACCTTGCTTAGTGGCTTCGCAGTCTCTGGTCAGGAGGACGTCTTCCACTGGGGTGTCAAAGATGAAACGCACGTTCTGCAGGAGGCCCTGTTTGGGAAGAAAAGAGGTGTCTCAGTCACTGCAGTTACAGTTTATATACAATGTTTCCATATACAGTTACATTCACACTCGTGTTTGCACACAAAGGGCCAATTAAGAGTCTAAATTTGGAAGCTTTGCCACAGAAAGACCAGGGAAACACTGAGCCACACTTTGAAGAGGGGAGTCCATTCCTTCTACTGGAAACTGTTTCCTTTCAGATCAGCCTCTATTATGAGGTTAGAGGAGATCACAGTTTTGTTCTTCTGAGAGGTCAGAAAATATTGCAGGGCCAGTTCACAAATAAACTGACCAAGAGACTCTCCTGTATCCTAGGAAATCTTTGTCAAGACCCCAAAGTGCCACAGTTCTGGCCTTACCCTGAAGTGGTTCTCTCGGATGGATCCCTTCGCAACATACATGCGGCTTCCCTCAGGCCGCAGGTGCTCGTAGAACGGCTCATCCAGGATGAAGCTGTCTATCAGGCTGCAGCCCACATACAGGTTGGCGTTTTCCCCGTGAACGTGAAGCGTGATATTCTTCCACTGCGAGTCTGACAGGTCCACGTCCTCGAACGATACCACATTCTGCGAGCCGTCCACCCAGTACACCAGGTCCAGAGTGTTGGCCCGTCCGTTGGACACGACCTCGAACTGGCGCCGGCCATCAGGGCCCTCCAGAGCCATCAGGGTGCCCCTCGAGGCACGGTCCTGGCGTATGCTGGCCACGAACACAAAGCCCTCATTGTTTTGGATCTGTTGTAGTATTTGTTTTAATATGGGGGGGCTCACTGGGGGGATGTGGTCGAAGCGGATGAAGCGGTAGGCAGGGATGTCTGAGTTTTGGCCACGGAACTGTTTGGCCCCCAGAGTTTTGCGAGAGATCTGGCTAATTTCAAACAGGTCGAAGGATGTCTCGTCCTCCTGCTCACCATCTATAAAGTAAATGAGAGGAAATGCGAATGGACATTTATTTTAGAGGTTCAAAACTAATTCACAAACCCTTTAACCCTATTTTAAGACAAAGAAACAATGGCCAACAGATGGAAACATGTTTAGTTATCAGTTTCATCTTGAAATGGAGGATTGCACCTAAAGTAAGGAAGACTTAGCATTGAGTTACTCTCATTAATAAACATAATCAATAACCATTAATAATAGTATGACAACTGGTTATTAATATGCATTGCAGCTGATTTGCACATTTTACAAGATTCCCACTTACCTTCAGGCAGTGCATGGAGGAAGTTAATTGATAAGAGCAGCAAGAAGAGACTTCTCCTGAGTATCATGTTTCCTTTAAAACAGATGAAAAAGAGAAGAAACGTTTTTTATGGAGGTGAAAATCACTCTTCTTCTTCATCTTTTTTCTACATCCAGGGTCCTTTTCAAATGTTGCGTCGCAGTGGAACAATGAGACTGGATGATATAATATAATAGAAAGACAACAATCTGCTAAAAAAAACAAACACCACATAGCCTACAGTGTGTTTTGTATACTGACTGCTAAGGAATAAAAGCATTTTTTTTACACTTAACGTTAACTTAGCCTGGTTCCATACCACAGCTTGACCATTTCTCCACATAGAAAGAGTGCAACTATAAATAGGCTGCTGCGCCTCGTCCTCGGAACTTACCTGACGAAAAGAGATTTGTTTAAGCAGTCAGATATCCGACTATATCTTTTTTTCGTTTTTAAGATCAAGTTCAGGTCTGCGGTGACCTGAGCCGATGATCGAATGGATGAAAAGTGGTGTCTCCCTCAGAAAAACCTCGTGCGTAAAACGCGTAAAGTCCACTTTGGTTCACTACATCCACAGTCTGCAGGACTCCAGGCGCAACAGTGGCTGAGGCACGCGCCTCCCTCCCCTTATATAGAGGCTCGCGGAGAGCCTGTCAATCAAACGTCTCTTTCTGGAGGTACGAACAGTTCGTGATCGCTCGTTATAAGGGACAGATTACATAATTATCTTCCGATGGCGCAATGCTCTGATCCGTGCCTGCACTGGGGGGGTGGAGGTGGGGAGCGCGACCCCTCCTCCCCTCCTGTCTGTCTGTGACCGTGATGCCCACCGTCCCCTCCCTGTCGGACCCTCCGCCCCCCCCATCTGTGTCTGGAGCTGATTCACTTTCACTAGGTGGGGGGAGGTGGTGGTTGGGCTGAGAGCTTTTCACTGGATGGAGGAAGTTAATGCTGATGAATCAACCAAAAATGAAGTTAAATAGCTGCAGCAGCAGTGACTGCTCTTCATATCTGCATTGTTTACATTCAAGGACAGCAGCATTATAATTACTACTGAGAAATGTGTGGTTTACTCCCTTTTAAAAACAAGATAAGACTTTACAGGCATAAAGCAGAGATGCAGAATATGACAGTATTTTGACTGAAACAAAGTTGTAACTAAAAACTATTAGTAACCGAGGATCCCAGTTCTGTCTGCAGTGTGTGACAAAGAAAGAACATGAAAATGACCTCCAGTACAATAGACACTTTGGATGCTTCCACTCTGCTGGCAGGCAGTGTCCTGCATCTGGAGATTGTCAGGTGTCTGCCAAGGCTTCTTTAACTGCAGTGTCAGGGAAAGAGAAGCTGATACACCGTCTTATTACCGGAGCCCTGTAGAGGGATCCCAGGGCTGGATGTGGGTAGGCCTCTGTGTACCAATAGGAACACGTCTCAGGGATGGTTTGCCTCAATTGGAAATGTGCATTCCATTTAGAGGAATAAAAAGGGGGGGGGGGGGGGCCGACAGTTTCCAACCAAATGGGGCGATTTCCTTTCAACAACACGGACTTACTAACCTGACAGAAATTAGAAACAGTAGTGGACGGTTAGTCAGACACACAACAATATAACGATGCTCGCTGACGATAAAAGCTTTCCAGGGACCGTCACATTAAAACTGGCAGGGATGGAAAAAGTTGAAATAGTCCACAGACTTGCTCTCATTAAATGTGGTAATGCAACTGTCAGCGGTAATTTCTCAAGATGAGTTTTAATACATCTGAATCTGTTTCTTGTAAATCATTAATCACCCGAGATATAAAGAACTGTTGAAGCTGAATTCGAAGGTCATCTGTATAGTTTTATATATATCATATATATCAAATATATATACATCATTTCATATATATGACTATTTAATACAATTATCATCATTAAGAATGCATATACCGTCACCAAGGTGCCTCTTTTCTCCAATCTGCATTGACCCACTTTAACCCATTCATAACATTTACCCTTATACATGATGAACAATAATACTGAGTACTGAGGCTTGGCCAGAGGAATTGAAAATATTTAGCTATTGGAGAGCAAGTAGAGGCCGTGGAAGTGAAAGTGTGATGTATTTTTAAAAGTCAACAAATCCATGTCAGACATGCAGTCAAGAATGCAGTGCTCCAATATAATGCAACAAAAAAAAGAAGAAGAGACAATTTGCCCAGTTCAGGTTTCCGTCATTTTGAAGATACTGCTGGAAACTTTCTGGGTCATTCGGAACCGCACCACGTTGGAATGCTTACCGAGAACACAGCAACAAGAGTTCCACAGAAGACTGTTAATGCTACAAACAGCAGCAACGTGGAGGAGCCGTGATGGATGTCAGTTAGGTTGATAAACAGTTGGAGTTTCCAGCTCTATTTTCCAAGCTGTGACTTCACCATGGAGGCTTATGTGTTTTTTTGTTTTTTTTACAAAAGAAAAAAAAGGGTTCAGTGTGACTCAGGAGCACGATCCAAAAAGGAAACCTGGCACAAGAGATGTTTAAAGTACCGAGGGCTGGAGAGAGTGACAAATGTAACATGCAAATCTCACAGCCTCTCGTTAGGGGAACGGTGGAAATGCAGATTTTTAAGTAAAAAAATTGTCTTTTTCAGTTAGTATTGATTTGAAAAAGCCCATTGAAGTTGATCAGGCCAAAAGCTGAGTAATTCAAATGGAACAAATCTGGCTCGAATGGCTGGCATTGTAAAGTATAATTGCACAATTTCCCAAATGGAATGACGCCTTCTGTTTGCATGACAGCTGCACTAAAATGTACAGAATGTGCTCAAACATCTGCAGGCGATGCTCGTCCTCTTTTACTTACCTCGCCACGTACTACAGTCGTTACTGATCTGACTTTGAATCCTTGCTGCTCAAAATCGAACCTTCCTCCCACTGTCCAGAAATGAATGGAATGGGGCCGATACAGACACTCAGCCAATCGCGGGTCAGTCTCAGCTGTCGAATATATTGTTACATCTCATTTTCATTGCATCAAATAACTTATTAAAACCCAACTTACCGGAAAATGATCACTTGAACATCCACCAGTGAATGACAGGAACCATCTTTCTTTATTTTGAAACTTTATTTTACATGTATTTTTAGTTTGGTCCCATGTCCCAGCCCCAACATGGAAGCAGTGGGGTTTATGACCTATACTGCAACCAGCCACCAGGGGGAGATTGAGACACTTTGGCTTCACTTTTGGGAGCTGTCATGTTTTGTCCATCTTCATACACACAGTCTATGGGCTGTCCCCACTTAGGAGGTGGAACTCTGACATTGTCACTACCCTCCACATTGTTATTGATTCTTTAAAAATTGTTTCAGTATTCTGCGTGTGCAATAACTTTCAAAATCAAATTTAGTTTATATCGTATAGTTTATATCATTTATATCGTAGCCTGTGTTTGAATTTTGTGTACATGGGTGATGCTAGCATACATTATTCTTGTGCTTCAATTAAATCCAATTTTATCTAAAAGAAGCATCACATTGGCTCAGTCATCATTGTCACTGTTGATTAAACGCTTCTTCTACTATAACCTCCTCCTTACACGCTTTTTTTGTGTTTTAATCAAGATTTAAGTTCATGTCTGTTTATAATAAACATGTAACAGCTGATCATTTACTACTGAATCTAACTGTAAATCGAACGTGCTACTAACATGACCTGGTTAAAAATAGTTTTAGGCTTTAAGCTATTTTAACTGCCACAGTATTGGGATTGACAGGGTCGGCCGGCCCACCACTTTGGTACAGAGGGAAATATCTCACTTTTTGAGTAGCGGGTTGACAATTGTGGTCTTAAACAACTCAACAATCACTGAATGATAGTATTTCACTAAAAGCACGGCTGTGCCTCAGGATAACCACAGAGCTGCTAGCATGGCTGAAGTGAATTGTTCAGTTTGGCCTTAGAAAAAAAAGATTTCTTCAAGTTGTCGCAGTCAAAATATTTGACTGTTTTTATCAGCAAACGCAGATCAGTCCCGTTTCATCCTAACAGACTTCATTTGGGTTTGTTCTTCCCACCATGCTTTTCCACTTGACCCGATGACAGAGATCTGTGTTTCTATCTGATGTATGGATTTGTGCAGAAACAGTTTTTTAACAAGCAAAATAAAAAAATCTGTGTTTGGACCCACTTTACATTTCATAACAAAAGAACCAAACGTGTGTTTTCACTGGCTCATCTGATTTCATTTCCATAAACTTCAGTCTCAAGTTCTGGCATGAGGCATAAAACGCTACGATAATAATTCATATCCCTCCACTTCCCCAATCACCAGAATGTCCGGATCTTTACCAGCACATACAAAGCACTTCCTCTCCCTCTGAGATGGATTGTTACAGGTTGTAATTTACTACAAACATCTGAGCCACTCAGCAGGCCTCCTCTTTATTTTTTTTCACCGAACAGAGCTCCATGAATTGTTCGCATACGTTTTGTGAGGCAATTGAGAAGTCAACAGGGGAGCAAGAAAACTGTGGAAAACATTCAAGCTGATCCGCACACACCATAAATCATTAAAACGCAGCACAGCGGGGCTTCCAGTGTGACTTTCCCTTTTTTGAAAGAAAGTCTGACATAACGATCCCGTCCAACGTTCGTCCCATACGCTTTCTGCAAGCTGGGACTCGTATCACGAGACCCTCAAGGATTATCTTGAGATCTAGCACTGGAATCAGCAAAGTCTGCATTCTTTATACATCGTAAATATTATGAGATGATACACGTTGTCTAGTATGTAGCAATTAGGAAGAATAACTTGCAAAAAAAGAGAGTATTCTTTCTCCTGGATACCACATGTCTTTGCCTTTGAAGCATCTAATTCTACTTTTCATATAAAAATGGCTCACATATCTTGGCTTCCACCAGGCATTGCAGCGAAATGAGATAACCAATGTTTGACTTGGTCTCCTCTCGGAGGTTTACATGTAGCCTATGTGAGTGGGATTTGTTGATACGTGATTTATAAATTAAACAGATTATTAGTATCCGGGGTTATTGCAGTGCAGGGGCAACATTTGCGATTTTACTTTCATAAAAAGAGTTCTATCAGATGATACGGCTCAAAGCGTGGGCCTGCCAACTCTTTGTTAGTGATTAGCCAATATTCTTAGAGGAGGGATGAATCTTGTTTACTTCCTTTGTTGCCTGCAGGACTGTTGGAGGATGGCAGGCTGTGAGAACACTATTAATTACGTCCCGGTTGCTCATGTCGAGCGGGGGTCAAACGCTGCTCGTCAAAGTGATGTAATCGCTCCTCGGTCGATTCAGTGAGTTGAGATTTATTGCCAGATGCTCATTTGATCTGCTGGATTTGAAGACAAAGCAAAATGTCCCCAAATAGCAGCGCTGAAATACAAACAAGGAACTTCGAATACACGTGACAAACTGTATCCAATCAAAGAAAGAAGCGATGATAGTAGTTTTCCTTAATTTACTTTGACTCTTACTTACCTACATTTATGTCAACGGGTGGGGAAATCACACCAGAACAATTTCCCCTTCTCACAATGGCATTTTAATTTTTTTTCTGAGATGCAATCATTCGGTAATGAGTTCCAGATTCCCATTTTCCTCCGTGCGCGGACGGGATGAGTAGCGTTATGGCACCGAAGTCAGATAAATTATGCACATTTATTAGAGCTTAAGAAATGGGAGAATTCTGGCCTTGTTTGACAACGTGTGCTCATATGACCAAGAGATCTACAGGGAACAGCAACACTGGACCTAGACAATGATTGATGTCTATGGACAGTGAAGGCAAGCAATATGAACACGGTTGTGTAAGAAGGAGAAGAAAGTGAGAGTGGGATTTCTTCAGTGTAGCAGAGAGAAGAGGAGGAGGAGGAGGAGGAGGAGGAGGAGGAGGAGCTCTGGCCTTGGGTCCCTGGGCACAGAAGGTGCTGCAGCATTGCCGAAGCTCTACATACTTCACAAAGTCAGCTTGCAATGTTGTGGCTCTGTTGTGAGATGAACTGCACAGGTTTATGTTCAAGGTCACAATTATGTTTAAGGGTAACACCCATTACACACTCCGTTGTCAGATCCTGTCTCAAAACCCATCTTTTTAAACGGGGCCATATTCACTTTGATTGTTTTCCATTTGGCCAACATTTTTATTCACTGTTCATTTTATTGGTCTTTTTGGTACATAGTGTTTTTTTTTTTTTTATCTCTGCCTTGTAAGGTGACCTTGAGTTCTGTGAAAAAAGAAAAATATATATAAATAATGTATTATAATTATTATTATTATTAAAGTTCCCTGCAAGGCACTTTCCTATATTTAAGTGCACACTTTCCATAAGATTACTTTTCATTTTTAATTATTGGATTTAATTTACTTTAAACATTTCAATTTTGAAAACAATTTCTATGCGGTAAATTGCCCATTTGATGTTTTAAAACCTCAATTAAATAAACGTCTCCTCAAAATGTGCGCAAATGTTGTATTAATGTAAATTCTATAATATATAATTCTCATGTTATATTTTTGGGGAATATTTTGAATCTCCCAAAATTCACTTAAACAAACACAATGATAATACAAATAGTTATATTGAGCCATTAACATTTTCCTGTACATTTACATTTAAATATATTTCTTCTATATTTATTTAAAAAAAATTAAGAGCTACATCAATAACAACAATTTTACAAAATTGAAAGAGGAATTTCTGAGATGCATTGTATTCATATACAGTATTTCTTCTGTATGTGTTAATGAGTGATGTGATTTCAACTTAAACCTTTGACATCGCTCTTAATATTTTTCTTCCCTCCTCTATGTTTTTGTGAGCTTCTCTTCTAGCATCTACAATTCTATATATTTTTGTTCCCCCTTCCAATTCCTTTTTTCCGAGCAGGTTCTGGCACTGGTGTCTGATTAGCTCACTGGAAGTGCTGGGTGGTGTTAAAGCCCAGGACATTGTCTTCACCTCTTTTCCTTCATCCCTTTGTTCATTATTTCTTTCTCTTTCTTTTCTTAGGTATTGTTGACACTTTATTGGGTCATTCAAAACCTTTGTCTGTCTTTTCTCAGTCTCTCCATTTTATTTTGGCATGTTGTTTTTTTTCATCTCCTTGTATAAATTAATTAGGAAGTGTACACGATACATTAAAAATAATATATTATAGTAATTTGAATCAATGTCAACAGTGTTACTCTGAGCTTTACTCCATCTGCTCAAAATGTTTTTTTAATAACGGCACCTATAGGGTGCATACCTCAACCAGGGTGAAACAACCCTACACATATAAGGAATATGGAAGTGGTTTGATAATCTCACCAATATGTCTTCTTTTTTTTTGAACAGAAAGTTCCATCAATTATTTCTTGAGAAACTGACAAAAATGTAGAAAACCTCTATCTCACAAGGAAATGAAAAAAGCGTCTCCCCCTGGCTCCTGGACTAAATCCAATCCCTCCACCAAGTTCTGCTTTTTGTGTAATCCTGCTGACAAATGTACAATGAAAACAAACCAACCAGACACAGATGAAAACACAAGTACAGTGAGAAAGCTGTCAAGCTGCAGATTGTCTCTCCTGTGTATTTTTATTCACTAGCCGCACTAATGCAAAATGCTGCTTAAAGATGCAAACTCAATACACGTCTTACATGATTTTTTTATTTAACAAAATTAATACATTTCTTGAAGTGTTGTTTCTATACAGAATGTTTCCTCTTGTGAAGAAATCTCATGAAAAGACCAAACGAAGAATTCACCTGTTTCATTACTCGCACACTGCTCCAGTCTGTGGCACTCAGCTGGAAACCTAAATATTCAAAATGTTTTTTTAAAAATATGTACGAAAATACCAAAGCAGCTGGGCTATAAACAAATGTCAATGAAACAGGAGTAAATAAAGCATTTGTTAGGGACTTTCATCTGCTGTGCACTGATACATATTTTATATTTGGGTGACAGCAGCGGTTTGCATGTGGGAGTGTTTAAAAATAACACACTGACATGGCTCATTGATATATTTGTAATAGTTTTTAGAGCTTCATGGCATGGAGGAAGAATATCAAGGAGAATCTGTTCATTGTTGTGCTTTTGTGGGATTTGTTGGCAAAAAGAAAAAAATATAGGATTCCACCAGGACTCATCCTTTAAAAGGTAGAACAATACTTTGCTGTTGGCAGAGTTATAAAAAACGAATTGTATTGTCAAGTTGTGGAGAGATTGTTGGACGTTGATACAAAAGCACAATCATTGAAAACACATTGGAGATAGGTGCAGGCAGCATGATATGTTAAAGAATCCCAAATGTTCCAGAGGAGAATTTCCTGCTCATTATTGAGTCCAGGTTTCATCGCTGGCCTCCCGCTTCTGTCTGTGCACTGAGAAGGTTCAAGCACTCAGTGTAAATTAGCAATGATGCCGCCGCGATGAGCGGACAACATTTGTCTACGTCCCTGCGACTGTCAGCGTTGAATTAAATCGTTAGACGTTTTCCTTCCTGCTGAATTGGAGTTCACTCGAAGGAATGAAAACCTGGCAGAATATGAAATAAAGTCGTGCTGCGATCCGAAGTTATGCCACAGATTTTGAGTTAGTCAGGCAGGTGATAGCCACGGTTGGTTGGCAACCGCACAACCTGAAAACCAAGTTCAAGTACGGAACTACAGATGATTTATTTGGTCTTTTATATAACTGATATTGAAACGTTGCCAGCACACTAAACCCCCGAGCACGACTCTGATAACATCAGCCTCTTCAAGGCTTTTCTCATTCTTTGGAAACGAAATTTAAGATTAAGAAAATATGCTCTCTTCAACACAAAAACAGTAAAAAATCTAATCTAATCTAATATTAGAACATCGGCATCAATCACATCCAAATGTGCTGTTAATTCTCAGATGAGAGAGAAAAACATCGAGCTCTGAGCAAATGAATTGAGTCATGAAAACAAAGGAATTTGCTAATAGTGGAGGCTGATGCTGAAACGCTATCTCCCTGCGTTTAGGTCATCGGGGCGAGTTAATGGTGCCGAGAAATGTGCAGACACTTGATGGTTTATGCTCAGACGCCAAACTATCAGCCCGTCGCACCCTTGCACCTTGGCTTAATGGGGCTGAGTAAGCGTGTTAACTCTGTGAACTTTACCTTGACTGTGCACTTTAAGTGGTTTATCGTTTAAAGGCCCAAATGAAAACCTGAATAACCCCTTTTCTGCAGCAAAAGCAAAAAGGGAGGAGTGTCAGGGATTAATGGAGTAAACAGAAACATTTGAAGCTCGAGATTGTTTTCTGACAGGTTGCTATTTGAAGTGATGTCAAGTCTCGTTCAGCGGTCTGGCACCTTGCGTTCTAAGCACTCATGTTTTCCCCATTTGTCCTGCGAACTCCGCGAGGGCTCCGTGTTGATTTATCGGAGTGTTAAGAACTCGCATGTTTATGCCTTGCACCCTGGATGACACCATCTGCTACTAATCTGTATTTCCGTCGTCGTCTGCACACAGCAGCCCAGGACAGCTCGGGACAGAGTCAAGTACAAAGACACTGATTTCCCTTGTCTGGCTCCATCTGGATATTTCGCAAAGTATTTACTAGGCGCTCTGCAGCTTACCATTCATGTTCATCCTCCACAGTTAGCGTACTGTATTCAAAAGAGTTACTGAACACTGGGATGCGTGCAAGATCAGTCAAGCTTGTCTGCATAAGGTAAATGGGAGAAACACAGGACGGCTAACACCTGTGACGTTCCTACGAGACATTAAAAACCCTTTTTTAAATATTTACGAATAAATGCATGTGAATGGTAACATGAACGTTTGTGTGATAAGAGGAAAAATGTTCCACAGGCAGACACGTAGGGAGTAGAGTAGTAATATTCACTGGTTGTTTTATCTCCCTGTCACGGGTCAGGATTAATGTACAGTTTCTGACTAATTTTGGAGAGTGGTGTTTTCGCACGGCTCTTTTCAAATATTTCTTTTGGGTGCTACTTTGACAGCTTTCTGTTGATGAAGTTTCACTTTTCTGCGGGTGGGTTTTATTTTTCTCTGTTTAGCTTTGGTATCTATTGCCGCTCCTGCGAACGGCCACTAGTTTCCATGCAAACTGCTGCTGCTGCTGGAGCTATTGGTGAAAGGCTCTATGCAGTATTTTGATAAAGGTGGACTTTAAGTATCAAAAGTAAAAATACTATTATTATTATATTAAGTGGTGCATTATGTGTTTGAGGGTTGAATTTGGTCAAAACTGAGATAATTCTGTTTTTCTGATTTGATGTAGCACTTTTCTAGTCTTATCAACCACTCAACACGCTTTACATTACAAGTCACATTCACCCATTCAAATACACATTCAGTGCTAGTGTATGCAGCACAGGACCAGTGGACGACGCCGTACAAGAAGTAAATGCTCCGTAAAAATTACACTGTCAGTTGGACAAAATGTACACAGGGGATCAGAACAAATCTTATTAGGGTTAAATTTGGAGCAGATCCAAATAAAAATCTTGATCAAGCCAAATTAAATCTGGTGTCATTCATTAAGAGTCATAAAGAAAGTGGCAGGATCCAGCATTGTTTTCCGTTGTGTTTTCATTAGGTCTCTGTGCTCCAGTAGGTCAGGTTCGCCCAACCTGTCAATCAGGACGAGAGAAGGTAGAAGACAGTCCCACCCTTGTCTTAAGGACTGCTGCTGTGTGAGTCCCAGATGTTGCTTCTGTGGACAGACGAGCAGCCATTGCCCATTTTTCCCCTGATGCCCAATGTCTTTCATGACAGGTCATTACCGGGGCTGATACCCTGTTAAAAGATCTCATCGTGTGGATCACAGGAGCTGAACCGTAGATACATTGTGCCAGTCCAGCAATTAGCATCACTCATGTCAAAGGTCATCCCTCCATTATCCTGGCGACTGATTTCTTGTAAAATAATTCACGGGAGATGAGTCACAGCTTTATGACAGCAGTTTCTGACATGTGCACAAATATTCCCCTCCCTGGACTTTGAGCTGCACTGAGTTTATGAAAACAAAAGAGCAGAGATCCTCAGAGGTCTTTGGGGGATCGTTAAACAACACAGGGCTCAAGATTTATACCTTGGTTTTCTTAATATAAAGTACACATGAGGGAGAGAGAAGGCACGGCCTGCATGCAGAGCTTAGGCCAGAGAGCCAGTGAACCAGCAGATTCAACAGGCAATGTTGCAGACCCACACTGAGCTTATTTGAGTTGTTGAGGATGATGCTGAGATGAAATATTAATGACCCGATTGTGAGTTCTGCACTGTATGTTCCCCTAAAGTGACATTTTGCTTTGTTCAGTGCTGTCATCCCATTTCCAGCGTCCTCGTTCTATTAAAAGTTGGAGACGTGCTCCTCTCGCTGTCAGATCCAATGATAAAGTAATGGGGAGAGATCAAACTTTGGAGCAGATTGCATTATGATGCACGGGTGTGGCTGCTCTTGAAATCCTTTTCAGTATAAACACGTCATTCTTTTCTGGTGAGATCAATGCAGGGAGTGCCCCCAAAACTACCTCACACAGTCAAGGAATGTGTGTGAACAGCAACATATCACTCTGCTTTGTGATCATGAGCTCACAGGTTAATTCATTCGGGAGAAGATACCGACTGCTGACACACATTCCAGCACCTTGAAATGGAGAGATAACACAGCTTCATAGATTTACCCCAAGGACAGAAGAAAGTCTGGGCCACTTGCAGGAACACTAAAGCTCACCATGACAGGACAGGTTCAACCTCGCCAGCGTGTACAAAGCACATGCACACGCACACATTCAGTACTAAATAATGTCAAAAGAACAGGTACCATCCCATCCTCCACCGTGCTTTCTTTAATACAACATCAGTTTTTGTGATAGGAAACCTGGCGGCTGAAATTGTGCAACTTCAACAGCATATTTCATCCGAGCTAGCCGCAGCTGGTGCTGCACAGAGAGAACAACTTTCACGGGCAGTCTGCCTTGGTATCACGCAGTCCAAAATGACACGGCAAATCAAACACAGATTATTGGATGTTGGACGGGGGACAAGGGAAGAAAGGAGTCTTCTGAAAATTCACCTCCGTCCGAGGGAGTTAAGACGAGGGGGCCTATCAGGATGAATCATCATCCCTGTCAGCATCGAATAATGCGTCAACTAAGCACGCACCAGTATCTTTTCTCAAGGCCAGGAAATGAGCGATGCTTGACATTTCATTCCATTCTTCATAGGCAGAGTTTTCCTTCAGCCTCTCTGAATACTCAACTGTTGGTCATAACAGAATAGAGGATTAACACATTTTTTAAACCTCTGTATTATGTCTATGAAACTGAAAATGTTTATATTGAGCCTACGACCATAAAGTAGTCATTTTGCTGTTGTATATAAAATATTTGAATTGTTAAGAAATTGTCCCAAAGAAAACAAGGAACGGTAAGTGTGTATGTATTGTATTGCATGGTTAACATAGTCCTATCTATATCAGGATAAGCCCTTTGAGCTCTATCATCTTAGGAGCAATGTGACAAGGCACTGGAATGAGGTTTAAATTTCCCAGATTAAGAAGGAGAAAGAATATGTGCAGGCAAATTGTTCCAAATAGGAGTCTTAAATATAACCTTTCAATTGATTTCAATGGTAAAACAAATAAAACGATAAAAATGGGACATGTATGTATGCAGTAACCCATGCATTTAAAAATAAGTCCATGCATCGAAGGATCATAAAAAAACAAAACAAGAAAAAAAGGCTCTCTAATACAAATCATTAGAAATATTATAGACGACAGTCAGAGTTTGGTCCAGTATCAGTAATGGAAGTTATGACGCAAATCTCTGTCTGACATTAAACTCCAAACAATCCAAGGAATGATAGAGAACAAAAATACCAGAATTGACTTTCTTTATAATATGATCACTGAGAAGTTTCCAAGGTCCATCCATTCTTCCATTTTATCAACTGTCTGAGGAGATTTACCATCGTTACACACTGAAACCAGAGAGATGGATTCGGAGTTGACATTCTGTTTCGTGCCAGAGACAATTGTGCATGACTTTTTTTTTTTTACTGACTGACTTTGCAGAGTGTTTAAGTCAGATTCAAAAGCTTCTTGAATTCATTTTTATGCAATTATAACAATATCGTCAGCATATAATTGAACGGTACAAAAAGAACAAATAATGGTAGATCTGTAATACTTGTAAAATACACACCACATGCTTGTAAGAAGGGAGCATTTATTTATCCATGCTTTACTCAAACAAATTGACAAAAATGTAAATCTTTCATTTCACAGTGTGAGAATATATCTTTGATTATTTTCTATTTCAGTTAAGTGACATTTTGCAGAGAAGACAGAGAGGACTAACAGTAGAGCTCAAACAATGAGGACGGGTGTGTCAGTATGAACAGTAGTAACGTCTGTGTGTCTGGCAGCCTAAATGGTTGCACCCAGTTGATGTCATCGCTTTGTGTGCCGATCTGCTAAGCACTGTTCACATGCAGTAATACAGAAGTACAATGTGTTCCACATACTGAGCAAACACAATCTGATTCTTGACCATACATTAAGTGTAATTATCTTGCAATTGACTAAATGTTGCATCACGATAATGTGGCTGAATGAAATTGGTGAAAAGATACTCAATCAAAACACTGACATCCCTTGGGATCCCAGTCAAAAGTAAAAGTGGTCCAATGATGCACATACTGGAAGTTAAACAAAGATGAGCGAACCGAAATGGGGGGGCCCCTTTTGTTTGTTTGAAAAAGCAGAACATACGAGAGTACGACTTTTTGAAGTTGTACCTATTTTTTAATATTGGTCAAACAGCAAAAAACAAAAGGTCCTGTGTGTCCTGTGTGTCTCCTTTCCCAGTGAAATCCAAGCCAGGGGGTTGGACCTACTTTAACCAAACCTGCATGGTCCTTGCAGCAGCCTGCTGTAATTACCCAGTCATGTAGGGGATACTGTGCACAGCAGCAGTGGTGTCATGAGACAGACGGGCCCCACTACTGGGCTGAAACAGTCTCAGCTTCCCATCCAGGGTCCCAGTCAGCAGCTGGGAAAGGCAGAAAAAAAACATGGCATTACGTTCAGCTCCTACATTTCAAAGGCATCGTGTCACATCTCACTTTTTAAGACTCTTTTTAGAGGAAGAAGCTGCATCTCAACACACCTGCTTCCTTAAATAAAAGCCAGCATCACCAAGGTCAGGACCCATACTGTGTGTCCTACTGAAATTCTGGATTTTCCATACGCGCCATTTATCACTAGAAACATGAATCTTCAACATCGTGAAGCAGCAGATTAATAAGGCGCCCACACATCAATAAAACTAACATCGACCCACACACTCGGCGGCCACACCCATTTAGGCATACACATGTGCAAACACACACAGGCAGCACACTGTGGCTAACACGTGGGTGACGACACAGACAAGCTGCAGCTATATTTATTTTAAAGCGGCGAGGATTATTTCATCTTTTTATCAGTCGTTAGAGCAGACAACAATCAATCAGCGGCAACAGCGATAAAAAACCCTAAACTAGGGGTCCAGAACGAGGCTTATGATAAATAGCTACTCAAATAGAGTATATAATACGATGGAACAATCATAATTCCAGACAATTGCTCAGAAACGGCTCCATTTTCAAGCAGTAATGTTTCAGACAAGGCTGAGTAACAAACCATTTAAAGTCTATTTCATACAACTTCAAGCCAGGGTCAATTGTATGACACTTAATCTCACTTTAACTCCCAAAGGATTTCACAAATCCGACAAGATGAAAAAGATGCGAAAGGAGACCAACAGAGTGCAAACTAAACGGGAACGTTTGGGCGAATGGCCAACAGGGTATCAATGTCATTTATGGTGATTTCAGAGACTTTTGGGGTCAGCGTAAAGATGGAGTATCTCTTTGAAGGGTACTAACAGTGGGAATCCTGGGAAACAACGATTTGCCAAGCGGTGATAAAAACCACATTTGATAAAACAATAGCCCAAGATTTTTTCCTCCCATGTACTAAGCTGTTTTATGCAGGAGAAAGCATATTCTACCAGTAAACAGATGCCTATTCTGGGAAGAGAGTCACAATAGCTGAGTTCTGAAGATGACTCAAACATCGCAAACTAAACATGACTAAACTGGGGCTGATTTGAAATGTCTTTGATGGGTGACCCCTGCAACCTCCCCAGATTCCCAGGTGTGCATATGGAGCCCAGAGAGAAGACGAGTCTGAGAGGGCAGCCAAGTAAATATATTACATCCATTTGTTGTACTGGTGTTGAAAAATGTTTGAGACTGCCACGGAACAAAGATTTTTGACAGCTCATTTCACGAGCTCTTCCATCTTCAAGGAGTCGTCTTTCACCATGACCTCCTGCTCAGAGACCTCAATGAACAATAGCCAAGCTGTCTGGTCCCTGCCCCCGGGCTGCTAAAGTAGCTATTTAAAACTTAAAGAGGGTCAGAGAGCAGTTCCATTAGCAACCACAACTCCCTTTATCAACTGCCATTCAAAGCCATTAGACTGTGTAATCGCCCCCTCCTCCACGTAAACACGCAGTTTGGAGTCGACACCAAACCCCAGATTTGTCTAGAAGAAGTGATCACAAAAGTCATACACGTGCAACAAACATCTGAAATCCAACACATTCCATCTCTGCAGTCATCCATCTTTGTTCGCTGAGGCTGAAGGGAGCTGAGTTGATGAGGAGCGAAGGTTTTGGGGCGAGCTTCAGGGTCAGAAGTCAGAGCGTGTTGCGAGCTAATTCACTGTTGAAATGTAGAAGGGGTCACGCTGGGCCATCACAAGTGAGTTATTAGACTTTCCCTCAACATCTCACTTCTAAGAAAGGCAGTTTTCATAGGTTTGATCTTCTTTTGAAGATTTATTTGCAATGTCAGATGTTCTCTGACACACCCCCCCATGATTCCAGTTTTTGTTGAAATTTAAGCAGTCCAAGTCCAGTAAATATACGGGTGCAAAGGTCAGTGGTGAACTCCCCAAGGTAAAAAAAAATTGCTCCAGTCACCCAAAACTGAAGAAGCCTGTAATAACTTTTCCAAGTGTCTCTGTTAGTTTTAAACTGAACTTTCAATAACCTGGTCTGAACTCAAAAGCACAGAGGTTCAGAGTTATTTTAAAACATTTAAGAGATAGTGTGTAGGTTTTCAAAGTCGCTGTCACTCAAATCAAAGTCTATGAAAGACACAGCTTGCACGTATTGTACATTGTATATTACAAAAGAATTTGGACGAATTGCACAGTCACACAACTTTTATCTTTATATTGAACATTTATAAAAACAGCCTAACAATGTATATAGTATATTATCTTATTTCTAGATTCTGTTTTCATTCTTATTTTTATTACATTTTCTCGCTGCGCTGCTAATCTTTTGTGCTGCAGTGTCAATTTTGAATTTCCTCTACGTAAGATCAATAAAGGCACATCTTATCTTAAAGACATACATGAAAACTATGGGCTGCATCTTCTTTTAAGATCTCTTAGTTTTTTTACGTTTAGTATATTCAAGTCTCATTTAAGAACATTCTAAGCAACTCTGGGATCGTAGATAAGGTTGAGAATTTGCACGGTGCGTCACACGTATTACATAATCTAAGTTATTGTCCGGAGTGCTGCTTCAACAGCACAGACAAGAGACCACAAATCAACAGTTCAAAGGAACGATTCGGGAATAAAAAAATGACGATTAAGAATCCAATGTGGTTTAGATCTGTGTTGAACATTTGAGCCAAATTTTGGCATTCTGGACGACAGAGAGCGTCCATCTGTAAAGATTGGTAGGAATAAACCTCACACATGCCAACAGGATGTTCTGAGGTGTTCATGTCGAGGGGGAAGAATGATCCACATGAGAGCAGAAGGTCACCATGGTTATTTCTGCAATGAGCGGGCAATGGTATGATCGATCAGTAAAAGAAGCTATAGGGCTGGGGAATAAAACAAGAGCAATAACAGTCCAATAGAATTTGATATATATAATGCTACAACACATAATTGATCCACCTCAGATTTGTAATATCATTTTCCGTTTGTCAAGTGTTTGTGAAGGGGAGTTTAAAACCACAACCTTCACTCAGTAGCAAAAATCAGTCTTTAAACTTACAATAATGAGACATTTATCGTGATTACTATCGATATCGATTGATGTGAACAATTTTATCTTGATATAATTCTTTACCATTTTGCCCAGCCCTCACAGAGGCTATTGCTAATGGTGACGGATACACTACAAACTGTGTGATCCTTAATTATTCTCATCCTATAGTTTTGGTGATTTGCATCTGTGCAATTAACAGGTGAAATCATAAATCCTCCACTGATGCCATTTCCAGCCATTAAAGACATTATACATGCTATCTATCTATATATGTAAATGTGCACATCCTAACTGCCTTAATGCATTTAATCTACACACTCTACACGCAAAAAAACCACACAACAACCCTCCTGTCAAAATGTTGTCGACTACATGTGAAAGGACGGGATACGCAAAGATGCCTCTTGTAACTTTGCAACCGGACGACCTTCCCATTTCCTCACTTCCTGTTCAGCGCGGTTCCAGCTGTGCTGAACACAGTGGATTTCCGAGAGGCTGTCTCAGCTCAGTCTGCGTCTCACTCGGATGTGACATTCTGGACCAGACGGCAGAGTCCACCTCTGTATTTGCTGTCTGGCCACGACAGTAAGAGGAGAGACGCTCTGCTCTCTGGTGTCAGGCAAAGAGGAAATGAAGAGATTTCATTTTTAAGAGTTATAATTTGGATTGAGTTTCTTTTCTTGTCCCCTTCCAACACACACACACACGTACGCTTTTAAAATATGACCAGATAAGTCAGAGTGCAGCGGAGGAGGGTTCAGTGTTTCTTTCTCAGGAATACGTTCACAGAAAGACACTGACTTTTTCAAATACAGCAAATCTAGCTGGCTATAACTTGAGGTTGTATTTTTCAATCAACGACACTTTTAATTGATTGATTGGTTGTTTTTGAACTGGACATTTTTAAAGTCAGATTCCGGAAAAGTTCCTTTTGTTGTTTTGAAGCTGAGTTTTGAGACTTAATTAAGACAGAAACCAAATTAAATTTGAAATCAAAGCAAATAGTACAATTTTTCTTCTTTAAATTTGAGCTCATTTTCATTTTATCCAGCATAGAGGCAACTGAAATTTCATGACATACAGTTAATAAAACTCTTGACCAACAGCTGAATTGAAACTCCATGTCAGTATGTTTAAAACTCTGCATGAACCAAGCACACATGGTTTAGGATTCTTAAAACCCTGTTTTCATTACTGGATTGTAAATGTCTCCCACTGCACCTTCCTCTTCGTGTCTCTCTTTTCTCCCACTGGCAAAAGTGACAACTTTTACACCAGTTCCAATGAGACACGGTAAAAGGACGGCATTTATATAACATGTTTCTAGTCGTAATGGCCGCTCAAAGCACTTTACGTTACAATTGATATTCAACCATCCACACGCACATTCATATGTGGCCACTTTGGGGTTCAGTAACTTACCCACAACCTTGTGATTAGTGGATGACTTGTCTATTTCCTGCACCTCCGAGTCACATTTAATGAGGGCTGACTCATGTAGAGATCTTTCTCTATTGTCTATTGAGTGAGTTTCGACTATTTATTATAAAACATATAGAGAGCCATTCATTATGGTATCTTCTTACTTTGGTTGTTACATTTATATTCAATACTATAAATGTGCACACAGTATCAACACTGTGTTTTAGGCACTGATTAAATTGGACAGTCGTTTGTTTGCCTCTCACAAATCTCAGAAGAGAAAAGAGAAAACCATTACGTGTTGAAAACAGCAGAGACACAATCCCCCTTGTTACTAAGGAGTAAATAACATCTCAAATTTGCAAATCAACTTTTGTGGTTTGCAAAATCCGGGGCCAACAAAGGCGAGCTTAACAGAGTTAACAGAAATATACCACGTGAAGTCCCAAAAGGTTTTTGAAGAAAGCAAAGCGAAGTGACAGTAAAAGTTGGGATCTTTCATTTCAGAATAAAGTAGAGGACTAAACCTGAGGGAATGGACCCCAGAGCTAGATCTGCCTGCTTGATGGTCTTTTAAGTATTAGGGTGGAAAACATGAGTGAAAAATGAGTGGAAAATATGCACAGCACTATCTGTCTGTGCCTCGCATCGGAAGCTTCTCACAGCAGTAAATATGGAGAACATCTGGCCCTCCAGTCTGGCTGAAGAGCAAAAGGTGAGCACAGGTTGGGACACTTTTTGCCAAAGAAAGCGCTGGCTAAGGAAATACAGCAATGTTACCATTATGATATCACAGAGTCTTGGTCTCAGTTATGCATGAGCCCAGTGGGTCGTTTCCCAGGGCTCCTTTAGGTTCTACTCATTTCTTTATTTACACATCTCTGTTTTGGATACAAACAAAAGGAAAATAAAGATTAATAAGTAAGCATCCCTTCCAGACAGACATTAACGCAGCCACATCATGATTAACTCGAAACAGCCTCACGCAGCGGAGCCAGGCACTCAATATATCAGCAGTGCATCTACTGTCTGAGGAATTGGAAAGAAACACATCAGCTAATGTGAAGAACGGCTTTACACAACTCGTTATGTACCGAAGAGTAGACCTACACACTCAGTAATGTTAAGACGAATGCTCATATAAACGATGAGAGCATCACCGTTAGTCAAAAGGTGTGAACCTGGGTTTTACAAAGCTCGACTCCTCTGCAGCTTGTAATAATTATAAATGCTCACGTTTTGCCAGATAGTGAACTGTTGTTTCCCATGTCGAACTACTTCAACAGGCTGACGGGTTTTATAAGGAGGGTTCGAACATCTCAAGCCATCAGTGTGAACATCTGAGAGTTGTATCAGCATCTAACATATAAAGCTGCATTATAAATCTGCATCTATGCATCAGCAGCATCTCAATGGATCTTTACAGCTGCATTAATCCAATCCAGGTGATAAAGTTGTGGAGGATGCTCATGAGGGGAATCTTCAGCTGACAGGCCGCCAGCATGATAGGTCAACACACAGAGACATAACCCTGTGTGTTGTTAACCCCCAAGACGTAACCCAAAACTACATGTGTTTAGACAGTGTGACGAAGCGGGAGAACCCGGAGGAAAACCCCCCCGCAGACACAGGACGAATATGTAAACTCTGCACAGGCAGACCGAACCAGGAATCTTCTGGTCTGAGGTGACAGTGCCTCACTCTGCCACCCACTTATTTTCCACGGGAAAGTACAGAGGAAGGGAGAAGTACCTTTGATTCTTGACTTTCAGCTGACGTGGACAAAAAGTCATAAAAGTGCTGTGGATGGAACCACAACATTTACTGAGCTCGCATGTCAACAGATCCGTCTCAGTGACAACTAAGTGAACTCTTTCCGCCAATGACTTCTTCAGTGGTGTACAGTAACAAAGTACATTTACATCGTCACTGTACATAAGTACATTTTTTAGTGTATCTGTACTTTACTTAAGTAGATTTATTTTCCAGGTACTTTTCTCTTACACTTGTACTTTCTACCCCACATCACTTTTACAGTGCACTGTGTCACATGTTCACTTCTTTGTTCACAATCTTTTAAAAGTCATCAATAACAAGAAGGAAATTGGTCCATGGATGTTGGACCAAGGTGGTTTTACTCAGGACGAACATTTTATGTGGTACATTTATGTCTATTTACTTGTACTTTTACTGGAGTAAATGTTTGAGTACTTCCTCCACCACTGCACTTAATCCAATGTTACTGCCTCTGCGAGCTGATATGGCTGAAAAGCTCATGAGATTAAATTGAAATGAATTTGTGGAAACTACTGAATACAGGGTGAGCATTTTTCATTTTCATAGTTTTATCTCAATTCGATTAGAACTTGAGAAGTCTGACTCCCTCAGTGAATAGGCCACAGTGAGGAAGAACGATGAGGAGCAGCTCTCTCCTCTCTGGGTGAGCAGACAAAAGGGGATCTGTCCCACGGCTGAGTGCTAATCACATTTATAAAACTGCTTGACTAGAGCAGATAAAGTATTGTTTATGTAATAAGTAATACGTCTAATTCAATAATCTACATGTATAACTATTCATTTGTTAGTATGACAAAGCGAATTAGACGAATTAGTGCCAACGGGAAAATTAAGATTAATAAATACAAATACCACTGAAAATCATGGAGAAATAGCTAAGAATAAGACTGACCTCAAGGCCCTGCAGGTAATCTACCGAGATACAGTTAACGCTGATATCATAGATCCCACTCAGTCTGTTCTGTACGTGCCAAAATCGACATCACTTTGAATCAGAGTGTTCCTGTGTGAACATCCTGATTTCCGAGGTGGGTGGACTCGTCGTGTCCGTTCTTTTTTTAGCTGCAGACCCTCTGGAGCCCTTCAGGTTTTTTCACACATTTGTGAATTTTACGACTTCGATCTGGACAAATCTTAGCAGGTATCTGTCGTATGAGACGGCCAGAGACACACATCTGAGAGGAGGAGGCATTAAAGGAGGACCTCATAGAAATTACACATGGCTAGATCTAAAGAAAGAGAGATTTTCATTTTCATTTTCCATGTGGAAGATTTAATCTTTTTGATTATATATTTTAACCTTTCCACCTGACACAGATGGTTAAGGATACAATTGCCAAAATTTCCAGATTTTTTTTATGGCTACGAGCGGGTGTTGTATCAAATAAAACAGAAGGTGCAGAGGTATTGATGGGAAGCGATCATGCTCTAACTGATGAAGTGTGTCTGCAAACTCTGCAGACCACTGGAAATGGCCATCAAGCTGACGGACATGCAGATTTAAAACATGTGCCAGAACACAGCCAACAAGAAGTCTCGTGAGACATCCAGCAGAGGTTGTGATATTATATTTTATGATATGATATTTTTTTTCTTTTGCAGATACTTTGAACGACTCCAAAGGAAAATCATTTACTGGAATACAAAACACCTCCTACAGGGAATTGTTGCCCTGAAACACTGGAGACTTTGTTGGAGACACTGAACAGATTCTGGGGAAAAAACTGCACTGAAAACTTTGATTTCATGTGATGGAGATTCGGGAGAAACAAAGGTCTTTGACCTTTACTGAGCTTTTGGCTTCAGTCCCTGAATTTCTATTTCAGTTTAGACTGATAGTATGAGGCCAAGCATTGAAATCTGGATTGAATTCATTTTTGGGACGGCCTGTGATAAAGAGATCACAACAACAACTGTTGTATCGGTTACCACAGAATGCAACAAACTGCAAACCCTTCAACTAGAAGGGGATCCAGTAAAAATGATAAACAGTCCACAGAAAATGTGGAAAGAAGCTTCTGAAGTCAACTAACACATCCCTGCATATGTCTCTTTTCTTTTCTTTTTTCCACTGTTGAAGTGTGCAGCCAATCACAGGCTGGAACAACCCTGCAGGCAGTCAGTCAGACAGAGGAGCGGATCAGCACAGTGCACAAAGAGAGCCACTATAGATCCCACAAGGGTTAAGGTGCGGAAGAGACGAGGGCTACTCATTATCTGATTGGACCATTTATTGACCACCACTGGTAAAACCCGCAGACTGATTTGGTGGATTTTTGATTTCATTGTAAATGGAAATGGTTTTGGTTCAGGGGGCTGAACTTTAACAAAGATGTACTTGTCTCAGCTGTGTTTATAGATACAAACAGCAGTTTTGTGTGGGCTTGATACTTTTGGATGAGAAGAATCTGTGTTGCTGGCCATTTCAGTACACCGTGTAGTATAAGACAACACAGACTGACACATGAGACAGGACAAGTGCACTCATCCCACACATGAGGTGCTGACTTGAGCTTCTTATTATTTCTGGCTCGATCGCTGAATTCTTTCGTGGCCACTAGAAGAAATTCTGTGAAGTTACTGACATAAAATCCAGCGACCCAGCTAAGCCCTGCTATGTGACCTCAGCCTGAGGATACCATTCCTTCGCCTGGAGCGCAGAGCAACTAGAGATGATGCAGACTGGATGATGACTTTATGCAATATTGGGAAACATTACAATATGTTTTCCCAGTTTTGTTTATTTCTCAAAGTTCAAGGAAAAGGCACGTCGTCGTTAAAACTCCGAAAATCAGATTGAAGAGGTGAAGCAGTTTCTTGGACTGATGATGACATGACCTCTGACTGACACTGGGTTTCACTTTGACCTCTTTGCTTTTAGACATTTCTCCTTCATACCTGTTTCAGATGCTCGAGATAAAGAACAATCCCCTTACTTAGGGTCAGTGTGTTGACTGAGATGCAGAAAGAAACATCCCGAATGAAAATCTGGCAGGTAAATGTTAAAAGACTCAGCTACACTAATGCTACACAGGCCTCGTCTTACTGCAGAGATCATAGTATTGATGTGTATGTTTGATCGGTGATAGAGCTGAGGGCGAAACACACAATGACTATGTTGTATATAGGCATGTCCCTCATGGCGGTAATGCAAAGTTACCAATGGATCAACATCTGGAAAGTCATCATGACCTAATGTCAATAAAACAAAATGAAATTAAGATATTAACTATATCTGCACAAAATATTATCTCTGGTCACCAGCTTCAAGAGATGAAGAGAAATCTGACCGATGCCTCATTTAACATGAAGAGAGATGGAGCATAAGGACAAGAGAAGAGTCAGTCAGCTGTTCCAACGTGCAGGACTGAAACCTTTGGTGAGGCAGATTTGGGAATATTTGAAATCTTTAAACACAAGCTTAAAATCTCCATAGCCTGGCATTTGATTTGTGCATTTATGCTTTAAACAGTGATACACCTCTCAATTTATATTAGACAGTATTTTCTCATGAATGTTTTAAATATTATAACTCTACTGCACTTCTGTCTGTCCGGAGAGGGATCCCTCACTTGAGACTCTCACACCTTGAACAGACTGTTAAGCCCTATGCGGCAAATTAGACTTTGTGAATCACGGACTATACAAATAAAATTAATTGATTGATTGATTAACTACTGTTTATAGACATTGTCTTATTACATCTTATAGATTTTGATTGCACCCCATTCTTTTTCTTTTATCTTTTTTTTTTAATCTTATTCTTAGCTTTGAATTACACTTTCCTGTATGAGAAATAAAGTTTGAGTGACGTATTGAAGAGAAGGTAGAGAAAGGTTCTTACCTCTGGTGTGGCCGGGTTAAACGTCACACTGAGCACCGTGTCTGAGTGTTTTTGGAGTTTGTGGAGGACGCTGCTGCTTCGGATGTCATACACGTAGGCCTGAAATGAACGAGATGGACAACGTGAACACAAGAAGGAGAACTGAGCTGTTCTACGCAGTCATGTACAGATGTAGTATACGATAAACCAACATAAAATGAGTTAAGTGGACCCACCTAGTGAAGCTCATACAGTTGAATTATAAAAACAATACACAAAGCATACAAATTTGCTTTCGGGATATTTTCCACTTTAAGGTAAACTCGCTGTAAATGTTTTCTCACTGATTAAAGTGATTCAATGTTCAGAGATTGGCTCAACGGTGAGACTTGGGTCATGTTGATCTCAGCAATCAGACACATAAGATCTGAGCCAGAATCTGTCGTCTCGACTGCTGAATTACGCCCAAACGACTGGAGGTCTAATGTGCGTTCAAGAAAAAAACTGTTGCTGACTCTCAACACAACACTCGATACTTTTGGAGTGACGAACCAAATATGTTTTTCCCAAATATGTTTTTTCTTCGCCAAATTCGTATCACTTTTATTTTCATTCGTGTGAAATGTGGAACAAAACAAAAAAAAAACACCACCATAAACCATTTAACACAGTTGGCAGCAAATCCTAAAGACACAGTCAAGTAGAATCAAGTCACATCTGTTTATAGGCCAGTTGAGCCAAAATGCTTTACAAAATACTGTTATGTTTGATTTGAATAAAAAGTCTTAGTTATTGAGGTTTGTCACAGACTCTAACACTAAGCACTTCAAAATAAATTGGTCATTGAGAATAATTAACAATCCAAACAGACCGATTCCTGTTATTTTCTGATTAGAGGTCGTAAATGCCTTGTTAATAAGCTCAATTTGTGGGTGTTAAGTAGGTGTAGATTTCCCACTTCGGCCTTCGCTGCACCCAACACATTAGCATAGTGCTTGTGTCGACAGCTTTGGAACAACACTTCTCCCAATCTGAAACCTTAAGTAGAATCAGTAAATTTGAAGGGCTTAGTCTTTTTTGCTCCGGTGCCATGACCACAGATAAAAATAGACATGAAGATGTTTGCTACCAGACGGCAACTCATCAGATTCCTGCAGCTGTTTTGTATTATGTACGTGAGCTCTGTCAAAGGGTCCACGGGTCGAGTGTCTCTCTGTCTGAAGCGTATGACGTGTGTGGTGCCTAACAGGGCATTAGATACTTGGAAGAGAAGAGTTCAGGAATGCTCAAATATCACAAGGATTCCGCAGATGGATCGGTTTATATCAACGCTAAGTGAAGCACAGAGCAGATTAATATAGATACAATTCTAAATAATCAAATTCATATTGGATATTAAGAGCGGAGGTCAAAGTAGGTGAACATTATACATATTGTGACTGAACGTATAACAGGTTAAAATCTACCGCAGTGAAATCATACTCTGCTTAGATTGTTTTTGGCCTTGTGTTTTTGGGAAAATGTGTAACATGATCTGGGGAGTCTTTGCAGAGAATGGAGGTTCTTCTTTTCCATGATTGCTTTTTGATATATTAAGACAAGTATAAATGTGTCTGGCTTATCGGAGTCTCAAGGCAGCTACAAATACATACGCTGCAGCCCTCTACCGAATACACTCTCCCCGTTTCCTGCAACGTTGGAAACGTCGGAGGTCGACAGAGATGCTCTCAAATGTCGGGCTCCGTGCTCGAGTCCACATAATTAATGATAACCAGTGGCATGCATATAGTATTCCACTGCTCTCCACAGGCACACACACACCAGAAGAGGAGGGAGATGGATTAGGAAAAGGGAGGCAGGCTTCTGAAAACGTTCTCGAGAGCGAGTATAAGGCACCGTCTGGAAAAGCAATTAAACAGTTCTTGCTTCGACATGAATGTTGAATTTGACTTCTATGGAAAAAGGCTCAGGTCCAAATAAAAAATCTCTGAGCCGAGCGCAAACAGTCCTCACCTTAAATAGAGGTGAAACTTATAGAGTTATGCTACTGTTTCCCTGATGTTTTTCACATGTACAAGGTCGAGTAAGATGTAAACAATATGAAGCATGTGTAAATTATACGTATATAATCATTTACTGTCGTAGTACTGGAGCCGGAAAACTTTGCTGAATATGCTTCTGGTGAATCGTACCTACTACACAAATGACTGCAGATATAAAAGATCATTAGTTCCATTCAGGACGTATCTGTCCCTTTGTGTTGTGGTACTTTGGGCCATGATTTAACTGTTATATGTTCGGTGGATTTCTTTGCAAAGACTATACAAAAACTAACCAGACACTGATATACACATATAAACGCGGTTAAGTACATATTTGTTTTTTCTCAGCTTTTAAAATGCCACGATCACCATCAAATTTTTTTTACAACTTTGTGAATATTACTGTTTCTAACTCATAAAACCAAATACCCCTTGGTATGTGGGTGTGCACGGCGTTGTGAAATTGACAATAAAACGAACACATTTATGCTGCGGGTGGCTTTGACAGACAACCTCTTAACTGCTTTGTCACCCCGTTCAAATGTGTCTTTTCAACTTGTTCTTACACAAAACCTGATTGTCTGAGACACAGTATAACCAGAGATGCATATACAAGGAAGAATGAGACACACACTTCATATTTAAAGACCCTGAGTACCACAACTTACAGAGTTGTCCTCGGAGCCCGTCGCGATGAAGCGGCCACACGGCGAGATGGCCGAGGAGCATGGAAGGCAGCGATTTACGTGGTTCTCATAACGGCGCACACATCTGAGGAGGTGAAATATACAGCGGTGAGAGAGGAATGATGAGGTCAACAAAATCAAGGGCAACATGATGTGAAGGAGAGACTGAATATTTGACAAATGATGTCATAATACAAACAGTTTTACTGAGTCCCCGTCGGATTGAATCATTATAATTCTGGTTTATGTCACTGCAATGTTCATATTAAGAGCACATTAATATTTATAGTGTAAAATAACACAATTTAAGCCATTAAAAAATTATTTAAACCAGGACTCAAGGGCAGGAAAGACTGTAAAATTGAAAAGGTCACTGTTGTTAAAAATCTGATCTAAAAAGCAACGTTTGATATTCCTTCAGTTTGAGTATAAATGGGGCTTCACACATGAGTGCCGTCACTTTTTATAGTTTAGTGACCTGAACGGCGCAGGAATAACCAAGGAGCCGAATGCCACCCTGCAGACTTCACATTTCACAAACATCTTAACCAGCCGAGGGACGAGGAGCTGAGCATGACTCAAGCAAAACACAGGAAAAGAGCAGCTAGCGGATGACGGATAGTTCCCCCGAGCAACTGCTGTGTTGTTTCGTTTGGTTTGCAACGGCATGTAATGTCTTTACAACGTCCTTACTGAACTAACTGCTCAGTAAGTGTACGGGCTGGCATGTTGGTGAGGCAGGGCTTTGACAGGGATCTGGTGAGAGCCAGTCTTTTGACATGCACATGCTAATGTCATTAAGCCGGACCGAAAGTAGGTCATATTCACCGGTGACCATAAAGAAATGCGATATACCCAGTACCAGGGAGTTTGTGAAACATACACTGGAACAACGGGGACACATGGGAGCACGTTCATACAACTGCGAGGCAATAAAACCCAAACTTTATGAATGTGGAATTCTTTTTAAGACTGTGTCGCCGAGATTTTTTTTTTCTTTCTGTGGTGTTGCCCTAAATCAAATCACTGTATTTTGTTCAAGGCTTTCCTCTCATTTTTCCAGGGTACTGTCACTGTCAGCTGACGGCACTATCTGCCCCATGCAGCCCTCACAAGAGTAAGTGTGGCTGCAACGGAGCTGAAGTCAGACGTAGCAGCATCATCCATCCACACATGCCGGCTGCAGTTTGGGACCATGCTCTTGTGTGTAGCTCAAGAGAGTGTGGTGCGCAAAGGTCGTAACCATTATTAAGACCCAGGTGAGTTTATCCACTCGTTTTTAAACACAGGCTGAAGATGATTGACAGCTAGTGCAGCCAATCAGAAAACGTAGACATTAAAATAAACGATAAAGCCCACATAACCTTGACTCTGGAGGTGACGGACTAAGGCTAACCCCGTTATGAAAACTGGGTAAAGGTTATCCTGACTTTAAGGATGTACTTAAGCAATGGGGTCATGGCTGTATAGTGTGAGAGCTACTCATGACAATTCTGACCTAATAATTTTTGTGCATAACAAAACGGATGAGACGCATCTGTTTCTAAATCCCCCATCAGGACATCTGGACAGGTCTGCACAAAACTGACGCATCCGCTCACTATCACGCTGATAAGAAGCAGTTTAACAAAGTTAGCGTAAACACTCTGCTGCTTTTCTAGGTCAGAATGTGGATCTAATGTTGGACTGAGGGAGAGGAGACGCTGAGCTGAATCCCACACACACACACACACGCACACACACACACTCCATGTTGTGTGAGTGATGAGTATCCGGCATTTGTCTAATGACTAACACAGACGGCACTGGAGGGTCTGATCCTCTTGAGTGGGAACCTGTGCGGTTACTGAATCCACCTGGGTATTCTGGGGCCGTCTTCAAGGTAATCATCAGGCTAATCATAGCTCTTTACTTGCAGCCAACACATTTCACCCAGTGCAGCAGCATCAGTGCAAATCAGGTGAAAATGTGCATTTTATGGTCCTATTTGATATGAATACATTAATGATGTATTCATCATAGAATGTATTACTCAACGTGAATTTATCAGTTGATGGAAATTCCAGGAGCTTTAAGGGGAATAAAGCCTCACTAAAGAGAAACAGATTACCATCTGTTCTCCCAAGCTTTAGAAACTGCATGTGACTAGGTCGGACTTCTATTTAAATGCTGGTGTGTAGACCCCTCAACAGGAACCTGGCCCACTTAAACAAATCACTTGGAACTGCAAGGGGTCAGTAAAGGGTAGGGGGTTGAAAAATAAACTTTAACCAATCCAGCGGATCGCATAGTTAATAAAACTCTTTCTACAAGTGTGTAAAAACTCTCAAAAACCATTATCCCTATTCGATCTTTGAGGAATGAAGATGAATGTTTGGGCTCCTGTCTGAAGAGGAAGGCACTGAGGATTCTCTGGTGACAAGGCAAAAATAAAGTTAGGATGAAGTTTCAGAAATGTTCCACTCAGTCAAATGTACATTTCCCACTGTGGTCTTCTTCTGGGAATTCTTCAGTTTAAACAAAGACACGGTAATAACCCCAATTCTGTCTGAACATAGACCCTCTGTCGATGTTGTGTCTAGTACGAACACAATTCCATTGACTTTGCATGTCAATGACTTTTGATGATGTCCAATAATGAATACATTCTCAATGTTCAAAGCTGTAGCCAGTGTAAAATAACCCCATTATTGACTCTGACTGCTAAACATGGAATTTCTTTTTAAATAAAACGGAAAAGACCGGACGCACTCGTGTCAAACATCATTGCCTATTTAATCAGTCAGGTTTCGATGTTTCGATGTTAATCTCTGCTTGTCGGACAAATTTCTCTATTTTAAATAGAACTGAGCCCGATGAAAAGTTCGCTCAGGTTTGCTCCTGACTGGGTTAGTAAAATTGCGTAAAAAAGAGATAAGTAACATTGTTTTCACATATGTCAGTCAGTTAAGGGTCAGATCAGCAAAATCCCAAGTAACATGCAAAAAGCTTTGGTTTTATATGCTTTAAATTCAGAGTGATTTCCACAGTCCAATACAATGAGGAAAAGAGATTTGTGTTTGTGAGGCTCAAAACATCAGACATTATATTTTAAAAACACGTGTTTCCATGAGCTTGCTCCTGGAACTTCTGCTTATTCTGAGATTTTGCTGTAACTTATTTTTATTTCATCTACCAGTCCTCTGTCAGCATACTGAGAGTTTGTTTTCCACGTCTAATAAAATGTTCTTCCTGCTCTTCCCGAGAAAAGACTTCATGAAACCTGCATAAAATAATCTTATTACCCAGAAGTGCACTCACATGAGAGCCTTAAGTAACTTTCACTACCGCCAAACATTGTTTCAAGAATTGTTATATTACCGTATTATATCATAAGGAGTTTCTTATGATCATAAAACCCAGATAACTATTTTCACTACTTCCACTTGTTGCAAGGACCACATGAAAAGAAATACAGAGAAACGGTAATTCAGGGGAACTGTAACTCTTTGTGTTTGGTCCGAGCGGACAAAGACACATCCGTTTTATCAAAGAGGAAAATAAAATAAACGGGGGTCGTCTCAAGGCCGACCAAATGAACAGACAATATTTCAGCCCAGAAGAACTGATTCTACTGAGGGACGCTTGATGACAGCTCTCAGGAGCAGCAGTTGACCTGGAAACCGGGGACAAATATTTATCAGAGAGCGCCACGGTTTTGATGGAGCCCGGAGGAGGAGTGGAAGCAATCGCTGACATGAAAGAATGAAATACTCAATAATGTCTCCTAGTGGGCCAAAAGGAACATTTTGAAATCCAAGAGAGCCTACTTGAATTATCCGCCTTATATGGATATCTGCTACTGAGGGCCAAAGAAAAATATTCTCAGCTACGCACTTTGGAAACTGAGCAATTGCCGATTCACTCATCAACTTAGGAATGTTTGTCTAAGAAAAAAAAGAAGTTGGTGTAGTTTGAGTATAAGGTCATTTAGCTCCGTGAGGAACAGCAGTGGAATAAAAAACTATCATGTTTTTTTTTTGATGACAACAATGATACTAACTTATCAAAGAGGCTGAATTCAGGAGTAATAAATACCTGATTCTGAATGGCAAAGGCAAAACACCATCGTGTCTTAATGAGGAAGAGATTTCAGTATCGTATGTCAATCATTGCAAATAGCACTATCTGCCAAGTTTTTATATCGTCCCAACCTAAGTAAAGGTATTCGGTATCAATACTTTCATATTTTTCCATACAGTTCTGTCATCATTTTCCTCGGCACGGGATAATTCAATAAACATCCATCACACTTTCCTTTGCCTGATTTTCACATTAAAGGTGTACCCATTACAAATCCAACAGAACAGACAGAATCAATACCAACCTAAGTGTGCGGAGGTCCCAAATCTTCACACCATCTGTGACTGCACTGGTGAGAAAGAGGTTGTATGAGTCTGGTGCCTGTGTGCTGAACATGGAGCCCTGTGAAATGTATAGGGGGAAAATGCAGAGTCAGCACATGCTTTATGGAAAAAGGGCTGTCTTATTGTCCAGAACTGGAATATTATGTTGCTTTGCATTTGGCATTTGGCAAACCTCGAATTACCATTATTTCAGGTAGCATCACCTAAGCCCAACATTACAGACCGTGTTAGCACATTTTGCCTGGAAATCAAACTGACATGGAAGCACAATTCGCCTTTGTTTGTCGTCTTCTATCTTTTACGTAACACACTGAGACCGGCTTTAGGTTTATATAAACAGAGGGTTCCACTGCACATCTATACATAAATTCCAGGTCTTGTGAGGGAGAGTGAGAGGGTGTTTTTTGTTTGGATTTCCATTAAGAGTGTGAGAACGGCAGTCTGAGAGGGCATTTCCAGTTCCATTTTCCGAGAAGTTCTCTGCTCTGATGAGTTCCAGGTGAATTTTCCCGAGGAGGCGATGGAAATTTGAAGTGGGAAAAGCTGCTTCACATGCCGCAGCTCCTGATGTTTGGTCCGCCTCGGGACAAGAAAACCAAGAGCGAGGGAGAAGAGTGATGCTATGTGTGCAGTCTCCCGGCAGGGGCAGTCCCTCTGATCTGTAGGAATTAACCCTGCAGCACCCACAGGCCCTCGGGCACCCGGGGCGGAGGAGCCCGCACTGACGCAAGAGCCAAGCTGAAACAACACGCAGCGGGCTTTCCACAGTGTACGGAACACAATAGCTGGCGTGACAAAGAACAGGCACCTCTGGGCAGGAGTATGGTCAGCTGTGCATCATAGTTGAATGGGTTAATGCATTTAATCCATACAACTATCTGTGGTGTGTCCAGCTAATCCAGGCTGCGGATTAGGTGGACAATCTGCATGTGCCAAGTATGCGCAGGTCAACATGCAGAAGTGAATGAGGTCAAATCCTCAAGGTCGCTGGGTGCAGGCCAGTGTCTCATGCAAATGCAAACTGTTCTGTTTTCCAATAAGTTATAGAAGCATCTGGAAATTGGGTCAAAATAAATGGTTTTGTTGCGATTACACATCAGGAAAGTCGGCTACTCATCGCATAAAGTATGCAATATGCAGAACCCCAAACTTGAATGCATGAATTTATCACTAATATTTATGATTTAATTTGGAGTGATGCACATTACATCACTTGCGTAGCATTATAATGGATGTGGACATTGGCCCGAGCATTCAAATTGTTAGCAAATTGAGCCCACATTGGGGAGTGAGGCCACGTGAAAACCCAAACAGCATCATGGAACAGTATTTCCAAGGCCATCATCCAGGATGGAATCTCCTCCTGCCTTCTCCTCTGGCAGCCTTAATCCTATATGCAACAAGGGTTTACGTTCAAACACTTAGGAAGATGAGCGATACCAATGATGGAAACGTTTGTGTAACCGTGACATATTTTTTAACCATGACCTTCTTCATTCGCACCACAAACTAACACTGACACTTATATCCTCCCAAAGAGTAGCTGGGCATTATGTCACTTGTGCAATTGGTGCCCAGTCAAGCAAATTCTTCACCATGTGGGTCAGGGCCACTCAGTCCCGCCAGTGGAGTGAGGAGATGTCTACCTTTCGCAAAGGTTAGAGGTTATCAAGACGTTTTTGTCAAACCACAATTGAGGAAAAAAGTTGGTGAAATATATTCAATAGCAATTCATGTATTTTTTTTACTGTTGATAAACAAACTTGGAGGATATTAGTGCACATGGTTTAAGCAACACAGGCCAGGAGGAGATTGTGACAAATGTAAAGCATGAAATTATTTTGCATTTCAAGAAATGGTTGTGTTTAAACTGATGTCAAATGTAGAGCTGAGGCTGCACACTGTTCAATAAAACCTTTGACTTTAAAATTTCTCACCAGTCTCAGTCACATAGAGAGGAAAAATATGCTTCAATATACCAGACACTGTAATTTACAGCTATCTCTCCAACATCCCAAATTTATTAAAATACATTAAAAGAATTTATATTCAGAAACAAAAGTCTGCTCTACTCTAGTACTTTATAATTGCTTATGTCTGAATAATTTATGCATAGAGACCACTTATAAAACACAAACCCTGTACTGAATATCACTTCACATATGCTTCACATTAAAAAGAAAAGTATATAACCTTACTACAAATGTAATAAAGATAATTAATACATAGTTACTGCCCAAATAGAAAGGCTAAATTTCCACTAGAGTCTATTTTTCAAAGGCAAATGTTAAACGGCCTCACCTTGTTCTGTGTAATGCAGTGGGCAGCTCTGCTGTGGGCGTCGGGCAGCTGTGAGACAACTGCGCTCCTGTTCATGTCAAACACCTGAATGGATCGATCTGAACCACACAGCAGGACGATGTCTGAGACAGCTGTTAAGAGAAGTTATCACAAATGTAATCCTGCTTTTGCAAAGAGAGTCGGCTTTCCCCTCATTCTTCAAGGAGCACTGCTCGAAACTAGTGCTGAGTCTGGGCAGGCAGCTAAATACATGAGTTTGGTTTTATTTTGTCATCAGAGATAAAATAGAACAGAACAATCTGTTTGCTGTTTTGCAGACAGTCTCTATCATTCTCTGCCATTATGCAAGAGTGAATACTGCAGCTTTTACATGTCAGTAGTTGTCAGCCCATTTTCTGAAGTTGACTTTCTACATATGTTGTTTTTACAACATCTGACTCTACTTTAAGAAAATATAAAATATCCTATATTATTATAATACAAATTTCCGAAAAAAAAGATATTTAGCCGTGCACAGAGCAGCAAAGTAATTCCCGACAGGATCTCACTCATCCAAACGAAGCCCAATTCAGCGGATTTATTGGAAGATAAATACATTGTAAACCCTAACAAGGGGCAGGAATGTAGACATTCCTGAAAAATTAAAGACGGCTAAATGATTTGCAGGTAAAAATCAGCAGTGGAAGGCCCGAGGCAACATGTAAAGACTTTATGAAGCACAGACAGATTGCTGTGGTCGACGTGGAAGTGGTCCAACCAGATGCTTCAAGTAAAACTACAGAAGGCATAGGTTCACTCTGCACTCCGCAGCATCAACGCAATCCAGACACCAACAACAACAACAACAACAACAAGCAAAAAGGATACAAGAGAGGAAATCATTGACTGCAGACAAGGCTGTGATGTCTGTGGATGATGTCGTTGTAAAGCACTTGGCCAATTTGACGGAACTCCGCTGCTGATATCTAGAAGAAAAAGATAAAAACAAAGAATCTGAATTTTTAAAAAGATCTCTCCACACACCAATCACTCTAGATAATTGTCTGAGCAGAGTGACTGAAGGAGAGAAGTAGGAGGGCACTGCTCTTTTTACTGACTGATGACATTTCAAGTGTTTCCCATTCATAACACTCTTCGCACGAATTACTAAAGAAGAGGAAAAAACCTTTATCAAGCTGATATCAAATAACCAATAAAGGAGTCTTAAATCAGAAAGCAATCTGTATTACCACCCTGCTACTGTATGTCTCTGCCAACCAGTCGAGCTGCAGTTTACATCCGCCTCTGTCTAGACTCAAATGACATATGCAGTGAAGAATTCAAGGAATTTAATAAAAGGTATTAAGTGTATGTCATCATTATTAACATACGCTTGCTTGAGTTATTGCTGAAAACCAGTGGTTTGAGGTCACATGGATCTTGAGCATTGACCTCCACATTCTTATCAGTTCATTCTTGAGTCACAGTGAATGATTTTGCCTAATTTGAAGAATGGGATGTATGGACGGACAATCTAAAGACACAATGCCTTTAGCCACATCTGCCACTGGTGTGGATGATTGAACTGAAAGAGTAATATTATATTTAATATTATATTTACTTGCATCTGTAAAAAAAGATTTGCAATCCAAAGCTATCTTATGCACCATTATTAACTTTATATGCTCAACTGTTCCGTATATGCAGAAATCACTTGTAATTACCTCTTGATGTTGTCGTGCGTGGTGTCCACATCATACAGGTGCAGGTACAGAGAGGGTCCTGATGCAAAAAGCAGGAATTTGTCGAGGTAGTAAAACTGAGCACCTCGTATGGGCTTGGAGATTGAGTTGTTACCCTGAAAGAGAGAAGACACAATTTGAAAGCTAATTTAATTTAATAAGAAGGATAATTAATAAGAATATATTTTATTAGTGTGTAGCTCTTATATTTTTACTTTTTTTCAATAACTGGGAATATAACTGATGCTGTAAAAAACCAAAACCTCAAAAAAGTAGATTTCTTTGTTTCCCATCTAACTCCATATTGCTTGACGCAATAAGCAATACAAAGCTGTATTAGTGAGCACCCTATAGTTTTTAATAGATACAAGCAACAGTCTCAGTTGTAGAGTAACATTCTGCACACACTGCTGTCTGTGCCGTCTCCTAAAACCTTAACTTGTAAGCGTTATTTAATTTGATTTTGAACGTTTGCTCCATTCAGATATTCACGACTCTATTTCACAACAGGCAACTTTTTGTCTATTCACAGTTGAGTTCACACAGAAGAGGAAAAGAAAATACACAGTGCATGGTGGTTCTTCTTCACCCCCACAGGGCATAATTAGAGTCTGTCACGGTAAAGCAAGCAGATGGGTTGTCCTGTCAGATATTTGACAACAGATACTTCACTCTGTCCAGGTTTGGCGTTATACCACTCCACCAACCATCTGACATCTGAAGACTACCAATCATAAGAAATTACACCACTGCACTACAATGTGGTTTAGTTTTTTTTCTTTTTGGAGTTTGGGGGGACTCGGCAGAACTCTTGTCCCTGAAAAGACTTTGCACTTGTTGCCAGGTTGTTTCACAAGAACACCAAGCAGTCAAAGAGCTGCAGGCCCGGCGAAGCTCCAAACAATCTCGCTGAGTGTGATGGTTAGCATCAGCAACTGGGACACCCCAGATTTTATAGGACAAACCATTGTTTTCACTTGTTGACACATTTCTGACTGTCCTATTAAATGTAATACTGAAGTCAAGTGAGGAGGGTCTGCGTATAATCACACTTTTGGATGCTTCGAGTCCACAGATGCTTCGAATGACAAAGTCACTATGTTCTAGCCAAGAAACACACCATCTATCACCTCTAATAATTTGGCTTTTCCTGTTTTTTAATTCCGTGAAGATATTTCTATTAGAGAAAAGAAAAAGTGAGCTGAGCAAGCTTTTTATCAAATGTCATTGAGAGTCTCAATTATAGAGGCGCACCAGTGAGTTCATATCTCTTACCTGCACTACACCACCATGTGATTAAATGTTTAATCATAGGCTGCAGCCTCTCCTTCACCCTCAATCTTTTAGTAGAGTATACAAATCACAGAACATAAACCAAAGATATTTTACTTTGGAAGCCAAACGCTGAAGATACAGTAGCAACCGCAGTTTTACTGACATATATGGAATAATTGCCTCATTTACAGAACTGCAATTACAGGAGGAAAAAAAAACCTTCCAGCAATCACAGCTGTCTTTGAAGACAAAGGTGAGAGTGAAAATTGCATTCGGCATGTGTCTGTAGTTATTTTGTTTTACTTCTGAACCAATATGAGTATTTAGACCTTCAGAGGGAGGACATTTTTACAATATGAGGTCACTCTGACTGGTCCTCATTTCACTGTTTTTATGGTTTGGATTTGGGGCTTAGAATAAGAAGTAAGTGAAAGTTGGATTAAGGCTCAAGGTAAAACCTGTAATAGTGATTGTTAAGCTTAGGGTGATAGAGAGTAAATGTAGTCCATAAACAAAACAATATATACCTGTTCAAGTTTGAGTAAGTGAATGCTTTTACCATGATAATAGCAGGTTCTTTGCTGCCATTGGCCCAGATTCGAAGTGACCGGTCCTCTGACGCACTCAACCAGCACTGTCTGCTGAGGCTCCAGCTGACGCTGCTCACTGGTTTATCATGGCCTGCATGCAGAGACACAGGGTTTTTAACTTGGAGAAACAGTGAGTGACTTCATCATTGACTTTTACGGTACTGCTCAGAGTCAGGCAGTCTGAAGAGAAGAGGACCACAATGACCCACTGGTCACCTCAACTTCTGTCCTTCTATCTCTGCCGCCCCCTTGTGGAGGCTGTGTTTCTGCTGCACTCAAGCCTTCAAGTTTCAAACAGATGCTCGATGTTATGATTGGATATCAGGGTTTACCGGGGTTTATCAGTGTCTGTTGGGGCAACGATGAATTAGATAGTGCCTAAAATTGTGATCAGTTCCACCCTTGTTGGTCTTGGAAGACATTGTACCCTTTTTAAAAATATTTATTTTCCACCATCACCTTGGATCTACTGGCACACAAAAACAAAGATATCCAATTCTGGCTTTGGAATATAATCAAACTACACATGTGAAATGAAAACTCTCTATCTACAGTTTTGATAGTGATAAGCTGAGTAATTCAATATTTTGATTTTTCTGGAGTCTGGAATCATAACCTCGCAGCTGGCAGAAACACTGAGGTGACTCGGGTATAAACTGTGTACGCCTGAGGTTTGTAAGGTGTGGACCCTGGTGTTGGCTTCATGCACCTGTGTAGACAGCTGGATCGCCGGTAAGGGATGACTTGTAGAGTAACACTGAGCTGTCGCCAAGACCACACAGGATCTGTTTTCCGTCACCTAGGAGAAACATAACTGTTTTATTAGGACATTTCTATAAATAGCTTATATATCATAACACCAAAAATAAAAAATGCAATTTCTAAACATAACCGGTAAGAGAAGTGCTTTGCATGAAACAAGAACTTTAATCCTAAATTAAAATGTGATTTTGATGGAACATTTATTGTCAATCATAGCTTATAAATGACTTTTACCTGTGCAGGATATAACTGTTTTCTAAGAAATACTTGAAGCTACCCCTGCGGCTAAATATTGTAAATTTATAGTAATAAAAATAAATCTAAAATGCTTCCATGTTATAGTATCCTGGAAGTAGTTCAGACTTTACAAAGATTATCCATCAGGTCATCTGTATTAGGGTTTTGAACAATCTACATGTGCTCTGTTAAATATCAGTTACTCAAACTAATGTCACTGACTACTCATACTTCTTTTTACTACTACTTTGCCCTGAGAGTCTGATTTATCTTTACTTTCCTTTGATTAGAAATATTTGAGAGAGAGGGAAATGCCCACTTATTTTAATATATCATTATATCATGTAGTACATGTGGAAGGTGTGGCAGCATCAACATTGTCTCACCTGAATAGTGGAGGCAGTTGACTGGTTTGTCAGTAACGCTGAGATGACTGTGTGGAATCGTAGGTGCTGCCTTGTCTGCTGGATAATCTCTGAGAAGTAAACCTCTAAATGACAAAAAAACATTTAGTGTTTAAATATTTTTTTTTTTAGAATTCTCAGTATTGTATTTTAAATGATGGAGAACTTACGTATTTTTTTTAGCCTTATTAGAGGACGGATTCTTCGGAGTATTTGTTTTAGGTGAGAACATATTCCTTCTGAAAAGCATTTACAAAAAAAAATTATAATCATCTTCATGTGATGTTTCATTTATCAGTTTATTTGATTTTGAATTTGGATTGTTGCATTAAGGAACAAGCCAAATGGTCAGCTTATGGGGTGAATACTAGACAGGTGTGGAGGGTTTGCTGTGTGTGTGTGTGTGTGTGTGTGTGTGTGTGTGTGTGTGTGTGTGTGTGTGTGTGTGTGTGTGTGTGTGTGTGTGTGTGTGTGTGTGTGTGTGTGTGTGTGTGTGTGTGTGTAGGTGTGTAGGTGTGTAGTTGAGGAATCTGACTGCAAAGATTGTGTCTCAAAAAGCTCTTGCTCAGTGTGGCTGAATCAGCTGAAAGGCCTTATGGGTGACAGCAGTTAAGTAGTTGATGGTTATCAAGTCAACACAATCAACAAGTACTACCTTAATAAATGAAAAAGGAAAACAAAGTTCAATTCATCCTTTTACAAATTACTTTGAACCCTCATTCAATTTGAGTCAAATCAATTAACGGTAATTCGATTTTCTTTGAAGAAACAAGTTAATAACTGACCGTGGGGTAGTGGTGTATCCAGACGACTTCACTTTTGTGTGGAAAACCAGAGGCTGCTCCTTTGTTCCTCCTTTGTGAAAACAATAAGATGGTCAATAAGACAGACAGACAGACAGACCACCACAAAGTACACGAGTATAAATGACAAAGAAAGATAAAACATAGGAGACAGAACTTTAGTTACACAATATCAGTCAATGTGCATCATCATCATCATAATTAGGATGGAACTAGTCATTATACAGTAGTGGGCATTTCATAAATTATACAATAGGAAAAGAAGATCCAATACTATTGAGTGACCAGTCTGTGCTGTGGGGATTAGGTGCATCAGCCCCAAACTGTGGGATGCTTCGTTCTGCTCCCTGTTCACTGTCAGTGCCTTTACTATATTACAATGAGCTCACTCTTTCCACAGCCATTAAAACGTGTGAGGCTTTCCAAAAGCTGCTCTCCTGTCAAACACGAGTGGCAATTTAAGACTTCAATTGCATCAGAGAAAAATATACTGCTTTGGTTCTCAGGCTTTACTCCAAGTCAACACTAGTTTATCATGTATGGCAGAGATTGACCTGTGAAAATGTGATTAATCAATTACACCAATAAATAAATGACAAACAAAACTATAAACTACAACTAAACATGGACAAGTTAACTGTGTGAATGTTAGAATGACAGGTGGCATTTGAAGTTACTATTCGTTAAGTGAACCTATGGTTAATATCTTTACATCAACACATAAACAGCAGCATTTTGCGGTAAAAGTCAGCAACACACAAACCACATGTTTTCAGTTTTAATGTTAATAGCTGAACAGGTTCACCTGGGTGTGAATCATGTGTTTCAGTATTAAATACATAAACTCATTGTCAGCATGGTCCAAACACAAGAATGAAATCCAATACAAGCGAACCCATTAGTAAAGTAAAAAAGAAAACACATCTGGATCTGGTCAAACTACTCTTATTTGAGAGACTTTTTAAACTTTGATGAGCGGCACCAATATTCTCTGGTTTTGGCTTGAATCATGTTTTTTTGTAAAATCTCAGAACAATCAGTCTGTTCCCAGTTTTCTTGGATTTTGAGCTTCACAGGCACATTTTGTCTGTGAAGCTCAGCACTGTTAATACTATTTATGAGTTGTTGCTTTGATATCAGAAATATTCTTCTCGTCTTCCTCAGTTCAACTTAATTTGCTATTTCATGAAAGAATCCTTCATGGTACCAGGTGTTTCCAGAGCAAATGTAGAAGGTTTTGTGAACCTTAACTCGGGTCAAAGTGGTACTTTGTATTATATCAATCAGCACAGACTACAGTTTTAAATCCAAAGAGATCGAGACCTCTCGTGTCACCGGGTTGCTCACATGTTGCACCCTCGTCCATTGTTTCGTGTGCGAGGTAATAGGTGCTGGAAGTAGCTTTTGATCCAGAACAGATTATATGTACGAAACTAAGCATTTGAGGCCAGGAATACAAATTACCTGGCGATGCAATCACTTGACGTTACTTAACAACCCTATTGACCCCCTCTTGATATATAATGGTCATTTAGTTTTATGGGGCAGTAAAAACCTCATCATTTGTGCTGACTTTACTTGAGATGCTATTTTGAAACAAAGTGAGAGTTTCCAACAAATCTCCACGTCGGGTCACATCTGCATAAGATCACGGCAGTTTGCTGAGCGCTCCTTTTAACAGCACTCATTATGTGAGACTTAGCATAGGCTGCCATAGCCATTATGGCAAAATAAGGTCTCATAATATAGAAATTCTTTAATTCAGCTTCACACAGGATAGGATGTGAAGCGTCTGATGCAACAGCGAATAGTTGTGGTGACAACACGTTTTTGTCTGCAGTCGATGAGCCTTCATGCTGTGTTAAGGTCTGTGTCTAAAAACCATGAGTGGTTATTTGGCTGTTTGTACTGACAACTCGTAAAAAAATCTATCACTACTTTAGATTATGTAATTTTAAGAGGTGACAGTGATTCGTTTTTTATAGCTTGGGCTGCCTGTGTTAGAAGGGAAAAGGCTCAGGAGTTTATGCTGAAATAAACCACTAACTTGTCCTAGAGACGGGGAGACGGCGAAACTGAGACCTCCCTCTGAGTCAGCTGACGGAATGTGGTCCAAGAAAAAGACCAAATAATTCAAGCTTTTAAAAATGTACAAACCATAGCAAGTATATATAACACTAAGGTATTATTCTGAGAGTAACCAGAGTGTCTGGTGGGAGTTATTGACTTACTGACCTGTGTAAAGTGGGGCACACAGTAAGAGGAGGAGCAAGAAGTAAAAAGGTATGGTTACTGAGGACAGACAGCAGAAATCAAAGAGCACGTGTAGAATATACTGGCAAGCTGGAGAGTTGACTAGTTGAACTTAACAAAAAGGTACTGTAGTTGCTATAAAGCAGTGACTAATAGAACAACAGTTAAAAGCATGAAACACATTACCTTTTCATTTAAAATCTGTATAAAGGAAGCTAAGAAATTTGCTTGCCATCATTTTAGTGTTCAGGATTTAATCACGTCTAATAATGCACTGGAGTCATACTTAGCATGATCCCTAGAGCAGAGTGTATTAACAACAGTGGTTCTATGGGTTAATTGCAGGTTACAGCCTAGAGTTTGCCCCCCCCCCCCCCCCCCCCCCCCATGAGTGTTAATTATCTGTTCTCATAATTGTATGCTTGTGTGTAATGGCAGATTGTGGGTGCTGTTTTGGTTGGGTGGTTATTAACAAATTTCTCTGTGGCCTGACAAACTCAGAACACATATATTACCGCCTTACACTGACATGGAAAAATCTAAACGTCAACACTTCCCCATCTCATCTCACTCTCCCCAAAACTAGCAAAGGAGCTCTGAAAAAGATGAAGATGCAACCAAGCATCCAAGACTAATTGCTGCTTTAGTGGTCCCCTGACAGCCCGTCCAACAACTTCATCCAGCTATGCAACAAGATTCAGGCATCACACGTCAGACTGGGGACATCCTTCAAAAAGTAACAGCACCTGATTATCATCATTTTGATAAGCCAGCAGTCCTGCTTCACTTTTCATAATATATGTTGTGACACGACAACAGATATCTTATCTGCACTCACAACTCTTTTCACAAAGCTCCTTCAGACCTGTGTCGGACTAACAATGGAAGAACATTTTCCTTTCCAGGAGTCACAGAGGTTTATGGTGTAATTTGTGTATAATTCTGCAGATATCCTTAAGACTACACAAGGGCATGTGTGAGGGCAGCATGGCGAGTACCAGCGGTCTGTAGATGTTTGTGGTACTTGGTCCGACATTTCAGTCACGCAGCACTCCTAGACTCCTGTGAAGATCTCCTACATATTGAGGCTCTGGCAGGCCCCCTTCCCTCCAGCTGTGGGGAATCCAGCTTTAACGCTGGCTTTCTCAGAACGAACTCTGTGAGAGCAACATGTTAACCTCGGTATAGAATACGTCTCCAGCAGAATAGTTTCAAAGCTGCCAGATCCTAATGATACACAGAGGAACCGCAAATAGTCTCACTTTACGCAGGAATCCACTACTGCAAGGAGCAACCTTGCAACAAACTGAACTAATTGGTGATTTTACAAAAAGGTTGTTCTATTATAATTCCGAGTACCTGCCTACGTGGCAAATAAAAACTAGAAGCAATCTAAGTATGAATGTCGACACACTGCAATACAATGCTCTGTATTTACAGATAATGAGGAGGTTCTCAGAAGCTCTTGTAATAGGCAAAGAGACTTCCTATAAACCTACAATGAATGCTAATTAAAAAGGAAATTATCTGCGGCACAGAAAAACAGACAATGGGCCAGTCATGGAGTGGACTCCAAAATGGGTCATAGTTTTAAACCCACTGTCAGCAGCTCCCCTTTTTATTGTACGTGCATTAGTGTAAGCGAGAGGTAAGTGTGTGCTGCGAGGACAAGAGGGTTGCTGACCTTTCTTTTTAGGAAGACTGGGTTCCTTCTTCTTAAACTGAGCGTTCAGAGGAGACTCAGGCAGCGGCGGAGAGCTGAAAACAAGGGAGGGGTGAAACAGGGGGGAAAGAGTTACTGGAAATGAAGGAGCGAAGCATTTTTTCCACCGTTATGGATTATTAGTCCGTCTAATTCTCAGTACCGTGATATTGTTGACTCATGAAAAACCAGATGGCGGGAATGGCTGTAATAGGCCGAGTTAATATGGAAACGTCCGAGTCAGAGGGAGACACAGGCAAGAGGCCAAGTGAAAAACAGGCCACTCTCGTTTATCCTACTGCTGCTGGTGAATTCAGGTGACCAATGTCTGAGAGTGAGGTAAATCAATTCTCTAACTGCAAAATGTTAACAAGCTTCAGCTCCTGAATGACAAATATGTTAAAGCAGAAACACACAAAACGTTTATTGGTGCTGCTGGATTTTTGCTAAATAATCATTTACGGAGATTGAATTGATTGACGAATTTCATTCCTTCCCCCAGAGCAGAAATGTTGGCATTTATATAATGTTGTTATTGTGAGAGCAATAAGTATGATTTTCTAGATTAAGGAGTGCATCCGGCACGGACAGCTTTATTAAATCTCACGTGGATTTAAAAGATTACACATGTAAAAAAAAATGTTTATATGTCAAATTGTTCAGCGAGCAGAGCAGTTCCAGGCTGGAAACAAATGATTATGTGAGCTACAGAGAAGCAGTTGTTTTCTCTTATGTGTGTCTTTTGTGGACTATAATATTGCCACAGAGTAAACAAATATAAGAATAACAGATTACTATTTGCAGTACAAATAGCTGAGCTACAGCATATGACTATTTTTAGAAGCCCATTTGTATACAAGGTTAGGCCAAAGGATTCTTGAGCAAGATACTGAATTCTTTACCAGTGGAGCTAATTTGGTATTTTAGTCTTTATATTGAAGAAAGCAAACCCAAATTGTAATTGACAGTCTTTACTTTCAGGGTCACCATACTGTAGCATCCACAGATAGTTGCCTTTAAATTCCAGGTTTACCTCGGGAACACTGACAAGCCTTCACCGCGAGCCCCGATCATCTCCAGGTCACAAAGATTCAACTCCAACAGCGCCACACTTGGAGTAAACAGAGAGGTCACTAAGAACACCATCTGTGGGACAAGTAATTCCACAATGGATTAATATAGAAAAACAATTGTATAAATTCTTTTTCAAAAGAAAAACACTGTAAAATACTGTTTACGACCAATAAGGAAGAATAAGGATAACACTAAGTCAGGGTTTTACAATGCACTAAAACATGTAATCGCTTCTGTGTAGGAACAGAAATACATCAATTTCCTTCAGGAAGCAAACCACAGTCGAAACTTGTAAAGATGTCTTTATTTGGGTTGTGAAAACATTAAAAGCTAAATTGAAGTGTTGGGAAAATGCCAAAGTTTAAGCACAGGAGCACCTTAAGGAGGGCAAAATAATGAATGAGTAATAAAACTAAAAATTCCACATACATCCAGTTACTAAATAGGGACTGTTATTCAGTCTGTTGGGATACATCTTTTTTTTAAAATAAATTCAGTAGTCATTTCTATGTTACATTTACATGTATCATCATAAATTGAAGGGATTTACTGGGAATTACAACACAAGACATGGACCAGTGTAATGATAGAGGTTAGTATAAATGTCTTCATCTGGTTTATTAAGATGTAATTAGAATGACTCACAGAGTTATTCCGTCCTGGGGAGATTGACCACGACCTCGCCAGCTCGATGCTCAGGTTGGGGTCATCTAGAAGAATGAACATCAGTTTGGCTGCATTCAAATACAATACTGCATTCATATCAAGTTTAGCACATTGTGCAAAAAACTGACATCAAATATCATTAGGAAATTTAATGTGAGCTGTCATTATGTACATATCATTGCAAGACATAAATATTTCGATCATATCTCGGTAAAGCTTATAAAAGTTATCACCTTATTTACCTGAACGACTACAAGAACCGTACAAGAAGGTAACATAAACAACTTTGAAATATTTCGGTACCAAAATTAGAGAGTGGAAGTTATGCCTCCGAAACAAGAATCTCATAAAAGTTTTTCTTTTGAAATGTTGAGAGGATTTCCGTAAAAGTGATGGTGCGCTAAATTAGCAGAAATACTTGATGCAAAGATACATGTCACAGTACTACCTGCCTACCTTTGAAATACAGCACTGTTAGGAGTTCTGAAGTAGCCAGGTCTACCACATAAAGGCCATCAGAGCTTCCAATGCACAAACAGCTGTTGTCCCTGCAGGGCCCCACACAGAAACATAAGGTAAGAACTTTGTTTATGGATTTCCCCTAAAAGGATTTTTTCACATCATACTGGGGAAACACAATGAAGCTGGAAATGAAAGTGGTAAGGTATGCGCACCATAGGACTAAAGGGTTTTTATTTAAGTTTCCATTGACTTCATGTAGACTAAACTATGCACACCCTGCAAGATGGAAACTGTAACCACACAGAGAAGAAAGGAGAGGAATTTGAGTCTGATGGATGGTTTTCATCCACCTCCTGCACCGAGCTACATGCTGGGGTTACGCTGTTGTGGGGAATATGATGAATATTTCCGAATGGCCAAGTTTTACATTCTAGTAAATCATGACTATCATGCTGAGCTTGTGCTTCTTTTAAAAAAATGGTGACAACTATGGCCATTATATGGGCAAGTTTTATGTGTTCACTGCATTGCATTGCAGTGAGCATCAGAACCATTTTAATTATTGAATTATATCCAAACTATCACACTGATACTCTTTAACATTGTGTGTGGATGGGAGACAAACATTGTCTCCCAGTAGTAGATTGCTTTGAATAAAAGCATCTGCCAAATGAGTACATGCAAATGTCATGCAAACAGTGAAAACAGGCTGATTCCGTGGGGTGTGAAGCTGATAACTCGTGGAGGTATGTAAGGTTTCCCATAATGCACCTGAGCAGTGGTTCTTGACATAATGCGGTTGATGAATTTCATTCTAAAGTCATTTTGGTCGAGAGTAAATATGATGATAATGATGATGACAGATAATGCTCTGGCGTCATGTGCTTTGCGGAGAGAAATAAGGAAGGAAAGTGTGTCTCATTCCGATGGTTCACAAAATACACACAGTTACGTCTGTCACTTTTTTAAGTGCCTGCTTCCTGTTATAACATCAAGTGTTTTAACAGCCTGAAACTGTTTATGCTACGAGGCTGCAAAGTTCCCTGTGATGAGTGAAGGTTTTCTGTGACTGTGTGGACACGTGCAGCAATTAGCCAATAACTATGTGGCTTTTTAGTTCAAGAATTGTTTCCGAACTTTTGTGACAGTATGAGATCTCTAGAGCTTTAATGGAAGGAAATGTGCTGCTGTTTGTTGTTTTCTGTCGAGGCGACTGTTTAATTTGCTTTTCTAATATTTTCCTGAATCACAATACAGTTTTTATCTTATGGAAATAAGAACTGAACGGAGGCCAAGACCATGGTCACAGCACTGACAGTTCCATGTCTTCCACTTAAACATTCCTGAGCAGAAATGAAGTAAAACAGTTCTTCCTCATGATTAGGTCCAGAAAAAAGGTCCATTGATGAATGTTGTGCCCTTGAGACTGAGACTGGGCCCTATGCTGACTGTATGAACTATATTTTGGAACTTATGATTTCCTGTGATTATTGAATGAAGTAAGTTCTTAGCCATAATAATAAGAATATGGCTTATCTGGTATGTCACTACTAGCCAAGTACTGAAATCATACAAGCAGAAAATCTCCCTCAAAAGTAAATCAGGAAGCCACAAAAAGCAGGTTCTTGGATCGAGAAAATGTTTTAAATAGCACATCTGTCACTGTTGAGTTGACCATAAATGTAAAGTGTTTACTTACTTTTGCTGCTCATTACCAGTGTCAGTAAATGAACCACACGAAGCCATTTTGATGACTGGTTTTGCAGTTTCCACGTTATCTTCGTCTGATTGCTCTGCACCCCCTGGAAGAAAATGTATAAAAAGTAGCATCAAAAATAAGTAAAATTGTACAGGTAGCTAGAAAGAAGCATAGAGTATGCTTTATGAATTTCTACTACTACGCCCTCTGACTTTCACCTGCTTGATGTCTCACAGTCTCTTGGTGCGTGTGATGTCTTTTTTCCATCTTCTGAAGATCCATTTTGGTCACCAGGTGACACTTGTGGTCGTCATTGAGGGAAAAGCTCCAAACCTAAATCCAACAGATACAAGTTTGTCGTATTGTATACTGTAGCTTTTTGTGTTTCTGTCTCTGGTGGTGATTTTTGAGCTGTTATGGTGTGTGTGTGTGTGTGTGTGTGTGTGTGTGTGTGTGTGTGTGTGTGTGTGTGTGTGTGTGTGTGTCAGTGTGTGTCAGTGTGTGTGTCAGTCACTAACCTGTCCATCAGTTGAACCAGTGATAAGCTGCCTGGTCTCCTCTACGAAGCATGCACTGAGCAGAGGAGAGGCTGTAGAGTAGACAGATTTTTTTAGTTAAGTTGACGGAGGATATGACATTTTCAATCATTCTGCGAGGATTGGCCGTAGTCATTACAAAAAACCTGCCATATAAAAAATGTATGCCTATCTTACAAGTTTTAAAATGCTTAAAGATGTCAGCTCCATTTGGATACTCTACGCTAAATTACACTGTACAATAGCAAATCCCAATTTTAAATTCCTCAACTACTTGTGATTCTACTGTAATAAGGGGTTTAAGGCCATATTGTACAATGCTCATGTTAAAAAAAAGTCATATCTTACCTGAAAGCACAAAAGACTGGTAGCAAACAGCTTCAGTTCTTAAATCCCACACCTACAACAAAAAGTACTTCATGATTATTACAGTTCAATTACAGTGTGCAATATGTGGTATTTGTTGTATATACAAATTGATATCATCATTACTAAAACAGGTGTGATAACGTTTTACTCTATCGTGTAAGAATCATATGTGAGTACTTTAAAAGTGCGGTCTTCTGATGTGGTGATGAGAATGTCTTTATTCCAGGGACAAAACTCTGCAGATGTTAAAGGTCCCAGGTGGCCAGTCAAGGTAGAAATAACTTCATTTCTCTGGTGAGGAAGAACAAGATGAAGTCATGACAATTGAGGGATTATAACACATCACAAAATCCCAGTAAACTACAAAAAAGTACAGAACTTAAGTAACATATATGTAATCCATATGAGTAATATAAATTAAACACAGTACTGAGCTGAGCCAAGAGCTCAAATGTATCCAGCAAGTGTTAGTGTTCACTAAGGGAAACTGTGGAAATGTGCATCATCTCGTACCTTTGAGCTCAGGATATACACAGTGGCCCCTGAACATGCGGCCACTCGTTCATCAGAGAAACAGAAGGAAAGATGGACGACTTCACCCAGTAAAGTCCCGATTACTACTCCAGCTGCAACTTTACCTGCAAACAAATCCATTCTAATCAATGTTTACAAGCAAAATAACCTCTTGGCCATAATAGACATGAGGAACCTATCTGGTAATATTTCACTAGATGGCAGGCTTGTTAATATTTTCACTCAGGAAAGTAATCATAGCTCCACAACTAAAAAGGGAATTAGAGTAGTCTGGCATCATAATGAGGATTAGGATGATGAGGATTTGGCATTTTGGCAAATACAGGATTTTTGGCCCATCCTGTATGGTTTAATATGAATAATATAAACAGCATCCAATTAAACAAATGTTGAAAACAACAGACAAACTATTCCCTTACCCTCCTTCACTCTCTTCTGGCAGTGCTCCACATCCCAGACGATGATATAATCAGCAGAGGCAGAGCAGAGGAGAACAGGTCTGCTCCCTTTTCCAAAAGCCATGGCGCCTATCTCACCATGGTGCCCAGTAAGCAGCAGGGGCTGCGGATAAACAACCAGACTCCACTAAAACACACGATACATGAGAACAAATTCATGCCGTCTGTGCCTACGTGTCTGTGGCTCCTTGTATCAACAAATCCTACCAAACAAAGCTGGAGGCAACACAGAACTCTGGTTACAATTAAACACATACAACACTAACATATTTACTTTCCCAACCTTGAAAAAAACTATACAAATAAGATATAAAGTATAGTATGACAAATATATTTTAAGATTGTGGCCACTTGTGTAACTATTTAAAATGTTGAGTTGAGCTCTATATAGCATTTGAAATGAATACTCTAACCAGCACATATAGAATAATAAGCCTTTAAATTTACAGAAGTGACTTGTGGTTTGACTCTTGATCAACCTGTAGTGGAGCTAGCTAATCAGTAGCATCCTTACTAAAAACCACTTATGCAAACTGTTAATATTGACAAACCTTGAGCTCAGTGTCTGTATGAGTGTAAACCAATATGTCCTTTTTGCGCACTGGTATCCCACAGTAACAGTGACAACATGCGAGCTGCCGGTGGGACCTGAGGCCATCCCAAGTCAAACTGAGGTTTTCGATCAGCATCATTAGCTTCTGTACAAACCATACCACCAGTAAGGGTACGCTCAAATCGTGGAACTGCCACTGATATGTTCAGGCAGCTGTCTTTGATCCAAACTGTTTAATGGCAGTTGCCTCTGATGCCCCACTGTTTGGAGGCAGTGTCGCGTGAAGCCGCCAGCAAATTAGACGCTTACTCTTCCATGTTAAACGAGGCTTAACTCCAGTCTGTGCATCAGTTCCTTTAAAGCAGTTACATTTATGTCAGAGCTGCAGTGTGTCGGTTTAGCTGCTGACATGAGGAGCTTTTCTCTACGCCGAAGTTTCAGGTGCTTCAGGTTGCTAGGACACCGGCATCAGCTTCCGCTACATTAGATCGTCTATGACAGAGAGACGTCTCGCTCCAATGCAAAAATAAAACGTGTTTTAGATATGTGCTGATTCTAGAACAATGCTTTTTCTCACATCGCGCGTCATAAAAGTATCTATTACTTTTAAAAACTATTAACAGTACAATTATCTGACGCGAGCGACACGTGGGGGCTTTTTGGTGGGCTACAATGCGTTTCCCTGCAGTGGCACTTGGAAATACTGTCAGAGTGGGACCTCGCTCCTCTCACATGCATGATGTTCTCGCTTCTTGTAGCTGTGACTTTAACCACAAGATGGCGGCCGGTTACCGTTAACTACTAGATTCTCATCACCATGGATGTGCAACCACAGACCATCATACATACAGTGTCTAAAATAATTAAAATCAACACTTTAACATAAATAATTGAATTTAAAACCTGCATTTTGTTTTACTTTTTGGAGAAAAAAAGTGATATGTGGACTGAGACGCTTGGAAGTGCAACACCAGTGTGATTTTTGGACACATATATATTTGCCTTTGTAAGATGAGATAAGATGAGATCAGAATTGGGTTTTATTGCCAAGCAGGTTTACACATACAAGGAATTTGCTGTGGTGTGTTTGTGCAAGTATAAATATAAAAAAAGATAGAAATAGGAATCGAAAATAAAATTCTATAAGCACTGGGGGAGGGATTGTGCAATATGTTTTGAGTGAACACTAGAGACTGGATTGTGCAAAGTACAGTTTCTACGTTATTGGCCACGGGAAGTTGAAGTGTCAAGATAAGATACGATAAGATAAGAAAATCCTTTATTAGTCCCGCAATGGGGAAATTTGCAATATTACATTACATTACATTTCATTTAGCTGACGCTTTTATCCAAAGCGACTTACAATAAGTGCATTCAACCATGAGGGTACAAACCCAGAACAACAAGAATAGAGAAAGTACAATTTCTTCAAAAATGCAAAACTACAAAGTGCTATAAGTAAGTGCCATTTTAAGTGCTACTAAATTGTTAATTATTACAGCAGCAAGAGTCACACATAGGCATCAGTACGTAAACAAGAAGTAACAGTAACATGCGATACTTAAGTGTAAGGAATATAACAAAATATGGAAGAATAAGAATGTAATAAAAACTAATATATACATTGTAAAAACTGTAAAAAATATGTGCATGTGTGTGAGAATATTTACATGAACCATTGTATTGCACAGACAGAATAAATATTGCACAGAATATGCTCAATTAATGCTTGTTAAAAAATGCTTGCTATCTGTATTTCCCCATGGGTTGTTTTCACACGGTAATAAACGGGTTGTTCTTTTGGCCTGGACGAGCAGCAGTGGGAAAGACATCCGAGGACACGTGCTAAGTGGATTTCAGGTCTTCCTTGTTCAGTGGCCAGAGGGTAAACATTTATAAAAAGCATGAATGGAGAGGGGCATGCTGGGGATTGGAGTTCCCCCCACACACACACACACACACACACACACACACACACGCACGCACGCACGCGCACACGCACACGCACACGCACACACACGCACACACACGCACACACACATGCCAGTGGACCCGGACGTGACGTATGTGTGTTCTGGCCGGTAGCTGGGTGTCGTCTGCAGTCTGCTCTGCCGTAGTTGGACGGATCAGTCGACGTCGACAGTCCTTGGGATATGACTGTGATTTCGTAGTAGGGAGCTAACTGTAGCTAGCCCGTTAGCGGATCATCACGGGGGGAGTGTTAGGATAACGTTAGCCGAAAGAGAGGAGTGCGAGTGCCGACGCTTTCTCCCGATACACCCGTGTTTTCCGTCAGTCTCGCCATTTCTGAAAAGATGACGCCGGTAATGTTCGCGTTTTCCGGCAAAAGAAGCTGACTCAACTTAAGCTAGGCGGCTAGCTAGCGTGTTACCTAACTTGTGAATCTCCCAACTTAGCGTGTGTTTGTTTGTGTGTGTGTGTACGCGAGTGTGAGTGTGTGCTCGGGCCAGAGCAACTGTCGCGGTTCGTCCGTTAGCTCGGAAGTCGCTAGCTGGCTACATTAGCTGTCACGTTAGCATAACAACCCTGCGCCGGGAGCTCTGTGCGAAGTCAAACAGTTGAGAGTATTGCGCTAGCTCGGCGAGGCTAGTCGGCTGGGGGTTGGCAACATGAAGAAGGCTGAGTCGGACACGCTGGGGTTCGCTCCTCAAAAAGACATCGTATACAACAAACTTCTGCCGTACGCGGACAGACTCGACGCGGAATCCAATTTGATTCTGAGCAAAATCAAGGGAAACTTGAGCCGAGCGGTTCTGCTCAGAGAGATATGGCCCGGGGTGCTGTTCTGGACGAGGAAACTTTCCACGTAAGTAGCACTAATCTCTGCCGTGGTAGCATGACATTAGCATCTTTTAAAAAAAATATTATTATCCCCCCAGTCATACAAACATCTCTCTGTCTATCTCATGTTCTGTGTTGGGCAACGCTGACGCTTGAACTCAGTCTGGTGAATGACTGGCTCTGATCCTATCCGTCGGTGGTGAAAGCATGTGTTGCCCTGCAGTTTATTGTGTTGTTGTGAGGCTACAGACAGCCCAGTGTGTCTGATTCGGGACGGTGGCAGTTTCGTAATAGCGGCCACAGACTGTTAACCACACGACTTGACCCAGGCGGTGTGATGCACACCAGCAGCAGGTCATTGACATTGCTGCTCTCCTCGTGTTCTGGCCAGCTGACAACTCTCCAACGGATATCTAGATTGATATCTCCAGATAAAAAACAAACACGTTTTAAAGCAGTTACGCATGAAGAGTTGTTTCAGAGGATTCCCATTCACACCGAGCTCCTGATATGCACTGTTACAAAGTTGACTGACAATCAGATTAACCAAGTCTTACCTAACACAACAAGTCCCAGCATTACAGTTCACACCCTTTATATTCCTGCTTGAGTTATTTAGTAACATGTCACATGCCACCTGTAGAAATACCTTCAAATTGACAGTGGGATATGACAGAGTGCTGTTTCATGTTGTTGTACTCTGTTGCCGGGCTGTCTTTAATCCGTTTCAGTCCCCAATGCTGGCACACTGGCCGGTCCAAGAGTGAGTCATAGCCGGCTCAGAGAGATGGAAAGTTTACTGTGGGGGTGACCCAGATTCTCTTCGCTGGTAATTTGACATTTGAACAGTAATACAGACCTTTTATAATGGGCAATTTGAAAGGTCCCAATTAAGCTTTTAGAGCTTTACTGGTGTAAAATAAATGAGCCTGTGCGCTCACTCTTTATTGTTCGATGTCAGTGTTAGTTATAATATTCCCTTTCTTTTGCACGAGAAAATATAAGCACCTCGAGCTTGCGTTGTCCATGCGGCTCACAGGTGCTCTCACTGTTTACTATACCTGTCTAAACTGGACCAATGATCCCTAAATCTTTATTTCTTATTTAGGTACATGAGGCTGTATGGACGGAAGTTCAGCAAAGAAGACCATGTACTGTTTATCAAGTTGCTCTACGAGCTAGTGACGATCCCCGGACTGGAGATCAGCATGATGCAGGGCCTTGCTCGGCTTCTTATCAACCTCCTCAAGTAAGAATGGGCCCCATCTGTTTAACCCAACACCTTGTACACATTACATTATATTTCATTTAGCTGACGCTTTTATCCAAAGCAACTTACAATAAGTGCGTTCAACCATGAGGGTACAAACCCAGAACAACAAGAATCAAGAAAGCCAAACTACAAAGTGCTATAAGTAAGGGCCATTTAAGTGCTAAGAAATTGTTAGTTTAAACTTTAAACTTGTTAGTTACACATGTAACTTATTCATAATTTAAATTTCACAGTAAAATATATTATTTAGTGGGCATTGTTTCCTCAAGATTCAAGGTACATGGTTTTAAAACAAATCCTGAAAACCCACCACAGACTATATGTTGAGATCTGCATCTTTTACATTGTGTTAAGTTGTATGAGCCATGATCTTTATGTAAATTCAATTTCAACCAACAGGAAAAGGGAACTGCTGTCAAGGGAGGACCTTGAGCTGCCATGGAGACCACTGTACGAGCTCCACGACCGGATTCTTTTCTCGAAAACAGAGCATCTGGGCCTCAACTGGTTCCCCAAGTATGCCTCTGTTCGTTGTTGTTGCTGTTTTCTATCAATATACGTTTTCAATTTACACTTAAAATAGAAATTAGGAAAGGCTTTTGATATTTTCAGGAATGAGTGTGTTTTCTCTACGTTTTGAATTGTAGAAATATTCAGATTTTTGTGGTAGATCAAATAACATTTAGTAGCAACATTTGGAAATATAGATGTTTTAATTTATTTTTCCTATGCTTACCCCTTTCAGTAGCCATTAAGGTCTTATTAAATATGTTCACATCTTATTTTTTTGCCCCTGCAATTCAACTTCTATATAGATAGTGAAATTAATTAGAGGAAAGATATTGTAGTAACCAGACCAAACATTTTGGTATTGCTGTACTTCCCTGTACATTGCTGTACTTAAAACATATTTCAATTTGATATTGATCAATGGATCAATACTTTGTTGTGCTCACTATATTGACCTGTACATTGCTGAGCTTTTCCCAAAGGTCCAGATCAAGTGTAACACACAAAGGCCCTTCCATTTGAATCTGGATTAGCTGTCTTTTCATTCAAATTATAACTTGTTTTACTTTACTTTAATGAACTGTTAACAGAATATTTCAGTCACATTTATAAATCAAGGTTAAAAAATGTTCAAGTCAGTTCTTATACGTTACTCTTCAGGGTTTCTTTAGAATGAATGGAATCTGATCGCTTTGACAAAAGTGGGCAGGTGGTTGGAGAAGTGGAATGTGTTTTCTGCCACACACCCTTCAAAACTGTGGTTTTAAGAAGGTACAATGTTTGCTGTGACCTTTACACTTAGCAGAGGTTTCAATATTGGTTCAGTCTTTTCAACACCCTTGGATATTCCCTACGATGGTCTTAGCAAGCAGTGCGAGGTGCTCTAATATGGTGCTATGGGAACATTGTATGTTCATCACAAAAATGCCTGGTTAGCACATCTTGTTTATTTTACAGAGGATGAAATCAAGCTGCTTTGGCTGATTGATGACTCGTTTCTGTCAGAGAATCACCACAATGCACACAAAAGTCTGACAACTTAATTAATTGTATAAGTTGATGCATCATATGTTTGATTTTTTGGGTGATTGGCACTTTGTCACATGCTGAATGTGTTCTTTATGCCTTTGTCTCCTTTCACATTCAGTTCCCCACGGCCTCGTTCATCCTCTAAACACATAATTCTAAAATTGGTTCAGAGGTGGTAAGGACAATACTTCTCTTTGTGTTTTTACTTTGAATTCATCGTTTGAGGCACTTTCTTTTTCTTTTTACATTGCATGTGAAAAACAAAAACTGGACACCCCATACGCAGCTTGTGACAGAAGAAAAAATGGAGACTGAAGCAATGTTAACATTTCACTCATACTGGAGACTGTCGCACTGCAGCTAACAGAGTTTCTACCCTTCTCCTACCCCCCATGTTAAATATGAGCGAGTGATAATACACACAGTGTAGTTTCTTTCATATTTTTCAGGGGTATTCTAATCTTTCATGGTGTATTTCCCTGTATTTCAGCTATAGTGGATTACATGGCAGCAATATAGGAAAACAAATCTTGACGACCATGTTAGCAGATGATACAGTTCATGATATTTATAAAACATTATGTAACATTCATTACTCCACAAGCTTAGCAGTGGCATTAGCATTTACATTAATTATCTCTCAACTATAATCTGTTTGGCTCATGTTCAGGGGAATGTTTGCTGTTACATATTCCTCCTCTTTGCTCGTGCTGATTTTAAATACCCCTGCACCGCTACACAGCGTTTTCAGGAGTCACGGAGGAGGGCTGTCTCCTGTCACGTTACCTCCCCTCCCGGAATGTGTTTAGGTGAACGTGAGGGTTCACTTCAATGCAGATACAAAGGTCATAGAGTGTTGTCTGGGGTTCCTTCTTCCCGAGTCCCTGAGCAGTTTGTTAAGGGACACTCGGGTTTGACTAGCTCTTGTTGTTGTTGCTAGATTTTGCTGTGCATGAGTTTGACCTTGGTCTGTGGCCTGTGTGTTGTGGGCTTCCTGTTGAAACATCGGAGTAAAACTGCATTTATATGTATGTTGTTATATTTAGCTGCATATTATCTTGCAGAGTGTCACCCGTGATTCATACATTGTTGGAGTAATAAATGTGGAGTGTGTTGGCTACAAAAAGACTTGAATGATGTGGAGCTATATAACCAGTTGTTGTTGAGTGGGATTGGCAGGGCATTTCCAACAAGGCATGGCTTGAGTTTGCATGCGAGCAGAGAGGTGGGATTGTGAGTCAGAGCTCAAAAGCTGTGGTTATATTGGTCTCAAGCTTTATGTCACCATAGTCTTGCGTTTGCAGTCTGTATGTGTTGTGAAACATTTCAGGAGTTTGTTATGTGTTAGACATTTTATCATAAGAAGTAAACCCGAAACCACCACTGTCATAGCTGTGGTTCAGTTTTAAGTGGAATGTCATTGGAGGAAGAATTAGACAAACTAGTAATGTTATATAAATCTGTATATTAGCATGAGGTCATCCAGGAAGGTCAACCACGTTGACATCAGTCACCATTATCAGAAAACAGATTATAAGCTGTTAATAGAGTTTTATTACAATGTCCTCACTACATTAAAGTTTGCTTTTCCACTGTTTACCAGTCAGGTGTGTAAAGAAGTTTTTGTGTGCATGCAATCAAAGTCAAGTTGCATTGGTGTGAGGGCTGTTTAACTGTCACTCTAACATCAGTATATATCCACTGTTTGGACACGTTCATGACATTGTTTTTGTTTTCTTTTATTCCAGCTCTGTGGAAAATGTGTTGAAAACACTTGTGAAAAGCTCCCGTCAGTAAGTACATCTTCAAATTTATTGTCTTTGAATCCCTCGCAATGTCTTATCTTTACATTTATGCTTAGAATTAGAAGTATATCAGTCAGACATTTCATTTATATTATAAATATTGCCTCTGCTAACTTGATTTACTGACATGAAGAAGGATTCATGGAAAATCACAGTCACATAAAGCTAAACCGACACGAAGGAAAACCCTCTGTTTAAATGTTGGATGCTGTAGTGGGTGAACAAGGCTAATGTTATGCTTTATCATTCCAATGCTCCGCTGTCACCAGCAGGTCCCTGATTTTGCTCACCCTTGTGGTGCATGCAGATATATTTGGCCAGCACTCGGACTCGTCCCCTCTCTTTGCACTTAGGCAGATAATCCTATTATCTCATCTAATTCTGTCTTATGCGAGAGTTTCCTGTTACGGCAAGAAGGGAGAGTGATTTGTGGATCAGCAACGAGGCAGGAGGAAGTCGAAGTAACAGTTTTATCGAGGCCTCCAGTGGATGTGGAATTGCTGAGGAGGCTAGGTGACCTGATATAGCCTGCAGGGTTTACACAAGAACGTAATGAACCGTGAAAATCCCCCCGTGGGACCATGGGCATAGTGGAACCACAGGATTTACCCAAACAGCTAAAAATGTGCCTGGTTATCGACTTATAATCTCCTGTTTGTGGAACATTTCACTCAGCATTTAATTTTCAGAAGCTGCTGGTTCATCTGTATTTCAGTTGTCTGTCTTGAAGAATGGAAACTGTTGCTCTAAAGCCATCATTCAAGGTCTTAACACCTATTTACGGTACATGAGTGTAACTTAGGTTTTTCTTAAAGTCTCACAGTGAGTGTTGTCACTAGTCTCGATCATCTGAATGTGTTCTGAGGTGTGAGAATGTGATTTGTATGTGACCTAAGAGGCTTGTCCATTTTCTTAGCACTCTCTAAGCTGCTCTGCTGGTTGAGATGCCTCGAGTGTCCATATATATCCATTCATAAGCTGGTGAATGATATTAATAACCTTCTTTCCTTACATGCCATTGGTTAAATAAAAAAAATAAAAAAATGTAATTCCCTCTCTTTGTTCATGCAGATACTTTCCAGAGTCTGCCACTCAGGAGATGCTGGATGAGTGGAGACCACTCCTTTGTCCGTTTGATGTCACCATGCAAAGAGCGATCAGCTACTTTGAGCTCTTCCTACCCACGACCTTGCCGCCAGAGCAGCATGACAAGGGGTTCAAGTAAGAAACCTATCATCCACTCTTACGTCTGATTGAGATCCAAGCCAGTACTCCAGTCTGGAGATATATAAAATATGTCATTAATGAGAAGGGCTTAATGAGTCCGTCATATATATATATATATATATATATATATATATATATATATATACACTACCGTTCAAAAGTTTGGGGTCACTTAGAAATTTCCTTATTTTTCAAAGAAAAGCACAGTTTTTTTCAATGAAGATAACATTAAATTAATCAGAAATACACTCTATACATTGTTAATGTGGTAAATGACTATTCTAGGTGGAAACGTCTGGTTTTTAATGAAATATCTACATAGGTGTATAGAGGCCCATTTCCAGCAACTATCACTCCAGTGTTCTAATGGTACATCGTGTTTGCTAATCGCCTTAGAAGACTAATGGATGATTAGAAAACCCTTGAAAACCCTTGTGCAATTATGTTAGCACAGCTGAAAACTGTTTTGCTGGTGAGAGAAGCTATAAAACTGGCCTTCCTTTGAGCTAGTTGAGTATCTGGAGCATCACATTTGTGGGTTCGATTATACTCTCAAAATGGCCAGAAAAAGAGAACTTTCATGTGAAACTCGCCAGTCTATTCTTGTTCTTAGAAATGAAGGCTATTCCATGCGAGAAATTGCGAAGAAACTGAAAATTTCCTACAACGGTGTGTACTACTCCCTTCAGAGAACAGCACAAACGGGCTGTAACCAGAGTAGAAAGAGAAGTGGGAGGCCCCGGTGCACAACTCAGCAAGAAGACAAGTATATTAGAGTCTCTAGTTTGAGAAATAGACGCCTCACAGGTCCTCAACTGGCAGCTTCTTTAAATGGTACCCGCAAAACGCCAGTGTCAACGTCTACAGTGAAGAGGCGACTCCGGGATGCTGGCCTTCTAGGCAGAGTGGCAAAGAAAAAGCCATATCTGAGACTGGCCAATAAAAAGAAAAGATTGATATGGGCAAAAGAACACAGACATTGGACAGAGGAAGATTGGAAAAAAGTGTTATGGACAGACGAATCAAAGTTTGAGGTGTTTGGATCACACAGAAGAACATTTGTGAGACGCAGAACAGGTGAAAAGATGCTGGAAGAGTGCCTGACGCCATCTGTCAAGCATGGTGGAGGTAATGTGATGGTCTGGGGCTGCTTTGGTGCTGGTAAAGTGGGAGATTTGTACAAGGTAAAAGGGATTTTAAATAAGGAAGGCTATCACTCCCTTTTGCAACGCCATGCCATACCCTGTGGACAGCGCTTGATTGGAGCCAATTTCCTCCTACAACAGCACAATGACCCAAAGCACACCTCCAAATTATGCAAGAACTATTTAGGGAAGAAGCAGGCAGCTGGTATGCTGTCTGTAATGGAGTGGCCAGCGCAGTCACCAGATCTCAACCCCATTGAGCTGTTGTGGGAGCAGCTTGACCGTATGGTACGCAAGAAGTGCCCATCAAGCCAATCCAACTTGTGGGAGGTGCTTCAGGAAGTGTGGGGTGACATTTCTACAGATTACCTCAACAAATTAACAGCTAGAATGCCAAAGGTCTGCAGTGCTGTAATTGCTGCAAATGGAGCATTCTTTGACAAAAGCAAAGTTTGAAGAACAAAATTAATATTTCAAATAAAAATCATTATTTCTAACCTTGTCAATGTCTTGACTATATTTTCTATTCATTTTACAACTCATTTGATAAATAAAAGTGTGAGTTTTCATGGAAAACACGAAATTGTCTGGGTGACCCCAAACTTTTGAACGGTAGTGTGTGTATATATATATATAAAAAAGGGTCCTGACGCAAACCAGTCCCTAACACACATTGATTTCTTAACTGAATCACACTACATGTACCACTTCAAAATCATCATTACATAATCTTATTACCATAATTGTCTGGCTTTCGTGTTCTCCCACACCGTTACACCACAGTATAAATATGTGGCGAGTGAGGGCCCTTAACACTGCCAGAGCTTCTGTTAAATGTCACATCATACCTAATGCTTTAGAAGTGTTGCTGATTGTTGACCAAACACATACTTTCAGAGCCACTCTTGTTTTTTTTTATAACATAAACTTTGATCAGAGCAACAAAGCAAGTGATCATGACGATGACTTTACTGTACTTTTGAGATCTTAAAGCCAATGTAACTTGACAAATGATGAGAGGCAGTTAGCAGCGGTAATGCTGGACACGACCCGTGCCTACTTTAGAGCAGTGGTCGCCAACCCGTCGATCGCGATCTACCGTTCGATCTCCCAGTCTTCGCTGTCGATCCCCCAACTCACTGGCTGTTGTCGCGCCGCAGATCAGCTGTGTGTCGGTTGTCTGTTTTTCACACGCACTGTGTGTCCGCTACTGGCGGTGGAGCTGCAGGTTTATTTACTGCATTTCATTCAAGAACAAGTTGGTTTATGTACTAAACAAAATGTCAGGACTGAACGGTATGAAGATGCGCATCTTTCGGTCTGTCGATAACAATCAAAGTCCCGTTGGAACAAATGAGTGGATTTCCGAAAGTGAAACGCTGGAGTGCTTTTACTTTGAAACGGGTTCAGAAAGTGTTGTAAATACATTTGTGTCATAAACAGATAAACATTGTGGTTCACAGCAGAATAAACAGAGAAAGTGATCTTACCTGAGTTTTAATGTTTATCTGATGAATTTATGTCACAAACAAATGGTTGCAACACTTTCTGTATGCCTTTTCACAATAAAAGCACTCCAGCGTTTCTGTTAATGGAATCCATTCCCTTGTTTAAAAAGGTTTTTTTATTGTGAAATATTTGCAGGAGCGAAAATGCACTGCATCATACTGTGTAGTACTGGTATTTATTTGAGTACAAGGGACTTCTTTCATACAAGGCAATAATCATATTTGTGGCCATATTCAAATCAAAGCCTATATGTAAAAACGTTGTGCTGCAGTAGCAGCTCCTCTGCAGAACATGATGTGGAACTGAGAAGCTACATATTGTGGATTGTAAATATGAATTGATATTAATTAGAATATTGTGCATTGAATAGAAAAAGTTGCACAACTGCCCTTCTTTGTGTATATTTATTACTTGTACATTCAGCCTTTAACAGAAATTGCAAAAAATAATCAATATGACCCTCCTAAGTGGGTTTTTTGGAAGATATCAGGGTGGTAGATCTCGGCTTACGTTTGGAATTAAAAAGTGATCTTGTGCTCGAAAAGGTTGGTGACCACTGCTTTAGAGTAAACATGGACATTAATATACTTGCCCATAGACAAATATAGACCAAATATATAACTCTGTATAGCCAAGGAATTATTACAAATTATGTTTTTGTAATAAAACGTACTTAAGCCCAGTGAACAGTGTTGATGATAAAAAAATAAATAAAAAAATTCCCACCCCTGATGTCTGTGAATTGAAACATGTACTGTATCTATTTAGTAAGCTTGTCGTCTGCTTTTCTAACCATATCATTCGTTGACAGGTTGTGGTTTGATGAAATGATCAGTTTATGGGTTTCTGTGCAAAATCTCCCAAGCTGGGAAGTGGTGAGTAGATCAAAGAATGTTTGTTCATATTTCGAAGTACACTTCCCAGTGCTGTGTTCACTGTGTGACATGTTGTCCTACTTCTTTGCAGCATCTGGTCAGTCTGTTTGCCCGCTTGGCTTATGACAACATTGGCTACATTGACTGGGACCCTTATATCCCTAAGGTTTGTTGCCCTCCTTTTACTGAAACCCCCCACTCTCCAGTACATATGACACAATTTCATACTTGCTTGTTTTGAGGTTTGCAGCACATGCTCTCATGTGGGGCTTAACCTTCGTGATTTCGGCTCTTGGTGTGTATTTCATGATGATGGCTGCCTGTCAGAGAAACAAAGTATCATGTTTCCTTGATAAACTTGCTCAGGGTCAGTAATGCGGCAGTGACTTGCATCATGTTTGTGACTGTTTAGATCTTTGCTCTTTGTCAACACCATTATGTGTTACAGATAAACATAAATAGGATCTTCTACCTGTTAAGCAATTAAATGTCATGTGCTTGTGAACTGTTTAAAAATAATCTAGTATTAAGACATTGAATATAACTTTCCCCCCTTTTTTTTTTTCTCTAGATTTTCACAAGAATTTTGAGGAGTTTGAATCTCCCTGTGGGAACCAGTCAGATGATGGTTTCACGATATGTCACTAATGCCTACGACATCGGCCATGTGGTGCTTTGGGTCTCATCCCTCCTAGTTAGTTCATTTTTCATTTTACATGTTTGTAAATAATTTCAAAAAACTTTGGAAAGTTTGTTTAAGTAAAGTCTGTTGTGTCATTTTCAGGGAGGACCCAGCAAGCAGACCCAAGCACAGCTCAGTGGCCTTTTCAACAGTATAACATCCTTCTTCCACCCATCAAACCATGGTCGCTGGTTGGTGAGTCACTTTCTACTTCAGATAGGTGACTGTTGAAATGAAAAACGTACTGTGTAAACTGCTTCATCGGTTCATTGTGAATTTGATTCTCTGGAGTTCAATTCAAAGAAAGCGTCAACAATTTTATTTCATGATCAGTGGGTGTAGCGTCTGATTTTCTTTCGTATATAAATATTAAAAAATATAAACTTTCTGTAGAAAAAACATTTGAGTGTGAGGAACATGAGAATTATCATTAACAGCTAAAATTAAAAAAGATAGACCCCAGTACATCATTCACCCAGATTGTTCCAACTATAATTCCAGCATCGTGTTAATGTGGTTTAACAGTACACATGGCAGCAGCATTTAACAATGACCGAGGGCGTAGTGACTTGTCATCGTTTTTCTTGGAAGCTTCCTGTATCTCGTTGGCTGTCTGGGTTAACATCAGTATGTAGTTCAAAAGTGTCATGTGAGTGAGGAGGCTGTGACACTAAAAAGGTCACTGGGAACCAAGCCACATGCCTTTCTGCTTTGAGGAACCTCATGTACTAGATCTGTAATACCACATGCACAAACCTTTATTTTTGGCAGGGGGGATGGAGTTGTGTGTATTCTCAGCTGTTGCTTCAAAACATGTGAGATGGTCATCATCCAGTTTTTGTTACATGTAAACAATGTTTTGCAATCGACTGAGGGTAAATAGTGCTACTGTGGTTATGTCCCAATGTACTGTGGGTAAACAAGAAGGCTCATGCCATATTATTGATAAGCAAAAATTAAATGAAGACATGTGGAGTATTCTGACTTTAGTTGCATTATGTAGGCATGTATACGTCTTAATCACAATAAAACCTATATGTTGGAGTTTTCACAGCATTTTGTGATATCAACATACAATATTACCAACTGCTTAATTACACATGCCCTGGGTTTCAAAGTAAACAAGTTGAAGGATTAAATTTTGATGCAAGTCATAATCAGACTATGTTGTGTACCATGTAAAAGGGAATATGAATGGAATATTCTATTAGCAAATCATGTAAACACCATAAACAAAATGTCTTATTCAGAATAAGGTCAATAGTCAGATTATTGGTTTCCATATTAATTTAGTCGCTTTCACAAAATGAGTGTTCTTTGTCTGATTTAATGTCAATCAAGAGATTGACTGTACTGAGGTGATTTGCACATACATGTTCATACAAGCAGACAAAGCTGTATTCACAGTGAACTGGTTTGTGGTCTTATGTTTATGTCATGTGTGTCTCCACATATTCGCCATACGACAACCTCCACATCTCCATTTGTCCAGACTAAATGGACGTACACTGTCCACCTGTCTGTCACCCCCTTGTCATGTATCTGTCGCTCTGTCCCTCTGCCCTCATGTGCAGATGAAGCTCATGAAACTGCTCCAGCGTCTCCCGGCCAGCGTAGTACGGCGGCTGCACAGAGAGCGCTACAGAAAGCCCTCGTGGTTAACACCGATACCAGAGAGCCACAAGCTCACAGAGGAGGATATCACAAACTTTGTGGAGAGCATGATGCAGCCGGTTCTGCTGGCCATGTTCAGCAAGACGGGCAGCCTTGATGCAGCCCAGGCCCTGCAAAACCTGGCTCTAATGAGGCCTGAGCTAGTCATTCCTCCTGTGCTGGAGAGGTAAGTCTGCACTGAAGCTTCTTCAAAGTTCTGCTTCTAAAGAATCTGGAGCTCTGTTGCTAGTTTTCTGCTTTAGTTGAGAGAAGCACATTTTGAAGTTAAGACAATGGCTGATTGTTCCCTGTTTCTGCTATAGAACATACCCAGCTCTGGAGACTCTAACAGAGCCCCACCAGCTGACGGCCACTCTGAGCTGCATGATTGGTGTGGCACGGAGCCTGGTGTCAGGTGGGCAGCGCTTTCCTGAGGGGCCCACTCACATGCTGCCCCTGCTCATGAGGGCTCTGCCTGGCGTCGACCCAAATGATTTCAGCAAGTGCATGGTGCGCTCCACTCTTCGATCCCCACTGTATTTTTGGTGACGATAAAATGGTTAAAATTTGTGCATCAGACATTAACATTATTCATATCCCCACAGATCACATTCCAGTTTATTGCTACATTTGTGACTCTTGTGCCTTTGGTGGACTGTTCATCTGCCCTACATGAAAGAACCGACTTAACAGAGGTGATCAGATGCTATTTTTCTCCCCTTCTCATAACTAGTGTGGTATTTGATGATCTGTGCATATAGCTTCTTTTTTTTTTTTCTTCCTCATGATTTTCAGGTGGAAAGAGAGATGTGCTCGGCCTCAGCTGAGTTTGAAGACTTTGTGCTTCTCTTCATGGACAGGTACGTGGAGTTATGATGAAAAACACTGTCTGCATCAAGAGACCCCTCACTCATCTGCAGCAGTTGCTTTCAGTAACGCAGTTGTGAACCCAATGACAGGGATTAAAGTTCTCAGTCACTATGAATCAATTAAATTCCACAGAGGCCATGTTTGAGATCAGTGTACACGTTGGTCTGAGGGGAGGAGGTGTGAAGGGGCCAGAGTAAGTGAGCCCAGCAGCTGTATGAAACTGTACAGTGTACATGTAGGCTAAGGGTGTGTAGCTACATTCTGTCTTCTTCTCAGATGCTGCTGTCTTTTTTTTACATAAAAGCTTATAGGAAGATACTGCAAAGCTTTCCATAAGTGCTGGCTGCTGGTTAAACATCAGTGCTATCCTCGCGGCTAAATCATAATACTTAAATGTATTGTGTTTTTCCCACTGACTGGCTCCATATCCTTGTGGAAATCCCTGTGACATCACAGTGTAAAAATGCGGCCACTCTAAAAAGGCACCACGGCGTCGGCCTTTTATAAACACAAAGATCAGACAGTTTATTCATGCAGTTGTGTATTAGTAATTGGGAACACTAGGACAAATTCTAGTGGGCTCAACCATATCGGTAGGTCTGTCAGAAAGTTCTGTGTGTGTGTTCAAGGACTGGGATAACTGGTTAATCGCAATTAACATTGTGAACTAATGCAAAATGCACAGAAATGTAATCAGCTTCTAATCAACCCCCATGAGCCCAAGCAGACAAGATTAGAACATTTCTTTTGCATCCTGTGGTTTTCACACTTAAAATTCGTGATCAAGGGGAACTTACATCTGTATGATTCAAAATAACAAACGCAATAAAAACTCTGATATGTTTTGTTAAAGAGTCAGTAGACAGCAAAAGTGTCACTCGGTGGAGCTGTTTTTTAGAACACACATGGATATAAGTTGTTCTTGACTTACGTACATAGTTGGGAAATGAATGGATTTGGATGAGTTACAGCATTTTACATATTGTTTCATAGCATAGAAATAGATTTATATATTGATCAAGCTGTAAAAACTTAAGTTTCTCTATTTGATATTTGAATTTAAGAAAATCTTAATATCTTATTTCTTGTTTTTGGTAACTTGTTTTTTGTATCTGTCCAGATGTTTTGCCCTGATCGACAGCAGCACTCTGGAACAAACTCGAGAGGAAACAGAAACGGAGAAAATGACTCACTTGGAGAGTCTAGTAGAACTCGGCCTGTCCTCCACCTTTAGTACCATCCTCACTCAGTGTTCTTTGGACATCTTCAAGGTTAAGATTCAGCTTCACGCCCTTATCTCATTTCACATGTTCATTCTCTCATTCATACGTCTATGGATACACATTTACACATTTGTCACGTTATTTTAACAGGTGGCTCTGGTAAAAGTGTTCAACTTTGCAACCACCAACATCTTTGAGACACGTGTAGCTGGGAGAATGGTGGCTGACATGTGCAGAGCTGCATCAAAGGTCAGTCTTGTCCACTCAGACTTTTCATCTAGACCCCAAGCATCAACGACTTGTAGCGTATTTGTTTACTATCTTCATCCTTGCTGTGTTTCTGTCTTCAGTGTAACCCTGCAGAGTCTCTCAAGATGTTTGTGCCACACTGCTGCAATGCCATAAACCAAATCGCTGTCAGTAAGTGATCGCCACACAAGAATAAGCATTTCTATAAGAAGAGGTTTTCGATTTGGATGACTTTTGTTTTCTTCTGAGTTTTTGTCATTTGCCTGACGGAAATGTTTACGTATTACAGACGAGGAAGTGTTGAATGAGGAGGAGCTTGACAAGGAGTTGTTGTGGAATCTCCAGCTTCTGTCTGAGGTGATTTAGACTACTCATGATGAACTAACCCTAACTTTTACGTTTCTATATTTGCCAATACCTCCCATCTAGAATTCTGTATTGAAACAATATGTCTTCCCCTTCTTGCCTTATGCCATATAGGTGTCCCGTGTGGACGGTGACAAGATCCTGCCCTATCGGTCTGACCTGGTCCAGATTTTGCAGTTGACACTGCACCTCAAATGTAAGCAGGGCTACACTCTGGCCTGCAACCTGCTTCACCACATCCTTCGATCTACTGTCCTCATCTACCCCACAGAGTACTGCAGCATGCCAGGAGGCTTCCACCAACCAATCAAGGACTACCTCCCCATCAAGGTACAAATATTGATTGATTGATTGATTATTTAATTGTAGTGAAGTTTAAGTACGAAAGAAACTAAGTGACTTCCTTGATAATGAGATGAGGATCTCAGTTGTGGTTTCCTCGGTTTCCAGCTGTAGTGCAGGCCCCTGGAAATCTATTATGGGTAACGTCGGTCTTTAAGTGCTCTGTAATTGATGTTGTATGCGTATATTTATATCTTTTCAATTAAATGATGGAGTGTATGGCTAGCCACTTTAGAACTCATTCCCTCTCATTCAGCCAGTAGACACTCAAATAGACAGTTGTCAATAGAAAGCCAGTTTTGTAAAGAATGATTAATTTGAATAACTTTTAGTAAAAACCAATAAACAGTAATATGTGAATGCTTATCAGTAAGTACTGGAAATGCCCATGCTTTTTTCTTCTTACCATCTGAATGGTCAGATGTTCCGTTCCTATTGGGTATATGTCCACATACAAATGTGACCTGAACCAGATCGGTTTTTACTGACACATTTATCGTGGATATCATCTGTCAAGTTGTGTCAGGTAAGCCAATTTGTTTCTACAAAACTCAATAATCTTAATAAAGTTTTGTCCATTGTTTTGTTTTTTTATCCCATGTAGGACTGGGGTCGGCCTGGGGATCTGTGGAATTTGGACATCCGGTGGCACGTGCCCAGTGTTGAGGAGACATCTTTTGCTTTTTATTTACTGGACCTGATCCTCCAGCCGGAACTTCAGCGCCTTCAGAGATTTGCACAGGGTGAAAAGGACGTGAGCAGGTAAGGAGGAACAATTGACTGCTGCTCTGAGTTTTTTCAGAAATATGTTTTTTGATTCTCAATGATGCCACAAGCTTTAGACTTTTGTTTGGCTCTGTAATGTATTTATTCTGTATATTTGATAGTTGTTTGTTTTGTGATTTTCAGAGATGATGTTCTACAAAGTCTGACAATTGTTCAGCACTGCATGCTGGGTGCTGGGACTCTGATGCCTCCACTGAAAGGAGAGCCCATCCCTGAACTGTGAGCAGCTGCATTCACATTAACACACTATGTCCTGACCAGATAAAGGCAGTGAGGGTTAACATAAGTTAGTTAATGTGACCGTTAGAGAAAATACTCAGTGGTTATGCTGAGTTTTACGGAGACCAAATGTGAATTTCACATTTAATAATAAAGTATACTCTGTAGAAACACCCACATAGCTTGAACTCCAATGGATTTGCACATTTGAATTAAAACAAGAAAACAAATGTCTCACTTTTAAATGATGTAACTGTATTATCATTGCTTTGTATGTCCACAACATTTGTTTTCAGACTTAAATTCAGATGTTCAGAAGTTAAACTGGTTTCAAACCTGCTTTTTTCTCTCCAGGGTCCACAGCATGGTGAATCTAGATGAGACCGTCCTCTACACAGGAATTGAGTATGGTACGTATATGTGGGATGATAAACGTTTTGCTCACAATAGATCTGAGAAATGAGTGTTTTTTGTTGTATAATCTTACACTGTAATATTATCTCCACCTGCAGATGCATCCAGAGAGAACTACAGAGATGCTATCTGTAGTGTAATGAGACTGCTGCTGAGTAAGTGTTAGCTCATTTATACACTTGACTGTCTCAGTCTTGTGATCTCTATTTAAGCCTCATTCACAAAAACAACTTTAACTGTCTTTACCTCTTCTTTCAGAATACATCCTGGAGCACTCTGAGGATGACACCAAGTCACTTTTCTCCATCATCAAGGTGGGCAAGCAGTAAACTAATGACCTGTATACTTCTAATCCACTTATTCGTTTGTGTTGAATAAAATGCAGCATAATATCAGGATTCAGAAAATTCAGAAGAAAAACTGTTACTGTTTATCACAAGTTTAACCCGCATTTGCTGATTTATACCAGTGTATTACAAATCCTTTAAGCAAAACCTACACTCACATGATACTATTTGGAAAGCCACAGTAGAGAGCTGTGTATATGTTCTGTGCTGTGGGAAGTTGTGCAGCCACAGTCTATAACTGATTTTATTGGACTCACATCTGGTTTCTTGAATAACTCAAGTCTTAGTCTTATCCAATTGCCATTCGATGATGTATTGATCCTATCACCTAAGATGATTAAGTATTTTTGTCTGTTGCCTTTCAGATTATCAGTGACCTGTTGCACTTCAAAGGTTCTCACAAACACGAGTTTGACTCCCGCTGGAAGAGCTTCAACCTTGTGAAGAAATCAATGGAAAACAGAGTGAGAAATCTGTCATTTCATTGTACTGTTGTTATATTTGAGTTTTTTCAGAGGGATTCCAAAACCGTTCAGTGTCTCCCTCAAGGCTCAGATAATGCACATCAATGATGCTGATGTTACAACTTATGTTTAAACTGACCGACAACAGAAAGTGTAATGCTTTTTGTATTTGCAGCTTCACGGCAGAAAGCAGCACATCAGAGCTCTGCTAATAGACAGAGTCATGCTCCAGCATGAGGTAAGTCCTTAATAGATAAGTTATATTGTTGGATATCAATGTATTTCACTGTTTTAACTCTGTATTTTTTATTTCAGCTGAGAAAGCTGACTGTGGAAGGATGTCAGTACAGGAGCATCCACCAGGAGCTGATGAGAGATCTGTTGAGGCTTTCCACAAGCACCTACAGTCAGGTGAGTTCTTCAGGACATCTCTCTACATCTTATCAAGGCATTGTCAGTGTGTCTACCCTATTTATTTATTCATTTGCTTTCTGTGCATTTCTTTTACATATAATCCCAGATTATTTGTTACACATTATAGATTAAACAGACTATTTGACTTTCACCTGAACAAAGATGTTTTATTTGCTTCCAGGTTCGCAGCAGAGCTCAGAACGTCTTGTTCACTGCACTCGGAACCTATAACTTCTGCTGCAGAGATCAAATCCCCCACGTCCTTGAGTTTCTCAACCCGGACAACAGCAGTGTAACACAGCAACAGTTCAAAGTATGACAGTACCCTCACTCTGTACCATTTTAAAAAAAAAAAAGAAAAAAAAATACCACTCAAATAAGGATTCACATTTTCATAATAAGGAATTTACATTTCTAATTTTCTCATATTTCCTTTGTTTGTCTCCAGGGTGCCTTGTACTGTCTTCTGGGGAATCACAGCGGGGTGTGCCTGGCCAACCTGCACGACTGGGAATGCATTACGCTGACGTGGCCCGCCATCGTGCGCTCTGGCCTTAGCACAGCCATGTCTCTGGAGAAGCCCTCCATTGTGCGGCTCTTTGACGACCTTGCAGACAAAATCCATCGGCAGTATGAGACTATCGGCATGGACTTTTCTGTGAGAATAACACACAAAACAAATACACAAATCGATCATACAATCAAGACGATAGTGATATCTGCCGTCATAAGATTTGATGTACGATATCTCAATCTCAATAATGACTCAATAATTAATCATATAGGTGTTGCATTAATTTCATAATAGCACTTCATCTCTCTGCTGTAAGATTTTTACGAGTACTATGGGAAAGGTTTGGCTGACACTGACACTATAAACCTCACAAATACAAATTGTATCTAAAAGAGTTAAAGAAACATTATTCAATATTACAAAGGGACAATTAACATATCTGTAAAGGACACATTTAATAAAAATATGTCAATGATAAAAAACATAATCACAATTTATAATAAACAATAATACATCATAGTGTTAACAAAAATACAGCCTATAAATGAGTTTATAAATGTTTATTGGGTAATGCCCAGTGCTTATTGTCTTTTCAGTTAAGTTATTTGTTTGAAAACCACATCAGTTTGTACAGTGACTTGGTGGAGGAGTCCTGAACATCTTGTCCTATTATTGTAACAATAACTCTCTCCCAATGATGCTTGCTTTAGGTTTCCTCCTACAATCAGTTCTGATATGTATATTTAATCTTTCCCATTGCTTTAGATCCCTGCTGAGAGCTGTGTTGTGGCCAAACAAATTATGATCGCTGGAAATCCTCTTCCCGAGGACCCCGTCCCTTCAGAGGAAGAAACGGCAGAGGGTGTAAAGAGGCAGGAACTCAAGAACTCTGAGTCTGTTGAGTAAGTTCACACCAGCAACAAAACAAAGACTCATCACCTCACCGAAGACCAAAAAGATCACTTGAATACTAATTCATCCTTTTGAACAACTACTTTGAAGGCTTTACCTGAAATCATGTAACATTGAGTCTCTCGTTAATATTATTTTTCAACATTATGCATAAAACACTTCAAAATGTCAACATAGCCAAGTCAAGATGATGTGTTTACTCTGCAAGTGTAATGTGAGCAAGATAAATACTCCTACTCTTGATATTTGATGCCAATAAAGCATCAACAATAGAATTGTTGTCATATAAATGTTACAAAAATATGAAATAATAATCTTACCTTTTTTGAAGGAAATACAAACACCTCATTGGTGATCTGCTGGACTGCCTCAGCAACAGCAACAGCAACATGTAAGTTTATTAATTGTTGTCATCAAATGACGTTTGTACATGTTTATGCACGTATATACACGTACATCCATATGTATGTATGTGTATATATACAGTGCCTTGCATAAGTATTCACCCCCCTTGGACTTTTTCCCATTATGTACTGTTACTAACTGGAATTCAAATAGACTTAAATAAACTTTTTCCCGTTTGATCAACAAAACATGCATAGTACTTTGGAGGTGCAAAATAAATTTTATTGTGACACAAACAATAATGAGAACAAAAAAGTTGACATCTGTTGGGTGCATAAGTATTCACCCCCCTGTGTCAATACTTGGTAGAACCCCCTTTCGCTGCAATTACAGCTGCAAGTCTTTTGGGGTATGTCTCTACCAGCTTTGCACATCTAGAGATGGAAAGGTTTGTCCATTCTTCTTGGCAAAAAAGATGAAGCTCAGTCAGATTGGATGGAGACCGTCTGTGAACCGCAATCTTCAAGTCTTGCCATAGATTCTCTATTGGATTGAGGTCTGGGCTTTGACTGGGCCATTTTAAGACATTAACATTCTTTAATCCAAACCATTCCTTTGTAGCTCTGGCTGTATGTTTAGGGTCATTGTCCTGCTGGAAGATGAACCTCCGCCCCAGTCTCAAGTCTTTTGCAGACTGCATCAGATTTTCTTCAAGGATTTCCCTGTATTTGGCTCCATCCATCTTTCCCTCTATTCTGACCAGTTTCCCTGTACCTGCTGAAGAGAAGCATCCCCACAGCATGATGCTACCACCACCATATTTCACTGTTGGGATGGTGTGCTCAGGGTGATGGGCAGTGTTGGGTTTTCGCCACACATAGCGTTTTGCATTGAGGCCAAAAAGTTCAATTTTGGTCTCATCTGACCAGAGCACCTTCTTCCACATGTTTGCTGTGTCTCCCACATGGCTTCTGGCAAACTCCAAACGGGATTTTTTATGGATCCCTTTCAACAATGGCTTTCTTCTTGCCACTCTTCCATAAAGGCCAGATTTGTGGAGTAGACGACTAATAGTTGTCCTGTGGACAGATTCTCCCACCTCAGCTGTGGATCTCTGCAACTCCTCCAGAGTAACCATGGGCCTCCTGGTTGCTTCTCTGATTAATTTTCTCCTTGTCCGACTCTTCAGTTTGGGTGGACGGCCTCCTCTTGGTAGGTTTGCGGTTGTGCTATATTCTTTCCATTTTCTTATGATGGATTTTATGGTGCTCAGAGAGATGTTCAAAGCTCTGGATATTTTTTTATAACCTAACCCTGCTTCATATTTCTCCACAACTTTATCCCTGACCTGTTTGGTGAGCTCCTTGGTCTTCATGATGCTGTTTGTTCAGTAATGATCTCCAACAAACTCTGAGTCTGTCACAGAACAGGTGTATTTATACTGAGATTAAATTGCAGACAGGTGGACCCTATTTACTAATTATGTGACTTGCAAATGTGACTTGTGAATGCAATTGGTCGCACCAGATCTTTGTTAGGGGTTTCACAGTAAAGGGGGTGAATACATATGCACTCAACACTTTTCAGATTTTTATTTGTAAATAATTGTGAAATCCATGTAATATTTCCCCCCACTTCCAAATGATGCACTATTTTGTGTTGGTCCATTACATAAACTCACGATGAAATAAATTTTAATCTGTGGTTATACCATGACAAAATGTAGAAAAGTCCAAAGGGGGTGAATACTTATGCAAGGCACTGTATATTATCATCTGTAACACCTGCTTTGTTTATTGTTCTAGGCCTTGGAAGTTTGAACACATTTCAATTGGCTTCTTGTCATTGCTGCTGAGAGACGACCACCAACTCCCACCACCTGCTGTAATGTTCTTTGTTAAAAGCCTCAACCATGACTCCCTCTACGTCCGCAAGGTCTGTCATTCACAATTTACGACGCATGCAGTAGTAGTGCTATCAAACGTGTGTCAGGATGCCTTCCAGTCTTTCCTGTAGACATTTTGTTTGAAATGTCGTATTTTCTCCATTAGGTGGCGATATCAGCCGTAGCAGGGATCATGAAACAAATAAAGAGACCCCACAAGAAAGTCCCTGTCAGCCCCTCTGAGCTTTGTAAGCATCACAACTTTGTTTTCTCTTGTGTTTTTGTGAATAAACGTGAGCGTTTGTGTCTCATTTTTAATTCTAGATCTAAAAAGTCTTGACTTATCTCTGCTAGGTGGAGTGAAGGAGCTCAGTGATGAAGTAGCAGGAGACCGTGCGGACAACCAGTGGCTCCAGTATAACAGCAGCAGTCTGCCACGCACACAGAAGGACTGGGATCAGACTGTGTTTGTGGAAAAGACTCACTGGGGATACCACTCCTGGCCAAAGTACTCATTTCAATAACACCTGTATTTCTCATCCCTTACTTAATTTGTTCACATAACTATCTTTCATTGCCTTGATATATCCATGATTTGCCTTAAAATATTGTTTTTATTTACCATTGGTCCATTTTTGTTCTCTAGAAAATTAATGATGTATGCACCAATGAAGGAACAACCCAAACAGAATCTGTCCAGAGATGAGATGACAGAGGTTTGTGCATTAATATCATACACACCGCCTAGGAAAAAATTGACACCTTCAGTAATAGAAAATAATATTAACTATACATAGTAAAAAACGTTTTCATGTCCTTTTTAACAGAGGGAGCAGATCATCTTTGACCATTTCTCAGACCCAGTATTCATCAACCAGTTTATTGAGTTTCTGTCCCTTGAGGACCGTAAGGGCAAGGACAAGTTCAGCCCTCGCAGGTTCTGTTTGTTCAAGGTGAGATTTCCCCAGAAAACTCTCATGTGTAACTAAAAACACTAAAGTCAGCCAAATAAAATAAATAAATAACTTCTTCCCTTCTCCTGCCCTTCCAGGGATTGTTCCGCAACTTCAACGATGCCTTTCTGCCAGTGCTGCAGCCACACATGGAGCGCCTGGTGGCAGACACCCACGAGAGCAAACAGCGTTGTGTTGCGGAGATCATCTCCGGGCTGATCAGAGGCTGCAAGCACTGGAGCTACGCAAAGGTATGAATTTGAAACTCTCCTGTTGCAAGCTGATGAAGAATGTCCTTCTAGACCCTCAATCCTCGATAAGTACAGACAAACCAGGACGCAAACTTCTGCTGTGTTTACAGGTGGAGAATCTTTGGGAGGTGTTGTGTCCACTTCTCCGCATCGCCCTCACAAACATCACAATAGAAACTTACGCTGACTGGGGAACCTGCATCGCCACAGCCTGTGTAAGCCTCATTTTCCCCTTATATTCATCTTGTTTTCATCCTTCCATTTTCCTAAACATGTCTCCATCATACTTTCTTCCATATGACTCTTCTGGCTTTTACAGGAGAGCAGAGACCCACGCAAGCTTTACTGGCTGTTTGAGTTGCTAATGGAGTCTCCAGTAAATGGCGAGGGTGGCTCCTTTGTGGATGCCTGGTGAGTAGAAAGGATGCTGCATGAAGCGGATTTTGAGGTGACTGACTTACTCTGATGATTTTGCGTCCTTTTCCTTTCCAGCCGTCTGTACGTGCTGCAGGGAGGCCTGGCTCAGCAGGAGTGGCGGGTTCCAGAGCTCCTTCACAGGTTGTTACAATACCTGGAGCCCAAACTCACACAGGTCTACAAGAATGTACGAGAGCGAATCGGCAGGTGAGTTATTGTCCTTTACACCCCGAGCGAATGCGTATGTATCATTTGATATCAGTAACTTTATAAAAGGATTTCTGTGGTTTTTGTTTCTTAACTTATGCTCTCTGGTTTGGCCTCCTTCCAGCGTACTCACGTACATCTTCATGATTGATGTGAACTTGCCGCACACCCAGCCGACCACGTCTCCGCGCATCTCTGACTTCACCGAGCGGATTTTGTTGCAGCTGAAGCCTCTAAATGAGGGCGACGAGGAGATCCAGAACCACGTGATGGAGGAGAACGAGGTGGGGGTGCAGGATGAGAGGACGCAAGCCATCAAGCTTCTTAAGACAGGTGGGTGGAGAGCCTATCAATGTTAACTCAACTGTCACAAATAATACGAGTTAGAATTGGGAATTTATTTTAAGCAGGAAATAATTTCAAATAAGATGAAAATAAAATACACCTGTCTTCAAAACTTCTGCAGTGCTGAAGTGGCTGATTGCAAGTGCTGGTCGCTCCTTCTCCACTGCTGTGCCGGAACAGCTGCGGCTGCTTCCCCTGCTTTTCAAGGTGAAACACTCATTCAATCATTCATTCATAGCAACTAGTATTGTCGCTACCCGCTTTAAATTGTTTCCTCTTGACGTGTACTCAACAATGACGCCAGCCCACACATTCACCCATCTCCTTCCTCTGCTCCAGATTGCTCCAGTTGAGAATGATGACAGTTATGATGAGCTGAAGAGGGATGCAAAGACCTGCCTGTCTCTGATGTCTCAGGGACTCCTCTACCCGGACCAGATCCCCATGGTCCTCAGTGCTCTGCAGGAGGTGAGTCATCTGGCCACTGGGGCTGTTATTCCACTTCTCACCTGTATCACACGAGTGGGCACAACCTCATCTTTCAACGCTTGAGATCATAAGAAAAAAGATGGGAGATCAAAAAGAATGTGACTTGCTCACGAATCATTCTTAAATTATTCAGTCACATTAAATATTGTGTCATTATCTACTGTAAGTTTTGTGTCATACAAATTCCCCTGGGAAATAAAAATGTAAGAGTACTGTAGAGAATTCCCATTAGGCTACATCTTCTTTTTGCACTACTGGTAGCAATATGATAACAAATGTAATTTCACATTAAAATAAAGACACATATCCAAGATTGTATGGAAGGTTGATCAAGAACTGATCTGAACAGAAGCTGTGGATTGATGACATATGCAGAGAAGGCTTTCAATAGCCTTCATGTTCACAAACTCAGATTTTGACATTATTATCACATAAATGCTCATCCTGGCCTTGTTGTATTCCTTTTGTCAAATTCATGCTCAGTGTCTGTTATTGATGTGGGTTATGTCTGTTGTTCTGTTGCAGATTGCTGGCAGCAGCTCCTGGCACGCCCGCTACACGGTGCTAACATACCTCCAGATCATGGTTTTTTACAACCTGTTCACCTTCATGAGTGACCAGAAAGCGGTAAACGACGTGCGGTCGCTCGTGATACAACTGCTGGAGGACGAGCAGCTTGAGGTAAACTGCGAGCATTCATTCACAGCAGCTCAATGTTAAAAATCATGAGAAATGTTGACGCTAAGAGATGAAACATTCGATCGGCCTGGCACAGACAGTAACTGGTACACAGTTGGAGACATGAACAAACACGTGGCAGTCTGATTATATAATAATCACCAAGCTATGGCCCAGTACTTGTTTATGCTAGCAGGCACTCTCGCTGTCTTTCAGCTTCACTGTAGTGATTCAGCACTCTCCTCCTGGCTCTACACTCATCCCCACCCCTCCAGTCCTCTAGCTGTTGCTATGGAAACCACAGGCTGCAGTAATCTGTTGCTATGGAGATAACGTTCAGATTGAAAGAGGATGAGAGGGAGAGGGGATGGAGTGGAGACAAAGGAGAAGTGGGGGATGGATGGAAGTAGCCATTTTTTGTTTGGCCTCTTAAATTAACCTAAGCCTGGTTTATAGGCTATATGGCACTTATTATTATTATGACTTTATTAGGAAAAATACACCAAAACACATCTAATGCATACTAATCCCTTTCTTTTATTATATCACTGAGTAAGCTATATCACACAAAACAGAGCTTGACTCATGAGGAGTGTGGTTTCTTTTAAGAAAAAAAAGGCTGTAACCTATGTGCACCAGTGGTCGTATTTAATCCGAGGCCTTTCCACTGGAGAATGTTTCTCAAAGATCTGGATAAAACCCATTTAAAGTATTGAACAGAGAATAGAACTATTAAATGTGCTACAAACCATCTTAGCTCACACTTTTTTAAACAAATGAATGGATTCAGTCAACGGGGAAGCTGGAGTGCTTTCATTTTGAAACGGGTAAAGGAAGTGTTGCAAACATTTATGTTTGTGGCATAAATTCAACAGATGGACATTAATACTGACTTCACTTTCTATTTTGCTGTGAACCGCGAGCAATGTTTATCTGTCGATTATGTCACAGACATAAATATATACTTCCTGTACCCGTTTAAAAATATAAGCACTCCAGTGTTTCTTTTGACTCAATTCATTTGTTTTAAACAAGGCTTTGATTGTTAATCTGTGTATTCATTTGGGCCATTGTAATGTGTGTTGTGACCAATACTGTACTGTAACAACGCCATACACTGTGAACCTCAACTTCCCCATCTCATTTATCTGCCTTTGTTTCCCAGGTGAGAGAAATGGCTGCCACTACACTCAGTGGCTTCCTTCAGTGCAATTTCCTGTCCATGGACGCCCCCATGCAGGTACATTTTGAGGCCCTCTGCAAGACTTCTCTGCCTAAGAAGAGGAAGAGGGAGCTCGGATCTATAGTGGACACTATACCCTCTGCTGGTAAAGAGCTCATTTAGAATGAACTACCCAATAATATGCGATGATCCTTTCACTATGCTGTTGTCTCATTTTAGTTTGATCCCTCCTGTTGTATTTGTGTAGACCTGGTGCGGCGCCATGCTGGTGTTCTCGGGTTGAGTGCTTGTATTCTGTCCAGCCCGTACGATGTGCCCACCTGGATGCCGCAGCTCTTGATGGACCTCAGCGCTCACCTCAATGACACACAACCCATTGAAGTATGCCTAGTCACCTATTAATCACCTTGCATTGTTGCTGTTGGCCTCATTTTTAGTTGGCTCGCTCTTATCGTGTTTTCCCTGAATAAGAAATGAGAAAATAACGTGTGTTGTTGTTCCTCAGATGACTGTGAAGAAAACTCTGTCAAACTTCAGACGGACTCACCATGACAACTGGCAGCAGCATAAGCAGCAGTTCACAGACGACCAGCTGCTCGTCCTGACCGACCTGCTGGTCTCCCCCTGTTACTATGCCTAAAACCCTGTAAAGCATTGACACGTGACACCGTTCTCCAGAAATACATTTCACCGAACGTGTTCACAAGCACACCCAAAAGATATTAAACATGAATCATCACTGAAGACCATCGAATGACACTGCTGAAGGGATCATCCCAGAGAGGATAGGAGACAACTCCTGGAGCCACCTCTCTACAGTTCTGTTTGCCTGTGTCTCACTTGTGTCCGAGTGGGACGACTGACTGTACAGACTCAAGCCTGCATGGGGACCACGGCTCCAGTTCTTGACTGAAGACAAAGACAGTGGAACCCAGGGTAAAGACTGGCACACGAGTAAACTGAGTTGTGGTGCACAGAATGATTGATAAGATGTGTGTATTTATGTATTTAGCTCCTTTACATTTCTACTATACTTAATATTTAAGGATCAATCATTGCAGGGATGAGTGACCTGCAGTTTGTAACATTACTGTACAGCATTTCCCCCCCCCTTTTTTGGTTTGTTTGTTTGTGTGCATGTGCACGGATGTATATGCGTGTGGGCGTGTTTATGGGATGCTTGAAGACATCTGCTGGTGTCCCACACATTTCTCAGGATTATATCCCGAGAATCAACTCTGAGCCAACACGATGTCCAGTGTAGGACACACTCTTTACTATCGTTCAATAGTGAAGCGTTTGTTGCAAGCTACAGAGAATTGACTATCGAAGAATGGTCTCTTTAGGTGAGACTTGAACCTGCAACACACAATGTTTGTGTGGCTGTTTGATCTATATATGATTATATGCATCATGTATGTATATATCATTGTGTAGCAAATATGCACAAACATATTTATTTATTTATTTCACCTTTTTCTTTTTGAAGTGCTAACTTTTTTCGTCGGAATAATTTCTGAGAGCAAGTAGGTGGTGGAACTTCAAGACGTCTGTTCTCATCTGCTCGTGCAAAGGAAGGGAGAGGGCTAACTCCCCGCTGCTGTGCTGTGTGACACGTTTGCTGTGAGGACCTGAGCACAGTTTGATTAGCATTTCATGTATCTCGGTGCAAGAATCTAACCAAACTGCCTGTCCATAATTGTGACCTCTTCCCTCTTATCCTCAGTATCATTTACCGTTTTCTTTTTCTAAAACCCAGCAAAACAAAAGTTCTGGTTTGCTTATGTTTTCCCCTGATGACTTGAAATCAGTCACAGCATTGAAGCATTTAGTACCTCACTGATGTATAGTGTAGTGCCAAAACTGCAGTGAATTCTTTTTTTTTTTTTTTAGATGTACTGTTTGCTTATTGACTGAAATGACAATAAATTGTTTCTAACAAAAACTGCATTTGTCTTTTCTTCAAGTTTTCACACAACATAACAATAGTATCTGTAGTAAATAACTCAATATATACTGTATCTACACATATGTGCACAGTACAAATATATCGGTAATATATTGATAAAACAATTTGATTTATGCTAAACTCGCTAGCTAAATTAATATATAGATATATATTTATTTCCATATATATGCATGTATAATTGTGTATATGTAACAAATGTTTTTTTTACAAATATGACTTGCACAAAACGTGTATACATGTATGTGTGTATGTATGTATGTGTGTATATATATATATATATTAAATTATAGGTTCAATTGCTATACTAGCTATCTGAAATTAAACTTGTACTTGCACACGTGTGTGTATGTATATATTAAATGTTTATAAGTGTATATTTATAAATATATATGTAAAATATTACAGAATAAAGTATTTTACGGATACTTTATGTTCTTATCTACTAAATAATACAAATGGAAGCAAATGATTGTGTAAAGCAGCAGTTTGAATCTCACCACATTTACAGTAACAATATCAGAACTTGTGTTTGTTTCCTGATCGAACTGAAATATCGAGACTGATGGAGAGAGGCTGGAGTGGCTCGTGTTGCCATGGTGAGGCACTGGTCGGCTGCGGTGTGTGACGTGTGACAGAGACGCTGTAATTATGGTCTGTTTCTCGTCGTTTCGCCGTGAAGAACGAACCGAGGGAAAATGTCCTTTAACGCTCATTTAAATCCCGAGTGTTCGCGGAGACTTCAGCCGCCACACACCGATGCTCTAACGCCGAAGCTGCCGCTGCTCACACACACACACACACGTAGGCGGTGACTTCACCCTCCTCCTGCTCGGTGCGGGTCCAGCGGCTCCTGTGGACGAGCGGACGCACCGCCAGCCGAGGGAAGAAAAAAAAGACCAAGCATGAGGCTGTCATCTGTTCGAGGCTGTGCAGTGAGAACGACGCTGACATGTGGGGAGACATGTTGTCTTGCTGCATTTCTGGATGAGCTGCTGCATGTGGGCTTTTTCCTCTGCTTCCCATAAACCCCGGTGCGATCCCTCGCTGCTTTGACCACGATGACGGACACACGACTGATCGCAGGAGGTAGGTTTCATCTTCGTGTGAAACCATCGTCTGCTTAGGTTAGAAAACACAGTGATGTGCATGTTTCCTGTGGATTTCTGCAGGAGAAAGGAGGAGGGGGCTGGGGAGGTGGGTACAAGGCATAATTGGCCAGATGCGGTGGTGCATAGCTACAGAAGCTGTGTTGTGTACCTCGGCTTTATTTTTCAATATGCACCCGCTTGCACTCAACAGTAAGTCGCTGCTCCAGATCATCAGCTACGATCTGCTGCACAGTGTAAGAGCTAATGTACGACTCTGTATCCTTTGCAGAGCTCGGCCAAGGTGGCACCAGCAGCAGCAGCAGTGACGGAGGCAGCAGATCCTCCGATCATCATGTTCTCCTTCCACATAAAGGAATAATGTTGAAGCCGATGACTGTGGGACTCTTATAAACCGCCAACAATACAATGAACACCACTGTTACACCATCAGACCTGGTGGATGTGCCGAGACATCAGTCCGTCAATGGCACCCTGGGCAACCAAACGCCGTCCGGCTGGGCCGTGATTCACACGGCCACCTTGACCTTCTGCTCCCTGCTCCTGATCTTCATCTTCTGCCTGGGCTCCTATGGGAACCTCGTGGTGTTCCTGTCCTTCTTCGACCCGGCGTTCCGCAAGTTCCGCACCAACTTCGACTTCATGATCCTCAACCTGTCCTTCTGCGACCTGTTCATTTGCTGCGTGACTGCTCCCATGTTTGCACTGGTGCTCTTCCTGGACGCGGGCGGTGGGGACGGCGTGTCGAAGAGCTTCTGCTTTGCCTTCCACCTGACCAGCTCGGGCTTCATCATCATGTCCCTGGAGACGGTGGCTGTCATCGCCCTGCACAGACTGCGCATGGTTTTGGGGCAGCAGCCCAACCGCACCGCCTCCTTCCCCCGCACGCTGGTCCTCACCGCCCTGCTGTGGACGTCCAGCTTCACCATGGCTGCCCTCCTGACCATGAGAGCGTACCCACATAGAGACGGGCCCTGCTTGCCCCACTTCGGCCTGGGAGGTGGACAGGCGAGGGTTGTGTTGTATGTCTACCTGGCAGACTTTGCCTTTTGTGTAGCGGTGGTGTCCGTATCCTATCTGATGATCGCGCAAACCCTGAGGAAGAATGCACAAGTGAGGAAATGCCCCATCATCACAGTGGATGCCACATGTCCTCCGCCCCCTCCGCCTCTCATTGCAGCAGGCTTCGAGAGCATGCAGTGTGCCGTCCAAGGCCCCTCTCTGTACCGCAACCAGACTTACAACAAACTGCAGAATGTTCAGATACACTCATATGCCAACAGGACCGGCCACCCTCTGGTCCCTGGTGCTGCCCAAGGAGCCACCTGCTGTCAGTTGGTGTCCACGGTCAACCTGGCCACAGCCAAAGACTCGAAGGCGGTGGTCACCTGTGTTGTCATAGTGTTCTCTGTGCTGTTGTGCTGCTTGCCAATGGGGGTTTCACTGGCACAGGACGTTTTGTCACCAGAAAGCAGCTTTGCACATTACCAGTTTGAACTGTGCGGCTTTGTGCTCATTTTTCTCAAGTCAGGCATCAATCCCTTTGTGTACTCGCGGAACAGCGCGGGCCTCCGCCGCCGCGTGCTGTGCTGTATTCAGTGGGCGGCGCTGGGCTTTCTCTGTTGCAAGCAAAAGACTCGTCTGCATGCGATGGGGAAGGGCAGCCTGGAAGTCAATCGCAATAAATCCTCCCATCATGAAACCAACTCTGCCTATGTGCTGTCTCCCAAGCCACAGAGGAGGCTAGTGGACCAGGCCTGTGGGCCCAGTCACTCCAGGGACTGTGTCGGTAGTCCAAGAGCCACAGGTGCTCGCAAACCTCGCCCGCCGAGCACCTCCACACCCATCAACACCCGCATCGAGCCCTACTACAGCATATACAACAGCAGTCCCTCTGCAGGGCCCAGCTCCCCCACCAGCCTGCAGCCTGTCAGCTCTCAGACATTTGCCTTTGCCAAGTCATATGTAGCCATGCACTACCACACTCACCAAGACGCACTGCAAGACTTTGAGAGCACCTCAGTGCACCAGATTCCCATTCCCTCCGTCTAATCAGAGAGATGCCAAACAAGGGTTTTTGGACGATCTCACCCTGGCTTTAAATCAAATGTGAATCAAAAGAGGAATATGGACAGCATCCGATTTATGTATCTGGAATCATTATTAATCTCTAGTTCTCTTTTACAGTGGACGTACATGTCAAGTTTTCTTGAGTGGAACATTTACAGAACCAGTCATAAGCTTTGTCATGAAAACATGCAAGAGATTTCTGCAATGAAAGTGTCTGTTATAAAAAGTAATTTAATGTCACTGAATTAACTTTCTTCTTTTCTTGAGCACATGCATTTTCACCTAAATCTGCCCCCGCGTTGTGCACGCATGTGCCACTATAACCCAAGACTGTAGTTTGTCATTGCAGGGACCGGCTGCAGTTGCTGGTCTCACTGCTTCAGAGCCTTTGGCTGAAGCTGCTGATCTCAGCTGCTGTGAAGCCCGGCACAGGCCCACACATGGATGTTGACGGCATGTGGTTGCACTTTGATGGACTTTTTGCTTCTTAAAAAGAAAATGTATTTGTGAACCTCATACACTTTTTAAAACAATAAATGTTTGGCAAGTGCAGCAGATCTGTGCTTTCACTGTTTTAACGTGCTAAAAAAAGTGTGGGTTGATAAACCCAACGACAGAAAATCAATCAGAAGCTATTCTGATAACTGCTGAATCCATTTGTTCATCTTCATAGTTGTTTTTAAAGACAAAATGTCAAACTTTCACAGGTGCTTCTTCAAATATTATTGAAAACTTAAATATTTCTGGGTATACATCAAATATATTGAGCAGATTTGTTTAGCCAAATCAGTCAATTAATTTGAAGTTATGACATGAATTAATAATGAAAGTGGTCTGTAGTTGCAGCCTTATTTTAAACATGAATTGGCAGCAGTGTCAGGGGTTGGTGAGATGATAGTGCTGCTGGCTGCTTGACAGTATTTCAGACCTCAGGTCTGCTGAGGTCTGTCAGTGTGCTGATGTTAGGGATGTAAAAACAACACGTGCTATCTTACAGCTATTCAGTGATAAACAGACCAACAAAACAGACACACTATTAATTATAAATCACCATATTGTTTTATTTTCTCCAAGGAGGTTATCTTTTTCCCCGTTTGTTTGTTGTTGCTCCGTTATTTGTAAGCAATATTGTGCAAAAAACTCTGGGACGGATTATGACAACTTGATGGAAGGATGAGGTATCTGTCAGGTAAGATGCAGATTGGGGGGGGGGGGTCCAGGAGGAGATAGGGCGCTTTTCAATTTCCCTTGATTTCTCAGGGAATAATTAATGCAGCTTAATGAAAAGACACTGATATTTATGACTGTGGGCGATTTGGTGCGGATCCAAATAAAAATCTAGATTAAGTAGATTTAAATGTGGTTTTTCATAAGGGGACTGTTGAGCCTTGGTGGAGGTATCCGCTCTACTGAGTGCCTAAAATATTTTCTATTCAAATTTTCCTGCAAATCTGCCTAAGAAGATAATTTCAGCTCTCAGAATCAGAGTTGTAAGAGTGTTGAAGTGGTGATCTCCACATGAAGCTTCCTGGAGTTTCACAAACCCTCATTTCAGAGTCAGTCTGCTATTTCTTACTTGTTTTACTTAACACTGGTAATGCACACGGCTGCAGTGGCTCTGGTTCAACTCCTCAGTGTAAATAGGACTTTCTGTTGCAGTGTTTTACAGTCTGTTGTTTACTTTGCATAATTAAAAAAAAAAAAAAGGTTCCCACAAGTGATTGTACTACAGTGTCAGCACCCCCTGGTGGAAACTTAGTGGATGTCCTTTAGTCAGATGCCATGTTTTATGAAGGTGAGGTTACTTCATAAAACAAAATGAATAATAAAATCTAAATTTATATTTCTATAGTTAAACATTTTTTTCCGCCAAAATGTACCTATTACAGTTGAGTCAAATATTTGTAATTTCAGTGATAATTCAAGACGCTTTATGAAGTTTCAAGTTTCAGTTTTATTCTTTCCTTCAAACGCATTGGTTTTCATCTCTGTGATACAGCAGTGCCTCTGATCCCGGTGTGTGTTTTCATATTTGCACACACACTTTCACATTCTGTACATCCTACCAGCCGAAACGAAACTTAAATCAACCACTCACTTTATTCGTCACTCATCCTGCAAATTAACACGGCAACAAACTCACGCTGCAGCAAGAGCATTATAAGACCTGCTTTCTCTCATATCTACAAATACAAAGTGCAACAGTCAAACCACTAATCACTTGAATGCACACATTCATGCACACACGCACACTCATGTGCACACTCACGTACACGCACACACACACGCAAATACAGACCTCAAAGACAATAAAACCACCATGATTATTGTTGATTCCCCTGATATTTATGAATCCCCTGATTCATCACTCAATTTACTTGCAATTAATCAACATAAAGTGAAGCATAGACTATTAAGGACAGGCAATGAATCCACTGCCTTGTGGAGTGGAGGCCTCGGCACCGTTTCTCTGTGTTTCCAAAGACGTCTGAGCTAGACCTGCTGCTGGATTAGACTGAGATAGTAGCATTGTCCATCGCGCAGGCGACGGCGTGGGTTGAGCTCCTGTGCTACATGAAGTCCAGCCTCGGCATCAAGTTTAACTTAGGTTTGATCTTGATTTGGGCTTTTAGAGCAGTGTCACGCGCATCTCTCTTCCTCTTCCGTTTAGACTTGGGTGTGTCCTCACTCTTTAGAAGCGCATATCTCTCTCCGTCTGTCCTCTTCCTGTCCCTTCATGTGCCGTCGCTGTCACATGGTGTTGGGTCAGTTTAGCTGGAGAGCGACAGGAGTCCATATTCATCTGCAGTGTCCAGAATCCTGCATATGACCGGAGACTCGACCTAGAGGGAATAGTAGATGTCAGTATGGATGTAAAGCCAATGATCCATGATGACCTCCTATACAGCCAGTACAGCTGGATATTGGAACTTCTGGTCCCTTTCATTCACCATTACCATCATTACAGTTTATGCAAAACTACTTGATAGACAGACTTGAAAACATGTATAAAAAAACTGAACATGTTGTCAAGCTCTGAAAATTGATATAGGAGATTGTACTCTAGCTAAGGTCCAGTGTGTGTGTGTGTGTGTGTGTGTGTGTGTGTGTGTGTGTGTGTGTGTGTGTGTGTGTGTGTGTGTGTGTGTGTGTGTGTGTTTCCAGTGACTGTGACTCACTGGGTAATCGAGAACTCACCCCAAGGATGTACTGACAAGTCTGAGGCTCCAACATATAGACAGTGACGGCATGTGGAGACTCGGATTCTTTGCATCTGACGAAGAGAAGTGAGACGAGTGAATCAACACTGGGACATTTGGGTATCGTCTTACTCATGTGTTAACTCGGGGCAGCAACACTGAACTGGTGCTGTGGCCATGACCGCCCCCCCCCCCAACCCCAACCCTCCCAAATGACTTGTTTACTCACTTGAGCTTGACGATGACCTGTCTGGGCTTCCCCGTCATATCACAAAGATCCCCGTGGCCGTAGAAGTGGGACACCAACCTGTCACAGATCAGAAACAGTTAATAGATCATCTCAGTTTGCATCCAGGTTAGGGTTCAGAAATATGAACGACATACTTGACTTTCTGCACGCCGTCTTCTTTGAGCTGGTAGGATCTGGCAACATTCTTCTTGGCCCACTCGACGTGTTCCTCTGCGTTCCAGCTCCCCACCACGACTATGTTCTTCCCTTGCTCTTTATCCTGAGGAAACAAGCAACGTGTTCATCACGGACCAAATGTCATAAAATCGACCTAACACTTTTAAAGACTAGAGGCCGACCGATTTATCAGTTGGCTGATAATATTGTATATATGAGCATTTCAAAGACATATCCGTATCTGTTGGTTTGCTGATATGCACCAAAATGAAAACTTTGATTTTACAGAATGAAAAATGCTGAAAATATGTGATTTTAAGTTTACATTTTATGAAGAAAAAAAAAATACTTTCTTGATTCAAGATTTATAGTTATTTATAATTAAGTTTATGGTTAAACTGTAAAAACAACAAACCTCGATTTAATTTCTGTTATAAAGGTTTATTGATGACAACTTGTGTCATAAATATCGGCTGATAAATTGGTATCTGAATGTTTTACTCCCTCATATCGGTGTCGGCATTGGCTCCAAAAAATCTTTAATTTTACCATCACAAATCTTTTCCAAAACATGACAGCCAAGGAGAGCTGCAACAATTAATCATTAAGTCATTTAGTTTTATTAAATTAAGAAAGCAGCATTTATGCTGAAGGAACCTGGACATAGTGTCTTTTGCTACTTTTTGACATTTTAATCGAAACGTTCAATCGAAGCCATGATTGGCCGATATATTGATTGTGAAAGTACCTGGCAGCTTTAACAGCTTATAGTGGAAGTGTATTTGATTTGATTTTTATAAAACATTATCTGCCGAGCTTCCACACAAACAGACAGTAGCAAAGCAGGACCCTTACCTCATGGTACTGATGGACATGCCTTCCATAACAGAATTCATATTTCCACCAGCCTACTCCCTGAAACACACATTAAGATGATTATTTATCGATGAATAATTTACGTAAAACTACTGTTGGGCTAGAGATGAACATGGCTCACCCCATGCAGACAGTACAAGCCACTGAGGAACTCCTTGATTAGCTGGTCATCGGTCAATCGAGAGATGTGAGTGGTGCCCACAGTGACCGGAGTCTGCCCTCCAACCGTGATGGGTTTGTGAGAGGATGTGAAGGCCTCCTCCCTCACTGGTGGCGCCTCCTCCTGTAATAACACGTCAAAGATATGAAACAGCCTGTGGTTGTGGGTTCACGCAGAATCCATTTCCCCCTCAGTGACCTTGCAGTTGATGGCTCACCTCTCTGACCTCGGTGGTGGCGCTGAAAGGCGGTTTAAGGTTCTGCTCTCGCTCCTTGTCCAGCTGGGCGAGCCGCTGAGGTCGCATCGGGGAGCCCGCCAGAGCCTGACAGTAGATGGCGTTCACCGGGGACGACTTAAACCTGCCGGGTAAACAACACAAGTTTGGAAACAGTGAATTATGCACAAGAATCTCACCTGCTGGACAATATATTTCAATAGATTCCCAACAATAAGGTACGACTTATCTTAAAAAATGCATTAAAAATGCCCAAAATATAAATTCTTTACATACTTTTATCAACGAGGCGTATTTCTTTGAGCACAATATGTTAACACAAGTCCTTTTTGAGAGGCCTACCTGTATTTTGGGTGAGCACAAAGCAGTGGTGTCAACACCACCACCTCATATTCACAGGTTGTGACCTCAGCGACAGACAGGATCTCGTGCTTGGCCTCAGGGTGACACACGTACAGCACCGACGTGGAGCGAGGCTCGTCCTGCTTCAGCACGCAGGGAGTCCCGTTCCCCATTTCCAGCGAGAAGTAGGGGGTGAGCTGACCTTCTATGTTCTTAGAGGGCACCTGGACAGAGGGGGAAAAGAAAAGAGGCAACAAATGTGAGAACCGACAACTTGCCTAGCAAATTGGGATGTTTGGAAAAGTGTCATTATTTTACTAACTTCTTTTTCAGCTGTTGATTTGACCTCCTCTGCCTCTTCAACTTTATCTGAAAAAATGAATTCCCAGCTTTAGTACAACAAAGAAAAACTGATACATGCAATAACATGTTCAAAATAATATAAAAACAATATATCAGTAAATTCCACTCGCAAAGAAACTCACCTGTCTCTGTCGACTGGCTCTTCTGTGCCAAATTTCCCAGGAAGTATTCTTGAACACTAATTTTCTGTGGAAACACACGTAGTCAGCTTCAGTACACTTCTCATTCCTGACATCTGAAAGTTAATTTACAGAATCAAACCACTGACCTGGCCAGTCTCCTTCTCTTCATGATACTGTCGTATGTGCTTTCCATGGCAAACCTCATATGTCCAGTACGACTCTATCTGCAATATTAGAAAGTCAAGAGCGAGTTAAGAGTCACGAGAGAGACTTTAGGTTTTTAGTTATGCTCTGTTAATGTAGCATGAATTTCATAGTTTCAGTGTCTCTACTGAGAGAAGTAGGGAAATTAGATCAAAGTGGAAAAGAAGCCTGAGAGGTCTCACCCTGTAAGAGCAGCTGCTTCGTTTGAACAGCGGCTCCAGCAAGTCACCCGGACTGGGCCCAGCGTACTTCTTTCCGTTGTCCTAACACAACAATAGACACAGAGCAAATGACAACATGAGGCTTCTATGGCGTAATTCAATGAAAACATGGTGCATCATTCGGAAGAAGTCAGGTCTTTTTTTGATCAGTATTTTAAGGTTCAGTGTTTAGAATTTAGTGACATCTAGTGGTGAAGTTGCATGTTGCAGCTGAAAGCCCTCACCTCACCCTCTACTTCCAAACATTAAAGAGAACCTGTGGGAGCCTTCAGTTGTCATAAAAACTCAAAAGGTGTTAAAGTTTGACCAGTCTGGGCTACTGTAAAAAACATGGTGGCTTCCGTAAAGAGGAGCCGCTCTAGATTTAAGAATTTAAATATAAAAAGGGCCCATTCTAGGGTAAAGAAAACAACAATTTAGATGAAACACACCAGTGAAAACATCACTAGTACTATTTTGTATTCACTTTCTGCCGATAGATCCCTTTCACCTAAATCTTACACACTGAACCTTTAAAGCTTTGTTTCACTTGTTGTAGTTGATGTGGGGAGAACATGCAAAGTCCTCACAGGAAGATCCAACGGATCATCTATCTGTGAGGGGACAGTGCCGAATACTGACTAATCGGTCTCTATTTTACTATTAACAGTGCCTAGAGATAATGTAAGTTGTGATTTAGTGCTATACAAATACAATTTAAGTAAATTGAAAATATAACTGATGCGTATGCTGTTTAAAGGAACAAAGAGGCAGAGTTGAGCCTCATAATATTTTGTAACATTTAATATCATTATTAAATATGTTGACCTGTAGAGGATTAAGTATAATATGGAAAACAGTGGGGTAAATGTGTGCTTCCTCTGCAGGGACACGCTTCCTCTTCCAGTCTCATCGACCTATGTTCAGATCAGCAGTTTCCTGAACCGGTGACAGATGCTGTGGTTGGTGTTGCTCACCTCATCTCCACCTGTCAGGGAGGGCAGCAGACACTTGTACTTCTCCTTCTCTGTCGTTGTCATAATGACAAAGTTATCCTCTCGGTAAAGTGCACCGGAAGTTGGCTGAAATGCAAAGAGAACACTTTCAGTCCGGGAAGTGAAACAAAGAGGAAGCCGACTGTGAACATAAAGGAAGCTGCTGCACAGGTGACATCCCCAACCCCCCACCCCCCACCCCCAACACCATACACGACATTTCCCCCTTTAACAAAAAGAGGAGTCATACCAGTGTGAACTCAGCGTCTGGCCAGGTGATTTTAAAGGGGATTTCGTCTGTAAATGAAGGGTAACCTCCTCTGTTCGCCGACCCGCCGCCGCAGACCTCCAGCAGCCCCCCGACCACCACCAAGAGCAGCCCAGCCGTCATCTCTCCCGTCCCGGCTGCGGAGCTCCTCAGCGCCGCCCGCTCCTCATGCACCGCAGCAGCAGCAGCCGCCTCCGCTCGCACCAACACCGGCCTGAGGGCTGAGGTACGAGCCGCGGCAGAGTCCGAGCAGGTCCGGTTTGTCAGCGGCGAGACTGCGGGAGACGGATGTCAATACGGTACAAAACACAGGAAGTCAACGGTTTACTTGCCACGTCGAGTTCCGCCTCCGCGTCCGGCCGGAATTACAACAGCGCTCTCCAGAGGCCAGGGGAGGTATTGATTGTATGTTCAAACATGTTATTAAATGAAGAGAAATGGTTTAAAAAAGAGTTAAACCTTTAAACCTCTGCACTCTGGAAGTCAAGGAAGGACAAGTTAGACCAACTCTTCATATAACGACGATTGTAAATATTTTTTCCAACACACTGCTGCATCAAGCAGAGAGTTTCCATTTCATGCTGCTCTGTACCTCTACTTCACTACATGTCAGAGGAAAATATTCGTTTTTTACTTTTATTTTGGAAATTATTTACAATTACATTTCAGATTAAGATTAAGATTTCAGATGTAGCCTTAAAGCAATAGTCCACCCAAAAATGAAAATTCTCTCAGTATCTACTCACCACTTTGCCGATTGAGGGGCGGGTGAAGTGTTTGAGTCCACAAAACACTGCTGGAGTTTTAGGGATAAACAGCGTTGCAGCCAAATCCAATACAAATAAAGTAACTGGGGACTCCTTCTTCAAACGTAAAAAAAAAAGAAAACAGAAAAAAAACCATAGATAATATAATATACTCACCCACAGGGGACATGTTACTGTAGTATAACTACTTTATAAACATACTTTTATTGAATGTAGAATAGCTACTTTTGTCTATAGGATGTGATTACTTCTTTCAAAACTGGCCTCACATCTTTAATGCGATAATATGTCTTCAAAATTCAATGTCTTTAAGCCTGATATCTAATGGCTATGGCTGTAAGATGAAAATCTGTGTTTTAAACACACATGTATCTGAAATCTTTTGGTCAGTACATTTTCTCGTTGTGTACTGTTTCCACCGTCACGCTCACTTTAACCACATCATCCTCTGGTGAGAGCAGTTCTCATAAAGCTGTGACTGAATGCAGACCACAGCTCGCCTGAAGCGTTTGGCTCCTGTTGAGTTTAAATGCTTGAGAAAGGTTCCCACATGAAGAGGACACAAAATAAAATCACATCTCCTCAACTCTGCCTCCCAGTGGATGGCTATAGAAATTTGAACTGTGTCTGTTCCTGCAAACACACAGAACTGATGTTTCTCATGGTGTCTCCCACTTATTTTTACAAGGACTGCATGCGGCAGTTTGACGATGGAGGGTATAGCTGATCCTGCTGTGATTGACTGAGCATTTTCTGGGTATTATGCTGGCTGACTTATATAGAAGCGATGACGAGAGCCGCTCTGCCCCAGCGTGCTGTGTCCTTACTCCTTTTATCCTCTGACCCTGTTGATTCAGCACTGCTGTGTGCTGAATGACAATAAATAATTTCCTCGCCCACCTGAACCGTTCACATGGAAACAAAATTTAAAACATGGACCTTGAAAATGTGTGGTGTTGCATTTCACTCTCAGGGATAAATGTGGAAGGCTCCTTGGACTGATGGAAACATGGAGGCGTGAAAACCTGAGACGGCCCTTTACCCACCTGTTGGTGGAGCTGTTGGTGTAATAATGTGAGAGCCAGCTGGGCCGGGAGAAGGGAGGGAGATTGTAGGAGAGATTTTGAGACAAAGAGTGAGAGGATTAGAAGGAGAAAGGGATCTGGAGGAACAGGGAAGGATACAAGAGAGAGAACATCCCACTACATCACCCACCCTCTACAACACTGCTCTTCACATACAGCCTCTAGTCACATCTGACTCCTATGTACACACTACATATGGGTGTAATATGTTTCTGGATAAACCACACAACTGTAGATACAGAGACAGATAGACAGATAGATAGATAGATAGATTTTGTTTCAATAGTAACTGTTATTTTGAGTTATGATGCGTTTCAACAGGCTTATTTCTTTATTTCCCTTGTCAATTCGATGTGTATTTGATATACAACAGAGGTGGGAGTGAAACAGAGGGTTTAAAACTAAAGCCGTTTTCACTTGACTGTTACAGTTCAACTCTGAAACAAGGTTCGTATCCTTGTTACATTCTTTACATTTGATCCCGTTAGTTTTAGATTCGCGCTGCAACTTAGGGGGCGCAGTAAAGAAGTATGTATGATGTACATATTTCCTGATGTCCTCACCTACATGGGCTGCACCTACACTTGACATTGACTGGTCTGACTGAGATCACCTCTTTTGGTTGAAAGAAATTTTGATCCATCGGCCCGGACAGTGGCTCAAGGCACCTTCACACGTTTTGGTCAGGACTGAAAAGTTAAAAGGTCCAGACATAACAAGGTTAAACAGCTCTACGTGTTCATGCAACACCTCTTAAACAGTCGAGAAAATGCTTTTGACTCGAGGGTTACTTCCTGGCATTTTCAGGAGCTTTTAATCACAACACGGTCTTCTTCAGCAAATTAGGTATCATGCAGTTTGCTCAGCTCTTTTATTACGTTCTTTAAACTAAGCTCAATGAGACAATGAGATGCTGTTGGAAGCTACTGATTAAGTTAGTTGACCATAGGTTGAGATTTTCTTGTTTAAACAACAACAGCATTCTGGAAATTAAGCATATTCAGTTTTTAAAGGAGATGGCTTCCAAGAGTGTAAGTAAATATGAAACTATATCAGTGTTAGCTTAGCTTAGCACAAAGACTGACAAATAGGGCCCAGTTAACTTAATGCTGAGAAAAAGCTAACAGATGTTTTTTGTACATTTGACATTTTAATTTGTGAGCTTTAGAGGTGCTGGTTGGCAGATATATTACATTTGGACATATCTTACGGTTTTTTTGCACCTCAAGTATGCCATGCTAAGCTAACTGGTTCACATTCAGCATAGACTTGAGAGTGGTATTTATTTTCTCATTTCAACAAAAAATGAAAAGAATATTTCTAAAAATGTCACACTTTCCAGTTTCAACAGATCCTTACTTTTGACAAATTAAAGAACTCTTACTGATCATTTATTGCGTCATCAAAATTTGACAACCCGACAGAAGAATTTCACTCAACGCTGCATATTTCCCAAAGGACAGTTATCTTGCCTGCTGTTATGTATGAAATGTCCTTTACAGTGGCAACAGTGAACAGTCTCAAAGCCGTGATTGAGATACAGCCAGTGGAAGAGGGTCAGACCTCCTTCAGCGTCTCCTCCTCACAGATTTATCCGGAGCCTGACTGGCAGGAACTTAACTGAACTCACCACTTTGAAAGCAGCATTTTTCATTTATTTTCACTGCCACCCATGGGGCGAACTTGATTTGCATAGATGCCTTCCACACACTCTTACCTAATGCATAATTGATACAACTGTCATCTCCCCAACCATAATAACATCATTCCAAAGGGAGAAGGGAGAAATGAATTGTGGCATTTGAAGGTCTCGAGCGAGATTAAGATATCACCAGAGCTGTAACCCAAAAATACCCATGGAATATGTCAGGTGTCAGATCAATATTGTCAATTTTGCCCGGTTTTCTTAATCACAGTCAGTATTGATTTGCGTAAAGCGTCTTTCTTTTGTAATTTATGCAGGTTTCCCTAACTCAAAGTTATTTTCTGACTTGTACCTTCAGACTGTGCATACAGAATGTCTGATTAATTATATGGTTCATCATAAATCATATCTTTTTTCTGCTGCGTAAAAATCACACACTCAATTTGTCTGCTAAGTTTTTTTGGAGTGCCGAACTGATTTCCCCGCTCTGAATAACCTTTAACAAACTGGTAGGTGTGTGTTTGCCAGCTTAAGGATTGAAGTGTCACAAAATGAGCTTCGCTTCCTCATATGCATTTTACAGCGTGCTCGAGCAAACTCAGCTAATCCTGTCTGCTCTGCATGTAGGCTACACAGTTGTCACTGACACACCTGTTGTTTTGGAATCACACTAAAACATTGTCTTGTAGGCTAAACGAATCTTGTAAGGGGCCGCCACATGAAGAAATGCTGCAGAGAGGCAGAAACAACATGTCGGTGAAACATGAAAGAAATGGATTTTAACCATGCCAGTGGATCAGAGTGTCGCTCTCCACGTCCCTGCAGAGAAGATAATGAGAGAAGAGTATTTTTGTTGGGATGAATCTGGATGGGATCCAGTTAGGCACAGAGCTGGTCCTCGCTTTATTTGCCTGTGGCGGACTGAGGCTTAACTCTCACAAGAGAAAATCAGAGCGGGGTCAGGAGAGGCAGACAAGCTCTCAATGCATTGTAATGACAAAGACCCAGTGATTCAACGTATACAGTGTAAACCTGGTGTCACAGATTGATTGTATATCAAACCAATGTTGAGAGGTTACAATACATCTAGGATGTATGTTGTGTTGGTGACTCAGTTCTTACATAGTTGTTCCAAGGTATTACCTCTGCAAAGGAGGTTATGTTTTCACCCCAGTCCATTTGTTTGTTAGCAAGATTACGCAAATACTAACTGCTGGACCAATCACTATGATACTCTGTGGACTAATGTGGTACAGGGTCAGGGAAGAACCAATTTAGTTTGGGTGCAGGGGTGGATACAGGGAAGGTTTTCTTTTCACTTTCTTTAACACTGTGAGATAACCCTAACCCTAAATATAAATTGGTGTATAATGCATTTAAATGTGCTTTCATGAGGGGACTCTTTGGCCTTGGCAGAGGAATGCTTTGGATATATTTATTTACATATAGCCATGGTCTCATTCACAGAAAGCTTGAGTCACAGCTTCCTTACAACAAACTAAGATGTGTAAATCCTATTTACACTGTGTAAGATTTATGCTTTTTAAGAGAGTCTAAAGTCAGCGATACCCCCAGAAGTGCGTTTTGGCTATAATCAAGAAAAGAATGCATCAAAAAGTGTGCATGAGCTAGAAAAGCTTGGAGAAGACGGGGAGATGTTGAGAGTGAAAGTCATTTTGTGTTTCTTCACAGTTTGAGAGTGAAATACCCAAATATGTCAACGTGAGGAACAAAGCTCTGGACTGACTGGGCGGAGAATGGAAACTTAGACTCTGTGGATATTTGATCAATCACTCAACAGCTAAATCATGCAGAAAAATCTGATTATTGGGAAAAACTATTATGCTGCACCCGAAGGATTTTGCTTGGAATTTTATGAACAAAACATGAATGTGAGGTTCTACTATTACCTCATAATGAATGTTGGTATTTGCTAAAATATGAACTATTCCTAACGAATCTGTTATTCTGATGCAGTTTAAACAAAAAAACACCTGTGAAATACTTGACACAAGGTACTGGATCTTTTCCTGTTTCCTATAACTGATCGTATACCTGAAAGATTATTTTAACGGCCTATTTGCTGTTTTCATCGAAAATTATTTTGTTAACAAGTTCTTTATCGTGCAGATGACACGTACAGTATGTACTGCATCTACTGAGTACTCTATATTTGACTGGCTGCTCTGGATTAATTGGTGCAAAGAAAACCTCACACGATCCATCATCATTTGAATGCATTGACACCACAGACAGGTTTGGTTGGCTGACGTATGTTAGAAACGACGGCTTCTTCCACTTCATGTTTGAGTTCACCGTCTATCACTTGGCTGATGTGTTAAGCAGCCACTGTGTCACTCTAACACATGACAACCGGGAGAAAACACTGAAATGCAAAAGTTTACTGTGAAGAATTTAACCTTCTGTCAGCATGTGTGTTCAGATTCTTCAAGATAATGAGGTTCTCAGGAAGAATTTACTAGATTATCACCAGAGTCCAAATAGGAAGTCTTAGATTATAATGGAAATGTCGTACTCGTGCATAAATATGATCGGACATCGCTACTCAGCTGAGACAGTGATTGTAAAGGACTTAGGTAACAATTGGCTCATTATTATAGTCTGAACCATAGACTGGATGTAAAGATGGAAGAAATGACTGCTCCCCAAAAGTGAAGCCAAAGCATCTTGATCGCCCCCCTGTGGCTGGCTGCAGTATTGCTCATAAACCTTGTCTCTATATTAGTGGATGCGATACAAAATTCTCAAAGATGATTTCTGTCATTTTATGTTGTTCTTATCTCACTGATTTATGTCCAAGTGTTAATTTTCCAGAAAGTTTGGTCTTAATTAATAATTTGATGCTATAAAAACAGATAAAAACGTCATGATTGACAGCTGAGGTGGTCTCTCAACTGCAGGACCTTCGATATTGCATCCGAGATATTTTCCCTTTATTTCTGGATAGTGGGAGGAAGTGGATTGAAACACGTCGTCCATCTTTATCTAAAGACTGTGATCTGAACTAACCCTTCTACATGCATCATTTAACATAACAATTTCAAGCAAGTGCACATATATAATTGTTAAGTGCGACGCGTGTTTTACAGCGTATAAATACAACTGTACAGGACTCATGAGGTACATTAGGCACTACACTGATGTAATGTCTGCAGTGAAGTCAGTGTCATGTCAAGTTGAATTCATTTAATATTAACTCAGCTGGAGCTGCTGATGTAGATACTACTTGCTCCTCTTGTATTTGTATGCATGTCGGAATAAGCGACCATTGTACTTGCAGCACATTCTCCTCTGTTAAGCTAGTTCTTAAAACCCACTGCCTCTGCAAGTTAAGACAGTGACTGTAATTGGTTCTAAATGGATTTTCACATCTTGCCAAACAATAAGAAGAAATCAACAATTTCTATACTGCATGTCACTCTGTATTTTATCCACTTCATCCAGGTGTACTTGGCTTTGTATAAGTCTTACACAGTATCTTACTGTACCCGTGTCTTCCTCTTTCTGGATCATCATATATGCAAGATTGACTTTCTTTCTTTCTTTTCTGGTCCACACTTGAACATGAAAACACAAAAACTGCATGTGTCATTTTCACTTTGTGTTGCAGCTCCAATCTTCAGGTCATTTTCATTCAACCCTGCACCACCGTCTCAAAAGTTTTAACTTCATCCCCTCCGGTTTGCCAGCAGTCGTACAGGCATCGTAAACTATTTAGTAAACAGTGTAGGATGTTAACACTCCGATGAAGAAGACGTGCTGTAATTGTATCGGCAGGTTGGTATCACACTGCCTCTTTTCCAAATGGCACCAGAATTCTGACCTTTTCCTGATCTCAGCGCTGTCAAACGTTGACCTTTGTGCACAGCATCACGCAGTCAGTGTGTATGAGTCTTTAGACAGGGCACAAGCTGTGCCTTTAGAAAACATCACCTGTCAACAGCCACATAGTGGGTGAAATAATAAAGAAACAGCAATTTCATTTCGCATTATGTTAGATTTGAACAGATTCCTGCTACCAGGGGGGTTTTGGTTCCCACACGTCTGGTTTGTCAGACAATAATTTCATGTATTTAGTTTTAGTTAGCATCACAAGAGAGAAAGAGAGAAGAAAAAGAGAAGAATGGTTCAGAGACAAATATACCCCCAGTCCTTCAGCATTGATGAGGCAGTGAATGGATCTCTAGTGTATAAAAGAAAATTCAATTCAAACACCCACATGAAATCTGTTAATGTTTTTTCAGGACATTCTCACACCTCTTTTTTTTTTTCCCGTGGAGTTGAGAAACTTTGTAAATCAATAAACTTCTGTTATAGTTCTTGGTTTGTGGGCGTGACCTGAGGGGATTGCAGAAGGAGGAGCGGGCGAGGGATGAGAACGGGGCAGCTTGGCTTGCCTGGTGGGTCAAGGTGAGTCTGTAAACCTGATGGCTTGTTCACTCTGCAGATGTCACCTGGTCATTATTCCGAGGCAGCCATCTGCCAGTTGGTCCTGCAGGACCCGGCCACTCAGTCTTCTGGGCCCTGTGTGACTGGCAGGATCCATGCTGCTTTCTCTTCCATTCTGACCTGCTACTCCACCTGCCTCCAGCCAAAATGCCTGGCCGGTCAGGGCCGGGGGGGGAGACAGAGGACACACACAGAGAGACAAAGAGGTAAGCTTTGAACTCTCTGCCACAATGTAAACTGGGATAAATTAATGATGTATCCACATTTTCCACCCGGCTCCCCTCGCAGCTGACTGCTTGGCTTCTCACCCTCGGCTCGGCCGGGATGCAGGTACACTGCCAAAATAAACTCCTGGATCCACTCACGCTGTTTCACTTGTCAATGGTTTTACCCTAAAAAATGGCTGACGTGATTATTGTATCTTCTTGAAATGATTTATGAAGAGAATCCTCAGATACTAAAGCTAATGGCAAGAGTCGTCATGTCACAAAGTTAATCGTCAGCCCTTAAATCTCCCAGGATGTGTGTCATGGCGGGTAATTATTTAGCAAAATTAGAGCCTTACTTTCAGACACATTTAATCATGCCCTCCTTCAAGGTGTTGGGTTTGGCTCCGACTTCTGATTTTAAGATGTAATTTTGGCTTGATGGGGTTTTAGGTTAATGTTGTTGGCTCATTAGAATGAGATTTAGTGTCTGAAGAGAGCAGAGGAATTCGATTCTTCAGAGTAGATGGGCTAATCTACATCGGCCGAGAGAGCTCAAGGCACAGCAAATTAAGAAAACACATGCAAATAGAAAAAAACATGTTTAAATTAAGAAAACCACTTCATCAATTTGACCACACATAATACAAATACAGAAATGCGCTGCAAATAGCGAAAGCGATACCGGAAATGTTTCCAGGGGACCCAAAAAAGTGATGAACCTGGCTGTAGTTAAATGCTTTGTGAAGTTATTGAAGTCTGCTACTCGTCAGTGGTGATGGAACTTCACAGAACTAGCAAAGTTCATGTGAATACCATCTAGAGTGTTGGTAAACAAGTTGCTGACATTTATAAACCAATCAACATCATTTTACAATCAGTTCTAAGCAGTAGCTTTTCATGTGAATTTGTAAAATCGTACACTTTTCTCACAAGCGTTCTTTACGCCACTTTTTAGCCAATACAGACACTTTTATGATTCACATACGTATGTTTAGAATTATTGTAAAACCCTGCTTGAGGAAATTGGACACAAAAGTTGCCTCAAAACACATTTTTATTGTATTGCCTTTCTAGATTTTACGTTCAGTTTCTATTCATTTTATCCTTTTACTGTTTCTTACTTAATTTTATTATGTCTTATATATTTGTTTTATCTGATTGCTTTGATTTGTGAAGCACTTTGTAACCATGTTTGGATAAGTGCTATATAAATAAAGACTCATATTATTATTGTTATTATTATTATACAGTATATACATCTGTCTCACCTGATCCTTTTTCTTTGCTCTTCATTATTATGCTAATATTGGAAAGAGGTGTCAATGTGTTGTTTAAACAATCCAAACACATAAATACCACATGTTGTTTACAGTGTCCATGTTTTTTTCCCACATTCCGACTTCTATGAACACAAACAAACCAAAGTACAACAAGACCAACGACTTCAGATCTCGGGAAGTGGGACCTTCTCAGGAGCATAAACCAAAGAAATAATGAAAGGCAAAGAAACGTTGCTGCTTAATTAGATTTGGAAATAAAATGCACATGTAGTGTCATATTTGTGCTTCACCTACAACTAGTTTGTATTTATTTATTTTCTTCTTCATCACTGCCAATGTGTTGATGCAGATTGTAGATTTTATACAGATCTCACAGCAGAAGAGAATTGCCTTGTCCTAACCTTTTCTCAGTTAATATTTAATATTAACGTTCATGTTTTTAAAAATGACTTTTGCTTTTCAAGCGACAGGACATGTTTCTCTCCGACAGTGAACTTTGTTTCGAACAGGACCCATCCAGACTGCTATGTCACACATGCTAACAAAGGGACCATGTGGGGACATATTCACTGATAACCAATCTGGTAAAGCCCATAAACACTTTCTCCTGCCAGTATAATGTCCAGGAGGCTTTCAATTTTTTTTTATCACCTGCACACTTTCATCATTTTTTATGAACCTCACACACGGACACTAACACACACACACACTCGCACGCCTTTGATCTTCTATCCTCTCGGATACGGATATTTCATCCTTGACCCAGTTTGAACTCCGGGACCTGCAGTATAATGTCCAAGGCATGAATGGCTGCGTGGGCAATCTGCTCCTCCTTCCCTTCTGTTGTTTTTTTGGATCCGTTACGCTGTTGTTCTGGAGAACGAGTCCGCCGCAACTTGAGGCTTGGCTGCGTTTCCAGCCCCTGATATAGAAAGGAGAAGCATGTTTGCGGGAGGCCCACCCTCTAACCTGCCTGTACCCCTGGCAGCCAGAATGGGCCAGCTGGTACTGTCAGCCATCCTGACAGATGACCTGCTGAGCGGACGCTTTTAGCTCATGATTCACCCGTCATGATACAAACATACAGTGTAATTTACAATGTACCGAAACAAAGGCTTCCCTTGTTGCAGTAGCACCCATACAAGTCATCCCATGTTAATCCAGCCCATGTTAATGTACTTCTAAAGAACATTTTGAGTCTGTGTTGTTGTTTGGTGTATTTTTCACATTTTTGAGAATTGTAACCTGACAAAGATGATATTTTATAAGACATTTCACATGTACAATTTACTTAATTCAAGTATGGATATATACATTTGTGTAATTGTATATATTTGGATGCACAAATACTGATATGTCTACGTTTGCCCATGTATGCACCCTTTGATTATTATCCCTTTAATTTTTTTGTTCTATTTTTTAAAATAGCATTAATACATTTTGTTTCCGTCTTGCTTTGTCTTTTCCTGACCGATTCTAGGTCTGGCCCCCACTGGTTTATGTTATGATAGAATATAGATCTATTGATATACAGAAAATGAAGCTGTTGAGCTCTTTCGTTCACGCTACTGGAAGCGCTTCAATGAAAATACACGATAAAGACATTTTCTTCATCTAGATGTGATACATGCCACGTTTGAAAATCGGAATAAAAGAGAAGAACAAACACCCATTTTTAACATAATTTGCTTCAATGTTCAGCAGTCGTGTCGCAATAAATCCATCTGTTGGGGAAGAGATACGAAATTCAGTAGATGCAGTCGCCACAGCCACAAGTCACGTTGTGTTTTATTTCAGAGAACACTCATTTCAGTGTTGGTCTCTTGCCCTCTCGCAGTACGTTTTTGGTAGCTCTGATACATTTGCCACCCACTGATAACCTATGGCTGAATGGCATAGTGCTGCTCGTGCCCATTCGCAAGGCAGTCAAGGGGCATTATGGGAAAATGCAGGTTGAGTGTTTTTGTGCATAAAAATAGTATTGTATAACACGCAATGCACACTTCAGATCTGCATTACACACTGGAGCAGTATGCATTTAAATAAACACCTGTAAGATATTGAGAGAAATTAAAGGACACGCAAAGAATGAAATGAATTATTAATTATGAACACATCTAGACTCAAGCCAATCCAGATAATGAAAATGAAAAAAAGGCTTTTGCACTACATTTGGTTCCTGCCATGATTCTGCCCTTTTGTGAACTTTTGATTTTCTGTTGTATGAACTTTTTCTGTCATGGACATTTACCTTGTTGTCCTTGTGTTTGGATTTGTACTCTGTTTGGTTATGTGTTTGCACTCTGATTGCTTTGTTTCCTGTTTTATTATGAAGCTTCTTCCCATGTGTGTCTATAAGGCTTTACTTCCTGTCTTTGTCCTGCTTGTGATCGTCTGCACCTCATGTGTTTCACCTGTGTTCAATAATCCCAGCATCCCTTGTGTATGTAGTCTCTAAGTTTCCCTTTGTCTTAGGAGGTTGCTTTTCAACTTTCCTGTTTTGTGTTTTTACTATTCAAGTTCTGCTCACTATCATTGGTCAACTTAGTTATTTTTCCTTAATATTATTTATTATTTGTTAGTTTAGAATTTTCTGTGTGGAGTTTTGGATTCTCAGTTGATCTACCTGCCTTCCAGTGACTGTAAGTCAGTTTCATTTAATTAAACAGTCCATCATCTTTTTTGGGGTCCTGCAAACATTACATCCTGTCAGTGCTGTGAGCAGATGAATCCTGTCTGCACTTAAGCCAAACTGTGGCCTGTTTGAACAATATGGTGTCTGTTCATATGCCCTAATGTGATTTCATGTTATATATAATGTGAACAGAGATGAGAGAGAGAGCACAGGCTGAATTTGAACCTGCATGAATAGCATTTTTATGAAGCCTTCACTAAGCAGCTGAATTTTGATTTCCTGAATGCAGCAATTTGAAATTGAAAGCAAATACTCGACACTGAATGTGACGATTTACCGACAATTACAGTACACTTCCTGATTCATATTCAAATGTCTTCGATTCAGACTTGGCTCGACGCGCCTGAACATCTGGAGGAACTTTTGTTCCTTGAGTGACTGGAAGACAGCTGCCTCCTCCGAGGCTGCCAACAGTGGTCTGACACTCTTCACTTAGCCAACTGCGAGCCATGTGGCACTGTGCCTCTCTCATCTCCTTAGCCAGTGAACAAGTCTTCTTTACACTTGGTGAAAGGGAGGCAAATTGTGTCTTATAGCTGCTAATAACAGCATGAACAAAACGCTCACATGGGTTTGTAGCCTTGCATGTAAACATCCTTTTTTGGCCTTTTTGGGGGCAGTAAATCACGGTTGTGCTGCAGTGAATTCACAAAAACACAACAGGGCGACATTAGTGGTAACTCTTTCACTCTCATGTGTAGAGAATGGGATAACCAGGGGCTGAGGGAGGCAAAATGCCACATGGCTCGACGTTGGCCAAGTGATGTCAGCTTACAGTCCGAAGTCTTAGAGAAAGGAGTTGCCTTCAAATCTATGGCAGTGGCTGCCATGGAGGGAGCAGCTCCATCCAGCTGCTGGCTGCAGTGACCCAGGGATTAAATCTCTTTGTAAATAGCCTGCTGTGTTCTGAGCGATGCAAAGTAAATTCACAACAGCTGACTAAAGGGAACGTAAAACAGGACAAACACATCAGATTGAGATTTTAACCTTTTTAAACTTCTTAACTTTGCTTAACAAACACAGAAGATACTTCCTAAATGCAACCACAAGGGACTGATGTTGTCTATTATCATCCAGTATATATTAACGGGTAGAGGTACCGTTGAGATGAAAGTAGATTATCAGATTAATCACTGTATACAGAACTATACTAAACTATATTTTGCCAAAACGGAACAAACTCCAACATTTATTTTGCCTGCAGTGTTTGTCATACATTTAAATATTCTCATTAATACAATCTGTATTTGCTGCTCTGTTGACACCAGTGCAGTCTTAGACCAGGATCCAGAGCAATCTGCTCGTAATTTAAAGATAACTCTTGCTGAGATGATTATTGACTGAATCATTGCAATGGCACATAAGAACACGGTAGAAAAATAAATTAAAAGTTTCAATGTCCATTGTTAGGCCTGATTTATTGTAAACTATATTTTCTTAATGCAGTAATACAGCTTAACGGACGGCTGCAATTTCCTTCTATTCTGTATTTTTTTTTTCGTGGATTTGTGGAAAGAAGAGGGGGATGCTACATGAGCTGGAAAGTGCAATAAGATCACAATTAGATCTCGGCGTGGACACCAGAGACACATGGGTGTGAATGCAATCGGGTTAAAATCATATCTCGAAACGAAACATGTTTAAAAGCCAAGTGTAAACAGAGTCTTATATGGGACACTGTGAATATAAATTACATCCGCACCACAGTTTCACCACATTGTTGTATGGTTTACATTCTGTTTTCATGTTTTATGTGATATCGACATTTTGATTCGGCGGTTATATATATCCTCAGAAACATCTGCATGTGAAAACGGTTCCCTTGAAAACGCATTGAAGCCCAGAATCAATAACAGAATTGTTAAATACACTCAGGAATGGTTTATTGAGCTTTTCCAGGGCCCTGAGGAAAGTTTCTGATGTGCTAATTTGATCACGGCTGCAAAGAGCTCTAGCGAGTGCAGCAGCATGAGAGAGAATCCTGGAGCTTGTGGCAAATTTGTGTCTCTGCGGAGATAGAGGCGTGTAAGTGAGGATATCCACTACACCAGCAAGCACATAAATGTCAGATGTCACGTATGTATACGACCGGAGCTGCAGTTTCCTACAATAATATAGGAAAGGTCCTTTTCACATATGTGTGTTTTACTTCAGTAGAAGTATTGTTCATGTGGGTTTTTTTTACTTCCACCCTGGCACTCCAGTGTTGTAACGGGGAAAATTGCCAAAGAAAAGATTTAATTAATGCATTGTCCCCTTCGCACAGCCCGCTGCATGAGCACACACTGTGCACCACTTTTACGGCTGTGCAAGGTATAAAGGCACACACTGTAATTCCCTTAAGCACCGTGCACTACAAAAGGCTTCATGAGCGGAAAAACCCCAGCCGACCCACAAGCTCAGTTCTTGTAGAGGAGCCGCGACCACTTAAAATCAAAGCAAAACAAGAGGAACTTTAATGAATACGATACACCAGCGCAGCCACAACCGGTCACAGATGGGCTCTTTCTGTGTTTTGAACCGGGCTTTGACATTAAAGGAGGAATGAATAACAAATCTCATTTGAACAGTCGTGTGAATTCTACCCGTGTGCCGCTGTTTTGTCCCCTCACTGGAAAATCCCGGCTCCCTTTCTGTCTGAGCTCCGAGGAATCTTCTCGTCTGTTTTCGACTCTAAACCTTGCGTTTGTCAGATCTTTCCAAAACCACCCACGGTGTAACGGGTCCAAAGATTGGTTATACAGTATGATCTGTGGCTGCCTGTGCTTTGTTCCTTGCTACTTCTACCTTTTGCTACTTGAACTGGATTTGTACTGAAGGTACTGATGAAATATGTTACCGTATATGCCTATAAGGGTTGGGCGATTTGACGAATGACTCAGTTCATTTTCTGTGTTTTTTCTATTTTTGGGCAATTGTTGAGATGATTTGTCATTTTATTCTGCTTATATGATGGCCTGCCTCTGAGAATTCATTCAACTGAACCTATGAACACTTATTAGGCACTTATTATATATATATTATATATATATATTTGTTCATTCTGTCCAACCTGACTTGCTTCCTTCTCTCTCTCTCTCTTGCGCTGATACTCACCGAGACCGACTCAGCTGACGTCTCTGACCCACTACAGTTTTAACGTTGGTTTCTTTGTACCACTGCCACATTATCAACACTGATCACCACATAACGATCAATACCTTTTTCAGTGACTAACATCTATCTTCATAGCTGCTTGTATACATTAATTTATTCAGCCCCTCCTGACCCCGCGTGCTCTCTTCCCCTCTCTCTCTGTCCCTGAACCCTAAACTCTACAAGGCCACGTTCTCATCTTAACACTGTGATGGAAGATTTGTCTCGACGTCCTGCTTCGGCAGTCTCTCCACTGTGGAGTCAACACCTGCATCGCCAAGCTCAGAGTGGAACGATTACTGTGACGAATGAGCTCCATTAGTATGCACAATTAAATACCATACAAAATTCAAGACGTAGGAATGCGTCTCACTTAATATTCTCCTTAGGGGTGGTGCCCGTTTGTATTAGATCAAGCAATCCCTTCATTTAAACTAAGTAGAATGTGTTCTTCATTCTGACTCGGCAGTGATTCAGGATCTCAATGGTGTCACTTAAGCTTCACATCCCTCCTCAATAGGGTGTTTGAATCTTAAGTTAAATAATTTTTGACATCTAACTGGCTGTCAAATTACACTTCAATCATGTCTGATGGAAACATAAGAAACTGAACTTCATTTTTGACACGTCCTCCAAACTAAGTGACCGTACAGTCGTGTGTGTGGCCCCGACCGCAGATACGAACCATGGAACCATTTGCTGAATTAGTGCCCCCATGGCAGAAGATCAAATCCCTTTTGAAAAATAACTGAGTAATCCATTTTTATGTTACGTCTGTCTCCAAACATTTACTCCATTAATGTAGCAGGACAAGATTGAAAGGATCGTTCAGTGTGTTGTATTTAAACTGGTCCGACCAAGTAGAAACCCACCGTGACGTCCCCCATTGCTTTGTGAGCTTCCATTTTGAAGCCTTTGGCCGGCACCATTATGGATATTTTAAAACCAGAAGTAACCATATTTTGAGGAGCAGGGGGTGGAACCTGAATGAGATCTCTCATCCACCCACACTTGTGACCTGAGCCCATTGGATGATACTGTCAATCACACAGTAACCACGCCCCCAATGCATACCGTGCTTTGTCTATTTTACAAGAAATAGCACCATCATTTCCCAAATGGACATCATGCTGTACGAAGTAAGACTTGATATTAGCAATTATGACCATAAACTACTTGTTTACTGATGTTACTGATCAAGAGAGAAGTAGGGTCATGTTCGAGTAGATATCTATAGAAACTGACTTCTGTGGAGTCGCCCTCTGCTGGTTATGTGAGATAATACAGGTTTCAGGCACTTCTACATTGGCTTCACTTGACAGAGTTGTCCATTTATAGTATAAACAGTCTATGGGTCTGACACAGGGTGTTCTCATTGAGTATCAAGCCATTATGAGACAAAACAATAATTATGATCATCATGAACAATATGACGATGTTTACAAAATACTTTAAATATATGCAGTATGAGGTAGGGAAGTAATAATAAGGGGAACATGTCCCATTTCAGAAGGAACAAACTATTAACTGCTGAGTGAAGTTTCTATTCCGTCTCATGTGCTCGCACTAAACAACAGTACAGTGTGTTAATCCAACATGTTTATTGATTAACCTCTATAGCACAAGTGCGACGCTTAAATCACCAACAAAAGGATTGTAAAGATCAAAAAGAGATGACAAATGTTACAAAAACTTTGCCCTTGGATAATTATGTTTTGTAATTGTTTGACTGCATCGAGGTGATTCGTCCAAACCGTTCCCTTTTTAAAGTATTTTCATCTCCGCTGCTTTGAAAACAGATGGTAATTTCTGACCACTTTAATGCGTGTTATGAGTTTTGTCCGCGTGCTTGCGCTTCATACAAAGAATACATGATGAAACTGCAGCCAACTTTCTGAACAAGTTCATTTAAGGACTGAGCCTCACTTTGAAAAGTTTTTTTTTTTTTACATGTAGCTAATTTTCATATCCTCCGAGGTACGACTCGCCTTCAGAAAAAAAACGACTAGAATTAAAGAGAGAGGGTAAATATGAACAAATGTGTGTTTGGGGAGAGAAAAAAACCCCACAAGGTCCACGGAGCTGCTTGGAGTGATTGGCCCCATTTAAGAGACATAATTTCTGTGACATACACTTAACTCCAGTTTCATAAATAATTCATCATTTGTTTATTTGTGTTAAAACCTTGTTACCTTGTCTCCTCCTCTCAATTTCAAAGACCCTTGTGTTTTATGTTAACATACAGTACATGTTAGCTCCATCTTTTTTTAATATGAATAGAGAGAAAGGCCATGAACAAGAAATCTTAAGAATCAAAAGTGAATGTGCGACTCCTCCCCAGATACAGGATATGGCGCTCAGGGCTATTAGGATGTCATATTGATTTAGGGAAATATAATTTGGATTGTAGGATTAGCGTTAATCTGGACAGGAAGAAAAAAACCTGCAAAATGTCCAGTTCTCCATCATTTATCTTTTCTATTGGAATGATTTACGGGGTTGGGATTTATGGGAGGAGCTTTGAGGTTGCCTCTTTAAAAGTTTTAGAGCTGAAAATATTTGATTCATACGATGTGGACCAGTATTGCAAGACATAGTTATATTTTATATTATTCTTAAAATAAAAAATCTTTAAAGAACCCAGAGAAATCCCAAATTTTATTCAAGATTATTCATTTCTGTTTGCTGCGTAACGTGAATAAAACAAATGCATTACATCTTCTGTGAACATTATTTACGCCTCAAGTCACCTCAGGCAGATTTCGATCTGCAATGGTGAGGAAGACAACTCCCATGATCCAACTCTGCCTCATGACATCATCAAACCAGGACTTTTGTTATTTTTCTGACTGAGAGACCTCTTGCAGCTGAAGTTGGTTCTTGCACATGAAAATTTCGATTTCCAAGGGACGTGCTGTACAACCAGAGCAATGAAAAGTTACTTACCAAAGAAAAATATGAACTTATTTGAGTTGTTTGGCCTGTTCAAATATGGTGTGAAGATATGTGATATGCATCTGTGTTTAATGCTTCGAAGAAAGAAAGAGGATGATTTATTATTTCGAAAAAAATACAGTGGTTAATGACATTTTTCATAAAGGCTATGATCTAGAATGATATGTGTATCTTAGAATGTGACAGAACAAAGACTGATTTGATTGTAAGTAAATGTTTACTTCTCGTTGCCGCGGGGCTGCCGATGTGCAACAGACACAGAATGACAGTTTAAGTTTCCCAAGACGGGCTTCATCAGTCTGTTTGCATTGCCAGGTTGAGGGATGATGCTGAGCGAAGTGTTACTCCGCCAACACTTGTGAATTCATAGAATCACAGAGATGCCGCTACTTCGAGGAACTCTGTTGTTGTGCTGAGAACCTGCCACGATCAAAGACCCGTTACATTCAGCAGCTTCCTCTGGCATCACCGTGATGCTGAAGTCAAAAGAAAAATCCTAACATGCAATGTTTATGGGGGAAGTAGAACATTTCTGAAATCTGTTGCCAGATATCCAATTCTGACCCACACATACAATAGCAAGTGCGTCGTTTGGCAACTCCCACATGTTGGCGAAGAGGCTTGAATCCCCAAATATGGTCACAAAATTAAAACATAACTATAGTGAACATCAGAAAATATGTTAAAAAATGTTTTTGGTTGTGTTGTGAGTATTTTGGTATTTGCAAATAGTTTTTAAACATCAAATTGATGAAGATGGGGCTGTCTGTTTGTGCTGTGATGATTTGTTTGCATTTATAATCCACAGCCCAAAATATAAAGTCCAGCTGATCCATCGTTCCCTGTTTGTACCCAGGCAGTGTATAATCACGCTGATGGAATAATCCCAATATACCATCTGTAAAGTCGTTTATTCATCATGGATTCAATATCACCGACTAATATTCGGAATATTGACCTAATTCAGAATAAGTAATTATTTTTGATGTTTACATGAGTCGCTAATTAAATATTTCATTCGTATCCCTGTTTACATGTCACGGAACGTCGCCCGATTATGTCTCCCGACATAACGTTTTAAAACCCCAACCTGAATTAGTTTAACGTGCGATGCTACCGTGTACACCAGTTTGGCCGTTTTCTTTCTAATTTGGCAAAAGCTACCACTCTACACTCGATGTCTCTAAATGCTGAGAAAACTTAAATGGGACGTTATGTGATAAAGATGTATACATGTCTGCATAATGCGACTAAAACAGAATATTCACCTCTTAAATCGATCATTGCCTATTCTGACTATGACTTTATTCATGTTAAGTTAATCAGAAAATGCTTACTCAGGTTAATATGAGTATTGGTGTCCATGTAAATGTTTGTCAGTGTAGCCGACTTCCTTTTAGTCACAACATTTGATTTCCTGCAGTCTTGTTTGCTGAGAGAGATTTTTTTTCTTCCCAAGAGGACTTACAGAAAAGGTTAAACAAAACCAATGATCAATCTGAAAAGCGCTTTATGAATTCGTGCGTGAAAATTTGGGATCGGAAAATCTCTCCCGGGATTGGATTCTTCTTGGTCCCAGGAGGCCTCGACTTCAGCGCTGGAGAGTGCGGTCGGAGGAGAAGAAGAAGAAGAAAGCTCTGTTCCTCTGGGATCCAAGAGCAGAGAACCCGATCGATGCCGCTTTGATCCCCTGTACCACCTCTCTTTTCTCCTGCCTCCGCTCACCAGGGGGGAAACGGGCTCCTTCATCTAAACTGCGGCCGTCAGAGGTGGCTTTGTTGAGGTGCTGGTGCGCTGCTGGTTCAGCCTCCTGCCTCATTCCTTATGGGCGTATAACTGCTTCCCGCGCTCTCCCACTTGATGCACAGAATGACAGGGAGCTCTCTAAATACACGTGGTCTGCTGCCGCCGCCGCGGGAACCCATGTGTCATTTCTAGTCGCTGCAATTCAGAATGACATTTTCTTCCAAAAGATTGCCCCTGAACAAACATGCCATGTTTGTTTACACATGAATTACCCATCATTCCTTATGTCTGTTCACTACATCTGTGACATCAGCCCATCTGTTGAAATGTGCATGTATACACAGGTTAGTGTACATACAAGAAAGACCGTTAATTAATTCAGCGTTGTCATCTTCGGAAGCTGGAGACATGGGGAAAGCACAAATGCTCTCTGAACATCATGTTACAATTCGTTCATTCAAGCCATGAAACTTGTCCCTGATGATCCAAAGTGAGAAATTTCATATTTCCGTTTCCTCTACAATGTACAATGATTCCCATTGTTCCGTTCATCCAGTGTGAGTTTCAGATATCATGAGATATGATGAATAATCCACTGAAATGCAAATATCAGATATGCAAATTCAGGGACACATGTTTTCTTTTTTCTATTTCCCTCCGAGTCTGGTTTGACTCTTGTATCGCTGCGTTTTATTTTTCAACGTTACCTGCAGCATGTTTTTCCTTGTAAAAGGAAGTTCACTCGATGTTGAGACACTCGAGCATCACTGTTGCTGTTCAGCCCAACCATGATCTCATTTGTTTGCCATTAATTATAATCCACCCACACACCTCCATACCTACGGATGTAAACTTGCTTTTTAAAATCAGTTTGCGAAAATACATCCTAAAAGGGTAAGGCTGGTATTATCTTATTATTTTCATATATCGAAAAATATGACGAAAAGTAGAAAACTAACAGGGGCGATCAAAGCAAGCAAATGCTGGGCTCCCTGTGGTTAGAGGGGGCCTTTGAGCACGGCTAATTACATTAGTCCAAAGCAATGACAATTTTGTATGAACCCCCTTAAACTGGCTAAATACAGCAGACTGTAATGACACCACGGTCGCTCCACTAGCTTTCTGCCAAAAGCATCATTTAAATTTTGATTTATTGCAATATCAACTGAGCTGGTTTGAATTTGTCTTGGCGAGCTCACGTAAACAAGAAGAAAATACACAAACACTCCCAAGTATATCATAGAGTGCAAAAAACATCTGAGCCCCTTAAAAAGATTAAATCAATAAATTCTAAAATCAATGTTCAAATAAATAAAATAAACATTATAAATAAATAAAACCACAATGTATAAGAAACTAGTGCCTGTAGATTGATATTCAGCAGTGACTTACTAGATAAAGTGCCTAGTAAAAAATCCATCTACTTTACTGCCCTTTGTTTTAAACCTTAAGCAGCCAACAGGTTTGGTTGAAGACTAAAATGTGTGCGTGTATGTTGGGGGGTGTTGTTGCACATAAACTTTACTACTTGTGTTATTTGTCTTATCTGCATTAAGTTTATAAAAGAATCGTTTGAAGCCTGAAACAATGTATTTTGGTGTCATATGTTTCTTGGAAGGCGGGGGGGGGGTTGGTTTGGTTTGATGCAGGGACCCCAGGTCCCCTTTGCCTGGGGCCCAAAAAGTCCCTTGAATTGCTCCAGATAACTAACTCACAAAAATATACAATTTAATCTTTAAAAAACAAAAAGTTATTTTCTATAACAGGAACTGTAGTTCTCTGCACACAAGTAAACAAGCCTTTTTTTAAAAAATATAATCTGTGTATCCAAAACGGGAATTAACTTGCCTGTGTATGGGGTAATTACTCATATAAAAATCTACATCCATAACTTTTGTCAGGAGTATCAAACACCAGCTCTTGAATATGTAAACACAAACACATTGGCCCAATTTGTCAGTAGATTCTTGAAAACACACACATGCTGACACAACACGGCCGCGTGTGCGGTTTCAGATAAAATGAGCAAACGTGATCTGTAGAAACCTTTTGATCACAAATGAGGAAGAGTTGGTGAAGTGCGTACCGACTCGTCTCCAGGCAGCGCAGTTCATTGACAAAAATACCTGTCAGCAATGTAAATAACAACTCGTACTGTTTATGAAGTGTGGAGGTGGTGCCTCAGTATTTGCAGCCTGTGATTTAGGTGAGGTCGCATGTAGGCCTCGCTCCTGCCTGTGGTTAGTATGTGCTTATAGTCAATGATGTGTCTCTCTACATCCATGTAAAGGAGCCCGCCGCGGGTTGGTTCCTCAGGTCGGGGACGACCCTCCTGCCTTCCCGAGTAGCTGCCGCGCCGGGTTCAGTGGAGTTGAAAGTCTATCAGATTTAATTGATGGAGACCCTCCAGAGTCAATGAGGCTAGGAAAACGGGACGGCCCCTCCTTTTGGCAAGCGAGGGGGCCATCAGTGTGGGAAGCAGGATGAGGACTGTGTGTGTGACACTCATGCGTGAACCTGGGGCTTCAGAGTAATGGTGTGTGTCTACCCTGGTGCCACGCCGCATAAACTTCGGACCTCCCTGTCAGATCCAGACACGGGGCCTACGGCAACGCACAGGAGGAGTCCGCAAAGAATAGACTCCCCCATCCCAAACGCTTATTTGTTATCACATGGGTGTCACAATTAGGACTTATGGTACGTCAGGAAAACTTAAACCAACATTTTTCCTCTATAATATAAACACTACTTGTGCTTGCCTGCATGCTTTGCCTTCATTTTACCAGATTTTGTTTAATCGTGCCTGCTTTATTTATGCGGTTTTAAAACTGTATGGACAATATTATGTAAAATGGATGCTTTAATTGAAGAGTTGATTCACATTTCTCTTGCAGCAGTTAGACTCTAAAAGTCCTCGACGGGCAAATGGAGAGTGGAGGACTCTCTGATAGTCGGTAAATTGAGGGAGTTACGGAGCGAGCGCCATCATCTGCCATGGTTGGAGGGCTAGCGAGCAGCGCTGGTGCCCTCTGAGCTCCTCGCCGCAGCATCAGCAGTGTCAATGGACTGTGCCCAGTCCCAACATGGAGCATCTGGACAGTCAGTCACACCACATCCGAATGATCCACGGCCTCTCCCGACAAACTGGAAACCTGACCTGTTTTCACAGAGAGCGATCGGTCAGGCACTGGAATCACATATTTATCCGTCTGCGTGAAACCTTCAAGTAAAATAAAACAATGTTGTTAAAGATTTGCTTCTTCACTGTTGTGGTCGGGATAGATTGTGACTTGTTGTGGAATTCGCTGCATCTCAATGAATTCAAGACTGGTAATAGTCTCCAATAGAAATGTATAATTGCTAGCATGAGTAAGTAAAGGGAAAGTCTTCTTTATGATCTTGAAAACAAACAGACGACTCAAAGCTCATGTAATGATGGACTACGTCTGTCCCTTTCCCAAAAACCAAATTCGATTTTGCTTTGTTAATAAAGTCGGACAAGATTGAAGACTTGACGCGGCTCCGTTTTCGCTGCTGAGTGAGGAAGTTGCATGTCACAAAGTCGAGCCTAACCTTTGCTGGTTTGGGTCAAGCTGATAGTGAGCGCCCCCTGTTGGAACTTAGGACGGCTTCGCTTGCTAGTCTTTTCTGCTATTTGCAGCAAAGCAATGCAGAATTTCTGGCCTAGGGGAAGCTGACAAGTGAGGCACTTGGAAACGTTTTATTTGTAATGAGAGCAGATCATTACAGTACGCCGCCCTCCCAGATTGAATGTTCACATTTTGAATACAATTCAAAATTACTATAATAACGGCTAAAAAGAAGGATGAAACCTTTTTTTCTCCGAGTGCATTATTAGCTTTTATCATTTAGTGATCTGGATAGATGCCTTTGATTATATTGAGGTGGTGGACGGTTTTGAACAGAAACTCTCACTCAGCTCACAATGACACTCCATGTTTCTTTGTTCGGCTCTGTGATCAGTGTGTATGCGATCACTTTGACGTGTGTCTACACCTTCACTGTGCGACTCTGTGACAGATGAGGGAAGTGGCTGACTGGCGATGGGAAAATACACCATTTGGGCATCTGGCGCATAATGTGTGCTATAACTTGATGGAACACATCTGGATTTCTATACAGGAAGATATTAAGAGTTTAATTTTTCAAAAATGCTCCTCACTCTTTGTGTAAAGGGGCTTCTGTATTTTTAATCCATGCTGCCTTTTGATAAATTGGGACACACACACACCAGTAATTTCTCACCACCTGCAAGAGCTAACTTTGTAGGCTACTCGCTACATAATAGCCTCCATATTTCATGTTCAACATCCAGGTTTCGTGTGGGCAATATCAGTTTGAGACGACCCTAACAGACCAGTGTGGTTTAAAATCTCTGCTATCAAGTAAACTATATGCACGACACGTGGAATTACCATACAATGGGCCGGAGGCTGACGTGCAGCGTGCATCATCACGTGGCCGCTGTGTATCTGGTACAACAGCCACAAAGAAAAAAACTGGAATATTTTAGAGAAAAGAGAGTAATGCAGCAGTGGAATAGAGATTACAAGTAAAAGTGGTTGCTAAGGCCATCTGACTCTACTGGCAACGCACAGTTTCATTTGGCCCAGTCCGAGGTAATGCAAGAAATGAGGCTGAAACTCAGACGGCAATCAGGGACAAATGAACCGTAGTTGTTGCCCTCTCCATGAAGCCGATGCCAGCCTCCGTACCTGATCAGCACCAATCATGTTCAGCGCGAGCATCCACCGGCGCCGCAATCAGAAACACAACTGATCCAGCTGTTTGGGAACCTCTCGTGCTGAAGCTCTGAGCCGGATTGTACTTTTAATTTGTTCACGTCTACATAAGCAGATTTACGAGCTGCTCAAATAGCATCTGCTGTTATTTTAAGGCAACTTCAAGTGAATGTGTTTGCATGTCATGAATCACATTTACATAAAAACCGAAATGTCTGGAAACCTTCCCCGACCTCGCTGAGTGGGTAGACAAATATACCCAACCTCTGCACTGCCAGAGGCGCTCCTGAGGTTGAGCTTAATGTATAAAGATGGGGGATGTGGAGAGCATGTAGGTATGAGACGTTCCTGAGTTGCGCTGGGCACATAAATAAGGGAGCAGCACAAAGCTATCCCCCAGGACTGCTGTCAGTTGGCATCTTAACACGCTGGATACTAATGAGACACAATGCTGCATCATGCACCTTATGCAACATGCAACAGCCAGATGGATCGGGTCGTATCGCAGTCTTTACAGTAGAGATGGAGGTCGGCAGCGGGATGTGAGCGACAGACATCACCCACATGCAAATCATTACCTTTTTCAATTTTGCCCCTGCTCTCATCCACGAGAGCAGCTGGACGGTAACATCATGTGTGGCTGTGTGTGAGCTCGCACAAAGAAAGACACACACTTTAAGTTGTTTGTCGTGAAAACCAAACAGGAGGTTTTTAATTTAGCTGTGAAAAAACTGTAGCGATCAAATTCAAAGTTAACTAATATAAAAGAAATGTTATCATCACAGGTGTCATTACAGTTTGTTTTTTTATGCCGCAACTGTGATGTTTTTAGTTTTTGGTTATGGTTTAGTTTTTTTTTCTTGTTACAGGAAAGTCATGAAGTCAAGAATCACTGTATCTAAAGGCAATCCCCTGCTGCAGATAATTTAATCTTGCATCTAATTAAATCAACAATTTAAAGATATCAGCTTCTTGAGTTAGGGGCTGATGGGAAATTAAAGGCAAGAAATCAAGTCTCCTTTCATGATCAAACTAAGTTGAAGTAAGTTGGAGTCTACTTTTAGTAGTAACTCTGAAGACAGTTGATCAATTTGCTGCTCTTCATACAACACCACTACACATGAATAACTAATGTTAAGAAGCTTTCCAATGTATAAACCTTAACATAACAGGAGAGTTGGTACTTTAAATACAATTCACATACACAATAATCCCAGAACGAAACAAATGTGCAGTGACCTTCACCTGACCTTCACACAACACAACTTACTTCTGTCTGCCACACAGGAATGCAACTTCCTCCTTCTGCAAATGTATAAATAACTCCAAAACTCCCATTGATTATTAAACATATTGTCATGATTCTGGCCTTGTCGTGAACTTTTTGGACCTTTTTTGTGTCTTTGGACCTGGTTTGGATTCATGTCTCTGTTCGATGGACCTTTTTAAAGTTAAAGACCTTATTTCTATTTGGATGTTTTTCTGGTTTCAATTAATCTTTTTGATGGATGGATTGTTGAGATGTAGATCTTCTGTTTATACTTTGTTTTGTATATTTGGATTTTTAGTTCATATTGCGTTCATTACTTCCTGTTTTTGTTGCTTCTTTCCTTGGTGTGTCTCGCTTACTTGACTTTGGGTCTTTGTCTGGTTTTCCCGCTCCTGTGATTGTCTGCCCCACATGTGTCACAACTCACTTATGTAATCTCTGCCTCTTTTTTGTGTGTATATAAACTGTCTCAATTGTGCGGCTGCATTCCTGCAGAGGAAGGAATTGGTCTTCGGTTGATGAAAAATGTTGCAAATGTTTTTTAAACATGTGTGCCATTAGCTGTTCGTCTGAGTACTTGCATAGAAAAATTAAGTTTTGCCTCGCTGTCTGCCGCCATTACCTCTTTGAAAAACAGCTTGTCACTGAAGCGCAATGAATCATGGGATATGTTGGGCCAGGAAGGGTCCACCCGGTGGAGCCTTCGTTGCTCGGGGGTGGAAGGACACATTTTTCGGCCGCATTTGGAGAAGCCTTCGAATTGAGACAGTCTAGTCGCGCTGCTGTGAGGCAATCGGTCTACGAATGCAGCCGACAAAGGTTGCAGCCCCTTAATTGAGGCAAAGCTTTAGTTTCTGTGCTTCTACCATCTATAGCTCCACCATCTATACCTGTCTATACCTATATCTGCTTCTTGGGTCTGCCAAAACACCAAAATGTGACAAATACTTTCCAAAAGCAACAAAATGTTGCCCACCAGCACCCCTCAATCTCTTAATTTAACATGTTTGTTTCATTTGTTTAATCCATTTCAAATCCAAAATTTACAATTTGCTAGGTGTTTCCAGTCTTTGTGCTAAGCTCCGTCAGCCGGCTGCTGATGTAGCTTAAATGGGCTTTAACAGGAATAAGAGCAATGCTGTCCTCGGGCTGCGACTACATCTGTCTAATGCAGCTCCTTTAGCATGGCATATCTGTTTGGATCAAGGTTTCAGGAGGAGACGGGGGTGGCAGCAGACTCCCTGTTAACATGACTGTACGAGGCCAGTCCCCTGCAGCACGCCACGCACCACAGACAAAAAAAGACACTGGAAATAATTCACTGAAATACAATGGAAATTTGCAGTTGAAGAACATCCAAACAATACATGTACAACACAATATAACTCTTAACCTATAATAAATGCCAGTTTTCTGTATGAATTTTGAATAAATCTGAACTAAACGTGCTGCACAGAGACAAAGACAGATATTAGCATTCATTGTTGTCGTCTCAATGTGCAGATTAAGCCGATCAAACATTCATAAAGTAATGGTGCTGAATGCAAAGAGCATTTGTAAACAACTCGACGACAACGGATCAAGAATAATTCGATCTGAATGGAAGACTTGGCTTGACGCAATTAGCATAACGTTAATGCTCACTGTCGACGGGCTCTCAAAGGGACCAGAGTCTGTTCTTCTATTTTGTTATTGGAGACTGGGATATTCCCCAGCGACGCACTGGCAATGGAAGAGCAATAACTGCTTTTTCGCAGCTTCAGATCAGTGGAGCTCTGACGTGTTAGATGACTGTGGCGGAGAGGGCTCGGTGATTGCGGGGGGGGGGGGCTGCAGCGGCTGCTTAAAGGTCCATCTGAGAACCAGAGAGCAGAGACATATATCTGAGGCTTTGCTAAATGTGAGGTTCACTCTCGGGTCACGGGGGTTTAAGACACAGGGAATTGTTTCAGTCTGTGAATGGAGACTGGAAAAAAGTTTCATTTGATATTTTTCATTTCTCATCCTTTTAGTAAAACTCATGTGAAATAACAAATGACTTATCACTATATGATATGATAATGATCCATAGTTGACAATATTTATGTAAGCTTGAATAGTGGTCCATCCAATTTGATTAGTCATGTTAAAAATACAGTACATTAGAGGAGATTATGTATATTCCACATATTTTGAAGTGGTCTTTTCGTGCATAGTTTCTCATCGTCTTTTTGTGTAACTTGTTTTTGAGTGAGATGCATTTTTTTCTCTTATATTCACTCTATCACTGTATTTATAGGATATTGTTTAGATGGAGCTAGGCAGGTGTTTCTCAGTGATATGTAATTAGTATCTCAGAGTTTTTTTTTTTTTTATATCTGCATTTGTTTGTTAGCAGGATTATGGGAAAACTACAGAACCAATTTCCATGTGTTTTTGTGGAGGCGTGGAAAACAAACCCAAGGAGAACACATCGGATTTTGTACAGATTCGGATCAGGGGGTGGATTGAGGCTTGTTTTTTTTTTTTTAACTATCTTTAACATTGTGAGGCATTTTTCAACATTTTCATGATTTCTCAGAGTAATTCATGAATTTTGGGTTTAGGGAACAGTCTGTAATTTGGTGCAGATCCAAATAAACACCCTGTCCAGTGAATTTAAAGTGGGACTGTATGTACTCTGCTCTAGTTGATGGCAGAGCTCAGCCTAACACAGCTGAGCAGAATCAGATGAAGTAGATAGTATCAGTATCAACTGATGGAGACGTAATGTAAAACCTCATCATTGTATTTGGTTAATCTGTTGGTGTTTTTTTTCTTCTTGGGGGGAGGAATCAAATCAGCTCCTTTTTCTTAATGGTATCAAACATCCTGACAATTCCAAAATCATGGGCTACTTATACACATCCTGATGACATTTAGTGACGGTGTTATGTTACACCATGATAATAAAATGTTTACAATCCATTTGTGATGCAAGAAAATACTGACTGATGTTTGTGCCCAGTTTTAAATGATTTGTGGAGGAAGTGAATCTTATCTTTATGCGTACACACCCAGAACGTGAGAAGATATTAATACACCCCCACCCTGTCCGTTTCAGTTTCACACCGCTTCTGCCGAACGATGCTAACAAACGTGTAAACAAGATGACTTCTGAAAGCTGTGTGTGATCATCAAACCACCAATAACGTTCAGCTATTCCAATCCACTAGCTCGTGTTGCTACGAGGAGATACAGTCGGATTGCAGCTGCAGATCCCTGGGTTTGTCTTTTTTTGGATACGAACTTGCGCACTGCTAACCTTTATGTCTGTAAAGTGTAGTGACACAGAGCGATGGAGCCACTGGCAAAGACCAGCTTTTGCAAGGAGAGAGTTGCTGGAGTGTGGGCTGCAGAGAGCAAACACCAAGGCTACATGTGCAGTGACGCGTATAAAGACATGTCGGGGAAAATGAATGTTACGTGTGATCACCAGGTTCTGACACTGACGCTTGTTTGCTAATTAAATATAAACGGATTTCCTTTTCTGTGGATTACAGGGTACACTGGGCAGGCATTCAAATGACTAATCTAGTCAGCCTTATCAGGATAATCTGTAATCATCGGAACTGTGCCAACAATCAAAAAACACCTTTGTGGCCCAAAGGAGCTTTTTTTATGTAAAAATAATACTAAATCTAAATTAATTAATAAAAAAAGCCGCAGTCACATTCTTTGATATGCTTCAAAGCTCTTTCGTTGCTTCTGTGCAGCTCGGTTAAGAGTCAGACTCTTAGAAGGGAAAAAAAAAAGTTGATGTTAAGGTGGATTGTCAGTGTTGGGGGGAGGCCCCGCGAAAACTGATTTAGATGAGACGAGATGAAAAAGGTTTTAAGGTAAAACTCCTCTGATGTTTCAGAGTTGAATGACAGGAAAACTTGAAGTCACAGGAAATTTGAAGTGAAAAATTATTGGAAAGTGCAAGGGATGGTAGTAAAACTTAATCTGGTGTAAAAGTCCCCTGAGAACTCAGTAGAAACCTTATTAGAAATTGTCATTTATCAAATAATTCCTGAAATGTGTGTCTTAATGTAGAACAAGTATCTCAAGAACCGTTCATTTCATAGGCTTCACACTTGGCATGTGTGTTGTTATTGTGTGTCGGAACTTAGTGTGATTTATTCATGAGATATGTTCAGCATTAATAAACCGGATAAACAGGCAACTGGCGCTCTGTAGCAGTGGTGACTGGGACTCATTAACATAAGTAAAGTTGTTGATCCCGACAACAGGCGTTTTCACAACAGTTGCAACGACAACTGATTCTCCAATTCGGTGTCCTGAGAACCGAGTCGAGCTTAACCGGAGTCTGAATAAACACGTGAACAGCTGTGGGTGCGGCAGCGGTGGCTTCAGGGTTCTGCAGACTCAGTCCTGCAGCTGGTCTCTTCTTGGCGTGGTTCAATCACTGCAGGTCACTCTTACAGTTTCAGAAAAAACCTGCAACCAGCATCACCACAGGTCCAAACAGGGAGGTTTCGAATGAACACTGCACAAGTAATGTACAAATTAAAATGAAGTTAAGAGCGCCACGCCTGATTGGTACATAAAAGTTAAATAAAAGAACACACTGCACACATTATATCATGTAGTTACAAAAGATTAATACAGATACAAAACATCAACAAATATTACAAGGACATCGGTGTGATTAAAGACCTGTGATAGATGAGACATTGGCTGGCACATGATTTTTTTACAAACTTCGCTTTTGAAAACAACAAATTTAGGACCAGTTGTCAGTTTTAATACCAAGATGGCTCTAAATACAAATTAGACTCCAACTCAGGCTGTGATTTTTTTTTTTTTATGTCCGAGCACGAGGGAAAACTGACCGAGCCAGATTCAGATTTCCGTGTCTGAACCCGATCCAAGTCCAATGTTTTCCCCAGTTTCAGGCACATGTGGGGTAAAAAGAAATCAGTACGTAGCCCAGCCAACGTGACTGATCCCAAATATACCTTTTTTATTTTTTTGGACCAAACCCAAGCCCAAAATACTAGTCATAACTAGTTCTTTATTGTGATATCAGTGACACAAGAGCGAAACAATCTCAGTAAATACATAAAATGTGTTCTTATTCTGTAAAGGGGTTTTTATTTTATTTTAACCACAACTTAAAAGTTTAATTGCTAAATGATTATTCCATCACTTAATACGACTCTCCCTCTTCATTGACCCATCTTGACTCGTCTACCTTGGGTTTTAATCTCGGCTCAACATTTTCATCCTTCACCTGCCAGTAAATGGATTTCATTTTAATTGCAAAATAAAAAAAGAAAACTTGAATGTCTTTTAAACAGTGTTTTAAACCGCAGTGGTGTGAATAATTTTAATTACTCCGTTTCGGTTCATTACTCATTCATTTATTCATGTATTCACTGTCTTTACCTGATAATTACTTGACTTGTTATTAATGGTCACGCAGGAATGGAGTCAATCCCTGTATATGTAATGGGCAGAGGGAAGAAAAGCTCCTGTTGACAGGTTGCCAGTCGACTGCACCAAATCACTGTTAAATATAAATATTGTAAATATACTGTGGTCCATTTGATTATATGAACTAATAAATCATTAATTATCAAGCCCTGCTGCTTTTCAGGTAGCAATACACATAAAAACTTCAAGAAATCTACTGTATCACACCCGAACTCTTACAATAGTCCAGGGATATGCAGAGCGCACCTTCGTCTCGGAACCTCTGCACTTTTATCTGACACCAAGGGCATTTTAGATCAAATAACAATGGCTCTCCCTGATCAGTAGGCAGAATGCACCACCCAGGAAGCCAAGATGTGACACCTGTCAGTGTTGGAAAGCTGCGGACTGTTGGAGCCGCCGCCGCCGCCGCTGCTGAGCCACCATGTTCTGGAGGCCTTTGATCAGCCCGTATCCCCGACCAGTCAGATGAACAGGCACCGAGGCAGAGCAGGCCCTTTGAAGATCTCAATCATCTGTTACTGATAAGGTTATTATGTTGTTGCTCTTTGCCTTCAAGGCCGTAATCAAATGTGACAGAGACTGCCCTGCTGCTGCTCCCATTGGGAGGCAATGAGGTGTACGGCAGCAGGGTTCTGACAAGGCCGGCGCAGGGCGGGGGACACATGAAGAATTCACAGCATATTTTCATTTTTGTTGCAAAAAATGTGGCAACCAGCTGCAGCATTAACCAATTTATGCTAGTGTCTGCAGGCGAAATCTATCGCGGCGTCAGCTGGACACGGGAGTTTCAGCGGTTTGTGACACATGTGGCAACAACATGTCTAAATTCCCACAGGTTGTAAAAGGGGAAATAACATTTTCCTCTGTTTAATATGAGACATTCTGTATCTGCAGCGCTGCGGGCTGTTTGTATTTGAGCTGATGCGCATGTATCATCACATTAAATGCCCATCAAACCGCTCCCCCCTACTTTTACCTGTGGCTTTCTCTTTCAAGCTGTCCAACGTAACCCCAGAAGAATACCTTCGCTTCTGAGGAATCAAAGCCTTCTGCAGAGGGAGGGGCTTTTAGTTTGAATAAATCATGACGCCCTCTTAATGACTGCACCATACGTGTGCTGCCTTTTAATGTGTTGGTATATAGTTGTCTTTCACATGATGTCTCATGGATGATTCTATCCGACGTCGCTCCGTGTAAACGTACATCAAGATCAGCCAGATCACCACTAATTACTGCGTGTAGCATTGTGACACTGCAGTACTGTGTATTTTATATTCACTAATCACTTCAAAACAGGAATTTGTAGTAGCTGGTGCAGAATACTGAACATCTCTCCGAAAGCATGTTTTTTTTGCGATTAAAGCAAATCAGTCTTTCTGACATCACAATGAGCTCACAGAAAACAAGAGAAGAATAACAAGCAGGTGGAAGACTTGAGGAAAAAAAAAGCGAGTGAGCCAGTTTTCCCCCTAATCTTCTCCATCACACCCCTAAAATCCAGTGGATTAGGCCCTGCAGCCCTGAGCTCACTATCGTACTGGAGGCTATTGGTGCATGAAACATCTTTTATCACCTTCATTTCATTTCTGCAATTCATGCCAAGCTTTCTCGCCGGCGCTCTTTAAAATGGAGGCGGCACAACTCACAATTTCAGCTGGACACATGCAGGGTTTTTTATGAGGAAGGCGGCAATATTTGTTTTTGAAATCGGTGCTTTTAAAAAAGGGAGAGAAAGAAGGAGGGGTGGGGGGGAGACGGATAAATTCAAATTCCTGCTGAGAAGAAAAAAGGCCTAGTCGGTAAACAACACTCTCAGTCAGGACAGACGAACACGAGTTTGGGATGTGGGAGTGAAGCCAGACAGGGGCAGAGCTGAAGGTCACCAATCCATCATCTGCTTGTTAAATAACTAAAATGGAAATCAAAGAACAATAAAACAGGGAATCAATAGTGGCTGAAGCTCAGGGATCAGACCCACTCCTTTGACAGGGATTATCAGCCAAGCTCGCCGGCTTTTAAATGGCAAGCAAGGCGAGGAGCTCTGCCAGCAATGCAACTCGCCGCAGCTATTTCACGCACATTTCTCTCCCCTCTGTCTCGCTGTTCCTCGAGGCAATGACCTTTGCAGTAATATTTCCATAGACATGCTGTTAATGGACAAGGCTGACATATAAGTGTGCCTGGCAAAGTTTGACATCAAGGATTATATAACCGCAGCCGCTGACAGTGTGTTCGGGGCGGAAAGAGTCTTTGGTCTTCAGGCAGTTGTTCTCTCATACTTGATTAGATGAGTAGCGGTAATTAGATGATAACATCCTAATTATGTCATTAAAGTGTGAGTACAGAGTTAAAAACATTACAAAATTCAGTAATCCCAGTGATGTTGATCGTGATTGGTGGATTGTTTTCTTGCCACAGACTGAACTCAGATTTTGCCAAATTGCTCTTTTTAATAGAAAACCCCCATTTCCCTCTTTTCCTGCAAACATGTCTGAGAACCTGATCACATCAACAGGACATTGTATCATGATGACATGAGTTTCATGTCAGTGAATTCTGAGGTAAATGGGTGTGTTTGTATGGATAGTTACATTTTTCACAACACATAGTATAAGACTAGAGATACACCACAATACAGTGCTACAATTTCAATGCATTAGCTTTGTGAGCAATTCAAATGTCAAATATTATCAAATAAACTCGTCAAATCAATTATTATCCAGCTGACATTCTACAATGACTAATGCCTTTTATTACATTTTAAAATATTACCATTATATTTTAATCTCCAACCGCATTCAGCTAATTCAGGTAATTCTTCATTTTCATTTGTTGCATGGTGAAAATCTACCCTTCAAGGCCATTACATAATTCATCCAATTTATCAAGGCCCGCTCTCCACTCCTATGAATAATGGCTAATCAATAGGAGTAATGATCATTAATAGTTTGCATTAGCTATAATCTCATATTGGTTTGGTTGAGTGAGCAGCTTAAATAGGCGTCTGAAAGTCGAGGAAAGTCCAAACACTCGCCGATGTGGTTCCACACAAAATGCAATGTCTGAACTCCTGTTTATATACAACGCAATTCGCACACTGTTAAAGGTAATATATGTTTATTTACATGACATTAATGCTCTTTACTTAATTCTCAATTTGCATATGTATTTGTTTTGCAATAAACAGATATAAATCTAGAGTGAATGAGAGCTCAGCAGTATAGAAACCATCCAGTGCTGGTGTAACCTCCCAGCATGCTCTGAGGCAATGTCGGAGACATAAGTTTACCTATGTTCTAATAAAATAATAGATGTTCCTTAGCATGTGCATTGTGCATGTTAATATTCACCCACCATGTGGTTGGCATTGTGGCGCCATGTGCATATTCGGTAACACCCACAATGCATTCTGTATGTGGTAAAACCAAGATGGCACCCACCAAAAAAATCTGCAATTCTTGTGAGATCATTATCTGCACCTGAATTCTTAACTTTGCGAAATCCCTGTCCATCACAGACTCAAACTGGAAGTTAACATCCTCACTAAGAATGAAGCCATGATGAAGCTGTTGACAGCGTCTGAATTTTCTTGATGTATTAGAGAACAAACACAACCATCCAGTTTTAAGTTTGTCTGTTAGAAAGAAGTAGGGAAGAATCTTAGATCTTTTGATTTTATTTTTACTTCTTTAACATTGCAACATACGATGAAAAGAATCTGGCATATTTACAGGAGTGATATTTATGAGTGTGCAATTTGGTGCAGCTTGACTGAATTAAAGGCAACTGTTGGGCCTTGGCAGAAGTTTACGCTCTGAGTGCCATTCTAGTTCAAGTTTTGTCAAGTGCGAGTTAGAACAGGATCAGGTGTTGGACGAGAATACAGGTCAGGTCATCTCAGCAGTGCAATAATTCAATTAAGTAAATGTATTAAAATCAACTACTCAAATTTGATAGTGTACGAAATACCATAGAACTCACAGGTACACACAATGCAGCGTTTGATAAACTAACACAAAAACTAATTAGTTTGTTAATTTTGGTGATTCGCTAACGATATAATCAGTGTTAAGTAGCTCTGACTGGCCGAGTCCATTCGTTTACGTTCAAGTTCCTTAACACGGACGCTCCAGCCGGTCAACAGGTCCTCGACAGTCAAGTGACAATGCAGCACTTTCAGTTTGCATTCAGTTTGATTACCAGAAACATGGAAACTTAATTGCACTCATTGTTATTCGTTGTCACTTCACTGGTCAACATGCTGCTGAATATCAATGGGCTCCTGATAAATCGTGTCTGTGCTCAGAGAAAGGCAGTTTCCCAATGTTGCTCCAAGGACACAAAAAATCACCCATTAGACTCTAACATGTGCTAAATGGAAATAACACTGTAGGTAGTTTGAAAGTAGGTGGTTGAGATTGTTCTGTAACAACTCATTTGTGATAAATTAGGGTCAATTTAGGTGTTGATTTCCTGTTTATTGTCTATTTTCTTTGGTCTTCATTATTTTTGCATTAATCTGTCAAGTTTCCTATAGTGCATAGAGAGGAGGGAATATTCCATTGTGATTGTGTTACCACAGTTACTTAGCAGACAAATAAAAAGACAACATGACTGTTAAACACTTATAGAATGACCTGATCCCACACGGAAATAATAAATCATCCTCTCCTGTGTTGTGATATTGTGAACTCTTTCAAAGCCAATAGTAGTTTCTAACATTTCACACATTTGAAGAGGGTTAAGATGAATGTGTTTCATTAATAATTCATTCTTATAGCATATCCTGTCTGTATGGTGCAGCAGACATAGCTCTTAAGCTGCCATGTTGCATGAACATAGAGAGACACATTCTCACATACTGATGCACTGCATGTGGATCAGGTTGCAACTCTCCTGGGTGATGATGTCAGTCAGTGTAGGAGATCACTGGGTGAAGAATCGGGGAGATGCAACATAACACTGGACAAGTCGAAAGTTACAGATTTCACCTCATGATAAAATATATAATTTAAGAATTTTAGAGCACGTACATCCACCAAGGGCCAAAAATTATACTACAGTGTGTCGAAATGTTAAAGAAAGTGATAAAATAAATTCCTGTATATTCACTCCTTCAACGCCAAAATCGAATGGGTTCTTTCCTCGCCCGTTTTCCATCATTTCACCAAGTTGCATTGCAATCTTTTCAGAATTCTTTGGGTAATTCTTTTGACAACAAAACAAACAAACAAACAAAAATATCTATATAAATTATACTTAAAGGGTGAGAAATATCCAACTCATATGGAGCTGGACAGGAGTCCTACTATTCAACCAGCATATGCATGGCAACAAATGCCTCTGCAGATTCCTTTTGAATGAGAATTTATTTTTAATTAAACGTATGTTAAGGGGTAAATTATGCCAGTTTGTTATAGCTCTGTTAATTTCTTTTTCAATGAGTTAGTCCTTTGCCTGGGTAATTCAATATGACCGTTACTGGCGAATCTGGTGTTGTGGTTACGTGTGGTATTGTGGTATACATTTTAAGTTAATGGTGCGACTGAACAATGAAGCCATGCTGTTCAAAACCACAAGATGGTAGGGTTCCTATCTTTTGTATTCGAAAAAAGTCATTTTTGTTCAATGGCAGGAAGTGGAGACTTGTCATCCATCTTTATTTAGACTAGGTGTTAGGGTTTTGTCAAACTTTCCTTAGAAAGAAAAATGCAAGTAACTTTTTATTTAGCCTTCCTTCTTGGTTAGTCAGCACTCTTTATTTTTAGAACAACTCTTTATGAACTCAACTGAAGCAATGCTTTGCTATTTTGAGTGCAGTCTAGCACATCTGAATATTCACCCACCTTGTGGTTGGCTAGCTGTAGCCTTTCACATATTACTGTGCCGCTGCATTCACAGATTTACTTAAGCAGCAAACACGCAAGGAAAAATAAAAATTATCTCAGCCACTTCCTAAAACCAGGGCAGCACATAGCAGCCACTTTGCAGGGATATATCAGGGATGATGCAGACCATCAGAGAAGCAGTCAAGTCTTTGGGCCAATGGTCCATGAGCTGTTTAATGAGGACTCTGGGATTCTCCCTCTACAGCTCAAAGGGCCATATGGCTTACAGCAGCTGCTCGCTATGACTGCTGATCGCATGTGGCGCTCACAGCTCAGGGCAATGGCAGCTATATCACCACTTTAATGTCGCTATACAATTAAGTGTTCTGAAAATATGCAAAACACTAACATTCAAAAGTCGGCGCATCATCAAACTTTTCTCTTCAACTACGTTTCCTCTCTTTGCTGCAGCGCGCTGTCTGATAGAAGTGGCTTTTTATTTCCTGCTTTGAGTTGCCGATGCTTCAAACAGCGACATGTTTGAACACAAACACTTTGCCATTAAGCGAAGTCCCCTGCACTAACAACAATTAACATCTTACTCTGCTTTGAGAATCATGGTGATTATATATAAAGTACAACAAAGGTTGTGAGTTGGTCATTATTGACACTAAATAATAAAAAGCAACACGATAAGAGTAATTACCACACAATCATGTTTCATTAAAACCAAGGTCCAATTACACAGCTGGAGGGCAGCCCCTGTTTAACAAACAGTAAGATTAAAGCAGAGACATTATGCAAAAGACAGGTAAACATGCAATAGATAACTTCGGCAGCTAGGGGTCTCCTAATTCAAACAATAATAAAAGACCTAGTTTGATGTCATGAAGCTGTGGGGGATCATGGAAGTTGTTGTCTTCACCACGATGATACCAATCTGATCTGATGCAAATCATGTTTATGGATTATATAATGTTTTAAAGTTGTATTCATGTTACGCCGCAAAATGAATAACCATGATTCATTACGAGTGACCAATACAAACATTTAAAGGAAGAAACAGCTGACTGGCTAACAGGCTAGCAATGTGTTGTTCCTTCCTCGTACGTTGTTTTTCCAAAGTTATAGCAGGGACAGGCAAAGCCATGGGTAAAGCATATATGGCACAATTAAAAGGCAACAAAAAAGTAAAATTTGGGATTTCTCTTTCAACATTGGACACCCTACCCAGTCGGGCAGCCTATGTGGTCTACGGATCGCCCCCACCCCTTGATCCACTGCCTTTGCTGCGGCCTCAGTGATCTTTCTGATGGCTCTCCTGTCGTGCTGCCCCTTGATTCCTAAGATCTCGAGTGCCCTGTGGAGCGACCTTAATGGGGTTTTATGGTCCCCCACCCCCTGCTTACAATTGCTTGCCAGCCCCTCATATTTGGCCCTCTTACTCTCAAAGGCCTCATCCATTCGGTCTTCCCAAGGAACAGTCAACCCTAACAGGACCACCTGCTTTGTTGTCCCTGACACCAGAACCATGTCTGGCCTGAGCGTGGTCACTGCGATGGCGTCTGGGAACTTGAGCTGTCTCCCTTGGTCGACCTTCAGCCGCCAGTCCCTTGCTCTTGCTTGACATGGGAGCTGTTGTAGCTTCTCCCTGGCTTTGGAAACATTTGGGATAATGTAATACACAAGTAAACAAAATGTATAACATAGGTCTAGTCGTTTTTAGACATTTTAATGAATTGTACATATATGTTTAAAAGGTTGTGTGGAATTCTCCAACAACATGCCAATCAAAGGAACATTTCTTTAGAACTGGCTTTGTATAATGTTTTGTACAATTAAACCTGTTCACCATTCCCCAAACTTGACAATGGTGGTGTAAATAATTGATGAAATGTGATGTTTGAGGCCTATCATGCAGTTTTGGGATTACCGCAGTGTTTTTGACCCACTTGTTTTTTTTGTGTAGCACAGTTTGAAGTGGTTGTCATTTTTCCAAACTGCATCAGATCTTTCTTCTTGTAGCCGGGGAGGACTTGTTAACAGTTGTTTCTGTACTGTTACGGTACTACAATGCTGTGACGACTGATGTCTCTGGTCTTTTTTTAATCTGAGGGTTTCTAGGTCATACAGCGAGCTCAGTTTTTCATCGGGACAGAAAATAAAAAGGTACACGCGCTACCTAATCAAGAACGCTATCATGCATCTTCAGTACAAAATACAAATTCAGCCCTCGCCACACGTACACAAAACAGGGCAGGCTGTTCAGCACAATGAGAATGTCATGGCTCACAAAGAGCAAAGTGCCCCATTTTCGTCAGCCAACTGTGGAATTGTAAGATATGAAATGAGACCCCTTCCCCCCCTCTCTTGTATCAATATAGTGCAATTATGGGCTACAGAGAAATTGCTCATGCAACCACGCAATCCATACTTCTGTCACTTGCCACATCTCAAATGCAATCAGAGACATAATAGAGAAAGCTAGATAGCGGCTCAAACATTGTGTGTCTCTCTCTCTCTAGAACAGAATCCAACAACTGCACTCGCTTAACACCACGAAGGACCCGATGCCCTTTACTGTATATGACCAGCCACAAAGGCTAATAGCCATAGTTAATGGCACTAATTTGGTGAAAAATATAGATTTTCTCGAACACACCACTGAGAGCTTCATTTTTCATGGTTCCTCAAAACTCATACACCGGCTGTGATGCAGTCAAGGCCTGATCAAAAACTTGGAGGGAGGTGAAATGGAGCAGAACTAAACATCTGGAAACTGCAAAGAATAGTTTCCTCAAGGTGCTCAGTATAACCACAGGAGGACAGGGCCAGCATGCTTGGTCTTTCCCTGGGAGCATAACTGTGATTAATGTCTGCTATTTAAATAAGTGGTTGTTTTGTCGCAAGGGGACACCAATTTAACTGTGCAAGGTATTTAACTAAGTCTGGTAATTTGTATCTCCATATTTTTTCAGTTTTGATGACTTCATGTGGGCTCTACTACCTGCAGTGTCTTCGCAGGTGAATCGTTTCCCACACCTCCAGTCATTCAACTCCACTCGACTGATGGATAATTCATCAATGCTAATTTGCTGGTTTAATTTGTTCAATGGGTTCATTAAGAAATTTAACTGCACAAATTGGCACTGACGTGCGACCCCTTGTCGTCAGAATGAATCATGGAGGCAGCAGGGGGACATTTTTAGACTGCTTTGATTTCTCATGACCTGGACACGGGGTCACACATTAAGTCAATCTTCTATTCCACATTTGATCAAACGAAGCGAATCCTCATTACTCACGGAGGCGTGATCATTTATTATCCAACTATAAAGAAATTTAATAAACATCAATTCTTACTTAAAATGATCTTTTCAAGGCATTTTTTCCATTTGAAACCTTGGTGATCACATTTCTTTAAATTTTATCTCGCACAATAAAAACATACAGAATGTGTTTTAAGCAACAACATTCTCAAGCAACACTCGTGCATATCTCTGCACCAGCAATAATAATATGTTGAATTTATAAATTACATGGTAACAATGAGACAAGTAGAATCAGGTCATTAAAAGTAGAACACACAATATAGTAGGATAACAGAAAAAATAAACACATGAAACATTATAAATAGGGGCAATAAAACCTTTTTTACTTATTATTTTCAGAAAGGACGTTCCACAGTTGGAGAAACTAGTAATTTTAAATAATTTCAATTAGTCTTGTGCTTTGATTGTTTAATTCCTCCTGCTTGCTTTTGCTTGCACTCTGTCAAGCAATTTGGGTTGCTACTGGTATATAATGTGCTACACAAACAAATTTGCCTTGACTCGCTGAATGTCCTGGAATCCTGTAATCCTAAAATTCTGATTTTGAGTTAGTCGCTGCATAACATTATCACTGATGGCCCAGTTTGCGTCGGCCTTATCCTCACATTTACAGCGAGTGCTTTGTAGGTCAGTGATGACGCTTTATAAATGAGACAGAACTAAGCTTTAAATTATAATTTGGGCAAACTGATAACATACTAAAAAAACTTGGTGTTTGAGTCTGCAAAGCTCAAGATAAGTTGACCAGGTCACCTAAGCCAAATGAAGTGACAAAAAGGTTGGTAATAGTTTTGAGAACATCCACTTACTATTTGCACTACCGCCTGGTCGTGTGGATATAAGGCAATAGATTTCTCTAGCAATGTCCTTTATATTTACACAGCCCTGGTTCTTTTGGGGAAAAAGATAACGTGGTAAGGTTGAAGAAGGAAACATTTATAACTGTGAGAGGAGAGATTTATATGAAAATAGGTTGACTGAACTGGCAGCCCAGTACAGAAGGTCTGACCTGCAGTACAAGTCAGATACTGTATGCTTTCTTTAGAGAAATCATACAAGTCACCCTACTAATGATTGGAAATGTCCCTCTACCAGAGCTCTATACAAAGAGCAGAGTTGCAATGGGTATATTGGTGGTTTAGGGTCCTGTCTTCATTGAAGTTAATTCCTAGGCAACACAAAACAAAATGTGAGGTCCCCCAAGGCCCCTTTCAAGGACCTTTGACCTTCAGCTCTTATGTGCTACTTCAGGCAAATATTGGGAATTGGATGATATGTAATTCTATATTTCTGTATCACCTTAGTATGTTTTTATTTTGTATTAAGTGATTGACTGCTGTAATCATCCTAGGTAAATAACTTTTGGTGTACATAAGATACTATCTGAAATTATCAAAAATGAAAGGCTGCAGAACCATTTAGAATCCCTGGCAAAGGTCAAACCTAAACTAGAATCTCTAGGTGTTTCAACTCTGCAGCTAACATTAGAAATGCCATCAAATCTGCTTTTATAATCTCAGGCCATTACCAGATTCCAAGCATTCATCTCACAGGAAGACAGTGAAATACTAATGCATACATTTAACTCCAGCAACCATGACAATTTTAGATCAGGGTTGGGGAACAATTATTATATCAAGGGGCATACAAAATGATTGAACACATATTTCACACAAACCTCTAATGTGAAGGCTAGAACTGCGTACGGGCAATCTGGTACCATATCAGTGATTCACTCTGCAGAGGTTCTTCAAGACAGATGCTTTTGAATAATTTCCCCTTTTCTGGTTCTAGTCGCTCCACAGAGGCAACAAAGCTCCTTCTACAAATTCTTCATTTGAATGAGGATTCACCTTCAGAGATATGAGCTCGCTCACCACAACCCTTGCATAACATTGACCCTGTCAGAACGTATCCTTGTGTATGCTGCTTGTTGTGCACACAAACTTAACTGATGAGCGTTTATTTTGTCCAAGCAAATTCGTTGGTGCAACTCATCCAATTTAGCTGCATGTTTCCAGCTGTAATGATGCATCAGTGTAGGGACTTGTCCTTTAACTCAACCAAAAAACTACTTGGCAGATTTATCACTCGTTATTAAGAGTATTGGTGTCTATGGTCCTTGAGTGCAGATACCAAAAGAAACACAAGGGAATCTGTCATAGGTTTATGGAAAGAACATATTAAAATGTTTTATGTTAAGCACTATAGTCTTTCCCCTTTTTCACTCCTAACAATTAGTTTTGCTTGGTGTCTAATGCAGGTAACGGTGTATCAGAGCCAGTCCTGATCTGTCCGGATTTCCTGTCTCATGAGTAATGTAAACCATTTGCCAGTGCTTTCAATAGAGTCCTCCCTCCTAGTAAACTGTTTGCTCAATCTGTGGGTGTAAACATATGTAGAACTATGCAGAAAATAATGGAGTACAAATAAACAAGGGATTATTGAATCAAAAATATTTTCTATGGAATCTTAAGTTGTAGAAAACAAAGTCTGTAGAATAAACCGTGGTTCTGCTGCCTGGTAATTGGTAATAGTTGATGATGCCATCATATATATATAATATATATAGTCTATTCAAACTACAAGTTTTACTGTTGTAATGGTTTTGCTTTTAGATTTCAGGTGGTCTCTTTGTACGCTGCTATGGGAACCATTTTGTTCAGAATTCTCTGTAGAAGAGAAGAATTCTTTATGCTGTGACCACTTTGCTCTTAGCCTGTCAAACCAACACAGAAACTTGTGGAGGGAAAGTGAAGGTGATGGATGTTGCTCACTATTATCTTGCAAAGTTTTGGCCGCTGCTGCCTTTTTTCACATGGTAATTTTCCTCTCTGATAAGTAGAAGGTGCAGAAGAAGAAAAGTGACTTTCCCCCACTCGCCCGCGGTTTCTCTGCAGACGCCAAAATCTGCTCTTAAGCATCTAAAAAGCAGGAGGCGACGACGGAATCTTGATGTAATGAAAATTCTGTCAATATGGGTGAAGGTGCTTTGTAAACTAGATTGCGCTGACAACTCAACTGTGACCAATTCAAAACTTCCACTATATTTCCCAGCACTCACAGAGATGGCAGCTGAGAACAGGAAGAAATGCTGCAGTTCTTTTCCCTAGAGAGTTGGTGTGGCTCGTACAGCATGTCACTGGGAAGAAAATGGTTTTAGTTGATTCAATTCCTTCTCTATATTAAAGGTGAGGTTGCTTGTTTCTTTCTGAAACACTTTTTTTATGTTTGTTGAAATGCTCTTCATGTCCTGAAAGCCATCAATAGATAAACCTATCTGGGGAAGAAGAGCAAAAAAATAAGATGGTGTCTGTGGCCCTCACAGGACTGGGATAAACATGATCTCAAATAAATGATAGGTCGTCGAATCTGTCTGTCACTAACCTGCCTGACTGCGCGCACCCTGCCCGCGCAAGTCTTCACAGACGTACGCCAACGGAGCCAAGATGATGGCCAGTCGTTAGCAAGCGAGAAAAGTCGACTTTGAGCAGTTGTCAGGCAGTGCATGTTAATGTGTTTTGGGGGTGTGGCTTTGATAAGAGGGCAGATGGGAGGGGGTGGGAAGCAACGATTGCATTTTTTTGTGTAGCCTAGCTTTTCCAGGATTACCAACCCTAGCTTTAAATGAAAGTGATGCATGCAATAACATCTACTCAGGATTTTTGCTTGAATTCAAAATGTATGTAAAGCCATTAGTACATTAGCCAACGTCTCACACGAGCATTAAAGGAAGTCACAGATGCAAAAGCCACAACGTAGCCGCAATTTTTCCATTAGTGTTTTCCATTAATGGGCTTGTGTGAGGTGTCTCGACAAACACACATAGCTTTTCTAAGATTTGAAATCCGTACAGTACATTTAGAATATATACACAGCTCAAAGATTTTAGGTCTTTACATCTTCACTCATCTGCACATCGGTCCACGCCCCTTGTTGTCTTTGGCAGTTCTGCTGCGCGACATCCCCCTGCAGATAGCAGGTGTCAGTTCTGATTGTCATGGAAAAGGGAAGATCTTACTCTACGGGCAGAGCCTCTCACTCGGAGTAGCTGGTCTCTCCAAGCCGCCCAGAGTTGTCATAGCCTACAGTACATCTCCTGCCTCCAGAGGGATCTAACTCTGGATAATCCCTCTCCACTTTATGATCTCTACCGCTCATCTACAATCAGACCTACAGTGTAACTCCAGGATATGTAGTCATTAGAATGAAGTGGGAGAAAGGTATGACCTTGACTAAATTGGCTATTTGCACACGTAATATGCCAAAAGCTACGGCGGCAACTCACTCAAATTAACAGTTACTCAGGCTCATATTGACCTGTGACAGGACCCTGCTATCTTCCTCTGTTTTTACTTTAAAACGCTGTGAGTGCAGCCAACCTCTTGCTGTCCCTGGATCCATGCCTGGAGGGAGAGGAGGGTCATGTCCTCCCTGACAGCAAGTGAGGTGAGAATGCCATCGCTTTAATTGTCCCCAGTTGTTCTTTTTGTACATTTCAGAACATTAATTAGAACTTCTGGTTTAAAGGCTGGCACTGGAGCAGTCGCTTCATTAGTACAGAACACTGAGCACACAATGAGACTGCCTCCTTTTTTTCCCTCTGCTGTTTGTCTTCTGTCTCTTAATTACAAACATAATGGACATGAGGGAATATCCGTTATGGTCCCACTGAAGCACGTTGTTTGTCTGAGGCGACCCGTGATCTGACTTGTTTTGAAGCACACATTTGAAGACAGGTAAAGTGTCACATTCAGCAGAGCAGCGATCCCACCTCTGATCTGCAGGTTTAATGTTGTCCCCTCCTGGCAAACACACTTATTTAATTTGTGTAACCCTGTGTTTGCAGCTACATGCATCAGTGTGATTGGCAACCTCAACAAAGCTTAGCACACTTCCTGTTGCCTCCATGTCTATGGATGTTAAAGTCAGAGAAATGTGAACGAAACACAAGCTGCTTCTTTTGTCTGTTCCACTGGAGGAGCCTCTGAAAGATGTTTTTCTCAAGCCGTAGTCATATCTTTGAGAGTCCAGGTGCGCATACTGTGTACCCCAGTGTCTGCTTGGGTAAGCTGTGTTGGTTATTGAGCATATGGCTGTCACTCATTCTGAAATGTTGCACAACACTGGATGCTGCAGGTGGCCAAGGTTTGCTATCAGTCCAAAGAGACATATTTATTTCACAGGGATACTTTAAAATTATAGCTCAAAGTATTCTTTTAACCCCATTAGTAAGACGAGCTGGGGCTTGGAGGCAACACATTTAGCATGAGGACTGTAACAGTGGGGAGACATTAAGCTCGATGGTCTCTAAAGTTTGCAAAGATCTGGCCACCAGCTCCAAAGCTCAGTCACCATTAATTTGTGGTTTTATGGAGAGTTGCATGCTATAATTATCTGTTGTTGAAAACGCAGCTGGTCTTCTTGAGGAGGCACAGAGGTGGTGGACAAAAAAAGATTAAGAACTGTTTTTTCAAGATATAGTTTTCACTCTTTTCACTCTGCGCGTACTTTAGAAACCACAAAGGCCAAATTGAAATGAGACAGTCTGGTCAACAGAGGATTTGGTTGATAGGATGTCTTTGATAAGGAATGGTAGAACACACTTCTCTGCCCCTTAATTGGGATACGGCTAATGTGTGTTTAATATGTGAACTTTAGATGTATTGTTAGGCAGATGCTTGAAGATAGGAGGAGTGCAGGCTAGTTCCTTTGCTTCCAGTCTATACGAGCTTAGTAAATCCCATTCTTCCAGCTTCATGTTTAAGAAATGATATTTTGGAAAATAGTTACACCAAGTTAATACCACAGTCATATTTGTCCATTCAATTTGAAGCTACAGCTAGGAGTCAGATAGCAAATGTTACCTGCTCTCTGTTTCCAGCCCTATGATAAGCTAAGCTGACAGGCTGCTGGGTGTAAGGTTGCACAATCTTACAGGTTATGCTTATTTCCATCCTTTTTGGAAATAAATTGCAAATCTAAGGGTGAGTGATAAAAAAAAAAAAGAGATTTCAGAAATACAGGAAGAAATGGTGAAAGGTATTACCAATGAGATGTTTGTGTGTACAAGGCCAACTTCCATCTGCCCCTGGTCTCTTTCTAGTCGGGGAGGAATTTGAGACGACAAATAATATCCATCAACAAATCAAAAGTGTGTTTGAGGTCTGTTTGGCTAAATACACGTCTTTTATTTTTTACATGGAGACAAGATCCTATGAGCACAGTGTGAGTGATAGAACGTTTATTGCAAAGGAAATCTGAATGATCCACACCAGAGTCTTTCCTTTTGATATGCGTTTTTGAGTGAAAGCTGCATCTGGAACCAGCACACGTCACGTTTTGTTTACACCAAAATTAGAGCCAGAGGGGCTGAGGTTGGAGATGAGCTGCTCAACTGTCTGTATGTGTTCTATATGTGTTTAAAATTTTTAAATGAAGGCAGGATCATGCAGTCAAAATGCATACTGGCCCTCTCGATGAGGGATAAATGAAACTAAGGTCCAGTTCTCATGTAAACACCAGGGTGGATAGAAAAGTCTGTTTCCTTCTCCGTGCTGTGACGTCTTTCAGACCACAGACACTGAACACCGGACCACCCTGTTGCTGCGATCACTAGCACAGTGGTTATGCCTTATTTTTATACATTCTATAGGCTACACAGCACAGAGCAGCTATGCTGTTCAGCCACCATGCATCCCCCCCCCCCCCCCTGAGTGTGTGCCAACACATATTTACTGAGCCAAGCATTTCAAACACCCACGGATAAGATGCAATAGGTTCAAGTCTGCTCAGCAGCTACCTGTATATTTTTTCATTGGCGTCCAGTAGACTGCATAGCGTTATTCAGCTGTAATCCTGGTTGTGTGTTTAGGGGAAGATTAATTATAAAAAATGTTGCTTGCACCACTGAGAGAAATTGTTGCTTAATGAATTTATATTGTTTTTCTTTTCTTTTACTTTAAACAATGAAAAATAACGGCCACTCAAACCTTTTTGCACAAGCTAAACATAAACTTCTTGAATGATAATCTATTGCACTTTCCTTGATTTGTTTGTTTATTTACCAATAGGTTGACACAAAAAGTAACAAACTGATTTGCACCAACCTTGGTGGAGGGAAGAATAACATTTTGGTTCAGATCCGGTTACAAGGGGAAGATCTAGTGATTTTAGATGTTTTAATCACATTCCTCAGATAGTAAGATATTTCAACCTTTTTTCTCAAATAAAATGTGTTGATCTTGATGTAAAAAAACACACACACACACAAATACATGTATATACATCCACACATCCACATACTAATACTGTACCATTCTTGTTATCTTACATCATTAGATAAATCTATTAATGAATTGTAAGATCTTTCGTTTAGGACAAATTGAGCATTGTAAAATAAACATTACAGAAATTCACTTTTGTCTTATAGGTCCCTCTCATGGTATTGATTTTCTCATCTAACTCTGGAAAGAAATCTAATAAGCTAAATGTTGGGCTATTAAAACTGTAGATCTTCTCCGCATCACTGTGTGAATAAAAGCAGACAGATCCGAGCAGAGAGCCTGAACTCTGCGAACAGTTGAAATGTGACTCAAAGTAGGTCTGGTGTAACGTCACTGTCTGGCAGCGGAAAGGAAGAGGAACGCCTCCATAAATCTGGGGGAAACGCTGGGAGAGGAGCAGATTATGAGGCCGTAACACGGGCCCGTCAGTGCATTTAAGTGTTAATTATTCATTTTTCTTCCCTCCATAAATTTTAACTGCAAGCTTTTGTGATTAAAACAAAATATCTCCATGCGAATTTCCTTTGGGAACCGGCATCCTTTAAGCCCTTTAAAGAATCGTGAATAATGGCGGTGCTCTCACAAAAAAACACAATCCCTGGAGGATCTCGTCTATTTTTCACTCTTCACCACCCTCTGCAGATGAGCTGTTGTGTTGAAGTGAAGTCCATTTGTTGCCCAGAAAGAGAGCGAGCCAACCAATCCCCGGACACATAAAATACACAACAACTGAGGAGTTTGCGGTTATAAAATGTGCTACCGCCTGTGGGAGCTCTAATTGCCTAATGATTTAGTTAGTGTACATTATATGGTCTCCATCAGGTGGAGGTGTATAGACAGTAATTTCCTCTTAATTCGTTTAGAGGATGGTTAATTTGATGGGTATTCAAAGACAGTAATAATCGCTTTATCCTTCACAAAGCTAATCTCCAACAAATAACCCCCCCCCCTACACACACACACACACACACACACACACACACACTGCTCGAACAGAAATGACTCATAAAAATTCTGCGCCACTTGATGAGCAGCTCACATTCGCGTGTCCTTAGATTCCATTGTATTTGTATTCACAGCCGCGCGTCCACTGCTCAGTCAGAGGGGACCTAAGTTTCTCCTCTTTGTCCATCGGCAGCTGCCACTAGATGTCACAATGTTAACACCGGGCAATGCTACCTCGCCCGGCGCCGAAAATAACCAGCCCTGAATCATCAGTATTGTTATGTAAATGCCGCTGAAGGTAAAACACCGTGGACCTTGCTCTCTTTCCTAAAGCCCTCCCTCCTACCTGCCTCTCCCTTTCCTCTTGAGCCGAGCCAGCGAGATCCCCCGTTTTTTTAAATAGTCGGACACACGCTGTGCAGATCAGCTGTAACAACAGAAATCATGGGACGGAGCAAAGCATTTCCTCCAGATATTGTTACATGCAATCAAGCGATCATACATGAATACCGTGATGCCCCCAGTGTGAGGATGCATGTCGTACATCTCCAAAGAGGAAAACTGTATCAAACGATGTCTCTGCAGCCTAAAGACTTCATGTCAAACGCCCAAATGAGGCTTTGATGAATGACCCCGGGGAGTTAAAACATCTTGCTGCTGTTCTGACATAAACAGAAAGATGCTGCGACGCCACTGAAGCAAACCGCTACTAATTAGTTTGATGCTGCGGAGGGGATTGTTTGTGGATTAAGCTCGCATGCGACAAGAGATGTTCCCTTTTTTAAACACATGCATTGAGAGAAACAGAGATCCCCCCCTTTGGTCCACATGGATTTTGGTCGAGCCTACCCTGCACTGAATTCCATGTGGACGTCTTCCTCAGAACTTGGCCACATTTCCATAACTTTTATTTTCCCTGCCTGTGCCTGGGTTTGCACTGACCCTGCACGTCCGTTGGGATCTTTGATTATTCGTACACTGAGACCTGAATGCAAAAGCAGTTTCTTTTGATTGAGAGGCTGCACAGAACTACAGTGTGTGCGAGGCAACATGGACAGTTTCAAGGTCCCTTTTCTTGCAGGGAGATGTTGATGCAGTCCTATTTGCCTATTAAATCCAGAGGTGGCAGCTTTGAAGATGGGATCACTGCTGGATGGAAATCTCCCGCTTTGCATGCAGTCACGCTATGCATGCAGGACAGTAATGTATGGATGGTCGAGTCTGTCGTGGTGAAGAAGGGAGGAGTTCAAAAGCAAGAGGGCTGTGTTGTGTGTGTGTGTGTGTGTGTGTGTCCTAGTTTGAAGGTTGGGCGTGCATGATGTGTTGCTTGTGTGCCGGTGAGCATCCGGCCCGTAGCCGCCAAACGCTGGTAACCTAATTTCACATTTTGATTTTTGCAGTTGTGTCGGTCAGAAAATAGCTTCAATGCTGCTGCTGTGTGCCTCAGGGACGATATTATAGCTCCTCATATCACATCACCTGATATGAAGGCTGCCATTTGTTTGTGCAAAATGTTTAACGTGATTTGATATATTTCGGGGGGAGTTTTAGAAATGTCACTTTCTATGGAAGCCAGTGGAGGAAACAATACATTCACATTTCTACTAAAGGTAACACAAAAGTATGATGGGCAAAGAAAAAAAAAATACATTGCATGGTTATATTTCTGACTATTAGTCTATTATTATTATTCAATTATTAAAATGTACACTCTGAATGTAGTAACAATACTACTTTATGTAGTCGCATCTTATTTAGAAAACGTTGAATATTTTAGTCTAGTTTTATTCATAGGGTTAAATTGAACCTTTCAGTTAATCTAGTGTTGGTTTGTGGGATTTTTTTATCATTATTGCTTCTGTTCTGATGAGGCAATGCATTATATTTATTTATTTTTCCCAGTCTAACCCAAATATCAGCTCATTTCCTCCCCCCCCGAGCCCTGTTGTTGTTGTTGTTGTCATTGTTAACCACTGGTAAGTTGCAGCGAGTCCTCACTGTGCTCCATGCTGTGCTCATTGCATGCTGCCACTCGGTGAATTCCTGATGTGGCTTCTATGTGCCCACAGCACAGGAAACAACTCTGCTGCACTAAAAGACAAAAACAAAATGCAATCTATAATATTTTTGTCTCTTTTTGCTTTCAGCTTTTTCATCAATGATTTTGCCTCTCGATAAAGTCCCAGTTACTGTTTAATGACTTTGGTGCTGCCTCGTTATTGTCTTGTCTTAATCATGGAAAAACGGTAATTTGTAAAAATGTGGACGTAATATTCTTGTCAACAAAATTAGTACTGTACCAGAGTTACTTTCCTCCATTAGTGAAAGTGAATGGACCTAATGTGTGGTAATACTTGTTTTAAGTCTTTCTACAGACAAACACAAAACTGACACATTTAAATGTATTTTGTCACGGTTAAAGAATTTTTCTATTCTTATCAACTAAACACAAAACATTATTAAATATTATTTATAAAAAATATATATTTTGATTCCCTACAACACAATTTGCATTTGAGATAATGTGTATTTGTACTTTTGCAGGTAAACACAATACCCCTAAACCAAAACTCATTAAATGAAACTTTTTTTATGCTCCATATGTGAGAAAGGCTCTAGAGTTGCAAATTACCCGTCACAGATAAAGATACGGTGAAAATGTAGCATGATTTTTATTAATATTCATGTAATTAATTATATAACAGATAATGGATTATTACTTGAACATATTCACAGTTCACTTTGCTGTACAGGCCGCCTGAACCCGTTCTAATTTTAATGTCTGTATCACTAATGAAAAAGTATTCTCCATGATATAGCATTTTAAATGGACCTGACCGAATAGGAAATGAACCACATCCATCTTTGTGACACTGCTTCGCAGGGTACTTTCCTCCAGAACCATCTCGAGATGACCTTGCTATTTTAGGCTTTTCTTTTGGTGGATGCACTGTCTTAAAGCTGGAGGAGGGTTCATTTAATCACCCGCGATCCTGAAAGAAAGATAACAAAAACACAGTTCATGTTGTATCTGCATGACGCTGATGCAATTTTAAACTGACTGATATCATCAAAAAGCAAATTATAGAATTATTTAAACATTTTCTCACTCGGTTACAGATTTGTGGATGTGCACCCTTTGTACCGCGGTGTAAAGAAAATTGGGCTCAGTTAATGTGTTTGTTGCAGCACCAATGATTGCACTGCATTATCATCATTCTCATTGTCATACTAAATGTGATCGTGAGAGTTTAAGAAAAAACCAGATCAACGTAAACAGACTAGCTGGATTTGCATGAGTTTAAAGATTCTCGTTGCTCTGCATTATCTCTGAATACTCTTCCTGAGCTCTTCTTTGACTTTACCATCACTTTGTCGGGCGGGGGGGGGGTTTGACCCCCTGGATGACAGTACAAATCTCCCTCCTTCCTTTTCCTCCTTAAATGTAACCTGTACACTAGCCTTTTCCCTGATTCCGTGCAGCCCAGGATATTTTGCCATCTCTCTAACCATCCCTCAGGTGGAGGGAACACGTTCGTTCACTAAATCATATTCTGAAGGCAGAAGTCATACAAGGTAACATCTGTGTTTTCCTTTTTTCATTACTGTTACTGAACATGTTCATGTGCGAGCATATGTTGCCAAGATTACGGAATACATTGGATAAAGGTCTGGGGATATTTTCATGTTTTGTCAAAAGATACATGAAATATGAATGAATGAATATGAACTAATTTGGCTCTACACTTATCATAGGGCTCCATTTTTGTATACAAACTATTAAAGGCATCAGAGAGCACTGACATATTTTATTGTGATAAACATGTACACTGTAGATTATGATAAGTCTGTACCATAAACACTGTCCTTAATAATACACCATTTAATACCATGTATATCTGAAAATGTACAATTTACCAGCCTCTAATTGGTTTAAAACGTCCTCTTATTTTAAAGATGTTCATCTTCAGGATGCATTGATGCAGCTAAGTGCCACAGATTGGTGGCGTCATTGGAAACTATATGTTCAGGTGTTTACACAGAATTTGTTGACATTAGGCCTTTGCACATGAACGGGGACGTGAGTAAATGTCCCGAAAGAGTGAATCATTCTAAACTTCGGACCATTTGTGTAAAGCGCGATTTCTAAGCATCAAAAGAAAATCCTGCCTCAGGAAAAACATAGATGGGATCTACATCAAGCAATGATGATCTAGTCCTTTAATTAAAAATTGATGAACTACCTGGGTTAAACATTGACAAGAGAAGAGAACTCTGATGTCCATTGGACAGTTTGAAGAACTGCTGCAACAGATGGCGCCAAGAGCAGAGTTTCATTTTTGAGTATTTAACTTGATGAAGCTCCCATTTGTAGCTGTTTGCATTCGGTTCATTCATTTTCTTTTCAGCAGTTGTGTCGTCTGTTGCTTGATCCGAGCATATCCTTTTAATGTCAAAAAAAAAAAAATCGGGCAACTGCTACAGACAAATATTCAAATACAAAGATGTATGAACTGTTTATAGTGTTTTAAAAATCGCTCTCTCTCGCTCTCTCTCTTGCCCTCTCTCTCTCTCTCGCTCTCTCTCTCTCTCTCCTGCCTCCTCAATGTTAAGCCGATCCATCTGTTAAGCACTGCTATCTCCAAAAGCCACATACTGCAGTGGATGTCAAGAACAGAGGGAGTTGCCGAGGTTCATCACTGAATCCAATTATTTTCCAGAAGCCCAAAACAACCTGAATGTTGTTGATAGATGCATGTATATACCACATCCATATTCATGTCGTTAATAAGCAATATCCCCCCTTAAGCGACGTACAAATTAAGAGATATCCACTCGCATTCTAAAAAAGCCTCAAAATGTTTTTCTCTATCGTTTACCCAGACCATAACAGGTTTCCACAAGAGACACTTGTCCTGCAGGGACAAAGACTGAGATATTCCCCTGCAGCCATTAGACTTAAAAAAGACCTTGTTTTGGTTAGTTTGGTATGAAATTCAAAGGAGCCTCAAAGACACAGTGGTAAATAGTTGACACTGAAACGCTTTGCTTTTTTTTTCATGAATATTGTTTTGCTCACGTGGAGTTTGTGGAAACGTAGGGAATGTAATATGTTAATTTCAAATTTGCAAATGCAGAAAACCAAACAGCCCAAAATACAACAACAACAACACTTATCAACATTTATAATTTCTTCCTAATCTTTACAGAAATACGACACACTAATGGTCGACACACTTGAGAAGTAAGTCATGTATTTTAAATTCATGAAAACAATCAACGTGCAACCTCTCGTTGGTTCTGCACACAGCTACATCGGCTCTTCACAGAATACTGATCAGTGTTGGACAGAGTTTTACAGTGGATCACAGGAGATGTGAACAAAATCTGGAATGGCTTGTTCGGGATTTGACTAAATAATAATGCATAAAGAAGATTCTATAGATATGATGGTCTTTTAAAATCTGAAAATAAAAGTCAGAGGAACGGGTCTGATATATGTATGCAGGACAGACCAGGATGTGTTGTGTTCAGTAAAAGTAATTCAGTTAAGTTGTAAATTAAAATTTTTGATTATCATTTGATATTGGTCCATTCACCTTTCACTACATTAGGTCACTGCAGTGGATTTAAAGACTATACTCGCACTAAATTATATGCATGTATTAGTCTAATGTGGTAGTAAAGTTTATTAAATAACACACTTGCCAAGTGCTATTACTAGACTCAGATACACAATGATGTGAATCTGACTGGCAAGCTAGCAGAGTATTCAGAGCTTTTTCTTGAATGAGGGTCAATACAGCAAAGTAAAAATACTCAAGTACAAATATTGCATGAAAAACTCATTATTATTATTAGCAGCAATTATTAATGTATAAGTACTGAGTGGTACATATATGACACCATTATATTATTAATACTGAAGCGTCAGTGTGTAAGCAGCGTTACTTGTTTACAAGTGGAGATGGTGTGAACTACAGTTTAAAGGGACATCAGAAAAATCTGAGATGTCTTGAGAAGATTTGTAGGAAACTGTTTTTTTTTGCCTTGTTCATTTTTTGATTTTTGGTGAGATATTGCATCATTTAAACTTGAACCAAGTGAGAGGTACAGAGGAAATTAAATTTGTTAAATTTACCATTTTGTACAATCGTCTTAAAACTAACTAGTAACTGAAGAAAGTAGGAAGAAATAGTGAAGTAAAAGTACAAAGGATAAAATGGAAATACTTGAGTAAAGTACAAGGACTTCAAACAGTTATTTAAATACAGTATCTGAGTACATTTACTCTCTTGAAGCCAGACAGTACAGCTGTGCTAACTGGTCCTGATAATGGTGACTCTGTAGCCATTGTACACCTATATGAGTCTGTGGGGATGTGGCAGGGCTGATGAGATAAAGAGGTGGTGGTGGAGCACTAAATCCTAATCTGCCCTAGGGTCCCGAAATGGCTGGAGCCGGCCCTGAAGGTGTGCTTTAAAGATTAAATCCTCTCATTCTGTCAGTATGCATTATGATTTTGTCCTTCTCCTGCAGTGATGAAATACACATTACATACACATTACATTACATCTCAGAGGTCTTGTGCTTTGAAGTCATTTAAACACAGCTACAAGTACGACTACGAAGGTGGATCCCATTAGGTTAGTAGCCAAACCATTAAGTATTTGTCAGTTTTGAATAAGGTCTGACAACGTGTTTTGATTTGAGCTGTTAAACAATATGATAACACTAATGGAGCAACTTATTTGTCTGCAAAACGTGTAATATACTAAGCAAAATATCACTGGCTATGCCAAAGAGACAGGTTGCAAATAACAGCTTATGACACGATATATACTGTATAAGAATGTCTCGAACGTTTTTCACTACTGTATATCCTGTTTAATGCTCTCAACACCTCGTCTCCATATTTAAAAGAGATCATGGCTCACAAAGACATTTCAGAGTGACCCTGCCTTGAACTCAAACTGAAGCATATGGTTCAACCCTGAATTATGCATGGCTAAATCCTCCTTCTTTGAGAGGGAATGAGCACAGAGTGTTATTTTAGTAAAAGGTGACCTCTTTAGCGATGAGAACAGTGATGTGCATCAGGAAGACTTTGGCCTATAAATGTAACCGCCCCTAATTTGATTTCCATCTCATTTATGTTTTACTTTTTGACAAAGCTCGTGTGAGTTCAACACTGTCGTTGATGTTTTTTTTTCTTTTTTCATATCAGATTGGCATCACTATTTGGATTTAACCACGTTGTGACAGACTGATTTAAATATCTCCTTTTCAAAATTTTGCAGATGAAGAGTGGGCTGCTGTCCTTTGAAATTCTGAGGTGATGTCAAGGGAATTCGAAGCAATTCAAGATGGAATAGAATGCATTGAATGTCTTCAGCGATCCACCGAGCAATCGCTTCAAGACACTACAGACTGCTGCTGAGCAGTGCAGCAAAAAAAGGCTCCATGATTAAATTATGCTGAGTAAAACACAGATTGTTGTGGAGGCCACATAAATACAGACTAGCAGTGAACAGGTCAAGATACAAGTCATCTTTATTTGTAGGTTGAGCTTTATTTATATTGCATTTAATATAAATACACGGCTGCCTTCATACACACAGGCATTAAGCATATAAACAAATAAAGAATACATTACAATATTAAACACAGGTCATTGAGGGACAAACAAGAGTAAAAACAAGCACAACATAAGACTCGCCCATACTGTCGAGGTATAGAGGACGCTTCAAACTACCTAAATTTGCAGCAAATCTGACAGATTGGGGAAGATGATTCCCCAGTGTTGGGGCTAACACTGTAACCGTGCTGTGATATTCTCATGTATTGCAGTGGGACATGAGAAATGGCAGAGATTTGAGGATTGTACAGTGGCTGCGAAGTGAAATAAGGAATAAAAAGATCACAGTCGTCATACAGTGCCTTTTATGTAATCAACAGAATCTCAGTGTATCCTCAATTTTATAGGAAGCCAATGGAGGAATGCAAGAATAGGTTTAAGGGGGGCCAGATACTTGTGTATAACCTGGCAGCTTCTGAAGCAACTTTCAATAACTTAGAGCAGCTTGACTGAGGCCCAGATAGATGGAATGACAATAACCAAGACAGGAGAAAACAAGTAACAAGTAAATCAGCCACAGCAAAACGTAAAAAGAATAGGACATGCAATAACACTTTTATTTCCCACTAACAAGATATGATTGTAAAATTCATAGTATCACACAAGCTGTATATTTTACATCAGCTTGTTCCAGCTCTTCATTTATGTTACATGTTACAATGAATTAAATATTGAAACCAAAAACTTGATATACTTTTTGAGTTTAAAATTAAGTTGTGTGTTAAATCTTTGTTTGAACAGTGTGAGTTATGATGCGCTGTGGTTTGAAGTCGAATTTTCATTTGTAGCAGCACTAGAAGCTCACTGTTGAGTTTCCAGCTCTACTTATTTTGAATGAATAAATACATAATGTTGAAAAAAAACCCAGAAATCTGTTGATTCCCCTTTTTGTAGGCACTGTATGCATTTTCTGAAGAGTATCTACAATACAGACAATCACACAATTCAAGCAGCACAATTAATTTATTTTTTGAAGTCCAGCGGGTCTGAAATGCAATTCCCAGTGTATATAAACACGTCTGCTTCCCAGCTGTTTACATATTCAACAATGCACAATAATTTAAAGTCAACCAGTCTGTGAAGAACATCAGCCAGCCATGAATTAATTAAGGCTTTCTGCTCTGATAAGTACCAGCCAAGAAGAGAGAGGCTGCTGTGTTGAGTCGTACAACAGTGTATAATCGTTAACTCTGTGCTGAGGGGAGCTTTACTCATCGAATCGGCCCTCTCAAAAAATGCGTGAACCACTGGCAGAATATGCAATGCGCGTCATGTCTGATCAGAAAGCAGTGGATTGTGAATTCCAGCGCATCAGGGATGTCGTTTGAACTGTTTTCATATTCGCTGTAACAAATATGAATTAATTTCTAGGAATCCATGCTTGTAATTGATAACTGTTTAAGTCTGCTATCTGTCAAATCAACATGTTCTGCTTGGTTGAATCAAACTGAGTAATTCTTCATAAAACACGTATAAGGCAATTCCACTGCAGGTTGAAATATATTCTCACAACCTCTACTTTAAAAAAAATCTGGTTTGCAAAGTAGCATTGGCTGGAACAACACTCTCCCATTCAGTGCAGAGAAATCCAAATGCTCATGCCCCCGAGCACTTGCTTGCAGCATGTTCATTAGCCTATATAACGTTAACCAACAGCAATATTTTAATATTTGCAAACAATTTAGTGGATTTGGCTGCAAAACCAGTGAACCACCAATGAAAGATGCACTGTAGCTATAAAGTCTTAAAAAGAATCGATTAGCATTTTGGGAGAAACCCATATTTGCTTGAGTTAGATAAGAATATTGATAGAGGATATAGGACAGATAGATGTTTATCCAATAGACAGTTACATTAAAGAAGCTCATTATAAAGAGTGGAAACAGGAAAACAGTCTTGGTCTGTCTGATGCATCGGTTTTACCTCAGATTATGTGCCATACTATATTTAACTGCTTGCCTAGAAATAGTCCAGCACATATACACTGTAAAACTTCAACTTGTCATTTTTATTGTCTAATAATTAAACAAATGAAGTATGTTAACATACAGTATGTGTTAACTAGTGAGCTTTAAAGACAGACACACCTTTGGACAAATCTATCCAAAGGTATGTCTGCCTTGTATGTGCATGAGTATTGTGCATACCTCTGCCTCCAGATTTTTATTTGGATCAACACCAAGTTGATTCAATTAAACTGATTAATTTGTAATTAAACTGATTTATTTTCATCCAGATCCATGAATTATTCTGAGAAATCAAGGAAAACGTTGAAAAGTGAACACATTTCTTTTTGATCTGCGCCTGATCCAGATCCACATCAAAATGTAATGGGTTGTTCCCTGAACCATATCACATCCTTGGAAATCTGTCTTGTAGTTATGGTGTAACAATCTTTGAAATAATGGTAAGAGATTCTCTTACTACCTCACTAGAACTTTCTCCCTCTCTGTGTCTCTCTCTCTCTCTCTCTCTCTCTCTCTCTCTCTCTCTCTCTCTCTGTATATGTGTGAACATGCATGTGAGTTGGGGCGGGGGAGTGCAAAAGACTCTGTCCTTGAGACTAATCTTGCTTGTGCGCAAAATGGCTCACTTTATCAACGTAGTGGCAGCCTGGAGTCTGTCTGGAGTCTGGAGGCAGCAGCAGCAGCAGCAGCAGCGATGCTTTCCTTGTGACAGCTCACAAAGAGCAACCAGACAATCACCTTCCACAGGCTCACCGTGTGCCGAGCAAGGACAAGGAGGGACTATTTATGTTCGGCTACAGCTCATCTGACTCTGATCCGTCACGTGAATGACTCGTATCAATAGGAATCGTTTTAAAGGCAGCAAAGGTTACTCGCTATGTTCCGATGATTGATGAGTTTTTGAGGGAAGTTGGAGCCCACATTCTCGCAGGTTTCGCATCGATCTGTTTTGCTGCTCTGCATTGATCTGCATTAGAGAATAACACCGGCTGTTTCGCTTTCTCACTGAGAGTCAGATGAGAAGACGACTGGCATAAAGACACTTCCAGGGTGAAAGGGGCGAGCCAGGGTCTGTCCAAATTCAAAACAAAAAGCCCCGATATCAGCAAAACTAAAGCTCACGAATTAACACATAATGTTGCGTTACAAAATATTCACTGATGCTAAGCTAACTGTCTCTTCAGCTTCACGTTTATCAGATGTATATCAGAGTGTTAATAATCTTCAGAATTTGGGCATTGGCAGTTTTTCGGCACAGGCAAATCTTAGTCACAGATATGTTTTGAGTACAGGCACATTTTGGCCACAGGCATGTTTTGGCTACAAACACATTTTGGGCATTGGCAGGTTTCAGGCACAGGCAAATCTTAGGTACAGTTTCGTTTTGGGTACAGGCAAATTTTTGGTTCAGGCCCATTTTGAGTCCAGCCAGGTTTTGGACACAGGCCTTTCTTCAGACCTGAGGAACGGGCCTGTGCCTGAAACATTACCTAGGAGGTGGTGTGCAGACAATGTCTTCAGTGTCATCAGTCTTCTAATCTAAATCTCAACAAGTAGCAAAAATATAGTATTTACCAGCTGGTGCTGCACAGATTTCTAGACCATACACAGCCTTGAATACGATCATATGTGATCCACCCATCTGATGGTTCAGTTAATTAAGACAATACTTGCCCTCCTCTGTCACAATGGGTCCCTGTAAAGACAGTCATTTTCTCTTTGCCCTCGCCCAGCTATAACATTTGTGCTGGTTGGAGATCCTGGGAACCAGCCTGAGGCCAAAAACAGCTGTTTTCCGCGCTTGACCAACCAGCCCTCAGCCCTCAGCGCCTACATACAGCACGATGACTATGTCTCGACAGCTTCTGTGTAGGTTTAAACTGCATTAACTCCCAATCATTTACATTTTTCTTGCCACAATAGTTTGAAGGTATAACAGTAGATTTTTAAGGACCAATGATAAGTTTGTAATGTCAGGCTTCTGGTAGATATTATAAAATGTATTAAATTCTTATGTTTCAGTTTTTTTGTGTTTGATTTCCCCTCATTTGCCAAAGTGTTTGAAAGGTTTGTGTCTGTGCCTTTAAAAGCGAAGCCTGCATTTATAAGGCTGATTTTGTTTGCAGCTTAGACAAGTCATTAGCCTCTCTGTGTCTTACACCGGGAGGCTAAATTGGGTTAAGGAAAACACACACTCACACACACACACACACACACAAACCAGGATGAAAAAAAAACAAAGTGGAGGGCAGCCTTTAAATCAGGTCATCACCAAGGCAGAGTATGCGTGAGATGTGCCTTTGGTGCAGATTGCACTCCACTGGCCTGTATCCCATAACAACCATCTTCTAAAGGCTGCAGTCAAGAGCTCAGCATGGACACCCCCATGGTCACCCTTCATAACCCCTTTTTGAGGTGAAAAGAGGGTTTTGATCAAGGGACCTGCCACCCCCCCCAACCCGTGGTCAAACGCAGACTGCGTGTTTCTTCATGTCCCCCAGCTCCGTGTCCCTTTTGAAGACCGATCCCAATTACACAGCACGGAAGCTGGATAGATGGAAGGTGGCTCCATATTGAATCTAAAAGCTTTTTTAAAATTTCTTTATTTCTGACCCCTGCTGTAATTGCATCAGTATCATATTCATAATTGTAATCTTCTTTCAATAAGTAAGCTTCTCTTTTTTCTAACACAACGCTATTGGTAGAAATCAGATCAAATCAAATTCCATTTAAAGAGCAAAACAGGTTTCCAGAGACGATCAGGTTGACATTCATCTGGTGTTTGTTTAGCTGATGTTATTTGTTGGATTCCAGGCTGCGTATCGTGGCCTCTGGTGTGTTGGTGGAACAATCGGGGGACTGTTCGAAGCTCGAACATCTGTTGTGAACAAATCAACGTCATCATTACCGCTGTGCACTATTTACAATAGCTTTGCTTCCTTTGTGTAACCACTCACAAACTGTTCCTCACTTTGATCCATATGTGATACATTCAGTATAATGTTCAGAAACCCTCGGAGGTGGAACTCGGGTTATAATTTACTTCTTCAGGTATATTGCTACCACAATCTTCCCACTTTAATTTATGTTGCACATGAATCCTCTCTCTCGAAGCCGATTGTACAGTTTCACTGAAAATAAAAAATGGAATTACAGCAAATTCTCACTGATGCATTTCCCATCTGCAGCGGGATGACGGCGTGATGGTCGCACACTTCTCGCTTGCTCAGCATCTTCACAGCGAGCGAATCACTGAGCCAAAACTGCAAAATGCACCACACCTTTCACTGTGATGTGAACTGCACACGAATGAAAACCATGCACTCCTCACACACTGTGGACACACAAGTAGGTAACAGAGAGCACACATCACTGCCAAGGCTGATTGGCCATTTTATTGCCATATTGTATTTACATGTATTGAGAATATATTGCATATACATGTATTGATATTTACCATTTACATTGGAATTGCTCCCCATCGATATTATCACTTTAACTATGTCTTATAATATGACAGATATAATATATATATTTAAAATCCCTGCATTTTTTCCTAAAAATGTCCAAAAACAACCACAACATCTTGAAATATCAAAGAGTAAAAACTAAATTCATGGATCCGCCCCCTTGATAAAAATCCACTTTAAAAGTTAATGGGGTCTTCCTTGGCCAATGCTTCACCCTTCTACCAAGGTTTAAGAAAACGGGTTCTGTAGTTTCTGCGTAAACAGACAAACAGCAATGAAAACACTAGACTAGCTCTCTACACCTGACGAAGCCCAATAAATAAGAAGCTAAAATAAACCCCGGATACGAATGCTACCATCTTGTGCTTTTGACGTCATCTGGAGCCAAGAGCCTGTGCAGTAGTGATCGTCAAGTGGAGCGAGTCAGTCTCAGCTGTCAGCCATGACTTTTCACCATGGTTCTAAAGCATCAAACAACTAATTAGCCAGCTCAGTAGAGCACGTACCTCCGCCAAGACCCAATAGTCCCCTTAAAGTCAATGAAGCTGGACTAAATTGCACACACTCATAGTTATCAGTCCTCCAAATATGTCTTATTTTTTTAATCCATTCCCCTGGAAAATGGACAAAATGTCAAACAAACACCCTATTTTGCAATGTTTTTTTAACTGGATCTGCCCCAAAGTTTTATTATTTCTTCCCTGACCCTGAGGGCATCCTTCTACCAAGTGTCATGGTAATCCACTCAGCAGTGTTTGTGAAATGCTGCTAACTAACAAAAGCCGATGAAAAACATAACCTCCTTGGCAGAGGTGATTATATTATACAATCCCTGTGATTAAAGTCCGGGTTTTCTTGCAGGAAGCAGTAAAAGTGCTGTGTCCTCTCTCTAGCTGATACTTTATCCACCAAATATGTTTCCCTCTATGTAAGTGAGAATGTAACGGTCATTAAATTGATTTGAGCCAAAAATGCTCATCTGTATTGTGGCTGCAGCAGCGCCGGCACTTTTATCTCACAGCCACGCGCCTTAATGCAGATAAAGCTCAACCAACTGAGACAACCAACTTTGCCTTTCACCTCGACACGGACAGGACATCACGTAGAAAGCACGCGTGTCACATTGGCTTATCAGCAAGGAGGGTGAAATTCACAAAGGAAGAGCAAAAGAAGGGAGTGGGGGAACAAGAAGGAGAGGCACAAATCAATAGGATGACACAGTGCCAAACAAAAGGGTTTTCACAGACGTCTGTGCGGTTGTGCACTGGAGCGCGGAGGAAGTCTGTGGAGGCCGACGTCCTGCAACGACCGACGATTTCTGTGTCAACGTCATAGTTTCACCTTATCTGAACCTGATCATCATCATATCAATGCTAATTCAGTTCCCAACATGTATCTGTCATTTAGCACTATGTATACATATAGACATAAAGCTAGCAAGTGAAAATTATGAACCAGGCAGTGAGGAAAAAGTGAAACAAGCAGCAGATCACACTTCCACCTCCTTCCGCGGTGAGTTAGCGCTTCAGGGGAGGTGATCATTAGGAAAATAGGAGAGTGGGTGCAGGACGCCGGCTGAGAGATGGATAACTCTGTAAGCCATGGAAGACAGAGCCGCGGTGTAGGCAGTAAACAGGTCAGACCTGTGACAGCGTTATAGGCGTCTGATGCAGAGAGAGCTGCAGCTGATAGTCCACTCCTTCACTTATTATGATTCATGGAAACTTTTACAAAAGAAAAAAAGTACCAAACTGTTAGGGGTATGTGCCAAGCTTTGATATTACATCATCCACTTTTGTTTTTTTGTCTCTGCGAGTGAATGGATGTACTCATCCTGATAGTGCGGAGGCCTTTGGAAACAACATGTATCCAAATACTTTAGAAATCAATAATGACAGTTTTTTTTTTTTAAAGCAATAGCTGATACAATGAGTAAATGAGACCTGCAAGCAAACAGGGTCATTATTTCTTCTCGCATGTGCTAGCAGTGCACTGACTCCATGAATCATTTGAATAGCATTGGAGCAAGGTTGTCTTTTGCAAAAACACTGACAAAATACATCCTTGGCGACCTCTCCAGAGGTAACACAATTATTCATGCAGCACATATAAATCTATCCAAGTCTTCTGTGGAACCGTAATGTATTTTTGTGTAATGTAAATACAGTGTGTCAGTTGGGCCCCATAAAGAATATTTTTTACATGTATTCACTCTGTATAATGTGATTATTCAGCGGCGCCGAGCATCCCAGCGACTTGAGAGACGGCTGAGAGGCATTTGACTGTTCATATGTATTTGACTCACAGGGGTTAAGGTCAGACTGTCGTAGATGTGGGAGATCAGTGCTGTATAAAAGTAGCTGGTGGCCCCTGCAGTGTACTACAGTCCAAATGAAAGGACAATATGCTGAATTTTTGACCAAAAGGAAACATTGAGCTGCATGTTTTATCACCACGATGCACAGGCCTGGGGGAGTTCACTTCTAAACGTCCTACACTGACAAAGAATCTGTTATTTGACAGGAATTTACTGTATAATTTAGGTTTTTTTGGCCTAAATTAAGTGTAAATGCCATATATAATACAGTAATGTAGTTTTATTGATGTGAGACATAAAATAAATGTACCAATCTGTTACGAATAACAGTATTATTTTTACAGGATTATTCAATTGCTAAATGTTTTTGAATATCAAATTATACTTTTGCTGCCAGACTTTTTACCCTTTTTTAAAAACATTTTTTTTTTACTGTGTATCCTTGTGTAAGAGTATCAACAACACCATGTAACTACTAGAAGTTGTTATGTATGATGCATGTTTCCGGTACCTGTTGTTTTGAATCACTTCCACTTTGGGCACATGGACTCACTGTGACACTAGAATGAATCACTTCCAGGCTACGCAGAGAGAAATCTATCCTCTGACTCAGACTCCGGATGCACCAGGATTCACAAAGATCCTGTTATTATTTTAAACATGTATGTTTCATCTTCACTTTAAGTCTCAGGGCCAAAGGTTTTCCAGCCGTGCATATGGAAGCTCTAATTGTCTGTATGTGTAGAAAAACCCAGAAAATATCTTCACAATAACTGTAGGTTCGCAGCCTTGTTCATAACATACACCATATAAAGATGGATGACACGTCTCCACTTCCTTCCACTATTCAGAAATGAAGCTGACATGTTACGCATTTGTAGCCAGAGTCTCTGTAATAGCAGGCACCTGCTAAACCAATCTGTTTTTCAAACTTGAAAAATTAACACTTGGACAAACATCAGTGTAATAAATTAAAATTGCAGAAATCACCTTTAAGAAATATTTATTTGATGTGTATTTTGAGTTTTTATTTCGTTTCCATGTCCCATCCACTAACATGGAGTGGTCAGGATTTATGACTTATACTGCAGCCAGCCACCAGGCGGCGATCATGAGGCCTTGGCTTTACTTAGCTGTCATGTCGTCCATTTTATTTACTGTCCTTGGTTCACACTGTATCTTTAACACATGCATAAACTGCAGTTATCTATGTGTACCTGTGATTCAGTGTGAAACACGAACACAAATGTAACATTCATGTGCTTCAATACTTTCCACAAAGTGACTCACTCTATGACTATTTGCTGTATTTTGAACGTGATGAATTTGTGTTGCATGTGATCCCCCACTCTGGAAGATGATCAAACCAGCTGGCACAAGCTTTTCTCCTAATCCTAGTGAAAAAGTAACTCCACTGTGTATTATTGTTTGGTTCTGTATTATTAGCCATATTTCCTTAACTCACTGCCAGAGCCCATGTTTACTCTGCCTCGGATTTTACTTATTTTATTTTCTAATTGAGTCATTTTTCCACTCGTTCCCCCCCTTCTGGTATGAAGTCTCTCTGTCCGGAGACTCTCTTTGCCTTTGCGCCCACCTGGTGCCATCTTCACCAGCCTTTGAGAACATGCCAAATTTGACTTTGAATTAAGTGTGCATGAGTCTGAGGGGCCTCTTGCTCCACAGAACGAGGAAGATTAGAGGTAGTCATCTCCTCCCACTGTATTCCATCTCTTACCTCGCTTTGCTCCTTGACACAATGTTGTTTACCAAGGAGAGGGATCTATCAAAGCCTTGGGAAGATGACACAAGGGAGAAAGCCGTGCCAACACACTAAGTCTGTGGGAAAGACTCCAGCCTACTGTCAAGTGAAGTATAATAAACAAATGCCTTTGTTTGATGTTTGACAGGATATGAAAGAAGAATGAAATAAATGTATCACAGTGTCCCCATCTCCGCTGTGATTAGGAGATAACCAAAGTGCCAAATGTAATTTATATGTGGACATTAGAGACGTACAGAGCTGAATTGTATGTTGACACATCTTTCACGTGTATTACACCAGCATGCTGATATCGTGAGTGTTGCCTTGCATAATAAAAGCGCTTTTATTTTGTAGCGCGGTTGTGAAAAGACGCATTTGCAAGTCAGTCAACAATTACCTGCAGACCTCTGCATTAGGCGTATTGATTCATACAAAATAAACAGACTTCTAAGTTCAATTACACAATCAGCTCCCTGTGCCTGTTGACGTTCTTTCATCGCACCTTCCACGCCACACGCTCTCAGCGGAGGGAAACTGCAGCTCATTAGTACAGATGATCTGTAATTGATGTCTGGAACGATATGAAAACACTAGTTAATATTCCGAAATCCAGCGTCTTGTAGCAGAACCAACACAAACAAATACGTCTCCTCCGATGTTCCGGATGTCTGCCGATTGCCGTTTGCCGACGAGCTGATACGAGATTGACAGGGAGTTTAAGAAAGGTGGCTTTGTTTAGAACCGCAGCGGAAAAACTCTGAAACATCCCTCTTGATGAAATTCTGCTTTTCGGTCGCTAATCCTCCCCTGTAAATGTGGGTGTAATATCACCAGGAGCAACACGTCTTCCATTAATTTCATATCAATTATTTGTCTGCCTTCATTAACTCTATCGAGCACCTGTGACTCTCTCTCTCTCTCTCCCACGGAGCGGCTCCGCAGCCTCCTCGCCGTCTGACTCTGCATCGTGTTCATTCAAACTTCCCCTGACTTGGGATTCAGGTTAGCAGGCTAATGTCCAAACACGTTTACTTAGAGCTGAGGAGGCCTCGATCCTGATGAACTGTAAATTCTAACATTCAACTGACAGCTACATTCATTTGGAAAATCTGTGTCAAAGCGAGGTTGAGTGAGAGGTTAGCGATGGTTGTGCTGATTGTAAGTTTTATTACAACGGGAGGACGACAGATCCTTAATTTATCACATATTAGGCATAAAGACAAATTTAATCAATGAGATCTGACTTGTGTTACTAGTGATACCACTGATACTGGTATGTCTACTGTGTAAATACGAATCACAACTGCTCAATTTCAGACCATAGACTGTAAAAGGGACAAAGCCCCCTAAAAGTGAAGCCAAATCACCCCCTGCCCTGGTGGTTGGTTTCAGCATAGGTCATCACCTGCCTCCTCTATGTTAGTGGACTTGACACGGACCAAACTAAAAAGTCAAAGTCAAATATACGTCACATTTTAGATGGTTATTATGACAGTGATGTAAGTTCAATTGTTCACTTTTTAGGTAAGTTTGTTTTTAATTAGCCATTTGATGCTATAAATTGATAATTGGCAGCTGAGACTGACTCACAATTGGTCGAACACGTGCATCGACAGGACGTTGATACCTTGGCTCCACTCCACGATCAATACCGTGCAGACTCTTCCTACAAATAAGATGGCAACGTATCCACAATGTTTCAGGGGAATTTCACACCTACCTTGTTTGGTCTGCTTCAGACTTTTCAGCTTAGTCTGAACTAAAATAATAGGTGTGAATGTTGCTACGGACCACAGTCCAGACCAGTGGACCATGGTCCCTGTCCTGATCAAAGTGGTTTGGTTTGTTTGCAGTATAACAATTTTGGATCGTTCAGACTCTCTGACCACTCACAGAAAGTTGAGGCAGCCTAAAACATTAGAAGAAGTAAAAAGAAAAAGAAGTGGAAATGGCTCACAGCCTTGCTTGTAGTCTTTGCCTCCCAGGGTATAATGGTTGACGTTCATTGTGCTGGTAGTAAGGCCATAACGATATTACAGTGGATATTTAATGAAGTGAACAGGTCTATTCATTTTCTCCATTCAAACGGAAAGACTACTTTTTTTCTACAAACTGTAATCAAATACCAAATACACGCCCCGATTTAACAACACCCTGACGTCAAATGAACACCCGTCTACAAGTCAATCAATAGATAGATGCTCGTAGATGATGACGACAGGATGTACATTTATCATTCATAAGTCTCTAGTCTGCTCCCTACATTGCAATGTGAAACCAAATGTAAACAATGTAGCATGAAACTTCGTCCAGACCAGGGTGAAGGCTTTCAGGTGTGAAACATCCTCATAGCTTTATTTTTTGTACAATGGGAAATAGAGATGTGTCGTCCATCTTTATTATTATTTATTTACAATCTCTGATTCAGGCTCATTGGCGTTTTGATGTTTTTTAAAATAAACAAAACACAGAGAAATTATTTTAAACCTATAAATGCTCAGACTCACATTTGTAACAAAGAAAGTGAAGAACAGAAACTTTGAAGAGCACTCACAAGCACATTGTTCCTTTGCTGTGTGATCATGCACAAGCAGTTGTGTAAACTTGAACAAACATCACCTTACTTCTGTATAAAGTTATGTCCTACTTATACTTTAATGGCAAATATAGCGTATCTTCATACGCAGCTCATATAAAGCCGCTGTAATTAAAAGTTAAGGTTGTCCCTGGAGGCTCGGGCTTAATGGATTCGCTGCCAGTAAGGAGCTGTGTTTGTGCGAGCGAAAAAGAAACAGGAAGATCCGTCTTAACTAAGTAACAGGAGTATGGCTACAGTCAGAGACTGTTCAGCCGGCAATTTGATTCTGCCAGGGAGAATCAGCCCATCTCCAACTGTAAACGGTTTACTCTGGTTCCTGTCGCTGATGTCACTGTGTCGCCGGTGCCTCACTTGGATTTCTTGGAAGACGCAGGGACAATTTATTCTCAGGGTTGATCTTGTCTCTTCTTTATTTTCCCCCAGTGTCTTTGTGTGGATACAAACTTCCATATCCTCAGCTAAATGTAACTTTTTTTATAATAATTTTACACAAACATGATTGTCAAATATCTACCTATTACTTTTGGCATTTAAACCCCCCCCCCAAAAAAACCTTCTTTCTTTCTTTCTTTCTTTCTTTCTTTCCGATACCGACAATATTAATCAAACACTAAACTATATTTATTGCATGGTTCTAGTCATATCAACCACCCAAAGCGGTTTACACCACAGGTCACATCCACCCATTCACACATGTGCTGGGCTTTTCCTATCACACACAATTCATACTCTGCCGTTCAGGGGCAATTTAAGGTTGAGTATCTTGCCCAAGGACACTTAAAGCGCCGGAGCAGCTTGAGATCGAACCATCGACCTTCTGGTTAATGGACAACCGACTCTTACACTTAGCCATAGCCGCCCTAATGTGAAAAGATGAAAGCGAGGATTCAATTGCTTCATTTCTAAACCAATGTGGAGCAGGAACAAAACAACAACATGCCTCTTCGTCCTAATACATTCTGACTGTTCTGTATATTGATTGGTTACTGTCTGCTTTGTAGCAAAATTCACATTATGTCCCACAACAAACTTACGTGAGAATATTCTCTCTTTCCTCCCAGGTGCAGCACAGACCAGGCGTCCCTCAGTGAGCGAGGGTGTCTTTGTCTGTGGCATAAAAATGACAGATGTGTCTGGTTTTCTGTATGAAAGGTTACATGCCGACAGTTTGATAGAAATGCATGTGTATCCCAAGCAACCGTGCATTTCATAATACCACACCATTTTTAGCTGTCAAAGAGGATCGAGATATCACACACTGCTTATCAAATAAAAGTAACAATCAGTCATCTTTGCTGCTGTGCATGTCCCAGCCACAGGAGGAATATTTTTCAGATTTGATCGGTTTATGTACATGAATGACAACACACTCGTACAGCAGTTTAGATAGCGTGCAGTTTGTGTGTATCTATTGTGTAATGCGCGAAGCACAGGTTGTTCACGTGATATTTCCCCGCTGCTGATGTTTCATACTGTGAGATGAACGGACACGCTGACCTTTCACTCATTCTGCTGTCGGGAGCCGACGGAGCCCTGCCAGGGTGCATGGTAACGCTTTTCTGTAGACAAGACAGCGGAATAACAATCCAACATTCTGCTACAATCACAGACTCCACAGGGTTTTTATCAGGATAATTTCTTTGGCATTTAGCCTTTATTTGACAGCCGATAGAACAGAGAGAGAGGGAATGTGGGGAGGGGGGGAAATGGGGGAATGGCATTTGATACAGGTCTCCAGCTGGAATTTGAACCGTGGACATCATGGTCGTGTGGCATGTGCCCAAAACCGTGGGATGCACCAGAGTATGAAGATTTTATCAAACCATTAAAACCAAATACAACTCATTTAAAGATAGCACACTTCCCCTGCTGTCTCCACGAGTAACACTAAAGAGCCTACAATGAATCACAGCTCAGCACACAGTATTATAAGGCTTCGTCTGTTTAAGATAGGGAAGTGTGTAATAGAAAATTAGTTCATTTGAATTTTCAAAGTGGATTGATAAGGCTGCGAAACACTCCTGCTGAGGCAGCTCTCAACAATTACATGAGAAACACATGACGCAATTTCTTATGACTGTTGGTTACGACATCGGTGAAAAAGCAGGTGAAACGCTGTGGGATGAAGTGTGCATCCAGGTTTTCTGTTAGTCCCGTGTGGCTGATTAAAATGACAGCATGGCCAACTTCATCCACTCATGATTTCAGATTAAACGTCCATTTATTGTAAAGGTGACGGATGACAAATGCAGGTCATTTCACAATCAGCTTCGCAGTTTTGTTGCAGTATAATAAAGATAGCTTGGCTCGTCGTGTCTTGGTTTACTCAGTTATTACACATAATATTAAACGGACAGGGACCTGCAGTAATAGAACGGAACCCGACCCCAACCCAAGTGACTATAAAACCTGGATCAGAAACTGTAAAGGTCCCGGGTTGGGCCTCGGGGTCCTATGGTTGGGTTGGACCTGTGAAGACCTCAACCTTCAACCTTAGCAACTAGGTCGTCAGTCCCCATCCATTCATTTAAAAACTACTGGAGAAAAATATAAATGACTTACTTTCATCATGTGACAATACTATAGGAAAAATGTTCAAAAATCCATGAACAAGTGTAAGGATTAAATGAAAAGCTCTACAGCTTTGGAAATACCTGGCAAAATGTTTGATCAGAATATCAGGAACACTCTCATATCGGCTTTTAAAATGTAAGGCCACAGCCAGAGGCTTTTTTTTTTAACTTACCTGGACTTAAAAAGGGGGAAACAGCAGGTCAGGTTGTTTCTGATGTTATCAAAATCTGCCCACCAGCACCTCTAATGCTCTCCAATTAACCAGTTAAATGTCATGTTTTCACAAAACGACCAAAGCCTAAAATTACAATTCACAGTTCTTTGGGATAACATCAGGCCTGCCTGTTGCTAAGCTGGTACCCTGACAACATAGAAAGCAGATTTTTAAATGTGTTACTTTGAAGAAAAAAAGCTTCAGGGGAAGTTGATTAAAGATACAATGTATGACAATATTTCATTAAACAAGACTAGACCTGTGTTATCTAGTTTGTTGACTTGTCGACTTACATTATCCAAAATGTTTCCAACAAACTTTGAGATATCTCCAATATTATTCAGGGTAACTGGACGTTTAATGTTGGCCGCCTTCACTTGTGTTATATAATTTATATATTAACCGTGGATTTGCCTTGTCTGCTATAACGTCCGGGGGAAAACGAGCCAGGTAGATGGAGCCGGTCGACTGGTTTTCCATCCACTGTTCTGGTCACTCGCAACAGATGATTATTAATCGCCGTTTGCTGCATAAAGTGAATAAACCTTCATACATCACCACATCTGTAAACGTGATTTGCGCCTCAGTCACGTCCGGTAGATTTTCATCTGCAATGTTGGTGAAGACAACTCCCATGATCCCACGCTGCGTCATGACATCATCAAACTAGGTCTTTTTTCAATTGCTTTGATTTAGAGACTCCTAGCGTCAGAAGTTACGTTTACATATCCCAAGAAAAAAAAAAATCAACATCTACAACAACTGCCAAATCATAGTGAAACTATTTGGATGGAGACATAATAATCTCTGTAAAAAGATGTATTCTATTGTGTGTTGCGTGAACTGACTCTTTCAAACTCATCGGCTCATGCATCCATGAGCGAGGTGAATTTTGGAGTGACATCCATCTCCAGTGTGATTCCTCGACTGCCGGCTCTCGGGGCTGCGCGTATGAATTTAAGCAGACAGTGGTTTGACATTGGAGTTGGGCCAAATGAGAGAAGGCTGAGCTAATAGCAGCCCTGGGTCTCTTTCCTTCTACAGTGCTCTCTCAAGGTCATGGAGGCTACAGAGCAGCGATAGGCTGCTTATCTCCTCCTCGGGCAAGATGGGGTAGTGCCATTAATCAACCAGTGTTAGTTACACAGGCGAAGCTCCGAGTGAATGGGCAAGTCAAGGTTTGTGTTTGCATGTAAACATATGCACATACATTTGAGCTTTCCTCTGATTTCAAGGTTTTCTGGATGTGGCGTCTGGTGGATTTCAGAAAATGCTGCTGTGCATTAAAGCAGACACATTTCCTTACAGCACTCCTCTATATGTGCATGAAGACATGACTTCTGGGTTAAGGTTCACCAGTGTCCATGTGCATGTATAGAGATGCTGCTAAGTGTAAATATAGCAGAGATCGGTTAATAAAGCCCAAAACTCCACACCACAATATGCTGTCTGCTATACTTACCATTATAAATCTATTGCTGGGTGGAGCAATTCATTTTCCACACTGTCTGTTATCAAAAGGAGAAAGGCACAGTATACTGCATGTGGATACTTCAGGGGCAGCGCCTGTGTGCACACCTCCTGGAACAAGATAAATGATGAAGTGAGGCAGCTACGTACATTCATCGACAACGCGATTGCCTAACTCTGCTGTATATCTCGCGCTCCCTCTGTCACTGTCTCAAGGTGTAATGTACTGTAAAATGGAGCTTGCTTCACTAAGCCCCCTTTATTAGTTTTTCTTTTTATAGGGAGCGATTTGCACAAATAATTTCCTGCTCTCCATATGTTCGATATGGGCCAGCGCTCAGGTTTTCCTGCTCAAATTAGCACTTGTGCAGCAGGGCAGTGCAGTGTTCTTGTGTGTCTCCAATACTGTATACAGCTGTGCACCTGCACATAAACACTTCCTTTCAACACCGTGTGCAAACACACTGACTGATTTCATACTTTCTATACCCTTTAGTCCTAAAACTACAGCATCACACACTGTTGTAATTAGAACATATAGGCTGAGGTTTTTTTTGCTAATATTACCTTGGATTACATTATGTATGTTTCCCACCCTAACCTCTGAGCCCCTGTTCTGCCTTTCCAAGAAGATCAGCAGGCTGCTGGTAATTGTTGAGAGGCCATCTACTGTATTATGAATGAGGAGGATTTGGCATTCCCCTCCTGTCCTGGGGTCTTTCGCTGTAGTCACACTGAAGGTGTGCTATTGGCGTGGTGCATCTGGGCCCGGTGCAAGCCGCTTTGATCACATCTCCACGATGACAGCCTCGTGTGATCCTACTTTAAGGTGACAGTGCAAAGCTTAGGCTTGTGTGTGGTTACAGGGAAAAAAGGCCATGAGAGAAGATGAGGTTTGAATGAGGGTGGATAAGTGCAATGGATAGTACGACTGAGGGACATCCAGATGGATAGTGAATGTGATCCTGAATTATGTATGTAAGACGGTTGCATGCATGGTAAGTGCTGTGGCTCTGCTGCACCGATACTGATGAGATGCAAAGAGACATCAACACAGGACGCATGCATGTTTTTTAATCGTGCAGCTTCATGAAACCTTAACAACCGAGATTTTTCTTATTCAGCATCCAGGCCGCAAACGGACGTGTCCTTCAGTGGAACCGACGATGCGGGATTATGTGGAAGGAAGACTGACAGTCACACAGAGGAAGTGTGGTTGTACAGGGGAGCAAGAGGGAAGAGGCTAAAGGAGTTGACTGTCCTTGGACGTCCTTCAGGGATGTCATGGTCTTGCCTTAATGGAGTAGATATGTCCCTGTAAAAGCTTTCAGTCACAGAGGCAGAGTGGGCTTCAAAAACAGCTCATGCAGAACTGTCAGTGTTCTGTCAATGGTGCTGAAGAAAATGCTCTCTTTCACTCTAGAGGAACACTTTTTTTATAGGGAGCCTCACAAGTTCTTAGAGATTTATTAGCTTGCAGCCTGACGCAGTATGTGTCCAAACAACAGCAGGTCCTCCTCCTCTGCTGAATTATCAATGACGGAGGGGAGAACCTCATCTGAAACGTCTCTCTCTGCATGTTTTCACGTACACACACTTTGATTGGAAATTGCTCTGTTCCCTTTAAGGCGTTTTGTCCTTGTCAAACGATGCGTTGCCTCTTCGCTCACTCCATGAGAACAATAAGCTTTGCATCTGGGCCCATCTTCTGCTGAGAGGCAGGGAGCGGATAATCTGGTCCAGCAGACACCGGGAGTGCGCAAGATGGGCTTAATGTCCCTTTGTTTACTAAGCTCATCTACCATCCAAAGGAGAGCGAGTCTATCAAGTAGGTTTAAACACCCTTTCATCGCGAACGGGACACTGGGCGGTTACGAATACTTATGGCATTGAGGATAACCCCAATTATTGGCATTGAATGCTCATAGTCAGGAGGCTTCACCCGGGCTTTTGTTTGTCTTAACAAAATCGAGATTTGCGTCCGTGCACTCAAACGCGCTCCATCCCAATAAAAGTGGCAGCCGCAGAAACACCGTAACTGGATTGTTTTTGATCTCCTCGCCTGCAGTTGTGAGCCCCTGTGGGAAAACGTGAGCGCCTGGAATGCACCGGCAGCTGAAGGCGAGGAAGCAGTGTTGTCGGCGGTGTTGGACGTGGAGCATGTTCTCCTGAGAGCACAGTGCAGGGTGGAGAAGAAACGAGGAAGCTGCCTGCTTTCATTAGATGAAGTAGCAGGAGGGCTTTATGTGGACATACCCAAGATTAATTGGATTCCAGTGATCTGCTCAGAATGCGACACTGTCTTGCAGAGTTATGAGCCAGGCTCAGCTGCCAATAATGCTGCGACTCGGTTTTAAAGCAAGCACGCTACTCACTTGACAATCTTGTGCAACATGCAGGTGTTTGTTGAAACGACACTCCAACTCGTGCGCTGACAGCTATCGATGTGAGCATCTTTTTTTTCCAGAACGACAGTTTTGACATATTTCCCAGCGTTCCTTGTGATATTTATTTAGACGTAGCATCAACGCAGCATTCTCAAACAACAGGATGAAGGTCTATTGTCGAGAGAGATATATAGAGATGCAACAGTCATGTAGATTAATAATGGTTATGTTATTTTCACAGTACAAATGAATAAACAGGTGCACGTCTAATCTTCTGGTTTCCTGGCAAAGCTAACAAGGTCTTTGCTCATAATAAATAACCCGAAAGCTTTACCCACACGCGACAGATCATCTTCATCGTCTGCGCTGCTCCGAACTTTACAAGAGACTTTCTGAAGGCAAACAAAACCCACATGCTCCACAAACTGTCAACTGTCACCCTCATCACATCGTCGCTCGGAGCCCGTGGATCTACACCCAGTCAGAATCTCCTTTGAAAAAAAAAAGAAAAAAGAAAGCATCACACTCTCTCTATGTCACACTTGCCAGTGCCTCTGGTGTCTCAAAGTATCACACTGGGCCTCTAATAGCATCCATCCTTTCATATTTGAAGATATTGCTGTATGCTCGGCCTGCAGATAGCCGGGCTCGTAAAGGCCGCGGCCGCCGAATTTTCCGTCCCCTCCTGATAACAATAATCTGAACAGACTACGGCCACTGGAGCAAATAAACAATTAACCTCTACAGTCAACCACAAGCCTGTGTACTTCCATCTGTTCTCAGGCTGTTGTCGGACACTCATCATCCTCTGTCACTTCTTGACCTTTTGTCAGTTTTATTTGTATCTTTTTGCCCAATAAAATGAAGACGCACAGTTACTTGGATTAATTCTCTTAATGTGTTAATATAGTCTCTGCACCACCTTCTAATATAGAAGAGCTTGTTCATATCCCCACACAGACATTAACATCAATAGTGGATGTGCCAGTTATAAGAATATTATGTAACATGTTTCCTAACAACTTCCTGGCTTATCCAGTCCAAATTTGATGCTAACATTTCCTGTCATTTGACAGCACTGTGTGTGTGTGTGTGTGTGTGTGTGTGTGTGTGTGTGTGAGTCATTACTTCAACTAGCTTTACCATCAGGTCAGAATTTGTCCAATATCCTGGCTTATGACCTCATAACTACACAATCTACACAACTTATATATCAAAGTAAACATAGCTGCTAAACATGAATTCGTATAAACAGATTCTGCAAGTGAATTTGCAGAATCTGGAGGCGAGGGAGAAGATTTTAGGGGCCGGAGACCTGCTGGTTTTCCATTTCTATGTTTGACGTTTGATCAGGTTATGGTTGCCCACAGGAGGTGAACACCAAAGAAACACCGACAAAAAGAGTTGCTGTTTGTGTTTTGTGTGGAGAAACGGTGACTGAATAAATCAGAATATCTGCTCTCTACAGCTGAAGCCCTAAAATATTACGACATATATATATATAAAACATCACATCATCACAAAGCCATACATTTATATAAGGTGATCACAGCATTACAGAATTAAGTCTGAGCACAGTCAACATGTTTAAGATAAAGATTAAGTGTAAGAACTGTTTGCAAGGGTAAAAATGGGCAAAGAAAGTGCAGACAAACTCAGACTTCAGAGTCACTTTCCACCAATTTCATTTCCACATGATAAATTATCGCCACGTCTAGATAAGAAATAACTTCTATGACTTCTAATGACTAATACGTTCCCCATTTGATTTTGGCGTAGCCACTGACAGAGTTATTAATGTTTAAATTCACAGTGGGCCGTGCCGCAGCTGCACTCTCTTTGGGAGGGCTGATGAAAAATCTGGAGGCGATAATGTTTTGAAATATATGAACTTTAATTATATCTACATTTGAATAAGTTATCTATCAAGCTCAAATCAGCGCGAGGCATTCGCCCCCACAGCATATCCCAAATGCTATTTACCACATTATGCACCAACTTAATGGTGCATTAAGAATCAATATATGTCACGTTCTCTCTTTGGAGACACATGGGTAATCCATACATACATTTATTCACTCATCAGTTAAAGTGGGATAGTAGGGCCTTCAATATGAACTAGTAATTATACTGCAATTAATATTACAACTTGGTGATTAAAAATGAAGTTTTAATTCCCATTAGGTTAAAAAAAAAAGACTAGAAAATAAAAGAGTTATTTTTTATGGTTTGTCAGCTCTGTTTGTGTTTTTGAGAAAATTACCTAATTTGAATGTTAAACCACAGTGATGAATTTCCACAGAGGAAGAGAAGTGTTTCTGAACAGTTGCCTGGAGCATGAATGATGCATATCCAAATGAGCTGCCTGATTATAAAGAGCGTGAACCTTGCAGTCATAACTGCTGTGGCATTAGCTGCAGGGGACCTCTGGCTTGGGGATGTGTTGCAGATGCGAAGAAATACAAAGACTTTAAAATCCTTGGCCCACATTCTCGCCTCTAAGACGGCAGAGAATTGTAGTAGTATAAACAATTTTAATATCTACAGTATTTTATGACGGAAAGGAGCAGCCGAGGGAACCTCTTTTTCCTGGTTGAATAATTGGGGAAGGTGTAATCACTGCCGCTGTGTTACTTTTTCGAGAGTTATCTACACTGCAATGGAAAAAAAAGATGCAATCCCACTTAAGCCTTTATGGATATTCTGAAACGGCACTCGAGAAAAACATTTTAATCTTCCATCTTCAACAGGTCGATGCAGAGATTGGCCGCGTTCGGCGTGATCTGTATTCGTGTCATTCTCTATATCTAAGGAACAATCAAGCAGGCGTAAACCCACTGATACCGAGCGGCTTCCGCGGCATGTCGTTTATTTTGATCGCACTTTGTAGGTGGAGACCGCCATGAATATTTTAATCATCCGCGTCTCACATGGAGATTTCTCACACGGAGATTTCTCACTTGTCACGGTGCTCATCCAAATAATCCTGAAAGCGGTTCAGCTTCGCTTTCATTCAAAGAGCAGATAGTTAACAGGGATGCAGTTTACTTTGCGCTGTGTGGTGCTCTGCCCGGCAGCAGGAAATTCTCTGTTGACAAAGTATGAAGGGCTGCTGCAACAGTAGGGCAGGGAGGAAATTTCTTTGTACCAGCTGCCAGGGTAATTAGTTCCTCGCTGAATTATGCATCAGCCGAAGTGTCAAGCAGTATTAGAATCAGGCAGGTACAGGCAGAGAGGACAGAGGAGTGCCGTCACACAAAACTCGTAAAGCCTCGCCATAGCAGCCAATCTCGCCATATTGGAGGGTTCTGCTCGGACCATCAGTGGAGCAGCGGAGCAGTAAATAGATGTTCTTATAATACCACCCATCCACATAAGAGAGAAATGTTTTGAAAATACTAAGTATAACATTTTTATAGAAGATTCAGGGAACTATATTTGGATTCCTGTTTAAATATACATACAAATAGAGTTTGAAATATAAATTATTGGCAAGTTTCATCTAGAATTTTGCACTTATTTTGTTATTTGGAGAAAAGTAGCCCTACATTGTTTTTCCCCAGTGAACATTCACTTTAGATTGCAACTCTTTCAATATGATTAGTACAATATCTGTTCACAATAGTTCAGATTATTATCCCCTTCGTTACACAGACAGCTAACAAACCAATGCTGTTGGTCTTTGCTCAGCCCCATCTGTGATTTAGGGACTCCCTCTGTGACCCTGTGACTCAGAAGGTTAAAATGTGACTCACACTCTGTTTGACTGTGTCATGATTCACTTCATGAGGTAGAATCCACAATGCTGGGAACAAACAGCTGGCCAATCGGATGCAATGAGATGTGACTGTGATTTGTGACTGTGATTATGTATTCATTTACTGTGACACATAAGAACCCTTCCATTGTATATCAAACAAAGCACACTGTTAAAATGGCATTAAACACAAACTAAAACATAGTAGGGATTTGTGCTAATGTTAGCATGAGGGATTCAACATTTTCCACTAATGACTGTAGCCTATATGAAGACAAACAATGCATCTACAAAATATAGGCCTACGTGAAATATACAAAAAAGAGGCTAAAATATCCTGCACTTTTGACGAGCCAGAATCTTGAGTCGCTGTATCGATGTCCCGCTGAAACACAAACTTGACCGAACCAAAAGTAACATAAAACACAGACACACTCAACATATATACAGTGTGTGAATAACTACCTAAAAGACAGATATTTGACAAAAATGTATTTGACTCTGTACTTTGACTTTTAAGTTTGGCCCATGTCCCATCCACTAACATGGAGGAGACAGAGTGTTAACCTATGCTGCTGCCAGCCATCAGGGGCGATCAAGGTGTTTTGACTTCACTTTTGGGAGCTGTCCTGTCGTCCATCTTGATGCACAGTCTGAGTTTTCTACAGTCATGTCTTCCACTTTCTGAGTGAACATTCTGAGAAGCATATAAACTTAACAGCACCGTGGGTCCTCCCAAAAGTTGAATGTTGTCAAGGGGCAGACATCTTTAATCACTGTACATACACTTTAATGGGTTTGTTGTAAAAGGGGTTTATAGGCTACGCAGGTTGTGATGTGGCTCAGTCAATATCAATAGCAATTTAATACTTTTATGTTTATATTAAAAAATATATTAAAAAAAACATGATTATTTATTGTCAATGTCAATGTCAATTTTATTTATATAGCACATTAAAAAACAACTTGGTTGACCAAAGTGCTTCACAAAGTATAAGGAACAAAAAGAAGACAGCAACACGCAATACATCAGAATACTAGTAGTAAAATTTAAATAAGATATAAGAAAGTATAATAGTTTGAATTAAAAATAAAATAAAATATAAAATATACAATAAAATAAAGTCTGCTGGGATAAACACGTTCTCAAATTGAGAATAACTACTCACAACACTGCAGTATTATTGGTGTTTATGTTTAACACCAAACTAAACAGCATGACATTGCAATATGAGAAACAGTAAAAACCTAGTTCGTTAAACATCATTTGCCAAATGTGGAATATTTTGATGATTCATTTGGTTTCTCTCGAGGCTCAGAAATTCGAGCATAAAAGATAAAACTTGCAAATTCCTTGGTGTGAGGCTGACGTTACCCTCTCAGCGGGGTCATGTCCTGTCAAAACCTTCGTGCCTACTGTCGGAAACTAAGCTATGGTTCTCTGAGCATGCTGCACTGCCGCTGTGTAAGTGTCAGTCACCTTGGGCTGGGATGCAGAGGAAATCACAGCTCTGTGAATAGGAGGAGTGTCCCTATGGCACAGAGCACAGATGGCACAGAATTGCAGCCCTGCTTTTTCCACATAGCTGTCTCATTCTGCTTCTTCATAATGACTCATGCAAATGTGGAAACACAAATCTAATCCTCAGTCAATCACCCATTCAGCAGGACATGTTCATGGTTTTTAACTGGAGACAAACAGAATGGCTCAGTTAAAGGTTTATTCAGCAGCATATCACGAGAGGAGTTTGCAGCCATAACGTGCTCTGTTAGGAAGCAGTAACCTGAAACATTCTCCTTATAGACCATCGATGCCAAGATCACGTGATGACAAATGCGTAAGCTTTGGTTTTCTAAACATTTACAAAGTGGTTATTCACCATGCCCATGTCTAGAAACATGAATTAACATGAGCAAGACCACAAAATTATTACAATTAAAAATAAGTATATCGTTTCATTTTATATATATATTTCTGCTTGCTTACACAACATGCAATTCGACGAAAAATAAAACAATATATTTTTTTGTAATTTTAAGGTGTGTGTGTATGATCATAAGTATATTTATATATATGTGAGTGTGCACAAAATATTCTTATATTGTAGACATATGTTACATACATATATTTATCCCACATCCCATCAACTTATCTAAATATATGTAAATATAAAAGATAGACATAAATGTTCAAATATAATATGCATATATACTTATCTTATATCTTTTTCGGATTTATGCTTATACAGGGATATACAAATATTTTGATGCTAATATAGATATTTTCAATGTGATGGACATATACATTTTTACTGTGAACATTTCCTATGTTACAAACTTACACCTTCATATTTCCAGAGGATGTATGTATGTATACCGGCTTATAGGTGACATATATGGCAATGTCATTCCTAATATAGAGCATAAACGTCCTGTATTACATTTGCGTATGGGACGGCGGCTGTTTTTGCTGCCCGGTAATGTGTCTGCTGAAGTGAGGACAAGTGATTGAATGGGATAACCTCAAAACTCAAGGACTGGGTTTGCTATTAGCTGCTATACTCTCAGAGGAGAGGCGCTTCAGTCACTGTCTGCTGGGTCTTTTCCTCAGAGCCAATACACAGACACTGACATGCACACAGAAATATGTGAACCTATTCTGGAAGCAAAGCACATACTCACACACACACACACACACACACACACACACACACACACACACACACACACACACACAGTAGCAGCACTGCCACAATCACAAGCAATAGACAACAAGTACCGAACCGTGTATTGTGCACTAAAAGAAAATGAATAAGTCTCATACAAGCGGGAGTCAAACCCTCCTTGTTCACTCCCAGTGGGTCATGCTTGTTGATCTACGGCTAACCAGATTTTGAGTTAAGGATAAGTGTATTCATGATTTCATTTCCATGCACGCTTCCAATTTAAACACATTAAATATTTAAAGTATCCATCCAGTGTCTGGAAATGTTGTGTGTCAGTCGTATTGAACATCTGAACTCCAGCCCGGGTTTGCTCAACACTCAATACTGAGGCTCCTCCTACTGTCACACAAAGACGGACATCGTGTCAAATAGAGAAGTGTCTTCACTCAAAACTTATATAAATATAAGTAACAGGCCAACATGAATGAAAAAAGGTAAAGTCGATCTGATAAAATATCAATATCAGCTAAAAACTTGCCATGTTTTGGATCAGAATTGTGATATAGTGCTCGTCTCATGCATACAACCCCAAACTGGAGAAACACTATAGAAAACGTATTGATGTCTGACAAAAACAATACAACTTTACTTGTTACTACTGCTTTTATTTCTGTTTCCATTCTCACCTCTGCCGCAGTTATTACAGTGTATCTCCTTCCCCTACAAATTATGTTCATATACAATCGAATACTAGTTCTATCAGGATTATGTCACATAACAGCATTACAGAAACATTTATGCTGAACGTGTTTGAACTGTATCTGTAAAACAGTTACTGTGAGTGAATGTCATATAGTTTTTGCTAAAACAATCCACTCCTGACAAATAAAACATCATAAACAACTTTATGGTTAAATTTAGGTAACTAAATCTTAAATCTAAATTTAATCAGGTTTTACGGTGGTCTAAAGTGTACAGTCGTGTTCTTTATATCCAAACACACAAATCCTCTTCACATCCAAAGCCTTCTCCTTGTCTCTTCTACAGGCCACTTCTTGAAAATATATATTTTTTCCCAGTTAGAAACAATCCTGTATGTTCCCCAATAAACACATTTGGCAAACTAAATTAAATTAGTTGTCTAAAACTTTATTTAGTAGGAGACACAAGGAGTTTTCTTTTCTGGGTTGCCGAATGCATTTTAACATGCACTATAAAATAACGTGATATATCCCACAGCAGGGCTGCACACTTAAACTTAAATACTATCTCTTGGCCACTTGAATTGGATCTTATTTGAGCTGTGAACCATGTGAGACAGTGCATATTTAACTTTAATGGTCGCAGGGTCCTGGTGAGTGCAGAGTTTGCAGAATGTGGAGGGCCTTCCAACAACCACTGCCATCAGTTACAGCTGTACCATTACTGAGTTAATGTGTTTCAGGTCAGCTCTTCAGCCGCCATCGCCGCGCTGTGTGGAGCGAGAGCAGAGAGGTGAGTGCAATCGAGATGATACCGCTGCAATTCCACGGTGTTACCTCGCCCCAGTGTTGAGATGCTGCCTAACATTTGAAGTGGGTCATTTGTGTGATTCAACGCGCGACATAATGTGTGTCTTCAGTTTTATCTATTTATTTGAGATGTTCTTTCAGGCATTTTGCCTTTCCTGACGGGACAGGAAGCGTGAAATGGAGAGAGAGAATGGGGGGGAGACGCTCAGCGAAGGGACGGAACCGAACCTATGGCAGCTGCAGGAAAGCTCAGTGTCTCTGTCCTCAACCAATGTATTCATTTCTGTGGCATCTCCTCCCTTTCAGTATTCATCTGTTCCTCCATGTACGTGAAAGTAAAAGCTTTAGCGGGAGATTTTGGACAATTAACATAAAATGTAATTAGCTAAAAAGTTATTTCATTAAATTCAGTTGTGTTGTTGACAGACAAACTGTATGATTGTATAATTAAATGGGCCTGTCAACTTGTTCAGCCAGATGAAACATTTTCAATTTAACGTTTTTTTTGCTAAATAAAATACATTGATGGTAAATAAAGTTCATTGTTCCATTCATATACATTCATTTAATAGTATTTATCAATTGAAATATTGCTAATTATGAAATAAATATAATCAATATGCGTAACCAGCAATCTTAAATCAACAGTCCTGATATTGCTCCAGGTGCATGTTCCACATAAATGTCGGGTAATGGTAAACTGAGTATTTACATGCCTTGAACACTAGGGGGCAGAGTTCTTGCGTTAAACACATTTTCTTGTGATCAGATCTATGTTGGAAAAATGTGCAATATATTTAACATTAGATGTAGGAGAGATGTGTTCTAACTGTTTCTCGAGGTCACTGAGCTCTTTGTCTGTCGATTTCCATTTCAACCCATATTTGAAGAATTATGTGATGTAGCCTCTAGAAAAGTCTTAAATATATTTATTATTCCTGGAAATAAAGTTTATTGTCATTAAAACATTAGGCAGAAGATAAGGTCATATTTATTTTTGTGTGTGTGTGTGTGTGTTTGTGTGTGTGGATGTGGGTGGAGGGGCATAGGCTACATAAAAAAAAAGATTTATAAAAACATGCTGTTACATTATGGCTATCTCGTCAACACAAGGGAAAAATCTCCTTCCCACAGGTTTATATTTGTTTTTTGGTCCTGTGCATTTCAGCTTAACTGATTCACTTTATCTCCACAGTTCCACATTATAACAGGGCGCAGTGGGGGCAACGTTTGGCAGCGATCAACCACAGCGGAGCTCTTTGCCATTTAGTCGGCGTGTAAACCAGATTACCTGATCATTTAGTCTTCATTGGACAGGCGGCCTGGCTCCTCACCGCGTGATCCTGTAGGGTTTCTCCTTCTGTAAGTGTTAGCGTTGGGACGGGGTCCCAGAAAGACCCGAACGCCAGTGTTAATCTCCGCCTGGGCCCACAGCCCATCACTGGGGCCGGTAATCTGTGGTGATGTTGTTATCTTTAGTGGAGAGTACTCAGCCGTGGTGTTTGGCTCCTGCCAGTCGAGCTACCATGGGCCTCCTTTGTCCGTGCAGCTCCATTCTTTGTTTCCCACTCCCTTATGCATTCATGCTCTTTTCTCAAGGTTTTTCATTGTCATCTTTTCTCCCTATAGCATATTTTTTATTACATTTTAGAGGATATTTTCAGGCGAACCATTCCACCTCTGGGTCAGACTGACAGGAGGATAGGGACCTGGAATGAGAGAGATGACAAAGAGACAGTGTTTGCTCGTGTAAAACTGTGCAGCTCGGCTCACCATTGTCTCATACATCATTAACAGAACAATTTAGAAGCAAATCAGAACAAACTCATCTCTTTTCAAACTTCACCCGGCTAATGTTTGACAGTTTAGGGATTTGGGAAAACGATGATGCCAATCCGCCTCCCCCATCCCGTCTCTGTGACTGAATATGGACCCAAAGGTCAAAATGATGTTACACTTTCAGTCTTTTTCACCTTTCTCATCAGACAAGGGATTCTCCATCATCAGCGGAGAGCCATTAGGGTGTCTCTTGCTTAATGGACTTGTCGGGAATCCATAGACAGACTGAAGATAAATGGTAAATACTAAAAATGAAGATGGTTAGGTGTGGGAAGATGGTGCAGCAGTGTAGGGGGGGTTGTCCTGAGTCGACATTGATTCACCTGTCAAACGGTGGAGTCTAATCTCCTCACCAACAACAAATTACTTCCACGTCATCATTTCCATCAAAACAAAATGAGAATGGCATATGCTGCATACTTGTTACTCGGGATTTTGAAAAACTTTGTACTATAGGTGATGTATAACGTCTGAATGACATATCGTGGAGTCTGGAGACTCAGGGCCACTAAACGGATGCTTGATCAGGTTTATGAATGAACAACAAAGGAGGAAAACACCTCAGTGCAAATACGGAGATCCGCCTTCGCTCTGTGTGAAATTAGTTAATGATTTATTTGCAGTCGACCCTGTGGTGCCGTGAAAGAATCTTTAACACACTTTTATTCTTCATTTATCGGGAGAGAAAAACAACTGTGGGGATAATGTGCAGGTGCTGAGGGAGGGCGGCTGCTGCCCAGCGAGACACTAGTGGTAAAAAGAAGCGAAAACACGTGGTCAAGTCGAGCGTCGACGTCCGCGTAGAATTCAGGAAACAACGATGGTAATGAAGTGTAGTGGAAATTTATCTCGAGATGTGACATAAAGAGTTTCTCAGACCGGAGTTGTCTTTGAGTTTTTAATTGTAAGCTCTGCAGAGGGTTACACAGTCAGCATCAACGCTCAGAGTGGAACCTCGAATAGTTAAAAAGGAAGGTTTTTATACATTGTGGTAAACAGGAAACACAACAGCAAGCAGACAGGAAACGTCTGCCGTCTGCCGTTGCTGCTACAGAAAGAGGAATCAACCCCAGCACCCAGTTGCACAGATCAGGGTCAACAGGAGGTGAACAGTAGTGCACAGAAAACAGTCATAACAGTAGTAAGACATTGATCAGTGGAATTTACCATTACAGAAGTAATACCTGCTGCCCGTGAGACCACAGACATGACGACAGACGTAAGCGATTTTTAATCTTTGAAAATCCAGTCGAGACGCAGGACCACAGAAACTTGTGTGATCAAAAATGACTTCAGAATAATTAAAAACATGGACATGGACTAGGGCTGTCAGTTTTTCCGAAAATCAAGTACGAACGAATTTGACACGACACACACGATTTGTTTGAATACATTCAATGCTGTGGTGCCATGATCCTCTGCTCAGGATGACCAACTACTCCAGGCGGTCTAACGCACTTGATATATTTTGAATTCCAATTCGTCATCACAGTTCGAATATGAACCATGATAATAACGATTCGAAAACCGGGAGACAATGACCCTTCACACTGCAGGGTTATCGGCCAGATAATCTTTTCAGCTCAGCCTCATATCAGCAACGCCCCCGCCGTCGTTGGGAGGGCTGACTCTGACCCGAAATCTGACCGTTTATCCTCCAGTGTGCAGCAGGCATAAGGTTTCAGATTTGCCCAACCCCTCCTCAGCAGCCCATTATTTGGAGAAGTCCGTAGCATTAGTATACATAGCTGCACAACTCCTGTCTGCCATGCCTGCACACAGCACACTACTGTGCATTTCAACAGGCCTTCCAATCTCATCTCTATTCATCTGTAACTCATCTCTATCGAAACACGGCCACTCCGCATTCCTATCTGATCATCTGCGAATTCATTACACCCTTTTGCGATAGATCAAATATATTAGATAGTGGGGAGCACAAGGTACAAGTGTCAGACAACACTGTCAAGAAGAAAGATGTCAAAGCTGCTTTGCTGCTGCACTCCACAACAAATCAAACATTTTTAAATTAACAGTGTTGGACACTGCAGGGGGGAGGGGGGCGCACCCCACTGCTTCACTTGGCAAAGGTACACACCATTTACAGTGTGTACTTATGTGGTTTGACACATCTCCCCCAAGTGTGATTATGGAATCAAATTATTCCTCGCACCCAAATGTATGTATGTCATGTTGTGTTTCTCTTTGCGGAGTCACAGAACCCGACCACACCTTCGTGTCGTCACGACAACCCGCCTCGTCGTGCTTGTTTTGCATAAAAGCCCAGAGCCTCGGACTGTGTAGTTTAATTTCTTACTATCTTTCAAACACAAGTTGGGTGTTTGCCACGTTGTGCCTGCTGACTGGTGGTCACGTTTTGTTAGTTTCATCATTTTCTTTCTCCTATTTAAGAAGTTGATATTTGCCAGCCACTGTCTCTTCTCTGTAGTCGAGCCAGTGTCTAACTTCCAGCAACAATCAGGCATAAATGAACCCAGCAGAGACATAACACGGCTTAAAGCTTGTATGTCTGGGGATTAGCCGTGTGTCAACTGTATATTGTTTGTTTATAGTGCTGTATATTTTTACACAGGTCTTTCTTAAAAAATATTAGACTACCTTTAAAGTTAGTAATAGTAGTCAGGGGTCAAAGTCCAGCCAAAACATTTCTATAACCTGTGGCAACTCTTCCAGCTACTCCGTTCCCACGTCTAAGTCTTTAGGTGACATTGAGTTTCTTAGTGCAGAGAGATCTGAGTCATTAAGACCCCTTTTAAGAATATGTGGCCTTTTCTGCCTGTAGGAGCCTTGACATGATCCACGACCATATGGGAATGTCAGGTCCCATTTTGTCAGACGTTCCAGTGGATTTTGTCCACCCTGTGACAATGTGAGAAGCTGACAGAAGACTTAATGCTCTTCGACAGGACAGAACAGCAACTATAGCGAACTACACCGCCGACTTCTCTACACCGGCAGCAGCAGAAGGCGGTTGGAATTTGAAATCATTCATGGGTGTCACGAGGGTTTGGTAAAGACGCTGTGAAAACTTGAAACTGTTCTCTGAGACTGTCCCTGAGAATAATGGCTCGGGGACGGCTTCAGAGAACAAGATGTACTGATAGTCATCTCCAAATATCCGTGTGCGCAGTATCAGGAGAGGCAAACCAGGCTAATGTTTGAGGCCCCCATAAAAAGAATTTGGAAAATTATAATATTATAGTATATATTATAAAATATATTAAAAAACTATAAACCCTTGTAAAAGCCCATAAAGGCACTATGCAGTTCACTCCTGGTGCCCCTTAAACCCCAAATTGAGGCCCCTGATGATATGGGTTTTCCCCAAGATAGGTGTTGCCAAATCAAAGTTACCCCTATCCCAAAATAGAAAAAAAACCCACGTAGATAAGATGATTTCATTTATACTCACATGAAATTGTACATTAGAATGCCTTATTTCAGCCGCCATGTTTGCCCTCACGTGACGCATTCAGGGAACATCATTAAATTATTCGTGGGATATCGTATATATATATATATATATATATATATAAATTGTACTTTCTTGATTCTTGTTGTTCTGGGTTTGTACCCTCATGGTTGAATGCACTTATTGTAAGTTGCTTTGGGGGCGAATTAAATGTAATGTAATGTAATATATATATATTTATTTTCTATTTTTAACCAGACATGAACTCTGGAAAATGTCTTGTAAATTAGACATTTAGCAGAGTTTGTCTTATCACATATGTAAAATGCAGCAGGACATTGTTCGGGTCAGTCTCGTCCACAACAACGGGAAAATGTCAGCAACATTCAAACGAGGAGAACATGAAGAAGGCAGGGCATGACTTACTGCTGCCGATATCAAGCATTTCTTTTTTTTACAGCCGTATCACCTTATCTCTTGAATATTGTCGTCTTTCCAACTGGACATCTTTGTCGTGTCTTCTACATGTACGGCTCCTGTTTTTTTCATCCTGAAATACTTGTATACATCCATATTCGCATCTGTCACATGTTAGAAACATCATCCACACACCAACATTGCTCTCATTGATTTTCCTTCTGTATTCTCACATGGGCTCACTTAACGTACTTGGACATTTGCCTTCTCACATACAGCCCTGGAAGATTTCAGGAAAATGTCTGGACTTGAGTGCATGTCTGAAAACAGCGTAGGTATCATATTTACATGCTGCCACTGTTTAATGTGATATATCTTTATGTTGCCACTTGTTTGTTTTTCTAAAACTCAGACTTGTGTTTGTCAATTATTCATCTTTAATAAAGTATAATGTCAATTGCTCAAGAGCAATTGATTGACCTGAGCACCCTGCAGTCTCGGCTTGTCAATGCACATATTGGGCCTCAGTTGTTAATGTCCAGCTTTACGCCTTTTGGGGCAGACTTTTCCACCTCAGGACAGTGGAAATAAACACAAATCGGGGTTCTGCTTCTCGGCAGACAAGAGCTATTGAGAGAAATATGAGATGGTTGCGGTCTGTGTTGTTGGGGCATTTTTAGCTGACTTACAAAATCCAAGACCAATCAATACGTTCTCTTTCAGGCGGCTGACTGTGTGCCTTGTGATAATCTCCACAGGCTGGACTCCTCCACAGAATATCACAGAAAATAACATATAGTACGTATATTTATCAGTATAAATTACCATACATTCCGACCACAGATGGAATACACTCTACTCTAATGTATCAATACTTTTGATTCGATGGTGGCTGAAGACACAACCTATGTGTGTGTGTGGGGGTTTTGTGGTGAAGGATGACAACGTTTCCACTGATTCTAACGGCATGAGGCAGTGTCTCCGACTTATGGAACAACGCTATGACCAGAGCAGGTCTGACAACAGATGAGTGACAGCCGGACACTGACAACTGACATTATTACTCAGGATTGGACCCTGCTGGATGATGGTTGGGCTTTCAGAGACCGGGATAAAACCCACTGACCTGTTTGCTGGAGCCACTGGCCTCTTATCTCCAGCCTGTCAAATGTCTCTGTGTTTCCTTGTTATTGGGGCTTTTGTTACAGAGCCTCGCTCGGTCATTTCGGGTGAAAGAAGAGGAATGGTGGCCAGAAACCCCAGAGGCGTCCTGACTTCCCTTTATTCCCTTTCAAAGGAACTTAGCTGCTTTGAATTTAACTCACAAAAGTAAATGTGAATTATTTAAATATGCACAATGTTACGTGCACTAATGACACCCAAAGCTCCTGTCTGCGCTGGGCTCCTGTGGCTGTATCCTTCAAATCGTTTGACTCTTCCTGTACAGGTTGCTGCACTAGTGACAAGGACAGCTGATTCTTTTATATGTTTGTGGTATAGACCTGGCAGGTGTTGGGATTTGTGGGTGAATACATGAACATTACTTCTGAAACCTCACACAGGTAAAAAGACAGGGTGTATGACAGCACGTGTAACAGCACACCCTACTTGGAACCATGAGGATTAGATATTGGATTAGATAATCCACACACAAGTACGAAACTCAAACTTTCAAACAGAATCAATATTGATTTATATTTCTAGCCAGGGGCTTGTGACAGGCTGCGAACTAAAAGTGGGTAGGTTGCCAATCCAAGCCTCCCCGTAGATTTGGGCCTGATTGTGACAAATGAAACAAGATGGTGCTCATGCAAATAGCACAGGCAGATGCAGCGCGCAATGTCTACCTTGTAAAATGGAATATCCTCGTAATTGAAAACATAAGTTATAGCCTCTCGTGGCCCCTCCGGATCCCAAGAAGCTGCCTCGTGGAAGAAATCGCTCTGCGGGAGAAGGGGACATGGCTTTCGAATGTTCCGACTGTTCCAATCTAACAGATTAATGAGTCACACGGGCCCGTGCCAATGCCGCCCCGAGGAAAGAGGGATACACAATGCTCCATATCAATAAAGAAGACAGTCCTCTGTCATTCCACAGATGCAATGGGATGGCCTGTAAATGGCTGTTTGGAAAAGGGCACATTTATATTAGAGTTTAGCCAAGAATCTGTCCCATATGTCACTGACTGATTCAGCCGGCATCTAACCACCAAATTTGGGCTGTGACATAATAAATCTGGATGAAAGCACTTTGACATATTGCTGTAAAAGGCAAATAACAAATAGTATATCTTCACACTAACAGTAAGTTAATTAAGGAACTTCACCTCCTCTTGCTACATTGCTGCCAAACTCAGATTAAATAACAATAATGAGAAACTGATATAATACCAGACATATCCATAGACTCTGTTATAAAAGAGGGGATTGTGAAACAAGGATGTAAAATTAGAAAGCATTATTAGAAAGTTCACCCAGATCTGAATAGTTTTTTACACATCTGTTGTAAATGCCTTTGGAATTCCGAGAGGAGCCAAAATCACTTGGAATGTTAAAAGAGAGTTAAAACACCTCACAAAAAAAAAAAAAAAATAGCAGTTTTGCCCCCACGGTCATCTTTCCAAAAAATAATGGTGCATTTTCCTGCCTCGGAGCGCGGAGCAAAGCCAGCACTTTTTAATGACCTTAGTTTGAAACTGGGGAGTTTGAGAACTTCTTTTTAACTGTCACAAACAGAGCCACAGGGACACAGAAAACAATTTCTTAAAAGAACTGCAGGTTACCATTTACTTTTTGTTCCACGTATATGCCACCATGCAGGGTATATAAGCATTGTTGACAGAAACATTTTAATCTCTGGCTGCTGTCAAAACACACACACACACACACAGACACATATATATTTATATATACCATATACTGTGAACAGGTTTTTATAAACAAAACAGTCCATGTTAAAGCAACACTATCCGACTTTTTACCTTTAGAGTAATGGTTTCCAAATGATTTTGGTGGCTCACTGTCTTGGAAAAGTTATAATGGTGCCGCTTTCATTCCCACGCCTCACCTCAAACACCTGTTCTTGCTTTGTGTAACTTTAGTGAGCGTGCACGATCTTCTGGGAGAAGTGTGCAACTGATCTATAGCCGCATCTCGAATGGCTAGAATCAGGGACAACAAGTTCAAGAGTAATGCTGAAGTGTAGATCATTTAAAAAAGACTTAGAAGTGATTAAAAAACTTTTTTTATCGCCGATATACAGTGAGGAAACTTTATAAATATGAAGAATTCTGAACAGAGTTTGGTGTATTTGTTACAGCAGCAGCTCTTCTGGTTCAGGAAGCGTTGACTAATGAGGAATCTCCACTGTTCAGTTGAGTTTCAGTTCAGTCAGCGTGACCATACAGTCAAAGCTCCCATCAAAAGATTGATAGGTTAGTTTTTTCGCTATAAAACCACTTAATCGTTCGGACATGGAGCCCGACAGAGCTAATCCCCATGTGTGGCTGCGGAGGGCGCTGCTGCTCAAAGGAAGTTACATAATGTTGCTTTAAGATCAACCAGGGGTCAAGTAAAGACAGTATTTTCTGACATGAAATGTTTTTTAACAATGACTCTGAAAATCTGAAGTCCACCCATCATTTTAAAATATGCAAACACACTCATGTAACACTGTCAATTACCACATGTAGACCATTATGGGTCAGCCACATTGCAGCCATGTCCCTGGTGCAGAAGGAGCACATGCTGCAGGATCTCCTTCCAATGACGCAAGTGTTAAACTTCTGCAGAAAGTTATTTTGAAGATGGAATTGTTTCGGAATTTTCTCAAGCTTTGTGTTGTATCTGAAAACCCTGAGGAGGAAAAGGTAGAGGTGACAAGGACACAAAGTCCCAGACAGTACTGACATACTGTACCTACATGCTAACATACAGTACAAGTATAACCAAATGAATAATTACAATCCATTGTTTAAACTTGTTGTTCTGTTTGGTTTTTAGTGTTTGGTTTTGCATCTCTTAGCTCGTGCTGAGCACTTCACTGCGGTTTGTGCTTTTCACTCCTACTTACTCCAAGCAGCTGTTGGGCTGATTTTGCCACTCAGATATATCTTCGCTTTGAGCCAGATGAAAGAATCTCAGGAGACACCGGTGCACCGGCATTCAAACTTGCAGTCAGAGTTCTCGTCTGGCAATAAAAGAGCGCTCATTCTGTGTCTCCTCAAGAGGGCTCCATCAATGGAAGCCTCCTATTTGCCCTGTTCGCCACGCGGCTGCTGCCTATTGTGCGTCTCGCACTGAGAGGAGAGACAACTCCAAGTCAATGGCCTTTTAGTCGGATCATGGAGACGACACTTCAAGGACTGAAAGCCACTCTATATACGAAAGCTCTTTCTGAATGAACTTATTGGGTCTCCAACTGTTTTTCCGTTTAAGGTCACTTACATTTACTTTTTCAGATACTAGTGCAGTGAGTGCTGTAAACCTGCCGGTTTGGAATTGGCTGTTTGTTGTCCTCCTCTAGCAGTTCTACAATATACTGTCACTTTTTTGTGTGGAGAGATTTTTATTAGCAGTCTATGGTGCAGAGTGAATTTAAAGACGTTATGTTCATCCCACCTGGCTTATCTGCAATGAAAACATAAAATAAAACTGAATTTTCCTTGTTACTGTTCACGTATATTGCTTTTACATAACTTTGCTGTTAACATACTTTCATCTGTTAAACAATTGGCACAATGTTCAGACCCAAATTTTCAAACAGAGAAGAAGAAGTGATTCTCTGAATGACACTGTCTCGTTGAAGATCAGCACCCGACATCTGTCAATCTGTGTCAGGCGATGGTGAAATATTTATCAAAATGATCTGTTCTGGCAGTGATTTTGATCCACGGCTTGACCCAGTTGTTGACAACTGCCCTAGTTTATCAGAAGACATAAGAAGACAGGTTCAACTCGCTCCACAGACTGAAGGCACACTGCCCCACACCAATGGAGTGAATGTTTAGAAATGTTGTTTTCTATATTGATCATATCTCATCTCCAATTGGCACAAATTAGATACTGCACTTCCTCAAGCAACAATGCACATGCCAAGTATAAAGTTGGTAAGATAAAGGATTCGGGAGATATGCATACAGAAGGACAGACTTTTTCAGAATTAGAAGGTTGATTATGGATAAGTTCTGTAAAGTTATATTATTATATTAATATTATGAATATTTTTCAACTCTGCTGTTTTCTGATTGCTCTGTCTCTCTTCTTCACAATCTAGACTGAACTGGCCTCAAGGAAGTCGTGACTGAGACACTTCTGTCAGTCGTAGTTAAGATCTGAATTCAACACTCAACTTCCCTGCATGTGATATAACCATTAGCAATTAATGGAGCTCAATCACTTTGCCTTGTTGCTTAGGGAACAAACCGTCTCGTTCATAAGCACAGGGGCAGATAATATGGAATACGTGTTTCATTACAAGGGAAATGTAATTCCATGGATGTCATGTTATTTAGTGCACTCGTCGTGTTATTATCCTTGAGTTGCAAACAATACCCGGGCTCTGGAGTGTGTTTAATAGAAATTCTGAAAACAACCAGCAGTGTCATCTTTTATCAACGTGAGAGCGCTCATTTTACTGAGCAGGGAGAAAAAGTCATTATGACTCTTAATTGAAACTTGAGTTAGTGGGAGGGGAGAGAGACGGAATGGTTGCTTCAACGTGATGAGGAGGAAATAGCTGGTTGTGTTGTCGAGCTTAAATCAGAGATCAACTAAACCTGAAGTCACACGGTGATGCCTTTAGGAGGAATTACACCAGGGGGAGCGTTTGGTGGACTGACTTCACACTCTCTCTTTCCCTCTTTCTCTGTCTCTGTCTCTGTCTCTATCACACACACACACACACACACACACACACACACACACACACACACACACACACACACACACACACACAATTTCATTCACCTCTGTCTCGCAGTAATGAAGCGGACACAGAGATAATATTGTCCTTGTGGCAGATGACACCTTTGGGTGTTTCACACTGAATAGGTATCCCACAACCGGCGTCCAGCTTGATGTGTACAATGAAATTGTTTCTAGTTCCAGCAGGAGCACTTAAACACAGCAGCTGGTAAATGTAACAGGTACTGTGATATGGGTTGTATGGGGCTTAGACTCAGATTCCCCGGTGATAGCAGAAGGGAACAACATCAGTAAAGGACAGAGGATTGAAGAGGCAGATATTAATATACCAGGTCAGAACATATCAGATCAAAGCAGAGAAAAAACAAAGGTAATATACGTCTGAAATAAAACAGGAGCTATACCAAATCCAATTTATTTTCTATGTCTCTATGGTGCTGAAAAGGTAAGTCAAGTAAAAAATATAAAACAAAATGAAATTAAAAAAAGAAAATATAAAGCGTAATCTTGATGAGTACAGTTTGTGATATAAAATAGTAACTTCACGAGAGGGGCATCCTCCGGTTGTCAGCGAGGCAACAGCGACATTTCAGATGTCTTACCAGTTCATACTCTGGTGCCCCCTGTGAGTGACAGCTCTGATTTCCCACTGACAGACAACAGAGCTCGGGGGTATGAAGAGCAGGGAGTCCCCTTCTTTTAAACCACTGAAGGACTCCGAGCCCCTCCGGGAAGCCATCAGACTGCAAAGTCAACTGGGGAAAAAAGGAAAGAAAGAAAAAAAAAACACTGTCATAAAAATAAGTAAATAAATACATTTGATTTCAAAGTCTTCAAGGTGCCAAATCGGTTTCAGAGTCGTTATTTTGCGCCCACTTATTTCTGCACTGTTTGGCAAACAAAAGAGTCAAATGAATACAAGTTGTTACTGAATTTGAGTTTCAAGGAGCGGATCCCCGCACTTGTTTTGTTTTGTGTTCTTTAAAATTATCGGTTGTATTCGGGGGAAGATGGCTGAACATGAAGTGAATTCAGAAGCATCATAATGACACATAAAAGTAATTTCCATTTTATTATCTGCTCACTGACCTTGTTTTCTCTATTAATTCACCTCCAAAACATTTTTCATCTATAGTCTGTTCGGTAGGAGAATTGTGAGTTGAGCTTCCCCAACAGTGTTGATAAATACGCAGCTCGTGTCATTCTTCTTCCCTTTGGATTCTCAGGGTTTGTCAAAGTGCATTCTCCAGTGAGAACAGAAGCTGATGCCTGCTTTCTGTACCCCGTAAAAAAATTACATAAAACAGTGATTTGACATTACTGAATGAGGTATGACGTCCTTTATAACTTAAGTACTGATAAAGAATCACCGGTTAAAAGGGCTTGTAGTCCATAATCGCTGAACAATGTGAGTAAAGCGGAACTTAAAAACAAATTCTCTGAAAGTGGATACAATTCAGATTGAAAGAAAAGGAAAAGCAGATGAGGATCACTTTTATAATGTGCAAGGTTTAGTGTTGTAATGTTTTTAATGGTCTAATATGATATGATCATTCAGACTTAACATGTTTCTCTTGTTGAAAAATGTCAATAAACGTATCTTGTCAAACCAATATACCATTTATCCTGTTGTAAAAAGTAATGGCAAATGGCAAAAGAGAAGGATAAAAGAAACATAAGTGATAGCAACAGGGGTCAGGTTAGTGAAGGTTACATTTACATTAGAGTCTGAATGAAGAGTCATATAGAAATGGTGAAAACACAATGTGGTGGCCCAGCAGGATTCCTCCGGATACTGTCTATGGGTTTGTGTACACTGAGGAGGATTTTAAAATGCATGGGGCAGCGTAAGTCCGACCCTCTGAAGGTTCCCTCATTTCTCACTGCTTGAATCCGCGGAGCTTTTCGTGCCCCTCCAGCTGATCAGTGAAAAATGACGTTACTTGTAGAGGGCCAGACTCATTCCTCCTACTCTACAGACCCATACATTTAAAAAACCCTTCTTTGTGTACACATACGTATCACAATAGCATCCACTATGATCAATAACAGCACAATGGTGTCATGTTATATTCTTCAATTACTCACACAGTTTCCTATTCAAACACAAGTTTCATATTATTATAAGACTATAGACCTTTTATTGGATTTATCAAGTCCTAAGATGAAATATTTCACTGTATAACTACATACGTTATATTTCTTGTTATAATGTGATACATTTTTCTGTTGTAAAAGCCTGAAAATATCTATAACACGAAAAATATCTTATCAGAACAATAAACTCTTAATGTTATAAGATGATACTGATCCATTTCCTTTTTCTGTTATGGCAGCAGGTCTGAGCTCTAAGTGGTGCAATCCAATACCTGTCTTGTCATCTTTTAAATAAAGCTTCCTACTGTTGCGATATTAATATATAAGTAATTTCCATTTAGTGAGAGTTCAAGGATTAAAAGGTTTTTAGATCCCATTGACTATAATTGTGTTAATAAATGGGTATGAATGACTATTGTACCTTATTATTTTGAAGGTTCACAAATCTTAACAGTACTGCAACAAAAAAGGAGACGAAACAGAAATTACATGTTATATTGCACATGCAGTTAGATGCTTCAATAACAGACATATTGAAATCCAAAGGCTTTTTGGATGTAGATAATTAATGAGAAACAAAAACATTGGACAATGAATAATGGAGAATCCCCCGTTCTGTCATTACAGGGGTCTTCCTTCAGCGTGGCACTGCAGATAATGGGATTAATATTGAAGTGGTATATATACTAAATATATGTTGGTATTCAGTAATCAGTAGACTTGATTTTTTGAATCAGGCGATTTCGCACCAAATACCAATCAATGGTAAACAAACCACTGGAATAACAGCTATCACAGAATAATTTAATATGATTTATGTAATAATATTTAGGGGAAAAAATCACACCTGTATCTTTATGTAAAAAGTTACATTAATAATATTTGTATTTTTTTTCTCATTAATGAGTAACAGGAAAAGAATTGAAGTGATGAAACAGATTTGTTTCTTTAATGCCTCCACTTAACTCCCTCACGCAAGTCGGCCTGCGTGTATTTATAGATGCTTTTAACAGGCAGGAATGACACAGAGTACTTCTGCAGAAAAGCAGTGACCACAGGAACAGATACAGAACAGAAAAAAAAAAAACAAGGACACCAAAAAAAAAACCGCGATGAGAGCCAGAGCTTGTGTTTGTGTGTGCGTAAGTGGATACGAGAGAACATGCACAATATCGGGGCACTCAGCAGTAAGGTATATATGACAAATATATAAAGAGGAGGGAAAAGGGTTCGGTGAGGCAGGAGTTTAGGTCGGCTGTAAACTGCAATGGATGGATTTGTCCTCCGTCTCAGGCTCTAAGAAGACATCTGACTCCCTGACAGTGTCGAAAAGCTTATTTCACCAGTAGGGCTGTTGAAGGGGAAGACTCTGTATCCAGCTGTTTTTTGCAGTGTGCCAGCATCGAGAGCTCCTGCTCCTTCTGAGGGGGAACAGTATATATTAGCTGACACAGGATAAGTCAGACATAGCACCATGGAACGCCTCAGAAAGTTAGACGTAGGAGAGACATCAATAGAGGAGCCACTGGAGACGGAGCGGGACGAGAGTAATGTATCTGTATTTGCATGAAAACAGCCCCATTCACGGTCCCTCCCCTCCCTGCCGCCGCTCTCCTGCGGTGCAGTCGTTGTTCATCACCGCGTTCCTTTCTGATGTGCATTAATGAACAAGCTGTCAGTCCTGCCACAAATGTCAAAGCTCGACTCATTTAGGTGAAGTACCTCAGTCATAATAATCATTATGTTGCTTCCAGCGGTTGAGGGATGGGGAGGCTAAGCAGCATCGCACGCAGGGACGTAAGCGTGACTCAATTAAATTAGCTATCATTTCAAATAAAGGTCACATATTGTACTGTCGGAGCATGAAAGGGAAAACACCAAGCATATAATTGAGCGAATTCTACTTTTTATAATATTGTCCTCACGGTACCGAAGGCTATACTCCCATTTATTAGGCTGTATATGCATTCCTTTACATTTTCGTTGAATAATACAATTATATGGTGCGCACAGCTATGTATAACATTAAAGTAGTTGACATCACAAAAGAGAAAGAAACCCATTTCTAAATTGTATCAGCAGTTTAACCTTTTAGTGATTTTCTTGCACAAAAGATTCAAGCTTGAAATTGCGTCTTTTGTTCTGAAGAGACCGAAACTATTGACCATTAGTTTCTGTCTCGCAATTGAATGTCTTTTGCTTCCAAGAATATAATCTGTTTTATGGAGAATTTGGATGTAAATGTTTATGTCAATCTTATGATCATTCGGGACGAATATCATATCCATACTTGTAAGTGGATTGGCAGTACCCCTTCCTTCAGTGTGTCCATGCAACTTTGAAACGCAAGAGGAAAATGGACAAAAAGGTAAAACAACATGTATACATGTCCTGGTCCTTGCTGTTTTGCACATTCCCTCTTTGTTTAAATCCCTTGCTCCTTTGTTTCCTGTTTCCTGTTTCCTTGCTTCCTGTCTCGTTTTGTAAATTTTGGATAATAAAGTCATTAATGGGAACCAGGCAGTTTCCCATTCGAGACCGAGTCCTGTAATCTCAAGACCTCAAAGCTGTAAAATCGGACAAAATGCTTTGAACAGACACATTTTTAGATCAATGCAGTGCTTTGGTGCTTTGGTATTAATCATCTAAAGGCACTTTTCACTACAAACTACAAGAAAATAAGCGATATGCGAGCACCACCCCATCTACTGAGAATGCAATTAAAAAAAATCTTTGTACTTAACCAACTGTGTTCCCTCTGAGCCATTAAAAAACTCAATTCTTATACCATTAGAGAATCTGTAGTCCTCACCAGGTAATTTACGAGACGCTGTATCAGATAGTTAAAACCTGCTCCCATGAGAAATGATGTGATTATTACCAATTAGAGGAAAGATAGTGGAGCATTGGTTAGCAAGGTCATCTTACAGCTACAGTTTCTTTGTTTGAATCCCGGGTTTTTTCTACGTAGAGTTTGCATGTTCCTCCGAAATATCTCCACACTACCGAATTCTTCTAACCCTTCTTTCCGACAATGTCCTCGTCTTTTGAGCCTTGGGCTGTGTCCGTTGGGGCGTCTTCGTCAGTAACGCTGTTTTCGTTAACATTTTCTGTCGTCATTTTCTCTTTTATCTCACTCCCACTCCTGACGTACTGGTGTGCACGGCTGCAGTAGCCCAAACATTAGCATGTGAGCTGCTGCTGCTCCCTGACGTGGCTGTAACTCTATTCCAGCCACATGATTGGTTTGGCGTTATCATTGTCATTGGCTGTTCATGTGGTCTGTCAAAACATGAATGGAATGACTTTTTTTGACGTATCAACCATGTCTTTATATTTCTGTATAGGAAAAGTTATTTCGCGATAATCATCTTTATCGTGCTATCGCCCAGCCCTATAGGTTGGTTGAAGTCTCTAAATTGACCATAAGTGTGAATGTGAGCCTGAATGGTTGTTTGCCTCTGGCCCTTCGATACGCTGGTGACCTGCAGGACATATCCCACCTCTGTATCCCACCTTTTTACATCACCAACAGCTCGATGCTGATGGCTTTGAAAAAAGTGCCATGTGGTTTTAATGCATCACAGCAAAGATGCAGTGTTTCTGGTTCACAGTGAGAAGAATGATAAGATCCGATGCCTGGCATGGCTTTTAATACACTTACCTTCACATAATTCAGCAAAACTGTGCAAAGACATTGATTTCTTTTATGACGACTTGAAGAGTGCCAAGCCTGAGTTCTTTCCTATTTCACATCCTACCTGGTACAACACAGCATGCATATTTCTCTCAGTGGAATTTAGTTGACTCATGTAATACACAAAGACGCCATCAAAGCCTGTTGGTTGGGATTCAAAGGGAAAGACAGACCCCCCCTGGGAAGGGGAGTCATGTGGGAGAAAAGTTAGGCAGCGCCTTTGAAGCCTGAGTAAATGAGGCACTTTTTGCTCATCTGGGGAGAGAACGAGCGAGAGGATGCCTGCGATGCCGACACACACATACCTGCAGATGGATCATTTCACAGCAAGGACAAGTGCCATATCACTGCAGCAGCCTCCGCACAGCCGACAACTCATGTAGACTCTGAGGCGCGGGGCTATGAAATGAATTGTGCAACAGGGCTGGTTTGGCGGGATTGTGACATGAATTATTTTCATGTTTCCTCAGGCGCGGGTATAACTGAGCTTCTGGTAAAACAAAGCTAGAAAATGAAGCGCGCATTTGCAAGTGAAAAAAGACGTATGATTGGAAGCAGGACCCAATGATTGTAATGTACTGCTGTGGTGCTCTCGACACTGTATCTGTCTCTGTGACTGTCTGGGGCTGGGCCTAAATTGGCACTTTGAACACCAGGGTGCACCATCGAAAGACTCCAATTGCGACCAGGCGAGCTGCATTCCCCCGCAACAATAAAACTATGTTTGTCAGACTGCAAGCTGCTCCAGTGTTTATAGAGTGTGCTCCTGCGAGAGGATTTATCGTCCTAATTAACTGTCATTTAGATTTTCTCTTGTCACTCCGTTCAATTAAAAACCGACTTTGTTTGTCATCAGATTACAGCTTCACACAAACGGTGATTCGACACTGTGTACATTGCGCACACTTGTATCGCCGTCAGCGCGGAGAACAAACCAAGTTACTCACAGTTACTGTGAAATGAACTTTGTCGGAGCCACACGTGACCTTGACATCTCGGCGCTGACACAGACGGACATTTGGTGGCAGAAATTCAAAAGTTCAGAAAAGGAAAGACGGTTGTGGAAAATGTATGCAATACGTGATGCATGCTGTCATGTCGTCCATCTATATATACAGTGTATGGCTGACTGTATTGTATTTATATATATTTATCCTTTATATAACCATCTATTTTGCCAGGGGGCCCTTGTCAAGAGGGGCAGCAATGAAGTTAAAATAGAATTACAGGCAGGGACAAAAATACACACACACACACACACACACACACACACACACACACACACACACACACACGCACACACACACGCACGCACTCACGCACACACTAAAACAAGACAGCAAACAGATTAAGAACAGAGAACAAACATAAAATCATATCGGAAAAATTGCAAAACATAAATTATGTTAAATAAAAGGCACATGTTAAAAGCGATGACAACTGATTAAAACTGATATTTAAAGAGGTTTGATAACAGAGGGTTCTGATGAAGGTTATGTGTTTAAAGATAGACAACATTACGGACCCCAAAAAGTGAAGCCAAATCATTTCGATGGTCAGATTAGCTGCAGGAGGTAGCTACCTGCTAATTAACCCAGCAGGTTGTATTCAAGTGTGAGATTTTCGGGGAGAATTTTGATCTGAGCGTGATTTATAATGAGACCACCATGTTCAGGTTTCTTTCCCGTGCACAGACTTAGTCCACAATGATTCAGTGACAGCTGCAACAGAAAAAACAGCCACTTGTATAGATTTTACAAAACCCAAAGATGTGCCCACCACCATTTGGACTCGTGCAGCCTTATAGTTTAATTTACAGCTCAAAGCGCTGTATGTTCCCTGCTCCCTCGTGTTGATGGATCTGTTCCTGTGGGACTAATTATTGCGATTTTTCTCGTCGCACCCTGCGAGATGAGTCTGTCTTCATCCTAATCTTCAGCCATGTGACATTTGGTGTAATTAATTCCAGTTGAGCCCTCTATTTCTGGCTGGCTGTCTCTAATGAAAGCAGGATGGTGCGGTTTTATCACCTCTCACTAACACCTCCTGTTTGGAAGGCAGAGCGATGGGTTGGAGGAGATCACTGAAATGTTGATGAAGTGGTACCCAGAAATCAGCCGGACCAAGTCCATGTCTGAATCAATATAAATAGGAATGGGCACTAAGTTAAGGTAAATAAAACACTTATATTTGTACAAAATATTCAACATTTTCAAAATGTCTCAATTTAATAATTTATTAGGGATGTATGTTATGATTTTGCACTTATCTCATCTTTAATTTTGAGCTTGAAAGTTGGCCATGATCAGGTTTACATGGTGAAATATTCCAATATTGCAAACACAAGCTACAGCCATCCACAGAAACTGTTATATAACAAAGTCTACTTCATTTTTACTACTGTTATTCAGAGGGGGGGAGGAAAAGAAGAACGAGGAGGGAGAAGGAAGTACATGATACTGTATCTGCCTTTTGGCAATCGAGCAAATAGGACTCCAGCCAACCTAGTTTGAATTTCTTATTAAAGCACACTGTTCTCACTTTGAGATTCCGAGATTTACTCACTGACAAGACCTCTAAAGCTGTTGGGAAAGTAGAATGAAGCTAGCCGGGTGTTTAAAGAGTATTTATAAGCTTAGAATAAAACATCCGATAACACCCCCTGAAAGTATTAATTTACCTTTTGAGGGAACGCCAACTCGGTTGCTTTCTCGCACAAGTGCTGGATTAGATGTTTTATACCACTTCTTATGTCTGTATATAGCAAACACGGAGCTGCAGACAGGTTGCCTGGAGATATGATGTGTTAATTAGTGAGCTTTGGCTGTGCTGGCTGCTGCATGTAGCCGCGGTCTCATCGAACTCTCTCGGCAAGAAAAGTGAAAGGGCTGTATTTTCCCGAAATGTCAAAGTATTTCTTGAACACCTTAAGAAGTCTGCTGGTAGAGCCTGAAGACAGGACCTTTTAAAAACAACGGTTTCCAAGGTCGAAAAACTGAACCCGTTTTAGTGTTGAATGCCTTCCTCTGTTTCCTAATAAGCCTCATTGAATTAAAATAGTCCAACTTATTAGAGCACGACTCCTCTCAGAGGGCACTGTGGCTGGTGACAACCTTATTGAAAGTCATGCTCCTCTATTATAGAAATTACAGATTCTTACTATATATGATATCAATATTTTCTAAATATGTGTTTTGGTTTTTAAGATACACTCAAACTGAAACGGATAAGGAACGATTTACTTCAAACTAAATTCCCAAGTTCACTGTGATGTAGCTCAAATCAATCTTCAATTTTCAATAAGATGTAGGGAAGACAAATAATGGAAATGGCTTTTCACAGGTGGCAAAGAAGTGTTCTTCTGTAATATGTTTCAGAAAATGCTTAAAAGACAATTTAACTGCTGTTATATCATATTCTCTTTTATGTGTTGCTGTCTTTGGAGCTATGGTTTGTTTTTACAATTGATGACTATTGATGCATGTGTATGCTACTATAACCCCCCCCACAACACTCACTCTCACTCAGGTGCACAAAACACATATCGTTTGTATTTATATTGATATTAACTGTTGTTTATTTGTTTTTATTAGGCTACACATGTTATTGTTAATATGCTGAGTCTCATATAGTCATATTATTTTCTGCATGTAATTTCTTATTTTCAAATTTTGTGAAATTTTAACAATATTCAGGTAGATGCTTTCAAATAAGCCCACTGGGTTTCCTGCCTCCTCCTGCACTGTGTATTATTATTTATACATTTTCAATGTGTTTTCTTTTCTTAAGTAAAAAATCGTATCTAATCTAAAGTCCACAGACTTTTGCAGCGATTACTGATCTCTTAAGAGAACTCAACCAACTGGAAGAGCAGGCTAAAAATGAATAGTTAACATTTGAATAGAAAATACTGATGCAAACCTCTTGCTCAAATTGCTGGTGGGTTAATATCCCAATATTGGGCGAAACGTCTGCAGGCCGAATAAAAATAATAGAGGAAAGAGAAAGATGAAGGGCAAAGGAGAAAGAGAGATGGAGGGCAGGGGAAGAACATCAAGCTATCTGGAACTGCCGAGGTGTAATTTACTTGAGAGACGACAGGAGAGATACAAGCAGAAGTCCCAGACTGATAGCTTCTGGTTATGAGGGGAGTGGAACATCAGTTATCTGGTGGCTAAGTGACAGAGCGTGTTGATTGTACACAACACAGCCACAACTCTTCAGAGAGGAGCGCCGGATCTTAAATCAAAGAAAATTCCTGTCGTTTTTCTCTCGCCCTCCTTGGCAATCTATTTCGCCTTAATACTTCTCCGCGTGGCCCCGGCACTGTATGGCGGCTTGTTTCACGCTTTACAAATGACCAGACAGAAACTTCGGGCCGGCTCCCGCTGCACTGTACGCCTTTTAAACTCAAAAGAGAAAATATGTATGATGTGACTCTGTACAAGCTGTGGAGTAATATCAACCGTGTCAGGGAAAAAGACCCAGTTATTGAACGTTCACGTGCATTTAATAGACACTACCATGTACAGCACACATCGCACAGGCCTACAATTAGTACCCCATTTATGTCCCTCGCATAAAGCAAAGTTTCACACGGAAGCACTTGACACAAGCAGCCGTGCTCGATATCAAACAAAGGCCAGTGTTACCCCGGACGCTACATAGCAGCAGGCAGCAACTCCCGTGGCTGAAGGCTTGAATTGGGCTGTCAGTGCAGACTTGAAGGAGCAGCACTGGGCCTCAAGCAGCAATTATCAGACTGGCAGCTGCTGATAACTGCCACCAGACAAAACAGAAGCGTGAAATATTACTCCTTTCTTCTCAAGTCTTTTCTTCTGTTTTTTTTTTTTTCATTTTCACATCCTCCACTCTTAACACATCTTTGCTACCACTCCTGCAGCGGACGGACTCTGCACGAACTCTGCATGGACTGTGAATGTGCACACCTCTACTCCCTTAATCATATATGTATATAAATAAATGTTCTGTCTGTATCTCATTAGCAGTCGAGGTAGCTATAGAGCCGGGGAAATGCAGATCCGAAACCAAATTCCACAATGTTACCCTGACTTCATCATCCATTGATTTCCATCCGTGGATTTGAAGTTAAGTGAGCGAAATGTTTCCTTATCTGTACTTGAAAGTGAATTAAATTTGGGCTAGATGAACTAAAGGATTAGACAAGCTCTGAAGGTGACCCTCTCCTCGTTCCACCGCCTGAACCAGCCTTTCTCTCTGCACACTGCGACTTTAGAGGAGGAATAAAAAAGGGGAAAAAAAGGACACTTCTAAGACCGCAGAGTTCCAAAGAGTCTATAATTTAATATTGCCGGGGTTGGGCCCCGTGTTCTCGGTTTAAACAAACTTAATCAGAGTTGACGTATGTGGAGTCACCTTCCTCGCATGGCAGGTGATAAAAGTGAGTATTTTAGTAAGAGTAAGAGACGACTCAATTACTTAAATATACAGACAGCAGTTTGTATAGCAATGAATCTATTACTATATGTTGTTTATCATGAAATTTGAGAAAAATGTGTTTGTGAAGTGTGAACAAAATATTTTTAATAAGACTTAAAGAATAAAACTCATATTTAACTCATCTTTCCGGGTAAAGTGGTCTCCAGCTTTGTCTGTGCTCTTGGATTCATACTCTTGTATTTTGAATAAGACTGAAAACATTCATTACTTACATAACATCCTTTAAAAAATGAAAAAGAGAAAAGTCCTGACGTTACATAATTGTTCTTTAATTATATATGGACATGAAATGTCAGTATAATGTAGTTGTGCTTTGTTTTGATATTTTCATATTAGCTTTACATTATAACTATGATGATCTGGCCCTTCTTGTAAGCTTCCTGTTTTATTTTGAAATTATAGTTCTTTTGTGTTGTGATTTTACTTCCTGTCAGATTTGTTTGTTGTCAGTTTTCTGCCTCACCTGTCTCTCCTTAGTTAAGTAGTCCTCAGTTTTCTTCACACCTGTCTTTCACCTTTTCACCTGCTAGAAATCATATGTCAGTGCTGTTAGAGCTCCATGTCTTTATTCCCTGTGTTTTTCCATCTTACTTGCGTTTGGAACTGTGGTCTGTGGATTTTGGATTTTGGATTTCAGCCTACTCCCCTCTGGATTCGTTTGGACTTCTCTCCCTGGTCTTTGACTCGACCTTCTGTAAGTATAGATCCTTTTTTGTTAAACATCCATCTAATATTAAATCACCGAAGTGTACAAAACTCTGCCTGTATGTCTGCATGTGTGTCCTTTCCCCTTGTGTCTGCTTAACCAGTTGTGATAATTACTAGTATTATACCCCTGTTTGTTCAATAATGTTGTGGTGTGTATAAATTATAGGTTACTATCAACTAAACAAATAGGACAGTGGTCTCTTTGTTTCGCTGTAATGATGTAAAAAAGGAGTTTCACTATTACTTTGAGTTATTTTTATGATATGAGTGAAAATTACACTGTATTGTACATATTCTTATACTCCTCTTTGACAGTGGATGTGTTAATCAAAGATATCCACTTTACACTTACTTCTTACACTTTACACTTGCACTTGTGGTTCTGCATGAGAGGAGCGCCTATCAAGGGTTTTTGATTTTATAGAGCAAGGGCAGTTAATTAAAAAATAGATAGATCCAGATAGAGAAAACGTCCTCCTGCAAAGGTCAGGAAATAATATATCTCATTTTATTATAAGTCAGTGCAATATGCGTTGAGGTATTGGATGTATCAATGTCTGTGTATGGTCAAAAGCTGAGCGTCATATTTATCATGATAATAATTCACATTCGAGGGATAATATATAGATACTGTTAAATCCTTGTCATCTAAAAAATTGAATACACAAGATATATATTTTTGAAAAAGTGCTTGATTTTGGGGAAAAAAAGTGAAATTCAATTTCCACCTTTCCATGTTTTTGTTAACCTTTCCAAATTTGTCAACCAATTTTCCAACAATTTCAACACATCTTAACAACTGAGCACCTTTAACACCTGTTTCTCACTTCCTTGCTTTTCCTCTTTATATCCCACCTCCACTTTTCTTGTTCAGTGACAGAAGTGAGCTCGCTCTCGTGCTGCCAGGATTTTTAACTCCAGGCAGGAACGGTGTAGTACTGTTTCACGTTGCTGCTTTTAACAATCACCATTGAACATGTGAGACACACTGATTGTGAACGGCCTGTCGGAGAATGAACTTGTAAGTGTCTGTCCAGCCTTGATTTGAAGTGTCTACTTTTCTGTTTTTAGAGGACACCGTGTAAAGTTACTTTTCTTCCTGTCTGTTTTTCCTCCTCTTCTTTCTAGTCGATCTCACTGTCAGAATGCTCTTAGTGATTCGCAGATTTCATTGGATTAGTGACCTTTATGAAGTTCTCGAATGTAACATACAGCGAGGGGTCTTTTCTTTAGGGTTACATAAGGAGGATGCTCCCTACTTGTTCTTGTCTTGCTGCATAGCCAGCAATGCACATGACGGATGTATTGTAGGACACAGGTCGACGTCTCTTTCACCCTGGTCTCCTACAGGTACTGTATATCACTGTAGAGGTCTGTTATGAGCCGGCTACACTACCCATAATTCATCTGATGTGGTCTGTTCCTGACCGCATTGACTTTGTGAGGCAAAATTCACTTTTCTGCCACGGCGGGAACATTCAATAACCGTCCCGCTGACTCAGAAACAATAATTATAACAACTCTAGTTCATTAAAAGACTTCTCTTGTCCTGACAGAGATTAAGGTCTCCATTTGTTGTGGGAGCCATCTTTATCACTGTCACCTTAAAAGTGCTAAATTGCTCATATTAAAATTGCAATTATGTTTTACATTTCTATGCCTCATATTCCGTTGTTGCAGAGAGATCCAGTGATAGTGGCATTTACAGGACGAGTCTTTGAAGTAAACACAACACTGCAATGGAGCATGTGAGGAAGAGTGCACAGGCAGCTTAGAGGAGGGGGATTAGGTCAATCTACAGTATTTATGTTATTTATAAAGGGACCCTTTATTATCTAACACTCAGCATTCACTGTCTGACACTCTTCAGTACAGTCTCTGCTGAATATTGTAATTTGTGTTGTGTCCGTTGGTTTACTGGTGTAATGGGGCTGCACTTAAATATCACCCGTTGATTCTCACAATAACCAAGTTAATGAGTTTATGTGTGGTCGTTATCTTGGACCTTCTTTATTCAACTGTCTCCCGTGTGTGGACATTTCCCTTCCACGCTTCTCACACCGACCCAATGATGCTACTTTGTAAACCAATGTAACTTTTGCTCGGCTGTAACACTGCTGACGAATGGGATGTAAAATAAAATAAAAGTTCTCGACACCTTTTCATGTTATCGGACCATTTTAAGTGTTGAGATAGAAATATGGCTACGAAGGGCCGTGGTTGTTTTAAAAAAAAATAATAATTTGAACTGGAATTATTAAGTCCATCCAGGGGAGAACATCAGATGTTCAGCTCGGAGGGGGAAAGACTATAGAGGCACTTAAATAGTAATTACCATCACCAGCACTCCTCTGGTGACGCTTTTGAGGATTTGGAACTCCTTTTCTGATGAGGTCAGGTCCTCATTATAATTACTTGTTTCACTTAAGTATACACAGCTGCAAACCGGAGCGCAATAACAGCAATAGTAATTAGTGCACTAGAAATGATTCGAGGTGAACTTCAAAATCAGCAGGGAGCGAATGCTTCTTTATTAAATCAATAACATTTCTATAGGTTGGTGGGGAATAAATAAAAGGGAAATCAGCAACATAATTCTGGAGAACTTCTCTTTATTTGCCTTAAACTCGTGTGTATGGAGAAAGAAAGGTACGGCTCATGATCAAAAGCACACCACATCATCTGTCAAACATGCTGGAGCCATTGTATGTATGGCTGCAAATGGAACTGGGTCACTTGCGTTTATTGATGATGTGCCTGCTGATGGAAATAGCAAGATGAATTCTGAAGTGTACTGGGGCTATACTATCTGCTGAGATTCAGCCAAATGCTGCAAAACTGATAGGACGGTGCTTCACATTACAGATGGATAATGACCCAGATCACACTGCGAAAGCAACTCAACAGCTTCTCCAGGGAAAGAAATTGATAATTCTTCATTGGCCGAGTCAGTCACCTGACCTTAACCCAACTGAGCATGCTTTTCACATAATGGAGACAAAACTGAAGGCAGAAGGACCGACAAACAAACAGCATTTGGTGATGTCCATGAGCTTAAAAATAATCCTTATATTTATAATTATGTTAGTTTGTCCAATTACTTTTGGGCCTCTGAAACTGGAGGAACTATGTATAAAAATGGGTGTAATTCCTAAATGATGACAGCTGTCTTGGTAATTAATAAATTGAACCCACTCCATCATAATTAAATGGATATGTTTGCCCTACCTGTCTCAGGACAGATGTAAATGTGTGAATAGTGAAGGGGACACACCAATCGGATTTTCAGGCTGTTTCTATAGCTGGGGTGAGAGCACAGGGATTATTCTCATTCACATTCCTAGTATAACGTTTCCCAGCCAGTAGCTACATGCAAAATCAGGTCAAAAAGTAAAATGTGTTTTGACCGAACATTGAAATGGCTCAATTCGTTTTCAATGGAATATTTCAACATATGTTATGTCTTGTATAAAGTAGATGTATAATGTATTCAGCTATTTCACACTTCCTCTGTTTTCCTGAACGTTGAACTCAAACCTGTATTGGACAGTTGCTTTGACATGGCATTCAGTTTCTTTTTACTCTCCCTCTAGACTGTTTGCATCCCCATGTTAAATTCGAAAGAAATTTGCCAGACATCCTCACATTGCTACTTTCTGGTTGTGGCAAGAGTTTAATAAGCCGTGTGCAAAATGTTTCTGAGGGGTTTTCTCTCCCAGTGCTGGGCATCAAAAGCACCGGTGAACTCATTAGCGTGAGGCCAGCTCTTGACAAATTATGATTGAAAGAACCCACAAAACATCTGCCTGCAGCGGCACTGTGCAAACGTAATGAGCAAAAAACGGCATATCTGACTGTAATAAACCTCATTATTATCTAATTCATTTTTTCATCCCATTAGATTTCTTTTTATATCAGATTTATGTAATGGATCAGTCAGAGTCACTTCTAAGAACTGAGGTGTTAACATCGTAACCTCACACTCTGTTGACGTAGATGTAATTTGGTCCCATGGGCCAAGAATGATGATTTGAGTGTAAATACATCACTAAGGCGGAATCCACTTTGAATTGTATATACTTGCATAATGGAAACAACCATTATGTTCAAAGCCTTGTAAAGTTATTCAACTGTATTGGAAAATCAACATTTTCAAATGTAGCCATTTTATTTAACATTACAGGAGAGCTGTACCCTTTCTGATATGAATGCAATATCCTTTTAACAAAAAAAAAAGTTGTGTGGACAGAATATACTGGAATAAGTTCATTAAAATGGGATCAGCGTAATTTTCTTTTTGCAGTCTGTCTGTTAACATCCACCAACAGGGACTTGTTTGCTGACTCAAAGGATTGTTCCTTCTCCTGTTGATAAATACCCTTCATGATTTTCTTTCTGAGAATGTAACCAACCAGTATCTTTGGGGTTTCACGGTTTAATGGTGCTAAATTGATACTTTTTAAATGGTGCTGGTGCGTAAATGGTGCCAGAGCTGATACTTTTTTCTTTTAAACGGTGGACAGGGATAAGAACTGCTTTTTATTGCTGAGGCAAATTGAAAGTTTAACCAGTAAACAGTTATGATATAAAAAAGTGCAAAACGCATCAAAATTCACACAACAATCACATAATAAATATAACCTTACCCAACAATTTTATAATAAACAAAAGTGCTTTATGCAACAAAATACTCTCACCTCCAAACTCATCATCAATCGTCTCCCCACGGCCGGGTCCATTTGATGCACGTCCCAGTGTTGGAATCTATTCATGTGAAATACAGACACACTTTGGACCATTTAGCTTTAGGCGTTTTTATGTCATGTCAACTCGCGTCTGGAGTAACTACAAGCTAACTGTATGTAGAGTGTGTTGCCACCAGAGTTAAGTGAAATGTACGTGTGGGGATGTTTATGTTGCCTGTTCACAGGGCAACTATTTCAGGCCATAGCTCAGGTGCCGAAATGAGGTACGCAAAAGGTTCGAAACAGAATCAAACTCTTGTCCTACTTACAACTTTACATTAAATATGTCTGCTAACATACAAACAGACAGAGAGAGATTTAATCCTTTTAGGCTTATATTTTCCAAAGTACTGACTGCTTCTCTCTCCCCAAGCCAAAGCTGTTGAACAATTTGTTCATATATCAGTAATGTGTTGGTGGATGTGCTGGAAAAGTAGTCTGTTAAGCCTTTTTCTCCCACTGTAGATCAGATGTGGCTCCTCAAACGACAGAGACTTGGAAAAACTCCGCTCTGCTGTGGCATTGGAAATCGCTGCAGTGATGTAGAGACACAGCAGCTTGTTCCTCCCAGTAAAAAAACACCTGCCACATCTCCTGCTGCTGCCAGAACATCAACGAGGATGGCTTCTTGTGAATTTAGCAATTATTAGTTGCTATTGAGCAAAATTGTTTTTCTTCAATGTTCTATAAGGCTTAGACGTCACCCTTTTATTACAGCCTAAAGTCTTGTCATCCCCCTTATTCTGGCGCTTGTGTTTTAGATGCCTTCTGTTTCTGCAATGAACTTGTGATATTAACCCCTGATTGGCCATTTTTACATATTTTTGTTAGGATGTGTCAACCAATGTCGTAGCCAGGCATGTCATTTATACTCATATTCAGATTCATAATTTTAATTTTAATTTGAGTTGAAAAGGTTTACATGCTCTAATGTTCAGAAAACACATCACTTTCCTCATAGAGTCCATTGCTGCAGCTCCTCTTTTCAGCCTCTGTCTGAAACACTTGGTTTTAGCTCCTGTCTATCTAAGCCCCTCCTCCAGATAAAACCCAGTCTGCTCTGACTGGCCAACTGGCCCTCTCTGTTGTGATTGGTTAACCGATTCAAGCTCATCGGAAATGTCCTCTGCTTTCACTTCACCTGGCTTTGTGAGGGGGTGTGCTAGATTAGCCATTGTCTTGCATTATGCAACTATGGGGCATTGGGATGTCACATGATGGAGTTATTGGCGTCAGGTATCTACAACCATGTCCAGTTGCCTTTCATTACACTGAGAATCTTGAGAGATGACCAATGAGCTAAAAGTTAGACTTGATAGGTCGTCTCATAACATAACTCATAGAAATACATATAATAGAGCTTCTGCAATGGTAGAAAAATCAACTTGCACAATCTTTGTGGAGACTTTGTAGTTTGGGAACATAAAGACGTAGCAAAGGTTCGATAATGAATTCACAGGCCTCGTGGTGTTGGGAGCAGAACATGCAGATATGTTGTTTTAATGCCGCTTCATGCCCTCTGGCTTGTGACTGTGGTTGCTAATAGATTCTCTAGAGAGCTCCTGTAAACATCAGATCAGGTTTGTTGTGATTTGACTGTTTCTGAGAACACTTCAGTCACTGTGTTCACAATCCTGCCACACACCACTGTGCGGCAAACAGTCGTACAACATTTTAATATATTTAATAGACCTGAGGTGTGGAGGCAACTTTGCTGTCTGATCTTTTCAGGGATAATGACCCACCAGGGTTTCAACACTTCTGCAGATTTCCAATCCATTCCCTCACATTCTATTACAAAGTACCATTTAGTTTTTCACTGGGAGGGATGGAAATCAAGCATTATTGTTGTTAATTCCAGATCTTACTGTGCGACTAAATTGTCGTAGATGTGAAGCCAAAGCTCATGATTTATGTGCTCACACAGTCCGATTGTTTGAAATGACCTGATCGCTCACTCCTTATGATGCATTGTTTCCTAACAATGCTAACCATGGAGAACCATGCTACCTTGATCATGTGTCATTATGTGTACCGAAATGTCCTAAACAAAAAAGTGTTGGCATATGGACACGATTTGAAGACCTTAGTATTGGTTTGGCTATTTTGCGAAAACAAATTCAATTATGTTTTAGGCTACTATTTTTGTAAATTGATCACCAGCTATGCTCTGATTACTGCACTGTAAGAACCTCTATATCACCTTCTTTTTCTTTCTTGCTGTGCAATTGATTCCAGCCATAAACTACATTTCCTACTATCGTGTTTAACCAATTCGTGGACATGCAGTGAGCGAAAACGCAGGACTTGTGATAATAACTTGATAATAACTTGTGATATGTCAGAAATTCATCTCATCTTCCAATGAGAGGTTGGGAGCATCTGAAACTGTTCCGACTCTCATGCGACCCAGAAATCGCGCCAAAATTTGGCTCAAATTGCAGTGTGTTCTCAGCTTTGTTTGCAGTGGGGAGACAAAATCCTCCCTTCTCGTTTTTTAAGTAAGAAATGTATAAAAGCTTCGACTTCCTTGAGTTTTAGGGACAGAGCGGTGAGTACAGTCCAAAGAGTGAGATGTGAAATAGACACTATTTTACAGTCTGGTGCAAAACAATACATAACAGCTCGTCTGTTTTGAATGCAACTTTATCATAGCCGACACTAAAATGATGTCCTAATTAAAGTGTGTATTCGCTAAACTGGAACATTGCTAATTCAACACAGTTTCAGGTTCACAACAAGGTTTCTCTGCACAGTTGAAGATAAAAGTTGAATTCCATTACTACTATTATAGGAAAGGGGCAGCACGTCTCCAGTATTATCTTAATACCAGGGAATTTAATAAATGACTTGATTTTTATTTGCTGCGCTCATCAGTCATGATTTGTGCTTCAACAAGCATCAAGCCAGGTGAAATCAATTTAAGAATGTCATAATGATTGGTAATGCGACTGAGGCACAATGAGTCATGAGTGAAAAGCAGCTAATCCTCGTTTTCTTTTGCTGGAAGCTGAATGGAGCTCTACTCTAATTCTATTTTCATGATGACTGACTCATTCCTGCATGTCTCACACTCGCTTTTTTTTTTATCAGCTTTTCTCGCAAAATTGAACCGAGGCTTACTTTTTGTCTTCATTACCTGATTCCAGCATTACAGCCTGGCCCCTTTTGCATTTGTATTATTCTGTCATTTGTTGACATCCCATGGGCAGTGCAGCATATTGTAGGAAAATGCTTTTAGAGGTTAGTTTAGACAGTAATCTAATGTTGGCCCAAAGTGAACAAACAGATCTTTTTTTACTGGTATTTTCGTGTGGGTTTGATATGTATTTAAACTGCCTTCAGGAAATGGCCATATCGTCGTTCTCTAAGGTGTCACGCTGACGAAAGCTTTCACGTTCTCCCGCCTATTCAACTAACAATCAGCCATATCAGTGAAGGCATGCACAATCTTTAATACTGCTCCAAGTTCCCCTGAGTTCTGTGTGACTTAAATCTCTGCAGGTAGTGTCTGATGGAAAGTTCTTCCCTTGGGTCTGCTGAGACCATTCAGTACTACAAACCCATATTGTCGACTTTACTGATACCAGCTCTTTCCTTCTGGCACACGTCGAATTGTGTCAAAGAGACAAACTGGCAGCTTGAGGGCTCACGTACCACAGTCGGGCTGTAGATGTGTTACTTGCTGTGGATATTACTGTTGATCCCTGCTACACACATTTCAATATGGAGAAACTTGTTGCTGCACTTTGGTTAAGTTAGACAACGTTTACTGCCTGCTAGTGTTAATAATTGTTTTGCATTTTGATATAGATACCTTAATCATCTCCAGGTAAGTACTTCTTTCTGTTACTGTCATGATGCAACATATCTGTGAGTTGGTTTCCAATGGATAACAGTCAGTAGGTGATTCGTGAGGGGAATGACCCCCAAAATGACCAGAAAACCATCACCTTGATAACCTGCCAATTGTGCCAACCCTCCATCCCCTGTGAAAAAGAGTGCTGCCTGTGCAGATAGAGTATTTGTGTTTGCAGGTCAGCATCCTATAGTTAGTGCTGCCAACTAAATAATGGAATCCAAGGTTCATTGTAAAAAGTTGAAACCGAATTGCATTGAAAAAAAAGAAAAAAGGACAGAGCTCTATGCCTCGCTCTCCCTCTCTCTCCCAAACAAACACACTGTCGACCGTCTGTCACAGTCAGATTGACCATCAGCCACACTGGGAGAAATCCTATGCACTTTCACTGTGCACGTTACGGAAACAAGCATACAGCTCTCTAAAGAGTTGTTTTCACCCACAACCAAAGCCACGACCAATCATCTCAAAGTTGAATGAAAATCCATTCATGCGTGGTTTAGTTACGTGCACACACACACACACACACACACACACACACACACACACACACACACACACACACACACACACACACACACACACACACACACACACACACGGACAGTGGTTACATTGGCAAAATATGACGACTAACTTACAGATATTTAAGGCTCTGCTCTCTCTTGTTATTGTGTCAGGAGGGGTTCACCTTCCTCACTGGGAACAATTTACAAATCACCTACTGATAGCTTTTCATATTGCTGTTCTTTGCTCTCTTGTGTCCTGAAAGTCTTGCAACACACTTCTCCTGAAAACCTGAATTACTTGATACATTTTGGGGATCTGCACCTGGGATATACCAAAAGAAAGTGACATCCAAATGTTTTCTAAATAACAATATGATTCCAGCAATTTTACATTTTGATAGAGATGATTAAAGATGACATTTTTAACAGGAATAATCACTGAAATCCAAACTCTTTGTACCCACACCTCTCGAGCTTGTAGGCATCCAGAGCCATGCTCAAGGGTATAAGGGTAGAAGTTCGCAAACTTCTCCCCTAAAATAGAAACTCCAGCCTGAGGGGGAAATTGTGGAGAGCTGGCTAAAACTGGTCTTAGAAATTGTTACATTCAGTACAGTACAGAGCTTTGTCCTGTCATCCTGTCACTTTTGTGCTTTAAATCCGATGTGTGCGCTCAATACAAATACATTTTCATCCTCTTACCCACATCTGGATTGCCTCTGTGTTGCATCGGTTGGACCGATCATTGCCATCATTCAACAGAGCCAAGAGGAAAAAGTCTAAAAATAACTTGTCTCGGGGTTGAGTGCTGCCTATGATATTGTTTTAGTGTACTTATCCTCCTGTTTGAGGAAAGGCGTTTTCTTCAGGCACATTCTTTTCATCCTCATGTGGCATCATTAGTTCCAGAGATGTAAACGCAGAGAAAGACCGAGTTCAAGTGAAAATGAGAGGGACCTTGTTGTCACTGTCCCACAGCTGCTGAGAGACGTTAGATTTCAGGACTGTACTGTACAATCTTTTTTTTTATTATTAAATCTATTGTGCTATACAAAATGACCATGACAACACAACTCTCTTATAATTTTTTCTTTCAGCAGTTTACACTCATATATTAAGACCCTTGTGACATAAACAGAAGATGACTCTGGCTGAGGATTGGACTTTCAGCCCAAATGGCTTCCCACAAGCTTTGTCAATGAGGGACAGTTTGAAAGCTGCGGTGTCTGAAGTTTGTGCGAAATGAAATGTTTATCTGGTGAATTAAAGTTCGACGAATATTAGATACGTATATTTGCAGTTTGCATCGACAAGTTCATAATGTTCAATAACTGACACAAACACAACTCTGTGTCACTCTTTCTACCAAATGCAAGTAAGGATGTTTGTAACAATCAATTTAAAGCAGCACTAGGTCATTCTTATTCCTTAAAATAACAGCTTCAGAATCATTGTGATGGTACACAAACTTATAACGAGAATGGTACATCTGTCATTGCCACAGCGCCCCCTGGGTACCTCGAACTGCACTCTGTAACTCTTGTGTATCATGCTAAAAACAACCAGAGCTAGCAGCTAGCTATAAGAGACAACTGGCTATAGCCATTCTCAGTGTGGACATCATTGCAAAGAAACAAAAGAGGAGATTGTTGCAGGAATCGAAACAGAAGAAAGTAAAAAGGGATAGAATAACAAACTGAATGAAGAAGAGTGAATATCCGAGCATATTCCATTTATTAATGAGAGCTCTAAAAGGCCAAAGATGCAGGAAAGATAGCACCCTGGTGTTATTGGACAAGTAAGCCACAACCTTTGCTTGTCGGGGGAGCCCGAGTATTATAGAGTGCATTGAGTCTTGCATAGTTTTGCTTCAATGGAGAAATGAAATGGGCACGATGCTAAGATCTTTGTTTTCTTGGATATGTGTGTTTGATTTTCTAGAAAAGACCCATTTTTATGTAATTCCCTCATAACAGCATCGCCGCAGTCTCCTTCCAGTGTTGTTGGCAGAAGCAAATCTTATGATCTACAGCCATAATATTATAATCTTCTGAAATGGTTTCATTTACATCAGCTACATTTCTTCTCACCACAATTTGACAGCTGTCTGCCTTCAGTTTTTTTTTTTGCATGTGATTTACCTTTTCATTGACATGTTCTACCTAATTAGGTTTTCATATCGACTGATGTCAAAGATTCCAAGTTGGCCCTAGATCTTCATCTGGGTATGTACGAGCATCTAGGGATTCCCCTCAGCACTGCAGCGCTTCTCATTTTAATCCAGCATCTGATTTCTCCTCCAAGTCTCAAGAGTCCTTGTACCTCCCTCAGTATTGTGATTTCCACTTGATTAGCCTTGATCAATGTCTCTTCTCATCCTCTTGTTGTGATGGTTCATGTGAGCTGCTGCTGCTATCATCATCTTTACATCAACCGTGTAATTAGCATTTACATAGGCTTCCGCGTTCTTATTTTACACACAAAGCTTTATATTTCTGTTGGTAAAAATGAGGGATGTCAAATAGTAAAACATTTGGTCTTCTGATGACATGTTTAGCTTTTATTTTATGGTTCTGGAGAATGTATTGCTTTACCTTTAATCTCCTCTTCTTTTATTTCTAAGAAACCCTCTTTTTGAAACGTATGGAGATAATGTGGCATAAAGTGAACGATTAAGCCAAAGATGAAGAAGACTTGTCCCGATTTCTATTATTGGGAATTTTAGTGACAGATTTTGATTGTCAATGTGCAAGGTTTTCACCAAAACAGGTCCCTCCCCACATGCTGTTTTGCAGGGGCACCGTCTCTGCATCCTGGGCTCAGTGCCACCAAAGATGAACACGACTGTGTAAAGACGTACAAAAAAGCCAGAGTTTCCAGTATAGCAGAATGATAATGGGTTCAGTCAGACCGTTCAGCATTGCTGTGTCAGCGCCACAGAATGGTCCGACAACTGCCGCCCCATCTCTTGCCTTTTCAAACAGCTTATTTGAAGATGTAGCCCACACTGTCCAGAGCAGCATAGCTGTGAAAATGCTACCCCACCAATGTATTAATGACCCGTGCACGTCACTACAATAAGGAAGCAAGATCATGGATTGTAATCCAAACATGACATTTCTGTGTCTGAAAGTTTTGCTTACACCTTTCAAAAATGAGATGACCGTAATAATCCTTTTAATTATTAGCATTACGGTTCTGTAAAGCAGAACCATAGTGAATGAACAAAAATGTTATTAAAGTGGTGTTTGATAGTTATTGATGCATCCAAAGCCACCACCAGTATCAGACCAGTCATGTAAACAAGTAAAGTCATAACTATTTATTACCACTATTGTAAATAAATATATTCTCAGCGGCATGTTAACTATGTGAAATCCATGTGTGTTTTGAACAGATAAGATTATCATACAAGATCAACATTTAAAAAAATGGCTGTTTTGCAAATAGTCCACAAAATCGAATATTATTTTATCAACCTTTAATAATAAAGCGACGCCACTTTTACCTGAGTGTCACCAGTCCTAAACTATTAGAAGCTGTGTGAGAAAACCTGTCTCATAACCTCAGGGAAATCACTACGTGGATTCTGCACCGCAGGGATGTATTTCCAAGCAATTTCATGTAGTGGACTTTGTCACTGGAAACGGCAAAGCTTTTTACACGTAAAATGTCCTGCTCCAAAGGGAGAGGGGGCATCAAAAGGGAAACAAGCAGCCGATAGCAAAGTGAACGACAAGAACATCTCCCGTTACAAAAGTGCTACAGACAGCAAATAAAAAACAAAAACTAATGTTTGTTAGTTTATTTGGAAATGTCCTGTAGTAGTTGAACACATACAGTTTACAACAATGTGTAGACAAAAGATTCATATTTCAGTAGCGTAACCACGTGATTCATAGTTACACAAACAGTCATGGTAAAGCTAAAAATCTAAATTGACTATAATGGTTTCACTTCTTTGCATTCATCCGGTCATTTTCTGGTAGCCGGGTTGATTATTGCATCTCTCCTTTGACATTGTTGTTGGCGTGACTGTACCGTTGACGAAGGGGCCAAACAAACAGAGGGAGGAGCAGCATCTTTAGGATGTTGAGCATTGTACATAATCCAAGGATCTTTGACTGTAACTTGCCATTTACAGGCGAGTGTGCTTTAGAGTCCAGGGTAACCACCCACGCTTCATGCTAAGCTAAGATAATAGCCGCTGGCTCCAGTTTATGAACAGACTGATATGAGGCTGGTATCGATCTTTTCATTCAACTCTCAATAAAGCTGTTTTACAGACATGAACTCTGGAAAACGTTTGCCTTTCACATATAAAGAACGCAGCAGGAGATTTCTAAGGTCAGACACATTCACAGCGACAGGGACATTTACGGAGCATTCAGGCGAGGAGTGGTGCCCTGGTAGATCATGGAGAAGACATGATTATGTGTATTTTTTTTTGTTTCCACCACATCGTCACTGGTGTCGGCCCTTATCGTCAAAAGCTCCCGTATCTCATTGAAATCACGCACTAATCACTATATAGTGAGTTTGCCATTTTTTTGTGATGTCCCAATGTTTAGTTATGTTTTTTATACCCTATTTAGTGCACTCATTGTTTCCCACAATGCATTGTGAAAAGTAGTGCACAACCGATGGTCACTAACCAAACAATATATACCATCATGCATTGCGCTAACGATGGAGAGACAAGAGGAGCGAGGGCAGCAGGAACAGCCCGACCTGTCGTATTAATGTAGTTAGAAGCAGAGCAGCACATCACAGCACAAAGTAAAGGAAACAAGTTTATTTCTACATTTTTAAAGATGATTCTTTACCTTCAAGTATTAATAATTAGTGTGAAATAAACATTTAACATTTACTGGGGCCACTGGCCGATGTTGTTGTACGTCTTAATCCTGCCACAATGACGTACTTTACTGGTGTAAAGAAAATGCGCTGAGTAGTGTCCAAGAGTGTTTTTTTCTTTTCCCCATGAGCTCACCACCTAGTTATAATAAGAAATAGTGAGTGAGTGGGTGATTTCGGACACAACCATTGTCCGTCCAAGCTGTAAATGTATAAATGTATGGCACTTCTTTTTCATATCGAGATATTTTCTTCTAGTTTTGCTTCTGTTATGTGTCACACACATCTATCACATGGTCTCACTTTCTCTAGACAAGGGCGCCAACAGGAAAAGTTAAGGAAAATGTCCAGAGCAACAGATTCTGACATCTGCTTTCTCACATACAGCCGTAAAACGTCCTCACTTCAGAACACGTCTGAAAGCGGCTTACGAGAGCAAGTGTCTTTTTTTTGTGGTAAGTAATGAGGCCTCTTTGTTGATGAAAATCAATCAATCAATCAATCAATCAATCAAATTTTATTTTTATAGCCCATATTCACAAATCAAAATTTGTCTCATAGGGCTTTAACAAGGTGGGACATCCTCTGCTCTTAACCCTCAACAAGAGTAAAGAAAAACTACTAAAAAACCCTTTTAACAGGGTAAAAAGAACGTAGAAACCTCAGAGAGAGCCACATGTGAGGGATCCCTCTCCCAGGACGGACAGAAGTGCAATAGATGCCACGTGTAATGGAGAACATCAGAAAGATAAGGGTATTTGCAGCATTGAATAGAATAAACACTTTGTAGCATAATGGAAGGTAAATGAATTGATGGATTATTGTCAGATAACCCCTCAGTATTGCTTTTCCTCACAAAGGCAACACATTTTATTTTAATCTGTTCATCTTCATGCGTATCTCTGATGAACATGGAGACGACCAGACTGGTGTGGACACATGGGAATTTATCAATAGGTCCCATCGACACCTTCACTGCAGCCACCTTTTACACTGCGGGAAGAGCAGGCCAGAGAAGACTGAACGGACCAATCAATTAGCAGCACAAAGTGACATTTTGTTTTTTCATTCCCTTCACTGCCCTATTCACCTATTTCACTTGTTTGTTCTTCAATCACTATCACCCCACATGGCTGCAGAAGCCCAAAGAGCCAAAGAATATTGAGGGGTGTTCTTTGTGACGGATCCGCCGGTATCTCATCTACCTTTTTAGTTTATTTTCTTCCTGTATTGACACAACATACAAAAAATGGCCTTACTCTGCCCGGAACTGCAGACCCCTCCTCCTCTTTTTCCATTTCTTCTCCACTTGCTTTCACCGAAGCCTAATTACATGGTGGACAAACTAATCGATACAGAGGAGAGCAAAAGTCCCCAGCAGGCAGCTCGAGGACCCTCTCACCTCCCCCCCGGGTCGACCCTTCCCATACTTGCACTTACCCACTAGTAAGTCATCTAGACTTTTTTTATACACATTAGAACCAGGCTTGCCTATTCCCAGAGAAGACTCCATGTTGCATAAACAGAGGAAGTGCATTACACTTCACCGCAGGGTAAAGCAAATGCACGATTGGGGAAAAAAAAAAAACAGATGTGGGGAGAAGCAGCCTCCATGTTGTAGCTGCACAAATGGTTGAACACAGGAATTATGAGGAACCACATGTATTTTTGATGTTATGTGTATTTGTACACCCCGGCTGTTTTGTTGTCTGTGTTGTCACTAAAACTATTGCATCACATCAACAGATAACAACATTGTAGCGCTAACAAGACAGGGGGAAAAAACAGTTGCATGGCTATCAAGTTAGCGTGTTGTGAACCAACTGCAGATTCTTCTCTTATTATGCAGCTCTTTCCGATCAGAATGGTACAGCATGCTGTTGAGTGTAAATGATGTAGAAGCAGATGAGCAAATGATACTGAGGCGGTCGGTGTGAGAGGCTGCAATCACATATCATGCATATTTGTACTCTGCTATTGGTCATACAATATTTCCCACGTTTTCCCAATGGTGAGTCTTTTAATCCATATGTAGCTGGCGCAGTGAAAGTCTATCCGAGCCACTGCAGCACTAACAACCTCTTATACATATCATCAGGGCACAGTGCTGCATGTCAGCCTTGGAGCCCATTTTACCCAATGGATTTATGTGGTATTGCAGAGAAAAATCTCATGTTGCCTATAAAGCATTTAAAATGTAGTTTTCTTGTCTGGTTGTGATTGTTGATAATGTAATACGATTATTTTTTTATAACTACCTCTTCAGTCCACTATCCTGGCTGACAGCACATCCACATGTCTTTATTCAAGCAGTGCATGTTTGCTCTCAGCCGCTCTTCCTCTCTGGATTGTTGCCTTGGGCGTATGTACAGATTCTCTAGTAGGTGTTCTCTCCATGGACTGTATATAAAGATGGATGACATAGCAGCTTCCCTAAAAGTGAAGACAAGTGTATTTACATATGCATGTGTAAGGGTGAAAGAACGCCATGATTGACAGCTGAGACCGACTCTCAATTGGTCAAGCGCGTGTATCGGCAGGACCTCAATACTGCACCTTCACTCCACTGTCACTACTAAGCAGACTCTGGCTCCAAATGATGACACAAAAGCGCAAGATACTCATACGACTGTATACTCGTCCATGAGGTAGCCGAGGTAATTGCAGCTCTAGTGGTGTTTTTGTAGCAGTTATTGTTGGTTCTGTGTTTTTGCTTAGTTTTGTAGAATATATCGTTTTTTTCATATCGGTGGTTGCTTTTTTTAGTCGACTTATTTTGGGTGTAGACCCGCCCTCTGCCGGCAGCCACCCTAACATAAATTGCATCCCAGAAGGAGTGTGAAGTTTTAGGGTTTAGGGTCATTGTATATCTGTTGAGTGCATTGATATTTCTCTGTGTTTTCCCCTGTTTTGAGCACCACAGGCCCAGCAGAGTGAGGCCTGTTCACTGTGGGAGGACATGGAGGTACGCCACCTTTCACCCCTCTCTGATTATTTTGTGTTGTGTTTTATTTTTGAGTTTGTGTGTGTCGGGCACCAGCGTGTGTTGAGGCTGCTTGGCCCATTTGGTAACTATCCTCTCTGCCACCTGCAGCGCCACTCCCCCAGCCTCCAGTGATCCTGTTAATCTAATTTCCGTTCTTGTTGCTTGCTCCATTTTTGGTTGTCTTTTCTTTTAGAGCCCTTGTAAATACCTATGATGTTGTGTGTCAGGCCTTTACAATCTTGTTTCTACCAGCTTTATCGAAATAATCTGTGGTTAGCTTGGTTGGTGTGATCTAAGAGTTTTTTTCAGTTTGTATCAAATTAATGCTAAACTTTCCGGCCTTAACCACCAGGGGTCGCTCCTACCGACACCAAACTCTCCACAGAGATTTATATCGGAGCTTTGGAATTACAAACCGAGATATAAGGGATGATCATTATCATAGAATTGGTGTGTTCCCAAATTATGTGATGCGCTGTATTGTCTTTGTTTTCATATTTATATATTGAATATTTTTATTCAAAAGTTTGTATGTAGCAGAATTATTAAATATGAGAACTGTAACACAATTGTACAAAGGATCTCACACTATTATGCAGCCATTTTATATGATATTTGCTGATATCATTGAGATAAAAACAGTCATTATGTTGGCAATTTAAAGTATTGAGTATGTATAATGTGCATTGGCCAGCATCCTTTAGATGCTGGCCACTGGTTTTATTAGGCCAACACGTTTCCTATTAAAATTATGTTCTCAGAAACTATTCACATCTATTTCAGACTCAGTATAGATTCTCATTTATTGAATGTGTGATCTAACTTTTCCATTTTCACTTAATAAATAACAGACGGGATTGATATAAACTAAATATATTCACAATAAGGCATTTCATTAACCAGAGTTAATTAGGGGAATATTTTCAACCTGATTTATAATGGAGAAAATTATATGCTTATGACAGAATGGTTATAATTTGGTCTCACAAATTAGAATATTTTTCAGTATGTTCTTTTACAAAAGAATTTAAATTGCATTTAATGAGGTGTTGCTCTGTGAAATATATTTTTGCTTCCGTTGGTTATCAGAACTTTCATGTAGTCCTGTAGCTGAACCTTGTTTTTTTCAACTGCATTTCTAATTAAGTCTGAATGACCTTTATTGTAAGACAGCCTTTCAATAACCATCATTTGAAACGTGCATCTTTACAAACAGAGGAGTGATTGCTGAACTGCGGCAGCGAGGAGTTCATGACTTCTCAAGAAATTACAAGTCTATTGAATATCAGCACACAACAAGAACTTTGTTTTTACAAAGGCAGAACGATAAGGACTCTGTAGCCTTGAGTGATTTTGTTTGACATCGAAATTGCTATTTCATTCATTTCTAATTGTGTGTCTATGATGGATGAAGTCTGAAGCAGAATTACGGGGTCTTTGTGGAGATTAATTGTAAATTAGGTATTGCTGTATCTATATCTCCCTGCTGTAGCTGTGGTTTTGGGCAGATGCGCAGTATTGCACAGCTTGTTTCATTAAAAATAAGACTCACAGACACACGCACACACTGTGGCACAGATGTTGTTTTGAGATTCATGTTAACATTTAATGTTGAACTGATAAAGTGCGGGTAACATGTTGACTGAAGGATTTCTCTGTTCCATTAATCATTGTAGGTTTACACCCGTTGCTATGGTAACCTCAGGTAGATGGATTTGTCGGGACGTCTTGGGGTTAAATCACATGATGTAATTTGCCCAGAATAGAAACAAGGCAAAAAAAGCAGGTTTATGAGGCTGTGGTCTGACACAGCATTGCTTCTATGCTGAATGCAAATGTCAGGATGTGCACCTGTTAACAATGGCAATGCTAATATCATAATAGTAATTAGATAAGAAAGCTGTTGAGAGTTTAATCTGGACCATAGACTGTATACAAAGATGGACCACATGTCCCCACGTCCTCCCCTAGCCCAGAAATGTAGATATTATATCTTAGACTCGAATACTGACATCTTGTGCATTTGGAATCTTCATAGTAGCAACAAGGGCTGGAGGCGTGGCATCGAGGTCCCACTCGACCAATCACGTGCCAGCCAATCCTGACTTGCCGCCTGTTTTTATAGCATCAAATAACTAATAAAATGTCATAATAAAGTCATTGGGAAAAAAGTAGCATTTGAACAAACATCAGTGTCATAAGAACGATCTAGAGTGACGATTTTGAGAACATTTTAATTGGCGTATAATTGGACTTTTTAGTTTGGTCCATGCCCCATCAATTTATACGGAGGAGGCGGGATTTAAGACTGAGACTGAAGCCAGCCATCAGGTGGAGACCAAGACAATTTGACTTCATTTTTTGGGGGCGTCCATCTTTATACACATGTAGTCTAGACCAAACTGGGTTTACTGTGACCAGGTGGCCTAGCAACCAACTGAGAAGCAATCGCCATACTGGGAGATACGTCCCCGGTCTGGCTAAACGTCTTCCCTATATGTTTCTTGTCGTATCATATCTTTTTTTTCAGTTATCATTGTACATATTACCCCATGTAGGTAGAAAACAATAGGTACTAGTGAGTGGATACTGAAACTTTCTCATTGTGCTATCTGATGGTCCGGAGGATTGGATATTTGATTAAAATCTTGTTCACACACAGTTGTGCAGGCTGTGCACGTCACGGAGTTGTACTTCTCTTTGGAAAAAATGCGGTTGTTTCAGTTAGTGATCAGTGCTGTAGGTGCAATGGTCAAAGATAAAGCACTGCAACGATCACAAATAATCCAGTCTTAACAAGTTGCCCCCTCGATCGTATCACCCCAAATTCATTAATGTCCCCTCTATTTTTAGCCAGAGTGATTTAAGTGTCTCATCCCAGTGAATCATTGCTGATAGTTAACCTCACCCTTCTCGTCTGGCTCCCCTCTCAGCTCCATCTTTGTTCTGGCCATGGCTTAAAGGCTGAACATGGGTGCACTGACACAAAGCCAGAGCTAATTAAAGAAGGCAAACTTCAGCGGCCGTGTGTCTCACCCTCATTGACCTTTATCAAAACACTGGCATTCATGTCGGGCAAATGCTGGCGCTTTTCACTGAAGGCAATGTGGAGGGAGAGGTAAACAAACACAGGCTCATTAGAGTGCACCAGAGACAGTCCTATCACCCCAGTAATCTTGTGATGCTTAACAATTCAACAACCCCTCCACACCCCCCCACATAGGGATTTTGAGCTGCAGATGGGCTAATGAAAACGTCACAGATGTTAATAAATTACAAGTCACATTTCATGTCACTGGATACAAAACAACTAGAAGTAATCAAACACTTTCAAATGCGTCATATCCCCTTCATAGTTTACCTGTTTTTCTTGGGATAACTTTGTCCCATATATGTCTTCCCTGTCAGCGCACTCTTGTAACCATATGGGATGTAAATAGGCTATTTTGATTCAAACTATTCACTGAGCTGATGAGTACGATGGAGTATTAGGGCCACTTTAAAGGAAAAAAAACATGTGAGATTTTGAGAGTCAAATCGTAATATTACAAGAAGAAAGTCAAATTAATGAGAATAAAGTCGTAATGTTAAAGGGAAAAAGGCATACACTTACAGGAATTAAGTCATGATAATTCAAAAATAAAGTTGTAGTATAACAAGATAAAAGTTGTACATTTACGAGAATGACGTTGTTATATTACCAAAAATCATAAATGTATGAGAATAAAGACAAAAGATACAAATTTTGGTTTACAGAAAACCCCCCGAGAGAAAGTCATTTATTTACAAGATTAAAGTCGTATTATCGTCAGAAAAATAATTCTATGAGAATAAAGTTGAAGGAAATGAAGTCAGATAACACTTTTTTGTAATATATGTAAAATATTCCATATTTTTATGTATATATATTTATATTTATTTAAAATGGCCCTGATACTACAGTGTTGAAAAGAATAGCATTTATTTCAGGGTTAGCCTGAATAGCATTGTGTTGAGACTCAGGAGCAGAACCCAATTTATTGAAAAACAAGGTGAGCAGTGTGTTAAAGCTGCACTGCCTCTGATCTGGCAAATAATAAAGGTTATATATGTTTATTCAATTACAACAAACTTACATCCAACAATTAAAGTGACACATTTTCAGGAAAGTTTTCTAGAATTGGCTTTTTGAAATTTGCTGAACATGTCGGTGTTCAACACTGCGGTTGTGATGTAGCAGCTAAACAAACAAACAACAGAACAAATGAATGTAGAAACAGGCTGATTCTTTGCTTAAGTCATGCCGCTTGTCAAGAGGAGCTCCAGCATGTTAGTGAATAATTCAGCTGGAGGAGTCGGCTGCAAACAAAGCAAATGTTTTAGGCCAAGTCATTCTGCATTCAGAACGAAAGTGAGATTCCTTGTTATCTCTCGATGGAGATCGAGTGTGATCATGTTCAACATTTCCCTTTACGTTTATGTTTTAATAACATTCCTACCCACTCATACAACAAACCACAAACGACAACAAACACACTAAATCATGTATGGAATGAAACCATCATTGGGCTAAGCTAAAAATGTTAAAATAATTTGTGACAATGCCCGACTGTGATGCATGACTGAGAAAGCAGCAAATGCCGGATGGCAGCGCAAGTAGACTTTTTCTTCCTGGGTGTAGTTACTCTTTAAGGACATGTCAGTTTGATGAATAGAGATAAAGTCAACACAGCAGTGTTTCATGTTAATGACTAATGGGCACTGACAGCATCTTTTGATGGGCTTTTGAAGCATCGTAGACTCCTTTTTAGCTGTTCACCTCAGATGTGCTTCACCATAATGTATGCAAGCCAGACTACTACTGTTTCTTTTTCAAAAATGAAACCCGACGCAATATGGTGTTGAATATTGCATGACTATGTTGTAGTAATGTAATCATCCGTCCGGTTTCTTTACCCTTGCTCCTTCTTGTTTTCAGGATCTACTGGGGGGGGCTGGAGCCTCCTGCAGAGCCACACATTAACAAACACAGACCTATGGGCGATTTTTTAGAATATCCAATTCACCTGACCTGCATGACTGAACTGCTGGAGGATGCGGGAGCACCCAGAGGAGACATGTGAATGCGGGGAGCATGCACATCGAGAAAGGTCCCAGTCGGCCCTGTTGTGTTCAAACCCGGAGCATTCTTGCTGTGAGGATAAGCACTGTGGAAACAAGCCCTCCTAATGTGATTAATACTGTGGAAATGTAAATTATGCTGAATTCCCCACCCTGAACATTAAGATGATAAAAAAAAAAAGCAATTATTTGAGACCGTTAAGATTTATGCTCTTATGTTAATGATCAGAAAACAAGCAAATGTTTTAAAACTACAAATATTTGTAATGCACTGAGTGGGTTGTAAATAACCAGTCGGCACAATGTAAAAGTTTCACTGTGACTTAACTTGTCATATCGGCGGATAAACAGTGTGCTTGTTTCCTGTATGGAGTTCAGGAAACTGTGTGAAATGAATAACAGCATATTCTTTCACCTGCACTGCTCCCTTAGCACCGCGGCCAAGACATTGCGGTGACCTCAGCCAGCCACCACTGTAGATTAGCCATGGGGAGGAGATAACTCACACTGTCGGAGCTCTGTGTCACACAGTTTGAGTCATTCTATCCGAGCTCACAAAGTGATACTTCCGACAAATTCAAGCATTTCTCTGCCTCTCCGTTTGCTTTGACTTACGTCTCTTCTCACTGGTTTTAGCCTAACGCCTGTCTCTCTGTCACGTCTTCGGCTCCTTGTTTGAATCCCACTTTGTCTTTCTATGTGGAGTTTGCATGTTTCCCTACGGGATTGCGTGGGATTTCTCTGGGTACATCCGGGCTTCCAAAACCCATGCAGATTGGGGTTAGGTTATGGAGACCTTAAATTGATTGTGGGCGTGAATGGTTGTTTGCCTCCATATGTTCGTCCTGTGATTGGCTGGTGACCTGTCCAAGGGTTTACCCCACCTTTTGACCAATGCTGGCTGGGATTGGCTCCAGCCCCCCACATGACCCTGAAAGGATAAGCCGTATAGATGGTGGATGGATCTTTGGATCAGCTGGAGTCGACAGCCAAAGTAAGAGTTAAACAAACATGTTGATGAGGATTTCTGCATCTTATCAAACAATGATTAAACCAAAGATGGACGTCATGGGCCCTTGGCAGCATATTTCTAGCCATGTTTGCTGTAAAAGAAAATAATATACTGACATTTTTACAGTACATGCCTTAAATATGCTGTGTGATGTGAACACACCAGTGACGTCTCTGAAACGCTTTCATCCCATACCGAGGAAAGTTAGCCTTAGCCTTGCTGTCATCAATCTCTAAAAGCAAAAACACATTTCAACCCCATTTTAAATGTTTCACTGTAACACAAACCCAAGAGAACTGACCTATAAAATTCAATTCAGTCTCAAAAAGAAAGCTGAGCGAGAAGTTTTTTGTTGTTGACAAGATTTTTTCTTTTTGTTGCAAGAAATCAAAGTATCTTTAAGTCCTGATCATGAGGCTGAATTACATACTGTTCCCAGAATGTCTTCTTTCTCCTGTTATCTCATTACCTCTATCATAAATCAGAGTGCTGGATATATAAAACATAAATTACCCCTTCAAATTACTGCAGTGTTAATTACAATTTACCGCAGCAGCTTCATCCACAGGATCTTTAGCCCGAGCTAATAAACATGACGACTTTTGTCAGAAATATGAATTAATCCTTTAAGATGAGGGTATTTTATCTTCCAAGTGTGACCTGCACTTCTTTCTTTTTTTTATGTGAACCCGTGTAGCAACAACCGCTAACTTCATCTTGGGAGCTGATGCTACCTGTTAACATCACATCCGCACTGTAAGGACGGGGATTGAGGAAGCTTTTAAGTGAGCTTTTCGACAGAGCCAGCATGTCTCTTTGTGTCTCACATCAAGCCGACAGGAATTCAATAATTCTGGGGTCTCATTAAGTGCTGGCAATTTACCTGCTGTAACGTGTCAGGAGCACATCTGCAGTGAGAGCCCCTTAGCACACCAAGTCTGGAGTGCAGCACAATCTGCAGCAGCAGCAGCGGTTATTGTTCATGCAGCACCTCACCCTGGTGCCCAGCGCCTCACAATTCTTATTCAGAGAGAGACCTTCTCACAGCTACTGCGCCTCCCATCCCTTTGCTTTGCCACTGACGGAGAGGGAGAAAAAGGGAGGAAATCAATGAAACCAAGAATCGATAGGACTCCTCCGTTGCCGAGCCCATCTGCTCCTTTTTAAAAAAGATGATGTAAAGTTAAGTCGTGAAAATAGCTGCAGTCTGGTGTTAATCCTTTCCACCGATTGTTGGAATTTATTATGAGCTATCGCAAGTCCTCAAAACCGGACCTTGTACGACCTGGTGTTGTTTGGAGTTGCTTTCGCGGTGCATCCCCCTGATGGCACAGTCTATACGCCAATAGCAGTATAACTATCAGAGTTAAATAAGAGTTGAATTCATCCAGTCTGAAGGGGAACTTGAACCCTGTGACATTTAGTACAGAAGGCTTCATGCTCCGTGAACCTAATGCAGAATTAAACGTGTGGATGTGTGCGGCACGCAGCAGTTCTCCTGTGCGGACACACTCGGATACACCCAAGAGAATCCTATGGTTTTTGCTTTAAGCTTGTCAAGTACCCTTTGCTTTCTCGTCTTTGCTCAGCAATATATCACAGCCGAGTATCCTAAACATACACATTATCTGCCTGGTGTGATTCAACCTTCACGGGTCAAAATTCATACCTTTTCCTCTAATATTATCTCACGCCCCCCCCCCCCCCTCCCTTTCTTTTATCTCTGTTGTAAGCAGGCATAGCATTTGTAACTGTTATCTGTGTTATGCAATGAAAGATGGTGTCTTGTCAAAGCGGACTTTATTCAAAATGAAAGCGGAGAAAGGGGAGAGATTGCACAGATACTGTCGAGGAATAATTTATAGGTGCTAGTCAATAAACAACGCCCAACTGGTAGAAGCCCTAAAATTCGAAGACTGATGCTGTAAATGAAGTTACAAAAAGGTAAAAGTATTCATTATGTCCATTCAGCCATCAGTAAATAGTCTGCTGGCAGCACTGTTATGATCCCTTTCATTTATTCACCAGTATTTGAGCCAGATTTCTTTTTTTGTTACCGTTACAGACTATTTTTCCTCACTTTGCCTCAATCTGTCACACTTTGGCAAGTTTATTCTAAAATGTAATTGAAGAGTTTCAAATACGGATGAAGAGTATGTGTTTCACTGTCTGTTGAGGAGCTGTAAATAATGTTTGATACAAAAGCCAGTTCCAAAGCATGAATGTTTGGTTTTGATGTGGGAGCATCCTTTTGGTTTACATCTTAGACATGCACTCTGCTTTTTTCAAAATGGGAGTTGATTGTTATGCTGTGGATCTCAAGCACAGGGCTTGATATCTGTTTCACCCTGGTGTGCTGGAAACTTGCTTTTAGGAGTTTTCAACCGTGACATGTAATATGATACCTCATTCCTTTGGAATTCATTTTTGTAGTATCATTAGATTTGTTCTGGTCTAGTATTGATATTTGTATGTTTTTTTAAATATAATTTATGATCCTGATCAAAGTGATTGGTAACATTAGGTAATATGCGTGCGGGTGCTGAGAACTCATAGTTTCATAAGCACCAGCTCACCTGTGTGTGGAGGGAGGGTGAGTGAGTCTCCACATTTTTTGTTGACTGCACTTTGTTGATTACTGTGATTATATGGGCCCGAGCACTGACAGTGCCAGGACCCTATTGCTTTTGCTTCGGTTAGTTTGCTTACAATCCATGCACGTTACAACAAAATTTAGGTTTGTTAATTATTGTTTTTTATTAAATAAATCTGACATTCCTTCTGCATTGAAGCCGATAAGTCTGAACTTGTACTTCTTGTCCAGGGGCCGAGGATTCATCCTTTTACTTCCCCGGTTTAGATACGGAAAATATGTGAATGGAAAAAAAGGAAAAAAGATGATAGTGATTATGATTATAATCATTATTATTCATTTTTAAAATGTATTAAATTATACAATTATCAAGACAGTTTGTCCTGCCTGCTACCTCTGAATATCATCGTCCAATCAGAGAAGGTGAGATTTTCGGCGTTGGGTTAAATGTCCCCTGTGAGTTTTATATTCTTATAATTGGATTCATAATTCTGATGCATTAATGTGTGAGTAGCATTTTTACTATTATAGTTTGTCATGGTGGCAAAACCAGGGCCAACCTACAAATTGGGGAATCAACACCAATGCTCAGTGTCCCTGTGACGAGACTCAGACTGTGGACCACATCTTCAGGGGGTGCCCATGGGGTCCCTTTTGCTCCAGAAGGAGACGAACAACATCCATCCATCAGTAGAATGGATACGGCAGTGGCGGGATAAGATATGGTGATGATGATTAAATGAATCCTCTATTTGACGTACCCTTGATCTCATGTCTTTGTGCGCTCGTCACACAAAGTAACGCATGCAGGCAGCCTCTTAGCCACTTTTTTTGTTATTCCCTAAAGTATTCCTTAATGTTTCATGTTGAAAATTAATTAAAACATAAATGAGGCTTCAATATCTAAATGTGGAATAATGTTTTCTAAGTAACGGAAGTATAGCTGTTATTAAAAGTGTCCCTATTCTGAAGCAACTTGGCATGCACGCCATCACGATCTCCCATAATTACATTCTCTGACACAATACTTGAGGAGCAGCCTTTTGTGAACTGGAGGAACCCCATGTAATTTCTTTCTTCTTTTTATCCCTTAAGGCGCCGACTCCTTCCTGTGTCTCCTCAGACGAGTTGTGTAAAGATATGGCTACAGGCGATTGATTGAATAATCCTCCGCAGCCCTTATCTCAGCCCAGTTCATCACTCCATCCAACCTCCAGAGCAAATCTCCATATCTCCTCACACTAGTCCACAGGTGAAAACACTGTTCCCAGGTCTATCTCCGCACTCAGCCCTCCATCTCTCCGTCTCTCTCTCTCTCTCTCTCTCTTCCTTTCGCCTGTCACTTTCCTTTTTCTCTCGGTGGATTCAGACCCGACATATTGTGGCTCAGAGTGCACACGTTAATCACTAACAAGTCATTACGTTGTCAGATAGTTTGTCTCTATTTTATGATAATTTTCTGTTAAATGTCATACCACTTGAACATGCCATTAACACACCAATCTGAATGTAGCCGGGTTGAACCGAGCAAGGTTTCTATTGATGAAATCATGGTCATTTTTTCTTTTCTTTTACAGCCGTTGGCCTTTTTTTCCCCTCCACGCTGTGGCCTTGTGGCAAGAGGTATGTTTCTATCCATTCTCATTTCAGACGTTGAAGACGGTACAAATCAATGCTTGACTCCTCACTTTAACCTTGGGATGTCATTACTGTGTGCACATTAAAGCCAAGCTTGACTTGAGCTAATTTAGCTAAATGAGGATATCTCCCAGCAGAGATGGAATGATGAAGGGGAGCCTTGGAAGCGTGACATTTATCCCTGCAGGAAAAACTATGGATTCATTGTCAAACCTTTTTTTGGGGCTATAATGCAAATAACATTCATGGTTGTTTTTTTTTTTGTTCAATGCATTTGAGTTGTTTGGTCTTTTTAACAGAATATACTTATAATTTTATTGTTTGATTCATCTGTCCATTTGTTTGATAGTTGGTTTGTTTGTATGGGTCAGGGAAGAACCCATTAAATTTAGGTGCCGATCAGGGGACAGATCTGGGAATCTTTTTATAACTTGACTTAACATTACGAGACATTTTGGCGTTTTGACATTTTCACAGATTTCCTAGGCAATAAGTCATGGTGATGAAAGAATCTGGAATATTTGGGGATTAATAAGTGCGAGCATCCTGGTGCAGCTTGTTTGAATTTAATTGGACTATTGGGCCTTGGCAGAGGTATGTGCTCTACTGAGTGCTATACTAGTTAAACAAATCTAAACAAAAATGACTCAGAAAAAAGTTAAAATGGCATTTTTTGGGGGAATATGTTAAGCTGACGATTCAGGAATTATTCCTGAATTTTGAGAATTACAAATTTGAACACAGTTCAGGAGATCTAGTGCTTTACACACCTCCAGAATGGGACTTTCAGGAAATGTTAAAGTTGGCAAGAGTGCTACAGTATGTGAGCTCCATTGTATGGGTGCACTGTGTATGTGCTCTGCTAATAGAAAAATGAGAAAGAATGATACACACTAGAGTGTAGTTTGGGCCACAGTGTCTCTGTCTGAACCAGATTCCCCCCAATAATTTATTAGATGAGCTCCGTCCCGAACCTGACAGACATTCTGTTTTCCCCGTTTACAGGCACGAGCAGTGTAAAAAGATCAGGTAGATAGCCCAGCCAACCTGACCGGTATCTATACTCTATCACACACACACATTTCAACTGCTTTAAAATACAATACTGATCAAATTAAGGTTTTTGCGTTGGCTTGTTTTAACACAATGGGCCTATATGTCTATGTCTGGTAACTGTTTTAAGCCATTGCAGTTTTCTTTGTGTGGCATATGACTTCTCACAATCAAGTATGTGGTCATTTTTAAGTTAGAATGTTGGATAAATGTACAACTGAAGGGGAAATGCAGGTATTCTGTGTCTATGATCAGGCTTTGTCCACACAAACATCAGTATCATCAAACGTCTCCTTTCTGTTGCTGCAGGAATGTCCTCTTTGCATTTCACCCTCCGATGCAGAATGTGCTATATCGACAGACTGAGTGAGAAGGAGTCCAATAGTGGGAGTGTGAATGTCTCCTTGTGAGATAGTCACACATCTTATCGCCCCACGTATTCAGACACTTGCCTCATTTATATGGCCTGTGTGTTTACTTGCAGACGGTTTCTTCGCCGCCCTTATCCATCACCCATCAGCCTCTGTTGGATTCGTGCATCTGGGTAATCTTGAATCTATCTCGGGTGGCAATTGTTCTCATTGTGCATGGAGATATTCTCCATGCCGCTACGGGATCTGTCCATCACATGGGTGAGCTCCTCCAGCCTAATGCTTGCAGACACTCATTACTGGCTCAGAGTGAGTCTTGATTAGAATAATGAGAAATTAAATATTTTAAGAGGGAAGGATACCCGCTTTTTCAAGTCTTAATCAATTTTATAGATATTGTCAGGGAATTAAATTAGACGAGATAAAAATTTGCATTTTCTAACTATCACTGAAAGCCTCCCTCCCTTACTGGCAGAGTCTAAATCCAGAATCAGAGTCTCCTCCACGGTAAACGTCTTCATTAGAATAATACATTTTGCTCTGAAGCAGGAGGTTACTCCAAGTTTCAAATCTGTGCATCCAGCGTATAATGAATGGGAGAGAGGAGGAAATCCTTCGCAGACAAGACATGAGGTTCTTTAAATAGAAAAATATAAATGTGTCTGGGGTCAGAGAGGATACAGTGTCTACTACCTAGAAAATGTTGGCTTGTCATCCGGTGTGCTGAAACGTACTGAAACAAGCAATTCCATGGTTCAGGCTGAACATCTAGTCAGGAAATGCTAAATTGAATAAAACCACAGAAAAATGTGAAAAAGAAAACAAACTCTCTGAGACACTGAAAGTATTTGTTGAAGTTGGGGCTGAAATTAAAGACAATAATATGTGTAAAGAGACAGTATTGTTCATATACCCTGATTACTTTAAATGATTAATAAAACCATGGCCCACGTGGCTTTGCTTTAATTGCTCACTGAACAGAATAGAATTTTCTGCCATTACATGCAAAACAAGGACGTTTATGCCATTAAGTCCAGGACGGAGAATTACCGCTCATTGTGCCGAATGGGTGCATCAAACATTAATGCTGTAAGCTGGGACATATGGAGGGATGGTACTGAGGCGGCATGTACATTTATAGTCGGATGCTTTTTGAAAGACTCAAACAGTGAGTCTTTTTTTTAATATATCATTAAGATCCCACTCACCTCCTCCAGCAATGTCAAACGAGTGCCAATATATAACTAAATGAATGAATAATCATTAAACTGTGGATGCTGTGGAGGATCATTGAAATTACTGTGAATAATGGCCGAGCAAATGAGACGGTTGGCCCAGCCGCTGTCTGAGTTGGTGTACATGATGTAGTTATTATTCAAGTGCTCAGCTCCAATCATTGCACTTGACAGGACAGGTATGCAGAAAATATACAAGTGGGAGTCAATGAGGCCCACACATGGGGTCAGATTCAGCAGCTATACTCTCAATAACTTCACAAACCTAATTACAGTTTTTCAACTTGTGAATGCCACCTGTTGTTTTTTTTTTTGAATTTGTCAGATTGTTATATTCACACCTGCACTGCTCAGCGGTGGGTGGACGTATTCTAATCAGTGGTGTTTGTCCGTCTGTCCCACAACCAGGCAGTTTAAATCCTATTTGTTAGTTAGTTGGAGGCAGGATCAGTAACCTGCACATTTGACTCATTGTTTATTTTTTCTTTCAAATTCATCAAAAGTCAAGGACACGGCATGGGATCCAAACTTGAGCCTACTGCATGGGGAGTGCACTCAAAAGTACAAATACAAACAAGTACAATTGAAAAGATATTGTATTCAGTGTTTTGCTGGCTTACATCCCTCTTATGATAATAATGTCAGAATTCTGACTATATATACTTTGCTCGTTTAGCCTAAAGTTAAAAAGTTAACAAACTCTATACATGTTAACAAAATAGAACATTGGCTATTACGGCATTCAGTGCATTTCTAGTCAGTTTGATGAGGCCAGTCCAACAATGTAGCACAGCTAAAAAAAAAGACGAAATGTCTGGTTAAAGCTGGCCAGCTAATTTAGAGAGGCAGCGTTTGAAATCGATGGATTTATTTGTTATTGGGAAATAACAAGGAAGACAGACGGAGCCACAGGAAATTGAGAAATTTATTACTGAGACCAAGTGGGAATAGCAGTGTCTCAACTGCACGCTCAGGTTGGTGAGGTAGAGCCGCTCTTTAGTTGGCCGGCCAGTCTGGCTCACTGGTTCTCAAATGTGCTTTCCAAGGCACATCTTTATATGATTATATGTAAATCATCATAACTGAGAGCGATCACAGGACAACACCTGAGTGTGATGGACGAGAGACCAATGATGTTAACAGATACTCAAACTTCAAAAGAGCAAACCACAGGAAAGGATGAGGTCACATGATGTTATAGTAGATGGATGTTTTCACAGTGAAGTAAGTCATTAATAACAATATAATGCTGATCAGCTCCATTGAATATTAGCCTATTGGCATTCGGTAGTGTTACTATATGTGACCGTCAGTCTATATTGATTGTTGATAATCAAATCATCAGATTTAACGAAGAAGGATCCTGCGAGATTTTGGGTGCCATATTCCGACTGCATCTTTTTGTATGAGCCGGACAGGAGAGCGGAGGGAGATGAGGAGTGAGAGAGACAGATGAGACACCAAAAGAGAGAGGTGAGGAAGAGGAGGGCATCAGAGAGACAGAATAGACACAGAGTTAACACATTAAGTCAGGGGCTCAAAATTTGTCACGGTTCAGAAAGGAGCACTCGACACACAATAGAGGCAGAAGCTTGGAGATGAGGGTTGGTCAATTTTCAAAATTGAACAAAGCACGAGCAACGTTCGATTCTAACACATCCCATATCACATACATAGAAGATTGTAGTTGCATGTTATTTTTCATTTCATGTTCATTTCATGAGAGCCAGCCTCCACACTTGACTAAAACATTTGATAGAACGCTGTCTCACGTCTTGCACGGACGTTTAGTATTAGCTGACCTGAACAGTTGAGCAATAATGCTATAGCCACTTTTATTAGATAGCTGTATAGTGACAGAAAAAATGGAATTATATGATATTTAAGCATTTGTCAGAAAAAAGAGATGTTTTGTACCTTTTTACAAATCAATTTTTTAACATCAAACCCTTCAAACTGTGCAACTGTTATCAAATCAGTAGTTAACATGGGTGCAGTGTAGCAGGCATAAGACGCAGTAAGTTAAAAGTCTTATGAAGTGTCTGCAGAAACTAGAGAAATGCAGCTTTGTTGAAAACTGGCTTCTAAAAAATGCTCTGGCATGATAAATATTGCACAGTTTGCCCTTTCGACAGATCGAATGCGTCACTGAGCAGCACATATTATTGAAATGTTTGCATTCCCTCACACTCTGAGGCACATTTGAATAGTAACAACCAATTGAATGAAACAATTTGAATCGTGAGTGATTTTCACTTTAAAAAGCAGGCATTTCTGAAGCACACCTTTCCTCAGACGGATGTTTTGCTTATTTAGGGCTGCTGCACACCAGACTATAATCGGGTCTATAAATTTGCCCCTTCAGACAATCGGGGGGGCGTTCCAGACTGGAGGTCGCTCGGTGCCGATTATCTGAGGTGTGAGGGGCTTAAAAAAATAATCTTAATGCTGTACCGATTGAGTCAGAGCCAGGGGCGGACTGGGAGAATAATTCAGGCCGGGAATTCGACTCATTTCCAGTCCACACTTCACGCAAAGAACTAGTTCTCTAATTTTGTAGGCTAACCCTGTTTGGATTATCTCACTGCCCTCTGCCATCTTTTCAGTGATGTCATCTTTGCCAAGTGCCATAATAATCTCCATTTCTGTTGCTACAACCAAAACAGTGAAAATCTGATATTTCCAAGTGCTTTTACTTTAAAAGTTCAGATTGTCCTGATATTGCCTGGGTGAAGATCTGAGGTGGTGAACCGTCATTGTGGAGTGAAATTAGTCTGTGGACACAGGTCGTTTCTCAATGTTATTTTGATGCTTGAATTAGGTTTTCCTTCTTTTCTTCTTTTCTTGGTAATGAGAAATCAAAATAGTTTTGTGTGACTTCTTTAAAATGAATCATTTATTTAGAAAAATATCAGTATGCATCAAGAACATTAAAGTCTAACAATTGGAAAACACACAAGACATTGTCGTTGTGCTCCACAGGCTCATGGGTCAGGTGCCTCGGAGTAGACTCGGCAGTGCTCACCGAGAGAGGGGGAAGAGGATGCCTAGGAGGAAGAGGAAGACGATCCTCCCATTACCATGAAGACCAGGCTCACGAAGCAAATTGAGATGGAGAGAGAGCAAAGGATGCCAGAAACGATCAGTGTTTCTGACGGAGAGAAAGACATCGGCCGTCCGTCCCAGTGGAACGTGCAACAAGTGTTTTTCTTATATCAACTCTCTGCCAGGCACTGATGTGGCTTCAGCACTACTTTGTCACTGAGGATATTGAAAATGGCTGGTGGTTGAAATGTTCTTGTGTTTTGTCTATTTTGCATGCACTTCATTCGGCTGCAGTGCGTCGAGGTTTCAAGGCTTTTGTTTTTCTGGCTGATTTCTGATTTCACCTGTTAAAAGATGGAGCAGATCCTGAAGTGATCTGAAATCCTGAACACAGATTTTCCTGAAACCACTGCCACGGATTTCTCTCCTGACACCTGCAGCTGTTTCCAGTTGTTCGTCAGATCCAGTCCCCTCAGAAAGATGAGCAGTTTGATTCTATTACCTCTGGTCATTCCATCGTAGTGAATGTAGATCCACTTATCCATTTGTTTCAAAATGGTTCCAACAGAATCTTTGTATCATTTGTAAACAGGCGAACAACTTAAAATTGATATTGTTACGCAAAAGATGCTTTGAAATCTTCAAGGTTTACTAAACAGATGGTTGCCTAATGTGGTGATTTTTACATTTATCATCAGCAAACAGTTCAAATAAATATGAAAACTAACTGATGACAAGGTTATTTATTGTTATTATTATTGTCATCATTAATATATCAATAAAACCAATTGTAAAAAATGTAAGGAGCATTATTTGTCTTCTGTTGCTGTGTTGTGTTGTTGTGATTAGTAGCACAATAAACGATTCACACTGATGTGTTTAACTCCAACACTGTGTTAATTGATCAGAGCCATGTAACATCTACACAGGTAGATGTTACATGGCTCTGTTATATTTATTTACCATATTTATAATATTTACATTATCAATAATATACTCCTATCTACACATCACTCTCTCCTTTGTGCAATGATTGTCTGCTGGTTCAGGAGTTTGTCTTTGTTCTAGACCTTCACTGTCCCCAGCTGCAGCTCCTCTCTCCTCCACATCCTCTCAACACTCTCCAGCTCGGTCTCTGTCTCACTCAGCTTCTCAAAGAAGGCGAGGTAGGATTTGGGGGAAGCTTGTCTCTTGTTTGTTTCTGTATTTATCAGCTCGTCCTTATCTCTCACTACCTCCTCGAGCGTCGTCTGTTCGCTTTTCAGAATGTGAACTTTCTCTTTTAGAGACCTGTTCACTTTGTTGACGGCCTCCACCTTTCTGCAGCTCAGTCTCTCAGATCGAGTCTGCTGCAGCTTCACCTCCAGCGTCTCTGCCCGACTCTTCTTCAGCTCCTTTTCTTTTGCAGTGAGCACGGCCAGGCAGTCGATGTAGACGTTGGTGTGAGCTCTCCTTTTCTTAGTAGCACTCATGATGAGCTGGTTCTTGTTTATCAGCTCATCCTCCAGACTCCTCTGTCTGACCTTCAGCAGGTTGACCTGCCCCTTTTAGAGCCTGGTTCTCCTTCTCCACCTCCACCTCCCTGCTCCAGCTTCTCTCGGGCTGAAGTGGCTCCTGGTGCAGACTTCAGACCTTCAGACTCGTGCACTTGGCCTGACACACAGTGAGCTCGACCAGGCAGTCCATGAAGGCTGTGAAGCGAGCACGCCGTTTCCTAGTCTCTTTTTTTTTATGACACCATCTTTGTCTCTCAGCTGGTCCTGCAGCTGCTCCACCTGCTCCTTCAGAGACGAGTTTCCATCCTTGAGAGCCTTAATCTCACCCATGGCCCGGAGGAGTTCGGCTTTGCGGCTCGTCACAGTGTCTTGTGGCTGCATGGTTCACAACGGAGACAAGATCTACTTCTTGATGAAGCACTGAAGAAACTCGGGTTCAAAGAGTTGATGCACAGTTTTCTCTCGTCTGCTCAGTTGTTTGTTGTCTTTTTGTCGGTTGGTGGTTGTCGAGGATTGGTTCTCTCAAGAAGCTTCTGCTCTCGTCTGGATCTTGGAGGCAAATGACGTTTGTCTGCAGGTGACAACATGAAGTAGTGTGTAAGATTTAGGTGAAATTGATCTATTGACAGAAATTCAATATAAAATAATTGACACATAGAGAGAGAGAGAGACAGAGAAATCATCGCAACAGCAAAAAATTATGAAAACCATTTCAATTAGATAATTTATCTAAAAGAAACATGTCTCTCTCTCACACACACACACACACACACATACACACACACACACACACTACACTCAGTTAAAAATGAGTTGAAAATCCTCTAGTGTGCAGCAGCCCTTCCTTACATTTCACTTGATGTTGATAAAATGTTAAAATCCAAATTCACTCAGATTAAAGGATTATCGTTTTACATTGTACCCACTCGGAAAAAAGCCCTATCTACTATATCTGAATGCCACTTCTACAGCAGGTTTGCACAAATCAATTTTCATTTTCAAATCTTATTAGAAATGATTCTGTTCAAACCAGTTCTTTTCGTATGAGGCTCAATTTCCCTTAACATACAACACGTTTTACCTTAACTGTTAGTAGCATACCTCTGTAACGTGTGCTTGTGTGGTTCCACGGCCGAATGTATTTATTTGCTCATCTGCCTCTCCTGCAGCATGTGACATGTGGCGGGGCGGTGATGAAACAACCTCCGTGGATGAACTGATAAATAATAGCCAGGGTTTCTCCGCTCATTTCCTTTGATTGACTCGAGCTCACACTTAAAAGGAAATGAACCTGGGCAGGAGTGACAAGCCTATTCAGCGTAATGCATCGTGGTCGTTCTAAGACTTCAGATTTGTGCCTGCTGTCTGGGGGAAAAGCCGCCATCCTCTGCCGTAGGAGTGGTTAATGAAGTGTGTTCCTGGGCCCTGGTTGGCAGTTTGACGAAACCACAGAACGGGGCGATCCTCTTCCCTTCCCCCCCCCCCCCCGATGAAAGGACTGGCGGGGGGGGGGAGTGAGATGGCTGTGAATTGGCCGATTTCTCTTCCTGTCAGGAACAGCGAGCAACCAGCCTTTGCCATGCAGCTGTTAACTCCTTTTAATTGTAGCTCTTCATAGTGCTCGGAATACAAGTGGACTCTGATTTACCCAACTCCTTCTCACGTTAGTCTTTGAATTGTTATGAATTACTCCCATTTTGAGACTATATTTCTGCATTTTTAGCTACTTGACCTCACCCTTCAACCAGCTTCTTTTCAAGCTAAAAGAGGATTCAGTGTTGGAATACATTAATAGGCTTCCGTCGAGCTCTCTCTTTGAGCAGGCAAAAATCATTTCTGAGATGTTTGGACTATTTCCGAATGATTGCCCTTTGAATGTTCCCTCTCCTGAGGTACACTTAAGGAGTTGTGAACAGGAGCGCCAGGGTTTGTGCATACTTTATCATTAGTTGCTGATTTACTGGCCTATCATCAACAGTCACTTTTAAGTTAAGTCGTTCTGTTAATACACTGGGTTATTCAAGCATGTGAAAGTAATTTCTGTATTAATCCAAGAGAGAGAGAGAAAATTAGGCTGATAAGATGGATTCCCGTTGGCCCACTGGGGGACGAAGGCTGCTTCCCTCAGAGTAGCAGCGACAAGACAGCTCAGTTGACCTCGTGTTGAACAATGTGGAAACATTTATCTTTCTTACTAGTAGAGTAACACACCGTCAAGATTTGCTGTTATTAGCAGAACATGGACAGATTTAGCCGGGGCTGCAAAACGCACAAAACGCCTCCCTCATGCACACACACAGTATTCACAGTGAATATGTGGCACTAGTGGTTTAAAGTCATTAGCTTTAAAATTTTGAAAATATTACATAACTTTAGTTTTTCAAAAATATATGGACACAGTGAGGTTTTCCGAATTAATTTACATCCGTTACCATTATAACTGAGCAGCCATTTGAAGAACATACATGCACTCTGCAAAGTCATCGAGTTTACCCACAGACCCACCTTTTCTCTCAGTTGACCATGTGGCCAATCCATCTCTGGTCAAATAGTTTATTGTAAATTATCTTGAGCCCAGAGAATGAACTCCCTTTAGTAAAAACTAACCCAAATGCACAGGAAGCTAAAAGTAGTGTTTGCAGTACATGTAAGTGACCTATTTGGAAAACAAGATTTAAAATACATTGATTATTGTTAGACATATCAGTAAGTCTTATTAGCAAAAATAAAAACACTTGTGTCGTGTGTCTTTCTGCTTCTAATTTTGAAGTGATAACAGTGGGTGCAACAAAAAGGCAAATAAAAATTGCTGGTGAAGAAACAACTTTCTAAAAAAAGTTTCCAGTGGAACAAGAACACCTCCAGCAGACACTCTAGGTAAGTAGTTTCACTTGTACGTGCACTTTTAGGGTACACGCCAGCCGAGCACTGTCAGGTGGCCACTGACCCGCTTCCTGTCTCAATCTGTGACTGTATCCTGAGCTGAGACGAAACACTTTGCTGCCCTGCACTGACTTTATTATACTAACTTTATTATACACACGCTTACTGCATTAGGTTTACTGCTGTGAACGGACAGTTAGTTAGTCTTATGGGGCGAACTGTTTCAAGCCTGGAGAAACAAAGCAGCAGGACGGGGCCACACACTCGCACAAGTCCATTTTCAAGCACCATTTTTTTCACCTTTCCTTGCACGATAACATTTTTGACATGGAGAAATAAAGCTATTCCATAATTATTTTGAGATCCAGGGTTAACATCTTGTATAACCCATTTTTGCATCGTAACTATAGTAATGTCAAGACACATGCAGGCTAGTAGCTATGATTTTTATAATCCTAACAATGCTAGACACATCATAAATAGCATCTTATAGGGGAACTTAACAATTTTATAAATTTTTACAATTTCATAAAACCCCTACTCCTACACAGCTTTACCACTGACTGTCCCTGGAGCTGTTATTCGTGTAAAGGTGCCATATGTAAGTTTTCTCTGCCGCTGATCGTGGCAGTGGGCGGATTGGATTTATGAGACAGGGCAATAATGCACCATCTAAGCAGTGCTGCTCCGTCAGGTCACACTGGACTGGGAAGCTAACTCTTGCTTGTAGAGGAAAGAAGTTTGATGCTAAACTACCAACATTTCTGGTGGATTTGAAAGTAAATTGCTTTTACGACCTCCTGCCAAATTTCTCAGGGGGGGGCAATTGTTGCGATGATGGCTAAGGTATCTGTTTAATGGGTAAATACTGTAGCCTACGGTACTAGGTACTTGTACAGTTTTTAGGTAGTTTACCTGATGATTTCTATTTCATGCTACTTTATACTTCTAACTTACTTAAGTTACTAGTTACTTTTCAGATTTTATAATATGCCATCGGGGTGAAATAGAAGACAGGGGTAGCAAAACAAGGCGTTAGCCAGTTCGCATCCTGTTAACCATGTTTTCCGGTCACACCAGCTCCGTGAAATTCCCTGCTTATAACGTTTCCCTCCTTTTGTAGATGCTTGCTTGATGTTTAAATTGGGTCTGTGTGATCCTAATTCTTTGGTTTACAATATATCCTAATTGCTACGACGACTGAAAGGCTTTTCTTTAGCGACACGATCGAGTCGCTCCCGTTAGCCATGACTGTGACAGTGGCGTAATCATAGGTACGGCGTGATTGGACCACCCAGGTGCACGTGTCACACCTTACGTATGACGGAATCACGTTAGTGCCAGCCCTCCCGGAAGTCATAGGGAATGCATTGCAGTGCCTGCAGTTTGAAAAAAAAAAAACGTTTTACAAAGAAAGTCGCGATGTGGGGCGATTTTCAGCCAAATGGAAATTTCCCCATAGTCTGTTAAACAGGGCTCGGCGCTGCAGCGGATTGGACGATGATATTCAGATGTAGCAGGCAGAACAAACTGTCTTGATGAAAGTATAATTTAATATTTAAAAAAATAATAATGACGATGATAATCATAATGACCACCATTTATCACTCATCTTTTGTCCTTTTTTTCTTTGGGAGGGCGGCGCCCCATCGCCCCCTTCTGACCAGCCGCCCCTGTTTACTGCTAACATTGGCTATGTGGCAATAGCGACAAATTGAAATAGCCCCTTTAAGCCTCTCTCAGTGAGTTATACTTCTTTGATACACTCGTCCTTAATACACTCTTAATCTCCTGAAAGATTTATGCACATCTATTATGAATGTATGTGTTTCTCTTGTCCTCAACCGCGGTGTCATACTGAGACAGCAAGCGTTGCTCCAACACTGTGCATTTCAAAACAGCTCTGTGTGGAAAAACCCACTTGATCTAACCGTTTAATGAAGTGAAAGACAAGAAATCTTTCAACACAAGAACAATAGAGCTCCGGGGCCATTAATCACTTAGTCATTGTCTGCCTGGTTGTCCCTTTATCACTGCGCTGCAGTCACACCACCGCCATCGAGCCGTTTCTGGATCTCAGGGACGGCAGACGGATTTTACCACATTGTTTTGAGAATCTTTAAAAAGTGATATTCTTGAGGAGCCTGTTATTTTCCAAATTTCAATCAATATTGCATTAGAAACCCCTTAACTCAAAAGTTTGAAGAGTATTGACGACCTGCATTAAATCTGCATTAAAATGGAACAAGTCACGCAAACTTGGAAATACCTTGTGAATTTTAATATTGTGTTAGCTGTTGTATTGTCTGTTCCTCAAAGGTGTTGTGTTTGCTCAACTTTGAGGTTATATCACCAATAAGTAGAGAATTATGTGCATTTTTAATCTTTAATCTTGAATGTTTGTAGCTATACCCCCCCCCCCCCCCCTGTTATAAGCTGTCCAAACGTATTATGTTATGTTAAGAAGCATTCACTTTAAGATATCAGCATATTTACAGCAGTAACTTTTCAATGTAATCACATTTAAAACATTCTTCTGTGTTTTCCATTGTTTATGTCATGATCGGCTTATGCTCATATCCTACATGTCTCACAACTATTTTAACCCAGAGTTAAAATATGGTCTTCTTCATTTATCTATATTCATTGAATGGACACTGATCAGAATGTTTTTTTTCCGTCTTTGTCCTCCTAGAGAGCTCGAGCTGTGGCGGCAACATAGGTATGTGTAAAAAAAAAACGAAACTGAAATTTATTATGGGCAACATAAAGTAAATATGAAATGCAGATGCCTTTTCACCGGAGGCAGTCCTGTTCAATATCTGAGAAGATAAACTCCAGTGAAAGTACACCCAAATGGAATTTAGGATTTTTTTAAAATAATTTTAGTTCGCTATGAATTATATCAGATGTATAGTGTGTGTGTGTGTGTGTGTGTGTGTGTGTGTGTGTGTGTGTGTGTGTGTGTGTGTGTGTGTGTGTGTGTGTGTGTGTGTGTGTGTGTGTGTTGTTTTGCAATTTTTTTTTATTTTTTATGTGTATTGAGTAAAAAGCCTTTTTCGTTGCAAAAGCACTGACAATCCTGAACGATAAGGGAAAGAAGCTGCCACAAAATACCGGGATTACTATTTGTGATCAGCAGGTGTGTCAACATTCTCATCTTATCAGGCCATTTCACACCAGCTTGCACTCCAATGAATATTATTCCACATTATCATATATTGGCCAATGATATGGCTGCTCCTTTACAACTCCCTTTGCAGCGCATACAGATGCAATTTGCCAAGTTTAGTTCTTTTATTAAGATGCACAGTTCAGTGACGTCTGATATCAATTTAGACGGAATCCTGTCGATGTCAGTCTGGTTTTAGACTGAAATAAAGGACGGGTTGTGTGATTTGTCAAGTGCTCAGCTCCAGGAATTCTACCCTGACGTTATAATAATCCTTTAATGGCTGCACCTGATGGAACAGGATACGACAAATAAGGAACGATGCTGCATGCTTCCGCGAGGATTAATGCCCGTTTCCTGATATGGTCAAGGTTTGCCTTAATACCTTTGAGGATTCTTGTTCAAATCCATTATTCAGACGGGCACATGCACCCGCAAACATTATCGGTAAACAGTTGCTTGCATGTTTATTTACACATAGTCATGAGAGTCCCTCAGGCAGCGTCGACTGAAGATCTCATGAATAGTGCAGATAAGAGTGGATGAAGACCTTTGAGAGAAGCTCGATCTTTTATCTGTCATGAATGCAGAAGTATTGTGCTGCCTGAGATGATCTCCTGTGATCCACTGCCCCGATCTTTCACAGGGGATTTCTCGGCTTGCCGGGATCTGCTGGACCCAGTGGTCTTATATGAAGATAGAATAAAGGGGCACAAGGATAATGCTGTGTGCTGGACTTGGTCTGAGTGGAAGGAAGTGTCAAAGTCAACAATCGACAAACCACAGTATGGAGAAAAAAAAAGATCAATACAAATATCAATGTCTGGAGAGACGCATCACTAATACCCATCACGCCAGGTTTGTAACACACACACACACATCAGTCATAGACGGGATATTTGACACTTTGACACCAGTACATGTAAAAGGCGTTCAGCTGTGACGTTAATGTCACCGAATAAATGTCATTCGGTGTAGTATGACATATAGGTCACAGCCACAATGGTAATTAGACTAAATGTTCCCGTATTAGATTCTAGTTTGACGCTGTCATGAAAACAAGCGTAGCATCTATTTACCCTCTAATGTCACAAATCTCTGTCTGTATGTGGAATGAATATCAGGAGAACTATTCGTCCTACTGGCTTCACACTCTGTGTATGTACTGTTAAGGGCCCAGGGGCGTGTGTAATTCGGTGTGATTTGAACCTGCGATGAATTCAATATTGATTCAAATTGAACAGGTGACCAGAGTAGTTGCAGCAGCTGGGACACAGTATAGTCAGAAGTGATGAAAAACAGTGTGCTCACAATAACGTGTTAATTTACGACAAAGGCAACGACAACTGATTCCCCAGTTCGGGTTTCTGCGAAGTACGTCGACATTCAGTGAACTTTGAGTAAATGGGTGAGAAGCTCTTTTACAGTTTTAGGAAGAGAGCTGCATCAACAGGCATGTTTACAATGGCCACTACACTCGTCTTTCAAATAATGTTTATATTGTCGGTTGACAAGAAAAAAAAAAGTTGGTTTCATCTTGCTTTTAACGGATTTATTCGTATCGTCTCAGTATCACATCTGTGGACAATAGAGGCACACCAGAACTTTGTGGATTTTCATTGATTCCAATAGAAAAATGCAGACTTTTTGTCTACAATTGATTTATTACACTACACTATTCTGTAAAAGAGCAACAGCAAGGAAACGTCTATGAAACCAAATGTTTCAACAGCGTCCGCTTGCAGCCTGCAAGGCTAGAGGGGCACAAGTTACCATGGTGATTTACCCTTGTAAAAAGTAAACTAACCACACAACCCGCTTTGTTGCACCAGCCTCTGATGGTTTTGGTTTTGGTTTTGGCAGCAGCTTTTATGTTTTGCTCCTTGAAGAGGAACAGGAGCATTTCTGAATTTGCAGCATGTTTCTTCAGATGGAAATGTTTTTGGCCGTGGCAGAATGTTTGCCCTTGTCAACCACTGTGCAGAGCAGTGTCCATCTCATACAAATAATTCACCGTCTTCAACAAATTTGGCCGGTACAAAAGAAATAGTGAGACACTGGCCGTCACTCTGCTTTCTATTTATATAGTGAAATAATACAGATGCACTCAAAGACTGACAATTACAAAGACATAAGCTACATAAGCTCGAATGAGATTTGTCTTTATGGATCCCCAGAGGGAAAATTTAGACGTTAGAGTAATAAAAACATATTCATGTGAGATGGTGAAAAAACAGAGAAAAAATATGGAAGGAGAAATGATATGGAAAATACAATTGGACTCAGATTTTACACCCCTGTATATCCAATGTGTATCAAGGGCACCAAGAAATCCATGATAACAAAAGTCAATTCTGAAGAGTAGAGTTCATCCTGGGAAATAAGTAAAAAATATCACCAAGGATAAGCCACCGTATGTGTCGTTGGAGGGTATCGAATGGTTTGTGGTCGTAACGGCTTAAATCAATGGTGTGATGACAAACATCTGCATCACTTCCTGCACTGGAGCCGAAATAATATACAGACAGACTCAAAATGTGGGATTGATAAAACAAACCTGTTTGTTCAAGCAATTTTCTACTTTACAAACCTGGAGCTACGACAATTGGAAATCTACAATGAAGAAGTATTATGCAAATACTGTAGAAAAATGTTGGAAAGGAGGAAAAAAATCAATTGATTCAATAATCCCTGGATCTTATGTCAATAAGGACCGAAGCAATTTGTTCCAGGCTGTTTGGTCGGCCTTTGAAATCTAGGCTTTAATCAGATTTTTGGCATGTTAATGCTTTTCTCATGCATCTTCAGTAGGGTCATTATGTCAGAGTCAATACAATCAGTAAGCTCATTTGAGCCGGACATGTGACCAGCCCTGTGATCCACACTCCTACGTTTCATTAATTCCTCCAAAATTAAATTCAGAGTTGCGATGTCCTTTCCCTCCCTCGTAATCTAATAACTGTAATGATACAGATTTCTGAATTCAATCAGCTTTAATCTCGGGGATACAGATGCTCTCAATGGGGAGAGAAAAATGCTCTCAGCTGGTGAGTGGTGAAACACTTAAGAAACAAAAAATGGAGCTACTTTAGAGGGATGAGGACATACATTACTAAAAAGACAATTTGAGTATTTCCATTAAAATCCCTGCCCACTACGACCCCTCTGTTGTGGAAGGAGACTGTTCAGTGGCTGTAAATTTTAAGTTAGAGAAAAAAAAGATGTATATTATGGGTAGAAACTTGTTGCTTCCCTGTGAAAACGCTGATCAGTTCATAACAAATTGTAAGAGCGCCCTGAGAGCACATGTCTCCACCAAGGCTAATTCCCTATCTCGCCATATCAAAGCAGTGTTTACCATTAATTATCCAGAGTGTGGTGGGCTGTCATATTCTAATTTGTCCTGCTACAGTTTCGTAATAAACCCGGAAAAATGTTGACACTTCCCATAAGAGATCCCCGAATTTGTGTTTTGGTCGGTCGCTGCCTTGCATAGCTACTTGCCTTGTGCTTGTTGGCGCTATCGCTTTAAAGTTGTCGCTGTCCAACACGCAGGCTGTCGGCTACAGTTGTGCACGTACCAGCAAGTGGTATTCAATGCGATGCTCTCTCATGTGAGACCTTCTCCTTCCATCTTAATCCTGTGTACCTGTCACTCAATACCTGTTACTCACATGAGTGACCTTTGTGAGCATGTGTGTGCATGTGCACCCGGCTACTGCCCGAGACTGAGTGAATTCTGAGAAAGAAAAAACCCTGGATCCGCCCATTTATCAGAATCCCCCCCCAAAAATGTACTAGGTTCTTTTTTGGACCATATCCCCTCCAAAACATTTCATGGAAATTGGTTTAGTTTTTTGCGTAATCCTGCTAAATATCAAACAAACAAATACAGACATGCATAACCTCCTTGGTCGAGATAATTATGATTCATTTTTGCATGAATGATATAGTCAAAACAACTATTTCTAAACTGATTTTGTGAGTTCAGTAAATGTTTTTCTAAATGTTTGTGTTTTCTCTCACTGTTGAATCCATAACCATTCGGAACAATAACAGGTTGTGCTTCAGCGCATTTCATTTGAAATAACACAATGGACACTAGTGTAAACTGCAGCTCATGACCCCAAAGCGTGTTCCACCTCATTTGTCAAACAATGGCGGTGATTTGAGCCTGTATGGCTGCTAGTGGAACTGGCATTTATCGACAGTTGACTGAGCTGAAGTGCATAGTTTGCATTGAAGATTAGACCTTTTCTCAGACCTGTGTGGACAAACTGGACTTGATCAGCATCTCTGTCTCTGTCCTGGTAGTTTTGTTAAAACTATATATTAAATCATATAATTAAATTCAGTCTTCCCTCATTTTACTGCCCCTCCTCAAAGCTCCACCCGCTGTCCACCCACCACACTAAATGTCCATCAGCCAGCGTGATTGAAAACGCCTGTGTGGGCGTTTGGGGCCTTTAAGCCAATTTTCTGCATTTTATGATGTGATCAATGTCAAAGTGTAAAGTCATAGTTCTTAATCACTGGAGGAGGATTTGAAGTTAAAACAAAAACCACTGTGTCTTTGACAAAAGAAGCAGTGAAACCACAGTACCTCTCGTTTCTTATGAGGGTAAAGTCGCCTTTGGAGGAATTATTTACCTGCTTCAGTTCCTCAGAGACTTCTTTGTTTTACTCTGGGCAGGAGGTAATGACATAATCTGAACAAAAACTGAACAGCATCAGAAATACATTTACGGCACTGATGCTATTTTTGATTACTTCAGATTTTATGAGTGTGCCAAATAAGTGAATTCACGCTGTTCCTACGTACTGAGATGCAAATTAATTCAGATTGCAGGAAACGTAACCTTATTTTCACAGAACTGTACCATGAGTATGTTTACTGCACTTATTTGTCTGCCAGCTCTTCTTGTCTTTGACAGTTGGATGTGTTTCTTTATTCCCACTCTCTCTGAAAAACCAAGAAAGGAAGCAACGGCCTTCAAGGCTGTGCCCGGCATCGTGGCTGTCCATCCACGGCCTGTTGTGAAACCCCACCACTGGGCTACAAGTACAACCTACTGTAACTTCAAAGTGAGCAAAGCAGAATAACATAAATTGATATGTTATACTTATTCGACTGTTGTTTGAAGGGGAAAGAAAAAAGAAATAACAATAATGTTTTCTTACTTGTCAATTTATGTAATTATAAATAAATAAGAGTTGGATGTTTTATACTTTGTAATTGACTTCTTCAAACGCAATGTAAATATTAAAACAAAGTATAAAACATCCAACTCTTATTTATTTATAATTACATAAATTGACAAGTAAGAAAACATTATTGTTTATATGAAAGTGGTAATTGTATTCAATGCATTTGTCACAGTTTAATTTTGATTTTGCATTTAATATTGACATAGGATCGTAGAAATAAGACAGTAGGACATCTGTACATGTTTTTACAGTGGGTTATTCTGTCAATTGGCTCTACAAATGCACCATGAGTTAACACATTTTGCATCAGATTACTAATGTTTATTTATTTACAATTATTACTTATTTGTAATGGGTAACCACCTTTTGCATGGGTAAGATGTGAGATACATAGTTTTGATGCTTTTGGGTTACCGTGGTTACCAATCACAGGTTTTAGGAAAACAGACATGAGGTCGGATTCGGATCATGGATCAGATTTTATGATCGGCAGAAAATGTATATACATTCATACACATTTGCTGTGATTGGTGTGCAACAAAGTTAGAAGTCAAGCACACAGGGCGGTGAATAAGGTCTTAAATGCATCTCTCTAACATGAGCCTGCCCCTTTATACAGTCGGCTACTTGTGAAGAATTTCAATAACGCCCCTGTTACCTCTTTTGAGTGCTGAATAACATTTTGTTTGGTTTGTCACCTGGAGTCTGATGAGCAGATCAACACTCAGTCTAGACCAGGATGGGTTTAATTTAGCTGGAAAATTTGCTAAATGTTTGTCCATACACAAAAGTGCATGCAATTCATTGTTGATCGGGTAAAATAAACTATCTGTAGCATCCTAATATATTTGGAGCCTTTAGAATGAAATATATTTTCTTACTTTGAGGCATCCAGCAAAGACCAGAGGGGGAAAATGTTGAAAGTATCTTGTGACCCACCCTCCTTTTTTCCCCCATTGCTGTACAAATGTGCCATTTATCTAGAGTGTCTGGATGCAGTGGTTCATGGTTTCTGTGGTCACATCACATCAAGAGAAACACAATCTGCAGAAGAAAAGGTAGAGATACCGCTGAAGCTGTAACTAGAGTACAATCCATTTTTCCCCGATGAGTATTTTAAGTAAATTAGTTTGTTTACAGGATTATTTTTAAAGGATTATTTTGGAAAGAGAGAGATTACAAATGTATAAACAAAAACAAAAAAGCTGCCTTTATCCCGTATGAATCCAGAAAGATTAGACCTCTATTAATCTTAAATGCTCCATCTCTCTGTTCTCCCATGACACTGTTACCTCAAACGTTTAATATCATCTTTATTTGGTAAAGCTTGGTTTCTGCAGTATTTAGCCCCCTCTTGTAAAGTTAATGATGTGTTGGATTTTTACTACCGTGTATCATCCAGTTGCTATTGTACAGTATAACATACAATACACACAGATTCAAAGGTCTAGTAAGCATTCTCCATCAGTCAGTCGCTCCAGTCTTTGGAATCCTACAGGTTTTTAAATGTCTTCCTTTTTGAATTCTACTTCGAGCTACTTGTAGCAGTTGCAGTGTGTTTATTATGTAAACTTTGAGCTTGCAGAACTCCTGTGAACAAATCCCATATGTGGTTTCCATTGGACTTCCAAAAGTAGCATCAGCCAATTTTAGCCTATAAAACAACTCAAAGGGTAATAACATTTAAAGTTGTTAACATTTATTAGAGCAATAATGTCAGCAATCAAAAAACCACTGAGCTGTAAGATAGCAGCTAATATCAACAAGCTACTATTATTACCAATTAAAGGTTTAATGATTATTAAAAGCAATAATATTTAGTTGTCAGACAAACACTAACAATTCTCAGCAGTTTCTTTTTCCCCAACACTTTTTTTGGTACAAAAAACTCAATTCAACACATCAGGGTGCGAACCCATCAGTCTAGAGATACCACTCAAATGGTCGAGGCTACTAAAATTAATATATATATATATCTTCATTCAAATACCTGTTCCCCATCTCCACTAGCAGAGCCACATTACTATTCATAGTCTGTCCACATTCTAGACTAAAGATTTTGTCTGCGCGTTGACATCCAGGAAAACGGTGGCGAAAAGGGAAAAGAAAAATATTCTTAAAGGGGAGAAAAAAAGAAATGACAGCAATACAGTCTTCTCTCCGTGTGATCTTTTTTAGAAATGTGGGAGGTTACAGGTCACATGAAACACACATGGAAGCTTTCCACCACTGAATAGAAAGACAGATTGCATCACAATTGCCCCAGACACAAGTCTGCAAATTCAATACAGGGCGTGACTCGTGTGGATGAAGCATGTGTCGGGCATGCTTAGCTGTGAGGGGAGGGAACTTTGATACATATAAAATGTTCACAGAAATAAGCATCACGTGTCGTTTTATAGCAAAACGTCCATTGACGATAGCAAAATGATCAATATTATCTTACTAAAGCTGTACAGGTGATGATGCCCTATAGTTTATTTTAAACGTGCAAAATTAGGTTCAATGTTGACATTTCCTTTGCTAGATGGACAGAGAAGCCACTGGGTTGAGCCTCTGAAATGAGTCAGTTACCAAATACAAATTACGGGGCTACAATTGTAATCAGCAGCATAATTAATTGAATTTTAAAAAGTAATATAATCTAAACCATGGACGCTGCCACTTTTTAATTGTTTTGCTCTTGAAACATCTGAAAAGCAAATGAGGTGATGAACACTGGAGGAATTATTAAAACAACATTCAAGGTGAAGCAAAAATATTCAAAAGTCTAACAATCTGGGCTGATTAGAGCCTAGTTTGTAATCTGATGATGTAATCCCACAATGTCAAGGCTCTGTACTGTTCCGGGACATGAGGTGAGGACACACAGAACATGCAGTAAAATCAAATGAGAACATACACTATTGTTTATTATTCCATTTAATGAACAAACGGTTCTACACACTTCAAAACTTTCTGAAAGTTAGAATTAGTGACTTTTAAGATACTAAGCATCAACATGAAATATTCAACATGTATCATGTTAGTTCTTCACATTTGCTGCTCATAATTTAACAATAAGTCCCTAATTACTCAGCAAGTGACATTTCAAATACAAACAGAGATAAAGACAGGGCTGTATTCTGACCTTTTCTTTTATTCTGTATGTACGAAACTAGCAGTCCAGTGCTTTAATTATTTACAATCTTAGTATGCATTAGATATGAATGCATTGGAATATATTAAAACAAATGGGCATTCACAGTAATAATTATTTCAGGCAAACTCGTAAGGGGGAAAACAAATATTGCTCCAGTGATACACAAATATTTAGAAAAAAAATACTTATTTGAAAAAAGAAAAATACTGTACACTGTGTGTTATGGGATTCTTTATTATATTATTCACGCAGTATGAAAACCTGTAAGACCTTGGGGAATGTAATGAATATACAATGTACTACTGCAAATGTCATAAAGAAATTTCTAAGAAGCATTTAACTCTCCTTGAGGAATTATCCATTGAGCTGGATCTCATTATATATCCACTAAACTGAGAACTTGGTTTGCTGTTTAGACGTAACGGAGAAGTGATGCTCAATCCATCGTAGTTTTTTAAAACCAGGTTGAAAACTTTTATATTCACAAGTGCCTTTAACAAGGTCATACTGTATTTTACTCTATATTTCTCACCATTTTAATTTGTATTTTTTATCTCTCTCTCTCTAAATGTCCCTATGATCATTTTTATGTCTTTAACTTATTTCTTTTAATCATTGTACCTCTTTTTTCAACTCTTTACAACCTTTAATTTTACTTGACGATTGTTTTAAACTGTTAAATTGCTGTCTTCTAATTTTGTCTCTGTGTTGTTTTTAATGTCCCAGTGCAGCACCTGGAATCTCTGTATGAAACGTGCTTTACAAATATAAAATTGCCTTGCCTGGTGTAGTTCTCTGTGTAGCAGACACTGACCCTACACACGCTGAGCAGACCTAAAACCCTCCCTGTCTGCTCGCTGTGTTTAGTGCCATCAATTAATCAATCAGGGCAGTTTCACAAGCCTCCTCTCCAAACCTCGCCTGCGTCTGCCCTGAGTGTCCGGGGATGGATGCAGGCGGAGGCAGAGGCGCTGTCCAAGGTGCTGCATTCAGCCCCTCCCCGGCAGACATCACGGCGAGAGAGAGAGAGAGAGAGAGGGAGGGGGAGAGAGAGAGAGAGAGAGAGAGAGAGAGACACGTGATCCTCGGTGTCTGTGGCTCCTGACAGTCGCTGGAGAAGCTCAACAGGGAAACCAGATTGCAGCGTTTCCCTCCACACAACCTAACTGGAATTTTCTCCTCCTCATTCTCCATCCAGCGGTTTGATCCTCTCGCTCTCTCTTTCCAGTTGCGTTTTTTCTTCCCCTGGAATCGGGGAAACAAACTTGGGAGGACGAAATATGTGAGGTAATTGTTCTTTTTGTTTCTTCTCTCTTACCACTCACCCTGTAAGGTTTTTTTATTTTATAGTAGTTAGAGAGTAGAAAGTGGACGCGTCTTTGCCTGTTTCTCTCTCTCTCTCTCTCTCTCTCCTCTGGCGGATGCTGTGATTCACATGAAATCAGATCCTGATGAGGGAGGATTTGAAATAGATGCTCCGGAAAACACCGCGTTGTTTGTTTCTCCCCTCTCTCTCTCTCTCCCGTGCCAACTATTCAGGGTCCCGTAGAAGTAAAGGTGCGCACGCAAAGGTAACAATAACGCCTCGTCCAGATTCTATAGTTGTGCTGGAAACGCCGCATAAAATAGCACCATAATCGTGCGCCTTTTCCAGCTGTCATCCCGGCTAAGATGTTGAGGCATGTTATTGATGAGGTGATGGCGGAAACAGGAATCCTGTCTCGTCTCTGCAGATCATGGGAAACGATCGATTTCCCAGGAGATGATCGCACATATATCTTGTTTAAATCCCGACGAGGATTTAAATGTTTGACTGACATTAATCACATTGAAACGATCATTTCGGTCTGTTTTAAAGTGCGCTGCCTTTAATAAGTGAAGCGGATCCACAGTCCGGGCAGCGGTGGCATATTTTCCCTCTTTGAGATGGAGAGTAATTGCGGAGATTTGGAATTATTAGTCTCTTTTTTTTTTTCTTCGTTTCACATGCAGAATTCGCCTGATAGTGCAAATGAAAAATATAGTGATAAGAAAAAGAAACCCTATGTGTGAGGAGCACATTTTGGGGTCTGACTGAGACCCTGTATCATCAGCTCCACTGGTTCGTCTTACACAAACCAACCACTGTGAATCAAATGACGCACTTCTTCCTCATGTTGGGACTTCAGCAGAGGGCAGGCCACTATTGCAATGATGCTGATTATGACCGTGCACGGCTGCAGAAGTTGTGACTCGTTTTTTAAGCAAAAGTTATGTTGCAAATGAGTTTTCTAAACCACCTTGTTTTAATGTGTTGTAACTGACATGTCTGCAGGGATTTTAGATCAAACATGACCATTTACAAATCTGCAGGAATATGTGCATGTTTAGTTTTTTTTTTTGGAGGGACTGCAAAACAGAATGATGCCCACACAGTGCTCGGTACTGAAATGAAGTAACGTGTCTCTGGTCCGTGAGCTTACTGCTGCTCGGTGCTTCCTGGAAAGCCCCGGTGATATTAATCGAATGAAACTGCTTGTGTTTGCTGTAACAATGGCCTCTCTGGATATAAGTGCCTCATTGGTGCCTCTGCCTTAATCATAGCATTAAGTTTGGCTTTTGACCAAAGTGGATTAGGAGACGGATATGGCGAAAATGCTGATACTGTACTGAATTTGCTTTTCTTTTGCAGGGAGCTTTGCGAGTGAGGACTGCCTCTTGCACACAGACTGCTTCCCTTGCTGAGCTTATCGCCAGCGCGGCTCCATAGGACATTTTCCCTCCTTGCTACAGAGGATGCCGGGTGAAAAGCCCAGAGCGAGGCTCCCAGTTACCCGCCAAAGAATGTTGGCATGAACATGAAGATTATAGCTGCCATTTCAACTTGAGTGAATCCGTGTACATTGTAGCCGGCAGCAGAAGGGACTGTTTAATAATTACATAAATTGTGCCCGATGGATATTTGAATCTTCGTCACTTTGCTGTAAATAGCCATGGCAGAGGGGACCTTTGAACAGTTCAAAGTATTTTGGCGCAAACAGTGAGAGGTTTGGCCGGTGGCCTGGACAGTTTGAGGTAATGGTATTTGCTCCAGGAAATAAGTGCTGGCCAAGCCCATTGATATGCAAATATATGACAGCGATTACTATTTTGTGTTAAAATGCATCAGTTCACTCTTATATATTCATGTAGACAGTCAGTTATATGCCAGTCTACTCTTTCGCAATCAACCCAGCACATATCCTGCCTAAGCACCAAGTAAATTCAGCCCGATAAGTCCCTATCCACTTGCACAGAATCTGTGATCACACGATGGTTTTACAAAAGCCACATGGTGCCCATATCCTATGGGCCGGGCTGCTCATCTGCTGCTTTGTAGAAATAGGCACTTGTCTAGAATTCACAGGTGCTGAGGGACAGTGGGCAAGATTTCCCGTGTGGAATGCGTGTTGCGAAAGTGAAATGAGCTTCAACATGAAAACGAAGAGTTCCCACGGGCTGCTGGTTTACTTCGACGACGAGGGATTTTGTGACTTTTTAGAACTCCTCATCCTGAACGGCAAACTCAGCCTGCGATTCTCGATCTTCTGTGCCGAGCCCGCGACCGTCGTATCCGACACAGCGGTCAACGACAGCCAGTGGCACGCGGTCACGATAAGGAGAAACTTTAAGAACACAACCCTGATGGTGGACAACGAGATAAAGTGGGTCGAGGTGAAGTCCAAAAGACGGGATATGACTGTTTTCAGCCATTTGTTTGTTGGCGGAATACCACCGGAATTACGTTCTGTGGCGTTGACACTGACGTCGGCTGCGGTCAAGGATCAGCCGCCTTTCACTGGATGGTTAACGGACATAAAGGTCAACAACACGGAGTCTGTAATGGTCAACAGTGAGGGGGTCTTACGCGACCTCTGCGGTACGGCCAACATGTGCTTAAATGGAGGAGTCTGCAGTTTAATTAACAATGAACCAGCTTGTGACTGCTCTCAGACTGGCTTCCGGGGAAAGGACTGCAGTGAAGGTAAGACATCTGGGTTCCGTGAAGACAACACAGTCGCTCCAACATGTCGTCTGTGGCACAAAGTCAAGTGCCTTATCATAATTACCATCCGTCCTAACGTAATGCATTCCCTTCCTCTACGTGGCTCAAAGCCGTGTGTTTGCATCAGTCTTAGGATGTGTGCCATTGATCTGCGATACACTTTTAATGAGTGAAGCTCCTGCAAGGCCTCATTAGCCAAACATGCAGGTGTTCTCCGTCCCCTAAGGGGTCTTCCATTCTCATCAAACAGGTCAGTGGGGATTGGTTGACCTATGAAACATCATCTCCAATGGTTTACCTCAAATGCTAGGGAGGCAGTAATCGTTCAAAAGTCAGTTGGAGTAAACATGAAGGATATAATTGACTGGAAAACAGATTCATGCAGTTGGCAGCACAGGAAACCACAAGTAGTAACCAGGTGAGGTTTATGTATCAGTTGCCAGTGGATAAAAGCATCGTCATTAATACATTGATACTTAAGCGCAGAATTCTGATCAATCATTATATAATTTTCGAAATACAAGCAAAAAATAAAACCTCCCTCAAAGCTGTGGCCCTAAATGTTTGAATAACCCCAACAGATAAAAAACCGTCATCATTCAGGAGGGTAAGAGATCCTGGATGTCTTCGAGGCAGGGAGGAAAGTACGACTCTGATGTGGTCCAAAGTTGGGATGATGATATCAGGATCCGTGTTGCCCCTCATCCTCAGTATTGCTCGTACAGGAACTGTATCAGTATTCAGGGTATTCAGTGCAGAGCTTCCCACAGGTTGGCAGCTCACTGCTGTGGTGGGGAGGAGCAGGTTTGTTGGTCTGGCCGAGTGCTGATGGGGGGAAGGGTGTGAATGTTTATGTGATTCTTAAATGTACAAACGCACAGAGGGACTTTAACATGTCCTTATATGGCCATATACCATTTACATTTCGTATAATGAGCTCATGTGTCTTTATTCGAGCTCATATATCTTTTCTTTAACAATAAGCTCATTAGGACCGAGTTGGATAACCTACTACTGCAGCATAAGATATTCTCTTCTGATTGCCATTCGTTATTGAGGCAGACACGAAACACCATAATTAAAACTGTCCTCTACGTACAGTGTTTTATTTTCTGCCCTGTTCATGTTTTGTTTTTCGGCGAGGACGCGTAGGCTCTTTTTACAAACCTCGTGCACTGACACACTGAGTGATTGTTGCTGTAGTTCACTAACAGGATTTCAGTGTTGAGCAGCATTAAAGTCTTTGTTTATTTAGACGTCGCCACATCAGTGAGAGATTGTGTGCTGTATCGCCACGCTGCTTCAAAGCGCCCTGAATAAATCTAGATCAAAAATGAACTGTGGCAGTAAATATACTTGGACATGACACCCGGATGGGGTTACTGTTCTCTCTCCTGCTCTTTTTTTTTTTTAAGTGCAGACTTTCTGCATGTTCAATCACAAGTCTTTCACTGTAATGTTTTTTTACTCGGCTTGCTGCTCTGATTTTAGATTTGATTAATGTTAAAAGTAAAAAACTGTCCATCAAATCCTTGTCCTCACTTGGACAGTGATTTTAAAAGGCCAACAAGTCGATGCAGCTCACTGTGAAGCATCAGTCTGCATTTGGCATCGATGTTTCATAAAGACATTACAATCGTTGATTATGTTTTGGCAACAGGAGTCACACTTGTCATTTTTTTTGTAGCAGGACAGAGGAGTGGAAATGTAAACAGGCCTCTTTCGAAGGTTATTCATATTTTCAGACATTTCAAATCACAATGAACGCTAAGTAATGTAATGGTAGGCAAACGGTCCTTCAGGGAAGCAGTGACACATTAGGAAACTAATGCAATAAATTGCTGATGAATCATAATGCAAAATACACCAGCAATTTTTTTTATACTTCAATAAGTATTTTCATTTTCACATCAATGGGTTCAGTCATGAAGTATGACTCAGTGCCCTGCCTTCTTAACTCAATATCATTTGCCTCAAATACAACTGACAGATTCAAAATATTATGTAAATGAAAATCTTGAACAAAGGCACTGGTTTCAATAAATACAAAAGAAACTCACAAATAATAAACCCCCTCCTCCATACTATAATGGCCTATCCACTTAATTTAAATATTCCAGTAGTCAGAGATGTGTGTGTGTGTGTGTGTGTGTGTGTGTGTGTGTGTGTGTGTGTGTGTGTGTGTGTGTGTGTGTGTGTGTGTGTGTGTGTGTGTGTGTGTGTGTGTGTGTGTGTGTGTGTGTGCTTTATTAGTCAATAAATAGTAGGAAAAGAGGAACAAAGATATGCTTTTGATGTTAATAGTTCTACACCAATGAAATATCTAATTGATTATTATGAGGATGAGCAGTTTGAGCTCTGTGTTGTGAATAGAGAATGGCAATAGGGAAGAGAAGTGTGATGGTCATGACAGTGAAGGCCCCATGTATTGATCTACGTATATGCACACTTAGGGGAGTTGAATCTCTCGTGCACTTTCGTGAATTTGACTTCGATGGACTGGGCTCACTGTGATACACACTTGTTCTCATGAATAAATCTCGACACACTCACAAATTCACAAATAGACTAATACTGTACAATAAGCCCAACTGTACAGACGAGACAAGGTTTTAGGTTTGAAACACAGAATATTATTATGATAACACACCTCAACACTGGCAGCCATGAAGCTGATGACAGCCCTGGTGAATGTAGCTCTAAACCTCAGCATCAACATGGACAACTTCAACTGATGACTGGCTTGAGATCCTCAGAGAATACCAGACAGGGGGGGGTTGCATGTGACAAAAAGTCTTGTTTTATTTATTTAGTAGTTGTCCTGAATACAGAACTCGTCTTGTAAGTATAGGATGGTGGGAGGGAAAACCACTCAACTTGAGGAAAGATTCACTGTCGCACGTCTGCTCACTAATTCCATATATCTTGCCTGGATTATCACATCAAAACACGCAAGAGAAACTGCAGGTTACTAAACGCGAGTCATTAGATCCACTAGATTACACAACAGACGCCTCAAAGACAAACAAGCTATCTGTCAGTGGGGTTGTCTGCTGCTGTCACAGCAGATACAGCCACATAGCACAGTGTGGGACTGAAACCCCTCTCCCAGACATGCTCCTCCTCTGTTTGACGGAATTACACCAACCATACAGGCAGGCGCTCGGTTAGAGTTACACAGATGAGCAATCGCCCCCCCATTCACGAGTGTATAACAGAGTTTAAAAGGTTTGGGAGTTTAGAGAGGCAGTGGGTTACGTCATCATCTGTATCTGGTGTCCATGGTTAGCTCATCAGTCTGGATATGGATGTTTTATAGACTAAAAGTGTTTTTATTGGCCACTCGGGGGCACTGCACCAGTCCTGCACATGATTGTCTAGTTCTTATAGTAGAGATATATACGATAAAAAAGGAAGTGGTCTGATAATATAAATGTAAAGAAAGAAACGTCAAAGAAAGTGGAAAAAAAGTCTCCTTAATCTGCATCTGCACCAGAACTAAACGGATTTTTCTTAAGCCCAGGCACCATCCCTCCAATGAGTTTAGTGGAAATCGGTTAAGTATTTTTTGCATAATCCTGCTAACTAACAAACAAACATGATAAATACATGATCTTGTTGCTCTGGTTTGGTTTTCACCACCTCCTTAGGAGACAACTGGCTCATCAGCCACTAAACAATTCTCTCTCTTCACCAATCAGTCACTTTCTCTGCAGTGTGCGGTGTTGGGTAGGTGGGGAACAGTGGGTTCATCACAGCTTTTTTTAAAAACTGGAAATAAGCTCCCTGTTTTCTGTTGGAAATCGTGTTAATGAAAGCGTAGAGACTGAACTACAAAACATTGAAGCTGCCGGCTGTCAAACCGAAACAATGAGTTTCTGTAAAGTCCCACAGAGCGGAGGGGATTGCAGAGTCAGGTGTTACCTGTCTGCGAGTTTGTCACCACACACAGCCCCTCTCAAATTACACGTTAGATTCATTGTTAATAAGGTAAGAAAATATATATTGAATTGTGCCGCTACATGTAGCCAGGTTGCAGGATTGGAAATGCACAAAAGGTGTGTGCAGCTGAAAGCACCCTTATATTAAAATTGTATTGAAATGTTTTAAGTAAAGGACTCAGAGAGATCAGTTCAAATGCTAAAATAGTCATATTTGGCACTGCTGGATCACATCTTTGTATTTGTGTGCCTGTAAAAATGAGAGGAAAGGTGTAAATCGTTTTTTTCTTCAAAGTCTTAACAGTAAAAAAGATTAATTTCTGTCACTTAATGATGAGATTTCTTGATACCTTTCATTTGTTCGAGCTCATGCTGAACTCTGAACATCAACTAGGTTTTATGATTCAATCAGCCATGTTTTCAGACCATATAAAAGACCATATAACTTAGTAGGACTACCTGCAATGAAGAAATACCGGTCGCTCTTTATAGCTCGTTTTAAATGGCCCTAATATTCCAAGATGTAGAGATTAAATTCCCAGCGGAGTCATCTATGTAGAAACTGTGTGAACTCACGGTTCCTTAAGTCACTTTGGATAAAAGCAAATTGTATCTTCTCCCGATTCAGTTTTTCCAGCTAGAACAAGGTTTTGCGGTGCTGCATTTTCACCACAGAATCTGAGGAAGCCCTGAAAGGCAAGTGAAAGAAAAAGTGTGATCTAAATGCTTCAAAAACAGTTTTCTCTTGTGTTTATTAATATTTAAAATCTTTTGGAAGCTTCTTGATCTCTTTTTCATCCATGAAACCCAAAAAACTATGTTTGCCAGATTATAGAAAAAGCTTCAGCAGGATCATTTCTGTCGTCATCTGTTAAAGGAACCCTAAATAAATATCAAAGAGGCCTCCTTTTGATAAGATTTGATTTCTCTCCAAAAAAGACCTGCCAAAACTGTTCACTTTTTTTCTCTGATTAAATAAAAAAGATAAAAATAATTTAGATCAGACTTGAAAATGTACCAACATTTTTATTTTGCCTTTAAGGGCTTGTCCAGAATCTGTGTTCAGCAAAAGCCCAACACACGGATCCAGCTGTAAAGTACATTGAAGTTTGAAATGTAACTGTCCATTAAATCATTTAAAAGCTGTTGCTACTCTGATTGGATGAAGGATTAAAGGATTTCAATCCCTCTCCAACCGCACGCCACACACTAAATCGCGTGTCACCATGACTTATTATGAATGATTATATTATGTTTTATATTCATATATGAGCCATAACTACTTCTTGCCTGTACCTTATACACATATCTTCACTTCAAAACAGAATCATTAATATTCTGTTATGTTGCTTTCTGTCCCCATAAGAAAAAACAGGTCCCCACAACATGAGTAATACCTGAACCATACGCACACACGCACACAAACACACATAAATCCCTTTGATCGGTTAAAACAATTATTTAAATGCACTGTTCTTTGGCCACTAAGTTCCTAGAATCTGTCCCCTTGTTTCTCATTAGGGAAATAACATAGATGCATTGCATGGCTCCATATTTTATCCTGATAAAAAAAAAAGAAAACGAGTGATGTTTATTTCATTATACATTAGCCAAATATAAATCAGTCCAGGTAAAAAAAAAAGGAAAAAAAAGAAAGTAGGGCAAACCTCAACTGAGACTGCACAACACGTTATTTTTCATTTAGTGGGCTACGCTATTCACAGGATGGCTGACGGTAAATAACTGTGATTGAACTGCACTTTCATTCTATGATTTTTAGCTCAGAGCGTCGCTTCAAGGTCCTCGTGAAGATGGAGTTAGAACTCCCTGTAGCTAACGTCACTTATTGTGGGATAGGCAGTCAGAAAACTGCCACTTGATTAAGCTGCTAATGCGTCACGACAGGGTACCAAGAATGACTGTTGCCCACATCAAGTGAGATTACGTCACACCTATTCTCACATTTTGAATCACGGTCAGCAGCTGACTGGGTTGTGTGAACATTTTGCATCAACTTAGCAGAACAACAGATTTGTTCTGAAAAGAATGGTGCAGTGTATGTGTGTTGGCCATGGTTTGTTGACGCTGCCGCAGTCAGTTTCATTCAGAACAGCCATGACGCTCAATACCTATTATTACACCACTTGGTATATGGAGGAGGAGGAAGAGGAGGCGTGTAATGTCATAATGCAAATAGAACATGAGAGGTTGTATTGTTTTTTCACAGCAGTGTCCAGCCTACATCTTGATCAGTGAGATCTCTCTTTTAAAAGACATAACTTGCACAAATGTACAATTAATGTAGATATAAACCAAGATTTAAACAAGATAAGGCTTAGAAAATACAAATTAAACACTGGCCAGGGGCAACATTATCTTATCTAGTGCATATTGTCAAATGTACTGTTTTTTAAATTTAATTCATTTTTTGTTTATTTACTGAGATATTAAAAAAAATATATGATTATTTTAATTTTCAGAATACATATATGTGTCATGTCTGGCAGTGAGATGATCTTATGTAGTTCCCTACTTTTAGTTCGTAAGTAATGCCATTACCGTTACTTTTTTATCGTATCATTCACTTCAGTTTCAGTTGAATGAGATTCCAAACTATATAAAATGTTTTAACTTTTCCAAATAATGTTTATATTTTATATCGCACTAAATGTTCAAATTTCTCTAAGCCATCGGCCAACCTGTGGCCTTGAGTGTTCTTCAACGATAAGGCGATCGAAGGATTTGCTTGGAGGAGACATTTGTTAATTCCTTCGTATGACTAGGGCGAAAATTAATATTTCAGAATCAGGTGGCTTTACATCGCACAATTTGTGAATTATTTGTGAGATCTTGCACCAGGAAGTTGCAATAACATACTATTCTCACATATATAAATGATGGTCCTCTGGATTGTTCAAACTTAATGCAAATATAACTTGTTTTTACCATTTAGCTTTAGCCTTAGTTCTGTAGTTTGCGCTCGTGTGGTTTTCTTTTATTTAGATGTTATGGAAGCAGTTATTAACTTGGCCATGTGGGGGCAATGCAATAAGCTGTCTATTTACTCCTCCCTAGCCCCTTTAGCTCTGTTTTTGTCTCCACCAAAACCTGAGGGAACTATCTTAAATATCTAAATCAACTATGTTATCAAATTATGTCTGTGTGCAGTTTGGTGGTGAGGAGGAAGAGTAAAGTGAGTTTATTATGAAAACGGCAGACTGCAGTATTTGGACATGGAGTCTGATAACAGTGGTGAACTAAAAGAGTAAAACCACAACAAAGAGCTGAAGAATGTTGACAGGATCTTTGGAGCATAGAGGAGTTTTAGAGTTCACTGATAATTGCCTCTACCAATGATGTTATGTTTTCACCTTGACTGTTAGTTAGTTTGTAAAATTTCTAGACAGATTTTATAAAAACTACTTTATTAATTTCCACCAAACGGCGCCTGTGCCTGGGAAAATGTTAGAGGAGTAAATGCTGGTGTGGATGTGCACCAGTGCCAGTCTAGTTATTTGTGATTGTCACTATGAGCGAGTCCTTTGATATTACACAGACATTTGATGAATTGTTACATATAAAATATAAAAACATTGATTAGTGCATTAACATTTTGGTGACGGTGATACTGACTGACTATTACAACTGACTGCTAGAATCTTAATCAATACACTCAGTCAATAAATGGTCTATAACATGGACTATTTCAATTTATTTCTTTATTATTAATATTTCACTTATAGCAGCAACAGGGCAGCACATCTAGCAGGAAACTTGTCGGACTGTTCAGCGTCTGAAAACTGTTTTTTGTTTCTGTATGAAGAAACAAATGATGTCACAGCTCTGGCAAAGTGCTGCACAGTTTGTGCCAAGTTGTGTCCCCGAGGACAATTCGACTGGAGACACTGGAGGCAACAATAGAAAGGAGAAGTTGGCAGGGTTACATCCGGTGGCTGGACAATTGAAGTAAAAATGGATTATTAGTCAATGACAAAGACAAATTGGTTGATCCCATAGAGTCCAACACTAGCAGGAATTATCTTGAGGCCACTTATAAAAAGGAAAGTGTGTTATTTGTAAAGGATGCATTGATGCACAGAACACATGATGAGCATAGGTAACACAATTATTCCCTTGTCACTGTAAACACAGATAATGCGCTGAACATTTATTGATTCCAATAATGAGCTTGTGTTTGACTCCCCAAAAACCAACACTGCACTGTTGAAGCAATTTGTATAAATGGCTCAATATGAATGGCATATATGATTTTTTTTTTTTTTTATCATGTGGCATTTGCATTTTTCACTAACCTCACTCACATCGACGCGCCCCAAATGAAACAGCTCTGAGACACACTGCACTGGGAGATAAATTCCCCATTTGAACGAGCGCTCTCCCTCTCAGGCACGTCTGTCATTGTACGAGCACAAACCATGTGACCTCGGCGTATCTCTGAAAGCGTCACTCTGTCTGGAAGCCTCCGGCAGCTTCATTCAGACAAAAGCAGATTAACAGTATACTGCTGTCTCTGAGTCCAAAGACAGATCGCCTATTGGGATCAAAAGATTAGAGGGATTTTCCCGGAGGATTTTTGCCTTGTTTAAATACAACTGCTCCCGACTGTCAAAGGGTGTTTGTGAAATTCTTTGACACCAAACTCCTTTAACAGGATTCGTCCCTCGACACAAATGAACACATAAATGACACACACACACACACCAGCTTGTATTAAACTGGACAATACACTGTTATCTGGGCATCTTAAGCTCATGGGGCTTATACAGTGTATCATGAGATGCATAATTCATTGATTGAACACTGTTATCTCTCAACAGCTGTCATGGAAATGAATGACATCCGCAAAAATTACAGCTTTAAACTTAATTTGCTTCTTTGTTTGCTTTTCACTTTGCATTTCTTTCTTTGCCGTCTGCACGGTTTGATCTTCTGTTTCAATAATGCTGTTCACAGGCGGGGAAAAACAACCCTCTTTAGAATTCCAGGCTGCAGATGATTCTTTTTTTTTTTTTTTGTATTACTTTGAACATAAGTTGCCTTTGATGCTGCTGGTTGGGTGTCATCCTTCATGAGAGTCGTCTGAAATACTAAAAACAAGTCAAAAGTGCACCGACATAATTTGAAAGCTGTCGTGCAAACGATCGAGTGAAGACAAATCAGTTTTCAGGAACAGTTCTCGTGACTTTAAAACTCTTTGTGACTGCACCGGTGCATATATACCGTACCTGACTACAGTGTAGTGTCGGTTATGTGTCACATTTGGAGGAGTTTTCCACTTTAAGTACAAGTAGGAGGCTGCTTCTCTTTCCTCTATATCTCTCCTCTTAATATAGGATTGTGACTTACATAATGAGTTTGTTAAAGTAGTACTGCAGTCAATGCAGATTTCTCTGAAACAATATCAATGGTTGCATCAGGGACCTTTCTTACATCTTTGCTGTCATTTAAAATCAAAAAAGATTTAATGTTAAAGTTAAGGAGCTGCTCTGGAAATAGGGATTCGACACACGGCCAGTGACAGCCTCCTCAAACTACTGCTCAGCATGTTTAGCCAGAAAAGGAAACATTGGTGTCTATAGCTCAAAACATTAAGCCGTGAAATGCTTCATAACTAGTTACAAATAAGCTGAGCCCGTACTTACAACCTTGCAGTTTACATCGATTTCTTAATTCCTCTGCGGGGCCTAATACTCCAGTGTTTAACAGCTACTGCATCGCAAAAAAAAATAAAAAGAGATTTACTCCACATCTGTAATACAATCCTAGATATCGTCAATCCTGGGATTAAGGTTATTAGAACTACTGTATAAGCTGGTCTGATTATCCTGTTGGATCATTCTAACCTACAAGATGTAAAAGAATGGAGAGGTCTTCAGCACATCTGCTGCCGCAATCCTGTCTGTTTGGTCTGTAGCCTTCGAAATATCTGGATTGGAATATGTTGTCCGCACACCATCTGTCCCGTGAACCTCAGAGTGGCCGCATAATAAGATTAATTTAAATTACTGAGACACTCAGAGTTGATTCAGTTAATGAATTGAATAAAACACAACAGATACAAATATTCAGTTTAGTGTTTGCATAACCATTCTCGTGAGAAAAACAAAAAAAAACTGAAATATTTTAACAGTTACAAAAAAAGATGAGAAAATCTGTCTAATGGTGTTTATCTCACAAGCTACAACTTATCATAGTTGTTTACTGCTGTAGCATCCTGATGGGAGTATTCTGTTTGCCCTAAGACAAAGCCATTTGTTGCCCCCTGTAACCAGTGATTAAACTGTGGGTAGCTATCAATAACCATCACTTGCCACCATATGCAAAAAAACCAAAAGAATAAGAAGTTGATGAGGCAGATTTATTGTTGTGTAATGACTCATTACTTCTAATTCTGCAAAATTGTTAGAAAATTGATTGGACAATACGATTTTGAGGAATCCAATGTCAGTGGAGTGATTTCACATAAAAGTGCTATTTATTCTTTTTATTGTTTGGGATCCTGCAGTTCACCTGCACGGGTGTGGGAGCTTTCTGTTTCCATGGGAGTGGCCGGTCACTCGGCCCCCTTTCCCCTCTCCACCCTTTTTGTTGCTTGAAGAGGATAATGGGGGAGATGGTGAGCTGTGTAATGCCACTAACACTCCCCTGTTAGAAAGATGCATTAGGGTTTGGGCTCTGGTGCTAAGAGATGAGCCCCCACTTATATTCATTACTCTCCAAATTGTAATTTAACAACAAATCGATCCTCTGGTAGCTCTAACCTTTGCTGCCAGGCTTTTACATTTTCCCTTAAAGCGTCTCAGCGACAGGGGATTTTAGAGCAGCCTTCCTGATTGTATTTTTCCATTTTGTAACGACTAATGAGCTGGCAATAGCTTCACTGCCCTCCCTTCTTCTTTGGTTTTTCCATGTATGATGATGACATTTCAACGTCCTGATTAATAACGCAGCAGAAAAAAAAAAGTTCAACAAAAGCTCTCATTTTATCCAATACATTTTGAAAAGATTTCAGATTTAGGAGTGTTGTGTTTTTCTCAGTGGGAAAATCTCCCAACATGTTGCCAGATCTGCAAGTATTGAGGTTTGTAAATGTGTAGATGAATCTGCTAATGCATCCTCAATTGGCTTGACTAGAGTTGAGATAACGGGATGAATGAAATATAGAACGACATTAAAATAATAATATGGTGTTTCTTGATGCGTTAACATCTTAAGGATTAACACTTGTGGAGTTCTGTACAAAAGTGGAGATCATGGAAAAGATAAATATTAACATTGACTGGTGGTGGTGTACTATAGTATAGGCAGCTACATTTGGAAATTTGCATATTTAAAGACATAATCTATGTAAGATATTTCTATTTACACATTCTTGTAAATATTTAAAGATCAATGTACACGTTGTAATTTTTCTACACGTTTATACATCAATGTACTCATTGTATTTTCTCTGCACGTTTACAGATCTATGTAAACATTTATTAATTGTTTAAATAATGGCATATTTACATTTACATATTTCATCATTTTCTCTACATATTTACAAATCCCTGTACACATTCGTTTTTTTTTTACATATTCACATTTACATATATTAAATCTTTGTCTACACATTTACAGATCTGTGTACACATTTACAGTTTTGCCGACATACATATGATTGTGCGCACATACTGTAGATTGAGATGGTTACGCAACCCTCCACTCACATTTGTAAATACTGCCCCGACAGCCTCACACGGATTGGCAAACACGAGCGTGTTTTGTCCAATCCACTGATGTCGTGTTGCGTAACGTTACTTAACATTTTCAGTCAGTTACCTCTCATTCTCATTTGCAGCTTTTAACCTTTGAAGTCCGCGGCAGCATCTTTAAAGTGATATTCTCCGAGAATTTTGTCAAGGCGAGGCTTTGAGTTTCAGCTTTGCCACAATGAAACTTAGTGCAGCTGACCCACTTTCTCAAAGCAATGCCGGGGCGTGATAAACTGCTTCAGTTTGAGGCTATTTAAAATGGAATTGAACCGCTTTCATTAGGAAGTGTCAGTTGCTTAATAATTCATATTATTGAATATTATTTAACATATTACTCCATTTCATTTAATTACATTTACATATTATACAACGTGCCCTTGTTTAAATGACTCTTGTCCTTACTGACCAGTTTGCCCAGAAACCACAGTGTCCTGAAGAGCGTCTGCATGAAAAGGTGCAGAACGTCAATGTCAAACTCTTTAATGGTAGAGTCTGATTATTTCTCTCTTTTTTAAATACACTTTCCTTCTAAGAGAAAATGGGGCTATTTGTCTAAAAGCTGCTTCATCACACAGACACTGTGGTTCTCTAAGAACATGCTGCTAAAATGATTATTTAACTGAAAGCAAGTACTCTCAGGTGGTGGCGGTGATTCAGCAAAGAACTTAGGGTCAGAAACGGTTATTTTTTACGGGGTGTGGCTAATGTTGAAAAGCTGCAGTCTAAACACAGGCTAATGTTGTGACCTTATTTGTGATGGCATGCACTCAACCTTGGCGATGTAGATATCATATCACGCTTCAGGATTATATATGTGACGGAGAAGCAAAAGAAAAAAATAGGCTGGAACAACCCATACACTTCTATCACAGTTGTCTCTGTTACTTTGGTTCAGTAAATTTGACCTTATCACAGTTAGAACCACAGAGGTCCCTTTTGGAAGAGAAAGAGAATCATGACCAAACAGATTCAAGGGGCAGGAACCAGTTAATTTAGGGGTATATTCGCTTTAAGCTTCTTTACATGAAGGGAGGCTTTACACTGTAAATCCTGCTGAAACATGGTGATAACAGAGAGAGGGGAGAAAATTGAACAAACCTACACCACTGCAATGCTGATGGCATTAGGAGCGGATGGCCAAAGATTGATTCAGGCAGACAGCAAATTTTTGAACGGCAGAGAATGAATGAATTCCAGGTCTGCCGGGTCTCTCCAGCCAACTGCATTCTGGACAGACACGGACCACTTCGTGACAGTTTGTCGAGCTTGGCCGACGGTGGCCCGTGCTGCTGTGCAACACCGGATTGAGTGGAGATAGTTTGGCTTTTCACCGACTGTCACTTCGGATCACATGTCACCGGGCTCATAGTCGGAGGGTCAAGGTTATATTGAAAGTGTCAGAATTACATCTGCAGGAGCCAAATCCAACAGAAGAGAAAACCCATCCAATTTATAGATTTATTCACCATCCTATTTTTGCTTTTGTCAAACACCAGATGTGTCATTCACTGGGGCATCAACTTGAATAGTAATGTAATTATTTTCCAAGAGCGATACACCATGTGCATAATCAACGGCACAAGACCATCAGAGATGCAGTTTGCCTGATAGACAGTTGAGTGCATTTTGGTTTAGTGTTACCAGCACAATAGCACTGGGATCACTTTGTCAAGGGGATTAAATGGATTTACGTCTCTGGATTAGGATGTAACCAGCTGGCTACATTTGTAAAAGAAAGTGTGTGTTTTTGCCTGTGTGTGTGTGTGTGTGTGTGTGTGTGTGAGAGGGGGGCTTGTTTTAATGGTTCCTGTCAGGTGATACTGCTGCTAGAGGAAAGCCTCTTTTCCACAGGACACGACCAAATGAAGCCTCGTTTATTGTGGCCACAAAAGATTGCTTTACAAGTTCGATTTAAAAAGAAACACCCACGCCCGTAGACACCATTTGCGTTGATGGTTGCACTGCAATCCGTCGTCCACTCAAAGTCTCTGTTCACCTGTTTTGTGTTTTTCTTTATGTATCACAATCAGAAACGTGCTCTTTGTGTTTCTCGAGATTGAAATGCAAGTGGATTTCTCTTAGTGTGAAGACAATGGGCTCAGATCAGATTTAAGGTAGTGACACTCTAATAATAACAACCTGATACTAATGTGGTTTCATCATTAACAATTTGAGGAAGGGAATCTGTAAAACACAGAGTTAATTGCACTGTAACCTTACACTAAAACAAACGTTCAACATAAAGCTATTAAAAAAGGGTAAATAAAGTCGGAATAAATGATTAAGTTATTGTGGGGAAAATGTATGAATCCGTGTCAGTCGTTGGGGTCTGGACGTCAGGAAATGGTCTCGATTCTTTTTTTCACTTTTCTCTTCTCATGTGGTCACTTTGCAACTGCCAGCTTCATGCCTGCCATGTCCGAACGCTTCTTCAGCAGCGAGCTTCTCATCATCAAGCAAACGTTTTGTGAACAAAGTGTATCCCTCATCCTTCAATCTCACAAATTCTGAAATGCCATTGATTCGATCACATAAACCTGCACAAACGACAGATTCAAACGAATTGAGCACTTTCGGCATTGACAAGGTCTTCACATTACAAAATGTATCCAAGGTAATTTGACTCAAATTTGAAATGAACCGATCTTGTGATGGGAAATGAACAAGTGAGCCGCGTGATGCTCCTGTAACTTGTTCACAAAACGGGGGTTTTGGGTTTGTTGTATGTGCATGGTGTCTGATTTGGAAAGGGATCCTGCGGCGGTGGTAAGTGTTGGGTCCAAAAATCGCTTGAATCTGGGCAAGAATTTGAAAGAGGTAGGAGATTATGTTGCAGTGGAAACGAGGCTTCTGTTCCAATCTGGCTGCATGGTTGTCAGAACTGGATTGACAGGACAAAACGATTGGTTAAGACGTTGCATGCATGATTTTTTTGAAATTAATATTGTGATGTCATCAAATTCTATTGTTTTTATATCAATTTGTGTGTTTTTTTTTAAAGTTTTTTTGTTAAATTTGTTAAATCAAAAATATTTCAATACGAAATGGGATCAGTCTCCAGACTTAATGATGAACGAACTGTTGACTGACCAGCTTTTTGTTCTTTTCATAGGCATCTATGGGCCCTCACACACTCTCATTTCATTGGTTTTGCATGCTTCCAGTCACATCATCACTTTGCTAATCCAGTTTATTTCCCCACTGTAGCATGACGTTTACCTCACCTCTCTGCCGTCACTTTACCAACATGTAATTCCTCTCTTGGTCTCCTTTATCAGAGTGACAGATTTTACATGGACGTTTTTCTCACCTTCACAAACCTCACTTCGATTGCCAAAACTAATGTTAGGGCAATTTCATTTTGTAGGCAATCTCCTTCTGCATTTCCAATGCGTGCTCACTGGCCACCGCTCCCAGTGCTGTGACCAAATCACCTGAATAGAAATCCAGTAACACGAGACCCCCACTGCCTGTTCTGAAACCTTAGAGGCATTTCTGTACCACGGCCAACTCTATTTATTTAGGTTATTTTCCCGTTCAGTGCGTTTCATCACATGTGGTGTAGAGCAGCTTTTTCATTTACGGATAAAAAAGAAGAAAACAACACTCCACAACAGATTCCTTTGGAGTCTGCTGAAATAAATAATTGTTGATACCATGGTTACAGTCCATCATGTTTTTTTTTTTTCTAAGTCTAAATCTAATAAATAAAAGATTTAATGAGCCGAACACAACGAGATGAACCAGCTTCAAAGTGTGCTTCTTTATCCCCTCACCATCTTATGCCTCATGATCAATACTGGTTCTTAAATCATTTAACGGTGAAGCCAGTTTTTAAAAAAAAAAAATTTTATTATCTGCTGCCAACAGAGACCTGAAATAATTGAATTCTTCAGGGTTTTATCAAATATTCAGAAGGGCTCATTTAGTTCAGTTCTTTCCTGGATTCCAGGTCAGTGTTTGAGCCCAAAAAAAAAAGTTTGGGGGGGGGGGGGATAAAAGAAAAAAAATCCTCTGCAGGGGTTACAACAGGTCACTTGCATGTGATGTTTAATGTCTTGCATGGTTACGACATGCAATGGCCCGTACTAGTCTGCATGCTGCTTAATGAATGTTTTCCTCTCTTTCTCTCTGCCTGTCCGTGCTTCCAGAAGACAGCCAAACTGAAGGTGGGTAGGTTGCTGTAATTGTTGGTTACAATAAAAAAATCTGTATATGTCTACACATTGTCACGGCTGATGAGGCTCCTCAAATAACTGTAAGCCAATGTTTTATACCGGTCGAGGTATTGATAGTACTGCAATGGTAAGTCTGGTTACTCTGTTTTTTTATTGTTGTTTTTTAACTATATTTTTCCAAAAAAACAAACATTTAAAATATTATTAAATTACAGATTTAAAATTTCTGTCGTATTTAACAGGGGGTAAAATACTGCATTGAAATGGGTAACAGTGATTGTGTCAAATCAAGACTAAGGCATTTTTGAAGAGATGGAATTGGCTGTTCTAACATAAAAGCTCAGCAGTGCGTCATGCTGCTGAATTACCTATTAAAAGTTTCTTCTAGTAACCTTGGAGTACTACTGATTTTCTAAGCTACAAACTATGAATGCTTTCCTCTCAGTTGTAATATCAACATTTAGTTTGATTGCCTCAATAACAAAGAACCGCACGGCGTTGGACCCTGAACACTGCAGAACTTTTTCATTCGCACTGGAATGTTTAAAAAAACAGAATGACATTGACAAATTCCCTTTCGACCAATGTTTAACTTAAACTATAACAGCTAGCTTCCCTAATCCTGGCAGACAACTTTTTGCTGTATCCATATGCCAGAGAAAACAGTAAGTGCTGTTAATTGTGCCAATCCAATTAATTGAACACATTTTAACTGTTAATTAAGCGATTTGCTTCTTAAGATGGCGTGGTGACCAGACCATGTACGATCCTCTTCCCTTTTTTTTTTTATCTGTAAAGCCGTTTTCAGACATGAACTCCAGATAAGTGGGTCCAGACTTTCTCTTCTCAGACGGGTTCACAACAGCAACAAATCCCAGGGTTCAGGCGGGGGGGGGGGGGGGGGTGCAGCAGGCAGAGGAAGGCCGTGACATATCAATTCCAGCCCATCGACACTGGCATTGGCTCTGACCACCACAAACTCTCTTGACATCATCGTCGGCACTTTCTTTATTTTCGTCACTGCTTTTTCATCCGCAGATATTTGTTCATGTTTTTTTTATATTTTTTGCGCCTGCCACATGTTCGAATCCTCACCCCCACTGGCTCGCGACGAATCCCGCGGAGGATCTCCCACTGTCACATCGGCGCCGTCGCTCACTTTGCGTTACAGCCCCTGCGGAGAAAGTCTGAAGGATCTCTGGAGTTCAGTACGTGTCTGAAAGCAGCATATGACACAAATGCTACACGGACGCACGACTATTGTTGTTGAAGGTCAAGGTACAACAGGCCTCAGCTGTATTTGTGTTGAGCGACCGCTCTGTCAGGGCAATGTAGGATGAGTAAGTTTGGGTGCTTCACATCTTAGAGAAAAAAACGGGTCAACCTGAGTTTTCAGGATTTTCTGAATGATGTCTAGTAAGTGGCTGATGACGCATCGCAACCTGCTTCGGTTGGCCGAATGCTCCATCACGCTCGCCCTGTCTGTCCATCCTCCTCTGTTTCTCTCCGTCCCACTCTTTCCCGATCCCGACTCTCCTGAAGCAGCACAGACATCTGCTGTGAAAGAGATGCCTGCGAGACAGTGTCACACAGCTTCCCATGATCCCTTGTTCTCTGCTGACTGTGCTCTCGTTTTCCTTTAAGGTATGGCACACCTGATGATGGGCGACCAAGGTATGAGCTCCGTTCCTTTATCCCGTCACACTTCCATTGTCCCCCACCCCCCCACCCCGCTCCTGTTGTGTTTGAAAATGTGTGTGTGCCTCTTACTCGCGTGGGATGCTCAGGCTTGAAGCTTCAGATATGGGCTGTCATTTCAGTTATTTTACTTACTTTGAATGACCTCATTGATATTCATTCTCACCGTGACTTCCATTTTTTTTTCCCCGTTTGACCCCGTTTTTTAAAAGCCCATTTGGAACTGTTCCCCACTCTGCTGGGTAGCCATTTCATTTCTCTCCCTTTTTCCCTTCGTTTCATTTTAATTATTCACATCTACTGTACATTCTTGTGTTTGACGGTGATGTGGTTCAAGTTAAGGGACCTTTGCATTACCATTATCAGGACACAATGCATGGTGGCGGGAAAATAGCTTTCTGAATTTTTAAGATAACCCTCATCTCGCCACGCTGCTGTTAATGCATGTCGCGAACAGTCTGTCTGTTCTCTCTTCATCATTCCATCTCTGTGGCCGCTGCATATCCTCCTCATGTAGCAGAGCAATGTGAAGTATTGTTCTTCTCTTCCAAGTTTCCTTTTTTTTTGGTCCCCTTTGCCTTTTTCTTTCTTATATTTACACATATGTGTCGCCATCAAGCCTCTTTCTCCTCTCCTCTGTCCTTCTCCACACTTGACCGTGACACTTATCGGTGTCTCCTCTCCTTCTGTTCTTCCTTTTTGTCTGGAATCTGCTTTCTTCATGGAACATTTCATCAATTCTCATAGGTAAAAGTAAAGGTACAGCTGTTTTAATTATCTGAATTCATTTAACTATGACAGCAGTGTTTGTGGCCTCATATACTCATGCTAAATGAAGTATATAAAGTCATTGGCATTTTTCAAAATTGCTTTCTCAACTTTTAATGAAAGCTTTTCAAGGTAGGTGCCCGCTCTGCTTTGCATTCACCCGTTTAAGCTGTGCCCACTGTCCCTTTTCTGCTTTGTGCATGGGAATCCTCAATGAGACTCATGCGGTTATTTGAACAGAACAATAGTTTCTGCTCTAGTTCCAGTACACCTCTACCACCCAGGGGTAACTACACTCTTTTTGTTCAAATAATGGGGGTTGGGGGTTGCGAGTGAGGCTTGATCATAGTGTTGTGGGCCTCCCATCCTGGCTGTGATCCTCACCTCTTCTCCCCGTGGGGTAAGTGGACTTCTGATCTTTCCCATTTGACTCTCCTCCTCAGGGCAGAGAGGGGAAGCTTGGCTTCTAAGGTCCCTACTGAGCATTCAAGGTAAAACTTTGATTCTTTCAAGTTGGTTACTAAAGTAAAGTCAAATTTAGCAAGTCATCATGAGCTGACTAGAGTGTGGGTAACTTGAATGTCAATGTGTGCGCTTTATTCAATGTAAAATGATGTGTGATTAAACTTTATAAATTATAATATAAGAAGCAGTTTTTAACACTGTGACATTCAAGTGTCCCACTTGCATTCTGGAACATTTCTTTTTCTTCTTTTATGTTGTTCTTGATGTTGCTTTGAAATGTACCAGGTTATTCATTTAGGTTTCACAAATTCTCATTCAGAATTTTGGTACATTTTTATTACTTTACTGCAACAATAAAATAGTATGATGTATTAAATGCTGTCTGTTGTCATGAACTTGTGAAGCATCAACTGAACAGGTAAGTCTTCAACCTGCCCTATGGATTTATATTTAATGCGATTGTAATGTTGGATGTTACACACATTCATGAAATGCACGTACGCACACTCACTTACACACACACATACACACAAAACCATTCCTCATGACAAGATTACAGGACTGATTTTTTCCATCTCTTAAGGTAAGTGTCATTTCCAATACACATATACCTGAAACTCCACCTTCAAATTACAATTTTTATCAGGACTAATGTACTATTTGTCAATGATCCAATTATGTAAAAACATATATTTATACAAGTGCCAATTTTTCACCACAATGGTACAGGTCATCCAAAACTGAAATCACATAGCCCATGACTACGTGAATACTGTCCCCTGTGTCAACTTGCCGTTTTACACAAATTAGTCAAATAGTGGATTAAAACACACTCAGTTTTGAATGGTGTATTTAGTGTACACTCCAAGGCTTCATGTGAACCGAACAGGTTTTTACTACTCCAAACCGAACACCCAGCTCGGATGTGGCAGAAGGAAAGCCACAGGGAGAGATTGAGAGAATGCTGATGAGGCACAAATCGGACATGCGTAGCACAATGCTTCTAATTTGGGCCGTGGTTAGTTGTCCCTTGTGTCGGGCAGTTGGAAACCTAGTCAGTCCAGTTATGTACTGTGCGGTCTCAAACACACATTGCCCATTTGAGTATTAAACCGAGAGGCGAGGACAGCGCCTGTGTTCATTGTCTGCTTTAAGCTTGCGAGAATAGTGTGCGCATTATGCGAGCTCCCACTGAGGTCCTCCCGTGTCACGTTAACCACTTGTGTGGTTTATCCTGTGTTTCATGGCTGCTCCTTTGAGGACGGGCTAGTTTATGTGCGCTGCTTTCAGCTTGTGCACTGACACCGGATTCGTAAAAAAACCTTGTTCCCATGCAGCTCTGGAGAGCAGGGGCATACAGAGGGATAAGTCGTAATACCACTGGCACACAAATCACTGGGTATTTAATTGCTGTCATCACAATAACTGCCATGCGCAGCTTAAGAGGAACTGCAGGCTGTGCAGGCAGGCTTACAGGTACACTCATTTCTAAATTAGTCCACTTTCTAATGTAATTGCTTTCACTTTCCAAAGATAGAAATTGTCCCTTTTTTTATTTTACCGACCTATACGCACTCCCAGGGATTTCAGCGACATGAGGCCTTTGTTGGTGTGTTTGCACCTGATGTGCTTTATTTTACTTGACCAATTAAATTGATGTCTAAACTGCCGGGTTCTTGTTCTTTTTATAACACATAAAGCTATTGCAACAAGGTCTTTTAACTGGGCGCTGCACACTTAAAGGACAACACATCTAACAGATGCCTTCAAAGAGTAACATAGGGCTCGTATCCAGGAATCAGCTTCACAAGCCAGAAGTGTTGCTCTTTAAGTTTGATGCTATTCTTTCTGTATCTTTGCTGGATTAGAAAGAGCTGAGGTAAATGTGTAACCAAATCACAGCCATTTGCTGTGTTCAAGCATCTTCACTTAGTGCAGCCTAGCCACCCGCATAGCTAGCTCGGTAGCTTCATCCCCAGCATGCAATGAATCCTGGGATATGTTGGTCTGAGAGGGATTCACCCATTGGATCCTCTGTGGCTCAGTGATGGAAGGACGCATTTGATGGTGCATTTGAAATGGGACACCCCCGTTTTTCCACGGTGACGCAATCTGTCTTCACATGTAGCCTCCGCACCTAAATTGGGATGTATGTGGTAACCAAATTTTGACATATGGGTTATGTTCTCACATATACAAGTCCACTCTGGTTTGTGGGGTTAATGGTAAAAATCCACAAAGTTGACATATACATCAACAATTTGTTGTTTTTGACATTTTGTAAGATTTATGAAGGAAACCTGAGCCACTTGAGACAAAACCAATGCCATAATCACTCCTCGTTAAAAACATAGTTGCATATTGGCAATAGTATAGTGGATGTTGACAAATACATTAACAGCTTACCTGCCATGCAAGTAGATTAAAATATACATCTTGAGCCTTGGCTCTGTTCTGATGCCGGTGTCTAATCCAGGTCACGAGACTCTAAAAACAGCATCTTTATGGAGGTGTGCATATGTTTGCATTCCTCATCTCATGGTACAGTAATGGATATTATTTAAGCAGGGATTGAGCACAGCTCAGTGAGTAAGTGATGTGGGAGTGTGTTAAGAGAAAGATGTTGGGAAAAAAAAGCCTCACTTTATGTACAGTATGTGGGATTTTCAGGTTCCACACATTTACAACAGCACAAGCTTCAGTGTAGATTTTTTTATCTGCATAACGAGATCATAATGGATTATTTCTGCAGATTTTCAATTAGTCCAACTCCTGATGCGTTCACTCCATCACCTCAAACATTAGCCACATAATTATATTTCTATTTTACATTATTTTATATAATGGTAATTTAAAATGTGTAAAAATCTCTGCTGTAGTGCATAATAGTTTTTTTATTTAACTTGTTTATAAGGATTTTACTAACAGTCATGTCCCGTGGCTTGAATATTCCTTAAGTCAATTGTTCCTTAAGAAGATGCTGAAACAATTTGTCTCTATTTTGCTTGTGAGGCTGCTTATTAAAACCAGTTTGATGTCATCTTCAGCCATCACATGGAAATTGTCACGGATTTTAAAACAGTCAAGGAAACCGAGAAGTGGGTGTAATCCTCATGGAGTGATACAATTCCGATGCACCATGCTGTGCTCTGTTATTTGCCTCTGACAGCCGAGTGGGCTGCGGTAGACGCGGAACCAGAATCATTGGTTTGGTCATGTTCTGGCTTTTGTATAAGTGACATCATCGGGGGGGTTAGAGTGCGCACCTGAGCGGAGCGGCGGAGTGGCAGGTGAGGAAGACGCAGCGGAGCGGCGGGCTCACGATAGAGTTGGGTGCTCTCACGTGTGCTTCTTTCCATTTACAGTTATGTTGACAGTGAGATGGCAGCAGAAATGTACTGCTTGTCGGGATACGACAACATACATTTCCACATGCGACTGTCCAGGCAAATGTGACATGCGATGGAAGGTCAATGTATTCGTGTAGTAGATATTCGCAGCGTCATTTTGAGCTTCAAGGGCCGTGTGTAGGTGCTTGTGTGACACTGATGAAAGTAGCAGTGGTGAGAAATATGATAAAAGTGAATTGAGTAGTTTAAAACAAAGTTTAGAAACCATTTCTAAGCAGAAGTTGTATTTCGCTGCTCTGAAATGTTACATGCATATTGGAAAGATTTGTTTTCAGTGTATAACAGCAACATTTACAGAGAGCTGCTTTATATTTTCTGATGATGGCTGTCAGCTCGGAGTAGTTCATCTGCAGCACACGGGGACTTTAAACACGGCGTAACAAGTTCCTTTAAATAATGCGGAACAGCATATCAGAGCGTAACTTATCAAGACTTGTTTGCCGTCTTTCTGTGACAGCTAACACAATAGCATGTGGTGTGCGTTGAATCAACAGCAGATGTTGCCTTTGTAGCTTTACATAAAACCTGGCAGACTTGTCGGTGAGCTCCTCTCAGCTCCACCGACTTCCTCCGCTCTAACCCCCGACACATTAAACACATCCGTGTGACATCTTTAATACGTTTTAATCTCCGTGGTCAGTAGATGTTTTCCGAAGTGAGGGAGGAACCGAGCGCGATTCATATGTGTCCTGCAGGGCTACTCAGAGCGAACAACACCTCACAGTCAGTGTTCGTCTGTACTCTCATCATGTAAAATGTCAGGGGAAGTGCTGTTTGAGAGCTTGACTCAGGATTCCCAACAAAAACTCAATTAGGTTTATCTCTAAAGTCTCGGCATATGGGTGATGTCATCGCCATCTGGTCTAAAAGCCCAAAACGGAGGAGCCCAACCAAAGCTGTTGTTTTGTTTTGTTCCTAATCAGCGAATGATTGTGATTATAAATGAAAAATAACAGTAAAACTTTAGCTTAGTGTTATGTCTGAACTCTTTCACTAAGAAGGTGATTTACTGCCATGGCGATAAAAACAATTTCTTCCAGGATGCAAAGCTTTAAAAAAGTGTCAGTGAAGTAAAAATGCGAGTGCTTACAGAAAGTCAGGGATCTGCCTCCGCCCTAATATTTCTCTTTCCCTTTGCAGCTTCTGTCACATTCAAACAGCTCTTAAAGAGAAACTCACTTGGAAATTACAAACATGGAGGTGAAGGGAAAATGTTTACCGTGGCAATATTTCTTCAAGTGTCACACAGTCTTGCTCAGTTTCAGGTTTGAAGTCTTGGCAAATATGTATTTCTCACGTCTTTGGGGAGTTTTCTGCCAGGAAATCCTCAAGAAGTGTTCTGGCATACCTTTTTTTTTTTTCTTCTCTTTCTCTGAAAGCTTAAGCAAATATTCCTGTTGACGGACCCAAAACTTCAAAGCTCATCCCTTAGTACGACAATCATTGAACGGATGAAAGCCGGCTCCTCCCCACAATATCTTTAAAAGCCAATGCTGAGGGATAAAAAATGAAATGAAATGACAAACGCTGAGTTACAGTGATTTACTGCACTAAAACCCTCATTAGCTGCAGGCAACAGACCCCTCAGGGCTGCTGCGAAGATGTGTAATTGTTGCTCCGTCGAAAAAGAACTAGTAGAGAGGAACAAAAGTGTCTCTGTGTGTACTGTATTTGCATCGAGTCGAGGAAATGCTGCTGGGATTCTTTCAAAATGTATTTCACACCTCTAATTATTCATGTTCCCTTCATAACAATAGTGTGAAAAACATGATTCATGCTCGAGTGAGGGGGGGAAAGTGCGTAATTATGTAGCGAGATATGAGAGGATTTGATCAAATAATAATCTTTGGTCACTGATACGCAGATCACATACGTCGGAAATTCAATTTTAAACAGATTCTGCTTGAGACAAGTAGAATCAGGAGGAGAGGGACAAGGTTCTGGAGCCGGAAGCCTTCTGGTTTCTGTTTCTAGTTTGACCAATCACGTTTGAGCAGGCTTTGGATGCTTGTAGGTAAAACATCCAATGTTAAGGCTGTGCAAAGAGGCAGAGCACAGTGACCAAACGCAGAGGCTGTATCAGGTTTTAAGTTATCTCATTCTGATTCATTCTGATGAACCAAAACATCATTTGGACCTGAAACACTTACACAATCTATCGCTCTATTACACGTGCCTACGAGAAGTCTGGTATTTAAATTCCTGCCCATATTTAAGAGGTGATACACAATTACACAATCAAAGCAACTTCCACAAGGACAGAAATACAGTGTTGAATTGAAATCTTTTTCTCAGTTTATTTATTTGCCTTAAAATAAGCTGCTGAATTAAAGTGACTTCCTGAACTCAAGTTCGGTCATTTGAATAACTTGCTGCGTTCCAGCTCACCATCTGCTTTTTCTGTGAAGCTGACGAATACAAAAACCTAATGTAATAATAATCAAATAAATCAATTCTGAGCTGAAAACTTGTCCCTTTTGAAATATACAATTAATCCAAACACCTGAGAGCGCAGGTCAAGTTGTCAAAGCCACCTGGTTGGTGGAACATTACTTTAATTCCTTTATATTTGATTAACTTTGACTCTAATAATAACTGTGATTATAACTTAGAGTAACTGATGATGAAGGTATGTAGTAAATTAGAGCTGCTGCTTTTCCATCACCTCTATTATTTGTAAAGACTGACGATTTTCCATTGCATCCACATTGTTGAGCTGGTTTTCTTGTTGGACTTATTGCACGGATTCTCCCATCAAACATTATAGCATTAAGATTTCATACACAGGGAGTTTAGCTTATTTACTGGTGACTAATTTACCTCTCTGGGGCCTTCACCGGCCAGGTCACCTGTTCCATACACCAGCCAAGAGCCCTCTGTGTTTGTTACAAACAAGGTAATTGTACTTGATGGGTCACAGAGGCAGTTTTCACAGCTACAGAAATGGAGAAAAAGACTCCTTTGCAGTGCAGGAGGGGGGCGGGGGGGGTACTGTAATTGCCTGGAGTGAGATTTGTGTATCTTGACGTGGCAGATTGGCAAGACTGCACTAAATCTCCACAGATTAGTACATTACCACAGATTCTCCTGAGGGGGAGGCAGGAAGATACAGAGCGAGTGAAGGACTTAAAGACAGAGAGGCCTCTCTCTCTCTCTTTAAAGAATGAGCACAAGGAAATGGGCAGAGAAAGGAAGAGGGGGCACAATGTGGAGAGAAGAAGTGCGATAAAGTGGGATTATAAAACAGAGGCATGTGATTATAATAGACACAGAGGGAAACATATAGTGATGAAGGAAAAGAAGAACGTTCAGACCGTTGCCTGAAGTTCAATGAGAGTGTTTTCTTTTTAAAACAAAATCCGGCTTTTTTTTGTTCGCAGCAACAAAAAAAAAAGAAGGTATTTTGGTACATCAGAACCGCCCGTCTGGCTTCCTGATGGACATGTTTGGCGTCTCTTTATGCCAGACTCAGCTTCATCGTCAGCATCCTCAATCAGCATCGTACCCTCTCATCTCTCGGCTGTCACAACCGACAGGTTTTCTGAGGCAGGTTTTCTGAGGCGGGTTCTCAGCGGCGCGTCCGTCATCTCGCGTAGATCAGCGGTGACAAGAAAATCCAACAGCGCACTCTTGGATTAATACTTATCAATGCCTTTCTCAAAGAATATTTACGATAAGAGATGACTGTTCCAAACCTAAAGAGAGGGCGAAGGAGAGCGCGGAATAAAAAGGTTGGATCAATATGAACAAGGCTCATCTGGCTCCCCAGGTGGAGTGGAAGGAGATCTGCTCCGGATCAATATTGCCGGTCGATGCCAGTGAGAGACTGCAGTGATGAAAAACTCTATTTCTTGGCCCGCAGAAGGGAGTGGATGAATCGTAGCAGAAAATAGATAAAAGGGAGATACCTATACTTGAGCCGCGGACTGTGAAATGGATCCTTTGAATATCAGTTTGTTTAGTTATATTTCAGCTTTGAGATCATGGATTATGGCCATTTTGCTGGCCTCCGCTGATGGAAAGCTGTCAGGTATTATTGCGATGCTGCCTGAAGGCGATGGAATCACGGCGATGCTTTCAGTAGGTTTTAAGAAGTACGAGGAAAATGCTCATAATACGTGTTTATGGAGTGACGTACAGCACTGCTTTGTGTAGGTTATTTATGAGAGCACGTACGTGGCTTAGCTACCTTCAAAGAGATTATTGGTCCATTAATCATCTCCCGTTACACCGCGAGTCTGCGGCGTCCTACTTAATGTAACCACGCACACAACAACCACAGAACAGGTCAACGTTTATCCATCCGGGGTTATTGATATGACAAATAAATATACAAAATTAAACTATAATCAGAACTTGAGACTCCTTCCACGACCTTCTGTGAATATTTCTGTGCCACTGCCCAGACTGGATGCCGTTTCAGTGATGCATAGCGGGGTAATGGCAAGGCTCCCTGTGGGAAATTGAATAGTCCATTTCCAATCGAGTGTGCCCTGAAAAAATCCATGGGGGTCAGTGGCAATTTGTCTCAGGAGGTCTGCACTGAGAGTCATTACGCTCAAGACCAACATGTCCCGAGGGACAGAACCATTCTTTAGAGGGAGACTTGAATTCCCTATTTGATACGTATGAAATATTTCCCTTCTCTCCCTGCATTTCCTACAGTAAACAGGTAAGAAGATTTGCCCCTCTTCCCCTCAGAGGAGTTCCATATGAATTGCCAGTTGCATAACAGCAAAAATAACACAATATAACAAACAATTTTCTTCTGTGACATTGAAGGCAGCATCTCATTAACCTATTTTTTGGGACTGTCACAAATTGTCTCTTCTGAGATTACAGATGTCATGTGTTTAAATTTGTTTAAGCAGGAGGAGGATGACCTACAGAAATGTTTTCTGATATAAAGACAGATTCTTTTCCGAGTTGCGGCCATGTGAGTTAATTTTCCTCGTACTTGTTTGGAAACCCCATGTCGTGACGGTGCTGTATTTAAAGATCCCGGTCGGGGCTTTTTTTCTGAGGGAATCACTTAAGGATTTATATGCAGTGAGTGTCGACTGCGTGGCTAATTTGTAGGCTGGACACTTCTATTCTGTAATTGTATCCATGTGGTTAAAGCAACTCTCTGCCAATTTGATCGCTCAGAGATGGTCTGGGCTGAGCATTTTGCTGTCGATCGATTCGCTTTGATGAAAATGTTTTATGTTTTGTGTTCATGACTGAAAATGACAATGAACAATTCAGTGTAAATGTCTGCTCTGATTTATACATAATAAGGCAATATTTAAAGTTATTTTTTCCAAATGAGAATGATAACACTCTCATATATGGTGTGGCCTGTTTACAATAGTGCAATTCATTCCTATTCAAGCTCTGTGTAGCATCATGCAATACTTACTGCAATGGCGGCAACATGTCTTTGAATGAAACATGAGGTTTACACACAAAACCATCCTGCTATATTCTGCTGCTCATCTAAAGACATGTTTTTCACTGTGGATGCGGTAATTGCATGTAAAGACGTCGGCCTCTGGTATTCATTCGCCCTTCCCTCTCATTTCCTGACTTTTTTTCTCTCCCTCTGCTGCTCAGATTCAAATCGGCCGTACGTTCCCCACACATCCTTAAAGCGAGAACAAAGCGATGAGAGACAGTGGGAGATTACATGACCCCACTTGATCTATAGCTGCTGTATCGATGAGTTTTAAGCTTAGTTCAGCTCAGGAGTGTTTTGTCTTACGGATGACATCTGCCTCAGAGGCCATTACTGTTTTCCATTGTCTTGTCACGAGGAGGGAAATCAGAGGAGTTTGATGACACCATGGAAATCAGGGCTAAGATAAATCTAGTTTATGAACTACTTCCTGAAAACACTAGAAAAGTGGTATTAACCAAGGCTTGTTTATAACAATGTAATAAGGCTACTTTTGCATAACACCACATAAGCATGGCAATGTATGCAAGCAGCAATGACCAGTATGAAGTTGATGCACTTTTGGATGTGGTCTTTAAAACGACACACCTCACGCTCCCCTTCCAAACACGAAAGAGAACCTGTGGCAGCCTTCAGTTGTCATAAAAACTCAAAAGGTGATTAGTTTGTCCAGTTTGAAATACTGTAAAAAACATGGCGGCCTCCGTAGAGAGGACCCGCTCCAGATTTAACTATGAAGTATTCAAGTTTTTTTTTTCAATAGATTATATGAATATTATTATTATTGAATAGATTTTTCAATAGATCCCTTCACCTAAATCTTACACACTGGCCCGTTAAAGAAAGTAAAGGAAAATTCCTTGCTCTACCCTTAACACAAAAATTGTATGTGTTCTTCCCTGACCCATACCAAATCCTTCCACCAGGTTTTGTGGTAATCCATCTGGCAGTTTTTGTGTAATCCTGCTAACTAACTAACAAACAAACCAACGCTGATGAAAACATAACCTCCTAAATGGGGGTAAACATTGCTTTAATGCTGCTAAAGAATGTGAAAACCAGATTGATGGTAGTATAACCCTTTAAAATCCATAACCAGCCTTGTTTCCAGTCTAATTGCTAGAGCAATTTTGGAAGTAAAATCCCTTGTGGTTAATATCCTTGTAGTTTTCTCTACGGTAGGTTTTAATATCTCTTTTCTAAAGCCTTGTCTCAGCATTTTCATTGACAAATACAGCGATGATTGGGAATTCCGCTAAAAAAAAAACTGGGTTGTTGATTTTTTCCGGATGAACATTTGCTCGTGACCCATTTGCTAAAAGCTAAACCCCTGTGTTGTGATTCTAATTATTAAACGTAGCTCGCTCCACAATTTGAAGATGAGACTTCTCACGTCCTAAAGGTATTATTTTAAATGGTCAGTAATGACAGTGTTGTATTTGCCGCCTCGTTTAAATGCAACGCCGAACGCCAATGAAGTAAATACGATTTCGCAGCATTAGTTTGAAGCCGTGTGAAATCCCTCTAATGGTGATGTGTCCGAGCTAATCATCTCACCACCCTGCTGTTAAAGATGTATTTCAGTAAAACAATATTCATAGGATAAAACTGGGGATTTATCATCTACATCTCTCCAGTGGCCTTCACATAACTCATGAATTATAGATGAAACTAATTGTTTCATTTGTGGTTATTCCCTTTGGTGTTGCAGTTATCTATCATTTCTTTTTTCCCTTTCTGATCTCTATCACTGTAATAGGTGTGTTTTGTAAGAAGCCTCAATGAAACCGCCCATTACAATTAATCTCCTTGAGGAACGACAATCGTACAAAGGAACGACTGTTTCTGTTGTTTGGCTACGTCGCAGCAGGGGGAGAATTACTGGGTTTCAAAGGCTTTTCATTTTTCAGAATTAAATCTAAGTTCTCCCCAAATACGTTCGGCATTTAAGAAAAATAAGTGCAATTAAATTTCAACACTGTATCGTGTTGTGTAAATGTTGTGTAAATTCAAACCGAAGCACACACACCGCAAGTGTCTTTCCTAGCTCCATTTAACTTCCCCGTCAAGTAGCTACTCGCGCTGTTCAAATAGCGAATGCACTTGCAGTGATCTGGATGTGTTGGTTTAAAAATGAGGTGTGGTCGGCGTATTGATGCCACATTGCTGTGCTTGGCAATTACCCTTTTGACAGAATAATGGCTGGTGTGAAGTCAGTGGTGCAGAGTTTCACTGTTGTTGTAAGGGAGCATTATCAAGACAGTAATATGCGTCCACACAGGCGGGTGCACATCGTGTGTCACTCTCTTTTACTTCCTGCCACGATAATAACAGTCTGCAAGCCCAACCCGGCTCTGACGAGACGGCCCTCGGATTGGTTTATTGTATGCTACGTCCCAACTACACCCATTATTGATTAGAGACTATGTTAAACCCTTTTGAACCATCCGCCAACACACAATAAATGAACTTGCACCATATGGTTCAGAACATTCAATTCAATTCAATTTGATTTGTGCGAATTCACAACAAACACCTCAAGGCACTTTACATAGTAATGTTGAGACCTCACAGATTTATAGAGAAACTCAATTGGGGAACAGTGGGAATAGTTGTGTAACTGTCATAGTTAAGCTGTCAGACTGATTGTTATAATAAGAATGATAAAAAAAACTGCACTTATAGAAATAATGATGTTATTAATGAATGCCGTATCAGTAATAGTAATGATAATTATAATATTAATAACTCAATTCAATTTCATTTGTATAGTGCCAGATCATAATAGACATTATCTCCAGGCATTTGACATAGAAGGTCGAGACCTTAAAGATGATCGACAAACCCAACAGTTAATGAGCAAACACTGGCGACCGTGGAGAGACGAAAACTCATTAACTAGAAGAAACCTCCAGCAGAACCAGACTCAATGTGGGCGGCCATCTGCCTCGACCGGTTGGGGTGAGCAGAGAAAGATGGGGACAAGAGGAGAGGTGGGTGGAAAAGAGGGGAGAGAAGAGAGGGAGAGAGAAACTATGGGAGGAAAAAAACACAAGGTTAGTGACATGTAGTAAAATAAATGGAGGGCAGAGAGACGGAGATAGTGAGAGAGAGAGAGAGCAGTCTAGGCCTGTAGCGGCATAACTAGGGGATGGTTCATGACTCTAACCTTAAATGTAGAGAGGGTGTCTGCCTCCCGAACCCAGAGTGGGAGCTGGTTCCACAGCAGAGGAGCCTGGTAGCTGAAGTCTCTACCTCCCATTCTACTCTTACAGACTCTATGGGAATCACAAGTGAGCCTGCGTTTTGGGAGATCTTTGATAAATGAAGTGGCTTTTTTGTATGTGAGGAGCAGGGATCTTGAATTCTGTTCTGATTTGACAGGGAGCCAATGCAGAGAACTAGCTCAGAATAAAAATTCAAATAATGATATATAATTATATATAATGTGTGCTCAGATTCTTAAAATAGAGCCATTTATCCAAGAATTATACTGATGGGACCAGTCAGTTGGTTTTTTTTCAATCAAAAAATACATTTTCAAGTTAAATGTTAAAATAAGTGTTATAATTCCAAAATAAGAATTTCATTGCTTTATTGCAACACCTCATTGACCCCGTTGAAAAAGTAGGAGCTACTAATTAAAAAGACCTTAGCGTGTATACCTATCATTGCTTGATAAACCTTGTGCTGCCAGTGGGGAGTGACATTATCAACTGTAAATATATATTGCTTCTGCACGGTCCTGCTGAAGCCGTAATTCCCCGTCCCTGAGCTCAGGTGAAGGTCAACGGGGGAGCTGTCAAAACGTCCATGTTCCCCTGAATGTGCAACCAAGGCAAAGCTCCCAAGAATTAAACTGACTTTCCGAATCAGGTCAACCTGGATCATTAATTTTCATTTTGTCGGACGTTATTTATTTATCCTTGGGTTTTGCAATGTTAAGCGTTGTGGGATTGGGCTCGATTTTCCTGTGAGACAGTGAGCGTATATTTTTAATTTGAAATGTAGCAACCCACCAACACTACCTTGAGAAGTTAAACCATGTGTGGATTACGTCAGCCTCTAGTTACTCTACACTTGCATAAAATCATTTCTGGTGTTGAGAATAGTCTCTTCACCCACAAGAAATTAAAAAAGCAGCTTAATGCAAAAATTTCTCCGAAACATTCCCTGAACACTCTCTTTGATATCGCGTCTCAGTCCCTCTGTGGATCTGCGCATTATCATTTTATTGTACCTGCTTTACAGTCACATTTGAGCTAAGGTCTTAAGTCTAAGTTTTACCGAGCGGTAATTTAACCACTGGTTAAGACAAGCTTTGGAATAAACAAGCGTCTTAAGTTAATGTAATGATAAGGAACATAACATCCATTGGCAGTATAGATAACTGTATGTGGACTTGCTGTATATATTATGTCAAACATTTGATTAATAAATGATTGCTCTAGGTTGGGAATAAGCTCACAGGGATGCAATTTTTTTTGTATTATTTATGAAGACTGTATGGTGCCCTACTTTTCTGGTGGTGGAGAATCATGATATTAAACAAATTAAGGCTCAGATTATCAAATTAAAAATTATATGTAACAATCCACCAACATTAGATCCCTTTGAAAAAGATGGTACATTATGATGTATAGTGGCCTGTTACTTTTTTCTTTATGTTTTCACGTAGAACAAATAGCAAACATAGCAAAGTAAAATAGATTTAATATTATTATTATTGACTATTTTTCCCAATATTTTATGTTGGTAGTTTGTCAATGTTTCCCATCAAAGATAGAAAAAAGATGGTGTATGATAACTGTTTTAGTTTGCTTTTGATTTACACCTATATGTACCAAGAAAAAAATATCATATACGATATTAGTACTAATGTGAATTAATGTATGCTCATATCATCCACCTATAGTATTATAATGTAGTATTACTGTACTAACAAGGAACACCAATGCTGTTGGGACAAGATATGCTAAAATGATATTTGAAAATGAGTTAATTCGAATTAAACCAGTTGTATTGGCTCTGTAACTGTTTTGCAAGCAGCTTAGCGTTTGTAACAAGCAACATTCAGACCTGAGGATCTTACATCGTGTGCGAAAATACATGTGTAAGTGAAAACTTTAGATAGACAGTTGAAAAACTGGTCGATCATTAATACTTGCATTTACATTTTCACAGCCAGGTACGTATAAAGGTGGCGTAAAAGTTTGCGAAGGGGATAATTGTCAGTATCGTGGTTCTAAGGAAACGTTATATGTACATCCCAATTTAACGGTACTGGAGCTGCATTTGCTCTTAAGGTGTAAGTTAGAGGCTGTGTCAGTGACTAAAATAGGCCTGCAGATAAGAGCTGAGGATGCCTTGCACATCATTAAGTGTGAAATATAACAACACACCCCTGAGCTGCCTACTGTTCCCCTGGAGAGACGACAGCCAGATAGGGCTCTGCGCAATTACGGCTGAGAGAGCCGCGGACCTACACCTTCCCCACATTGCTTGGCTTTAAAGCGCCTGTGATGGAGAGTATTTCAGTGCACCACTACATGAATCACCTGATAACAAAGGAACAGTTTTCCTTTGGAGCATAGTTTGTTCTCTGATCCGGTAAAAGCAACGATGAGGCTAATGCAGTTCTGATTGGGGTTTCTGTCCCTGCTAAAGTTGTGCTCGCAAAACACCTGAGCCCCGAGTGTGCCCCAATAGAGGAAGACTATCAGCGGAATAATTTCACACCACTTCAAGCACTCCCCCCCGAAAAAACTGAAGTATTCTCTCTGTGAAAAGCAGGATGTTGTGGTCCTCTGCCTTGTCTTCCCTTTTCCCTCCTTCCTGTGCATGAAAAGCCACTTTGCTGGGAAACTGCAGGCTTATTTTAGAGTTGCAGTGCGTTTGGCTGGAAATGTTGGCGAGGTGTCCTCATTGTAATTCCGTCAGCTTTTAAACATAATCAAATACCTCTTCGGTGAGTCATTTCATTACACGTTCTGAACAGAAGAATAATTAGCAGCAGTGTGAGGCAACAGCAACATCAACACATCTAATCAAACACCAGTTTTTAATTTATTATACATTACGGGCATCTCCAGCAACCCCCTATTACATGTCACCCATCTGCGCATGCAATTCCACACACAGGATCACCGCCGCTGTACGCAGCTGCACGGTGAATGGACAATGAATCACGTACATCACAGAGAAAAAGAGTGAATGCTATCTTGACATTGGTATTTTCCAATCTTCCCAATATCCCTCCCACTGCAGAACCCTGGGGATCCAGAGATGAGTTTAAAACAGTCTCCTAACATTGTGATTTTTTTTTAGACTGCTGACAAGCTGTTCTCTCGCTATTAAATCCATTTCTCACTGTCAGTGGAGCCGGAGCGGCTCAGATTTGAATGAAGACATGCTGGCGCTCCTGCTGCTGGGGGACCTACAGTATATATACACTGAGGGACAGGGAGTCCGTACTGTGCACTGTGTCACACCTGATACTGTTGGGTTATCGACGAAGGCTGTAAGTGACTATAATAAGAAATGTGTTAATGTTTAGTGTCATTAACATTCTACATTGTGGTTAGAAACAATAAAGGTATTGCTAAGATGCCATTAGCATATGTCTATCTGAAAAGACTATTCCTTTATTATATTATCGTCTTTATACCTTAACGTACCTAAATAAAGTGGCGTTTTCTGATCTTTCACCTCTATGATTGAAATATAGTTTAATTGCAGCAACTATAGCTTAAGTTAAGTAGAAAATTGGTGTCATGGTTAAAAAACTAGGGCTGACTATAAATTATGTCTATATACTATTAGTTTAGTTTTGCCATTTATTACCCAACCCTAACCCAAGGTCCTGTATGTTGTTAGATTTAGATACTATGAGAACTGTGTTTGCATTCAGCAAAGGTCTCTGCTTCGGGTTAAAGGTATTTAAATCACGCCCTTTCTCACCCTGTCCCTTTTGACACCGACGCATTTGACATATTCAATATTTGACGAAGATATCTCTCGAACCGAGTGCTTTGATTCCTCCATATAATAACATGGCTGACTGTTGGTGGGAAAGAAATCATTCTGTTTATACCACTAATTTGTTGAGCCAAACACATTAACTGCCCAGATCGTCTTCAGTGGCAAAAGTCATTCTAATAAATGCTTAATTTATTCATCACACATAAGCCCAGCCCTGACCCTAACCTAGGGTCCTGTATGTTGTTAAATTTAGACAGTAAAAGCACTTAGCTCGCAATTCTGGGAAGGTTTTGCTTTTCAGCACAAAGTCCATTAAATACAGTAGCTCGATCCGGAGCTTTTGACCATATCGGACATTCCAAAAATATATCTTATTTAAAACATTTTGAAATAAATGAATGAGATTGTGTCACAGGAAAATAGAGGCACCATTTGTGCTCCCATTATTTTAGTGAAGTATTGTCTTGACTATTAATGACTAATCCTTTTAAACCAGAACCCACACACCACTCAGAAAAAAGGCAAACACCACGGCTTTATTGCATAGATATATTCTGACATGTAAACATAATTATATTAACACAAAAACCACCACACAAATCCCTCAGTCGGAGATTGATGCGAAGAAAAGAGAGCTGACAATGGGTTTCTGGTACCCCAATGATTGTTATGAACTTTATCTTGATTCTTATTTGAGAAACAAATGGCCCTGTCACCGAGAACACGCCATCTATAATTCTTGGTCCTCTTTTTTTTTCCTTTTTTTTTTTTTTTCCATAAACAGTTATTCCGGCTATACCGTCCTTGGTGCCAGAAGATAAATAAGGGGAATTAATTTGTGTCAGGATGACAGGAAAGCACTGCTCTGTTTGGCAGGAAAAACAGAGCGGAGAGTGTTATTAATGACCAGACGTGTGGACTGCAAGGACCACAGTCGCTCAGAAGGAGGTCAGAGAGAGAGAGGGAGGGGAGCCAGGGGGACGGGGAGGACGGAACCAGGCTGTTAATTCGAGAATAAAGGGAATATTCAGTAAAGTCTCCGATCAACTGCAGAAACTGGTCTTTAGGAACGTTGGATTACCCAGAGCTCCTCAGCACTCCTTGTTTGTCCTATTCCTTTATGTCACACACCTCTCCTTTCACCTGTCCTTGCTGTGTGATGGTGTTATATAAATAACACCTTACTGCTGACTGGGGAGCTGCTGTGTTGTGTTTTGTTGTGTAGAGGCAGCAGTGACGCGACCACCCGACTCCCTTAGACTTAGATGGAATCATGATTTTTAAATAGGAAGCATTGTCAAACTCATCGTGCACTTTTCTGTGAGTTTCTGTAAAATGCCTTTTTCATTAGAATTCAGTTAAAGCCTATCAGTGTTCAAATCGCATGCGGTTTAAATGAATTGGCAATTAGATTCTGTGCAATTCATCATTGATCATTTGAAGGAACAACAAATCAGGATTTATCTTCTAACTTATTCTCTCAGTCAACTTCTGTTACGAGTGATGGGATCCTTTATTTAAATAGCAATTATGTATTTCTGTCAAAGTTAGAATAGTTTTATTTTTCTTATATTTTGGCTTTGCTCGCAGTTTTAAAGTTGATGGGGCTTATTCACTGAAACATGATGTCACATGCTCCTGTCCTCCAGTCCCAGTTCAGCATCAATTGAATCAAAACGTGATTATGATGGTGGGATTGTCAAATCTGCTCAAACCACAGCCACATAGTTCTTCAGTGAGAAACTCTTAAAAGGTATTTGCTGAAAATTGTCTTTGTTAAATCATGACTGTTGCACGTTAAGTCAGTTTGGCATACAGTGCCGGTTTTGATGTTCCGATACCAGCATTGGAAATAACTCAGATACTACCCAAAATGCCGGGTCGGGAATCGACGAGTACCGATCCAATATCACGTTTTAGATTTGTATTAGTACTTCCCCCGATAAAACTGCAATTTAATTCTCCAGGAAATGACTCATCTTCAGCACTCCAAAATGGCAGTGTGTGGTGTTTTTAGAGCGGTGAAGAAGACGTGATTTCCAGTAAGGTCGCTAAAATGTCAGCAATTTGTTAAAATGTTAAGATGGAAAATCTGCGACAAGTCCCTTATACAAGACTCGAGTTCTGAGGTTTGGCAATGGTGTTGTCAGTTACAACACATATTTAAAGGCAGTAATTGTTGTGTATCCCTAATGTATTTATTTGTGTTATTTTTAGTTAGGACTGTCAAACTTAATTAAAGAAGTCTACGGCATTTATTCTCTATATTTGTTTTTCAAAGGCCAAACAATAATAACAATCATCACTTCCATACAGGGTTAGTAGCATACAGCTGTTTAAAATACCAAAGATATCTTATAGAACGTCTTATTGTTTTAAAATGCACTGGTGTTGGATTGGTACTCGATATCTGCCAATACGCACAGTCCAGCTATCAGGAACGACATTGAGAAAAATGTTATTGGAGCATCTCTCTGGTGTTTTAAACTTTTTCTAATCACAACATTTTCCTTTGTACCTTTCTGATAAATCTGTGGCACGTCCTTTTTAAACTCACGTCACTAAATGAATAGTCAGGGGTTTAACATGTGTCTAATTATGTCTCACGTTTAATCTGTCTTAAAGAGAGTGTTATTGGTTGTTAGCAGCCACTGATGTGTTAATTATGGGGTATATATTCAAATAGAGCAGTAGGTGACTATAATAGTGTTGCGATTGTGTGATTCGTGCAGACCTTTAATATTAGCAACCTCATGGAGGGAGCTGTCGGTGCCGGGGGGAGTTTACTCAGCAGCTCATACTGTACATGTTGGAGTACACGTCAAAACGTGGCACATTGTTCGTGGTACATTCTTCATGAATGACTGCTTCATGATTCATATGTGTGTAGGTAGAAATAGCATGTGTGTGTATGGAAAACGTGTGTATGTAAAGATAGCGTGTGTGTGTGCATATCTAGAATGTGTGTATGTAAAAATAGTGTGTAAATCGTGGAACAAACTGGAACAGGCCTGCTTGCTGTTAATTACACATACGTTAGGGCAAATTTAAAAATAGAGCCCACCTTCCTATGGCGACCCGCACGATTACACATCCACATGACCCACTTCATTGCATGAACTTGTGCTCCTCTGCTGTTCACTGTTCATTTCCGACAAAGGTGAAGCGTCGCATTAAGCAGGTTTCTGTTTAGCCTCAGCTCTTGTTGAACACTTAAAAAAACCTTCTACAACTCAAATGTTGCTCCTCTAAACATTAAATACTTGCCAGTTGAACCTTGTTTTAACTAAGACACCCCACTCAAAAAAACAATGTTATATATTCTTTTTGTAAAGCTGCCATCACGGTGTCGTCGCTGGGTCAGCTGACGTAAGAACGTGTGAGTCACTGTGCATATTTAGTCTCTAGTGTCAACACCGCGGAATCAAAATACAACATGAATTCATGTTTCCCTCGAGTAGGAACTTGAGTACATCTCAGGCAAAAGGCTGCGATCACAGAAAACAATCCTCTGCCTCCAGCCAGTGAGACGTCGGCCCTGACCGAGGCCACAAAGTGAATATTAGTGCGAGGGTGGAATGTCTGTTGGGAAAAGGATAATGCAATCTTGTTGTTTTTCTCCAACATGGTTCTTTTGCAAAGAGGTAAACAGTGAAAGGGAGGTTCCCAGTTCGAAGGTTCATGATTTGATACACAAAGCACTTGATGAAACAATATGGAAGATAAAGCTTTTTTTTAAGGATCCTAGTGATTCCAGCGTGATTCTTCCCTTTTTGCTATTTACCAGGCAAAAAGGGAAGTAAAGTGTTTTATTAAAGCTGCGAGAAGCCGTTTCCTTTTTTTTTGACATTACAGCTAAATTATCTCTTTATCTCTTCAAACTTATGATCTCATTTTAATACTATTGAACAGGTAGAAAACACATTCACAGACAGGACTAATGGACAAATATGGGACAGAAATACAAAAGAAAAGAGGAAACACTAGAGCACAAAAGGAGAAAATTGGATGAAAAAATATTTCCCCAACAACTATATCTCAATATTGTACAATGACAGTCATTTATTTTGATATTGAGACGTGGTTAAACATATGAGCATTGCACTGCCGCTGTTTGCATTGTTGTAAAGCTATAAGCTGCAATAGCAGTTGTCAAGAGTACGTACATGCAGCGACAAAGCAAACACACATAAAAGTACACAGACGTATACAGCAAACATTATAGGCAAACAGATTGAGCAAAGAGAAGCAAACAATGAGCAGCTGGACAAATAAATATGAATGTCTGGATATCAGGTTGCTTGTTAGTAGGTATTGTATTCCTGTTTTGTATTGTTCTATATATTCTAATGTTGGCATGTCAACTAATTACCTGAAGTGTCTGCAGTAAACCGTTAATGTCGTGCCTTTAGAGTCTGCCATTAAAAATCATCCTGTCGCACTCATGCACTATAAGGTGGGAAACCACTCTGCTAATTGTCAGCGGCGGCGTGTGATATGTTTTTTACGACGTAAAGGTCAAGCATGCACTTCACGCTTGTCTGTATTCCTGTGTGAGTGTGTGTGAATGTGAGTGGGTGGGTGGGCGGCCGCTAGGTGATAGCATCTCCTGAGTGTCTTTGGCTATTACACCCACGCGGAGGACACACAGTGGCCCACAGAAGCCAGGCTGACCTCACAGCTGGCACACACGCATGTAATATGGGCTTATTGGTCTTTTGTTGAGCCTGTATCCGGCAGCATAAAAGTATGACTGGATTTTTGCGAATACGGAACAGTTTTGTCAGTATTAACAACCCCTATTGAGTTTGTGCAGTTTTAAAGTGCTTGTATTTGATAGTTAAAGTGAATAGGGACAGGAAATGCAGGGAAAGAGAGCAGGGGAAGGACGTGCGGTCAGCAGTCCGGCCGGCAGGGAGTCATGCGCACTGCTCAAGGCTTTTGTGCCCGTGTGGCATGTGCCCTAACCACTCAGTTATCAGGTAGCATCAACGAGCTTCAATAATTATTTGCACAGACGACCACCTTGCCTCCGAACAAGAGAATCTATATATCCGAGGACTCAGAGCGTGTGTTTGTGTGTTTTCAGTTTACATACCTGACGTTACAGGGGTCCTGACAAACATGTGATTATTCCCAAGTAATTAGCTTGTTGGCGTCCCCGTGGTATAAAAAAAACAAACATGGCTGGTAATTATGAGGAGGAGGTCTCGGGACTGTCGTCTGCCTCTTCGCAGGAGACATAACTCAACGGGGGATAAGACAATGAGATGGGGACAGGAGGACACAGGGGGGAGAGGGGGAGGAGGGGGGGGGGGATGCATGTGTTGAATGTGTCGATGCTGTCACGGAAGACAAAACAGCCTCGTAATTGCTAAGCGAGGAAGCTAAACACGGGACGGGGACGCAGCGATGTGGAATTACATGAATAATACAATGCATGTGACTGGAAGTGCCTTTTAAAAGTCAAGTGTTGCCTGCATTGTCTGTATGTTGGTACACTAATGGGTGCATTGTAAATAATGGAGGTAAACTTGCTTAAAATGCTGAATAGAATTTGACCTTAATTTGTTGCGATTCAAAATAAACCATCCGTGGTGATATAACAGCCTGTGGACCCACATTCCTGCGAAATACATACAAGTATATGGTGAATATATTAGATTGTAGTGCGTGCACCGCAAATACATGACTCACATTGTCCGGTAAGGTGATTGTAGCGTGGCCGTTTGTCTAGATCAGAGGGCCACAGGGTCACCGCGGACAGATGAAGATCTATCACAGCCTCGACCGGCGCTGTTCGGACCGCGAGGCCACCCCAGGACCTGCAGGGCCCCAACCGCTGCTGCAGTTGCTTGGCAACCCTCGCCATAATTAGTCCTGAGATGTAGCGCCTTATGTCAGATGCCCAGTCTTCACTACTGGGTCAGACCACAGGAGGAACGGAGCCACACCTACACAGGCTGCGGCTACTCCAGTGAATTCATATTAGAGCGCTAACCACATTGTCAGCATATGAACACAGGAAACCACTTCCCCTAATGGCTTTAAAACTAATTTCCTCTGACTTAGTGAAAGAAAAATTACGCCACTTGGATTTTATTTTGGTAATTGCTTTTATATTAAACAGACTGTATTCTTTAGAGAGAAAAGCTATTTCATTTTTTTTTTTTATATCATCACAGTGCATACTTTACTTTTATAATTATTAATACAACAAAGCCTGTTTGCATACTCTAGTTTGAAAAAAGTTACTCACCTGCCTTCAAATTGTAATCCGTCCAAATAATCATGAGCAAATAATGAAAAAGCAGCTTCTCTACCATATTTTATACGTTTAACTATGGAGGCTACATCTGCTGACACCAGAGAATTGCTTTCCTCACGCAGCTATAGTGAGGCATGAGTGTTTCAATATACATATTTTACCAAACTAAAATATTACTGGGAGCGTGAAACGTGACAAATGAGCTACTGAGGAAGCTAAAGGCCACTTTTGGCCGACTGGAAGAGAATGACCCGCACAGCAGTGGGGCCGGGACGAGAAACCCAGAATTAAATAAAGACAAATTGCCACGGCCATATTGTGGTGAGATTGCATTTACTGATGGAGGAAGAGAGTAACAGCTTATTCTCCAGGGAAACACTTGTATAAATAAATCATGCCGCGTGCGCATGAGAGTGGCAGAACTTCTGTGTGCAGGCTGCGGCGACTGAAGAGAGGAATGAAGGGAGAGGATTGGATGAGTGAAATGCAAACAAGTATCACTCAGTGACTGCCGTGTAGAAGAGGGTTGTAAGGGCTCATAATACCCGCTAGACTCCAGATAATACATTTCATACCACTGTTGCAGATGCTTCATACTGTAGATTCAAATTCATTTTATTATTACATTGATAATAATAGTAATCATCATAAAAATAAATACAATTTTGGACATGTCGATGAAATGTCTTCAAACTGTGTCCTTACAAATAGCTTCAGTTTAGTTCAAACTGTATACAAATTTTATTAATCTCATATTGACGGCACTTTACACTTTTCATACAATTGTATCAAACCACTAGACCTTGATATTCCCCCGTAGGAAGCAGTGAGTGCTGCCAAAGAGAGAATTAACCGTGTATGAATTCTGCACTAAGGTACAGGAAACACTTTTTAAGAGTGTTTGTCAGGTCTGAATTTATAAACGTGTATTTTTCAGAGTCCAGATGCACACAGCTTCTGTAAATATTACATTCGAAGGAGTGTAACTGTTATTAAAACTGACATGTTGGTTTTAATAAGAAGAAGCCTTATGCCACTTATTGCATTTGCAGAGTTGTTGTAGATGTTATTCTTGGCCCATAAATAGTTTGCTGTAAATTACGGAACATCACTTTGCTAATTGTGTATGGCGGCGCACACAATTGAATTAACTTGTTTTGTTAGCTGAAATAGCTAAAACTAACATATGCATTCTTGGATATTTTTCTTTCTAAGTGATTCACTTGTTTGTGTGCTACAGCTAGATGCTCATTTTGTGGTTATGGTTAGTGCTGGTAAGGGAGAGGACAGTTACCTGCTGTTGCTGGAAACAGGATTGATAAGAACAGTGAGTTTGAACCATCTGTGATCCGAGAAAAACCCGAAAACAATGAGCTGAAAGATGCTGAAGTGCAGAGCAGGGGGGAGCTACAGGGTTATTTTCTATAAGTAGCCTGTACCATATTATACATAGTGATATACAAAGATATAGATTAGACCAGCTTATACAGCTGGGCTAATGTATGGGCACTGTAAGTGTAGCTTTAAAAGAACGTTAAGCAGGCATTTCCCGAAAACAGCCTTTGAGTTACACAGACATCAGAGGCACCGAGGTGTCTTTTCATTTCCTTCCCCCCCCTCTGTGTCACTAGATGGATAACAAGTCACTGACATGGGCTTGTTTGGTAGTAATTCATGACCTGTGACCCATATTGCTGACCCATAAAACCTTGGCAAAGTACCGGGAGGTCAGTCCTGACTCAATAAATCCTGCGACCAGCCATCAGCATCCTCAGATAGAGGCGCAATAAAAACAGACACAGCTCATAAACCCGGACCTGAGGAATATTCTTCCCCCGCTGGTGTTTAAACTATCATTTTAAGATCGGACTCTTGTGGCATTAAAATATTTAGTGAGAGTCTGTTTCCTTTCTTATAACCCGTTTGCCATTATTGCTACTGCATACAGTTGAAATGCATACAGTGCGTCTCATTGTAGGTGAATGTTCTTATTATGTCCCTGTTAGGTGAGAAATGAGCCAACAACTGCATTAGCTGTACTTTAAAATAAACTCGTGATGATTTGATTGTATTTCTGTCTTTACAGAACATTTAGTCGTCTTCTTTCCTTCCTCGTCACCAGGCGTCCCTATCAATAGACACATGTAGCAGCTATTTTGATCTGTTTAAAGAGACATCAGATTTCCCACGATGTCGGTGAGTGTAGAACTCTGTGTGACATGAACATCGTGACCCACATCTTTTTGGAAGTGTTGCTGGGTCCCACTGGGGAGTTGTGACATTTCCCGATGTGTTCCTTTTACTTCATTTTTTTCCTCCCTTTTAGCCATGCTGTTGACAGTTCTTCCTCCTCGTTATTTTAGAGCTTTGCGGCACACTGCTAGCCTCGCTTTATTTTTCTTTCCCCCCCCCCGCTCTTTTCAAAGGCCCACTTTCCGACAGCACACATCCTCTGACGTCCTCATGAAGCCCGCCCGTCCACTAGCGAGCGCGGTGACAACAAACACTCCGCATGGATTTGATTTATGAGGGCCGAACCTTAATAAAGGGTGACCCTGGGGGCCGCATCTGCCGTTAAGCACCATGTCTCCATAATTTACAGCTCGGACTGTCTGGGCTTGCTCTCAATACTCTCTAATTCATAACTTTACATTTTCATTTATATACACTGTCTTTTCACTTTGATCGATGGCCCGTTAAAAAATGCAAGGGTCAGAAATGGCTTTAATTCATTACCGTGACAAAGGTTATGATGTGCAGCCCGGACTGTCAATTGATCTGCAAGTTAAATCAATATGCTAATGTTGAGGAACTGACAATAATGAATATGGACTGAAAACATTCTTTAGAATTTGCATAATATTTATGAATTATTATATAATCTACAATAGCCGACTTAATTAAATTGGAGTGTTGGAAGTCATAGGCAGTTTGAATCTGAAACATAGAAAACCCCGATTGTTTGACAGTGGCTAACGTTCTGTGTTGTGTTTACTGAGTTTAGTTGGTTACACATCCTGTTGTTTTTACTTTGTTTCCATCGAGCCTTCTTCTATCCCCCTTTGATTTTCCCACTAATGACATACAGTAAAGGGAGAGAGAGAAAAACAATGTTCCAGTCATTAAGTTGAAGAGGGGAGTACTGTAATTCAGAGAGCGTCCTGATTGGCCGCGCCTCCTGTTATCCCTCTTGTCTCCCGCTCCCCGGTGACTCGCCTGTGGTAACATCGGCACTGGTGTGGATCCCATCCCAAGCTGGTCCCATGAGGAGCCTCATCATATGAGCCACATATACAGTATCCACTCTGAAGTTTAGTGCTTTTACCTTGAGATGGGGATATCTCTTCTCTGCATATACAGCACGGGGCCTAAGGGTGACACCGAATGTAGAAATCAGTGTTGCTGCTACATAATGGCATAATTATAACTTTGGTTTAACATCATCAAACAGCCTCCTGGAGGTATGTGCGTCAATGGCGCTCCAACTCATATTAATTATGTGTTTACTTGATTTAGGCAGTTTCTCATTACACTTGTGTGGAGGTGTTTCGGTAATGAGCATCAGTTACACTGAGGTGGGAAAGAGCTGAGTGATGTTGACTTGCTCTGAAAGTGCGTTCAAGCATCTCTTCACTTTTAAAGTAATCAGACAGACAGGAGTGCAAAAGCTTGACAGTTCTGAAAAAGAACATGGAAATAGTGTACGTTCAGTCGCGTCCTGTGGCAAGGATTTATCTTGCTTTCTACGATATCTGTGCGTCGCTGTGAAGTAGAACGTGGTTATTGAAAATAAACGGCCGTCAAGGTGTGGTTTAGGTCAGGTTAAATAAAGCACAATGTTTTGTTTGCCCATCCACCTCCTGGACCTCTGCACCCTCACTTTCTGCCTCATTACATTTGGGGCACATCATGTCATGTGGCAAATGCACGTAAATGGTGAAAATGTGGAACCATCCAGCATGAAGACATGTTTGCTATAAAACAAGAAACATACTTATGATATTGCTATTCATAGAGCTGCATTGGTAGTGATCTAAGGCTTTGTTGAAGGCATTGTTGATGGGTGACTCCAAGGAAACCTCGCTATGGATTATAGGAGGAGACTTCCTCTGCTGAAGAGCATGACTGTGTGCTATGGGATGAATATCATGACGCACTGGGAGATCAACACTGTAAAAAGAGTGCTGCAGTTTTGAAGGCTTCAAAACTAAGCTTAAATCAATGCCAACCCTTTTTCATTAGACTATAAAACTTCAGCCTTTCAAAGCCTTTTTTTCCAGTTTCAGAATATGGCTTTATATTTTTCTCATGTGCATGCAAGTTTGACATTATGTACAAGGGAGGTTTTGGCCCCGTGCTTGTGCCTGGTAAACGTTTAAGGGGACAAAAAAACGTTGTCCATCAACAGCAAATTTGAATATAAACTTTAAAATAATTTGTAATTTATATATTATAATTTAAAATGTTGCAGACTCTAATGGGCCTAGTTGGAGACATTTGACTATGAGAAAAGATACAATACATGATAATAATGAGCAGAGATCAGTGACTGTTTCCCTGCGTCACGTCCATATCTTTGATTTCTTGAGCGCTGCAGTGAAAAGCTCTTATCTGCACTGCACCATAACCTTCCCCAGGGAGGTCGCCAACCAATATCCTCGCCTGAGTTTAGTCCAGGATAAAGACCTCTGCTCTCCGACTCTCTTGGTCACCACGGGTACACTACAAAACAAGAGCACTATCTCTCTGCCAACTCAACCAATAAATGGGGAGGACCATTGTAGTGAAGCTTTTAGCCAGCGTCCCGGGGAGTCCCGTGGCCGATGACATTTCTAAATGGACACACAGAGCACGGGGACAGATGCACTTACTCCACGGAGACACTTTGGTTCCCTTTTGTTACCTTTGGCTTTGTCCGCTAAATGCTTCTGCCCACACACGACATATTTATTGTGCTAGCGTTTTTCCTGCACACACAGTGGGTCTATGATACAGTGTGTTTCTAAAAGGCAGTTAGTAAATGTAAATAAACGACTAAAGAGTAAATTAAATAACTATAATAAATAAAGGATAAGATCTTGGGAGTTCAAATGCCATATTTACTTATCAATAATGTCTAGAGCTGAATAATTCAGCTCAACGCAAATATATCATCTAAGACCTGTTTTTCATAAATCTGTAATATCTGGCACGTACACAAATGGGGTGAAGCCTAATTAAACGGGGACCAAAAACTTAAACCTGAATATTTATCACTTGTGAGATTTTACACAACTGCATTATTAATCTGGAAAATGAACACTTCTACAGCAAAGCCACAGACAAAAAAAACTAAAACAATTAATTCTATTTAGGTGCTGCACAGAGAGGGTGTAAGGCTGATGTTGTCGGTAGGAACATCACAGAAAATGCAGACACGTTAGTACACAACTACTTTTTTCCTGACGATATAATGAGTTGAAACGGAAAGATTCTAACTTGACGGATATGTTTTGAACTGACCAATCGAAATACAGTTTGACTCTGCACACTATAACTAGAGACATTCTTCTTATTTTGCACAACCCGGCACCTAAATTACCCAACATGCAGTTTGTTGGACAGCAGTTTAATCAGAGAGAATTTAAATTTTTATTTTTTAAACTTGTAGCCTTTAGCCACAACTGGCACTGACTTACGTGACCTCACTTGAGGCAACGTGCGGCTCCCCCTGAAGTCACAAAAGCCTTTAAACCTTTTGTTGCACATATGGACTCGTATTGAATGATAAAAAAGGTGGAGTTCCACATTTATAATAGATGCATAACTGAGAGGTTCATCATGTGCATGATACTGAAGCTGCATAGACCCAACGTATTAACTCATTTCAGTTTGTAGTGTAAAAAGAACGCCACGTTTCTCCAGACTGAAATCTCCAACAAAGATAGCTCAGTTGTGTTTCCCGATCAGATGTGGAAACGCGTCATGTGGATGTTGATGTTGATCTGAGGAGAGAACTGTTGCTCTTCTGTTGAACAGTCCTTCAAATCAATCTTGTGCTTTCAACCAGTTTATTTGAATAACTGTATCATCCTGGACCTGGGCTATTCTTTCTGTTTGCATATCTACAGACAGAAAGGCCATAAAGAGGCACAAAGGTTGTTTTATGTTGCTATTAATATTCACATTCTCTGATCGGCCTTTGATAAACTTACATTCTTTGTTGCTTAAATATAGTTGCAGACAAAGTAATTGGTGTACTTGCGTCAGCACGGTGCTGCAGTTGTTCATCAGTACTGTCACATCACAACGAGCCGGGGCCGGGGCCTTTCCACGTGACCCTCGCAAGGATCACCGGGACATCTCATAGGGGACATCTTTGTATTCTGAGCCATGTTTGTTGATGGCATCCTTTTGATTATTTATGATGTTTATCCTCCCTCCTTTGCACTTCCTGTACCCATGGATCACGGGGAGAAAAAAAATGTGAGGACATTTATGGGAAGTGAACCAGTAAAGTAATAATCTCCTTATGAATAATGAATCTACTTAATGGTCTGAAGTATTGCTGTATGTATGCTGGTTGACTGGAAATGTAAAGTGATGGAAACAGACAAGACAGAGACTTTTCCCACGAATGGGAAAACGGTCTCAGACGTTTGGACCCCAGTGGACATCCTCGTCAGTAAACAGGATGTTCATTTGTGTTTTTTCACACAAACGAACATCCTGTATTTAGTTCACATGCTGCAGATATGGATCAGATGCTTTTTACAGTTTGAAAATACCTGACTGAGATAGATGCTGACAGAGATAGTTGACTTTTAAACTTGAATGGCGCAAACCTCCGCCAGACTTCTGGAAATCATTTGCCTAAATGTGCCTGAATTTTATTCACCAAGCGCCATGAATTCTTCCCTTGGAAATCAGTAAAAATATAAAGAAATACAACTTTAAAGTTAAATTAATTCCTTTATACAGATCAATGGCAAAATTGAATGGGATCTTTCTTGGCTCATTTTCCACCCTTATACTTTCCTGGAAATCTGTTTTTGCATTTTCCTGCACCAACCAAATTTCACACACTCATAAATCCATTAGTAGTAGTTTCAAAAGAGATTCTGACAATCTAATCTAGTCTTGTTATTCCCTGGGAAATCAGTGAAGATGTTAAAAAAAAGGCACAAATTCAAGAAAGTGGAAGAAAAAGTCCTGCCTCTGCCCTCGGATCCAGATCCGCACCAAAATTTAATAGGTTCTTTTCTGACCCATACGGCATCTTTCCACCACGTTTCATGGAAATCTGTTCTGTAGTTTTTGCATAATCCCACTGCTAAACAAACAAATAAACAAACAATCGGAGAGTGGCTAAAACATAACCTCCTAGTAACCTCCCCCGTACTAACAGCCGAAGCTCATGCGTTTGAGCACAATACTCTTTTTATACATTAAAGAAGGAGGAGTGCTGGTGGGGAAGGTGAGCCTGACATGTCTGACTCGCTGCCGTGCAGATTGCTGAATAATGCACAGGCAAACCATCAAAATAAAACCTGCTCGGCTCCGCGCCCCGCTCCTCCTCTCACCGCCGTCTCGAGCCTCACTAACACACTCGGCTCTGAATAAAATATACCAGCTTCCTTCCGTGTTGAGAGCCAGTTGCCAGAGAAGGACATTAGTGGAAATCACTTTGGGGACATCGCTTGTGTTTGTGACCAGCAGAAGACAACATTGATTTCTTTCTTTTTTTTCTTTTTTTTTTTAGCTGTTGTTGTTTGAGCATGACTGAACTGACTTGTCGTGCAATACTGGGAGTCTGATTCCTCATCTTGTATTCATGGTGACTGCCCCGATAGTCTGGCATGCATGGCTGCCCCACAGACTTTTAGCTCCTGATTGATCTGAGATGTTGACAGACAGCGGTGTTTGATTCTGCTCCTGTTATCTGTAATGTAGCCGAAGCTCTCAATGGGCTGACAAGATTAGAATGCATTACTGTCAGCGGGCAGGGTGCCCTGGGGCTGCACCGCGCTCGCTGAGTGTTAATGACTCAGACTGGGCCTTGCAAGTGCCGAGCATGTGCCGACAGTCCACCTAGTCACACGCATCCCAATCAGTCCAGCCCGTGGCCAGACACACAAAGAGAGACAGCCAATTTAAATTGATTGATAGATTTTCAATCTTTAAGTATTGCTGATATTGGCCATATTAGATTTAGTCAGTCGCTCGAGGGCTAGTTAAAGACTATTGTTGATTTAAGAGCTATATTCGATCTCATAAGAGGAGGTTGAGAGGTGCATTTACGGGGCAGGATATTAATCATTATGATCCTCATGAATATACTGTTTGAGAGGTTATTAAAGTTAGAATGGGATTTTTGTTCTCACTATTGGAAAAACATAAAGGAGTTCACTGTAGTTGAATTAAATGTTTTTTTCGAACTCAAACAAGCCAGTAAAACTAGTTAAAATGTGCAGCTGAGTGTTTTGTTAAATGTTTTATTATTTTTTAACAATTTCACATCCATCCATTAGCTCTCAGCGCTTTTTCCTTTGAGGGTTGCAAGGAGGCTGGGCGGGATTGGAACCAGGAACCTTATTGTTGTGAGGCAACAGTGCTAATTGCAACAACTTAAACACATAAAACATTCTGTAGCTGTAAGTTATGGGGTTTGATTGTCATTCTCATACATTTGAATTTCATGATTTTTCAAGAATTTTTTCTAACCCTGACAAGTGGAAAAGACAAATTAGAAAATACACAAGTGGGAAATATTTTGTGACCCCCATATTTTACATGAATGCTGAATAGTTGAAGTGAACTCGTTTTCAGTCCCCGCACAGCAGTTGTTTTTTAGCTTATCTTTCATCAAGGTAATGGAAACATTTGAGAGGATCTAAACTACAGTATTATATAATCTCTGCAAGTGCTGTTTTATATTTTTCATATTTTTATCTGGTTAGATGTTCTAAAATCCAGCTTTTTTAATCTTTAAAATTGCAGATAAATTTACTTTTATATTATAATATTATGAGGAAATAATAAGGGAATAATTCATGTCCTTTTAGAATCCCCCTGCAGAACTTTCCTTTTAATATATGAACTTTTTATCGAGTACCTTCCTGAGTGTATCTACTCTACATGTACGTCTGCACACACGCACCACAGGCAGGTGCACTGCATGTCCTTGCAGTTGCAGCGTATTGAGTTGGGAATCTACTTGGAGAGCAGCTGAGTGGTCCTTGAGGATCGTGAGATGGGGAATTGGATCATTAATGCTAAGATCTTTAATAAGAGCCCTGGGGAAAATTAATATCCACTTAATACTCAGTGCCAGTGGTTGCTCATCTAATAGGCTGAGCAGGGAATCTCACTGCTCACACGCAGGCGGGAAAAATACCTCTGCGATCCGACATAATGTGTATCTTCTCCAAAATGTCAGCCCCTTTGACTCGTGATTGACGGTTTGTTTCTCACCTTTTGTTTCGTATGCATCGGCCATTGTGCTTCAAAAGCCCCCAGCTGGAAGCGTCCTGTGTACCAGAAATCCAATATGGTAGATGTTGCTTAGTGCTTCCTATCGACCCCCGCTTCCCATATTGGAGCCTTTTCCTGGTTCTGCCCCGGTTTCAAGAAGGACGTGTCTGCACGGCTCCAATTAAACCGCACGGGTTTAACACAATACGCAGCGTATGAGCGCGGTGGCTGCTGCTCAGTTTGACTTGGGTAGTCTCTGAAAACGGTCGCCTCATTAAGATATCTTTGGCCTTGACTCTAAGTATAACAGATATGTCTACTGTTGCCATGGCGACAGGGCTTCTTCTATGGTTGACCCAAATTAATTTGCCAATTACAGCGTGTGGGAGACACCAACACTACTTCTCCCTAACTGGTTGGAAGAGAGAACGAGAAGTGAAATGTTTTGACTATATTTACATTTTTATTTGTGGAGCGAGGCAGAGCAGAAACATTCGACGCCACATATGCTGGAGTGTTTACTGTACATGTTCCTGTGACTTGACATTTTGCAGGAGGATAAAAGTGTAGGAAGATGAACCCACTATGAGATTTATGTTTTGAATATAATACAATAAAATAAAGAGTAGATGAGATTGCAACCGTGCTCCAGGTCATCAAAGTGTATGCAAATTAAACAGGCTATTTTCCGTCTTCCTCAGAATAAACAAATCACTGAATTTAAGCTTCTAATCCAACATAAAACCATTTCCGATGGTATTAGACCTGATATTGTCTCGTGATTAACTGCAGAGAGGGGAAATAAATGGATAATATGAAAAGCACACAACAGCTTTTCAGTATTTTCATTCCTTTGCACATCAAATGGTAAAATCGCTGTGCAAACTGTGCTGTGAAAATTAATTAACATGAGTCACAGCCTTTACACAAAGAGATGTTTTATTGAAATGTAAAGTATTCGGCATGAATCTCTGATCCATCAGATGATTATTTAAACTGATATATCGACGTGACGACTGCAAATAGGTAACATCGTGTGGTGGGGTGATTGGCACCTCAAAGAAGTTGTAGGTTCAAATCCCAGGTTTTACTGTTTGGAGTTTGTTTCTTCTCCTTGTGTCTGCGTGGGTTTTCTCTGGTTCTTCCTCCAAACACATGCAGATTGGGTTTTAGTGAATTGGAGTCTTTTGATTGTCCTTAGGTGTGAAGGGATTGTTTATGTCTGTATGTTGACCCTGCGATACACTGGCGACCAGTGTCCCCCTCCTTTCGCCCCAATGTCAGCTGGGATTGGCTCCAGCTCTCCACCCTCATTGGATAAGCTGTATAGAAGATGGACAGATGGATAATTAAAATAATATGATGAAATTAAACCGTAAAAATACAAGTGTGAAATCCTTACCCATGGCTCTATGTATGTATATGCAAATCGCCAAATGTCAATTGATTAAAGTGAAGCTTCTCTTCCATGTTCATTTCATCATGTAGCTGAATTCGAAGAGGAGGCTTACTTTGCTTTACACTGTCAGTTGATTTTATCGTCACACTTTTCCACTGACAAATGCACTAATTAGTTGTTTTTATTTTTCTGTGAGTGCACAGAAAAGCTCCTTTGAATATTTTGATGTTCAAACATTCACTCAGTTCCCACATTTTTAAATGAAAGCAGCCAAATGCGTTTCTACTCTACCTGTATTAGAGCAGCAACCTCTTATTAGTTTCATACTGCGGCAGAGTATTTTATTTATTCGACGCTGCTGAATTTTTGAGTGTCTTTGTCAGTTGCCCTTCGCTTTTTGACGTGATGCCAGTAGTTGTCACGGTGATTTCCAGACCTACAGTTGCATGTGAGTTTGAGTTATGATATTCCTCCATCGTATTCACTTCGGCATCAGTTAACCAGACGTGCGTCTTAGTGAACGCTCCGCACGCTCTACCTGTGTGTAGCCACGAACATTATTGGCACACATGGTACAATACATTGCATCGGTGTAACCTCAATGTGCAATGGTCTTCCAATGTGTAGGCTTCCACAGTTAGAATCATCCCGTATAAGTGCAGTCAGGCTGAAGTTAGGAGTAGATGAGTGTAAGTGTTTTGAGGCACCAGGAAAACCCCTGTTGCTTTTTTCGGGCCTACAGACTCACCTTGAAGCAGGAGGAAATACACCCGTTGCCGGACTCGGGTCGAGAGCTCGGGCGATGGGACTGCGGACGAGATGAGGGTGAGGGAGAGAGATATGGAGACTGTCGGGGGGGGTAGAAAAACAAGGAGGGTAAAAATAAAGTACTCAACAGGAAAACAATATTCTGTCTGAGTCATGCGATGCAGAGGGAAAGAGATAGAAGCAGGTAAGTATAGAGTGGATATGAGGGTATGGTAGCTGTCGTGTAGAATCATGCAGACGCTGTGAAACAAGGTCATCCTAATAGGGAGCCGGAATTTGCAAAAACATGTAAACCTTTCCTTCTGCGTTTAAACTCAAAGAGTAAATGTTGCACTGCGACTCATTTTATTTTAGTTTTCCGCCTCACAACGTCCTTCTTTCCCGTTTTTAATAGCGGAGAGTGTTTGATTCTAATACTGCACGGAACATCACCATGGTAACGGACTAGCAGCCATCAGTTTAATGTATCAGTAAAAAAAAAAAAAGGATGAAATAGAGGGAAAAAAAGTGCAATTATTTTAGCCTCATTAACTTGCTTTATCATCTAATGGCCTGCACTGCTAACCTGTCCGCCCTAATCTGAAGGTGATCCTCCTTTCCGTTTCAGTCCGGACAGACCGAGTGAGGTGAGGGACAAGATTTATTGCGAGGGGAAATACTAAGAAAGCAGAATTTAGTGGAGATCGTACTTCCCTGTGAAGCTGTCTTCACGAGGGCCGTCGCTCCATGAATCTCAGGATCCATACAACACAATACAGACCGCTGGCAATTGAATGTTACCTAGAAAACAAGACACAGGCGGGTTCCTTTATGACGTCAGTATTGCTGGTGGGATACGGTTTCAGCTCTCACCTTGCTTCGGCCTTGAGTGTGTGCACATGTTCTCTTTGAGATGTATGGAATCATCTCAGCAGTGAATAGAAGATGGAACAATACATTATAAACAAAGTAGTAATAATATATCTATTCAAATTAATTGTTTTCATTTAGATCTTTATGTATTTGATGGTGTTTTACCTGTGCGGAACAAAGGGAACATGCATGGCTGCATATGTGTCACAGGATGCGCGGCGATGTGACAGGACAGCTGCTGAAAGACACACAATTATGTGTTATGAAGGTGACATTAGCCCTGCAGGGCAGCAGCAAGAGGAGATGAGACAATTTCTCAATGCTCTGGAGACAGATTTGAGGTAGAAGACAAGAGTATCTTATTTCACGATACCTATTCATTCATACTTTTATTGGGTATCATGACAAAATAAAAGGAAAACTATGTGTTTTAGTGCAGAATGTTACATTTCTCTAAGTACGCAATTAGCTCACTCCCATATTTTATTTTCATCGTTTGTGTCAACCCTTTGTCATCTTGACGGACGGCCGACAGCAGCGGCATGTGACGTGATTATGAACTGTTCCGCTCCCGAGTCTGTTTGCTCCTTTCTGGAGACGAGAGCGGAGCGACACACTGAGCAAGCAGCAGCAACAGCCGCCTCTTTAGGGGACTGTAGCCTGCAGGTGAGACAGCAGAGGCCAAACGCTTTGATGAAGCAGTGTGACAGCAGGCAAAGCCACACGCAAACCTCCGACAAGGTTCACCTCACGTTTCTGCAGCTTCAAGAATAGAAAAAGGAAAAGATCACCTTTCTGAGGAATTGAGGAAAATGTCAGAATATTGCAATGTTAAGAATGCAAGAAAAAAAGATGAGAAGTTCCTGCATCCACCTCTTTAACTGGCTCCACCTCAAAGTTTAAGGGGCTCCCCGCAGGCCCGTGTAACTTCCTTCCAACAAGTTTGATGCAAATTAGCTCAGTTCCTTTTTTCGTAATTCTGTCGACAATCTAGTATGGCACTGAGAGAGCGTGTACCTCTGCCAAGGCCCATCAGTCCCCCTGTGAAACCACAATCTGCTAGATCTGGGTTTTAAATTTGGATCTGCACCAAATGGCAAACACTCATCAAGGTCCATGAATTATTACCTGGGAAATTGGGGAAAATGTCAAAAAAAAAAAAGGCAATGTTAAAGAAAGTGATACAAATCCTGGATCAGCCCCTCTGTCCAGATACACACCTAAATTTAATATCTTTTCTTGGCCCATGTCACATCCTTCCACCAAGCTTTGTAGAAATCTGGCAGAGGTTTTTGAAAACTTCTATCTTCTTACAATCAATTAGTGAGTAAAGTTATACAACTAGTGAGAAAGGTTATACAATTAGTGAGTAACGTTATGGAGAACAAAACTAATCTTATCTATAAAAGCCCAAATTGCTTTTTTTTATAATGCTGGCTGAGTTGGCTGCTTGTTTCTTGTACATGTGTGGGACATTAGTGAGGTGGTGATAAGTGATGTGATGAAAATAAAGTGCAATAACTAAAGGCTTCATATCAACACCCCAGGATTCATGAATAGGTGAGTTCGGTTATCTTACAGCAGTTTGAGGGAATCACATCCAATCGCAGGCGTCCCTCTAACAAAAGCCCTGAATGACACACATTCATAAGCCTCGGTGCTCTGCCACAGTCTCAGATTATTCTGAAAGATCCTTCAAATAGTGGGGGGGGAAAAAAAACTATATGTGAAGTCAACTCAAACAGATTGCATTGCATTATATCGTTGTGTATTGCACTGAGACAGAGCTGAATTGAATCATATCAAAATGACTGCCTCAAATATATTAGAGCTGCTATGAATTATTGTGCCCATACTGAGGTGTATATTGAATCTGTCGCAGGCGGAGAGATACACAGCCCGAGGAGGGAATTTGCTTGTGGTCCAGAATCTCATCCAGGCTCCTGCTCGGCTGTGATGAAGATGGAAAGGTTTACCAGTAGAACATTTACTGAAGAAAAAGTTGCTATAAAAAAACATATCTCGTTCACGAATCAGTTTCATTAATGCACGGAAGTAAAGAAAGTCAGATTTAAGCTTTGTGGTAAAATAAAAACTCCATTAGACTTTACTATTACAAAATATCTCCGTGCAAACGAGAACACAAAAATGACTACAAACACTCATCATATTATGTTCAATATCATTGTCATCACTTCAGCTAATTAACTTAACTTGTTTTAGTTCTATTGTTATTTCGATTAGGCTCTGGTTCTGTGTGTACTCCGTATACACTATATTTGTATTTATATTCATATTTTTCATACTTATGGTAAATGGTCTGTATTTATATAGAGCTGTTTGTCTTGATGACCACTCAAAGTACTCTACTGTATGTTGCACTGTTACTGTATCTTGGAGCAAACTGATAAGGGAGTTATAAAGTCTATCTTATCGTATCTTTTCTTATCTTTTCTTATCTTATCTTATCTTATCTTATCTTATCTTATCGTATCTTTTCTTATCTTATCAAACAAGCATGCCAGGCCAGTAGGTGGCGATAAAGTCTACATCAACCATCAGTCAGATACCAGAGATGAACGTTGTGGTCCAAGCAGCAGTGGGCACACGTGATGTCATCGTTTCCCAAATGCTTTGTTGTGTATGTACGCAAGGACAGTTTTTGAAAATGTGCACTTTGGAAGAATCTTCATTTTAGTGACTTAAAACTTATTTTGTGTGTGAACGAGGGGCCCAAACTCAAGAAAAAGTTAACTTTGCAAAACATCTGCATCAGTATGGACAAGTACGTGATACTGTAAAAAGATAGACTGCTCCATTTCCCCTTTTTTATTTCTCCCTGTGATTATTATGAAAATCACAATAACTCCTTGTCACATTATGACTCAGAGACGAACAGATGTTGCTATGGAGCGAGCTCCCGATTGTCTTTCACGTCTTGGCCGGCCAGAGTCCCAGCTGTTAGCAGACAACAACAAAAAAAACTCCAGGTAACTCTGGTTGGCATTCTGAAAATAAAATAAAAATAAAAAACTCACATGGCAGATGCAGATGCATGTGACTGTGAACTCTGCCTCTCTGAAGGGTCTGAGTTTCATTCCAGTAATACAATTAGAGGAGATGAAATCGCCATGGTGATCTCCCATTGAAGCTTGACCATTTTCAAACATAACATCATATAACTTGATCTTACAGAAGATGCTCCGGAGGTGTACGGAGCCATTACGTTATTCATAATGGAGATTGAGGCAACAGAACCGATCCGTTTGAAAGCCGTTGACAGCGTTACAGTGATCTCCAGCAGCCCAATAACTCTTGTATGATTAAAATGGATTGCGTTGTATTGCATTGGGTTATGTTCATCAGCATCATTTACTTGATTAATCTGCAGGGCCGTGTGCCAGGCTGCTCTTTGTCTACCTCGTTGTTGCTGCTTTTATAATAACATGGCAGCATACAGCAGGGGGGAGGGGGGGGGGTTAGAACTGACCTTGTCATATTGTGTAGCTGGAAGACAATCATGGTGATGATCTTTTCGTTATATAAGTACCATCCACCTGCAGGATTCTTCTCATTTCAGGTTCTTTTCTTTGCCTGATTTACATTTTCCCACCCGCCTCGCCATCCCTGCTTCTTTTTTTTAAACCTCCTCCTCAGGTGTCAGGTTTGCCATGCAGCGAGGTTCCTTCTTTTGCCCGCTGGCGTAATGAGTCATATGGCATGGCACTAGTTGGCGGGGCCTTGTCTCCCCTCGGCTGCCTGAGGAGCCATGTCAGATTGATGCACCAGTCACCTAGAGACTGCTTCGCATTCTGATTAGAGCGGCCGAGCGTCCACCGCGGCTATAGAGGGATTCACCACAGGATGGATACAACCTCTTCCTCTGTGGCTCACACACACACACACACACACACACACACACACACACACACACACACACACACACACACACTCTCACACACACACATGCACACATGCAGACACATAACGGACACAGACTTAAATAGCAAAGGTGATGCAGCAGTCGCCCGAGCTTTGTCACAGGGCTTCAGCGTGTTTGTGCCCCCAGCTATGTTTCCTGATGTTAAGCCGCTCATTAAGTTCAAACCCATTCCCCTTGAACACAGCACGCTCCTAGCCATGTTTTTAATTAGTTTATTTAGCCTTCCTTGTGACTCGAGGATGAAGCTGCCCTCCTCTCGCACTTGGCCATCCGTTAGTTCTTCACTCAACTCTGCTGTGGCTGTAACTCTGGCAGGATTTCAAATGACGAGCCCATAACTCCAAAGGACAGAGAGTCAGACCCACTGTACAGTCGTGGTGATGCTGAAGTTGACCGGATACCATTCGCTGTATGACCGGACAGAGATCCACATGGGTTCCAGGAGAAAATGGACAAAGATAACTTTGAGTAACAAGTGGCAAAAATAATTACACATTTGATCATTTAATCATATTTGGAGCAGCCAAATGGGGCTTGAGATCTCAGTGTCTTTGCCAACCCATTAGCTTAATCGTGTTACAGTATGCACAGTATTTTCTCACTAATATCTAATTGTATTTGCCGCCTCAAGCCATTTCTCCTCAGTAATGGCACTTTTCATGTGTTTTTTTTTTCTGCTTTTCAAGAACTTTCCTTGGCAGCTACTGTAAATCAGTGTTTTTGCTGGTCCTCTGTTAAGGTCAGGTTTGTTACATTCTGTCCAATATTGTAAGGTAAAGGTCTGTAAGTTCATTTTCAGTTAATTGACTATGGTGGCCAAGACGTTTCACACAAGCACATTAACCGAACACAGCTACAGCTACTCGGGTGCTTTGAGTGCTTGGAGCATCCAAAAACCAGGAAGTAAAAAGTGCCTCTTTTACTCACACTCATACATATCAGTCCTCTAAATAGGTCAAACTTTTCCCATCAATGTCCAAGAATTATTCTCTGGGAAATGTGTGAAAATTTATAAAAATGATAAAAGTGATAATTAATTAATTTAATTTAATGGGTTCTTTCCTCACCCATACACTGTGATACTTTACTTTTAAGCAAACAAAAAAAACAACAAACAAACATACAGGGGTGAAAACATAACCTCCAATATTTAGGATTATTTTTTTTTCCAACATCCTGCAACTGTAAATGCAAATACTAAGGCAGGCGTCTGACAGGACTGAGATAGTCACACTTGAGTGATACTCCTGGAAATATCTGTGCAGTTGACACAGAGCAGGAAACTGTGCAGGACCGAATGACTCCTCGATGACGGAGCAGCTGATGATGTCACCCTGATGCAAATGAAAAAATGTGCATCGGTCAATTTTTAAACGCAATGTGTCAGTTGCAGGATGTGTAGCCGAGCTGCGGGCTGTTGGACTCCTGACAGTCAGAAAGGTACAGGCCAGCCGGGGTGGTTGGGTTCTACGGGTGAGCAGACGTAAACCCCCCCCCCCACCCCACCTCCCCCACCTCCCTCCTGCTCCTGCCTCCTCTTGCCAGCAACACGCTGAGACAGCACTTTCCCCCCACAGACTGAAGGATTGAAGGGATACAGAGAGCAAATCAGCTCCCTATCTCCGCTGGCAAGGGTTCATCTATCTGTCTATCACTCCAGTCTACAAGCAATCTGCCGTTATTTATTCATAAATCCCACTCGCTCTTTATTCATTGCAGCCATTTTGTTTCACAAGGTATTTGTCGAGGCTCCGACATGCTGACACACACACACACACACACTCGCGCACGTGCACACAAACACACGCACGCGCGCACACAAACGTGTACCTTTTAAGCCCCGGTATAAGATTGCATCTCAGCCGCGGCACTTCATGAAATTATTGAACGTGCTAAGAAAATGATGCGACGCAGAGCGATGATACCAGAAGAAATTGGGAAATAAATACCAAGAGGGGAATCTTCCTGAGTCCTACCAGTGTCGAAGTTCTTCCCGTCATTATTCAGCAGGGAGAGGGGAAAAATAACATGGCAATTTAATAGTCCGGTTCATGGGCCTCTATCAAATTTATGGCTTCGTTTACTATTTGCAATTGAGGTCCGTGACAAGTTATAAGGGAGCATGACCAGACGCGGGCCCACAAGGGAAACGGTCGTCTCTCTGAATCGGAATAAGGGCAGTAAACACGTACAGGCAGTGCACTACCATAAAAAGAATAAAATCAGATTATGTCGTTTTCTAATTTTTTTTTACGAGACTTGCCTCAAGAAGTTGTGAAGGCTTTTACAGTGTGCAGGTGCATTTACTATATAAACACAGTGGCTGTATTTCACTCTGATGAGGTGTCATGATCGGTGATGTACTGGTATTAGATAGCCACTGGTGGCACGGGATGGAACAATGTTTTACAGTTCAATTTCACCCCGTCAGCAGCCCTGTGATATCACAGCTGTTTGTTTTAGCCACGAGAAAGATCCTTGGCCCTGCATGACACGGCTGCATATTTTCTGAGAAATCCCTGGCCCTGCTTGATGATGTCAGCACACCGCTCGGTGCAGGACACGCTGTGAACTATGATACTGACCGGTCCAGTGGCGTCACCTTCCTCCTCAGCCGCCTGCCGTTTGCTTGCGCCCCTTCTCCCTTCCCCTCCCTCTTCTCCGCCTTCATCCATCCTGTTTTTATGGCTGCTGGCCTGCGCCCCCTGTCTTTCAGCGCTGCTGGTTGTCCTGACAGTGAGCTGTGGTCAACAGGGCTGAGGGGATGGTCTGCATGTTAATCTGCCAGGGGACGGAGAGAGCCGGGGCCAAGGCTAACGCAGGTGTCCCTCCTGTGGAAGGAGGGAGACAGTAGGATAGAGATATTCATCACATTTTTATTAGCCCCTCTGAGTTTTGCTATTTACATGGAAGCACCGACTTTTGCAAGCACTTTTGTCATGAGCCGGAGTTGGGTCTCATTGTCACTATTTTGCAGAGCTCCCTTTATTTAAAAAAAATCCACCTTTTCCCTTGAGTGGCTCTCTGCTGTGAATGATGAAGTTCCTCCCCCTGGCACGGCATCATATAGAGTGCATCTCTTTTTTTTTACCTTGGGCACCCACTACGTTTGAATAAACTCACTGCCAACAACATTAATCTGCTCTGTAATTGGACACCACTTCCACAGCAGACTGTGTTTTATGAGCAGGCGCACAATAGGACGATTGACTCGCTAAAGCTGCATATTCAGCGGCGTAATCTTGTGACATGGCTGTGTAAATAAGCAGTGGGGGACACTCACAGATAAATACACACGGCAAAGACCACATGACGCTCAGTAGAAATGATCGTCATGTTGCACCATGCTTTTGTAATGATAGAGTTAGTGTTATGTCCTGAAGCTGCGTGGTTTTCATCGACATTATGTTCATTTCAGCCGGTTCTACTGCTCCTGATTAACATTTAATGCTTTGTTCCAATGAAGCAGTGTGACATTTATGTCGGAAGAAGTGGTAGATGATGAGTGTCTGACTCCACCACTAGAAACAGAGGCTATCTTTTAGTGTGGCGCTTACAGCCTCCTCACTCTAATTGGAGGATGTGGTGACTCGAGTATCTCAATCTGGATTGCTGTGACACCCGGCGCCGACATTCGTGCACCATATTGAGATGAATTGTGATCATTGATTGTCTGACTTTTTGAAATGAAAGAGTAGTTTTCATCATAGTACTGTGCCCGATGTAAACATGCCTGTTTGAAATTGGCTCTTTGTTTGACTTGTGGTAATTCTGGTTTCAGGCTTTTTTTTCCTGAAACTGTAAAAGTGACCCGCAGTAACTGACCAACTGCTGGACTCAGTCACAGCACCCTGCTGCATAAAGAGCTGCTCACCTGTTTATTCAAAGTTCAGTGAAGCTCTACTCAGAACCCAGAACCCAGACCTGGAGAACCGGTTGTCATTGTTTTGAATGCGCCAGTTGTCGTGAATGAGTTGTGATCGACAACGTCACTTATGTTAATGAGTCTCAGATGCTGCTGCGACAGAGCGCGTGTATTTTCAAATTGTGTAAATATTGAACTTATTGCGTATCCAGATTGCATCAAATTCAACACTTCACTTCCTTGGGCCCTTAATAATACACATGCCAAGTGTGAAACCGATAAGATGAACGGCTCTCAATATATACTTTCCACATTGTCGTTTGGGGCGGCCGTGGCTCAGGGGTGAGAGCGGGTCGTCCTCTAACTAGAGGGGCGGCAGTTCGATCCCAGTCTTCCCTATTCGGCGTGCCCTAGTGTCCTTGGGTAAGTGCCCCTGATGGCTGTGCCGTTCTCATAAAGAAAGTGCTGCACATTTATGCATGAATGTGTGCGTGAATGGTTGAAAGGCAAGAGCTGTACTGCAAAGTGCTTTGAGTGGTCATCAAGATTAGAAAAGCGCAATATAAATACAGACCATTATCATTTGCCACATACAGACGGACAGAGATTTCTTATTTTGTACGCTATACATGTCTAGGTTTATAGTGAACAGCTCATATACGACTCACACGTGGCTATATACTCTTAGACTAGTTTAATTAACTGCTTTAAACACGTGTATCAGTTGCCTTTAGCGACCATACATTTATTGTGGTTGTTACAAGAATGAATGTTGAAGGGATATATTAACTTAGGAAGAAAAACTCGATTGCACATTAAAAATTGTTTATGGTCAAGTGCTGGATTTATTGTGTGGTCTTCCATCTTATCAGAGGCAAGTCCAACATGGTGTGAGCTTCTACTCTGATTTTCTGTTTTTCATTCAATAGTACAATTGCTGTTCTTGACACCTAAATGTAATGTAGATGGTAAAGTATCAGAATCCATACTGCACAATGCTATATTTTTAAGCATCTGTCCATTTGTAGGGCATCGTTTGATGATTCACCCTCAGATCTTTGTTCCAGAGAAATGCTCCAGATCTCCACAGCTGTAGGCGCAAACAGATGTACTGTGTGAGAACAGAGTTATAATGGCAAAAATGTGTTAGATAAGCATCTCGGGGAGAAACGGTGAAATATTTATCAACCTGGTCTCTCACATTGCATGTTTGATGTCGCCGAAAAGGCATTAGCATCCTTCCGCTGGACCAGCTGCTGAACTGACCGACTCCTGCCCCATTTCAATTAATGCCCTGCAGAGACTTAACCACAATGCGTGCCCAAAGAAAGCAGGACAATTAGATTTACAGTAAGGGGACGCGAATGATGCTGAGATGCACTTTATATCATCTGGGTGTCTTATAAAAAAGCCCTGTTTTTTAACTTCAGTATCCATCGGAGAGAGCCACTCCTTGTGCTCTATCATCACAGACTGCTCGAGCAGACCTGCAGATGTTAATTAGAGACAAGTGTGCTTCAGCCAGTTTGCAATCCACCGGGGCTTTTTCTGTGGATCCCGGCTGAGTTCTCCTCTCGAGTTTGCCACAATACATTGCAAAGTCCGTGCTTTTGTGGTGGAATGAATCAAGATAATGGGGAGCCGTAGATCCAGCCTGTCAACCGCGGCGCCATATTTATGGCTTAGGAGCCATTAGGCGTTGGTTAGGTGTCAGTCCTGCCTGACAGACTGCCACCCTGGGGTCACAGAAGAGGGACAGTCTTAGCTTTCCCCCCCCCCGAAAAAATGGATCTGCGAAGAGACAACAATGAGAGCCGAGTCTGTGCGAGTGACTTATTGCCTCTAGCTTTGTATCCCCTGGCTCTCTAAATTTGTTGAAGCTGCTTGGCTATTTTAATCTCCGTAAGCATTGTAGTAAATGAGGGCAGACGTCAGTGTGGATTGCCTCTCTAACGGCGCAGAGCTGATAGCTGCTGGTGCGGGTCATTTGGATGTGAAGTCATGCCCTTCATCATGCCTGAGTGCCGACCCATCATGGCCCCATGTGATTACTGCTACTGCTGTTCGCCTCAGGTTCCTGGAGAGAGACAGTCGTCAACACTTTCACTGTTTGTCATTGTCTGCAAGAACCAGAACTCCAGGCTGTTTGATGGGCTCCGGTTCAAATCCAATACAGGAAGTTTTTTTTTTTGCTGTTCGAAAGGTGCCGGAGTTTGGTATCATACAGCCTGAGTGTAAATACTCAAGTGAGGAGACAGTCTTCTGCCTGAAAATGTTTGAAAGTTTAAGCTTTTTCAGTATTCCTTCCTCACCACATGTCATTTTGCAAGTCGGGTAAAATATTCTGCAGGTTTAAATCATCTATAAGGACTTTTTTTTTTGTAATAAGACAAGAAAGGGTTTGTTAGTCTGATAGAAACCACACAAAACTCCACAACTTCCTCTGAGACCGAAATCAAGAGATTACAGGATAGTGAATATTCAACTACCATTTGCACCAATGACGGGATTTGGAGGCAGAGCCAGAGGAGATGGACAGACATTAACTTTGAGAATAAATTACTTAACGTGTATTTTGACTTTTTATTTTGTCCAGGATCCCAGAGTAGGTAGAGTCCATGACCTATACTGCAGCCAGCCACCAGGGGACGATTGAGACACTTTGTGAGTCGTCATGTCGTCCATCTTTATATACAGTGAACGGTTTATTATTGAAATCGTGTTCTACTGCTCCCACTTGGCCAAAAGCTGATATTACACATGTTATGTTATTTCTGTGTTTACATTTTTATTAATTTTACTGGTTTACTCATGGTCAACACCAGACCATGTCATGTAAGCCTGTGGTGAATTCCTGTAAATGACCAGAGCCCACGCCACATCCAAACACCTTCCAATCCATCACCGGTCTTGGTGCGGCACCGGCCCTGAAACTGCCAAACTCTGCTCACACGATTGAGATGTTGAATGTGAAATATTGCTCACAAATCAGAGGTGAGCGGCTGCACTTTGTCCTTGCTTCTGTGTCCTCACTGCAGGAATGTGGTCAGAATGCACCGCAGCTAATCTGCCCTATATGCACAGGCTTACTGACAGTCAGAGCTAGTAAATAACTAGCTGCATTGATCGGTGACCACTGTATCTCATCCATCTCTGACAAGGGTCTATCGGGAAGGGGATCGATGCACTTTTCAACATGCATCCCTCACGTACTGTAAGTAGTAAACCATTCAGTCAGATTGGGAAAAACAACATATTCATCTCCTTGCCAAGTAATGCGCCCTGTTTCTTTTTGGTCTGTTTTTTCTTTCTCTGTGTTATTTAAGCCTGGCCTCGCTCCCCTCCGCCAGCTCGAGGTCCGCAGACCCTTAAGACTAGAAGCAGTCTGGAACTGCAGTCCAGTGAGACAGTGCCAGGCAGCATCCAGGGGTTAATGCACTGTGATGGCTCTGGGTGCATGGCACTGGCATGGCTGAGTGAACATCATGCTGAAGCATAGTGAGGCTAAACTCCTCTCCGATGCACAGGCCACAGATTGGCCTTCTCGCATGAGAGCACAAAGGAGGAAGCGATTGTGAGTAAACAAAGCAAACGGCAGGCAGGGAGGTAGCCCCTTATTGTTGTGGTTTCTCAGGACTCACCTCCGAGCCCCGCCACCGCTGCACTCGAGCAAAGTTAACAAATTTTGTCTTCAAGGGCAGCGTGGAGACGGTAGAATGGTGCGACAGCGAAATGTCAGTGGGTGGTGGGTGTGAGTTGGCAGGAAACCTCCAGCAGCAGAACTCTCCATTTGATCCCTGTGGCCCAGCTCCATCTGGCTACACACTGACCATGTTAGTGGACAACTGCCACTGCCTCATGGCAACGCAACACTGGCTCATCCTCAGCGTGATAGTGGAGGATGTCTTATCTTTTAGTGAATCAGCGCTGTCTTATTAAACACATGGCGGGCCAGCGTCGCCAGGATCGTCTGCCAGGGTTGTATTAGCTGTTTAGCTCCAAACACACCACAGCAGATTAGGATCATTATTTAAAAGCCAAAACAGCCTGTGGAGTTTTAACTTTGTTTTATAGATATAATTAAGGCAGAATGTGCAGGTCAGAGTGGAAACCTCTGAGATTAATTTACGAATCTCCTTTTCAGGGAGAGTTTTCTCGCACCATAGCAACGAGAAAGTATTTCTGCTGTGCCAAGTGCCGTTAGTTACACATAGTTACATTTGGTGACAAGGGACATTTACAGGATAAGAGTAAAGCTAACAGTCGCTAAACTGATAGTCATAACTGTATCTACAATATCTAAGTAAAGGAAGCATTAGCCAACATAAGATACTGGTCATATAAGACCAAGGCTCCAGCAACAAAACCCTTGACTACATTGAAGGATGCATTTATACCTCCGCCAAGGATGTTATGTGTGTTAGTTAGGATTACTCACAAACTACTGGACGGATTACCACAAAACGTAGAAGGATCTGTTGTTGGTCAAGATCAAGATTCAAGGTCTTTATTTTCATCATAATAGAATATTGATAAAAGGAAGACCCATTTGATCTTGGTGCGGATCTAGATCAGGGGTTGGATCCAGGATTTGTTTTTCATTTTCTTTTCGATCGCGAGATAGGACAATATCATTCATGGATCGTGATGAAAAATAAAATCTGTCATGTTTAGGGGACTAATAGTTTTGAGTGTGTGCAATTTGATGCAAAACCAAATAAAAATCCAGATCTAGTGAATTTAAATGTGGTTTGTTGGACCTCGGTGGAGGTAGGTACTCTACTGAGTGCCATTCTAGTTTCACTTATGAATTAATTTTCTTCATAAGGGGAAAATGCATGAATTGAATTTATGTCTCACTTACTTTGTGCAAAGATCAATAGTAAAAGTTTTCTGTGGCCACAGCATCCTGAAATTGCAGTTTCTAGTTATCCATTCTAACAAACAGCTTCTTTTATTTTTATTATTCAAATAAAACGTATAATCTTAGTGTGGATTTGAGAACCAACCATAAGTGATCGGATCCAAATTCATGGAGAAAAGTTCTACAATTGCTAAAAGTTCTTAAGTGTTTTCCTTTGCTGGGGGTTTGCAACCTCCTGCATCGCCCGTGTTACGGACGGTGGCGTGCCATGCTGATAACCTTAATGAGCAGCGCCGAGTGCTCGCAGCCATCCCATAATGAAATTTGCTCAGGGCGGAACAGACCGGAGAGCCTTGGCAGAACATTGAGGCATATGGCGGAAACAGAAGCGATTGCCATGGCAGGTGGCTAGATGCTGCAGATAGGTAAGAGGCTCATTCACCCAGGGCTATGGCCCTGATATAGCGAGTGTGAGTGTAGGACGCTTCACAGAAATAGCCCACAAAACATTATCCTTTCATTTTACTGCTCTATTCTCATGTTTCTGCCAGAAAGCTGACTAATCTGTACGTTCGTCAGTGTCCCCCAAGCATTTAAACAGGCTGAATTATACATCATCGTTTTCTGTTTCACTTATATTCTTTGATGAGACCAGCAGAATAAAGATACCAAGCAGCGCACTTCCAGTGATACACGTGGACCACGGTGACCGTGTTTTATGTGGAGCAGGGGAGTAACACAGTTTAAAAAATGGGACTAAATGATTAACAATCTGCAATGTCCCCGGTCTCTCTTTGTCTTGTATGTATTTCTTAAAGAAGCACATGCTGGGACCCTCATCAAGGCTTCTCCACCACGTCTCTAGAGCACACTTGAGAGGAACAGAACAAGCAACCCTGTTCTTTTAATTAATTCGTTCATTTTTCGGCTTTTAGTTTAGAAATAGAGTCGCTCTCTCACGAGGGGGAATCAACAGAAGCATGGATACACACAAATGTGTTTTTTTTGTGGATTGTAGGACGTGCATTTTGCAAACTGTATGCATGTCAGCCTTTGTATATTTATTTGTTACAGCAGAAGGTATAAAATGGAATTAGGCGATGTGTGCACTGAATCATTCCTTTGTCTTTAAACTGCGGAAACAAGGAAATCCCATAAAATCCTCTGTTCCAGGATAACACTGTGTGAGTACGAGGCAGACAAGTAAACAGAAGGAAAAAAACACACACACACACACATACACAAGGGGAGTAATCCTGCGACTTACACCAATTTTTTTCTTGGATCAACCGAAGAGTAGTGAAGCCCACCAGCCCCCTCCTACCTTCCCATAACAAATGTATGACATGCACAAATTGTTTCTGATTTCCATAATTTCCAATTATACAAATTATGGAAATGAAACGCCCTGATTCCAGGAGCAGGACACGTCTATTGATAGTGCCTCCACTTATGTAAAGCATTCTTTGTGCAGGAGACTAATGGCTGAACCTGCGTCTTGCCACGAATGGATCTAACATTATCATTTTCATTGCATAAGCAGGACAGAGGTTTTCTTCAGAAGCAATATGTCAAGCCAGTGGAATCCTTAATGTCTTCACCAGCCTCCCCCACTGTAATACAGGCAGACGTACCGGACCTAATCATCACTAATACTGCAGGGAAATATATTCACTTTAGCAGTGATTGTCTCATGATGCTTTTGTGTGGTCAACGTCTGTGGTTGGGATCCACACTGAATAAATACACAAGACCCAAAGAAATATATATTGATTCATAATTTGATTCAATTTATAATAAGTAATGGTAAACAACAAACAATCAGCAAATAAATGTATTAGGGCCATATAAAACAAGAATAATGTTGCAATATCACAGGAATGAACTTGCAAACTTTGTTCTTGGAAAACTTTTTTTCTCATTATATTACGACTTTGTTCTCGAAATCTCAGATACTTTTTACCTCTGCCATATAACTTGTAGAAAATAGTGCAAGAAATCATATGTAAGACAGCAAAAGTCAAATGTAAGATCCGCAAAATGTTTTAGTTTGCTGATTTTACGACAGCGGATCTGAAGCTCTGCAGTGTGAAATTCTTCTTTTATATGACATTATAGAAATTACATTATTGTGATTGTGAAAATGATGTGAAAGTTTTGTTCCTGCCAAATCTCAGGAACACCCGACTCCTCGTGAGTTTTGGTAAATCTGACCTGAGACGGTCATACAAACAAAATAATAATACAAAACCAAACTTGCATGAGGTCGTACTAATAGCAGTAGAACAACAAGTATAATTTATGTTTTCTGTTCTGTGGGTGAAAAGAAAAGAAAGGGGGAGGTTGTAGGTCACCTCTGCCCGGGCGACAGAAGAATTTGAAGTCTTTGAATCATATCTTTGTTGGATGAGTAACTCTGATGGATGTGAAGCCACGCTGATCAATTCATAAGCCTGACAAGACTGACAGTGACCAGAGAAAAGAGCAGCAACACAGTCGATACCTCTCCGGGTATTGCCGCGCTCTGATTGACTGCTCTTGCCAATCACATGCATTTATTCCTGTGGCATCATGGCCGCTGCAGCCCCCAGCAAAATGCAAAACAGGGGCGGCTGTGCAGACGCAAGCTACAAAGCAGATCTATTTGTCACCACTTTGAAGGCTTAGGGGCCAAAATGCAGGATCATCTTTTTTCTACCCCCCCCCCCCCCCCCCGTTCTCACTCCTGATAGAGGCTGATCTTTATCAAGCTGCCGCAGCCTTGACTCCTGTCACCGTAACTGGGCTGCGCCCTCCTTCATCACTCAGGCCTGTTGACAGCAGAGTGGCAGCTGGACAACCCATTATGAAATGACCTTGGTGTCGTGTCAGCGGGGCCATTGTGCCGCTGAAACAGTAACACCCCAAAATGAGTAATTCTCCCTCCATAGGTCAGCATCTTTGCAGACAGACAATCTCCCCCTGTAGATAAAGATGGAGGGGGGGGGGGGGGCTGCCTTGAGGAATCGCTAAGGTGATGGAAGGGGGGAAAAGGAGGGCTGTCCATACAAGAGAACCCTGTGTAAACCAACCTGAGCGAGGACAGTGGCGTCAATGTAATTAAAGGCTGATCTGATTAGGGCCGACTGTTAAACTGAGTAATAGATTAACAATGGCACAGTTCCATTTTGCTTTGGTTTCCCATGCAGCACCGTTTAATTCTCTTATACGCAGGTTTTTTTTTATGTATCCTCCCACCAGAGTGGATTTCATTAATGCCTCCAGTGTGTTGAGCCGTAGAGTGGTTACATTGTTCCCTTTCACATGTCAAGTGTTCGGCTTTTATTTTTTACCTCAGTGAGGTGGTTTAGCATTTGAAGAGGTGGTGATGACAGCACTTTTTCTGCATCACACACGGCATAGAGGTGCAAGACGTGACTACCCAGGAACAGTGTTTGACTCACAACTTAAATTTAATGCAAGCACAGATTACATTGTTAAGCTGGGAAACGAAATAATACACTTGTTGAGAAAGCTACACCCTGTTGGTGTCTGTGAGAACATTTTGTGCAACTTTTATCAATCTGTCATTTGACGTCTTTTAACATTTTTCGTATTTCGGTGCTGGTTCAGTGGGTTCGTCAGCGACTCTGTTTGAATCATATTGGTAAAGATCTGTGCTCCCACTGGGAGAATTGGGTGGTCCAGAAAAGCAAAAAGGAATCAGAAGCCGTTATTATCATGTACTCGAGGGAATTTTCTATCATGCCCTCAGGCCGGCGCTCTTAAAACAAATAGCTACTCCTTCTGCTATCAGGCTTAAAGTTGTTGATGTTGTTGATTTGTGCCGTGATCACTGGTATGTTGACGTCTGATTGTGGCTACTAATCTATTTGTTCTTATCTGTTTACATTATGAGTTAGACAGTGTCACAAATTGCCCTCCTGGGATTAGTAAAGTTGCCTGAATCCATCGCCATGGAGAACACTTGTGCCTCTGGTTCTCCACAGCTAAGGGTGGTCTGATCCCACTCGTGGCTGGGAGGCTTTATTAAAGACACAAAAAGTCATGCATTGTCCGTCCCTGCTGAAATGCGCCTTATCGCGGAGGCAAAGCTCGGTTCTGAAGGAAATTCCTCGGTGCCTGCAGCACAAAGCCTGTAACGTAAAGCTTTGTCTGGGAGAGTCTTTGCCCAGTTCAACGAGAGGTAATTGGAGAGCTGCTGCTTTATCAGCCGCGTCGTGTGGATGCGTTACCAAAACCAAAGCAACGTGATAATGTTCTGAATGTAACAATGGAATTTGAAAACCGCCGTCCTTTGGCCAACAGTGTGCAGAAACCCGCTCTGGTGCTGGTGACCTTGTCCAGCAGCTCAGTGAGGTGATGCTGGAATTCTGTCAAGTTTCACTGTCCTGCAGCGATTTGTTCACTGGAGCACATTTTCAAACACGCGGTGTGATGCTGCCCAACATGCTGCAGCACCGGGTTTACGTGTGTGCGCACCAAGGCTATTAGTAAATCTCTGTTAAGAAAATCTGAGGATAAACCACAATAGAAATAAAACTAAATAAAACTAAAAGGGAGGCTGTTCAAAATGCCCAAGTGCAGCCCGGGCTCCTTGTTCCATTTCCCTGTCAGCGGGTGACGTGCCGGCAAGATTTGGTTCAGATTCAGGATACATTTAATTCAAGTTCACCTCACTGCACCTGAAAGAACTGGTCCTGAAAGACAGGCCACTTCGCCAGTGTCACAGTATGAGAGGCATGAATGAACAATCTGATCTCATTGTTCTGACTTTGGAAGTGAAAGAACAAAAGTGTATACGTGTGCCACCGGGAGAAGCGCTGCTGGAAGTTTCTACTGCGGAGACCTCATAGGTAAACGCTGTTTCTTTCCAATGTAGATCTGAGTTATTCACTCTGTCAGATTATTTTCTCTTCCTTTCCCCAAACTTTAAATTCTAAATAAATACATATAAATTACCTGTTGCAAATACCAGTGTTTTATAATGAAATCAATGGTGTTTACCTTCATTTTCCTTTCTATACTTGACAGCATTTGGTATCTTTGTTTGTACATCTGTGGTTTCTTTAGCCTAATACATTCATCCCTTACATTCAGATTTTCTTGTACAAACATTTGGGTCGACTCTAGTCATGCTCTCGTGAAGGAAGAAAATGAAGGTTATGACAACGGCCGACATGATGACTGCCTTCCAAATGATCTGGTTTAATTATATTTGGCAGCTCATAAAACACACCAGTAAGCATTTCCTCCACAGCTGATTAAGCAATTCCACTTTTATTGAGGTCTGAGCGCAAGCGACATTTAAATGCAGCGGGAGAAAACTTCCAGGCAGACCAAATGAGTTTTTTTTTCTTTTTTTTTCGCAGCTGTCCACCACTTCTCTCCCTCTCTGTCTCTCTCTTATGTCAAATTGGCGGTTTAAACTTATGTAATAAATCCATAACAGGAATGCGCACATCTTTTGTATATTAGCGCACATTCGCATAAAAAGAATCAGATGAAATGAATTGACTGTTTTTGTTGAGCTCATCAAACGGGCTGACGATGGCAGTGTAATTCCTCTCTTGTACGTTAAACAGTCTCTCCACTGAAGCTGTGTAGCTTAATACTTAAGTGGATGTACACATTATCTGAGCAATGAGGGATGAACACTGAGGATAAGGATGAGGACGTGTTTTTTTTGTGTGTCTCACTATCAAGGATTCATGCTGCGTCAGACAGAGCGAGCGGATCTCAGGGCCGGGATGAGACGAGAGCAGCCCCCGCACACAGAAAATCATCCCGAGACACACCGCCGACGTAATTAGCACATGAATTATTTCTGTGCAATGACACGCCTCAGCACCTCTTGACTTTGCTCTTGTCTGAGCAACGCCTCCGTGTATATGGCCCGAATTAGACATCTGCCAAATGTCAGTCCTTTACAGTCAGACGCCGCTTTCCACCGCGTGCTCTGGTAATCAGAAGTGGACGGTAACCTCGGCCGCTCTCTCGCAGCGTGCTCTTTAGATCTACGCCGGCAACCTTGACAAGGTTACATCCAAATTGAGCAGCTTGTTAAGATGCGTACGCTGGTGATTTATTGCTGTTAGCACATTTGGAATCGCGGCCCCATTCGCGCAGAGAGCGGCTCCCGGATGTTGCCATGCACCTGTTCACGCAGTTCATTGCCTTTGATTGTCAATAAAATAATCATCTTGTGTAATATATTAATGCTGATAGGTTGATTATATTTCCTATAGTAGAGAGAGAGAGAGAGACAAATTTTATACACTCCAGCTCTTGAAATATAAATCATAAATATACATGCATATTTAAGTGAGGTAGTAACTATATATTAGAATCAAAATGCTTGTCTTTTTGATGAGGGTATTGATCCTCCCCATCTCCCTGAGGCTTACATTATTATCTTCTGGATTTACTCTGCAGAAATGGATTGGGCTTCTGCAGATTAGTATTCAGCACATTCCTCTCCCTCTACACTGTAATGCTGTTTTGATTTTGTAATGGTCCGGGAGCAGATGAGAGCTTTGCAGCTGGAAGTGTGCGGTTTGCTTTGTGTGTTCATACGGTGTTTGTCTGCCGGGGGGCACAGGGTATTCACATGCATATTTGACTGTCTCTTAAGTGTGTGTGTGTGTGTGTGTGTGTGTGTGTGTATGTGTGTGTGTGTGTGTGTGTGTGTTGAGATGCCGGGACTCCCTCTAAACTTAAAACACCCGAGAGGCTTGGATACTTTTACCCCTTCCCTCGCTCTGCGCTCGGGATAAAAGAGGTTTCTGTGTATCGCCGGGAGATTGACTACCTTGTCTCTTGTCAGCTCCATTAAGTTCTCAAGACGCTGCTTTTGGGGGGAGTTATTTGTTAAAGCCACTCCACAGAAATGTTCCTGTTGGTGAGAGAGAGTGCACCAAAAGATCTGGTTTAATGGCCCAGCTGCCAACTATAAATGTCGGCCCCGTTTTTATCTCAGACATATATTTGATCTCAAGTATCTCCTGCAGTTTTAAACAAGAAGCCTCCTCCACTTTCCCTGCAAAGTCTCTGCTGATCAGCAGAGGAGCTAGAGCCGGGACTCTGGCACGCATCACCATTTACTCTATTTCAGTGCAAAAGAAAAAAGATATAAAAAAACATGTGATGGAGGATTTTGAGATTTGCGGGGACACAGGTTGTTCTGCATAATGGTGTTTTCTGTGCCATCGGATTTCTTAAAAGCCTCGAGGAGGGGGGAAATGAGATGCTGTTGCCGAGTGGCCAGTTTGAATTAAATGAAATCTTTTCTCTGACATGCAGACAAATGTGGCGAGTGAGTCCGCACATATTACCCTGCTTTGTAAGCTGTCAGATCTTCTACTTAGAAGGAAATTGCAGTTTGTTACGCGGACATTGCAGGAGCCCGTTTTGTTATTGGAATTTCATCCAGCTCTTGTGTGTCAGAGTGTAGAAATAGTCGTGTGGTTCTCCTGCATCGGTCCCATTGTCTATTGTGTGTTTGTCTTCTGGGCATGCACTTATACAGGTGTCTCGTTTTCCATGCATCAACAACACTGTGATGCCATTTACAGCTCTGCATGAGATGATTCATGTCCTCGTGGGAGCTGAACCCAGAGGAGGGTGGCCTGCATGTGCACCTGATTGAGACATTGCCAATTAGAGTGATTACACGTGGACTGTGTGTGGTCTCACTGACGCACACTCGAGTAAGTGCTTGACTCTATTATCGCTAAATGACATCCGATTTTATGAGCTGCTTCCCACCAATTTCAACAACCACACACCCTCAGATTTCAACTTTTTCATCCCTGGACATTATGGTTCACGTCAGCTCGGAGCCATATTCCCTTGCAGACGCTGTGTGCATCAGAGTAGCATGCTTTAATGGAGGGGGATGCTGATAAAGATAGAGGCTATAAATAACAGGATGGAGCTTTGACCTTCATTCCAGCTTCGGCAGCAGCAGCAGTCGCTGTTAACACAGCTCTGTTGTCCGTGATGAACAGTCGAGCAAGCCAATAGTTAGCGTTCATTTGGCTCAGCTCCACTCCGCCGAGCAATTTATTCATCTTTATAGATATAAATTGATGCATTTGCATAATACAAAGAAAGAGAGAATAGAGGAGGAGGTGCATGATATAGTGGGAAATGAGTCCTATATTTTATAATGCTATTATACCACGATAACCTGGTGTGAGCTTTTCTCTTAGGTTATACGTTTATTGTGCTTTGTATTATTGTGACATATGCACCGATATGCATATCACTGTAATGAAACGCATGTGACAGTCATGAAACACCATTATCCTCATTACATCCATCACCTTTGTCGTGTTTGCATGTTGCTGTCTTACATGTTGATAGTGAGCCAACAAGATGGACCGGTGGACAATGAGGAAATGGTCTAACGAGGCAGCTTTCACCCTTTGTTTCTGCTTCAGAACGGGTTTTCGTAGAGAAACCTTCTACCTGCAGTCCCCGTCGCCAGCTGTTACACAGGGTGCTGTCTGTGTTGCTGCTGGCAGCGACTGTGTGGAAATAATTTGATGCGCCGATTGCTCTGCGTGACTGTGTAAAAAAGCCGCGCAATACGTAGCTAATTTACCGGACCAAACGGCCTGTGGTGCACGCTGACAGCGGTGACACCATTACACATACACACAATGTCAGTGGTTTCAGGGTTAAATGCAGTTTGATTGGCAAAGTTCTGGAGAGAAGCGGAATGTGGAGAAAACGTATACACCCAGTAACAAACAAATAAATAGAATGCATGATGCAGCATAATAGTAATCCAGTGAGAATATAGGTTGGTGCGAAGGTTTAAAATACAACTAATAATACAACTAATAATAATAATATTTGCGAATATAGCACCTTTCAAAACACATTTACAAAGTGCTTTACAAGTTAAGAATGAATACTTTAGGGCAAACAATAAAAAAACAACTAAAATCAACACACAACATTTTAGCCCAAATATAAGAAAAAAGAATAAACGAATTAAAGTAAAACATTATACAAAGATTGAGACATTAAGTAAGATCAGAGCTGGATAAATATTTAAAAAAGATAAATAGAAATAAATAAGTTGAAGGTGAATTCAGACACCAGCGGAGAAGTGAGAAAGCACACCTATACAGATATTATGGTCTTGGTTTATTCACGTGAACAATTTCTTGGTGATTCCATCATTTTATCCCAACCTCCATCTCTAAACGTGATAATACATAATTATAATCTACTTTTACACGAGCAGTATTGATGAAAAGTGAAATTTGACCTGCTCTCAGTGCAGATATTTTACCTCCTGGCCACTAGGGGGCGTCTTTTCTCAGGTTCGCCTCCGTGCTTTATTAGCAGAGAACAAGCAGCAGTTCAGAAGCTGTGGTTTGGAGCACGTCGCCTCCACCGCTGCGGAGAAATGTGTTTTCATAAGTTCATCACTAACCTCACATCTGCGCATGCGCCATCTGTAAGTATGTTGACATGTTTGTTTGTTTGTTTGTTTGTTTGTTTGTTGTGTTGGGAGAGAGTCAGTGGTTTATTTGTGTCACAGGCCTGTGGCTGCATTTCTGTCTGGCTCTGACCTTTGACGTCACACGGAGGGAAACTAAAGGGAAGCAGAATGAACAGAGCTTCTAGAAATCCAATAGAAAGTTAAATTAAATTATTTTGATACATTTATTAAATGTTGAAACCTTTTCTGACTTTTATTTTCTCAAATAGAATGATCCATGAGATTGTAAATTCAATCTACATTCAGTTGTTGATCTGTCAGTGAGACAAAATCTGATTAATGTTATTATTTGGGCCCCGGCAACTTTATGCTGGATATTTTAAATTATAAACAATAAATCAATGAATCAGAAATAATCGGTTAACAGAGAGATTTACAGATATTGAACATGGTCATTAGTTATATCCCAAGAAAATACAAGGCTATCATCCGTCTCCTTGGTGAAAGGTAAAAATAAGATAAACCAAACTGATGCATTGGCTTAATTAGGGCTGGATGAAGTAGCCAAACATACTATCAAGATAAGAAATTTCATATTAGTCGATGTTGATAATTATGATAAATGTCACATTATTTCTGTGAAGTTTAATGAAACATTTAATGAATCTGATCAACTAATTGGACTTCCTTTATTTTGCTATTCATAAAAAAGTTATTCCAATAAATATTGAGATTGTTTGATTGCCCAGGCCCAGACATAATCAAATTTACTTTTATAGAATATCATAAAAAAAAACAGTTAAAACTACATAACCAAGGAAAACTTAAACCCCTCAGCACTCCGTGTAGTTTGTGTTTGTCTGAACACTTTGCAGAATATGCTCTACTAAGGGTCTAATTGACGCCTGAATGGCAAAGCCAATTATGAGTCCATTTGCCACGGATGGTGCGTCTCTGCAGACTGACACCGTGGAAAGGAGCTCTGAGCACAGCAAGGCACCCTTCACACTGTGGATCTAAATGACACTGTACGTGGAGCACAGTGTGGTTTCTGACAGAACTTCAGGCTCACACACACTCACACACTCACTCACACACACTCACGCCTTGTCCTTCACTTTAATGCCTGCATACGTTTAGATGAGCTAATTGAGGCTTCCTCTCTCTCTCACACAACCGTAGTTCTGTCAACACAGTCGGCAACAAGAAGCTTCTCCCGCGTTTAACTGTTATCGCCGATGTATAAAAAGTACCAACATGCACTGATGTGAAAAAAACACCGCGGCCGACTGGGGGATGCCCACCTTGCGAGCGGAGAGCAGTTCCGAGACATGTTATTAAGTCTTTCGAATGGCGTGATAATCATGTAATAAAATATGTTCTGGAAGAATACGGCACTTCAGAAAACTCTTTGCTCTGTCACAACCTAAGAGGCTTAGGTCGGCTGCACGACGCTAACGTCCTATCATTTTAATGGGCTGCCAGACGCTAACTTCTGTATCATTTTAATAGGCCTCCAGTCAAACGGGGGAACAGGGAGTGAATGGGAAACGGAGTGAAATCCAGTGTCAGTCACTGAGCCCTGCCACAGACGATTAAACAACTTTGCTCCCCGCGTCGTGTCAGCGTCCAATTTTACTTATGGCAGATCTAGTCCCTCAGAATCCACAGGTGGTACTTTCGGAGTGCATGTTACTTTTTCTTTTTTTCTTTTGTTTTTTATCTCCACAACTGTGAACTTCCTCTGAACCTTAGAAAACCGAGCGTGACACAACAAGCTCTTTTTTTAAAAAATTTTTTTTTACCTCAGCTTGTTACTGAGAGCTAAAGAATGGTGTTTCTAGTAGTGAAGGGAGGTTGGAGTCTCTGACAGGGAAACAGGGATGTATAGAGTTTTGTGCTGCAGCAGCTGCCATGAACAAGACAACACCACTGCAGATGAGCGACATACTGTAATTATTGTGCCTCTAGTGATGCCTATAATACCCCCCGCCCCCCCCCCCCTCCCCCCCCCCTCCAACTCCAGCACCTTAATAACAGAGTCCTGCTTGTCTTGGATCACGGAGGACAGTGAAATGTTGTCTTTAATATAGAATTTAAATAGGAATATTAAATTCAATTCAATAATTTTAATGCATAATTAGTCAAACGATTCCTGTCAAAAAGTATATTTTAGGCAAGACAAGTTTATTTGAATTGTGAAGTGCTTAGTGTTAAATATAAAGGGCACCATGACAGATTGTAAAAGAAACATAAAACTTTAAAATTAGTTACATAGACTAGAATTATAAAAAATAACTAAAAAAGAGAGAAAGTAACACTGCAGTGTGAGAAATAAGTATTTATTTAATATGTATGTATACAATCAAATATATGGAGAACACTAGTATAGATGGAGGACATGAGAGCTCTTTCAAAAAGTAAAGCCAAAGCATTTTGATTTGAGGAGTCGTCCATCTTTATATACATTCTACAAATTCACTCAAGCTGCACCAAGTTTGACAAACTCATAGACATCAGTTGCCTCAATGTGCCTGATTTCATTTCCATCAAGATACATAAATTATTCCCTTGGAAAACCATGAAAATGTGGAAAAATCTCACAATGTTGAAGAAAGTGGGAAAACATATCCTGTATCCATCCTGTGAATCAGATCTGCACCAAAGTTTAATGGTTTATTTCTTGACCCAAACCACATCCCTGTACCAAGTTTCGTGGAAATCCGTTCAGTTGCTTCAGTTTAATCTTGCTCACAGACAAACATGCGGCGGAAACACGACCTCTTGGTTTGAGGTAACAAAGGTGCATCTCTGTCATTCTCTGTCCTTTATCCTTTTTCTTGGCGTCTGTGACAGATTTATTACTTACAGAAAAAATCACCGATTACAATAATGGCAATTAAAATCAAAGCTTTTCCCCCGTCGTTCATTTAATAGGTAATCTTCCTCCAGCTCCTGCCAAGTCTGCTTCAGACTGTTGTGTCATGATTTGGTGTTGACAGGCCGTGCGCTCCCCTGGGTGCGGGCTAATTTAAAAAAAGCAGCCATAGAGTAGCAGATGCCAGATTAATGTCAAAGGGAAAGTGACTGATGAGGAGCCTCCCAGTCGCTCGGTCACATGCTGGCACTGTTGCACATATGACAAGCTCCTGCTTGTAGCCCCTCAGTGCCTCGTAATAAATGAGCGAGGCGGTTCTACGTACTCAGCTTCTATTAACCGAGGGTTAAATTATACTGCGGAGACATTTATGCTGCCTCTTCTGCTTTTGCAGTGAGGTATGTGCTTTTTTTTTCTAGTTTCCACATGCAGCACCATACCTCTTTGACTCTGTGACACTAATTTCATTTGAGTGGCGAATAATTGTATTACTTCCATCAATACGGGTAGTTTGTTCTGCACCAGAGCCACAAACGTAATGTGCCCATAGAGAATGGGGGCCCTGAATGGCACGAACAATTACATGCTATTGATTAACCATTATTTGTATCGCAGAGGACTCGCCTAAATTTGAAAACAGATTATGGGAAAATCCGACTGTCGCGGCGCAGTTGTGCTTGTCACAACTCGTAGAAATCCAAGAAAAGAATAAAGCACTTTACGTTTAATATATGTGCTGTTAATGGCAGAGTTTTGCATCTTGTCAAGATCCTGGTGTAAAGTGGATGCGAGTTAAGTCACAGACATTCTGTTTTTGTTGGAAAAAGGGTTTGAATGAGTCAGAACAACAGACTCTGACTCTAAGTTTTTACCCTTGTGTCTATTTCGGGCATATCCCCAGGATTTACACTCTAACTCTGTTCGTGTCTTTTTCTGTCCTCCTGAAAAAAAAAAAAGACCAAAGAAGCCGGTTCTTTTGTGAGTTCTCATTCAGTGCCATGCCTCCCGGGCGTTCAGGTGCGGGTGCTGGTGACGTTGCTGTAGTTTGATTGACTGAGGACCGTAGGACAGCCCAGACTGCGGCGCCCCAAATCCCCACGAGAACACAATGACAAAACAGTTGTCTGCTTCAATATCAAGCAGCTTTATTTTACCTACAGGGAAATGACACATCGGAGTGACGTGTCAGCTGCTAAATATTAACACTGCAGGTTTGTGCGTCTGCTGTGATCCCGTGTTTGAAAGGGATGAACACTCAGGCGTCACACACTGAACGCACAACATTCTGACAACGCTTTCTGCACAAAGTTGTTTAAAGTCAGTATTCAAGCAAAAGTGAAGGGGATAATTGTCCAGAATCATTCAACTTTGCTTACTTATAAAGAAAGTTGGATGTGTTTGATTTAGAAGTAAAGATCTTACATGCTCCAGCTTTAAAATATGACATTTATATGTTAAGCCCCGCTGTCTGTCTGTAATATTTATGTCTGTTTTCTCGTGGGGGACCCAGTCATCATGTATAATCTGAGTGGGGAAAAAATAAAATAATTCACAGTTTATGTGTCATAAATGGCAGAGAAATACCTTTGAACAGTGATTCACGCAATTCTTACATATTTTATTTTACAACTTCTCACTCTTCAACTTTTTCAACTGATTTCAGATCAGGGAATCTTCAATAATTAGCAATACGTACAGATGTTTTTGTCATTAAAGCAAATACTGAACTTTAAATATGGTTCAACCCATATTTGAATTGCAACACACAAATACATGAACTTTGTTATACGAACACATCTACTGGTTTACGAACACATCTACTGGTTTAATAAGCAGGGCGTCGTCTGCTAATGTGATGGTGATGAGCTGCCCAGTAGCTGATACATAGCATAAAGGTGTCTTGGTATAAACTTGTGATCTTGGTTCACCTCATCGTGTCAAATGCATCTTTATTTGGATCTTGGTTTAAAAGGAGGACAGCAAAGAGACATTTTATTTGTCCACTGTACTTTTTAACAGACATATACAGTAGTTTGCAAAGAAGAATCATTTATTACCCAAATATGAAGAGACGGCTAAAGAAGACACTTCAAAAGCTGAATGTCTTGAGGTTGACAAGTCAGAATTGATTGATCTAGTTATTAGGACAATCCTGTCACTTCTGTTAGGTGGTCGATATCAAAGATACATAACATTTAAGGAGCACATTTTTTTTGTGGTAAATTTAACACATTCTCTTTATGATATACTTGGAAAATGGAGACTGATGCTCAAATCGTTGTGCTTCATGTAGACCCACAGACAGTTTGCTTACATCAGAGTGAACCTGGCTGCCAGCGATTGAGTGAAGGAATTGATGTACACCCTCACGGCCCTAAAACTGCCTCTGGGCCGTGCCCCAAGTGTTGTAAATTCCTAACAACGCCCCTGCTGTTCACACACACAATTCTTTCCCCATTGGTTAGGGGAATTAACTGTGAGGCGCCAGGCGCGGGGATGTGTGGGGAGAGGGAGAGAGACGAGAATGACCCCCCATGTATTAACTCTATTTGTTATGTGGGCAGTGAGCTCCTGCAGCGGGGTTAGGTGGGTTCTTGTGATGAGGGTCGAGGTCTCTCATTTTCACTGATAGAGGGCTCAGACATTGAGGGAAGGACCAGAGCGTGGTGGAATTCAGTCAACTTCAATTACAGCCCCTTGTAGTTTCCCCAAAGGCACACTATAGTACCTTTAAGGGGGAATCAATGAGGTGACAAATTGTTGTGGACAGCAACCCCTTTTATTTGTTACGCTGTTGTGTCCAATGCCTGGATGCGAATCAAACAGCGTGCATGTGTGTATGCGTTTGGCATATATAGATGTGCAAGTGCTTTCCATTTATGATAATTGAATGCTTTGGTCCATTTGTGTTTTGGTGCTTTATTTTCTGCCCGTGGCTTTAATGGCTTGTTATCTGTCAAAACCTATTTTTAAATGCTTCCTAATGACTGCTCACATGTATCGGCTCCTGAGGCTCCGAGACGCTTTGTGTTTTAATATCACAATAACAGTGTTAAGGGTTTTTCTTAAGGTTATTTGTGCTTTGTCAAGTCCCTGTCACATCTGCACTCGTCTGCCGGCTGATGAGGGGTGACTCGCTCGAGTACATCCAGAAACATATGTTGTCGCTGACTTGTTTTTAATGATGGAGGGAGTCCACACGAAGCTGCTTGTCACCAATATGGTTTCTGCTTGAACAGCTCAGGAAATTGGATAAACACCAGTGTTGGACGTATGGCGGAGCTGAGCAATAGAGCTTTAGGTTTAGGAGAGTCACAGGGAAGTGAGGATTTATCAATACACCTTTACACAAAAATTGATTTTGTAGAAGTTTAAAGATTATTTGATTTTGAGAAATGCAAATTGATTACCTTCGCCAAGGAGGTTATGATTTTGTCTGCGTTGGTTTGTTTTTTTCTGGCAGGATTACGCAAACTCTACTTTTACCATTTCTATGAAATTTTACGCAGGGGTGTGGCATGACCCAAAGAGGAAGCCATTACATTTTGTTGTGGATTTGGCATTTTTCAACATGTTCACCATTTCACCAGAGGGATATCTATGTGTCTGCAAGTTGGTGCAGTTTGATTTGATTTAAGGGAACTGTGGACGTATGTGTTCTACTGAGCCTACTACCATTCCTGTTCAAATTGTGACCCACATCTTCATTAAGTCTTAGGACTCACTATTAATGTGTTATACTTGGGAATGCAGCATACGTGTGTGAGTTGAAAGTCTCTACTAAGGTTATACAAATATTTTGTCCTTAATTTCATTTTTACCAAAGGAGGCAGAAGCTTTGCGTTTGTATCATGCATCAATCCAACAAGTAATGAACCTGATCGGCAGCTGACTGCTTTGGTCCATTTTGTCTGTGAAGAGGTGAAACGTATATCAGTCAGTGTTTGTGTAGCTCGTGCTTTGTGTTAGCTGAGAGGCTTTGTATAGTTCGCTTTTGCCCAGTGGTCAGGTTTATACTGTAAGTGTGAGAGTGTACTGACTTTAAATTACCTGGTGAAACTCATGAACATCACATAATTACTCTAGATTACTCTAGACGTGCTGCAGGATCCATTTCTATGTCATATAGGGTAGAGTGCTTTCATATCATATTGTTTTATATATGTGTGCTTTTTAAAAAGTATTATGTGTGAGTGTGGTGTTTGATCAGTCAAGCTAATGTCAAGTTACTATTCTGAAATGGTTGTCATGAGACTTGTGTAACTTGTACAAACAGAATGTGATTTCTCTACGTGCTTGTCTGTTTGGGCAGCTGTGGTCTACGACTGCATTTTGATATAACAGATCATTTTTAGTCCTATTACCTTGATCACACACACAGCATGAGATGAGAGAAACAGTTCATGTCTACAGGAAAAGCAGAGCAGTTATTCAATTGTATGATGAAGCAGTGCAGTGATACTTTATCAGCACGCACAAGGAAAACCTTTGCTTAGTATGATAGGTATGACAGGCCCAAAAATAGCAGTAGTGTGTGTGTGTGTTATTTCTAAGTGTATTAACAGTGAAGTCCTAATGCTTTGCTACAATCTGCCTGTGTTCTCTGGCTAAGGTAGGTGCCAACCTGCTGGTCATTGGAGTCTTAGGACCCAGCTGCACCTCTAAATGAACTTCTATCACATTTCAGCTCGGCACCTTTGTCCAATGTCTGTTTCTATTACTAATCCAGCAATTGTGAGACGTTCTTCATCATTTTCCTCGACAGCTTCCCAACAGGCACCAAAAGGTCCCGCGATTTTAATGCAGCACATTCTTTTTTTCTTTTTATGTCTCCGCAGGAAAAGAAGAGTACGTCGCAACCTTCAAAGGATCGGAGTTCTTCTGCTACGACTTGTCCTTGAACCCGATTCAAAGCAGCAGTGATGAAATCACATTGTCATTCAAAACCCTGCAGAGGAACGGACTGATGCTGCACACGGGCAAATCCGCTGATTACGTCAACCTGGCACTGAAAAATGGGGCTGTCTCTCTCGTCATTAATTTGGGGTCTGGAGCCTTTGAAGCTCTTGTGGAGCCAGTCAATGGGAAATTTAATGACAATGATTGGCATGATGTCAAAGTAACAAGGAATCTACGTCAGGTAACAGTACAGAGGATGATGCAGAGACTCAGTAAATGAATCCAAACAGATGCACTTTAATCATTACCATCATACAATATATTATTTTCTGACCAGACATCGTAATTGGATTGCTAAATTGAATCACGGTAGTTTTTGGTGGAGATAAAACAGAACCACAAGTGAACAGGGACTTCTATTAAGTTACAAGGGGGAAAGGAGAGGAGAGGAGTTGCATTCAGCCTCATTCAGACAATTGACAGCAAAGAGCATGACATTTATTTAGCGTTTTACCTTTTATATATACCTGTGTATTACTATGATGAAGATATCCTTAAACAAGACCTCAGTTTTCACAGCTTTTAGTATTTCTGTGTGGAATTGACTGAACTCAAATGCCAGTGCAGTTAGAATAGCCTTTTTGTTTTTTATTAGTACATTTCTATTATGGATGACATCACTGTTGGGAGCTTATTTCACAAGACAGTTTTCATAAAAGAGCAGTAAATGAATAGGAACAATTCTGATAACCTATTCTTTATAAGACGTCTATTGTGTAGACATTGCACAGTTTAGTCGCTGAGGGTTATGCTTTGTATTCAAAGTTCAATGAGCAAAGGCAAATCACTCCGACTGGATCTACAGGCTCTAATAGGCTCTTCAGCATGGCCTTGACGACCCATCTCTGCATTTATAACTCTTAAGAGACTATGTAGTGACAGCCTGTCTGGGTCAGACAGCAAAGGATTTCTTACGAATTTGACTTCCCTTTCCATTTAGCAGCTTGTGCCTCTTACATTACTCCACATCAGAGGACGGTCCCTTCTAGCCATCCTACTGATTGTGCCATGTGCCTCTGGCAATGCTGCTCATAAGTGGGAGACAGGGTATCAACAGAAATGGTTCATGCCTGATTCTCACCCAGAGCAGCGGAATCAGCTGCGATGAAGGAAACGTGTAAAGCAGAGCCCTTAGCCATGTCCAAATGCATCCATCTGCAAGAACAGTTTGTCCTGACTCGGGGTGAGGCTGCAGAGAGTTAGGGTTTGTTGCATTGCAAGCAGCTTGACTAATACTAATTTGTACCAGGCCAGCATCCACTAAATGGTGTCAGGATGCAGTTGCCTCTCAGCAAATGGCAAACGCTGGGATAGACCAAGAGTGCTAGACTGTTGGACCCATGATTGATCTGAAGACACTAAAGGCCTGCTGCAGCACACATCAAAGCATTCAGCGGCTTTGCAACTCGAACAACGATGCCAATCGATGTCAGCCACTACTCAGTTGTAGGTTGGAATTTCACATCCCTGTTGGCAAAAGGCTGCCACCACTATAACAGGATCCTGATCCCTGCTTCCATTTACAGTAGGTTGATGTGTTTTGACTCATTCTGGTCAGGGAGTCTATTGCAGTAAGTCACTGAGTGTTCTCTGTACTCCAGGACCTACGTAGCCACAGGCCGAGGTACTGGGATGTAATCTTTGGTGCACAAAGCACTGCTACATGTGTCTCATGAACTAGCACTAGCACCTACTGGCAGTTTGAGCAAGCAGTTGGTCCAGATCACTTACCAAAGCCAAAAGGACATGAAGGTTATTATATCATGGAGTTGCTAGGGAAAGACATCTTGAATGGGGATTAGGTTTTTACATGTCTAAGTGTTGAGGAAAGGCAGATGCAAAAATTATTTTATATGAATTACCTCATACAGACTGTGGCCTGCAAAGAGTGGCGTGTCAACTTTGCCCAGCATACATATAGATCCTGTTTAGCCCACGTACAGACTATTTTCAGTCAGCACAACAGTGTCAGACTAATGCTAGACCAGACTTTGAAAAACAGCAATCTCTAGATTTGTTCCTGCTCATTTGGTGGGAAATGTTTGTCTCCACCTCACTACCAGAGCTGCTTCTTTTGCATAATTAGCAGATTGATTATTGGAAAACCCAAGGATCTGGGCAGCTTGGAACATTCACTGCATTCAAATTGTGAAAGACAACCAAGCATATTGAGTGCATGCTCTGTGGGGGAATCCGAATTACCATCCTCCTCATTTTGTGTCAGGGTCTTCTTTGCTTTGTCTCATTGCAGTCAAGTGATCCTAAAGTTCATCAATAAGACCAAACGGAGGTACAGTATTGTATGGACGACGGAAAGTCTGACACGCTGGATTGGTCTGAAGACTAAAACCAACTATAAAACGATGCAAAGATATTATAATACCAATAAATACCAATAAAAGAAACAAAGCTTAAAAATGGTCTCGAACTTAGGACTGTCAAAGAGGGTCGACTGATGTGCTTTAGGCATTCCTTCTTATGAACCATTTGGTGTCTGTCAATCATAACCTTTTTGTGAGGACTTGGGTAAGGGAGCTTCTGCTTCTCAGTGGTCTGGTAACATACAGAACAAGGTGCACAACCACCGGGAGGAACTTAGGGAGCTACTGGTCGAGCTCTGGTACCTCTTGTGGAGCACTCCTGTTATTTCCTTGGTCTGCCTTTTTTCTTGTTAAACTTATTTTGCCCTTTTTTCCTCTATGTTACTAACATGCTTTGGAAACAAACTAACATCATTCATGGAATGTGCCATTCTACTAACCAGTATGGTTTTTTGCCGTTTAACAATGTACTAACAGTATTGACCATCATATATTATTTGAGTAACAATCGTTATTCTGTTCACAGTTTTTAATTTCCTTTCTCCCCCCTTTTCCACAAAGCACTCAGGCATTGGACACGCTATGGTAAACAAACTACATTGTTCGGTAGATATCATTCTAATTGTTTCTTAGTTTGGGTTTGCCGTGTGTTTCTTTTCTTTCTTTTTTTTACTGTAGACGTCATTTACAAAAAAAGGGAAATTGCGGTTGGTACTCTCTTCTGCTTACTTTTCGAATCCTTTTTAATTTCTCGGTTCATTCATTTGTTTCGCCCTCTTTATTTCACTTGTTTCCTGTCCAATTCTGTTTTGATCCACCTTTTTAGGAGCATCATTTCGAGCCTTTTGCATCAAGCTGTGGTTAATAATGAGGACCCTCTCCTGTCTGGCTGGCCTGATGCTCTTTGGCTCAGCCAGTTGTATCCCCATTCACTTTGCATGGCATGCACTTTGACTACGTGTTGCGAATGCCACGCTGCCTATTTGTCGAAAAACAACGTGACAGTCGAGCTGTGTGTGTCTTTGGTGCCTCTCCGGTGTTTTTTTTACTTCTCTTTGTGGTTTTGCAGTGTCCAAGAGTATTTGCATGCATCTGACACTGTGTCAAACTTCTGACGGTGTCTCCCAATCAAGCATTTGGGAACATTTTCTTTTTGTACGCCTGTGAACAAAAAGAAAAGACAAATGCATGCATGCTTTTTTGTTTCTCTACTACCCTCAGTCATTGTCGCGACCTGTACTGAAAGGTGACTGTACTTTTCATGGCATGTGCTCCCTCTCTAACCCAGTGGCACGTTCTGATTTCATTTGTAGAACTGCTGGAAGTACTAATATGGAATTAACAGTTAAAACTAACCTAGGTAACATTCTACTAACACCATTTTTGTGTCTGCTAAAGTACTTTTAAGTTGCTGTAGGGGCAATACTAACACTGTAGTATGGGCAGTTTACTAACTCTAACAATACTTTTTTTTGAAGGCTTGCAGTCTTCCTACTAATCAAACTGGACAAAATAATATTTGAAAACAAGAAAAAAGAGAATGAAAAAGAAAAAAAAAAGACAGACATGAAAATGGGTTTCAGAAAAATGATAGGGAAGACTATCATAGACGACAAGAAGAAAAAAGGCAATGGTGTTGCGGTGTATAGGCTGTCTTGAGTATAGCACGTCTTTTCCCTGTGCTTTGTTGTCTAGGTAACAATATCCGTGGATGGGATTCTGACCACCACAGGATATACACAAGAAGACTACACCATGCTAGGCTCTGACGACTTTTTCTATGTTGGAGGGAGTCCTAGCACAGCTGACCTGCCCGGATCTCCGGTCAGCAACAACTTCATGGGCTGCCTCAAGGAGGTAAACACTGCTTCTGTGTGCACTCTGAGGCTGGTGGGTGTGCAGGATATGACTGGCTTCACCTTAGGACACCCAAACAGGCACATCCACCCACGCACTGACCCTGTCTCATCCTTTACACTTTGCTTTAGTTGGTTTCACCTCCTTTCCCTCGTGCACTCTCACAGAAACTTTATTTTGCCTCTACCACCCCCTCAGTGCAATGATAATATTATACACACGCACATGCACATGGAGGCACACGCCGTGCCACGCTGCCACACATGCAGAGCTCAGTCTTGCAGTGAACTTGACCACAGGCTTCATACAGATCTGTCAGGTGCATTTCTTAAGCCCAATTCATCCATCTGCGTCGAAGCTATGCCGCAGCCTACGAGTGACCTGTACCCTATGTAGAGCCTTACGCCGCACCCTGACGTGCTCCTCCCCAGAAAGTAACGACACGTTGGGGCGACGCAGACCGCAAGAGCTGTGATTGGTCCGCTTGGTAGCGTCTCGTTTCGGGCAGACTCACCGCCATTTTTTATTTGAGTTGAAGGGACGAACACGAACAGCGTCTTTCTTTTCTTTTCTTTTCTTTGCTGCTGTTCTTTAAGAAAAAGTAATTGCTCTTCAACATCTATCAGCTCCAACTCCAACAATCCGATTTGTTTCCGATTAGTAATACTTGCCATTGTTCTGAGGTAAACAGAGACGCCGGAGAATTTGTAAATAAGCGGACGAGCCACCATAGAACCTCCACCGCTACTAGCGTTTCAGCTGTGTAATTGCAGCACGACCCACACACACCTACGCACAACTATGAATGCTCGGCCCCGTGCGAAGGTAACGTGTGTACCTACGATGTAGCTTTGACGCAGATGCATGAATTGGGCTTAGGTGGAGCACAGGTCCTGAGATCAGCCAGTTGGAGCTGACACACTTAACTCCTCACTATTCTTCCAGTGGGGGATTTGACTACTTATTTGACTACCATTGTGTTTAATCATTGTCAGTAGTCGTATGTAACCTTAAAGTGCTCAAAATATGCAAGTAGGGTTACCTGGGTTTAAACTCACTGTTTTGACGTAAAATCTATACTGTCTGAGCACAGCTCATTTTGTATCTTGGGGGTTTCATGATGTAATGACTTACAGTCTGTCATTTGTCGCTTAGATCTGCATTCATGTGTTGTAGTACTCGAGGTGCATACCCGTCCATTATCTATACCGCTAATCCTTGTAGGGTTGCTGGAGCCAATCCCTGCTGCGAGAGGCGGGGTACACCCTGGACAGTTAGCCAGTTTATCACAGGGACAACATAAAGACAAAACAACCATTCACGCTCTACATTCACACCTCTGGTCAGTTTAGAGTTTCCAGTTAACTTAACCCCAATTTGCATGTCTTTGGACTGTGGGAGGAAGCTGGAGTAAATGCAGAAAACCCGTGCAGACATGGGGAGAACATGCAAACTCCACACAGAAAGACTCTGGCTGTCTATATTTCATCTCTAGAGATGAGACAAGAGGAGGGAAGAAAGAGATATTTTGTCCAACAGTGGGTTCTCAAGTTATTCCTTTCACCTGAAGCTTTTAATGTTGGTTACGTGGATTCTGACCTAAATCCTTTACCTAAGCACACAAATATATCTGTATAAATCTCTGTACTGCACAAATGAGCCATTGCTCTTTATTCTTTATTTCAAACGCTATTTCCCCTTTTCCTAATGTCTCCCTTATTCTTTTTCTTTTGTTGCTCCTCTTGCTCATTTGGTGTCCTACATTTTGTCTCTCACCTCAAGCGCAGCCTCATCCTCAGTGAACCTCTGCGAGATGTCTTAGACAGCTCTGCTTAATGAGCAGGCAGGGTGTGGACCACATGTCCACATGCCATGTACTGCTCATTAGAGGTCTGCTTGTTAAGGAGACTTGTCTTAGTTAACTACGTGTCTCTGCGATGCTGCGGGAATGGGACTGGGGCACCCCAGGCACGGAGATCCACCCCACTGAGCTGCCTTTGCTGCTGCACATCAGCCTAACCACAGCGGCTGCTATCGCTATCCTCAGATCAATTGCTCAAAAAACTTTTAAATATGGTGCAGTGCTGTGATAGTTCCCAGGAGACGCGAGACAGACTTAGTTTCCCCTCTTTTATTCGCTCATGGGATCATTTAATATCCCTTATTTAGTTTTACAGGACGAGTGCAGATGTCAATACCAGTTTTTCTAAGAGAAAGCTCACAGACTGTAAAATCCATAGCGGCTCTATCACCTACTTGGCTTTTAATTTATTTCTGACGTTTTTAGTGCGTGGACAAACTCACCGCATCACGTCATCCGGCCTGTTGACGTCATCCGGCCTGTTGAATTAAACACATGCCCTGTCTCGGGTCAGCTCCTGTGTATGGCGTGATAACATATCAGCGGCGGTTTCTTAGCAGCGTGCGCCGCGGGACCCCTGATTGATGGCGTGGTCCCGAGTGGCTTGTTGCAGTGTTTGTGTGCAGATTCCAGATTCTGGGCTGCCACGCCCGCCCGTTGGTTCTTCTGATGGCAAAACAAACGCTGGTGCAGTAATAGCTCAGCTGTCACAGCCCGAGCCTGATGACAAATTAGTGCAGCATTACTAGTGCAGCACCAGTCGTAGCTCACACCAAAGCCCCTTTGACTCGGGAAGGTGCCCTTTGTCTTGACTATAAAAACTTGATTTGGGTTTATTGGCTGTATCTTTCGCACCTCTTAGTTGACAGGTCGAAAAGTCCAGCGGGTAGAGATATCCCCACGTCTGTCACTTTTACATTCTTTACGCCACCGTCAGGAGATTATGGTCAAATCCTCTTTATTACACTTCAATTTCCACTCTATTCTGCTCAGTGTCAGACTCGAGAACGAACTGTACTTTACATTTTTACGTGATGGGAGATAATGATGTGAGAATAAAAGCTCGCAATTATCCGCTTCCTGTTGTCCTTGCAGTTGAATGCAGTCCTGATACAGTCAGTCACAAGCGACTACAAGCATTTATAAGCCTGAGCCTCGCCTAATTCTGATGCTCCGCTGTGAGCTCCATCTACCAGAGCGGCCGCCACAGTAGATCTGACTCAGTGATAAACAAAATGCTCCATGCAAATGCAATCCCATCGGAGGTGTCCCGTTTTTTCAGGTGAGCGAGTAGCATGACAGCAAATAGAGAACGTGGCCACTGTTTTCCGCAGCTGTAACTCCTGTGATGTGGCCCGTTGAAAGAGATATAGATTCACCATTACATCTCTTTTGTTATGTAAATACATATACAGGCTTTAACTGTAATGGGGCTATCCGTCACTTCATAGTCTTGCCTAGCAATTAGTGGTGTTGGAGCGCTGTGGAGGAGAGCTGAACGGCTCTGGAGGGTTGTTGTTAAATATTAGTTGCTCCTTTATCCCTCTGCCTGGTGCTCTATTGGCAGCTTTGACTCAGGTGTTCATAATATTTGCTTTGCAACTTCATCATACAATTTTTTCTTAAAATACTTGTGCGTCTCAGTGGTGAGATCATCTTAAATATCGTGACCGCGCTGACGTTTGAATGAAAACAAATTCTTGACATCCACCAAAATGTTAATTTGTCTCGCATGTGGAAATTAGAGGTAACTAGACAGAGGGATCCTCCAGCTGCAGTCACACCAGATACTTCTTCACGACAGAGATTGGATGATGATGAGGTTAAGGCCGCCTCTAATTTCTGTAAGATTGCTGCCGATACAGTATCACTTCCTCCTAAACACACACACACACACAAACAGCACACACACATTGTGGCTACTACGTCTGCGGCTTCATCAGTATTTTGAAGATTCACTTCAGCAGCAGTGTTTAGAGCAGAATTTAATATGTATCGTATAGTGTCTTTATTTAACAATGAAATAGGAGATTTTAATGGGCAGTATGGTGGTTTAGTCATTAGCACTGTCACCTGTTGTACTCTGGCTTCCTGCCACAGTCCAAAGACATGCAGAGGTTAATTGGAGACTCTGAATTGACTGTAGGTGTGAATGTGAACATGAATGCTGGTGTGTTTCTGTATGTTACTAACCTGTCCAGGTTGTACCCCGCTCCAGACCCCATCCCCCACGGCCCTCAAAGGTTATGGGGTACATCTGAAAAGATTCTCAGTCACAGAGGTCATTATGTCTTTAGGGAGTACATAGGCAACTGGCAACATAAGCAGGTCCAGTTGGCTATATACGTACACAGGCATAACTCCTGAAGATAAGGGATGGATGGATGGATGGATGGAAGGATGTCTTAAACACAAATGGATTTAACTAGGATGCTAAACAAAAAATACTCAGGGTCAGTTAATGCCGGTGCTGAACCATATGACAATGATCCTAATCTGTAATTGATAGTTTAACACATGACATTATGACACATTTATTCTGTAATGGGCTCTTCATGCTCCTCAGCTCTGCAGCACTTGGCATCTGAAAGGTCACGGCACTGATGCACTTCATTTAGCTAAGAACCACGTCTGGTTTACACTCCCTGAGAATATGAACTGCCACTGATATGACTGTCTCTGCAAAAAAACTAATGTGCTGACTTTCAATTTTCTGACTTTTTCTAAATATAGAACAATACACTGTATGTGTATGCTCATGCATTGGTTTTTAATTTGTTTTAGGGTTAAGGTAACTAACCCTAACCCTCATCTGCCAACTTTTCTCCTAATAACAGGGTCCAACAGGGGCCTTGATCAGCGTTTTTCCTCCGCACCTGCAAACAAGACAGCAGTGTCGATTCATCATTTCAATAGACACTCCCCGATGGAATCATTTCTTCCAGCCCTAATCACTATTGTCGTTTAAATTCAGACGTCTCTTCCTTCAGCAGACAGTCGAGCTGAATGTCAAAAAGCCATGTCTCAACCGTTTACACTTCACCCAGCCAGTACAGTGCGCGTGTGTTGTGAAGGCTTCAAATAGGGGGAAAGAAAAACAGGATGATGCGAGTGACATTTGGTGAACACTGGAAAGGTGCAGGTCTAAAAAAGAAAACTCTTCAGGCCAAAGAGAAGGCAAAGGCTGCACTGCTGTGCTCGTAGAATACTTTTCCGTAGGCAAAACAAATATTTCATTGTATTTATTTGTTTCTCACAATAGTGACAATCTGTAGCAGGTGGTCAAACCAGACACCAATTTAGAACTAATAAATTATAAATGATAATTCATTTAAAATATTTATAAACTGTTTAAAAATATAACTGAACTGTATTTAGGTAAAATATAAATGACATTTAGTGTCAGGCAAACATCTGAAGCCTCTCTGCAAACAACAACTTCTGATTTTCATAAGCAGCTCATTCATTTTTTTAAAGCAATCATACATAACAACTAGACATGCAGGGAAGTATAACAAGGTCCAAGCAGCTTGGCACAATTCACTGACCCAGTGCAATTACATAGCCATAAGCTTTGAGCAATAGGTGCTTTTACATTTGCAGCTTGGCTGTGAAAACCTCTGACAGTGCACGCTGCCAAGATCTGGTTTAGTCAGGGACAGTTTTACTCTGTCTGGACCAAAAGGTTTTAATCATATTCCTGAGCGAAGAAGTTTGAATACTGAATCTGAATAAGAGGTGTTTTCGATAGTTTCACGTTTAAATTCTGCAAACAATTACAAGATGGTAGTCTTTGACATTGTGGGTGAGATACTGTATGTATGACTGTGGAATTGATTTTCTCTTTCTACTCAAATTCAGGTTGTGTACAAAAACAATGACGTGAGACTGGAGCTGTCCAGGCTGGCCAGGCAGGGTGACCCCAAGATGAAGGTCCACGGTACCGTGGCCTTTAAGTGTGAGAACGTGGCCACTCTGGACCCCATCACCTTCGAGACGCCAGAGTCTTATGTCATCCTCAACAAGTGGAACGCCAAGAAGACGGGCTCCATCTCCTTTGACTTCCGCACCACAGAGCCCAACGGCCTTCTCCTCTTCAGCCATGGCAAGCCCAAGCAGCAGGGGAAGGATTCCAAGAACCCCCAGACTCTCAAGGTGGACTTCTTTGCCATCGAGATGCTGGACGGCCATCTGTACCTGCTGCTGGACATGGGCTCGGGAACCACAAAGACCAAGGCGGTCAACAAGAAAGTCAATGACGGCGAATGGTACCATGTGGACTTCCAGCGAGATGGCAGATCAGGTAACTTTAAAGTTATCATGTAGAGTCTTGAGATGAAGAAGATGAAACACTAACAAATGTAGAATACGCCTTCAATCTGACTGCATATATGTATGTGTTTTCTTTAGCTGCAGTGCGTTCAGGGCCGCTGTGTTCATGAATATTTGCATTCTGTTGTTGAGAGGATGACTGGTAGTCTGTAGTGTAAATATCTATCATAGAAGACATACATGCTCTACAACATGAAGCAGAATCCTAGAGTAGGAGCTCTGCCGTGCGCCGAGTACATCAATTATTTAAGTGCAACAAAAATACTACTGTGGTGTCACAGTTAACTTTTCTGTGGAAGAAATAGGCTGATGCTACATCACGAGTGAAAAGTAAACATTTCTCCACATTACAGGCTCATTGTAAACATCTAAAGACATTTAAATATGAACGTTTTTGACTGATATGGATATTTGGGAGCTGATACCATTACCGATATTTGGGATTAAAAAAAACATCTGATACTGATATATAGGCAGCTTTAAAAAAAAAAAATGGCATTGATTCTTTAGATGTTATTATCAAACCCTTATAATAAAGAAATGTAATTGAGGTTTTATATTTTACAGTTTAACCATAAAGTTCATGATGAATAATTTCAAATAAAAAGTAAACAAAACCAAACAAATCCAACCAAATCTATGCAAACAAACAAACAGACAAAGGAAGACGAAAACATAAACTTGGTGAATGTATAAAAAAATTAATATAACCTTTTAAAAAACGGAGGTTCATCCACCAATTCCCCTGGATTCAGACCACCAACCCCTACAGAGCGTCACTTTAAAAGGTCCTTGAGGTTCAGTGTGAGTGAATACCAGGCATCTATTCCTGATTCCTTCACTCCATGAACTTGAGCAGTCGACAATTTTTAAAAATACAAAGTGCAGACATGTCAATACCCAAGCACGCAAAGAGAGTTGGGAGGCCTCTAATGTGTTGCAACCACTTTATGTTAAAAAGAAAAATATTATTAAGTGAAAGGCCCAAAGTTGACAAGTCATTCTCATAAAAGTTTTCATATCAGCCTGTATTATCGGCCTGATGGTACTGTAGATTGGTCAGGCTCTATTAGTAACCTCATGACTTCAGATGGTGGTACCTTTGTGCCACATGTCGGGACTCTAGATACACAATTACCACAAAATAAGTCCCTCATCTGCTCTGTCTCCCATCGTGTCCTCTGAGCCCCCGGGTTCCTTCGCTCTGCTCCCTGTTGATTTGCTTATCTAAGCAGCAATTTGTTAGTGTGTGCTTAGAGCCAAGGCCTTACAATGTCATGCTGAAAATTAGATATAGCCCTCGACCATGTTTTTCCACTCCGTCTCAGGAGGTGGAAATTAGATTAACTGTTTCATTACCCCCCCAAAGCAAGACTGGGTGGTGGTCTAAATTGAGCTGTATACACAGTACATAACAACAGAGCCCATTCATGTTGTTTGGTGTTCAAGTCCAGCTGTTTCATAGAGCGTTGACGGTTTCCCTGTCTCCTTTACAACATGTAGCTCTTCATAAAAGTATCAACAAAAGCTGCGGGTGACTTCTCAGAAAACAACAATCTACAATATTTACTTACAGACTAGAAACCTCCCATCATCCATCCCACATACAGTCCTTACTTTAACACTACACACAGTACACACACACACACACACACACACACACACACACACACACACACACACACACACACACACACACACACACACACACAAGCTATCGAACATCTTTTTTTTTTTGTATGTCGACCTCTCTCTCTATACTCGCTCTTTTTCTCCATCTACCCTGCCTAAGTTTCCATGGAAACAGGAGGTGGTCTCTCCCAGGACGGAGACAGTTACTGTGCAGTGCTGTGCTGAGCTCTGCACTAATGACATTTCAGAATAACTTTTCTTCCTTTGCTCAAGTCTCAGTCATCAACACTTACACGCCGGAGTGTAAAGGGGACGTAAAAAAGGTCCCCACAGTGTGATGACTTCTCGTGTCAAAATGACAAGCGCGCCCTGACGCAGTGCACTCACACGGCGCACTGAATAAGAGAGCTATTTTTCACGTTTCTTTGCTCACCTTTTAGATTAAAGCCAATCCCAAACGAAAGCAGTGCTGCTAAATGCAAAAATCCTGCTTCTGAAGGTTTCCATGAGCAGCACAGAGCACCATTGTTTGCAGAGTGTAATGATGTGTGCGCTGCACCTCAAATGGAAGCGGTGGAATTTTCTTTTTTTTGCAGCTCCTTTGTACAGAATAGGCCTCATGTGATTTCCATTCCCACAGGACACATGTAATTTCAACGGTGCACATTTGTGCAAACAGAGGGGTTTGAAAACAATACAAATAATACCTTTTATTAAATGCAGCTTTTTAAATGTATTTTTTTCCCCATAAATTATGGATACACATTGATGTTTGGTTAAAAGCTGAGCCAATGTAGAGCTTTAGAAATAAAGTCTGTCTCATCCACTAACACCTACCCATTATAAAGTAACTTCAATGTAGAGGACTATATATTAAACTCATTAGCAAAAGATAAAAAACCTTTTGGACACTACTCTGCTTGGTCATTGTTGCAGGATCATGAGAAATAACAGCAATGTCGGCCGATGGAAAATCCCACAACAAATTCAAAATGTTTATTTTACACTTAGTATAAACACTTTAAGGTGAAAAAGTCTTACATCATTTTTTGTCCGATCGGAAATAATACGGATGTAGGCTACAAATCCTTCTGTGAAAATGCCGGCAGGTATGAACCTGTCCGTCTTTATCCTGACGATAATTCAGGTATTTCTGATAAAAGTAAGAAGGACTACAAATGCCAGAGGGGAGAAGGCTGTGCTGCCCTCTCGTCTCCCATTTGTTTTTCTGTCGACGCAGCGAGCGCAATGCATGATGGTATATATTAAACGGTTGGTGACTTTCAGTTGTCCGCTACTTTTCAATGATGCATTGTGGGAAACAATCACATTAACAAATGTCACTAAAGATTTGAACAGCACCAGAGAATGGCGGATTCACTGTGATTAGTGAGTGATTTCAAACACTGTGATTCTTAACATATATGAGCTACTGTTATCAATAAGCATGAGGGAATTTGTTCAAGGTGCACGCTCTGTCGTGCAGTAAAGCAGGTTTAAAAGTCCATATGTGGGCATAATGCTGGTCGGACACCCATACACATTTTGGTCACAGTTAGTATTTTATAGAATTCAGGTCATTTTAAAACAGGAAACATAATTCTGTGTTCCCCTGAGAGCGTGAGCCATCAAACATATGGGGAGCTCTGTTCCTCATCTGTTTTTTCAGATGTTTTATTAATACACGCCACCAAGTACATCACTCAAAAGAAAAGTGCTACGCCACAGCCAGGCATAATTACGTGCTGCCGGGTCCTCCATGTGCAGCGCCTCCTGCAGCCGTGACAATGGCAGATAATGATCCCTGCCCTATTTAGTTTTAGACGGATGTTCCTGCAGGAAGCCAGTCTGGAAATGGACTCTCGCTCTCAGACAGCATCTTCAAACCTCAATGCATTAGAGTCGCTAAGAGACACTCTGCTTTTAAGTGAGGGCTACTGCACCGGGAGTGCCGTGGGTCACTCATCAGAGACATTACACGGACATTGCTCTGTTGTAGCCCCCCACTTCCTGCCCGGGGCCCGCGCCACCACTTCAACACACAAGCTTGCACACGAGTACAGTACACAAATGGCCTCCTGCGAGTACACACACACACACACACACACACACACACACACACACACACACACACACACACACACACACACACACACGTAGACGGCACATCCCCCATCTTCACAGCCCACTCACAAGCTCCTCTCTCCCCACAGAGAATCTAATCACATAGAGAGATTTGGCCGTATCGCCCTAACTGGATTGTAGTAATCCCCTGTCTAACATGTTTTGGGGATGTGTGAGTGGGGTTAGGGGACATCATGCCAAGTTGAGCCTGGCTGTTGATGCAGAAAGTGTGAGCGAGATCTGAGCTGTCATTTGGACCCCTGCCTTCAGGTTTGATGATGGAGTACCACTTACGGCTCAGCCCGCGGAGCAAGAGAGAGAGAGAGACAGACAGACAGACAGACAGACAGACAGAGGGAGGGAGGGAGTGCTTTGAAGTTGGCTGGAATTTTGATCTCCGTCATCATTATTCATCCTCATTTATTGCTTGCATCATCACTTTGATCAACCCGCCTTAACTGTCCATCCTGTACTTGCATCTTTAGATATTATTTGCCGCTGTGTTCCCTCATCTGGTTTCTTATCTGTCATCAAACACCCCTCCCTCATCTTCTTTCCAGACATCTTTATCTCTGTGCTTCCATCTTGTTGTGCATCCGTCTCCTCCTCTTTTATGCTCAGTAACATTCGCAGACACATCCCTCTTCCCCTTTTGGCTATGACTAATGTTCTAAACAGCAGTCCTGGACTGTGTGTGTGTGTGTGTGTGTGTGTGTGTGTGTGTGTGTGTGTGTGTGTGTGTGTGTGTGTGTGTGTGTGTGTGTGTGTGTGTGTGTGTGTGTGTGTGTGTGTGTGTGTGTGTGTGTGTGTGTGTGTGTGTGTGTGTGTGTGTTTCCATGTTTCCCACGCCTGGTGATGGCACATGTCCCCATGGGATCGTATAGTGCATCCTGACTTAACATAGCTTGACTGTGTTTACACACTTTCTTACAGGACTTTGACAAGTGAGCAGAGCACTCTAAGCAGATGCCTGAGAGATGCTGACATCCTTCTCTTGTCATGCACTTACATCAATTTAGACATACATGGTTGTAGACTTAACAGCATCCTTGTTTGCTGTTTACAGCTCTTAAAAGACTTAAGTATGCAGTAGAGGCCGAGAGAAGAAGCCTTTAGGTAACGACCCCTGAAGCATTTACTTTGTGAATGTATGATTCACAAATAATTTAGAAAAGAAAGAAAGTCAAGATATAGCTCCCGCCCGTCACACGCTGACAGTGACTGTTTTGCATTTACACATAACGGGAGTGTAGATAATCCCATCCAGATTCTTCCTGACCATAACTCTTCAGCCGGGCACCTGCTCTACTCCGAGAAAGTTTCCCCCGCTAATGAGTTTGATGTAGTGAGCTCGTTAGCTATAACCTGAAGGGAGCTGTTCTGGCTGCGTGACGGGTGGCCCTTGCCAAGTGTGCAAAGCTTGGAAGTCACAGCAGCTGTGGCTGGAGAGGGCAGGGGCAGTGGGTGGCGGCAGGGAAAGTGCCGGAACAGATGCCTGGGGCCAGGACCTCGAGAAAAGAGCTGGAAGACGTTAGTGGGACCAGGTTAATCATTGTGCACCGGGTCCTTAGCTGTCTCTCTCTTGAGCATCCTTCGCAAAATGGCTGGTTCACCTTGGCAATACAAAGGATACATAACCGAGATTATTTTTAGGTTATACACTGATTTCAGTATATTTTCTTCTCGTCAGTTTTTTTCAGCAAACGAACCTTCTTGCGACGTCGAGGCGACGGCCCACCACTCTGCTGTGCTGTCCGTAAAAGATCTGTACATATGTACATCCATGCACGCTAATAGAGGCTGCAATGAAATGTAAAGGTCCCCATTTAATGTCGAATTTGTTTCAGACAAGCTCGGGGCTTGTTTCACAACATTAACACTTTGACTAGAAAAGTAACTTAAAAGTAACTAAAAAGGTTCCTCCACTCCAGATACAAGCAGTTAGGGCTCTACGGCCATTTAGCTTGAGGCAATCAGCTAATAGCTCCTTCATATCGGCCATGGCATACATCTGCCACTCAAAATGCAAATTGTGACTTTATGGCAATTTTTATTTTGAAGTTTCCGTAGCCAACCGTTTCTCTGCCACGCTCCCCGAGCCCAGGGTGTGTGTGTGCACGGCCCATCGGCAGCCCAGTTTATAGATTACTGGACGGAGGATGCGGGCAGTGGACGCAGCCGCCATTAATTAAAGATCCACAGTGGCTCTTGCGCCGAGAGTAACAGATCCATATACAAATGAATCACCCGGCCTGAGTCCCACAGTAAGGCTTTCCTTTTCCACAGCTTTACAGTCCAGTCATGTCCGCTGTTGTTTACCGTGCTCCAGATCGAGAATTAAACCTGAATGAGAGCGATAAATCATGGTGGGGAAACACACAAACTCTCATTGCAGGTTTATGTGTTGGAGGGGCAAGCAGAAGGAGAGACAGGGCGAAAAAAACACCCTGCAGTCCGTTAATCAAGTTCAAAAAGATGGCTACGATGTTTTTTTTTTCCCCCCGCTATTGTTTTGTTTGGTTGGCTGAAATGATAGAGGGGGCAATGATTTTTCTTTTCCCATCCTTTCGTTTTATGACCACTGCTTTATAGATAAAGGAGATTTATGATGGGAAATCCAAGGAAAATGGAGAGGATACTCTTAGGGAGCCCAGATTAGGCTACTAATAGACTAGCTGTCCTGTGATTAATGTGTCTTATCACCAGTCATCAGTTATTCTAAATGAAGAAAATCCTGATCCTGTCCAGATGGATAACACTAATTAGGCTAATTTCTTCATCAGGCCATCTTTAAATAGGTCTTCTCTGCATGTTTATGTCTCTGTTGGTCGGATAGTTTGCTTTGGCATCTACAGTCATCAGTAGGTGTCCATCTTGTGGTAGTTCGGAAAAGCAAAGATAAACTTTTCCCCACTGTGTCTTATTTTCTTAGGCACCATTTCTATCAACACCCTCCGCACTGCCTACACAGCCCCTGGAGAAAGTGAGATCCTGGACTTGGATGACAACCTCTACCTCGGGGGTCTGCCAGAGAACAAAGTGGGGCTGGTGTTCCCAACGGAGGTGTGGACAGCGCTGCTCAACTACGGCTACGTGGGCTGCATCCGGGATCTATTCATCGACGGCCAGAGTAAGGATGTCCGGCGCCTGGCCGAGATCCAGAAGGCTGCCGGGGTGAAACCCTCGTGCTCGAAGGAGCCTCCTAAGCAGTGTTTGAGCAACCCCTGCCAAAACAATGGGCTCTGTAGAGAGGGCTGGAACCGCTACGTGTGTGACTGCTCCGGAACTGGATACCTGGGACGCTCCTGTGAAAGAGGTAGGACTTTTGGTTTACATTTTGGTCCTACCCACGTCTTTGGAAGCATGTCATTTCTGTCTGGTGGGCAGAACCTGGATTTTTGTGTGAGAAATGTTGACAATGCCGCCTAATGACACTTCTTCCTCTCTATGCGGTATCTTCTGAGGTGGGAAAAAGATCACAGGAGCGCAGAAACAATTGACATCAAGGGCAACCAGCAAAATAATGGTTTTAATCATATCCATGATACATTTTTTTAGTATTCTTGGTTTGAAGGGGACCTTGTTTCAAGTTCAGGCTGAGCGGAATCGCCAAACACAGAGGCAGACAGGATGAGTCAGGCTACGTCAAGTGTTGACCGGCTGCTGCTGGACCATGTTGAGTGGCAGCTGACTGATGCACTGCTGAGGTGCTCCTGGTCACGTCCACTATTCACACTAGCCTGTAAATTGGCTGTCTTCTGCTAACCATTTGGCTCATCAAACCACTCGGTCATGACCAGACCTGGTGCAGAATACTTATCCCTCTCTCCTCCCGAGAAGAGAAATAGAAGAGTGTCACTCGGTGAACTCGTATAGCTCCGTGTCTTAGCTGGAATGCACCTGACTCTGTAGTTTATTACAGTTTTTTATTACTGTTTATACTCAAATAAAAAAGAACACCATCTCCTCGCCAGTGTTTCATATTGGTTGTGGTGGAAGTCATTGCTTTGTAACCAATATATATATATATATATATGTGTGTGTTTGTCTATGTAAGAGCCGCATTTGCTTGAAGTTACCCCCCGAGACCCCATCCTGCCTGCTGTATTTTGTTGTTACTGTATCTGTAATGTGGCTGGAAATGAGAAGCAGTCATGAGGGCACATCTTTGCTTACGAAGGCAAAGCTCAGCGTGGAGCCAGTTTTCTGCCTGCTCAGCACTAGCTTGCTGGCCCGGTGACCGGGTGGATTGCCCTTTGACTCCTTTGACTGAAATCTAGGCCGATTAAAACAACACCCAGCTGTGTGGGGGGGGGGGGCCTGATCCTTCCTGCTGTGCTCTTAGGCAATTATTCAAAAATTGGTGCTTCATGCTTATTTACATAATTAGACTGAGTTAATAAATATGTTTAATGTACAGTTCAGTCACCAAAGACATTTGCAGGATTAACATAAAATAACCCAGGACTCTGGAGCAATAAACACCAGTTGTGAAGTCTAATAGGATTTTTATTATTTTAGTTTTAATCGTTTTTTGAGTAATCACATTTATGTCGCCTAATGACATGTTATATTTTTTGGGGTATTTATGATTTAATAAGATGTCAAGCAAAGTGAATATGCAATGTATGTCTTCAGAGTGAATTCATAATGAATTTGAACATTTAACATATGCATAATCAAGGCAAAAGTCAAAGAACGAGCAGGAGCACGTGACACCGTTATCACAGTGCGATGCATCTGCATGGGAACAGGAGCCCCGGACAGGTTTTCAGCGGGGAAACCTTAGTTGGAATGCAACACGTCCCACGCAGTTACATACATGTGTCAGCTCCACTACTGCTCGAGCTTCTCCTCCTGCGCTTGAGTCATTCACCTTATAACATATTAGAGTCTACATATCCTGGGGTGTGTGGAATATGTCTGGCCGATGGAAATCTGCTGAGTCAAATGGAGGCAAAACAACACAAAAGCACGGGGCACCAAAAAGATGTTGCCTCTCTCTTTTCCCTGTTTATAAATGCAGTTTATCCACTTGTGAATGTCTAATGACGTGTGACCGCGCTTCTAAAAAGCAGAGATGTGGTTGATGCTAAGGCAGGAAATTAATATTTGAACTGAAAGACTACACAAACGAGAGGATCTAAATCCATCTCTGATGAATGTGTCAGTTCGGCCTGGTTTGGCGCTGCTCAGATTTTTTCCCACATGTGCATTTTCCATTCTGACTAATGAGTTGACAGGAATTAGGGCACAGCACGCGAGGGAGGTGGGAGTGGGCATGGGACAAAGATGGTTTCACTTCGGGAAGCTAATTACTAATCTGAAGAACTGTCTTGAATTTAAAGAAAAAGAAAAATGACTCCACTATAAAAATAAAAGCAGAAAACCTGTATCGCTGCTTTTGGAACAGCTCTACAGGAAGTGCCGCATGTTGAAGAGGTCTCCGCCGCCGTGACCCCCCCCTCTCCTCCTCCACCTCACACGCTGAGCCTCCTCTGGCATCTTGACTCCTCTGTCCAATTCTCTATTTTTCTTGCTGTCTGTGCTCTGCATACGAGACTGGCAAGAGTGTGAGTGGGAGCAGTGGTACGGAGGATGGGTCCCGGTGTGCTGCCAGCTGTTTTGATGGCTCCAGATTGCCTCTGCGCTGGTAGGATGAAGCCGGCACCAGCAGGCCGAGGAGCTGTCAAAAGAATTACCCCAGCTCTCACTTATCCATGCATGGTGTACCACCCGGTGGCAAAATATAGCTACTGCATATGGCGGAGGAGGACAAGAAGGGGAAGGAGCAGGAGGTGGAGTTTTCAGAAGAGAACCACCGAGCTATTCGCCCTATTTTGAGAGAATTTAATTAAGCAGACAAAGCAGTTTCCCCCCTTGCATCCCAAATGTCTTCCCCTTTATTGTTCCTGCAGTTGCTAATTAGCCCAAATATTAGTCTTGCAGTGTGAGGCTAAGGCAGCCTCCCAGATGGTGTAGTAGGTGCGTCGCAGCACATGCACGTATTCCCTAATGAGATATGACATACTGGCTCTCAGCGCTGACAGCACCTGCATTTCTTCACACGGAGAGTGGCTGCACATACCTGTGTTTAATAAAGGAACATGCTGGAGATCAATATAATAATAATAATGCACAAGTACGCTTACAGTGCCACACACACACACAATTTATGCAAGCAAAGATTGTGCACCAGAGTTTTTTTTCTCCATTCATAAATTCATAGCGTTTCAGTTAAATAGTGCCACAGTTGTAAAATGTCTTGTTCCAAAACACAAACCCTCGACCACAACAACAACAGAATGCATCACCGCATTATGTAAATCGCCATAACTGTAGAAACACTGGTTCTTTGAGGACATGTATTGCTTTTCAGAGCATGAAACCATTCGCCACTGGTCCGCAGCCGAAAGCCAAGAGGTGCAGGGTATTATTGCGTAATTGTGAAATGCCCTTGAAGGGGAACAGGGCTGAGTTTTTGTTGCAGTAAAACACGTTTTTAGCCGTGTCCCTTTGACAGCACACTGTGTGTTAGTCACCATTCACCACACTTGAATATAGTCACACATTAGAGAGAACTGGTTGTCTCACGCCCTTAAGCCATGAACACAGATGCGCAGAACATTGGTTGACAAAATGTGAGTGTGAGAGTAGAAATACTGGAGGATGATTATATGGGGTTATGGGCGCATGTTGAGGAGCAGAGGTTTGACCACGTTTTCAAACCTATAGCAAACAATAATTCAAGACTGTTGAAGCTGTTGAAGCTGTACATGAGAGCTTCCTACAGCTTATGATAATGGGTCTTTTTAAAAAGACCTTGATAGAACAGCATTGGCCAAACACTGAAGATTAACTTGTAAATCATTAAACAAAATGGTAATTCTCCTTTTAATAGTCTCAGTGGGGTGAGGAACCTAATTCGCACGTGCTAAATCTTTACCATCTTGGCTGTCGCTCGCGTTCCCCTCAGCAGTCGCTGAAGTTGCAGATTCCACGGCTCTAAACGGACCAACCGATCCATTTTTCTGTCTCTGCTCTCATATCGTCGCCCGACCGACGCTGTCGTATTGTCACGGAGCAGCAGACGATGAAGATGATGATGATGATGCTGCTCCTCCTCACTCCATGATGCCGTTTCTTTTCTGCGTCTCCAAAATCCACTCGGATGTCAGATCTCTTCTTTTCTCACACATTTAATAGCCAGCGAGTCTTTTTTTCCTCGGCTACTCAAAGGAGGCTGCGGTGAAGAGGACATGGGCGGCTTTGAATTATTTATGATATCTCAGAGCCAAATCGTCCTGTTTATTGTGGATGTTGAACATACATATTCCAAAAGCCTTTGGCTGTTTTTTATCCCGGGAAATGTTGGAATTGGCTCGGGCCTGGTGCCCTGACACTGTGGGACATCACAGTCCTGTGACATGCGGCTGACAGCTCTCTCTTCCTTTGGAGCCTGTTAACCTTGGGGGGAGAATGCAGCCAGAACTCCTGTCTTCACATTCCTACCTCTTGTTAGTGGCACAGCCCACCTCATTCTCCCCCATTGCTCCTTGTGAAAAATCAGAAAACAATGTGATATTTTGCTTTATCAGACAGAGGAGGGACGGTTGGTTAAGTTCGACATATATGCTCCGTCCATCCTTCTGACAGCTTCCTGTTGGGCTGTCACAGAAACTCCAGCTTCAGTCCTCTCAATTTATTTTGATATTAAACACGGGAGTGCCATTAAAAAAATGACTGGGCTTCCAGGATTGGATTTTTGACAGGTGCTCACTTTGCATTAGGTAATGATTCCCTCACTTGTCACCCTCCATATTTTCGTATATCTGTGTGGAACGTTTGTTTTTTTTAACTTCATGGCATTTTGGACAACCTCTCGTATAATCTCAGGAGAGGTGACATCTTGGATGAAATGCAATATTTACTCCAGCTGTGATTAATTTCGTCCATCTATTCAGCCTGAAAAGATTATTCATGAAAATAAATAATCTAGTAAAAAATGTTGGTTATTTATAGGCGGCGCCGTAAAAAGGTCACTTTTCTTCTTACCTTGATTCTCAGCAGGTATTTGTATTTGTAATAGAGGCAGTCACTTGACCAGACCTCGTCGACAGTAAGTAAGACACGATGCAGAGCTGACGCAGAGTCACATTTTTGTCATCAGGTTTTCTTTCTTTTTGTTTTCTCTCCTTTTTACCTTGAGCTTTTTTTTTTTGTGTATAATGGATCCTTTTTCAGAAAGGCATTTTAAAAGGAGCGGGATTCAAGCCCAAGCAGGAATTCTATACAGTGCAGCACTCAGATCTGTCACTCATTGTTTAGCAGTAATGATTTTTCACATCCCATCTTCCCAGCGTAAACATACACCACGAACTGCAGGCGGCGACTGTTTACTTCAATACGGCATGAAGTGTAGATACATACCGAGAATGAGTGAAATGCAGCGGGGGAATTCTCTCGTCGGGTCTTAAGTGCTGGCTAATGTTACAGTGACAAACATTTTTTTTTTGTCAGTATTAGGAGTTTGAACAGTTGCCCCATTTTTCCTCGTGTCTGCTAACAGTTTCCGAACGCGGCTCTTTGCTGTAGCTGCCTGGCAGGGAGCAGTTTAGCAGCGAGGACTCGTTTGTCACACGCCCCTGTCATCTGCAGCGTACCCCAGGAGGGCGTGGAGAAATTGGATTTGGGTGAGGAATGTGACGGAGTCGTCCCAGGGGAAGGATGTGACATTGGCTCTGTGTGACGAGGAAGTGGTGATATGGTGTGCATGTGTGTGTGGACATTGGAACCCTACCACCCCCACCACCGCACTCCCATCCCCCACCCCCCTGTCTCTCCAACTACTCACCCTTCTATCTGTTGCGGCTCTGCAGCTGCAGTAATGGCTTTGTTATTGGGTTTTGGTTTAGTTACACTACCGGAAATGCTGTTACAACCTCCTGCCAGCGTTAAACACTCTCCCCAGCGTTTCTCCAGACGGCTGCCTAATGCTTTGAGTAAATGCAGTCACCCTGAGCAGAAGCTCAATATTCAAGGTCCTCAGACTGTTAAGATTCTGTCACAGTTTTTTCTCCTCAGTCAATACCAATTTGTCCCTTTTGTAGTTTGCCACTGTTATACAGCTGATACAAAAAAAAAATGTGGATGCACAGCTGCCAATTACATTACCTTTTTTTCCCTTTGCAGTAGGATATTTGTCCAGGTGTCATATATTCCATTTTGAGTGTTTATTCTTCTATGTACATGTGCCTACCTCTGTTCTCTGTTTTCACTGATGGAAGCCACCATTTAAACTGTCACAGAGAAGACAGGGCTGAGACTGTGGAGGGATTTCGGGGAGCTGTCAGCTTTAGCATTCAGTCTTATGCAACACAGTTAGACGAGTGACAAGTGTTTGCACCCTGCTCTTTGATGACGTATATGTGAACAATAGGGTAAGCGATTTTCTGTCGGTGGCCCAGAGAATACTAACTAACCCAAGCCTGATGTTTTCCCCGATTACAGGCAAATCACGTACAACGCCCAAACAAAGTGATTGAACCCGACCCAAACCCGAATCCATCCATCCTTTATCTCTATCGCTTGTCCTTGTTGGGTCGCGAGAGGAACTTGGGTCAATCCCGGCTGACATAGGGCGAGAGGCGGGCTGCACCTTGAACAGCTCGCCAGCGAATCAGAGACAACATACAGAGATAAACAACCATTCACACTCACATTCCCTCCTACGGTCAGTCTAGAGACTCCAATCTGCACGTCTGTGGGCTCTGGGAAGAAGCTGGAGTACCTGCAGAAAATGTACATAGACAGAGGGTGAACATGACAACTCTACACAGAAAGAACCAGGGCAAGCTGGGATTTCAAATCCTGGATCCATCTTGCTAACCACTGACTCACCATGCCACTCCCCAAACCTGATTATTATTGTCTGACCCTGGCCTGACCTGTCGGGACCCAGTTGGGCATCCACACTCTTGTGCACATTAGGCATCACTTGCTCTTTTCTGTGTTGTATTTGTTATTTTACAAGTTGTTGGATTCATTAGTTGTCAGCGGTCTTCCTTAACAAAGTAAGGACATGTCTGAGCTCCACCTCCACACTGAGTCCTGTAAAACAGTCATTGTCCCTGTGTCCGTCAGCTCCATGGTTTAATCCTCCCTCATCCTCCGGATGCTGGAGGACAAGTCAGTCTGTAAAGGTTGCGCTGCAGTAGGCGTATCTCTGTGCATTTTTCTAACAGAAACACAATCCGCTCTGTCCCTGTGTGTTTGGTGACCTCTGAATCACAGGTCTGTATTTTGAATACATAATCACTACTTCACATCTTCCCCTCTAATGTATTTCTTTGCTCCAGCACTAAATCACATCCACAAATAAGACATCATTTTGAACTGAGCTGACAGACCCCGGGTCACCGATTTACCGTGAAAACCTCTCTCCATTCTACCCGTCCCTTATCTCGTTCTCTTCTTCCTTATCCTCCCTGCAGAGGCGACGATCCTCAGCTATGACGGCAGCAAGTTTATGAAGGTCCAGCTGCCAGTGGTGATGCACACAGAAGCCGAGGACGTGTCCCTGCGCTTCCGCTCCCAGCGAGCCTACGGCATCCTAATAGCCACCACGTCTCGGGACTCGGCTGACAGCCTGCGTCTCGAGCTGGAGAGCGGGCGCGTCCGCCTGACTGTCAATCTAGGTAACGCCTCGGACACTCACTGGCTGCTGCTGCGGCGGCAGAGTCACGTGTCAGACAGAACAAAATTAAGCTTGATAACGGTTTCAAACACACATAGTCACATACTCTCTCTCTCCCACTCACCCGCACGCTCACAGACCCAGCTATTATCTTCATATCATACACACTTTGAATAGAAGGAGATGGTGTAAAGACTTTCAATGGCAAGAGTCTGCGGATCTGCGCTCACTGCCAGCAGAGCACACAGCCACTGTTGCCCAGTAGGGAATGCTCGCCGCCCAATCCATCAACTAACCCCAGATCAACATCCATACATTGCTCCGAGGGGAGTTTGCCTTACATAGACACACACACACACACACTTACACACTCACAGCCATATTCTTTCCTGGTGTTTTTTTTTATTTTGAACAGATCCGGTTATCGTTCATTGGAGGGAGCTAATAAATCACCTGGAGAAGAAGTTGTGTGTTTTTAATATCAAACCCCCTCTCAGCTTGTGGTTACCCAATATAACGCGGCCCCTTACTTGCACCCACACACTCATTTGTTCACCTCTGCACTTTAATCATCGCAGGGTGGGGAAAGTGCACGATTGCCCAGAAAATCAGCAAATGTGTCCTAAATTAGCACAGGGAAAAAAAGACATGCCGCCGCCCCTTCCCCTCCGCCTTAAGCAAAAAACAGGAAATTGAGGTGAAATGAAATACGTGGCGTGCATGTGTGTGTGCGCGCACTTATTTGCTCGGGACAGGATTCAATGATGCCTGTGAAAAGTTTAGATCTCTCCCAAACAGAGCAGTGCCGCATAAATGATAGTCATCTATTTCTCCTTTCCACTGGCTAAACAGAGATGGGCTCCCTAAGCGGACCCGTTTAGCCATGCATACAAAGCAGACAGCCTGTGTCTGCTGTCAACCACCAGGAAGCGCGTGTCCCGCCTCGATAAGACACTGACAGGGCTCACGAGTCCGATCGTTGCAACTCCACATTTATTTTTGAATTATCTTTGACGCGTTTTTTTAAAGGTTTATTTTTCTTTTAGCCGTCAGATCTCGAAGCCGTCTTTCTTGTCCCTCCTTCAAAAAAATACAAAGCAAGAGCATTCCCTGTGAGGCTGGTGGCTGGTGTTGGTCTCTGGCTGTTTGCGACCACTTTTCTGCTGTGGTTGACAACACGCGACAGGCAGGGCCAAATGGGAAGGAAGAGAGGGGAGTTTGATCTGGGTCACCTTTCTCTGAGCACGACACCAGCTAAGCCTTAGGAAACAGAGAGGTAAAAAAAAAAAAAAGAAGAGAGAAATCCTGGCAGTCTACAAGGCACTGCTGTGCGCTAGGAGATTAGACTGTTATTGTACTGGCAGTAATGACGACTAGGCCATCATACGTCGCTGCTACTGCTGCTGCTGCTGCTGCTGCTGTTTCCACTTGTCTCCAAAGGTGGGAGAAGTATTGGAGTATAAAAGTATCAATACCATTATTTAAAATACTCAATTTTTATCTTTCTAAATCTCACTTAAGAAAGTTTGCCCTTAAATGTTTTACTTAAGTAAGTCTTGCTATCATTACTCCATCAGAAAAAAGGATCATTAAAATACACATTATGCACAGTGGTCCCTATTACACGATAATGTTATTAATATTGGTTTGTTTACATATATTAACTAATGCATTAACATGTAAGCAGTGTGTTTATATTGCAGTGAGTAGTGACATCTTCTAGAATGCATCATATTTTATAACCTGATCTTATGCTTCCTATATGAAATGTAGCTATAGCTGTCAGATAAATGCAGTGGACTAAATGTTTGTAGAATATTTAGAAGTAGAGAAGCTTCACATGTAAATTCACAAAGTATTAGCCTTAATCTAGTGAATGTGACATTGTATTAAGACAGATAGATGGATGGATAGATGAGGATCAACAGAAGTGGAGAGAATCAAAAAATACCTTCCACCTGGCCCTGTCTGACCCTGACCAAACTCTGATGCTCTCACACTGAACAGACGATCATATCCCACAATTTAACAGAAATCTCCCAGCATGCACTCAACATTCTGTTTGGCTGCAGAGAAGAAAAAAAAAAACCTGAACAATGTCATATAACCAGACCTCAGCTCCAATGATTCCCGACTCTACATGGCTGTGTTCATGTAGGCCACGCTGTGCTCCTCTGGCACCGCTGCACTGCAGAGCTCTGAACCAGCTCGCTGGGGCCACGGGTGAGAGCACCAGAGGACGGGCAGGGTCTGTGTGTGTGTCCCCAGAGGGGTGGACTGTGTGTTTTAATGATGTCTGCAGATGTAACGTTGAAAGATGAATTTATCTCTCATCTATTCTTCCCCATCTAGATTGTGTCAGGATTAACTGTACCTCCAGTAAGTCACTGTTCACCTTTTCTTCTACTTCTTCTTCCTCTTCTTCGTGTCTGAATCTGTTTCTGGACATGTCATGTTTTAGCAGTGTTGTTTACAGTTTCTTCCCCCCCCCCCCCGCAGCCAGTTTATGACCCCCCCACATTAAAGTCTCCCTAAAGCCGTGGAGTTTAATCAGTGCACTGGAATATATCTGACTTGCACCTTGCATTGACATAGACGTTACATTTTATCATACCAATTCAAAGAGTTATGGGTACATAAGAATTGCATGATAGTGCTGCTGCTGCGTGCATCAGCTGTCCGGGAGAATAATGAGCGCGAGAGGGGAGGAGAGGGAGGGAGGCTTGAATTAATGACAAACCCAAATATGGCAGCGATTCTACACACCGAGTTGTTTCTAATTAACGAACCTTTTCACTCATGTATTCAGGCTGATATAAAACGCATGATTTGGAAGCGCAGGCATTTCAGACATGCACGATTCCCTTGTCACTCCCTCACAATTTTTTTTTCTCCCCTCCTCTCCCCTCCCTCTCCCTCTTCAGTATTTCACGGCGGTTGTAAAGTGATGAGGCCATTCAAGGCGCAGAGGAAATACAGAGTGTGATTTTATTATTCTCATTAACCTGCCTCACAGAGCAGAAAGAAAGGGATGAAGAGGGAGGGAGAGAGAATAGGTCTAGTTGTGGGATTCACGGCGCATGCATGTGTGTGTGTCTGTTTGTGTGTGTGTGTGTGTGCGCGTGCGTGTTTCAACAAAGAGGTTACATTGCAATATTTTGGGAGGTAAATATCCCTGACATTTATTATTCAGGAACAGTGATGAATTAATAATTGCTTCTCCGGTGTCATAATACGCGAGCACTCTTCCTGTTTAACGATTCTGAATTGACAGACACGCTCTCCAGTATCAGTAAATACCAACAGAAATTAGACAGTTTAGCCTCGGTGATACACTGCCCGTGTCACATATTGTATAGAAGGACGAGTCGTTCTCTGAGCGCGAGTTTCTGATCTTTTCCTGTGTGAAGTCTTAAAAGTATTTGAAGGTCGTTGCCTGATGAGAAGCGGAGACGTACGCCACAAAAAACGCCCCCGCAAACAATCACATGATGTGACCTCTAGCGAGCCCTTCTTAACACCTTTCTAAATGCTAAATAGCATTGTTCATGCATCTTGGATTGCACCCTTTGTTTGTGTATGCAAATACAGAGCTTTAAGGTCTAATTCCCCTCCTCCGGCGCTTTAAAAGGTCATTCTTAGCTTATGAGGATTGTATGAAGGCATAATCTGTGCATGCGTGGATTCCACTGCTTGTTATTTGCTGGTTTGATTACTTTCTTTCTTTAATTAATAATTTCCTCTGCTAATATTACCCGATAGATCTCAACAGTGTGGTTCCGGAAGTCAAAATCCCATTAATTTTCTGAATAAAGGTTTTGATTATCAGCCGTAATATTGTAACCGTCCCGAGAGGCTGAGCACAAGCTAGGAGATTGTGAAACAATGTTCTATGCTCCTGAAGAAGCCACAGGTCTGTATGACATCAATTACATTTCAAGAAAAATGGGTTTTATTCGTGATGTTAAGGAGATTCCCACAATCGTCAGGTGTAATAGGCTGTGATTGGTGGGGCTTGCTGTTACCATGGAAACAACCATCACCACGAAATATATATCGACTGCGATCGGATGGTTTAGCGTTACATTACGTTAACCACAGAGCAAGCGAGGTTTATTTTCTTATGTGCCACAGATGAGGAAAAGAGTCAGGATTGAAAGTCACTACAACAAGGCTGAATTCAAGACGTTGTTGGAGGACGGATCATTCGCAGTTGTTTATGGGATATACGTGATTCCTTCACTCTTAAAATAATTATATACAGTCTTGTACCTTTTTTTGTTGTTGCTCCGAATCAAATGTTTTATGATTCATTCGTAGCTGGTCATTGTGGTTAAAGGCTTAAAACTCATCATAACTCTCCATATTCCCAAATATTAATTTAGTTCTGTGCATCATCTTTTCCAAAATAGCCATCGCCGGGTTCAGCATTCGTGGAAATACAAGCTTGTTTAAGGAAAACGTTACAAAATACAAGATCTTTAAGATATTCATGACTGTTGATTCAATAGTTCCTTTAGTCTCAAGCATCACAAAGTGTAAATAGGCGGCATGTAGAGTGTGTTAATTGGCTGGATGTTTTCACACAGGCTGTTAGAGTAAAGCTAAATAAAAATTACTATGCAGCATTAGTCTGTTTTTGCTTTTAACTAACGTCATGTTGATTTGTTATTATTGGACTTAATTCTGTTTGTGTGCATTTTCTTGACGCACTTTCTTCTTATATTTAAAAACCCTAGTCACATAAGAAAATAACAGTCACGTTAATTAATTAATTGATATTTTATAGATGTAAGAAATATACTACTCACATAATTAAGCTGCTATATAATTCGAAGTGAAACTATTTAGATTCCATCAACATTTAATACGCGGCAGAGAAAGTAAATGTTTGATTAAAATGGAGAGAAAAAAAAGCAGGTCTTTCTTTAATAGATCCAGACCTAATTGTGCCATAAGAAAATGTTTAATTGAACTTCTTGGAAATAAGTGTGTGAAGCCAGTGTGTGCATTTTCACTTATGAAGAGTTGGCACTTAATTAGTTTTTTTTTATTTTTTATCTAGGTTGTTATTTTTCTCACAAGTTATTTTTATCCTCGTTTTTTTCCCAGTGTTAATTAATGTGTCTTGTCAGGCGCTGCAGCTCCGGTCAGCTCGGTGGATGAAGAATTTCAGTAGCGACTCAAAGAACACATCACTGTCTATTAGGGACCTCGGCTCCCTGGGGCTGCCTGAAGAAAACACTGCCACTTCGACTTAAAGACTGTTAACAGGCACTGAGTGACAAGAAACTAAAAAATGTGATCTAAAAATATCTTGTGACAGATTCCATGATGGACTTGTATTATTCATTCACTTCAACTGCAGGATAATCACAGTTTAGATTGCTGCCAGGATGCAGAGATGAGGGCAACTCAATGCGCGGATTCTCTATGTGACCTTCTTGAGCAGTTTTTCCTCTCATAATTGATCTTTTACACGCATCAATCTTTCATTTTTGACCTATTCGAGAGATGCAGGACAATCTTTTACATGGAAATTCCCCCAGTGTGCATGTTCCAATGATAGATGAGAGGACTAAAATGGAGGGTGCATAGGGAATGTGCTCTTATCTGCCAAAAACTGATTTGCATTAGCTAATGTTTTGTGGTTAGTATGAAAATATACACAAACGCATTTTGAGGTCAAACATTTTCCTCATTACTAATGTGGCTGCTATACATTGAGTACAGCTAAAAAAACATTTTATTAAAATACCACATTTTATTTCAGTTGGCCTCAAAAATCTATGTGGTTAGTAAACAGATACAGTATTAGACGTTAAGTTAACACAATTTAAGTGGATTATACACTGATAACAGGCGAAAAATCTTGTTCAGAGCAGTATTCTAACTATTACCTGATTAAAAATACTGATAACGAGGTGCCTGACCCTTGGCTGCGCGTCTTCCCCCCAGTGTCTCGCCACATTTCATGGCTACAGCATATCTGCTTAATCTGTTTTAAACATGTTCGGGTGAGTCAACCTGTCAATAAAAATACAGCCCGTCCTCATGACGGCATGAAGCAGGATCTGGAAACGGGCTGCAGCCAAATTATTTGGGTGTGGAGGAGGTTTTTCTTTGGATCCTACAACACCCCTCCCTCTTTAATCTAACACAGATTCTCTTTGATGCACCTATTTTTATACAGCAAATCTGACGGCTCACATAAGATATAAATATCGCATAAGAACATAAAATACCCTCCGCTGCTTTTCAAAAAAAAAGTAGACTACCCCTCCCTTCAGCAAGAATAAACCATCACCAATATACTATGGAGTGAAAGCAGTGAGGTGCTTCGGAATGAAGTTCCTTTAGTTACAATTAGTTCCATGAAGAGGCTGTAACATGTCGGCCGAGCAGTCCGTTGTTTACGACACGAGCAACTTAAATGAAGAGCTGAGAATAAACATTGAACATCCTCGGAAGTTGCAGCGTGGCTGAGGGACTCTCCTGTCATGCCAGCAGGTAGTTAACATGACACGATTTCGCAGTCGCTGCTAAAAATACTCACATCTCAGGGAAGCGGTGGCAGTTAGATCGAGCAACAACCCTTCAGCGTGTTCGGTGCGGAGCAGCCTCGGCTTGTAGCGCACATGCAAACGGCGCGAAAAAGCAGCTTATTCATTGTTTTGACACTTTTTAACCTCCGCTCGCTTAAACATTTTCATCATAGGCTTTTCAGTTAGCGAGGCATTGATCGGACAAGCGGGTCGTCCATCCTGGCAGCCTGTTAAGCTTTCCTCTGCCGCAGCTTTGAAGTGGGAGTTGATGGTCATCCAGCGATGGCGTCCTGCTGCTTGGTCAGCAAGCTTTGTTTTTTTTGTCTTTTTTTCCTCTCCACCTGTGTGAGTCACAGTGTCGGAGCAGGCAGCCCCAGCATCAGGCCTGTCATCCAGCCCGGCCGGAGCTGATTGACTGGATAATCACATCTTCTCATGCTGCCCCCGTGCCACACTTCTCCACTGTTCCCCCCCCGGGGGCCTGAAGTCAATGAGGCAGGGAGAGATCACTGTAGATCCATCACTGCAGATAGATCACCATCAGTGGGGGCACTAGAGAGGGCCGGACGCGGCAGACAGTGGACTAAAAGCCCATATTTTAAAACGTAGGACAAGATGGTGAATATCCCTTTGTACGTTTGAAGGTCTTCTGCACTAATTTGATGATAAGTTGCCCACCACCAGTAGATGTCAGGGATCACCTGCGGATGCTAAGGACATATCATCAGTTGTGTACCTTGTTATCATCAGGCCCACCACTGGCTGATCCGACCATGGTCTATGCCCCTAACATCCTGGGCTTGTTCCTCCTGATCCGTGGCGATTGGTTGCAGCGTTCTGCAGCCTGGACTTCTCCTTTTTACAGTGTGGTGCAGGGCTTGTCCGTGGATTCCCTAGCTGATGGTGGATGTAGAAATAAAGCCCCTGCAGCCAACCTCTATAGCGAACTATGGCTTTTCCAGCCTAGTTGTTCTGCCCACGATGCCATCTCGGCACACTGCAGCCTCTTCCTCTCAATCGCCTCATCAACAGCATCCGAGGTAGACGACACGCAGGGTGTTGGACCAGAGTACCAGGTCTGGTCCAAGGCTCTGGCCAGCAGATGTTAGTTTGTACCACAGGACTGCACAACAGGTGTAGAGCCAGGCGCTACAGTCGTGGATGTTGTGCAGGAATGTGGTTGCTTAATACGATTGACCCCCCCCCCCCCACTTCCTTTCTTTCCCTCCTTGAAGGGCAGCAAGGACAGGATGATGGAAGGCAAAGATCAAGCAGGCATTCAAGTCCAACTCCATCCCATTATTTCATATGTCGTCCTTAATCCCTCGCCAGTCGTCTGGTTTCCATCCTGCCCTGGTGTTTAGTGCTACAAAGCCGAATTGTGCCTCTGCAGTTGAGTGTGTCCCGGTACTTTGGCACCCAGCAGATTTGCATACACATTGCATTGGGGGGCTTTGAAGATTGCAGGAAAAGGGAGGAAATAAATAGCCATAAATGGGGTTTGAGGAGAAAGAACCTGGCGCCCATCTGAAATGCTCCCCACAGTGGGGAAGGAGTCCGCTGCCAGGGAATTTGAAAGCTGTCACAGTGGTTCAATTCTCAATGGTGTGTTTGGTTATGTGTGCCCTGGAGGGGAACGTCACAGCTACAGCATATAGCAATTCAAAGATGCTCCGAGATGGAGGCTGGAGGGAAAAAAAAGTGTTTTGCCCCAGTTGGACCTTTGTTGGAATTTCTAAATTCAGAAATGTATCTAGGAGTAAAAAAATGTTACAGTGCTCCTGAGATCATTAGGATTTGTTAAAGTTGCAATGCCTTATCTGTGATTTCAAATTTCATTATGCAGAATATTATTTAATTTTGCCACAGTGTGATTCCGTGTGACATCTTCATTACGACTCGCTGGCAGTGACCCACGTCATAGAATATTAATATGCTGGGTTCAGGATTCAGTGAAGGAATGATTCAGAGATTTGAAGTATTGTTATTCATTTCATGTTATTCAGTTGAAAGTTATTTTCTGTATATATATATATATATATAGAAAGAGAGAGATTGAATGATTCCTGACTTAATATAGTGTGTGCATGGTTTCTCCAGTGTTAGTGCAGCTTCCTGTTTCTTTTTCGCTTTTCCCAAATCCTCATTCCTTGTCAAGGCAGCAGATGAAAATCACACTCTGTATTTCCTGTATTTCCGAGGGACAATGGCCTGTCTGGTTTTTTTTCTGCCTCTATTATGCAAGAATTGTTTTTTCCGTATCATTATTTCATTTCATTTGATGGACATGAGAGAAATCGAATACTGCGTTGCCCTGTCGGTAGGTAAACAGGACGGAGAGTGATGCTCGGTTTTAAGTGGCTCACTCTGCCGAAGCCCTTTGGTAGTTATCTGCTGCCACCAAGTGGCTTGATGGGAAAGGAAACATGAGAAATGACAGAGCAGCTCTACTGAGGAGTCAAATTATCCCTTGTTTCTTTAGTGAACTCAAACCACACAGACAGTATGTGCACTTACAGGAGAACAGTCAGTGTTGGTAATAATAATGTGACCCTAATTACCGCCTCCCTCCTCGTTGTGTGATGAAAACAGTGTTCAGTATGAGTTGGTAAATTCGCTGCTCTGTCTAATGGTGCAGTGCAGCAAATGTAAGTCAGAATGATGTGTTTTTTCTGCACCATTAACTATGTTTACCTAAATGTTTTCTGTCTCTGTCAAACTACTTAACTCATTCACACTGTCACTCCTCTCGGTTTATATCTCCTCTCTCTCTCAGCCTCTCTATTATGTGTGTGTCTGTGTGTTGATGTGCATGCGTGTTAACCGCTGTTTGGACTGTCCTGCAGGCAAAGGTCCAGAGACTATATTTGCGGGTCAGAATCTGAACGATAATGAGTGGCACACGGTGCGTGTGTACAGGCGGGGCAAGAGTTTGAAACTGACCGTAGACGATCTGACGCCTGTAGAAGGTACTTCACACACCCTCTGCTGCTCTGACAGATACTGTGCTTTTCCTCCTGTAAACTTAAACAACACGTAACATGTCTCGGCCTTCGATGTCTTACATTCTAGGTAAGACACAAACTCTCCCACAGAATACAACTTCAAGTCGGGTGTTTAGAATCCGAGAAATATAATGATCAACCGACATGAGCCTTTCACAGACTTATTGGTATCAGTGTTGATGTAAACATGAAAACTTTTATCTTACAGGAAAATAATGCAAAAAAAAATGTATTCCTGTTTACATTTGACAAAAAACACCAATTATCAATTCAATCAGCATTTGCCGATATGAATAATTTCATTTCATTGGCAAAATAATGTGTATAAGATGTGTATTTATGTTTACATTTGACATAAAAATAAAATATACATTTTATTTTCTTTATTTAAGTTGTATATATTTCGGTCAACAAAGCTTTTCACAGACATATCGGTAACAGCGTTTGTTGGTATTAGACGAATGTTGTGTATTTATGATTACATATAACATATGTTTTATTTTCTTAATTCAAATTCTTTATGTTCTTTTTATTTATACTTCTTTCTTATAAAGTGAATGATTAAACTGAACAATATCAAACCTTAATTACATTTCTTTGTCATTAGAGTTTGATAACAACATCTCAGGAATCATTACCGTTAAAAATAAATATATAATAATAACTACAATTTATGTCGGCCAATATATCTCACATCTCAATATATCATACATGCGTTACTCAGCCTCAAAAAAATCTAGTGCTGTGTCAGGTTGTGTGTTTTGCTCATCTGGAGAGAGTCATTTATTAGTTTTTCTGAAATATTTAAGTTCTCCTATCAGAAAATGTCCTTTAATGGTTTAATATTCGATAAAGACTGAATCTATAAATGGCTGAATTTAGTCCCTTTCAACAAAACTATTAAGAAAGGCAGCAATAATAAAAAAAATATTATCGAGGTTCATTTATTTTCTTGAATCAATTATATTTCTTCTATAATTCGATCTACTATCTACTGTCTTTTTACCATCAGTATTTAAAAGATCTGTAGACGACCTTTTAAATGTATTTGTCGTAAACCCCCAATAACATCCTCTCTCCCTCCCTCCCCCCCCCCCCTCTGCTGACTGAAGGTCAAATGGCGGGCGATCACACCCAACTGGAGTTCCATAACATAGAGACGGGCATTGTGACAGAGAAGCGCTTCTTGCCCATGGTGCCGTCCAACTTCATCGGCCACCTCCAGAGCCTCGCCTTCAACGGCATGGCCTACATAGACCTCTGCAAAAACGGCGACATCGACTACTGCGAGCTCAACGCCATGATCGGCTTCAAGAACATCATCGCCGACCCCGTCACCTTCAAGTCGCGCTCCAGCTACGTGACCCTCACCACGCTGCAGGCCTACTACTCCATGCACCTCTTCTTTCAGTTCAAGACCACGTCCTCGGACGGCCTCATCCTGTACAACAGCGGGGATGGGAATGACTTCATCGTGGTGGAGCTGGTCAAAGGGTAAGTGAATCCTCACTTCAAAGACGAGAGCAGAAACTTGGACCGTTCTCCCATTTATCCACACTCACATCTTCCTCTACTGCTGTCACTGGGCTCTTTGTGGCCATTTGAAGAGAGTTCATTCTTTCTGGTTCATTTGACTTCACACTCGGTGCAGCAGCAGTTATTTCTTTTCTGTGTTTCCTGTGCCGCTCTGCCCGAAGATGATTGGTCACACGATGGTGCTGCCTCTACTTTCTTTGTTCCTCCTGTAGAGGAAGTCTAATTTGGTTTAGGCGGAATTCATGATTTTATGTAGCTGCTGTGCCTGTCGCTGCTCAGGTTACGGTTACCGCTCAGCTGTTGCCTTCACAAACACACACACACACAGAAACACACACAGACACGCACACACAAGACTCTATTTGTGTAGCACCGACCTGCCACCAGGTGTAAAGACCCACAAAAAAGCTCTAAACTGTGCAGAATTAGTTTTATTCCAGTGTAGCAAGAGGCTTGTTTATGTAAGAATATCCGTATAACTGGATTATGTTTTTAATAATGCAGCTCCTCAGACTATATGACAGTTTCCAAACAGCATATGGCTCTTTACAGCTTTTTAAGCCATTATTATGGGAATTCAAATTCTTTTCTTATCACCCTCATACCAGAATATTCTCTGAAAGAGCTGTCGGCTATTACTGTTCTTTCCAAGTCTTCACGAAGGCGCCACAAACACACGACATAAAAGGGGAATCAGCCACACAAGGGTGAATTTCTTATTGCTGGAATGCAGCTATAGAACGACCTTCTTTTAAGTAGTGCCCGAAGTTAAGGTATTATTCAACGTGCGAAACATTAAAGGCACACATTTTAATTAAAATGAGCATGGAAGTCATGAATTGCCCGTAAACCAAAGAATTTAAGACCAATTAGTTCAGCACTGCCAGTAAGATATTGCAACCTGCCTATTGAGCTTCTTTTTTGACAGCTGCACTCGCTGATACTCTCATATCTAAACATGTGAACACACACACACTCCCACAGCACTTTTCAGACGTTCATTAGACTTTTCTACTTTATTTATGTTATTTGTCTTGTTACTATAATGGAGTATTAGGGCCACATGGAAGGGGGAAAAAAAGAGATTTACTGAATAGAGTCATTATTGAGAAGGTGGTCATAATATTACGAGAATAAAGAAAACATTTTGTGTAGGAAATGATCAGTGAGGAGAACTTGTGCTCGCTGGAGTTTCATTCCTCCTGGATCCAAAATCTTGAACCAATTTCATGGTTTCTTGAGAAACAACAAAACCTTTTTGAATATTCACAAAAGAGGCAATTTCCTCCGCGTCTGTGTGTTTCTTTCTGCAGAATAGATGGATTCTTGAACAATCTTTTCAAAGTCCTGATACTTCTGATAATGGGGTGCTGGTGAGCCAAAATATTAAGTATTTTCATAATCTGCTTAACGAGATGCTCCATCTACTTCATTTTAACGCCGGTGACAGGCTGTTTGACTTGCAGCCCTGGGATTGACATTTTTCTCATAAAAATACAACTATATTCTCATGAATTTACAACTTCTTTTCCGGCAATCTTATAATTTTTTTTAGCATAAAATTACAACTTTATTCTCGTTATATTATGACTTTATTCTTTTAAATTGCTGCTTTTTTTCCTCGTAATATTACAACGTTATTCTTTCATCTTTAGGTGGCCCTTATACTCTGTTGTATGTTACAGCCTGATGTATCTTGTCTATTAAAAACTTGGTGATGAATACATTTAATTTACATGAGTAGGTACATGGCAAATATAAGTATTCAATTATGTGTTAATATATTTAAATATTAAATATCTTTGCACATTTATTATAATGTCCTGCTTTCATGTCCCTCCACCTCTGTCTCCTGGTTGTATCCTCAGTTATCTGCACTATGTGTCTGACCTGGGGAACGGAGCCCACTTGATTAAAGGCAACTCCAACAAGCCCCTGAACGACAACAACTGGCACAACGTCATCATCTCCAGGGACACAAACAACCTTCACACTGTGAAGATCGATACCAAGATCACCACGCAGGCAACCTCAGGAGCCAAGAACCTGGACCTGAAGGGTGCGTCGGCAATGTTCATTTCTATATCTTTTTTTTTTCTCTCTGGGTTTCATTAAAGTGGGCCAGCGGAAGCCTAGAGGTGAGAAAAGCAGGTTTTGTGGCTGAAAGGTTGCAGCAGCAGGATGAAGCCTCGGGGGTTTGGAGGGGAAAAAGCAAGGCTTGGCTCTCACTCATTACCACCTTGAGCAAGAACTCAGCCCCCCCGTCTGTTCAGCAGCCAACACTAATGGTGTGTGCTTGTGGAGCTGGGAGTTCACAGAAACGAACGTTCGCAGACCAACCTTGGGCAAAAGTAATTAGAAAGAAATATCAGTGAACAACATAACAACCTTGTCACCTAGAAGGATACGGACTTAATAAATGTTCTACCTTGAAATTCTGTAATTATTACTATTAATAATCTTCAATGAATCATTGCTAGTATTTCTGCTTTAGAAATAAAAAAAATCCAGCATCAGAAATTTCACTGGATAAAGATTAGAAAATGTATTTTTTTAATTAACCCCAGCCATCATTCATATGCACAAATAACGTAAAGCAACTCACCATTTATATAATATAAGTCAAACATCTGGGAATTTCAGTGGAAGCCCAGTTACAACGTTCTTTAAAATGATGTGGTTAAAAAAGCGTCATCGTCTGAGCTCTGCACCATGTTTCCTTTTATCCACTAGGGGTCAGCGTTGTCTTCTTTTCTCTCATTCCCTCACAGGCAACCTTTACGTTGGTGGGGTGGCGAAGGAGATGTTCAAGGAGCTGCCCAAGCTGGTGTTCGCCAAGGAGGGTTTCCAAGGTTGTCTGGCGTCGGTGGATCTGAACGGGCGGCTCCCAGACCTGATGTCGGACGCTCTGGACTGCGTGGGTCAGATAGAGCGAGGGTGTGAAGGTGAGTGGAAACTTCGAGCTCTGCTCCCTCAGTGATGAGTTTGCTGTGAAACTTTTACTTAGACTTTCTGTCTTGTCTCTGGGGTTGACTGCAGGATAAACTGTAGCTTTAGTCTGGGTTTCATTTGTTTTGTTATTAAAAGAAGCTCAGAAACGAGAGATTGTTTGAATTCACCTTATCAATTCAGTTTTCTTTGAGGCTCCTCTCATGAACTAACCTCAGGTGTCGACGTGACACCGAGCAGCCGCAGCTCCGTCCTCCTGTTCTTCTCACTCTTGTCCTACGAGGACGCACGTGCACCGTGACGCACCCCCCCCCCCCCCCCCCCCCCCCCCGCCAACCTGTGGCACATAATTTAACATCCATAAAGTGTGTTAGTATTCCGTTAGAATGCATCAAGCTCTGACACTCCTCTACAGGCAATCATTTCCGTTTCACTTGGCCATAATCTGATTATTCTCTCGGCCATATTTGTACCGCCAGTGTTATTTCTCATTTTATCCCCTTTCTGTTTTGCTCCGTGCATGCTTGTTGGATCTGAGAGTTTGCCAGAAGCGATCCTTTTGAATTATGTATGAAGCCTTTTGTTGCATGCATGAATATCATTTGCCCGGTCTAATGTGCGCGCCGCATCCAGAGACAATATTTGATTTATTTTTCATCGTCACTCACTTAGTTTAATTTCACAATTCATCTGCTCTTTTTTTTCTTTCTCTATTGACTGCACAACTTCTGATGTTTTCATGTTCCAACATAACAAATGTAATCAAATGCAGCGCCCTGTGTGGGTCTGAAGAACTTGCAGATTAAGTTGTGTATCACACGGAATAGACTGTCGCTCTCAATGGTAAACTGGCATCTATGGTGATGCAATTAACTGGATTGTGCTTCAGGAGTCAGTAGCATAGAGCTGCTGAATAAAGCAGGGATCATTTCACAGCATACACGAGAAGGAATATACAGTTTTTCTATTACTTTAAGTATGACTAAACATCATGTTCCCTAAAAGTAACAATGACTTAACAATAACATACTTTTATGTAATATTACTGATGTACCACAGAGTATGAACGTCAATTAAAGGGAATAAATATATGAGATTTTTGAGAATAAAGTCATAATATTACAAGAATAGATGCATAATATGACAGAGAAGAAGTCATAGATTTACGAGAAGTCGTAATTTTAGGCGACCTGTCATGTAAGTGAGAGGGGGGGGGGGGGGGGGGGGGTGGAGCAGCTCGTTAAGTTTAGTTAAGGTTTCACAAATAATAAAATACTTTATCATAAGTATCAGGACTTTGGAGAGTGTAAGAACCACACAGAGTCTTTTGTGGAGAAGGTTTGGTCCTTGTCGACTGTGAGGTTATCGTTTGTTACATCTACGTGATGTTCAGGGGTTTCAAGAGGGACTCAAGAGGGGTTTCCTAGTTTCTCAAGAAACAATGAGATCGGTTGAAGATGTCGGATCCAGAAGGAGAGGAACCAGCACAGGTTCTCCTTGCTGCTCATTCCCTCAGCAGAATATTGTTGTTTTTGTCTTTATTCTTGTAATAATACGACTTTATCCTCATTAAATTACGACTTTACTCTGTGGTGGCATTTTTCTCAAAATCTCACTTTGAGATTTCTTAAATGTGGCCCTTACACTTGGTCATACTGATGCCATACAGTTTGGGTAAACCTGGCCCCTACATAAGCACAACACTGCCCCCCCCCTCTGAGGACAAACCCACCCTCCACTCGTCGCTCCGTCTCTCCTGCTTCATCAGTCTCTCTGACGTCTCAGTGCTTTACTAACAGCTGGTATACTTTGCCTTTTCCTTTCCTATTATTTTGCTGACAAAAGTTGCATTGATGAAAGCTGACTTGCAAGGTAGATAGCTCTGTCTGTTTGATCCAGCGTCTGATGTCCCCCCCTTCCCCTCTTTGCATCTGTAATGCCCCCCCCCCCTCCTGCACACACTTCTCCACAGTCTCTACCTCCACACACTCTGCACATATGGACTTCTGTTCCATAGGAATACAAGCACCATTCTTGTATCAACGTCCATGGGGCTCACACTTTGATTTGCACTAATATGGTCTTTGCAGTTTTATTGGACTCTGCTTTTTTTTTTTTTTGTAAATGTTCAGATACTGTCCATGTAAATGATATTTTTGCATGACTCACAATAGTCTCCTGCATGAACTTTTTTATTAAAAACTGAGGTTTTAATTCAAACTTAAAAATTAATGTTTGACATTAAACTTATCATTGTTGTTGTAAGTACCATGTTTATCAATGTCACATTCCTCGTATTGTCTCTGGCAGTCTCTACCATGTTATAACTACATTAAGCATCACGTTTTAATAATTAAATAATTAAATCAAAGGTGTGTTGCAAAACAAATACCTCTTAAATGGTGTCAGATCCTATATATCTTTGCAAATAAATAAATTCGTAATGAACAGAACAACATCAACATACATTTCAAACTAAAGGTCCAGTGTTGAGGACTTAGGGGCATACATTAAATATAATATAATTTAATAATAATTATAATTTTTTTCACTCATGTACAATGACCTGAAACTAAGAATCCTTCTCTTTTCATTACCTTAGAATGACGCCTTCATATCGACATAGTGAACAGGTCCTACAGTAGCCCAGAAAGGACAAACTAATCAATGGTTTAATCTTTTTTTTTTGTGTATTTACAATACAATAATAAAGGTCACCATGGATTCTCCTAAACACTTTGAGGGAGTGGGTGAAGTGTTCAAATTTAAGTCGGTTACAATCTGCAACCTCACCACTAGTTGTCACTAAATCCTGAACACTGGTCCTTTATTTAAATCAATTACTATCTGCATTGTGTTTTACGTATGAATCAGAACACATTATAAAAATGGGAAACCCTCTAATGAAACATATGATTCTGTACCTTACTATTTCTTATATTAACTAACCATATTTACAAGTTTGCTATCACATATCAGTTGTCTCTTTGTCTAATTGACTCATAGTAATTAGACGATGAAGACCATTCAATGTTTACTTAATAAGCAGGTTCCAATGTGAAGTATTTATAATTATTAGTATATCAAGCAGTTACAGACAATTTCAATTCATATTTCTTTGCTTGTATTTCAGAAATATTTAAATCATGAACCATTGTGTTTTTTTCTTTCTTTTTTTCTTTTCTTGTAACACTGTGTACAGCTTTGTGCTTCTTTCATTTTTCAGTGTGAGCGGGCGACAGCAAACGCTTAAGCTATTAAGCTGATACTCTTTATTTAGAAAAAAGGTCATATATAAAGATGAGGTTGTAATGTATGTATCCAACATAAGCTGAGTAACTAAATGACTATATTACGGGATATTATGGGGGAGTGTGACTTGTACTGTAGTGTCTTTCATTACAGATGTTTATGGGTCATAGATGTAGTTCAAACATCAAAATAAATACTATGATTGAAAAATGTGGCCTGGAAATCAAACACAATTCCATAGTTACAATATAGCATGAATAAAGGCATTTAAGAAAATACATGATAACACCATCCATCCATGCTAACCACTGTCATTCCACTGACATGAACTAACTCAGCGTCACGGTCACACAAACAGACACTCGACGATACTGCCTGTGCAGCTGCAAACTGACCTGAGCTCTGACTGGCTTCATGAAGTGACTGACTGACATTCACTTTAAACGCATCTGGAATCAGTGTTACACTGCTGTTTATAAGCACATGGATAACTCAGGACTCGACTGCTTGTCAGGCGAGATTCATTATCCTGCGACCCCGTCACCGCTGGTAGTAACATGTAGTGTGAAAGACCCAGTTGTGTCCAAGTGATCATCCTGGATGTGAGACAGTTTGGAGAAGAAAAGGAGAACTGCCTCTACTGAATTTATTTTGACTACTTACTGCAGACTCGGACAGATGTAACAATATTCAAGCAACATTAGATGTAGACAAAGTATAAATGCACGAATGCCCAATGCAAACAGGCTGTAACCTAATTCACTGTTGTATTTAATAATCTGAAGTGTAATTTTCAAATGTTAAATGTTAAATAAAACATTTAAATCACTAATGTCAGATAAATCCAAGTGTTAAGAATATTTTAACTTATTTTAATAACTTAAATGTTTTTACTGCATTTCTTATTTGTGGTTTTTAACTAAACAAAGACAAAATAATTGTTGGTTCAGGCAGCCATTTAGCCACCTGAACACTGGTAACTATTTTTCTAATAACAATAATAAAGGAGACTAAACTAACAGTTGTGTTTTCATAGGGTGGATATGTAATTCATGTGTAAGCTTCCGTCTGCAGAAGCCTATTGTCTGTACGTTCTGTGTGACATTTAATTCCACTGCAGAGTCGATGTGCACACACTCGTGTTGTAAAGGTCTGCTCACCGACTTGCTGTTTGTCTCCACGTCCAGGCCCCAGCACGACGTGCCAGGAGGACTCGTGTGCCAACCAGGGCGTGTGCCTGCAGCAGTGGGAGGGCTTCAGCTGCGACTGCAGCATGACCACGTTCGGAGGGCCGTTGTGCAATGACGGTAGGATGGCTTCCACCTCTTAATTCTAGGGCTCATGAGGTAAAGCGGGTCGTCCTCTAACCAGCAAAGTTGGGGGTTCGATCCCCTGCTCCTCTAGTCCACATGCTGAAGTGTCCTGAAGATGTAAACCCTAAACTGCCCCTGAAGGCTGCATATAGATGTGCTGTATGAATGTGTGTGCGTGTGTGAATCCCAGTCAATAAGACTAAAGTGCTTCACAAACACTCCAAATAGGTTTTATTTATTTCTGTCTATTTCTGAAGACGCGTAGTAAACATGTTATTTTTAATTGACTTTGCACAGGCCCTCACTAACATGGTGGGTCTCCGCAGTTCGTTTTAGTCCTGATGAATCATACAAGATGACATCCCTCATCCACATCTTACAGCATTAGATGCATGATTCATCCCATCTGTTCAGCTCATTAAAAACCAGGAAGACCTTGGTGCTAGACGTTTAAAGGGTGTTATCATCAGCAGCAGGGACATTTTTATCCTGCGCGTTCACAAGCGATTCTTATTCCAGCTCTCATTAATGTTTCCTGTCTGCGTTCTATATTTGTGTCCTAAAGGAGCACAGAGTTTGCCAGATTTATTACATAATTTGCTTTTTGCAAACTTTCCGATCAGACTAAGTAAAGAGGCCCCAAACTGTGCCGTCTACTTTCCACTGGTGACTGATGACTTGTGAGTCGATCAGTTAGAAAGAGCTTGACACGAGTTTTATTTCAGCATCTCTGCTCTGCATAAAGTGCAGTCGAGAGCTGCTCGAAACCCTGATGGGCGGAAGCCGCCACGTTTGTGACATCTGGCTGACGGTTCGGTGAGAGAGCTCATTAAAGTTTGAGGGATGCGCCACTAGAGGGAGCAACAAACATTGTGTTCTGCTAAATAAAACATCAACAGCAAGTCAAACAAGCAACAAAAACATTAATGACATTTACCGAAAGATGCACTTTAATGGCACCAGGATGCATTCTGTGGAGCGCTGCGTTGATACAATTAGAACGCAGACACACACACACACACACACACACACACACACACACACACACACACACACACACACACACACACACCCACACACACACACAGAAGCAGTCGTGCCTCCATGAGATCAGAGGAGATTACAGTCGTTCCCTGAAGACGTACCTGAACCATTACTACTACTTGTCTAACCCTGACTGTAACCTTACACTGACCTTAAAGCATGTCTTCATTGAAATTTAATGATTTACGTCATAGCGACTTGTTGTTTGTCCCCATGTTAAAGACAAGTCCCCATAACGGGACTCTTTAAAACCGATGTTGGTCCCCACAACAGTAATAACTATACCACACACACACACACACACACACACACACACACACACACACACACACACACACACACACACTAAATATTCAAAGTGCAATTTAAAAGTTCTGTGATATTAATCTCTCTTAAAGACATTTAAATGGGCATCTTGTTTTAGGGACTATTTACTGATTAATGTTTAGCTTTTGGGAGAACTGGGCTAATGTCTTGCTCCGCTTTTGGAAAATGGGCTACTTCCTTATGCCAAACATGCACAGGGGTATTTGGAATGGTCATTATTTTCTTCTGCAGCGGTTCACACAGTAAGGGGTGAATGGGCAAAGTGCTGAACTGCAGTAAAGAGAAAGGAACGGAGTGGGCACTCGGGGGGGGATGACACAAAAGCAGAGGAGAGAGCGGCGTAAATGTTAATGCATTCCGTGTCACTGCCACCATCCCGATAAGGCCCCCGTCTTTTGTTATCAAGAGAAAGTGTTAATAGTTTCCTGTGCAGCCCTCATAGCCCGAAACATATCTGCGGCCTACGATAACACTAAAAGGATTCTTCTGTCCGCGCGGTGTGAGCTGTGACTGTGGCTCGTCCTGATCCCAGCCCTCCTCTGCCTCGTTTTACTCCCGCTTTCATTCCTCAAACCGCGTCAGGATCAACAGAGGAGCAGGGGCTCGCGCTGGAGGTGTTAAGGGATATTTTTTGATGGCGAACTCCTCGTGAACCTTCCCTGTGCGTTCGAGGGAGAAGACGTACAATTTGGAACTTGTTTTTTTTTTTATTCTCTCTCTCTCTCTCTCTCCCCTTCCTGTCATACATATTCATCCTGAGCAGGCCCACAGAGCTTGTTTCAGCACTGGGAGCAGATCGGCTTACCACACATGTTCGCATATATTATATCTGAGGGGAAAAAGGGGCTCTACCTGCTGAGTGGAGTCACCAGAGCTGCTGATCTGACAAAACAATAAAGAAAAACAATAGGACGGATCAATGTGCAGGCCCGGGGGGGGCCATATGTGACCACGAAAGCATACTTTCCAAGAAATCTCTCTCACTACGCCTGATCTGAACTAGTCCCTCAGAGTAGTGAAGCGAGGCAGCCCTCGTCTGCCAAAGAAAAATCTATGAGTAGGAAAAAAATGAAGCTGGAGATGGTTGGGTTTTATCTGCGTTGATGGATTGTCATGGGGATAGAGGGACCGCGAGAAGCGTCTCCGAGGAAAATATCACTCTTTACCAGATATATTTGCATAAGCTGAAATGCAGGCAATTTACAACAGAGCGATGTCTCCGGAACTTTCATGGGAAGCTCGCTGCCTTTCCAGATATTTCTCCAGTGGGTCGTCTTTGCATCCCGCTGCCGCACACAGGGAAAAACTCCATTTCACAGCTCCTGCCCCCCCGTAACATTTACAGCCAGGATGAAGTGTACAGGTGTCAGTCACAAATCACAGAGGAACCGATATCATGGCTGATAGAACAACACCCTTTGTATCTTCCACTCATTCAAATTCAAAAACTTTTTTCCCTGCGGGTTAAAATTGGTTTGTAAGATTCAACTCCAGTGCAATTTTTTTTGAACACATTCTTGATTGTTGCATGAAAAAAACACTTAATGGATTAGAATTTTATTTTTATCAAACACAGATATCAGGCAATTGGAAGAACACTCCACTTTTTAAGATAAGTGGGCTGAGACGATAATAAGTTTTGACGTCTGAATATTTGCAGATATATTTTAAAAAGAATTCAACACAAAGTGAATATGCCATCTGAAATACTCTGTATTCATCTTGGGAGATAATCCCAAAAGCTGTTTTTGACATCAATGCTAAATTACTTTACTCTCCTTCCAAACACGGATTTACTCTTGACTTTTCCGAAAATTCCACTGAGGTTAGAATCTGCTCAAAGAGAAACGGGATATCAGTGAGTCGGCATCGTTTTATTTTTAACATTGACGGAAGGAAAAAGAGGAGGAAGTGAACTTACAGGGAAGTGACAAGTCCTCTTAATCACTGCGATGGAAGTTATGGCCACATGCACATGGCTGTCTGTTTCCACTGGTTTGTCCTGGGGGGGGGGGGGGGGGGGGTGTGGACCAACAGCCTCAGCGGTCCACACTCTGCACCGCGTGGATCCCCACCGACTCTGCAGCGGGTTTCATTTTTCAGAGCGATCCATCATTTCTCGGGCGGCGCCTTGAGTGTTTTATGATAAAAGTATTTCAACTTTTCAGAACAGCGCCGCACCTTTCACTTCAGAATGATAGTCGAGATGATGGCACAGATATAAAAAAAACAATCTTCACATCTTCTCTTCATCACCTCTCCCAAACACTTCATCCCAGTGATGTGGGTGAGTGAGTGTGGTTTTTTTTTTTTCTTGAATGAACTGGGGACACGGTGGAGTCGTATTTATAGAACCAATTATCCCCACTGCCTGGCTACAGTGTGTAGATCTGGGGGGAAAAAAACTGAAAATACAAGACCATGGCCAAGATGAATCAGATTTCCCTCAGATCATCATGCATGTGAAATGAATTAAGGCGGTTGGGAACAGGGTTAAGTGTGTGTTTGCCCTCGTCTGAATCAGCTGCTCTTGATGCCTCTGGGAACTCGAGTAGCACACTGTTGAGCTCCGTCAGGACCCCACAGGCCCCTGAATTTAATTCAGTCAACACACCTAATTGCCTACACTCATTGATATAAGTCCTCTAAATAGCCATGGTTTTTATTTTTCTCTGGGAAAATGTTCAAAACACACTATCTCCTCAGTGTTAGAGACAGTGGAAGGTCCTGGATCAGCCCCTTCGTCAGAATGCGCGCCAACATTTTATGGATTCTTTTTTGGCCCATGTCCCATCCTCCCACCATGTTTAGTGGGAATCAGTTCAGATGTGTTTGTGTAATCCTAAAATACCAATATAAATACCAGTTCCATAAACATACCAGATTTGTTTTTCATCAAGATCCACCAATTATTTTCAAAGAAATCAACGAAATATAAAAAAATCGCCCTAAATCACTATGTTAAAGAAAGTGATGAAAAAGCTCCTGGATCCGCCCCTTGATCCGGATCTGCACCAAAATGCAATGGGGTCTTCACTGATCCATAACACATCCTTCCAACAACTCTCATATAGCTTTTGGGTTTTTCCACAAACAAACCAGTAAAATAACAGACGGGTGAGGTAATAAAATGGCATTTAGGGGACACAGACTGTTTCTATCTGTGCAGGGTGAACTGATCAGTGCTGCTCTGCAAGTGTTAACCGATACTGGTAATCAGCTAAAACGTCACCTATTTAAATTATAACGTTAATATTGTCATAATGCACTGACCAGGACTTCCCACTCACAGCCTGTATTCAGGTGCTGGTTGGTTGCAGGGACATCTTAAAGTGAAGATCAGAGTTAACCACCAAACTCTGAAATGACTTCCCGACGACTTGTCTTGAGATGTTTTTTGCCTTTTAGCTTTTCCAGGTTTGTCACTCGAGTAAACACTTTGTTGTGCAAACCAGAAGAACCAGCAAATTCCAAATTCTCTTTTCATCTCATTTCAGTGTGCAAGGGGTTAAATCTGATGATGTGTTATAGTACTTTGTATTTTGTTGTATCGATAATGTCCAATAGGGCTTGAATTACTGCTCTAGTTTTCTGGCTTGGTGTGTGTGCGTGTGTGGGACTTGAAACTCCAGTCTAGACTTCCTGAGGGGGTTTGCCTGCAGTGGTCAAGCGTCTGAGTGTAATGTACAGAGACAAACCGAATGGTGTTTGCTGTTAGGCTAAAGTGGGTCGTGGAGAGGCTATAGTGAAGGGTATGTCTGGACCTTCACGCAATTCTTGTCTCGCCTGACTGCTCATCCAGTCCGTCTTATAGCCAGAGCCATTAGTGCCATGTCAATATTGTATCAACAATGGAGTTTGTGTGTGGGTCCCGTCTCCATTGTCTCTGCCCAGGGGGCAAAGACGAGTCCCCTACTTATTTGTTTTCTAAAGTGTCTGAGTCGGAGCTAATTCCTGTGTCACTGCACCCTGAGAAGAGTCGGCCTGGGCCCTGGGCTCAATATCCACTATGTGATCTGCAATGGAAACAAGTCCGATTTTTCTTTAGCACAAACAGAAGAAAGTGAAAGAATTCTGTTTGTGTCAAGTGCCTCAACTTCAGGTAGTCCAAGAACGACTTCTTCTTTAAACACAGGAAGCCGCACACATGGGTTGCATCAGTCCACAAACGCAAGATTTCAAATAAATATTTTAGAATGACGAGAACCGAGAATGGAGGAAATGGAGGAGAGTTCAGAAAAAATGAGCACAGCCGATCCACAGTGGTGAATTTCTCTGACAGTTATGTATTGTAAGTAGAAATATTTCAGGGGGCCCAACTGTGTGCTATTTTTCCTCACATGTTTTCTCATGTTTTTCTTTTTAAGAAAAATAAGTGAGAAAATATTACAAGATTAACTATGTGTCCCAATTTAGCCCATTAAGATGTGTTCCTTGAATTTCCCCGTCTTACAAAGTAGGGCACTCCTGTTTCATTACAGTTTTGAGGGTCCTACACACACACACACACACACACACACACACACACACACACACACACACACACACACACTCAGACGCGGGCAGGAAATACTCCAGACAGTTTTGTCCCATTTGTCCACGGCAGCATGCAAGAATTAGACCACTTAGTTTGGTTTGGATCGATACAAGGGGACACCCGGTCCAGTAGTGAGGCCAAGGGGATACGAGGCACTGGAGTAAACAGCCTGCTGTCACATGGAAGTAATGTTCCCTCTCGCCATGGACGTCGCCCTCTTTTAACGCAGCCCAGCGAAAAGAAATCCCCGGCGCTGGAAACATTTGAGCTCCAGTGTGTTTTTGAATGCTTGGCCTGGCTTCCAACAACCAATTGTGCCCCGAGATATGAGAGAATCAGTCTTAAGTGCCTCTGTGTATTCACCTCGGTGGCCCTTCACGCAAAAATGTGCAGGCGACCCAGCACGTCCTATGTTGAGTTGAAGTGATCTGTTGTAAGGCAGCACAAAACTAAATGACTATTCTGGATAATCAATAGAGAAAACGATAATTTTCTATAAATAGTACAAGTATATGAATAAGCAATCAACATTTACTTTATGTGTATACCTGCAATTTATCTACCCACTACATTATAAGAGTAACTCTGCATATTGTGTGCTCATATTAATGGTCTTAATGAATAATTCTGGTCATATTCATTAGTTTTTTTTTTTACTGTCAACAAATCCTATGAAAAGACAATGAATTAATCCCAGTAACAAGTATTGTGTGTGTATCCAGAGCGTGATATAGCTTTTTCCACTGAGCCATGACCTCCATTGTTTTCCTAAAACTATTAAAACACATCACTGAACCGCACTACGCTGGGCGGCGTGTTCCTTCATCACCACGAACACGAGCGCTGCAGTTTGTTTTAAGTCAGTCACAAGCGCACACAGCAGCCAGATGTGTATTAATCTGCCGCTGAAAATAGTCCCCCAGCAAATCGCACCATTTACGATCTGAGTAATGATTGGTGAAACGTCAGCGCTCAGCTGTTTGAGGAAATTACCGAGCCTTTTTTTTGGTTTTGTTTGATGAAGCACTATTTTAACAATTTGAACATAGTCAAATATTTAACCTCCATATTTATCACAAGCTCCTCGACTACAAAAGGAAGAAACCTGTTTGAAATAGGCCATTTATTTGAAGTCATGCTGCGTCTAGATCCACTTTCACGCCTCTCATACTGCATGTGTCAGTGCCGGGAGCCAAATAGAGCATTGTGTATTTGCTCTCACATATATCCTATAGCTGCTGTTTGCTGTTCCAAATGAATACTGGCTGGGTCTGTTCCTCAACATTTCCATCACTGCTAAGAGACTTAAAGAGGATTTGTCGTTTTGTCCTCTTTTTTTTTTTTTGTTCCTTCTTTTACTTTCACTGATTCCTCCTCTGCGTCCAACTCACGGTCACTTTCTGTCCTAGTTATTTCCAATAATTTCCTCATGCTGATTGAGTGTCTGCATTTAAATGGGTTTCTGTGCCAGGAAGCAGTTGCCATATGTGGGTAAAGGCTGTTGGCATGGAAACCTGGTCTCCCTTTCCTCCCACTGTGGATGCTGTAACACGTCTGTAACTTTACCCAGGCAGGGAGGGCTGCAGAATCACTAACGCCTTTTAGCCGGCTCGGTAGAACACTGGAGGCTCATGGATTCGACTCAATACTTTGCTTGACTGATGGTGAAACACGGAATTCAGCTGTGAGGACACCGCACACATGCCACTTATTATGGGATGTACTGCAGCTCCATGCTGGCACAGTGACATCAGTATGGAGGAGCAGCAGTGTCTGACATATGTTGGACGGCTTCATAAGACCATGCTGCTGCTCATATGGTGTGACAGAGCTCCCGGGTGCCCTCAGTAACACAGAATCAGTTGGGTATAACGCTTGTGAGGAAGTCCTCAGTCAGGGGCTGCGGCCCCGGAAGGACACGGGTCTACGAAAGAGGCGGCCGCCATCCGCCGCCCACAAAAGGCCGGACCAGGATGAGATTGACAGGTCTGTGGAGGATTTCCGAGATTTGCATCACCAGCTTGTCCCGCTCTTGTCGCCTCGCAACAGAGCTGCAGCTGAAGTTGAAAACGAAAAAAGTATGAATGCCCCTTGGTGTTTTTCAGGTGTTTGGTTGGGTTGAAGCTTGACACTTGCATGTAAGAGTGTAGCCAATGCTGCCGCCGTTATTTCTTTAAGACACAGTTTGTCTCCAGTGCGTAAGAAATTCTTTGATAGGTTGGCCGAAGAAGGATCCACCTGTTGGAGCCTTCGTTGCTTGGGGACGCATTTGTCGGCCACTTTTGCAAAAGCCTTCGAAATACGACAGAGTAGTTATGCTGCTGTGGCACAATCAGTCTTCAAACGTAGCCCCTGAGTTGCGACAAGCTGTTTTGGTGCTTTTATAAGAGTTTCATTTAACAACATTCAACATTATTTTTGCGTCAGTGAACAATACGTGGTCCGATCAGAGGGACGCTCCAGCACATTTAGTTGCCTTCATTGTAATCTCTGTTGTAATCAGAGTCTCATCTCGAGCTCATTGCAGTGCAGTGGTGGGAACCTAATCTTTGAGGTGTTTTTTATTAATTGGTAGCCCGGGGGGGGCGTGTTGACAGGAAATAAGAAGCTGTTGTTTCTCCACAACACAATACTAATTAAAGTGTTGACTCAGAGACAGAACATCTGCTAAACTGCCCTGCTGGGTGATACACTGACACTGACACAATATTCCCCTCTCATAAACTCAGGCTATTGAACATGGCACTCAGGAGAACTGTAGCGAGACTTTTAAAACAGCCCTTTAAAACAATGCTTACTTTTACGCAACTGTTTAAAAAGTTTTGATTGCTTCTGTTGAAATTCTGTGAATGATGATTTCATTGAAAGAAGTCTTTTAATTGGGTAGGAAATGCGATTTTTAGATCGCTGAATTGCAAATTCAGATGCTGATGGACATTGTAATAAAAATGTAAGTACATTTTTTTCCCCATTGGCAGCAACACAAGAAGCAGTTGATTGTGGCGCATAGTTAGAGACAAATGATGGATATTTACAGATTATGAATGTATGTCTAGTAGAGGCAGACAAAATAAATAATGGATAAAGTATATCTCAGCAAAATGTAGATAAGTTACTGCAAATTCAACTGAATCCTCAACGATTCTTGTGTATTTGTTGGTATCCAAACTTTGCTTTTAGAGAGGACACCTCTTACCTGCTGAGCATACTAAGTTTAAAAGGCAGATCCATTTTCTCTGTGGTAGGTGAGATGAGACCAGTGGGTTGGATCTGCAGGCGGTCCTGTTCCAGACGGACCATTTTTTTGCTGCACAGGATCAGTGGCTCTACTTTCTGTAGCAGTGCAATGTACTTTCGAGTCCATCGAGCCAATTAAGTACCTGCAAGTAGACACAGCAATGCCTTATAACACTGTCAATATGTCCTCCAGAATTAGACAGTAAAATCTGTTTGCCTGTTCATTCCCTTTTAGAATGAGTGGATGGCTATCGACAGGGTGACATTATTTGTTTGTGCAGTGGGAGAGGTTTGGGCAGGTTTAGCCACAAAAAAACAACCTTGTTAGGTTTCTGGAAAGATCAAGGTTTGGGTAACAACGAATGCTTTAAGGTCAGGGCAGCTCAGCTTTCACTGTTACAGTTCAAACCCATTAGTCATGGCTCAGAAAACAATTTTGGCCGTGCCTAAAAAACCGCAGGATTATTGCCCGGAGGAAACAGGAAAGAAACGGCAGTGTCACCCATCGTTTTCTTTGCCAATCCATCAACCTTAACTTCCTGCCTATATGGACTTTGTTGTTGTTGTGTAGTACTGTTGCTGGACTCCTTCAATCGCTCCCCTCATAATTACCGAGGCCACGAGAAGAAAGAAAACATAAAGATGTGTCATTTTAGGGCACTTTGTGCAAAGACTGGTGGAGTTGCTCTTGGGAGGTCAGGTGCTAATTTGCTAAGAATCTTACCAGCTCTCACATGAAGAAAGTAATTGACAAACCTTCTACAGTTCTGCCATTTAGCTTGAACGAAGCCTGAGGACAAACACCAAAGCATGGTGCGAGGTGGTTTTTGATAAGCCTTCATTGTGGACTTTTTGGTTGTTTTTCATTTTGTGTAACATAGACCCTGTAGCAGCCCTGTAGCATTTTATTTTATACCAAGTAACTCCATTTAATTGTTTTTCCAGTTTGTAATGTTAGTGTGAAAGCCAAACTAAAGTAAGTGCTTGATAGATAAACGTCTTCTTCCCCTAAACCCTTTTTTTTAAATCACACAATTGTTGCGCTCCTCTTCAGGACATGTATGTATTGTGCCTGAAGTAAATGTACAGGAGAGTCTAAATATACTTGTGAAATGCCATCACGCAGCAAATGCACAATCCTTGGTTTCACAAGGGGCTTTTCCAGCCAGTCTCCGTAGCAAACAAACAACTGCTCAGTATGTTCGAGCATAGCTCCGTGCTTTGAGTATTATTAACAATATGCACAAAGGGCTTAGACAATGCAAACTCGTCTCTCTCTCACCATCATGGGGAGGTCGATAGTACTTCTCCATCCGGATTGTCCTTGAAGTCAACCAACTTCTGAAGTTTTTTATGCATAAAGGACAGATTTTATGTGTGGCACAACTCAAACCCTTTCTTATCGCCAGGCAGCAAGGGGGGAGAGCACACATAGATCACTCACTGCCTTAGCCAAAGTCAGTCCCAGGAATAGAGCTGTCTTGACTGACTGATTTAGAGAGGAAACCTGCTTAATAGGCTCGAAAGATATTTTAGACTGGATATTCAGTGTTGGGAGCTGCCACCCCACTGGCAACCTTGAGCATAAATCAGTGGAGGTTTCCTCTTAGCTCATTCAAGAGACGTGGTGGTAGATGTTAATCAAAAGTCATTCATTACAAAAGATCATTGCATGCGTCAGACCGACCCTTCAGGTCTGTGAACTGGATGTGGCTGTTGTAGTAGTTTTTTAATGTAATGGAGGTCAACATAAAATAAAAGGGGGCAGGGGGCCAATTTCAATTTTTTTGTGGGCACGACAAAATAAATGCAGTGAAGGCTGCAAGGCTAGTCTCTGTGGACAACTGGAGTCATGCTGCTTCACTCATTGTGTGTGTGTGTGTGACACACTTTTACTAATATACAATGCGTGCTGTGCTCCAGGCCATTGACCTCTCTGTTACCAGAGCCTTCACTTAGACATGAGTGGCTCTACATACTCTGGGACTGGCGAGACTGGTGGCTTCCTACTTTCCTACTTGGTTTTCCACTGCGCTACATCGCATGCATTTGTTGTTTTTTTTGGGAGGATTTGCAATTTATCTTGTCCCCTTTTCTTGATTAATTGTGGTGTTACCACATCTTGTCAGGGTACAGTAAACTACATTTTAGATTTGTGAATGTTTGATTCAGCAAACAGTGAAACTATAGCTTTGCCCCCTTCACACAACAACAGTACCGAAACTCCACTTTATTTCAGGATTTACTAACGACCACCGTACCCAAACTTTTTATCCAACAACACACATGACGATAGTTCACCATACAGCTTGCAACATCTGCCCGGCAGCTAAATGTGTTGCCACTGGTATCCAAAACCTTGTTTAACTGTTACATGGTGTTTCCTTCTGAGCTCTTAAAGCAATGATCACACTATGTTCATACTGTTGATGCCTTGGAGGACAATGGCAACACATCAGGAATATTTTGCTCATGACACCTCCTCCTCCAAAGGACTCTTTGAATCTGAATCAAGAGGTGACTGTAACTTGAGAATAATGTCCCAGATTGTGTTACGTCCTCCCAGGCACTAAAGTAAGTGTCGGCAGCAGGTTCTCCACTATTGTCCGCTATTCAGACATACTTTTCAAAATAGTAATAGGACTGTGAAATAACTTTTCCTTTCTACAGTGTCTTCTATCCTCATTCCAAAGCTTGCCCTTCTGCCAGTCACTCAGCAGACCTTGTTCAGCTGCTCCTCTTCACCTCACCTCGGTTTGCCCTGCGCGGCTTTACGTTGCTGAGCCTCTCACCTTTTCTCAATCTCCACTGGAGTGAATGTCTAACAGAGTAGCTTTGATAGTCGGTGTTCAGTTTCTTAAAGGCAAGAGCCACAAGCGACTTCACACACTTCTCTATTTGTCTGTGAAGATCTTATTCACTTGCCTCTTGTGGCCTGAATGGTTTCAGGTTTTCTTGGATGATTTGAAACTGAAATAGGACTGAAAATTATACAGTGATAGATACCTAAAATATCACATGTGATGTTGTCGAAGTTTAATAGAGATTTGAGTGCACTGTGAAAGAAGAACAAGTGATGGACGGCACTCTCTAGTTAAACTTTGAGTATGAAGGAGATTATTTATGTGCCTGTATGTAGAGGCATCCTCACTTGACTACCAGGGCTGGCTTCAGAATGCATGTGTATATAATGAGCTATATTCATGATGGTATTTTCAAGAATGAAAATGAGTTCACAGTAATATGCCTCTCCATAAAGAGTAGATCTTTTTTTTCCTCTTTTGCTTTATTCAGTAGTTTTGTGCCAAAGGGAATAAACGTCATTCAAAAGGAGACACAGGGCTTTTGTGAGGAGTGGAGATGGTCTGTTTATAAACTATTTTTATTCAGAAAAAAATATTGTTTTCCTCTGCTACACCTTTTGTTGTTGTCCCAGTTAGCCGGAGGGAGGCTGAGTGGTTTGTTAACAGACAAGCTGTGGGCTCCGTGAGGGGGACACAGTCCGTCCTTGTCCTGCTCAGGATGACGCACTCTGAGAGGGGAGCTGATGTATTTGGGGACGCATTTCAGGAGAGACAGACAGACACAGTGCCCCAGTGGCCCACTGCATCTTGGGAACTGTCGGAGGAGATAGAGAGAAAGCCTCCGGAAAGCTGCTGACCTGTGGCCCCCATCTCTCTCACTGACAGTTAGGATTTAGTTTATGCATTTGCAGACACATCATCGTCGCACACCCACACGCTGACACACGTACGCATGCACAACACACAACACACACAACCTTTACTTGCACTCATGTACAAGGATTTTTGAATGTTATGTCTGCCGCTCTTGATCTTAATGTGAATTTAAATGGATTTATGGTAATGAATAACAGTGTTGTGGCATCATTTATGGATTGGAAGGAGAAAAAAAATACTTCTTGGTCAGGTCAGCTGTACTCTAAAAATCATCCCTCACTAGCAGTGTCCAGTCAGCGAGAGGAGCACAAGGAGCCTACTGGCGATACAAATACTAAACAGCTCAGTGTGCAATAAAAAGGAGGTCCATCTGTTTATCTTCCGTATACACAGTCTGGGTCTCCTGGAGCCCTGCTTATGGAAATGATTCTGTGTGCAGTGTGTACATGTTGGGAGCTGCAATGGTAAAACAAAGAAGAGAAAACAGCAACATGATTTGACTGTGAACAAAGACCGGAAATAAAGATGGATGATGCGTCTCCTCTTCAATGCAATACATCCAATCGACCAAACGGGAATTAGTCGCATCTGTCAATCATGATATTCATTGTAACCGCTTATAAAATGAGCGCTTGTACGCTGATGTTTATAACCAATAATGAACACTAGGACATGCATCGATGTTATAAGAACTAGCTGCAAGGATTGTGTTGAAGATGTTACACGTACATATTAAGTTGTACAACTCAACATACCCAAATCATTTAATATTAAGAAAGATAATAATTTATTTCATTTAAATTCAATTCAGTTTTATTCGTATGACACCACATCATAATACTTTGACTTTACAGAATGAGGTTGAGACTAAACAATAATACAGAGAAAAATCCAACATTCACTACATGAGCAATGGGCACCTCTCACAATCTCCCTTTTAACAGGAAGTCGCCTCATATAGCAGCAGACTGTGGGCGGGCGACCATCTGCCTCGACAGGTTGATAAAACTGCTGCGGCATGAAAATACAACAATGAAACCCTAATAACTTTCTGTATTAATGGTGTCAAAAGAACGTTTCTGAACGTAATTCAGCGGCGCCATTAAATTATCTATAATGTTCAAGTCATTTCAGACCAAATTAAAGTCGGGATGAAGGAGAATTGATTTGTGGAGTTTGTTTTACTTTCTTTTTATAAATGAAGTCGTTTTATTACAGCCACCATGCAGTGCCATTTGCTGATTTGATTTTACAACACTAAATGTGCATTATTTCCTATTAGTTGGCTGCTTTATCAGCTTGAGTGGTGTTATTTATGTAGTCTTCACAGCTGGCATAATGAACAGTGTTTGCATTTCACATTAACCGTGACATTTTGCGGTTGGTGTGTCGCCGAGCTTTCGGAGCCTACATGTATGTTTGCTCTTTTTTTTCATTTAACGTAATAATCATCGAGTGTTTGACAGCAGCACACGCATGAGCGATGGATATTCATGGGAAGAGCTAATCACTTAATGATGAGGGCAGTCGTGGCTTTCGGTGAAGACTTGAATCCACGGAGCTCGGCGGCGCGTGAGTCAGCGGAGGAGCCCCTCTTTGACCCCGCGGAGCTCAGAGCACACTTCACTTCCTCTAACTGATGCGGCGGGGCGTAATCTGACAGAAAGGCACCCTGATGTAACATCCTCTGCTAACACAAACAGTATTGACACCCTGGCCTCACCCCCTGCGCGGAAATACTGTACAGCTTGTGTGTTTGTATTGAGTGTTGACTCCCTGTATCTGTCTGTTCTTATCATGTCACATCGGCGGATGAGTAAGACAGCGCTGTGTTTCTATTTCTGTACACACATTAGCATCAGTGCATTGTGTGCTCCTCTGTCTCTCTCTCTCTCTCACTCTCCATCTCTCTCTCTCTCTGCAATGTCTGCAAAGCATGATTGGATGAGAAATGACACGTTGATACTCGGTTGCATGAAGAGTTCAGGTGTATTTTTGTATCTTAACGTAGGACTGGCAATGTGTTGAACTTCTATGGCTTGGTGACTGAAGTGAGTGCGACCTGTGAGCAACCCCTCAGTGCTGCTTTATATACTGGGAGGAAGTAGAGGTAGGGTTGGTAAATTGTTCCTGTGACACTTTGTATCTCATTTGTTGAGTCGGTGTACGGGTCTGTCATTAACGGACCTGCCTGCCCGTGAGCACCCTGGCCATGCTCTGGCTCGCGTGGTCATGTGTTTTGGGGGCGTGGCTTTGAGGAGAGGGCTGATGGGAGGGGTTGTATTTTTTTTTTTTAAAGTGTAGCCCCATGCTCTTGCCAGCTTTCCCAGGATTACCAACCCTCGCTTTAAATGTAACACTTATCATATAAACATTTTGAAACATTTACATGACTCCATTGGGCATGTACGGTTGATAACTGGCATTTTGTGACTCATTAAAGTGTCTGCGTTTTCCCCTGTTAAAAGCTTTTTCTCATTTTTTGGTAGCTTTTCCTCACCCTAGTCGAGGGTTAAGGGCAGATGATGTCGCACCTTGTGCATATTGTTAAGCCCTATTCGGCAATTTGTGATTAGAAAATTATCCTTTTCACCATGGAACCTAAAGCTAAAGGCCTCCTGAGACCCCCGTCCATTGGGAACGCATATGTCGCCGAGCCTGGCACAGATGTGTCAACTCCAGCACGGAACAGGTGCACCCGGTTCATGCACGACTTGGCCTGCATGCTTCATCTGCTCCGAGCCAACAACAGCATCTGATAGACTAAATAGCCCCGTGCTTAGAGACACAATGTGTAAAATAGCCCCATTCATGTGCTGACCTTTCAGGATGCCACTGATTGTGTCCATTAAGACACAACGTTGCTGGTCGTGGCTCTCGAGCAGAAACATCGCTCCTCTAAAGGGTCTTCGCATGTGTGATTAAGTGTCACCTGATGGCCCTTTAACTGATTTAAGGGCCCTGCTACAGTCAGGTCAGGTACTCTTAGACCACACATCTGCTCCTCTCCCTCCGCTCCCCCCCGCCCCAGCTCTCCAAAAATCATCTCATCAGCTCTGTGGTTGCAGTCTTAAGTGAGTAAGAGAGACCACTCTTCTCCTTTTATACCCTTTTCTCTCCAAGGGGCTATTAAACCCAATACCAATTTCTCCCCCTCTTACAGATTACTTAGTTTAGAAGTGTGGGGGGGAGTCAGCCACATTTTCCAACAGATTTCTCCTTTTTTTTCCTCCTCTTTCGTTCTCAGATAACTCTCGGTGGCTTTACTTTATGGTTTGTACCTTAAAATGAAACACAGATAAACAGAGGAACCTAGATCCAAAAGGGGAATTGTGCTCAAAGCATCACATGCATCAGAGACTTTGCACAATCCTTTGGGTCTTAAATGGAAACAAAGACGAGCTGTTTCTGGCTCTCTGTCAAGAAGACGTCTCCTGAACGGGAAACAGGAGTCAGAAAACAATAAGGGAATCAAAAAGGACTCTTCAGTGGTGAAAGTTTAGTCGGGGAAGAGGATTTTCTCATTTCGTGGCCGACGCGCCTGCAAATCACGTGTTTAAAAAGCGGGATGAGGTCTGCAACTGTGCCCAAATTAGCTGAAATTAGTTTCGGTCGTGGTCCCAGGTGTTTGCTTTTGTGCAGGCACAAGGAATTCACTTGTGAATGTTTTCCCCGAGGCTGTGTGCACGCTCTCTGCTTCTCTGGCTTCTCATACTTCAGTTAGCCAATTTGTCAAGGAAAATGCTCGGAGCAGAGGGCAACCTGCTGAAGGCTCATAGTGGCATTCACCGAGACGAGCTTTTAAGGGACCGACCTGAATGAGAGTAGTTTATGGGAGACAAGTGAATGTCGTCTTCTGAGTTTGAATGTGTGGAGTGGATATGATGCAGTGATGAGTCATTTTGTTTTTGCTTTGGTTCTATTATTTAATTGCATTGAATACAGAGGAGCTGTTTCACTGTGGCACAGACGTGTGATAATCCCACAGATCCTTTGTGCATTTTACAGTTTCGCCACTTGGGGGCACAAATGAATAAGTAACTAATGGTAAATCTGATAAAGGTGTAACCCGGCTGCTGATGTCATTGACTGCAGGTGCTGCATACTAACACACTGTTTCCTCTAAATGCAAACTAAAAACAAAAGCTTGGACAATGAGTACAAATTCATTTTTATTAACCCTCATATGAAGCTTTGCAATTTTAGATGAAATGTTCTTTCCCTGTAAAACTTTGCGGTTGAGGACACGGTAAGTCAGGTTGTTGTCCTTGGCAAGCAGCCGTGATAGATTGCCTTATTAGGTGTAATTATGCAGATTGCACTGTTGATAATTATAAAAGTGTAAACACATTCAGCAGGAATGTTCCTTTTCACCATTGCAAATCCGAAGACGGCGCTGCTTTTCGTGCTGCTGACTTTGTAGCACCAGGTGGCTGGAGCAAGTTATTGAGATTCTGCAAGGTGAGAGCGACAACGCTGCCTAATGTGTGCAGCATCTGTTTTGTGCTTCAATCGCTTTCTCTCACGGTATGGAAACGCACAATACCACATACACCAGAGGAAAAAAAAGAGATATCCTCATGTGCTCTCGTGCCAGATGGCAGATTATATTCATTTTACTGATTATGTTCACCTTATAACAAAGTATCTGTTCTGCTGTTACGATGAGCCCTCAGCTCTGATGCATTTGTACTCAGTAAATGGATCAAGTGAAATGTTTGTCATTAATGTTCGTTTAATTGGCCCCTCGCTTTCCTCAGGGTTTCTTTCATTGTCTTCATGCGAACAGTCAAGTGAAAAAGAAAAAGGAGACGGACATATTATCCTCTGTGTCACGCTGCCTAAGTTGGCTTTCTTTGGGCATGAAATGCCTCTGCATTCCCTGTAAACCGTAAAGATCAGCTCAGCGGTGCTTACAGTGTTTCTCTTTTTTCTCTCGCTTCAGCTTAGAACACAGCGTTTCAAAGGGGAGGATGTTGAATGGCCAGTGTGCAAACACAAGCAGGCACACTGCAGCTGAGCCTCGCGCTCTCCAGTCCTGAACTCTGAACGCTGAGCGCACTTCCCAGCTGAACCGGATTGTGTTTATCAGCAGGGCTTTTATGTCCACATGTTTTCTACATTCCCGTAACCCGCGCTGCACACCGAGTCTGGGATCAGCATTCTCTCTCTTGTGAGAAATGGTCTTTTATTAGCAGGCGAGGCAGACTTGCCCAGATTCAGCACCGTCCCTGTGGACAGTGCTCAACTGCCAGCTCCTGCATTGTGCACGCTTTGTTTACGCGCGTGCGTGTGCGTGCGTGCGTGTGTGTGTGTGCGTGTGTGTGTGTGTGCGTGTGTGTGTGTGTGTGTGTGTGTGTTCATGTGTTTGTGATAGAGAGGGAGAGAGAGAGTTGCCTTCAGTATTTGAGCTGCAGCATCATCACTCTTCTAAAATCTTGCTAACGATAGACTGCAGAGTTCAGTAGGTTGAGAACTCGTACAATACACTTTTTTTCCCTGGACTGCTTCGCTGCAATTTTCACATCCACGGGACAATTATCACAAAACTTAACTCTAAATTTACAGAGCAGGAGTGAAAAAGGATGAAGAGGAAAAAGAGACACAGGGAGAGGAGGAATAAAGGAATCTGCAGAGATGAGATTATAAAAGTAGCAACAGAAAATAATTCAGCCTGTGCTGCATTCACGTCTGCTTTCTCTCTTCTTTTTTTACTGCTCATTATTGCATTACTGTCCACACCGGAGAGTGGAAGTGAAAAGAAACGGTGAACAGGGGGAGTGGAGGGAGATTGTGAAAGGAATCAGAGCTGGGGGACATAGCTTCAATTCCTGCTATCTGCCTAAATAGGCTCTTCCTCTGCAATGCACTCAGGCACCAGTGATTCGCTATGTGAATGCTGCCCATTTGCATAGCCACTCTCCCTCCCGCTTCCTGGCTGGCTGCTGAGGCTCCCCCCCCCTCCCTCTGCCGTCCTTCTCCTCCTCCTCCCCTCTCTCTCCTCTTCCTCTTGCGCACATCTTCTGGAACGACGCTGCCGATACTGCCTGCGTGTGTGTGTGTGTGCAGTGAGTTTGTGCTCCTGCCCAGGGCTGCTCTCTCAGGTACTGGCGTTGCTACCGCTCGGTCTCATTGAGAGCAGAGATCTCTGGATGGGGAACGGGTGCGCTCGCACTTGGCACAACTTGCAGGTGCAATCACGCTCCTCTTTCTCCCGTGCGCCGCTGCAGCTTGCAAATGAGTCTGGGATTTAACTATGGTACAATTCCTCTGGACATCCTTTGAGACCCCTGGAGGAGGAAAAGGAGGGAAACTCGGAATGTCTGTCTTGGTTTTCTGAAGAAATCCACTTTGCACAGGTGCTGTCAGTCTCTTCTCAAGTTGGCTTCCTTCTTTTCCTGGCACTTGTGTTTTTTTGGGAATATTAACAGTTTTTGGTGCAAAGATGTTTGTGATTTTGTGAGGAGGAGAGAAGAAGAAAAGAGAGAAACACAGAGAACAAGGGAACTAGGGGAACTGGAACGGGCTGGGATTTCTCCATTGCCGTTGCCCTAATTTCTTGAGTGAGTGTTTTTGATTGTTTTTGTATGATGATTTATGATACTTCTTTACCTCCCTGGGTTCTGCTACGGATTTCCTAACTCAGTGGAGAACAACAAGAGGCTTCTTTTTTTCTCTCCCCCACAACCGACATTTTGTGTTGTGTCCCTGATATCTTTTTTGATTATTTTTCTCTGTGGATCTGTGCGAGTGTCTCCGGCCAAAGTGAGATTTGTTAAGGGGAGAAGTATGGGGCTGTAAAGGCTCGCTGCAAGTCCCACCTTCATCCGAAGCCTCATCTGGCCACTCAGGGAAGATGTTGGAAGGCTGGAGGTCACAGTTGGCTCCCCTGAGGCCCGTGGCCGAGCCCCTAACCTGGAGTTCGGCTTCCCTCGCCCACCTGGCCTTGTGGATCACTGCCCTTGCCCTGGGCTTTGTGGCAGGGTCAGAACCAGGTGCTGTGGATAGTCTCCACCACATTCACCTCTCCCATGGAAACAAGCGTCACCATATTGTGCCTATTGCTATCCACAGATCACCTGCATCCCTAAGAGCAGGGCACAGTAAGTATTTCAAAATCTTACAATCGATTAACTCTCTTTGCATATGGACATTTTTGAGAACTTTATCAATCTGTGCTAGCCTGTGTTACTTCCTATTCAATCTTGAAGTATTGCCTCATCTTGTTTGCTTTTGGTTTTTAAGAATCCCCTCCCCGTGACACACACACACACACACACACACACACACACACACACACACACACACACACACATACACACACACACACACACACACACACATAGCTCTATCAGACACAGTAAGCTTAGATCCACCCCCCACCCCCTTTTTTTCCCTCCTCAGCAAAGTGCCCTCCGTCTCCATGTCTGAGATTAGCCATATCCCTATCTCCAGATGCTCCGCTGTGTCCAGATTAGGCAGGATTAGAACGCTGTGGCGCTCCATGTTGCCCCCGGGTGTTTGGAGGAGGAAAATATGTATTGCCTCCAGCTCCGCAGGGCGTAGAGCCGCTCCTGGCCCCTGCCCAGCGTGGAGCGTAGCTGAGGGCCCTCTCTTTGCCCCTCGTGGCGAGAAGGTTCACGACACAGGCGCTCAGAGCGGGGGAGGGTGACGTAAAAGGGGGAGAATCTCAACTATGAGGATTTATATAACCCCAGCCCAAGCGCTCATGGTAGAATGCAGCATGCTCGCCTCAATACAGTATGTATGAATGAGTTCAGACATACTGCAGTTAGTTGTTTTTTTCCACTGTCTTCGGCACTGGTCTCCATTTGTGTTTTTCACTGCGAATTTCACTTGAAGACTGAGGCTGACACTGAAAAGAAGAAAATACTTTTCCTTAGTTGTCATACTGGCAGCAGTTTTCAGTGACGTAATCACTATTGGTGTAACACTGACGTAATGCTTGTTTCCAAAGAGTAGTACTGCTTGGCACTGTACCGAAGATTCTCTCTAATGGTAAAGTTTAGTGAGTGATAACGCCTTCACGCAGCGGCACCGGCAATTGGAGGATGTTTTTATTGGACACGGGGGCAGCGTGGAAACGAGGCTGGAGCCCGGATCACTGGGCAGAGTTAGACCTCTAGGAGCGAGGGAGTCGGCGCCCCTCAGTGATGATGAGGGAGATGGGAGGTTTGCCGGCCCTGCTGAGACAACAAGAGAGGCAATTAGGCCACTCTGCCATGACCTGTCTGGAGTGGACAACACTCAGCTCGCCTCCCGCTCTCCCCGAGGACCCCGGGGGCCACATGGGGCTTTCAGGCAGATTCCACGACTTAATATCAGAGTTGTCATGGCTGCGGAGAGAGAGGGAGAGAGGCAGAGAAATTGCAGGGCCCCAAAATAAACAGCGCTCTCAGAAACATGATTACATTTTTTTGGGGTTGATCAGCACATGCGGGTTGGACTGTGGGTTTCTTATAATGCCAAATGGGAGAGATGCTGTTCCACCTGGTACCTGGCTCCAGGACAAAGCCTGCTGCTGTGCAGCCCCGGTGCTGTTGTCTTAGCTGTGCGGCGTTTGGTTCCCACTTACACGAGGTGTCTGATAACTTCAATTTAACATGTACAGCTCAATTTTTCAGTCTAATTTGCAAATGCAAGAGTCGGAGTCCCTCAGGTTTCATGCTGTCTTGTATTTGCAATTTTTACATATTAAAACAGAAACGATTCATCTCTCTCTCTCTCTCTCTCTCTCTCTCTCTCTCTCTCTATCTCTCTCTCTCTCTCTGTCTGCCCTCATCGCTCCTCTGTTTCTCTCTCTCTCTCATTGCCTTTGTCGTCACATCACTGCTAAAATCTAATCCCATTTGCAAAAACACACGTAACTGTACCTGCCTCTCACCATTGTTGCTGCAGTGCATTTACCATTGTCTCAAGTGATTAGAGCCAACAAAGCTAATAGAGTGCTGACAGTTAGTTCTGCTCCATGCAAATTGCCTCCATCTGCATTTCATGAAAATGCACTTTTTCACTCAGTGTGTTGCTTCATTCGTTAACTCCGGTCTCCCTAATGGTCTTGCTACTTTTTCTTTTTTTCTTCTTTTTTAACAAACACCATATACCAGCTCAAAATGTCCTGCAAGTGATTTCGCAGCAGAGCACACATATTACTCTCTCTGTGTATCAGCGTCCTGTATGAGAACCAACCTTTTGTTCCCTCCGCGTTGAACCTCTATACGTCTGTCATTGATTTATGTGGAAAGAAGGAGAAAATTACCATGGTCAGGATGTATGAAATTGAGTTGGAGTGTGATGCATTGTTTGTTTAGGGCGAGCAGTAATGAGGTTCAGACAGCATCAACTCTGAGGAGCAGACATACCATTCATCATAAATAGACTCCCAGAGGTGATGCTCTTCTTTCCCAGAGATGGATACGATACTCGATATGCTGGATAACTAGGTTATCATATTCTCCTCCGTACCTGCGGTTCTTATTCACTGAGACCGGGTAGATGAAGGGGTTTGATCAATAGAGTGGGGGGATGAAGTGTTAAAGCCTTTACATATTATTTCTCAGTGGTTAATGGGAATGTGGACTTTGTTGGGGTGTAGATTGTGATAATGCAAAAAGTAGTGATGTGCAGTGATTTGACAATTCCCCCCCCCGTCTAATTGCAAACACGCCACTTTCCACAATTCTGTTTATGCTGTGTTTATTTGTTTGCGTGTCATCCTCGGGAAATTATCCCCCACGAGCTTAACCCATATGAAAATGTGTAGAACCCATACGTCTGGGGGGGAGGTCAACCTCCAGATTGAGGATGATTATACGGTATGCTAAACACATCTGAGGAAAGCCCCCACCCTCCCACTGCAACACCTGCTCCATCAACTATACTGCACGGAGAGCTTTTGTATTTCGAAACTCTGCAGTTTGTATCAAAGGTAGCGAAGCGATTTATACGTGATTATAATCATTTTTAAAGCTCTCCACCTTCGGAGCAGGCGCAGAGACGGTGCTGCTGTGTGTGTGTGTGTGTGTGTGTGTGTGTGTGTGTGTGTGTGTGTGTGTGTGTGTGTGTGTGTGTGTGTGTGTGTGTGTGTGTGTGTGTGTGTGTGTGTGTGTGTGTTTGCTGGCACTGCTGCAGAGAAGAGATGAGGGAGGATAGGAAGACAGAGGGAAGGAATAAAAGATAAAATAGAGGGGGAAGAACAATGGAGATGAAGAGAGGGATACAAAATTGGGAGAGAAAAGGAAGAGAGTGGATGGGCTGTGACGTTCCCTTGCTGTTGCCGTGTTGTGGGGTTGCATAATGTAATTACTCCTATGTCTGCGAGTTGATGTTATTCTGCGATAGTGCGAGGGTGACAGTATCTCGGGCTCTGCGAGGCAGCGGAGATGATAGCTGCCCTGATAAGGATCTGAGTACATGTTCCCCTCGCTCTAGAGGGAGCATAGGCAGTTATTGACCCGCGGATGAGAGAGTCACTCTGTTCTCCTCCTCCTCTGATGAGTGAGAACACAAACACCCCCTTTTTTAAATGTGTGTGCGCTTTAGGTCTTTAACCTACTTGCATTTCATGATAGTCGCTCATTCCCTTCCTCTTCCTCCCCTCCTTCCGTTCCTTTCGTTCTGCACTTTATTTCTTACCCGACCACTCTGCCTAACACCCCCCCCCCCCCACCCCCCCAGCTCCCTCGTTGTTCTACAGAGCCCATCCAAGCAGACAGAGTGGGCAGGCTTCTGCGCCTGCAGTGGTCTGTGTGGTTTCAGTGGTGACCAAGCTATGGTTGGCATGAAGGGAAATAAGACCTGACTGTGCATGCGGTGGGCAGCAAGGGGTCAGCTGAGTAATGTGTCCGGTTTGGGATTAGCGACTTGAAAGACAGAGAGGGAGGGAGGGAGGGAGGATAAGAAGAAGAGTACCCCCCCCCTACACACACACACACACTTGACTCAAGGGGGATGTGTGCGCCTCTCACATGCACGGGTCCTGGACAAGTTTGAGTCAGGCAGCTCTTCACCCATAAGGCACTCGGTGAATCATCGTCAACAGCATCTTATTTCTCCCCCCCCCGCTCTCTTGTTCCTACATTCTGCCAGTCTGTTTACACCTCTGGCTTTCTTTTTAAAGGTAATATAAAATGAAAAAAAAAAAAACAAGTTGTCTGGTCGATGTTCATTGCTAGTGTTACACTTGCATTACATCTAACAAGTGTGGTAGAGAAAACCAGGCGTCCCCACAGTCAATTTAACAAGTTTCCAGTGTGTAATAAGGAGGGATTTCTGTGGATTTAGAAGCACTATGCATTTCAGATATAAAAATGAAGAAATTCCAAAAAGACATTGTGCAATCATGCTCAAATTGTGTGAGTAGAATGTAGACATGCCAAACATCATAAATTCATGTATGATAAAACATCGAAATAAGATAAAGACAAGATGATATAAGATAAGATAATCCTTTATTAGTTCCACAATGGGGAAATGTGCCATGTTGCAGCGGCAAAGACGACAGTCAAAAATATAACATGCTAATAAGAATATGCAAATAAAACACGGAAACAGGCAATACTCATACATTTGTAAAACATTATGGAATAAAATCGGAAATATCCAGTTTTTAACACAATATATACAGTTAAATAGGTTGCACATGAGCCATTGAATTGACATAAATTAGTATTGCACTGTTAAGAGAGTTATAGATATTATGTAGAGAACTGCATTATAATTACAAGTTGAGTTGTTCCCCACATTTGCCTCTGAATTTCACCACGCCAACGTGAACTGTATGGGAGACATGCAGTGAATAGCAGGGATGCAGCTGTTGTGCACATCATGGTGCTGAAGATGCTAATGAAAGAGCTTCAGTAGTTCTCCACAGTCCATTTTGAGTGACTCTATAAATGCCTCTCCATTTCCCAGGGGACACAGCACAAGAAAGGGGGGGGGGGGGAATAAATAAATAAATCCAGATAAATAAAGTGGAGATCAAGAATGCAGAACGCCTGCATTTTTTTTCATCTAATCTGAATTGAGCCCAGTCACTTTGAAGAAGCCTCATTCTCTGTCATCATAATAAGGCTGCAGCTATATCTGCGCCATACACACAGCCTCATGAACACTCACTCACAATCGGAGATGCCAGGTCTGCTTATAATACGCTTTTTTGGGAAGTTGCTTGGAAAAAAAAACACGGATCGGGCTGCAGTTTTTTGGGCTTATTTTAGAAACTCTAGCTGCTTGTTATGACTATCTAACAAGCAACTATGTTTTTTTTTTTTACATTTATGATCACTATTTTCCCCCATGCATTGATTAACACTGTTTGCTTACAGCCTCACAAATAATATCAGTGCTGTGAGGTGATTCGCCCCGAAATCTCTCTATCCCACACATTCACCGTCCTCAGCGGGGAAAAATCAGCGACATGTCAATCATGTTGTGGTTTGATCCGCCACCGCCAGTTTGTTGGGATTGTTGTGATCTGAAGAGCAAGCGGCAAGATTGATAGTTGCGACCGAGGTAAAATAAGAGTTTGACACTTTCCGTTTTACTTTCTTCTTGCACTGTTACATCATATGGAGCAACGATTACAGACCTTTCACCCCATCATAAACAAAGTAAACATTATGGTTTGTAGTATTTTAATATTTATATATTGATATTTTAATACTGGGCTTGTCTTTGAAGCTGCAGTTGCTTGTTTGTCTCGCGAGAGATGGCAACAGTGCTCACAATGCACACAAGGTCACTGCACAAGGTCACCACACACCAAGGCTGTGTACCATTCAGATTTCAACCAATATGATCCTGGCACCTGGAATTCTTTACCATTTTTGGCAGCTTTACTCAATCTGTAGATTTACTTGCATTTTCTGTTATGTTGTTGGTATTGTCACTGCTGCAGTACTATATATATATATATATTTGAGTCAAACAAACAAAATCTAATACTAAACACAATAGTATGTCGCCAAGGATCTTTGGTAGCACCCATGCTAGTATATATACTAAGCTAATGACGACCAAGACTGAAAAAAAGCCTAGTTATCTCCCACAATGACTCAATCTAGCAAAGCTAAGTCATTAACAAATGTGCACTCGGGAAAAGTTCAATATATATACATTGGAACTTATCGTTCGCTATAGTTTCAAATGCGTCATACAGAAAGAAATGCACCAGGAAGGTGTGAAAACATAATTGTCCAGATACTGGATAGTTCATTGGACTGTTCAGTGATAGCTCCCTCAATAATGGAATCATTGTTTCTAGGAAAGGTCAAGGAAGAAGCAACAGAACATGGAGGGTGAAATATGATGATAACCCCGGCCACAGGGGAGGTTGCAGCGGATGGGTTTCCGTGGCAGTCCGCTCCCACCAGACAAAAATGCATCATTGTCATTGATCATCTGATCGATCATGAGCCTTTACTTAGATTTCACATGGCTGTTTTCGGAGTAAAGAAAAAAAAGAAAGTCCGTCCTCAATCCCTTCTGTGTGGGCAGTTTGAGTGACAGCATGATAATTATTCTAAGCTTACGAATCACTTCCTGACGTCTGTATTACCATGTATGTTTCCTTAATGATGGTTACATAAAGAAAGCTTGAAAAATGAATGTTTGACAATAGGAGGCCCCGATAAGAACCAAATATGTCATAACTGTTTTTTTTGTTGTTTTTTTTTACAATTGCTCACCTGCAGCAGAGCGGCAACAGAAAGAAAGCTGCCACCTAATCCACTCTAATAGGATTGTGTGGGAATTCACCTTCCTCATTGCTCCTTCCATCTCTCAGCCTCAGGCCTGCTGGCAAGGGCTGATAAAAACACCGCCGCCTATAACACCTAAGTGCAAGCTAATATTAGCATGTATTTTGCAACATAGTGTAGAAATACAATGCAAACCCACGCACATTTCTTTTCCTCTCTGTTATATATTTATTTGTCGGTAGATTCATGGCGTCGTGCGCGATTGAGGACAGCGCAGCTCTCTCATGGAGCTCCTATGCCTGTTGATAAGGGGGGGGGGGCAGAGCTGTATATAAGGCGGTGGTTGTGCCGCACAACAAAAACACCCTTTCATACACCTCCGGCACACGCGATGTTTATTTCTGGTGATCTTTTTTTCTCATCTTCTCCGGATTCACTTTTTATTGTGTCATTTCTATAAGACATGCAGCTAATTAAATAATATCTCGCCACTTAGCGGAGGCTTACTTTCAAAGGGAGGCTCCCCGGCAATAGGCAAAGCAGATGTTTAATCCAGCAATTAAGACGAAGGCGCGCTCGCTCTCTCCTGGGTGCGGCTTACAAAAGAGTAAACAGTAAAAATAAGGCAGTGTCATGCAAGGACGACATGTAAATGAGCGCGTTCGAATGAGGAATACGGTTGCTTTGTATAGGGCACATTTTCAACCCCATATTAATACATGTTTTCTAATGTCAGGTTTTCTGTAAAATGAAGGCTATAAATATTGCACAGTGCGTCGTGTGCATCAAATGGAGCGTGTTGAGCAGAGCTAGTTTTTGAAGTATTGTTTTATGCTCCACTTTCGAATTACCTGCTGCACATGTACATCGCCCGCAGCTACGCGGTGATTTGTTAAAGAAGAAGGACGGTGGAGGGGGACTTTCCGGATATTTTCCATGTAAAAAGCAGAGATGTGGATGTATTAAATCATTCCAAGGAAGAAAAGAAGAAAAAAAAACTCCTATAGAACAGCCATTTTTTAATCATGCAGGTGCTGTATAGACTGCAATATCATTTGCTTTTATGAACGCTACAGATGTAGACGTCTGCTGAAGTATTTCCATCCGATCCCAAAGCAGCTCCTCTCTGATAGCAGTGTTCGTGCTGATGCAGGTTGGGGCTGCATTCGGTGATGGGCACCCCGAGTTGTCTGTAGTCTCAGATCAGAGCTTTGGCCCTGGCCTGTGTTTTCTGCCTCGCTTCCAGTATGTAATTATCCCCCATACTTGTCTTCTTCAGTAATTAGAACTGCAGTCATACCCCACATCTGTTGGCTCCCTAATAGAGAAGACAACAGCTTCCAGAGACCATTTGGAGTCTCTGATGTTCGGTGCATGCTAGCACACAGAGACGCACTGAAACTAAATAATGCACTGAAGTCTGATGGCAAGCCATCAGTCAAACTGGCTTTTAACGGCGAAATGAAAAATAGCTGCGCATCGACTGACGCTTAAATATCTTGGAGTCAGGACTTTGATACGTGTGTTCGCTGGCGTGCAGATTAAACGCTGGATGCAGGGACATCTCATCAACAAATTTTCGGCCAAACAAAATGGCTGACCTGAAGTGAGAGAAAGGGAGCATTGTGTGTCTGAGGAGCAAATGAGGCAAGTGATGATGAGAGAGTAAATTAGAAGCTGTCGATACTGTGAGACACCTCTATCAGAGCCAAGGCTGTTGGCTCGGGAAGCAGATATGCAGCTGCTCAGGGTGACAAAGGGCCCGTTTGGTGTATTGCTCCATTAAGACACTGGGTCTTGTCAGCTCTGCCTGGATGGGCCACTCAGCCTCACAAGGCAGGGGCTCATGTATCACTCAGGGCTCAGGGGAAGTGAGCATGGCAGAGGAGGGGGCAAAAGGGTGTGGGTGGCACTGGTCGACTGAGCATTCATGGCATAATGTTACCAGCCCCGGGGGCAGAACTTTCCTTCAACCATGAATTGATGGTCCCCTGCCATGAAGAGCGAGGGTGGTTGGTGTGGCTACCCCGGGGCCCCATCGTGATGAGGTGATGGCTTATCTCTTCCGAGCAGTGTGAGGATAAAATATGGTGAAGCACCGCTACGGTGTGATGCAGGGGCTGATTTCTTGATTCGCAATTTCTGTCGAACTAGGTGGAAGCTGCAGGTATTATTGGTTTATGGTTTCTTGAAGGGAAATATATAGAGTCCGTTATAGGGCATTCGTGACTACTGCAGTCTCAGGTGTCAACTATTCCCCCCAAAAAGTCGACTAGTCAATTAATTTATACCGTGGGGGCTCTTTTTTTGGGGTGACGCCAATAAAGTGCACGATAAAATATGACAAAATCATTTGCAGCAGCTAAATACATTCACAGGTCTCAGGGTTTGCGGCTCCTGGACACAACACTGGCAATACATCTAATGTAGTGCTCCTATGTCCGCCAAAGCCCAGCAGTCCCCTTATGAAACCACATTTAAATTCACCAGGTCCTGATTTTTATTTGGATCTACACCAAATTGCACACACTCATGAATATAAGTCCCTTAAACATACTTGATTTTTTTAAAAATCAAGATGCATGAATTATTCTCTGAGAAATCAATGCAAATGTTGAAAAACTCCCTCTCCATGTTGAAGAAAGTTATTAAAAAAAAGAATAAATCTGCTCCATTATCCAATTCCCTCCTTCCTTTCACCAAGTTCCATTGTAGTTCCAGGGTTTTTGCGTAATCCTGCCAACTACCAGACAAACAAATGCAGAAGAAAAGAAAGCCTCCTTGTCGAACCTAGACAGAAAATACCCACTTGTTGTGTCTCATTCAGGATGATGTCTCAACCAATTAACCATCACGATACTCACATTTAGTCTTGAACACTTGTTTTAAGAAAGACCAGAACATCAAATTGTACCTATACCCTTTAAAACTACAGTAAAAATGTAAACTCCCATTGCCCTTTGCAATATAAAACTTTCTAATAACCCTTTTCTCTATCACAGATCTTTATCTCACCCTCCCTCCTTCCCTCCCTCCTCTTTTGATGTGGTCATTTGGCACCGTAGCCTTGAGGTCTGACCCAAGTGCTCCTATGTTTTCTCTCCCCGTCGCCGCGTTTATTAGGTTTCGTGGCTCCTGTGATTTTTTTGGAGCCGGCGTCTCATACCCTCTAATAGGGATGACCAATCACGGGGGCAAGAAGCAATGCCCCACTTTTAGTCCCCACTTAATTTAATTACATCAAATTAGCAAAGCAGGGAGAGAGAGAGAGAGGGGGGGGGGGGGGGGGGGGGGGGGGGGGGGGGGGGGGGGGGGGGGGGGGGGGGGGGGGGGGGGGGGGGGGGGTGAGGGGGGGAGGGGGGGGGGGGGGGAGAGAGAGAGAGAGAGGGGGAGAGAGTGGGGCAGAGGGAGCGGATTAATCCTTTGCAGCTTATGAAGGCAGGTTGGACACTGTCAGCTGTCCTATGCAGAAAGGCTGCTTTAGGATTGTCTCAATTAGAAGGAGCTTAAGACTCATAGGTCACTGGATATGGTTAAAACAACACTGTGGAAATAGGCCAATTAGATTATTTGCCTAATGTTTCTAAAGACTAAAGGCAACTACATGCTGACTTTAGATTCTTATTTTTTTTACCTTCGCCAAGGAGGTTAAACAAATATATTTTCATCTGCATTTCTTTGTACTTAAAGAGGATTAAACAAAAATAACGACTAGGCACATTTCCATGGTGCAGATCCAGATCAGGGGGTGGATCCAGGAATTCTTTATTTTGCAAGATAAGGTGATTCTGAACATTTTTATTCAATTTCTCAGGGAATAATTCATTGATCCTAATAAAAAAAACCAGGCCTCTTTAAGGTACTGATATTTTCAATTTGGTGCAGATTCAGATGAAAATCAGGATCTAGTCACTTTAAATGTGGTTTCCTAACGGGACCTTGGCAGAGGTATTGGCTCGACTGAGCGCCATTCTAGTTTTATAGTTGTTTTTTGAATCCATGTTTTTGCCTTCGTACCACTTATGATTCATCAAAACAACTTCAAGTGTGTCAAATTATGTATAATCACATGTATTATTTGTAATAAAGTGCTAAATTCACCATCATTAAAATATGAATTCAGGGTTTTTGTATGAAAATAAAGCAAAGTATGTTAGCTTCTACCTGATATCTCAATCCCCCAACAGTAGATATAACTGAATACCCTGTCGGCTGGTGGTGAAGATTAAGTCTCTGGCCAATGAAGTGTAAAAGTTTATATTGACTCTGCTGTATATATGCCAATATGCCCAGACTTATTAAGCCAACACAAAGTAAGCAGGCAGTGTGCACTCCGGGGTGATTTAGCACCTCTGTCTGCCCTGCTTTCTGCTGACTGCAAAGAGAATAGCTCAGCTCCAGTCTTCTGATAAAGACTGAAGGAAGGATTTATCACTTTAAAAAAAAGAAAGAAAGAAATATCGAAGGAAGCAGAGCAGGACGTGGCAGAGTGAGCAGTGTACGGTATTTTATGTTATGGTTTAGTTTCATGGCAGATCTGCAGCAGTTTAAGAAATTGCTCAGTTTACACTCCGTGGTCACAGAGTAAATGTATTGACTCTGCACACCGGCGAGATTAAAATGATATAAAAAGAAATGATATGAAACGACTCAGACACTCGCGCTATACTGTTACCTTGTGTTTTATCGTTGAGGGAATCCAAGCCCCTCATGTATAATTCAAACAATCGCGTTAAAAGTTTGTTTCGCCGTCACTCTGCCGTTTGTTGGACGAGATTGTTCCGAGTTCGACCTGTGATGAAACCTTTTCTCATGACTGCTGGCTCTGTTCTGGTGGCCTATCCCATTCGAAGGGAGGCGAGTTGTTTGTGCTGAGAGAGGATTAAGACAAGTCAACAATCCATAGTCTCTTCAGACTCCCAAAGGGCTTCTCACACACGGCTGAGGACAGAGAATAGCTTTTTTTTCTCCACCAGCGAAGCTTAAGAGCGAGGTTTAAATTGTTGAAAGGACCTCGCCAGACTGCAATAGAACAATGAACAGATAGAGAAATAGAGATTGGTTTGGGGGGGGGAGGTGGCCAGAGGGATCCAGCTGTATCCACCGCCCCTGCTTTCCAGTTTTTTTTTCCATTGTCCGGCTGAATTTTCCTCATCGGCACCCGTGGGGCTGTAAACCAGCGGCTGTGCTTTAAGCCGACTTCAAATGACTGGAACAATTGCTCTCAACACATATTTCCATAGCTGCTGCTGTTGTTCACACTGCTTAATTATCATCACACACAGAGGCTGCCAGTCAAAGGTGACAGGCAATTAATCACCTCCCATGTCAAAGCATTTGACAATGTCAGCTGCAGAAGTGGCACCTGTCGGAGGCTCTGTTTGCTGCATCTCAGACACTAGAGGGGAATAGGTTAAAGAAAAATTAACTGATAGTTAATCAACCTCCCCTGTTGACTATTTACAATTAGATGATTACTTTTGGCAGATTGTTTTTTCTAAAATTGTAAATTTTAATATGCAAATGGTGTGTCTTCTAATTAAACAGGAACTAATTTGCATATTTCAAGATTATTGATCTGAGCACTGGTTCACAGCTCTTTCATTTTTGTATTGGCATATTAAGGCCAAGGGTTTTCACAGAGGGGATTTTGGAAATCTTATTTTATCACTTCATGAATCATAAAATACTGTCAACAGCCGTAAGAAAAAAAATCTATTTTCACCATGTTCTTTTGGAATAAAATGTTCTATAAACAGGTTATGAATGATATATGAACAAATCCCCTCTGTAAAAAGCTGCAGCTGAGTATAGACAGGAATACAAGTGGGGAAGTTTGGCGAATGTTAGTGCTCCTTAAAGTGGAGACTTCAGAAGTATGAGGAGGAAAAACTTATTTTGAGAAATTGCTTTTAAAGATATGTACTTTAAAATCCCATACATTTTTATTGGAAAGCACAAATGCATGTTGCAGTGCAAACCTTCGGGGAATTAAGGAGAATTATCCAGACGTGAGTATAGAGTGAAGTGTGTATTCTATGTGTTTTAATTTCAATTGTATAAAGAAAAAAGGTGTAGTATTAAAATTGACCAGTGCAATAAAAATATATATTTTTAATTGTGGTGTCTCACCTTAAAATTATACAAGACCCATATTACAAAACATTATAATTGCTGTAATCAAGTATCATGACTCATTCGATTTAACTGAGAAAAGGCCACAACCTGGAATTACTCACAATAGTAGGTTGATTTTTGGAGAAGTAGGTCACTCTACTCTAAGTGCATTCTCAGTTGTATTCCATTTTACAATGCCTGCTAATCCAACATACCACAACAGTCACCTTCACACTGATAAATCCTTTTTTTAAAGTGGCACAAAGCCGCCGTGAAAACACTAAAATGGGTGTAGAAGTCGACTCGGGACAAAAACAAACACAAATAAACTACAGGGGGTATTTTAGTGTTGCAGGCAGAGGTTAAAAAAAAGCTGTAACATGTCCACATTTACTAGAATATGAGCTCAATCAAGATTCATTCGAAAATGCAGACCAGGCTACGGCTCTGAGCAAAAATATGTTGCTTAAATTGGCAAGAAATGATACTTTTTGACATTTGAGAGTAAATAATTTGAATAATTCCCATCTTGATTTAACCTCATTAACCCAAAAGTGTTGCTATTCTGGATACTTGGGGCTTTTTTGTATGTCAGCAAACACAGCACAGAGTGACCGTGACCACGAGTTGCAGCAAATGTGATGGTGTTGGTAACAGGGAATAATGCCTTGTCTGTACATGTGAGTCGCATCAGTTCAGTTCTGGTGTGTGTCAAAAAAAAAAATCTTGCACAAAAAAACTTGTGTCCTTGTGCAAAAGGTGCAAAATTGCCGTGAGCTAATAAAGACTATGGCTGTTAAGATGTAACCAGCTTGGGAGAAGGGAACATATCAGGCTTCTATGCTGCTCCGGTGCCAAGAGCGTCATCGACAAATGAAAGAAACGTTTCAGTGACTTTATAAGAACAGAACCAGGAGTCGGCTACAGGAGCAGTGTGACTTTGGGAAACTTGCACCCAGCAGCCGGTTCCTCCTTCACAGTACAGCCACATGTGGATATACTTGGGAGTGAAAAAAATTACGCTTTTTTTTTTTTTTCTTCCTGCTTGAGGGAATTACTTCAAAGTCAAATTGGCCTACATATCCACAAAAGGACTTGGTAAGCCCATGATTAGGATCCATACATGCCCACATGATTTGATTTTTGAAGTAGCGCGCAGCATGACTGCAGTGCACCACCACGGCAGGGACTCGGAAGGTGAAAGGGACAAGGACAAATCCCAGGTGTTGCCGAGTGCCGTTGCTCCGCTCCTCCTTTTTTTTGCGGGGCAGCAAAGTTCACAGCATGTCAACAGAACGCCAAACAAGCACAGACAAGAAAAAAAAGGCCTGACAGAAATGTCACCCTCGCGAACACAGAGCCCCACCATGCAGCGACAGGGAAGTACAGTCCTCCTGGGTAGCATCCTGGTCCATGGTGTATAAAGAAAGAGATGCTTTATATATACACCAGCAGCAAAGGTGAACTAATCAGAAATGAGATGCAAGAAAGGACAGGGAGCAGTCACTAACCTACCCATCAGGTACACATCAGGAAATGTACATTAACAGGAAGTTACATAAAATAGCATTCACAGTTAAGTAATGTGATGTTTTGGATACAAATATTAAATTGATGAAACTACATGAGACCTTATGTACTGCCAAACAATATTTTTTCACAGAATTAATATAATTGTTATATCTGACCAATACAATGAGAAATGTTTTAAGAAAGATTCACATTAAAAACACTTTTCATTAAAGACATAGAGAAACCTGCCTGTTTTGCAATGGGCTGTTGATGCTTGACCTGTGGTGATGCTGGCTTCTTTCTGAAACCGTACGAGTGACCTGCAGTGACACAGCCGCAGCAAGTAAAGACCAGCGGCAGGACTCAGTCAGCAGAAACCTGAAGCTGCCGCACAAAGAGCCGTTCACCTGTTTATGAGAGAGAGCCGTTCACCTGTTTATGCAAAGTTCAGTGAAGCTCGACTCGAACTGCAGAATCAGTCGTTGTGTCAAGATCGACAATGTCACTTGCGCCGGTCCCCTATTTGTTCAGAGTTTAATCATATTCAACTTCCTTGGGCCCTTAACAATACACATGCCAAGTGCGGCACTGACAAGATGAACGGTTGTGGAGGTGTGCCAGCCACAGGCAGACAGAGATTTCTGGATTTATTGGAGATACTTAAAATTTTATACTATAAACGTAACAATATAAACCGTAGTGACAAAACTGCAAGTAAGGAAACAGTCTGAAGTTGCGTATGTGGGTAAAAATCTAAAGCTGAAAGCTGACATCCCCATTTCCTTCATTTCCTTTGCCTGTTGAAATAACTGCAAGTCTGTCTAACAGCAAAAAAAAACATTGAAGTTCAGACACACAATCCACTTGCATACATTTAAATAATCAAATTATTGCTGGTTCATGTCGCGAGAGGTTTGAATAGGCTAATTATGATACTGGCAAAGAAACCTGGAGAGGAATGATACCGCGGATCAAACAAGAATCCCCCAGACTACACTGTATACTGTAGACAGATAGAAGTCAGTGTATTGGCATCATTATTTTTGGATCATGGGGTGTGATGTACCATTTAATTATACACCGACGCTGTGCGAACGGTGGCCCTACTCGACCGTCTCTGTAATTCACGGCTTTGTAATCACTGCCAAGTCAAAACATGCAGCTGGAAAGACATTTAATTAGCTATGAGTTTGAGCGGTTTTGCTCATAACCGAACATTCTATTTACCACCTCATCTCCTTAACTGCCAGACCATTTAATTGTCCGGAAAGATAAAATATAGTGAGACAAAGGTAGATTAGGGGGGGAGAGAAAAAAAAAAAAAAGAAAAAAAATTGATCACGTTGAGTCACAATTTCCCCCCTCGGCACTAAATCTTCAGGAGCATTGATTGGAGGTAGCTCCTCCACCAGCTACTGGTAATGTTGGATTGGATAATAGTAGCCCCATAAATTGTGCTAATGATTTCTCTGGAAACTAAAATGGTAATCCAATAGTCATCATTAAGCTTCTTTTAATTGTACGCTTCCCAGGAGGGGGACGAGACCAAAGATAAACCTAAATGATGTTATCCTTAATATAGCCCTGTCCTTTCTAATGGTTTGGGGGGGATGTATAACATGAGCACGATTCTTGTTAATGTTTTCCCACGCTTCTCCGCCACAGCCACAAACAAGTTAAAGTGCTTTACAGATGTTACAGATGCTGTCCTCACTGGGCTGATTTCCATTATAAAGACACAGTTTAAGTTAAATATAACCCTGGAAAACAGCGTGTATGTCAGCGTACGAGGATATATGTGCACAGACGACCGGGGAATGACTTTTTTCTTACGTTGAAATTCCTTTCAAGAGATTCATGGCAATGATCAAAAGTTAATTTTCAAAAACGCGATACTGTACCGTATGTATATGCTGCGTCTTGAAAAAAATCTATTTTTGCACCCCAGTCATTACGGGAATCCTTGGCAGAAAATAGAGAGAAACACAATTGCTGGGTGCTGACAGAAAGCAGATCCATAATGTCATCTCTCCTTTTCATATTTCCATCACAACTATGTAATTATGATTGGATTCCTCCCCAGTTTCTCGGCAGAGGTGGTAATATGAGGCTCGTTACGATGGCCGTGTTGGAGGTCAGAGGAAAGACAGTCCGTGGGCCTGACCTGTGGAGCTGAGCGGCAAACACTCTGCCTGGTTTCAGTGCGCTAACAACCCTACGGCTGCTATACAGAGCTACCGCCCTTTTTCCTTTGCTTACATCCGTCTTCCTCTTCATATGACAGTGCACAGTTTGCTCTATATGCTCCTGCTCCACTGCAGAGGCAACAGATTAAGACGTTGGGAAGCCGGTGCCAAGAGGCCTCTTACGCACCGGCCATGTTTACTAAAGCCTACAGTCTGCTATCCCACACACCTCTTTGGCCAAACGCTGGGGAACTCCTGGGACGGTGCTACATTTTTAATGAAAGCCCGGCGTCTGCCAATGTTTATCTTCTGCGATGTGAACCGATGCAAGCCAGTCCTCAATGTAGTCCAACACCAGGGCAGATTGATTCATTATCCTTAAATAAGGGAGGCTTGTGTTTAAGGAGTTGATCCTGAAGGTCTGATTGGCTGTAATACTCTCGAGTAAGACACCACTATACCTGCACGAAAAAGACGTCGCCTCTCGGCTTCTGCACCGCGACCTCTCTCTGGGGAAATGCATCCGAACGAAGAAGATGCAAATGCATGTGGGAGGGAACGTGCAGCAAGGAAATCTTAATTCCATCCTGTTTCGCAGGGGGTGCACCGTGTAGTCCTGCACCTCCGAGCACCTTGCATCTCAATACCCGCTCATTGCACCTAGATCTTTCATTTGTTTTTTTTCATTTTTTTTATTAGGCGCTGGGTGAATAGGGAATAAACTGAAACTCTTGTCAAATTAAAGAGACAACAAACAGGCAAGTATTTCCAGGACACAACTGTATCTAATGACTACAACAGATCCATATCAGGCCCCCGTGTCCCAGGGGAGCGAACAAATAACAAATATGGAGCCGGTGCATAATTACTCCCACCAGTGGAGATTCACAGGCATGTGTCTGCTGATTTCATGCCACTGCAGAGCAGTGTAGGTGTGCATTAGCCATGTTTCCTCATGTAGCCTAATCCTCACCAGTCCCTCAAGGAGTTGTTTTTCCACTAGTCTCACAGTCTCAGATTTTCGGGCTGCTTCGCAACATGTCGGTAACCTTATTATCTGCACTCTCTGACTCTGTCTTTGGAGGCGTTTATGTAATCGGAATGTCACAGAGTAGTTGTTGACCTTTGGTGCCTTGACACGCGGGTCTTGCCATTTATCCATTTAGCTTAAGGGTGACACAAGCCACATCTGCACAGCAAGTCCACTGAAATGAGCAATCTTTAGATGATGCTTCTTCTTCTTTTTTTTTTTTTTGGGAGGTCACCAACAGTAAATAAGCTGTCAGTGGAATAAAGTGGGTGTCAAATCGTATGAATAGACAGAGGGGGAAATGGACGCTTAAGGGCCCAGTGAGTTCCAACAGTGACATGGTTTAAAAGAGCTTAATTATAATAAGCTGGAGCATGGAGCAAGTGTTTGGTGGCTTGGGGGGGGGGGGGGGGGGGGGGGGGGGGGGGACTCAGAGACAGTGACAACAGTCCAGCTACATGAAATGGAGATTGGTCTTTGAAGGGGCCAACATAAGATATGCATTACTGGAACATGAAGGTTTTCTTTTTCAGCAGTAGCCTCCACACTTCATGAAAAAGAAATGATGCCCGCCTGGCGAAATTTATTACGCATAATGTCTTTTCCTTTGTACAAGTCATCAAGCTTCATAACAGTTTATCCATTAGGAGAACAAGAACGCTTACAGTGTTATTTCATTAGGTTTTTACGAATGCGAGTTATGCTTTATGAAAACAATAAATCCCACCATAGATTTGCGTGTCCCAACATAGTTTGTTAATCACATTATTGTTAATTAATGATGCAATTCTTTTTAGCTAATGGTCGACAGTGTGTATTGACTCAAAATAAGGGAATGAGAATGGGAACTTGAGAGGAGAGCGACACACTTTAATCACCGCACTGCGAAGAAAAGCTAGGGGGGGGGGAGAAAACAGGAGAAATATATAAATAAATGCGAAATTTATCGATAGTTTTATATCCTTGTGAACTGGTTTACAAGAAAATATTGGAATTACAGTCAGAATGATTTATAATCTATTGTTCAGGCTAAGGCTGTTTAACTCCTTGCCCCTATGAATATTAACACACTGTCTCTTTCTTTCTCTCTCTCTCTCTCGCACTCCCTGTTTCTCCTCTTCACTCACACACACACCACGTAAATGCATAGCACACTAGCAGAGCGCCTTGTCTAATTTTTCATGAAGATAGCTGTTTTTATGCTAATCTGACAGCTGCATTCATTTTCAGGCTTTCTCGCAGACATTTATTTCCCAATCACATACTCGCTCGTTCCCACTTGCACACACACACGCACGCACGCCCGCCCGCATAAAAATACTTATATTCATCCACGACCATACTTCTCTATGTCTTAGAAAAACCAATGCACACTAATGAAGCTTTCTAATTGGGCAGAAATAGGACTTTATTTGATTGAGACGAGTCTGACAGCTCTCAAATGCTGAAGTGCTGGATGCTTGGCATCAAAACCTGACACTTGTACACGCGGACGCATTCCCCCTTTTTAATACACCGCTGCCTTCATTAGACGAGGACTTATCTCTAACCATCAATTTGACTAGGTCACTGGCAAATTGCCGCGAGGCTTCTCCGCACTGAATAGCTAGGTAATTAGAACCACTCTCCCATCTACCAGGTCATGTTCAGACCTTTCATACAGCTTCTAAAGACAACGGGGTAATGCGGCGAGACAGGCAAGGGCTGGTTTGGAGGTCAAAAGAAGGGCATAATTGGACCAGTCAGTCAATAACGCTGCCGGCTGTGTCTGCCTTTGAGGCTGCTAATGAAGCGCGAGAGCCGAGGAGGTGCCCGCTGCTGGCATGCTGGTTACCTGGGCACCGGGGACACGGCTGCACACTCGCCCGGTGCTCACTTGTACCTCTTCCCTCTAGAGGTGACGCAGGCAGTGGCAGTAAAACTGAGTAATTGTGCAGCATTATGAGGAAAGTGGTTCCTGCCTCCCTCATTCCTGCTGAATTTTCCCGTGCTCATGAATTGACATGAGTGTACTTAAACTCCCAGACAGGGCTGAGAGCTGTTGGAGAGTGATATGTTGCTCGGCGCTTTGCAAAGTCATTACTCAGCACAATATAACACTCCAGACTGACGTGCTCTGTACACATGGAACTGATTCCGGCTTTGCTGTGTTAATAATGTTTATGTTGACAGTCAGTGGTTCACCTCAGGTACACAATTTTAAAGAGGAGTACACTGTTAACCTCTTCTTTTTTTTTCTCTCTTTCTAGCGGGAACAACGTACATATTCGGGCGAGATGGTGGACTGATCACATACACGTGGCCGCCAAATGACCGTCCCAGCACGAGGGCGGACCGGCTAGCCATCGGTTTCAGCACGCACCTGAAGGATGCTGTCCTGGTGAGGGTGGACAGCTCCTCTGGTCTCGGAGACTTCTTGAAGCTCCACATCGTAAGTGGAGAATATGCTTTTCAAGTGCAGCACACCAAATAATACACAGGACACACGTTAGGGTGAAAGCCCCTGAGAATAGGCTTCATCCTGGCTACATACAATGCATCAACTTTGGTACGGATATGCCTAGCGTTCACACGACTCTGGAGTTTAAGTATAACACTGCTGGCCCTGTTTTAATATGAAAACTTCAGGGCTGCATTTCAGTCTGAATTGACAGAAACTAAGATGTTTAGAAATGATCACACAGAAACTCGCAACCACCTGCTGATTTGGCCTCGTCGGTCACAACATTGACTTCGCTGATTTGTCAAGCTCCAATCACATGACCCCCTTTTGGAAGAAAACAACTGGCATTAGCCTCGGTTACCAATGTAGAACCTAGCATGGATAATCAATTACAAGCGTGGCTGACTTTGTTGTCCTTGCCAACAGCTGTTGTGCAATTAAATTCAGCATTTTACAATAATACGGCTGCTTACATGCATAGGAGATAAGCTATTATTAGAGCGATACCTGTGTACACCAGCCCGTGCATACCTTTCTGTTTATGCCTATTGTAGGTGATTGGTCATGTGATATGCATTTATTGCGGATTGGGATTGAAACTGATTCGGGCCCAAAACCCTCCGGTGGACGGAGGTCGTTTTAGTTTGAAAACACCAAATGAAATCACAGTAGTGTGGTTGTCATCTTATTTTCTCAATCAGCTTTTATGAGTAATGAAAGAAAGATAGTATTTTCCTGCCAAAGATAGAACTGTTTTGTTTATTTCACATTTCTGTGTTGTTGTTTTTTTTTCTTTCTGTGCTTTTCACACTGATTGCAGGTGGGCGGGGATCAGTGGGAAACATGATGTCATTCGCTTGCGGATCTGGAAGCATTTAAATTAGAATCTAGTGACAGTTGGTGGGTTTGTGTGGTTGTTGTCAATCAATTTCGATCAAACCACACCAGCACAGTCCCGATGAAGCAGATATTTTTAGTGCCTGGCGTCTAAAAAGGTTTCCGTTGCTTATTTAGTCACACAAATTTGAGATTAAAGAGAAAAACTTGAAGTTTGAAGGCAAGTTTTCGGGGGTTTAAATAGTGATGGTGAATTCTATTACCACAAGAGAAGGAGGAAGTCACCGTTTAATGGCCCAAGTACAACACGTATGACCAGCAGTACATTATTACTGTGTGAGGTAAAAGGTAGCTTTCTCACCTCCTCTTGCCTACATGTTACAGATGCTGTGTTTGTGCAACTGGAGCTGAGGGTAATGGTGGGGTAATAAGGTTTGGTTGTGTACAGTGCATCTCTGACCTGGACATAATTCTGCTGGCGACCACATGGCCTCCCTCTTGCTAGCACCCATTTACTGACAAAAGATCTGACGCTGGCCAGGAGCATACAGCAACACTGCACACATATATATACACACACAAAGCTACAGCAAACACACACATACACACAAAAAAGACATGAGATTGGTCTTGAAGTTTGCCTCAACCCCAGCTGCCCACACACTGCGATTCGCACATACAGTAAGCATGCAGTGACATAAGTAGGGCTGTCCTGAGGACACACAGCAGCCGTGATGTTTTTCTTATGAGACACCTCCATACTCTGTTCTGTGTGATTTTATTTTTTTGCCAATTTCTCTCTTCCCCTCCAAGCCTCAGGGCTAAATGATATTTTTTTCCCCCTTATTTTTAATTTAGGAGTGACCGGCCCCTTAAAAAAACGATACATAATTTTTCATGCACAACATTCACCAGCAATCGCCACAAAGGGAGACGGACAAGATGCTCAAAAGCCCATAAAGCGGAGTGTCGGTGTAAAGGGACAGATGTGCTCACTGAGATGTGCACATGTTCCACTGCAACCCCAGTGTGCTTCCTCGGCTCTTTTTCACCTGCACGAAAACACCTCAGCAGAGATGAAACAGGCGAGATTTGCTTTATACAGTAATTACATGTGAGTGATGGAAAAAACATCTTCTCCGACGATTTGCTGCTTTTAATAAAATGGCTCAGCAGGGCTCATCCCAACGCAGTGTTGAATTAATACACATACAAATGTGCTCCTTTGCTTAAACATCATGCAGACTTATTCCTGAATGGCTCACAACCTCTTGCAATTCATTCAAATATCATGTAGCTATTCAGTCCCTTGTCGCTGGAGGTAAACACTGTTGTTTGTACCTGCTGCACAGCTCTGCAGCTGGAGCATGTAAAACCCCTTAAGGCCCATAGTTACAACATATCATTTCTCGATACACAAAGAGAGTCTTGCCGGGGAAAGACATCGTTCACACTGTCTCCTAATGAGACATCTCCTACAGTCGGAGCCTGTGTGCCGTGGCTCTATGTTTTACTAGAGATGGATGTTAGAGGTGAGAGACCTGAGCCACACAGTCAGGTGAGCTGAGAGAAGGGGGGAGTCTCGCACGGAATAACGAGGCTGCGAGATCATGCGGCTTACGGCAGATACACTCGCAGCCTCGTTGATGGAATGTGTAGCATTCAATTGACATTTTAGTGGGAGAAAAATGTTGATAAGGCATGTTCTTATACAGCAGGGGCAGTGGGTTGTGAGAATCCCCGCTCCTCTCGCATCAGCAGTCACTCTGAATGCCTCCGCTTATTTATTTATTTCCTTGCATTAATCCCGGGGCTTTGTGAAATGTTGCATTTCATTAGAAAGTGAGAGAAGCATGAGAGAATTTGAGTTTTAAAGAGACAGGGGAGGCCACGGAGAGATGGAGGGTCATGCTCTTGATTATTGCACATCCGGTTATTGAAGATGAGCAACGGGATCGTTTGATGGAAATGCAGACAAAGATTTAGGTTCTGTGCATTATAATTTTTATCCTACCTGGTTTATCTGCAGTGACTATTTTAGAGTCAAGGTTTTTCATAAATTCAATTACTGTTCAAGTGTGAGGCTTACATTTAAGTTTGAATAATTTACTTAAACTGCGTTTATTTTTTCAGACATGAAAGGTGTCACACAATAGGCACAATCGTCACCTTTTCAAACTAAAAGCTCTGTAATTCTGCATGTCATAAACCATTGCACCGACAAAACACACTGTGCTTTTACTTTGGCGACAAATTGCTAAAGAGGAAGTGATTCTATGAATATCGCCACCATGATGGAGATCAGCAACCGTGAACTTCTGCGTCAGCCTGATATGGTGAATTACAATTAATTAAATTATCAACAATAATAGACATGTCGAGTGTAAAGCCGACGAGAATAATGGTATTGTATTAAATGTATTGTTTCTAATGTGTTTTTTAACAGACTTAGTATAATATAACTGATGGAAACACTCAGTTGAAGTAAGGGGTATTTCCTAAGCTGCGTGCTCTATCCAAATAGAAAAAATTGCAGAAAATGAAATCACAATACATTATGAAATTGGAATACTTATGATGAAAACCCTCTAGATATGTGTTTCACGCCTCTGTCTTCTCCTCATTAATTACACTGGAAAGGACGTGTTTTACAGCACTCCATTAAACACAATGAGCTGTGCAAAATTGCTACTTTGATGCGTTTTTATTATGCAAGAGTAGCAGCACTCAGCTAGTCACCTGCGAAAAACCTTATTTGGTTGAACTGTACCCTGAGCGGATCACGCAGTAATATGGCATATTATTATAATATAATCACTCTGAGGCCTAATTTGCTATAGCGTGGCATTGGGAGCCAGTTAGTTTCACTCACAGTGGCCAAATTGTCCTATTTCCTTAAGTAAATGTATTAAATGAGTGTGACAGACTGTTGATTTACATTATTGAATATGTAAAAACCAATTTATGGAGTTGTTAATTCATTCAGAGATGCATACTTTGCTAACAATGTTTTATACAGCTGAGTCCCAGTAGTATTCCCCTGATTCCTTTCATTTACCTCAGCTCTGAGCATAAATGTCTTAGGAGGAGTGTATCTTCAGCTGTATGAGATGGGATTAGACCAGATTTCAGTATTTACCCCCCTCATTCTTCATCCTCTACATCCCTTACCCCCCCTCCTAATCTCCTGCTCCCATTTCATGATGACAGGAAACCCAGCAGGGCTTGAAGGACGCCATCTCAGCTCACACTCTCAAGAGGGAATTTTCCGAGTAATATGTGGAGACTATGATTTAAATGCACCTCAAAGGAATTGTGATCCTTCCCCACTTCTCCATCTCTATCACAGATAAAGACAATGACTGTGAAGTCAGCGAACCATCAAATGTACGGCAATCACTTTCCTCGGGCTCATTACTGTAGCGCACATGGAAGCAGGACTAGATTCATAATAATGTTTCTGCTGTTTCTCCAATTTACAATTCTCCACAATGCCTTTTCAATTTTGCTAAGGTGAAGCATATTCATGAGGCTATTGGAACAAGGACATAAGACCTGGCCTTAAGTGAACCCTGGCAAAGTATGTACATATATGAAATTAATTGCACTATTACTTAAAGTTAAATCCTGGGGAAAAATTCACAATGACATTATGCAAAACAGGGAATTATGGATGTAATGATCCTTAGTTGGTCTCGGCAGTAGGGTAATCCACGCAGAAGGAGAATTGGAACAAAGTTAGTTTTTAAGATGGGGGTGTTCAGTAGCTTCTCTGTAATACACAGTATACCGTGTAATACCTGGAACATCTCCATACAGAATATTAAAGTAGAGGTAGGTTGCACTTTGATGCCGTTAAGGTATTTTTTCCCCTACAAAGGAAATATTATTTATTTTTTTCCCACACAAACAACTGCTGTTATTGGAAATCTATCTGCACATTTTCAAGAAGCCATTTACTCTGCGATGGAGGCTTTGCAGTTGTTTTCTTCCTCTTTTGTTGTCAATGAGCAGCGGTGACAGTGACTATCAGACGCTCACCTCAGTCTCAGGTGGGGCCCCGAGGGGCCCACTGAGCTTGTTTTCTGCCTCCACTCAATCTCTGTGTGGGGGTTGGGGACCATTCCCAACACTTTCTTCTTTCCCCTCTTCTAATTGCATGCAGCCCTTAAAAAAAAAAATAAGCAAGGAAGGCACTCTGGCTTAGACACAGACACAGTGTGAAGTTAATGTATTCCATAGAGCAGAGAGAATGGTGGAGAAATAATGACTTATGTGGTGGAGCATTGCTCCCCTCGGTCCTCCTTTAGCTGACTACCAGAAAGGGGGTTCTCCTTCTGATGGAAGACACCTTTAATTGCAGTTTCAACTCCTGCTCTCTCCCCTATTAATCATGCGAAATGGCTGGAGAATGAGACTACCAACCCCACTGTCTGACTATCTCCACTTCCCAGTAAGATAATGTCATCTTTGTGTTTTACTTTTTTTTTGGTGGAGGTAATTCACCTCACTGCTGGGGCTCAGATTATGCACCATTGCGTGCTTCATTAAGTGAATATTGTTCAGGGAGGTTTGATGCTGCGGGTGAGATTGTTACCTGGGAGAGGTGCTGCAGGTCTCCGGAGAAGAGAACTCGTGTCACGCTATCCCCAATACTCTTATTAAAGCACCTGCAACTGCTCATGTGTAGGTGTCTGACCCAGTAATTACCTCCTGTGCACGCTCTGCACACAGACATAGAACAGACTTGTATGTAATGACCCCGGGAATCACTGGTGTACACCTCTCCTGTGTTGCTTGCTTAGTCACGGCACATCAATCAGTCATTAGCCTTTAAGGAGAATGACAAATACAATATTATTATTTTTACAATGTCTTTTTTCATATCTACTATGAATAGAAAAGTAATGCAACAAAAAAACATGCTTGTGTTAGCCTATGTCTGTGCAGATAAAACCTCATTTATTCTAAAGCAATTTTATTTAAATGTTTTCAAAATAGGGATAACCCTCCAAAATTTGTTGGATGGTTATCGTATTTTAACAGTTGCCACAGTGCTGTTTGGAAATCGACTTTTTTCCGCAAAATGTATCATCAGCTGTTGCTATGGCAACAATACCAGTATGGGAATAGGAGGGTAGTTTTAGTTCCATGGTGATAACATTGTTTTTTTAAGCTGGATCAAAATGAAACACAGCATTTTATTTCCAATTTCAAATCACAATATCGCATCTCGGGTCAATTTGGTCAAAACTCAACCATTAGTTATCCAGACTGTTGGAGACTGATGGGACAAAATAGATCAAAACCAAAAAGATCAAACTGAGAAAAATGTCACCGATTTTGACATTAAGAAATGTGCAAGACTCCCCATGCACACGGTGTCCGCTTGCGTTTTTACAAAAAATATGACAAGCCCTGATGAGGAAAATCTGAGCCGAAGTATTTTGATATTAAAGACACGGTGTCCAAATTTGGATTTGCTCTCGTTTCAATTGTTCATCTTAGAACTGTCAAACTCTAATGAGCAAAGGGGTAGGAGTAAACACATCCACCTGACAAATGATTTGACTTTCCGTGGTTTGTGCTGACACAAGTCACTCTTCCTTCTGAAGTATCTCCACCGGCTCACCGGGAGGATTTCTAAAGACAGCCACACAGCTGCCAAACCTTCCGTCAAAAACAATCGGAGAGGAACGGGGAATGTAATTTGAGGATAATCAGTAGAGTGCTGTGGATAGGAAGATGCCCAAGTGTATTATATATTTTTCTTTTAATTGAATTTATTAAATGGAAATGATATTGCCCTCTCTATTCTCCTTTTGTGGGATCAGTTAATCAAAGAAAGAATACTAGTTATCATAGCTGGATTTGTGTCAACAATGCATATAAACAAACTATGTTACAACCCCCCCGACCAGATGTCATTCCCCTCTTCCCCTGCTCTCTCCTCCTTGTGCCAGTGACACCGGAACTGCCATTTGCAAGTTAGCATGTTTGGCAGTTTGCGATACATTGTGAGGCAAAGCTCGGCTAATGGCGCTGTGATGGTGAGTTAATCGCTGACCATGATGTGGACGCAGCAGTTGAAGGAAAGAATGGGGGGGTTCACTGACCTCATTTAGTCCCTCACTGTTGATTCAGTCACACATGCACGAGCAAGGGAGGAGACGGCACCGAGACAGGATAATACTGCTTTAACGTATTTCCACGCTCCTCACATGGTTAAGATACAGAATTTGAGCTGAAATTGTTTAAGTGGCGATGAATGGTGGTAATAGTATGGTAACGGGGCTGGTAAATAAAGCATTGATTTAATGTCAGCCGTGACCGATTGTGGCAAAAGCCTGTGTGCGAGAGTAAATGGCCTCCTACCTCTTTTAGTCATAGACGGGGCAGCCGCTCGGCTCGGATGATGTACCTGACCTCAAAGAATCAAATCTCATCATCTCCATATTGAGAAGGGACAGCGCTAGAATCACCATTACTCATCTTTCAATTCCAATCATTTCTCAATTTGTTCAAGCTCTTTGCCACTACAAAGCCAAGTGGTCCATGAAGAGGAATGAGGGTGTGCGTGTGTGCGTGTGTGTGCGCGTGTGTGTGTGTGTGTGAGCGCGCGTGTGTGTGTGTGTGTGTGTGTGTGTGCGTGCGCGAAAGAGAGCGCGGGAGAGGACGATTTGTGTGTATGTGTATTTGAGAGGGCAGGACAATAATGTACCTTCACTTTTATTAGTGTAACAAATCACAGTGAGTACAGCTTGTCATTCCCAAAGCTGTACATCAATACGTTATGGGCTTGTCTCATACAGAGCAATATTGCCATTGCTAACGTGGGGCAAATTTGATTTCTCCGTCGATGTTACACTGTGAGGCATGTTCGCCGTTTGCTGGGTTACAAGGTTAACGGCATTGACATTCTGTGTATTTGTTATTGCAGTTCAAGGGTTGAATTCAGTTTGTATTGGCCCAGCGCTCTCACCTACATCCCAGTTGGACGTGCTCCTGTAAAAAAAAAAGAGCCCATTTGACCTCATCCGCGTTTTCTGAATTCTTTAATCTACCGTCTATTCATTTTTATATCAAAAGTCAAATCCCAGTATGACAGTGCATATATGGGTTTGTATGCAGAAGAGATTGAGTTTGTGTGTTTTGGGAGTGGAGCAGTGTAGCACGGAGTCACTATAGTTGTTGACTTTTGACACAGCTGCCCCAGGCCTCAGGGAGGGATAAAAATAGTCTCACTCTTTCTCGCTCCATTACAGTGAGCAGAAGTACTGAGTCTCCCATCTAACCCATATGGAGTGCTTTTTCTCCACATTCACTCTGTGGTAGGACTTACTCACGTTGTGGGGACCCACGCTTGTGTCTTTCTTATGGGGACAAAAAGACCCTATAACGTAAATCATTGTCCCCATAATGTAGATGGATTAAATTTTAAGGTCAAGGCATGTGGTAAGGTAAGGGGATGTTCAGGTGTAGCTTATAGTTGGGTTTAGTCATTATAATTAGTTTTAATATATGTCTCTTGGATATTAAAGTAAGTCAATGTAACATGTTGTCCAGTGGTCGCAAATCTTTGTTTTCTACTGTCAACGTACTGATAAATTGATTGGTTTGATATCTGTGTGTAGACAGAACTCTCTGGACTCCATGTTGTTCAAATCATGGGTTAATATAAAATCTCATTACTCAGTGTGTGGGAGTCAGAAATGACTCAGCAGGCGATAAAATGATGAAAAGTAATGTATAGTGGAAATCTGTACTAATGTTTGCAAGCTACACGAATCAGTTTGCTCTTTCTAAGCGGGGACTTTTTTCCCCAGCTTGCAAGCTTCCATTGTTACCAATGATATTCAAAGTTAAATTGGAATACAAAGTTAAAAACATAATATTTTCTTCCAAATTCTGAACTTTTTAAAGGCATGAGTTTAAGTTACTAATTCACACTGTGTGGGTTTCTTGTTAAAAGAATAGTGTTTAGCTTTATGCTCGACAGATGCTGACAGTGTGCCTACGAGCAACAGAAAAGATCTCAACAGCTGCCGTGGAAAACGCCCACGCAGGGGGGTCAGAGCATAGACTTATCTATGGATAAGTAAAAAAAAAAAAACGATTTTGTCCTCTTTTGGGAGAAAAATGTACGATAGCTAAAGTATAATTACTTTACTTAAAAAGTGAGAACCATTCAAGCATCTCTTTGATAGAAGAGGATTTTCTGAAAAAAGACCCATAAAGATAGAAAATGTATGCACTTCACACATGAGCACACGCTGTGCACCAAGTCAGCTGCCTGGTCTATACCAAGGTTAAGAAAAAGCAAAGTCGATTTGGACCAGGCCTAGTCTGAAATTACAATTACTCTTGTATATATATATATATATCCCTGGCAAAGAAAAATCTTCCATGGTGCTTCTCAGCTAATTATTCCATAATTGTTGTTTGTGCCCCTGTTGTTGAGCTTTCCACGGTGCTTTGTATTGGGCTGCATGAAATATTAAATAGACAACTCGCCTTGTTCTGGTCAACTTAATTACCTTTTTCACTGCTGCACTGCTCTCATCTCCAGCCCCTTGTGCTTTCCATCCCACCCTACAAGCATGCTGTTTTTAATTATGTACTGCTGTGGAAACATTTTTGCAGCATGGCACAGTGGGCGAATTGCTGTATGCTGTTGGGGGTCTGGCTCAGTTAATTTCAGAGCTTGATTTATTATATTTTAGTAATTTTTATTTTTTTTTGTGGGGTGTTTCTTCTGCTGAAGGGGAATATCTTTCCATATCTGCCAGGAACAAGAAAAAACAACGCTCTACTGTTACAGTTTGCTTTCACCAATAAACCACACGGACTCATAAAACATTAAGAGTAAATGAGTAGCAGGAAGCTACGGATTGAGACGCAAGACGTATCGTATGAACGTATGGAAATCGGCACAACTGAAACCAATCTGGACTGGGCCCGGTGAGGTGGGGAACTGTAACCGCGTACAAAACGTCTCAGGCTTCAGGGACAGTAACCATATTGTCAGCAGAAACACTCATCCTCCTCTTGTCCCCTGTTTATGAATAATGGATTTAGTGACCCTGCCTACATCCTCCATAGTGACCAGTCGATATTACTCAGAACCGACTTTACCAGGATTTTAACTCTGACTATTCGCCGGGCAGCACTTGACATTTAAGTTAAATATTGCAAGACTTGTGTGTTTTCTTCATCATCCCAGCTGTTAGGGAAGTCTGGCCCAATGGCTTGTCTCCGGGCTGTAAGAGAGTCACATTGCAGCAAAGCACCGTTAAGGAGCCTCTGGTCATAGATAGCTTATTCCACAGACTCATCAAAGGGAAAAGGCTTTGTGTGTGTTTAAGTGCACGCAGTATTTTCTCTGCCTCTTTTGCTCCTGGTATAATAAGAGCTGTGCGGTACAGGCCAGCAGTGCCGTTCAAGCCAGAGCAAACAGTCTTTGACATGTCAGCAGTCTGGATGTGCAGCGCAGCTCATACCGGGAGATCAAACAGACAGGCACGTGTTGTTCCCTTTGTCCCCCTCCGTCCCTCAGGTGAGCGCATGAGGTGAGAGGAGCACCCCTGGATCCGTGGCCTCGTTCTGCTCAGTCTACCGATCCTGCAGCATCGGTGCCTCATCTCGGAGGAGGAGAGAGATGTTGCAGGAGGAAGGCTGGGTTTTGTTTATGTTGCAGTAAATGTTGCACCGTCGAAGAGGTGTTAAACTTTATAGCTCATTCTGTGGGTCTTCTAAGTAGCTGGAATGAGTTATGGTTCAGTTTGCTTTTCCCAGAAGGGCAACGCAAACACCTTGACAACAGTAATTAAAAGTGCATTTGAGGCCTAATTCATTTTCTTCTCTTCATCTCCTCCCTTCACTTGGCCTAATAAATCAGTTATGCTTGAAGTATCTGCTTTTTCCTTAACTCTTTAATTCACCAGTGCATTTGGCAAAATAGCCTTGTGTCTGACAGGGAGCTGCTATAAAAGATGTAGAAAATTGCTGTGGGAATTCTGTGTCTCTGCAGGATCCACGCTGAGCTTAACACTCAAAGTCAAAGTTGTAATCTCCCTTCAGGGCTGAAGCATCATAACGTCTGATCAGGTAGAAAGCAGAATGGTGCATTCACTACTGTATAGCTCAGTGTTACTATTATTTATGCAGGTGTTGCTTATTGTTTCCTCCACTGTGTATGACTTTACCTCTGAGGAAGATTAAGAGACGCGTTGGCAATGAAGTGCAAAACTAAAACAGCTTTGCTGAGAGAACAGATTAAGATAAAGAGAAATGGACTTGAGATGTCACTCGAATGTGCTCGTATTGTCCGAAGCCTAAAAAAGCCACCTTCGTAATCAATTCGATGCCCGCCTCTGCCCACTCTCATTCATTCAGTCATTTCTAAGGCAATTACAGGCCAGAAAGTCGCTGTTATTTATGTGAAAATGTAACTACTATTGAGCAGCAGTGTCGCCCACCACCCTCCTTTAGTCAATAGCAACACAAATCGATAGGCAGCCAGTCAGCGAGTCTGTGTGTGTGTGTTGGTTTTTTAATCCATAAACATCCACTCCATAAACTCCACAAAACCTTGGTCGTCACAGCCATTATTATGGTATTTCCAAGCTGGAAGTAATTGTATAATCATTACCACTTCATGAAATCTTAATAGGTGCTGTAGATTAGAGGCAAAAGTAATGGCATGAGCCAGGAACCTGTGACTCCATCAGTTGTAAAACAGATGGCGGAAGAAAGTTTTGTGTCTGTGCAGAACAAACTTTCTGCCTTTTTTTAATTGTTTGCACTTCCTCGTTATCTCTTTTTAGAGTAAGACTGTTAACAAAAGCAAATACAAATATAACAAGAATGCAACATAATAAACATGAATAATGCCCAAAGTTATTGTAATTCAATTGAGCAAAAAGGTAAATTTATCCTCTGTTAATCTCCACCTCAACGTGTTAATCTCCACCTCAGAGAGGTTCAGGTGTCCCGGGGAACTCTGGGAGCTGTGTTGTTCGGGCAGTGGTCCCTCGTAGGGTCTAATAAGGCAAATGGAAACCAGAGGAGGGGTTAGATCAAGAGTGATTTGGGCTATCAGTGATGAATAGGGTAGCATTGTGGTATCCTTGCCTGGAATAAGGAAACTGGGGCCCCCTCCTGGAGACAGACCTGGGAGTGGAGCTAACCAGCAAGCATCTGGTGGTTGGATCTTGGCCCATAAGGCCCAGTCGGACTCAACAGAGCTGCCCAACTTGGGCCCACCACCCACGGCGAAAGGCATTGGGTTGGATGCTATGCATGTGGGACAGCAAGCAAAGGGAGGGTGCCCGGATGAGCTCACTCCGAGGGCTGTAGACTAGTTCTTATAGGGAAAAGGTCAACAAGGAAAAAAAATGGTGGATGTTGCAGGTGTGAATGGCAGCAGGAGCTAGTGGACGAACAGTGGGAATCACAGTTACAGGACAGGTAGAGGTCACAAAGACATGGAAACATCAAATCATTTGACAGCAATACAAGCTACACAACTGTATAAGCAAACGCTAACATACAATTGTGCCTGTCAAAGGTGGAGGGTTGGCCTTTTATCAAAGGTGGAACCTGACAGAGAGGGCTGATATCTCTCAGCCCCACTGGGGACTTCTCAGCACACCCTGGGAAGAGGCAGACGCAGTGGTGGGAGGAGGGAAGCAGCAGCGAACTCATCACCCACAAGGCCTTATCGGTCTGTCGTATTATTTCACCACAAAGAACCGCAGGGGCCTTATCTCGCTCCCATCTCCCTGATAAGGTCTGCTGCCTCAAACAAAAATAAAAGACAAAAGGGGGGTCCGACAGAACAAAATGACAAAGCAGTGCGGCCCTCCTTCAACGTGTTGGCCTTCTATTACCTTCCCCTGCAAGATGACTGATAAGAGCCCAAAGACAATGAAGGAGGGACAGACAGAAGATAAGTTTGAGGAAAGAGAAAGGATAAAACTGAAAAGATAAAGACCGTGTAAGGACCCAAACATTTCATTAAAGGAAAAGCCTGATGTTGGCACAGAGGGATGAGGAGGATAAGATGAAATGAGGGAGGTGGCAGGATTAAGCCTGGAAAAGGATATAAGCACACACACACTCACATGAGTGCATGTCCACCCTATTTGTATATCCTATCCCTTTTGTTTTCTGTGTTTTAGGAGAGCTGATGACAGGTTGTCAGGTGCAGCCCGCTCTACAAAACCTGTGTGACCATTTGCTGCTGCCTCTGTAGCCCTCCGTGTGCAGTGTGCATGCATGAGTGCGTCTGTCCCCCTCACAGTTGGAAGTTATTCACTGTGTGACTTTTTTTTTTCCTGCTTCATCTTTTTTTAGCGGATAGATCAGGCGTGAATGGAACATCTAAGTCTGTGCAGACACCCAGCGTGGGGGGGGGGGGGGGGGGGGGGGGGTGAGGCACAGTCCACAGACATGTTATTATTTTATTTTTTTATTGTACTTTATTCAAATGGGATATAGTGGGGCTATAGCAAGCGTCACAAGAAAAAAAACAAGTGTTTAGGAATACCTGCTTCCTCTTCTCTCCCTCAGCTCTGTGCTCCACCAAGCACAGTCTCAGTCCAGCCCGGACAGAGAGATCCAGACAGTTCTAATGCACAACATTTATCATCATGGCAGTAGTGCTTGCCAACCCGGCCCGATCACTCCCCCTGTTGTAAACCACAGCTCCGGAAAAGAACGCTGAGTCAGGAGCAGCATCAGATCAGATCAGTACTCTAGCATAACGCAGAGATTTGCGTTGGCCCAGTTTTTATGACACGTTGTTTGATTCACACTGTCGTATTAGGAGACACAAACAATATGGCAGGACTTTACCGCACTTTACTGCCCAGTGTGGGGCTTTACATCACACCTTCCATCCCCATAATGGGCACCCTGTTTAAGTTTTAGATAGCCAATGACTACAATTACAGGACAGGCCTTCAGTGAAACCTGGTTGATCCATGCATAAGGCTCTGCAGGAAGCCATTTCATTCCCCATGAAATCTTGATTTATTTGTGCTGGTTCTGTCGAGGATGGTGGGCAGCCGCTCGTATTCTGCCTGCCAGGACTGAGGACAATGAATTTTCAGTGGACACCTAGAAATCAGAGTTATAGTTGGCGGTGAAGGACGGATCCCGTGGTAGTGTGCGCATGAATGTGTGCCGTGAACATGTGTGTGTGTGTGTGTGTGTGCCCTTGTGTGTGTGTGCCCTTGTGTGTGTCAGTGAGTGTGAATTGTTCAATAAACTCATCACAGGCCTCATAAAGAAAGCTGACATTTACAGCAAAAGCGCAAAGGTCAAGGAGTGGGGCCTGATGAGATCATAATGGAGGAAAGAGTGTTTTACCCCAGCCACCTGAGGAAATCCAGAGAAGGGCAGGAGATGGGAAAAACAATAGTAAGGTAGAAATGAAATCAACAGAAAATAAGGATGGATTGAAATTACAATTTAGATATTTATGGGGGAGGTGTGAGGTTTACCCACAATGAAATGCTTCATACACAGAGATCACTTGATGATTAATGATGCATCCAAACAGTAGCTGATAGGGCGAGTGTGAACAGACAGTCTGATAATGTAGATCTAATTAAAACTCCCAGAGTGCGTGTCTCTGCCGACCCACACACAACGGGCACAGCCATGTCCTCATTAGCACCAACAATGTCACCGGGGGCCTTGCCAGCACACGGCCCTAAATTGCGGCAGAAAGAAGCACCGGGCTCGCGTATCCCGGTGCTTTGAAACCATCCTGAATTCCGAAAGCAGGGCCTGACTGCTAATGTGAGCTGCGTCTAGAGATAAAGTTAATGAAGACAGTAACTTCGATGGGAGGGAGGCATCAGGCGTGTGCGTTTGAAAGAACCGCAGTTCTGTGTTTGGGGACTGAAAGCGTTGCCAGATTGGCAGCTGAATCTTATGGGCCTCTCATACCTCTGATGAAACACTGAAACTGGTGAGGAAGAGCTGACAGGCACACTCCCTTTTGGCCAAGTTCTTTCTTTTTTTTTTCTGCGTCTCTGTTGTCTGACTGTCAGATCTGTGAATTTGTGTGTGTGTGTGTGTGTGTGTGTGTGTGTGTGTGTGTGTGTGTGTGTGTGTGTGTGTGTGTGTGTGTGTGTGTGTGTGTGTGTGTGTGTGTGTGTGTGTGTGTGTGTGTGTGTGTGTGTGTGTAAGAGAATGAGAGGGGAAGAGATAGAGAGACACCTTGTGTGTCTATGTGCCTGCTCGTGTGTGTGTGTGTGTGTGTGTGTGTGTGTGTGTGTGTGTGTGTGCGTGTGTGTGTGTGTGTGTGTGTTCTGGGTGAGCAGTCATCTGATGAACCGCCTTTTTCCACGGCCGAGGCTCGTGCACGCTCCCAGCCAGTGGGATCCTGTTGTTGTTGTGTTGGTTAACAATGCTCTCCCCTTCTGCACCACAACTCACAGAGCGGCAGTAAGAGGTTTGGCAGACCCTAATGGAAACGTCATCTTCCAGATAAAAGATGGCCGGGCTTTGATGAGAGGGGGAGTTATGGAAGGTGTATAATAAAAGAGCCATTTCCAATCAGTTCCTAAGCCAGTTGAAGAGCGCTGAATGAAGACAGACGCTGTCATAGACAAACTGAGAAGCTGACAGTCACTCATAGCAGTTTTTCCACTTTGTCAGGTAGAGGGACCTTTCAATGCAGCACTCCATACTGCCGTCTTGAGTGCGACAGGGGCAGTAACTCAAACCCGGAGCTCGATTTGGGAATCAAAAGTCTAATGTGCACCTTCATCATTGTTCCTCTTGAGTTTTCAGTCTCCGTCAGCCGCGGTGCAGCAGTCATGCTGTGAATGTTTTCTGACTGACGCCAGGCTTAGGGAAAATAACGCAATCACGTTGTTTTTCTAACCCAGGTGGTACCACTCACTGCGAGAGTGTCGCGATAATTGGTTGAAAAGGAGAGTAGTGCTCGGAATTATGAAAAATCGGCTGTAAGTGGAGAGAAACGATTTAACTGCCCCACGTCCTGTCGCTAGGTTACAGACAGTGCTTGTGTTGACAGGGTGGTCATTATGGCAGAAAAAGCAAATCATTTAGTGCCGTTTGACGGATCAGGTGCTGACACTGGAACCTGCTCCTGATGCAGCGCCGGTGGAAGACGTCTCTCAAAATGTCAGCTAAAAGTGAGAGGAGACAGAAAGGCAAGACAACTTTGAAATATGTGGAGAAAAGATGGTGCTTCAGGACAAATAAGCTGACTTTACCGACTGCAAGGATTTAATGAAGCATATTCTGACCTGCCGAAGCCTGTAGTCACAGCAACCGCCATGTTAAAGCCCAATACGTGAGACACCAACACCGGTGTGCACACAAAACACACCTGCTGTAGCTGTTGTCATATTGTGTTCATTGCTCGGGAGCTCCGACATCTGCTTATGTAATTGCTGGACCCCTCGAAATGTGCTCCTAGAAAAACGTGGGCGCTTTGTACAAAAAATCCTGTCAGGCCAGTGCCCACGCCAACATCGTTTAATAAAGCTATACCTGATAGCTGCTCGAGTCTTTAATCTCAGCCTGTCCCCTCCGTCCTTTTGTCGCTATCTCCAACCACAAGGTGCCAGAGGAGGAGCCGTGACATCATGTCAAAAAATATTCCCTGTCACATCTTCACGGTGTAATTATGGATGGCGTCCGGCACAAGCTCGAGAAATGATTATGGGAATGCAGGCTTTATAAACAAGGATAATGCCTGTTTTCCATGTGCCCGATATATATTTATTAATGTAAGTGCTACCAAAGGGAAAATAATCTGTGTAAGCATGTTTCCAAAGCAGTTATTTTTCATAGCCTGCTGTTCATATACCTTGTCTGTGCACACGTTCACTCTATGATGTTGCGAAGGTGCTTATGTGGTGTATACATTTGCATATTTATTGCCTGAGGCCTCTGCATAAGTGGTATTTCGTCAAGTGTGCAAGATGGACAGGAAGCGCTTGCGAACACACCTACATTGATGATTGCGACAAGAGTTTCTCACTTAGAGAAATTCTTTGCACTGTGAAATCCGCCGTTTTAATGTGAAAGGATTAAACAGTTTTCACTCGGTGGCTTGTTGGCGTGTCGGTATCCCGTCTTTTATTGTGGAAAGGTAAAACGCACATCATGTTTTGTGTCGCTCAGGTAAATGCAAAGGATTTAACGCTCATCATGTCCATTGTGTTCAGACAAACCGAACTCAGGTGATGGCTCAGTCTTCCAGCGAGTTCTGAAATTGTCATTCTTAGCATGGTCTTTCTTTCGATTTTGTCTGCATTCCGAATTCTTCCCCAACTTCTCAAAGACGACAACACGGACGTGTCGCTTTCTCAAAACAGAATCGACACTAACTTCCCTTTTTCATCTTGCGAGCGGATCTTTGTTTCACATATTTATGGAATCTGTTAGTTATTATCATCCTGTCACGCAGACTGAGGAGTTTGTCAAAGAGAGACAGGAGGGCAGGAGACGACGCTGCAGAGAGGCAGCCATCTTTCAGAGGAGCCTTTTCCTTTCAAAGGCAAAAATGTGTAAGAATCACAACAGAGACAAAGAATAGTCATTTCCATCAGCCTTCTCCGCATTGCTTGTCTTCTTTTCACTGGAACATACAGCGTGATACTGTAACTGAGCTGCCGCTTTCTCTGCGTCTTCCTCCGCGTCTCCGGTATCTGTCTTTATCTTTCACTGGAACTATTAGAAGATTAATCAGGCTGTCTTGGCTCTTCTGAGGCAAACTCTGCTGATGGGGCTCTTCCACAGAGGAGGCTGGTGGAGGGGTGGCAGCCATTAGAACATGGCAGCACTTTGATCTGCCGGGCGGATTTACAAAATTGCACGTCTAGCTTCTCGTTGAAGGGTGAGTGTAAATGCGAGAGAGCTGTTATAGGTTGAGTTTTTTTGCAGTTATTTTCAATGGTAAAGCTGCTGCAGTTTGGTCTCTGAGAAAACAAATAAATTCAGGGTTTCCAACATGAGGATAAAGGCTCATTCATTCTCAACGTTACATTCATACACCAAAAAGGTCCCTTCTGTATGTTCATTTGGTCCAAATTTGTATCATGGATGCGGATGAAACAGAGCAGTACCACCAAAAATGTAAGGGGTGCAGTGTAGCCAAGTGCTCAGGCGTGTCGACCATAGGACACAAGTAAGAATTTTCAACAATGGAAGACCTTTTCCAGAGAGTTTTTGCGTTGGCATGTTGGACCACTGCCGTTCACAATGCATCTGCTTTGGCTTTATTCGTCGCAATTGTTGTTGTTCTCAGAAACTCGATTATGCGCCGCCCTCTAGTGGAGGATTTGCTTAACAACGATGCCTACATGAAGGAAACTTGAAGTATGTGGGCGGTGATGGTTACATCGTTTGAAACGGACGTTTCTCTTTTCGTACATGAAGGCAGCGTTTATGAGCTTTGAGTCTGTCCTTCACTTTTTATTGATTCTTCTCGCAGCTTCCTCTACAAGCCACAAGTAAGATAAGTGACTCCTACATGCCCTCCACATTGTCAGCGTAATGACTACAAAGCAATATATCTCCTGTAACTGCCACCTCACCACACACACCTTGCTCTGTCAACTCAGCTTAATTAGCAGCAACGATAACGACCTGTAGTGAATTATTGTTTTTAATTATACAATTTTACCGCCTCTACAAATAAGATCAGTGTTTATGGGCTGGATAAGGGGCAGTCAGCAAGGAATCATTTACTGTCAATTTTATCCTCCGAGCTGAGGCGAAGGGTGAACCGACGTGCAACCGCCGAAAAGGGGAAATTAAATCCAATTTCCATTACCATGGTGAAGTGATTACATCACATCAGAAAGTGCCCTATAGCTAAGTATGGAAATTGGAGCACATGCATGTGCAGGCCTGCCTTCAGCCCCCACTGACAACGATGCCTGTCTGTGTGCAAATCAAGTGCGCCACACACATACTGTACTTGCCTCTTTCTCTCCTTCTCATAGGCACACGCACACACACACACACAAACACACACACACACACACAACTACAAGCCCACATACACACATAGCCATAAAGAGTCTATTGAGCCATCGCAGGGATTAATGTTTGGTAGAGTGGGCTTGGATTTGCTGGCCCCATAACAAGGTTCCACCGCTTCCCCTCTGCTTGGATATCCAGCCTTCATGGCCACGTTACACCTGGATGGCTCTGCTAATGGAAGCATTTTATTAGACTTGCATGCAGCAGGCCTGGCACGACAATCCCTTTTTATTATTCATATAGCCTTCTCTTCCGATTCTATGCTCTTTTTTTTGGCCCTGTGACCCCTCCATCAGGGCAGAGCACCAACTCCACTGCACACTCTTCTGCATGCCTGACAATGTCCTCAGTGGGATATTTTTGTATCTGCACAATTGGGGGTGCAGATGCATTAATTTGTTGTCCCCTTACTGCTCATGCTTTGCTGCCTTTCCCAAAGAAAACCAATGTAAGCCAACTCTTTGGTCTGTAAAAGGTCTTAAGGAGATTGCCGCATGGTGATTATAGTGATGTGATGCCACATCTCTTATTTAACTTATATTGTTTTGCAGACAGAAAAGAAAAACTGTGCCTATGCAGGGGACGGATGCTCTGTTGTGAACACTGAATGCGCCTCTGCTGAAACACTTCTAATTTGCTCGACAATTTCCCAATGTGCAAAATGAATGGAATGGAATTGTGCCTCATCGTCACTGAGTAGACAAGCTCTCATGTCAGTACAATGTGGTGAGTTGGAAACCTCTCATACGTACTTTGTGATTCAAATCGGCACCCTTGAAGCCCATGTTTTCATGCTCAAAACGGATCATTCCCTAATAGCTCCTGGCAAAAACAGCCCATTGCTTTGACTAGCGTTGAGAAACAATTCCTGGCTGCATGGTAAATATTGTGGGTGTCATTCAACCAAATGCAATATCACAGAGGAGAGCAACAATGGAAGTATTTATTTGGAGAATTGATACAGTATTGTACTGGAACAAAGCAATTTTTCGCTAGGTGTGTGTGTGGGTGTGTGTTTGTGTGTGTGCGTGTGTGTGTGTGAGTCTGGAACAGCTGGATAAATCGTCTGATGCTCTATTGCCAAATGTCACAAGTGGTCCATCCTTCTGGGAAAATAAATTGGCTCTTTCTTAAGCAGCAAGTAGTCGACAGGAGCCACAACATACGGCGAGGGTGGGACGACTGAAGACGACAGATTCTCCTCTGCCGTAGCTTTTTTCTCATTATGATCTGGACAGCACCTTGATGACGAATGTGTCTTTTGTGTAGAGTTCTTTTTTTTTTTTTAGAGTAAGATATCTGCGGGCAACTCATGAATCTTTAATGAGGAGCTGAGTGTAATACTTGGCATGCTTCTGTTCAGCTGCCGCCTCTTGTCATTTACCTAAGACGTGGTATTTTGTTGGGGACAAACACTTTCCTTGTGATGACTTAGTTGATGCAGCCGTGCAGCACTTTGCACAGTGCTAATAATATCAGTATGCTAAAATGCTTCCAGTCACACAATCCAGACGTGATGATACCCCGGGATAAAAAGTCCCAGAATCAATAAAGTTATTACAGTACATTCCAAGAGGCTGACATGATTGACTCTACAGAATCTAGTCCAATGTCAGAATCCTAACATTGGGATATTTCAGTCTGAATAAATTGGTAGAGTTTCCAGCTGATATTGAAATCACTATCAATTAATCTAGCGCTTTCAAACAAATCAAAGTGCTTTACACAAAATATAGGTCTAAAAAACATAGTGTACAAATAAATAATAAAACTACTTAGGAACCTTCAGATTTAGAGACTCATGCATATAAAAAAAAAAGAAAAGAATATAATATACAACAGAACTAGAGTTATAATGCAGTAAGAACATTTCACTCAGTATACTTACCTGTCTCCATACGCCAAATGTTTTGTAATGCTCATTAAAATGTGTCTGAGACACGAGAATTTGAAAAAGGCAGCTCCACTGCCATGTTATCTCAGGAAAACTAAAGTAAAGGGGGCTTAGTTAACATTAGCATAACGCATAATGTAGTTACAGCCACCAAAAGCAACGGCAATCTGTTGTGTTCCATTGGAAATGTTCTGGACACACTGGAAGATGAGCAAAGTGAAATGTAAATCATCTAACGTTTCATTTCAATGTTCAACATTTCAGAAATCTTGTGAGTAACCAAAACAGAATGATTTAGGAAACCTGCAAGAGAAATATGACTCTTTTCCTATGGTGTCCTTCCCTACATTTATTAGAAATACTGATGGTGTTGCTATTTTTCTTACCTCTGCTTTCTTAACTAACCATTACGGACATATTTTTATTATAATTGATTTCAATAAGTAATGCTCATATTTGCAATTTAACCATGGAAGGGTTTATCTCAATTTGGCTAAATGATGTAAGGAGCATACATACATACAGATACATAAACTACATAAATTCCTTTGTAATATGAAACCCATTTCTAAACCTCCAAACATGAATAATTCATTAGAAACATTTAAGTCCTTTTTCTATGTAATCACACAAAGGCCAGGAGATTATACACATTGTGTCTTGTTGTTAGCCGGGATAAAAATGCCTAATATAGCACTATAGCTCTTCAGTGCTATATGATGAACATTGTTTTGCGTTTTCCATTTTCCCTGTCACCATGTTCAGCTAAAGACACTGAAAGTCATACTGTACCATCACAGATTTGACACACACACACACACACACACACACACACACACACTCCTCCCCCTCCCTGTATTAATTTTGCATTACTTGCACTGGGCATTTTTTTACTATTAGGTTGCAATACTGAATAATTCAGTATCTTGGCTAAAAAGAGTACAAACATGGCGAGAGCACTTGCTTTGTGAGCTGTGCCTTAATTTCATGCAGTTTCTACCTTAACAGTTCTGATGACTGTTAAGGTGAATGAAGCTCCTCCGTTGAAGCTCTTCATGCTGCACTGGCCCTCGCGCTGCCTCCGTCCTCGTGAGACTGTGGTTGCATCCGTTGCATCCACTCTTTGCTTTTTTCAGCCACGGTGAGTACACTTCACTACAGTCATCACAGCAGTTTTAGTGGTCTTGCCACGCCACCTTTTTGTTGGTTTGAGGGCATATGCCTGTTTTTATGACAGGGAAGAGTGTGAGCAGTGAAATTCAACTTTGTTTCACTTTCACAGCCTAGGAAAAGGGAAAAACAAAAGCATCAGCATTAAAAGAGTGGATCTCATTGTAAACGTGTTGATTTGGATGTCACGCAAAATGTTATATAAGTGCTCTAGTGTATCCTAAGATTGGAAACTTTCCAATATGTGATTGATGTCTTTCAATAGATTGCATGCACATAAACGTCCACTTTTTCATTTTTAATACCATGGTGTCAGGGTACTGTTTCTAATTATCCAGCATAGTTTTAACTACACGTAAGAAATGAATGTCCTAATGTATGCATGGCTAAGAAATTTACATGACATAATTATCGCCATTGTTATTTACTTTAGTTTCATATTCAGAGGAGAGTCTTGTTCCGAATTCAATATTTCATAGCTTTGCTCATTTTTCTCTCTTTTCTTCTGTTCTTTCCGGTTTGCTTATAATGGAGTTACGATGCGTCCCTCTATCTGTTTTTCCATGTTCAGCATATTTTGTGCAGGAGGCCAGCTGGGCCGTAGACAAGGCTCGAGGCAAGGCACAGCTGGGCGACAACACTTAGCCAACAAGAAGATAAAGTCCAGCGCGGATGGAACGAAATGTGTCCATTTACTCAGCCATCCCCAGTGTTAAATCTGTATACATGCGAGCGAATACCCGCGTTGGATGCGTGCGAGTCATGAGCATCGCGGGGGGAAAGTGGGTGGAGAGGGCTCCTGCTGCATGGATATAGAAAGAGGGAGAAAAATACTGATGGCACAGGCAAAGATGTATGCTTGGCTGGAGAAGTTAATAAAATTGAAGCTGTGTTATGATGAATAAGGAAAGGGCCATAAAAGAGAATGTATGTGGTGAATCTCCCTTGGCGAGCGGTGTTGAACAGCCTGGTGAGCGCACCCAGGGGAAGGATTTTTAATCTGCAGCCCTCCCCGACACTGTGCTGCACAGGGAAATGGGCCCACATTCTGTTTGAGCTTCAATACGGCCGAGATACAGAAACCAGGAGCCGGACAGAAAGGGAAGGGTGAAATAAGGAGAAAGTGAGGAAGGTGAAATGAATGCGACACTGCTCGGGAACAGCAGGGGAGTGTGCTAACAAATAAAATGACAATTCTTCATCAGATGTGTTTAAAAAAAAACCTGGTGGGAAAGCGTAACATTGTCTTACAAAGGGATGTTGATGGATTAACTGGTGCCACATGCACGCACACGCACACGCACACACATACACACACGCTGCTCTCCTGTGGTAATGGAATCGGCTTTTGGTTACCAACACCAGATTGATTAGAAGAACACACATCGCTAATGCTTTCATACCTAACACCCCCAGAGCAATCGCTGTGCAGGCGGCTCAATGTGTATTGTATAGCACGGTGCATGCATCTCTTGGGATAATGACATCCTCGTGTGGAGATGTAGAAGAGGGTACTACAGCAGACACAGAGACGCTGAATAAAAAATGGCAACGGGAGAAAAATCTTATTATCAATCATCAAACATGGACAAGCTGCTCAAATTCTGTCCCGCACAGAAAAACTGCAGAGTTTGTGACACTGTACATACACTTTTTTCAAGTCCTGCATTATTCTTCCTATTATACAGTCACGACATTGCAGATACTCCACATCCACTTTAAAAAGAACAAGAATTATTACTTTCTCTCTTGCAGTATTTTTTACTGCTACACTTTTTGAATCTATCCAATACATAATGTCTGAGATTTTCAAATACAATGCATTTTTGGAGGACTGCAGCCTGTTTTCCGAGCACTGAGTCTACCACCCACCTACAGTAATTGACCTATGAGGTGTAAACTGAAAACACGTAGACGACAGTGTTTCAGTCAGATTAGATGAGGTTACTGAGCAACCGTTTGGCATCTTTTTTTTATCCTCAAAATATTTTCTGTCAAAGATTTCCATCTTTTTGGAGATGAAAGATCCAAACACAGAAAACATGCATGGCCGATGCTTGTATCCTCGCATTTGAACTGTTTTTGTTTTTGTGTCCGTCCTGCATATAGAATGCCCGTTTAGAAGCCCTCCTCCATTCCAGTGTGCCATTTCCAGCCAGACAAATATGGCTCTTTGTGAGTAGTTATGTATTTGAATGACAATATGTCTGACGTGTTTCCTGTTGCTGGATACTGCGGCTGGTGAAAGGCAGAAAGAATGGTGCGGCATTTGCGAGCACACTCATGGCAGCTGTTCATTTTTCGCCTGAGTTGCTTTCAGAGAAGCCAGTTACCTTGCTGATGATAAATGCCTCTGTACGCCGAGCTGTCTCAGAACTCCGGCAGCCTTTAAAACCCTGACAGCTGACGCAACCTCAGGCCTCAAGCCGCGGCCCGTCCTTCACTGCAATCGATGGCCGTCCCTCCTCGCTCTGGCCCCGCAACTTGCTATTGGCCTGCGGTTGCCCACGCTAAAAAGCTCGCTCTGTAATATGTGAGGTAGCGCTCATGTGCGGTGACAGGTGAGACCCTCGTGACAGCGTGATGTCCCAGGAAACATCACCAGAGACAACATGTGTAGCCGGGGAAGCAGGCGAGAGACAGAGTAAAACGTTGTGATGGGGGAGGTATTGGGGTGAGTGTGATTGCTATCTGCATGTGGACAACCAGACATCTGGACACGATGTAATCTCTTGACGGAGTGATGGAGCCAACCTCATCCCTTCAGTCCAACCAGCTCCCTGAAGATCAGCTCCTGGCCTTCGCCTTAACACCCTTTCCTCTGTAGCTCCGATCCAGGTTCACTTATTCTGTAACTTTCACACCACCTCTCCTCTCCGTTATCAAGTTTTTCATCCCTCTAGCCTCCCTTTGATCAACCTTCCTCTTTTACTCTGTAATTCACTCCGGTCTCTCTTCTCTGCTCTATCTCCCACTTCTCCTCTTCTGCACCCACTCCCTGTGAGTTAGGCACTTGGGTAGGAGATTAATGGTGGTCGAGAAGCTCTGGCAGTGTCTGATTTTCTATTATCAAAACTGAACTGCCGCAGCCGGGCTGTATTTTCTGTTTGGGTGTGGTGGCGATGGCAGCTGGAATTGCCCTGTTATCACTGAAATGAATGTGTATATCACCCAAAAGTAAAAAAAAAAAAATCACCCGTTCCCCTACTAATAAGCAATCAGTTAAGAACTGCAAAAGTACAGGCTGCAGGCTCCCTCTATTCCAGAAATGCTGCTGAATGTAGAAGCTTCAAGGACCCTGCACACAGACACTGGTTCTGTCACATAAATCATCTCTTCCTTACACAACTAATAACACCTTTAGTTACAGGGCATTTATTTTTATATGCTGATTTTCAATGGTAGTAGGTTCGCGCTCATTTGGAAAAGTGTCAGCAATTTTTAATGTCTGTTTATTCAGTCAGCAGTTCTGTAGGTGTGAGCCTCAGTCCCACCACTGGTAATTACCTCCGCCAAGGAGGAATACCAGGAAACCTGGCGGAAGGATGCGGTGCGGGTCAGGGGAGAACCCATTACATTTTGGTGCGGATCTGAATACATGCATGGGTCCAAGAATTTAGTTTTACTCTCTCTGCAGCGTTTCCCACATAATTAATTCAATCTATTGCAATGGTAGGGCTGTACGTGCATGCACACCGCTCTAATGCAAACCGATTCTGAGTGACAGGTTCACAGACTAAAGAGTGAAAGACAGTTCCCCTATGAAATAAAACAGAGCAGTGCATGCCACTTGCAGGTACGCGCACACTGAAATTGCGAGGTCCAGTAAAAACCTTATGGATGATAGCCAACTTTTTTTTTAAACATTATAAAAGCTGCCACAGTCTAGATAATAAATGGGAAACACTGCTTTGACATGGCAAGCTGAGGCATTAGCCTTTTTGAAGATATGCGCCCTATACAATCACATAAGATTATATATTATTTCTTATTTTCTTGAGTGTGTGTACTGGTTTTGTCTCAACAAAATAAAAAAAAATCCAGTCTGCTTGTCGTGGTAACAGACGCACGGTGCATGAAAATGAAGCGTGACCATGAAAGGAGAACAGGGGAAAATTGGAGGTAGAAGAAACTGCTGGATCCAGCTTAATTATGACCTTGTTCTTTTGCATATTTATCAAAGTACATAACCTTTCCCACACTCTTGCCCCAGAGTTGCACAGGTCATACTTTGAGGAAGAGGATGCTAAATAGGCGATGCCAGGACAACGCCTTGGTAGACATTCATTGTAAGCTTGCAGCTCTTATTCACACGTTAGCATGCTTGTCTTAATGGTGTCACTACTCTGGTATCATCACAGAGACTCCTCTGTCCCGAAAGAGGCAACCGAGGCTCGCAAAGTTTGTGTAGGTGGCTGCTGTGTGTGTCACGTGGCTTTCTCTCTGCTTTTTGAAGTCCCAGATACCTTCAAGGTAAAGGAGGCTGACAAGGAAGGGATAAGAAACATGGAAAATGAGATTGGGGAAAAAGGGTGAGGGGGAATCAAGTAGGAGGCAAAACCGGGAGTAAGCAAAGAGCGGAGTGGAAGAAATAGGACACAGCGAAAATCGAAAAGCAAAGTGATAGAGAAAAGCGGGAGGAAAAAGAGTAAGAGCCTCAGGCTGAGAGGCACCAGCCCAAGTATCATAGTCAATTAACATCCCGGCCCAGCACTAACTCTCAGTCTATTTCAGACCATTAATTATGTGCACCATCAGTTCCAGCTCACTTGGCCTGACACAAGTCTTCATCACAGTGCCTCGGCCCCCGACGGATCATGTTTTAACCGAGAAATCGCTGCAATTTACATATTCATGATGAAATGTCTCCGAAAAGACAAGTGATGGTTTTACTCTATGTTTTATCTAACTTCTTAATACTAACCACTATATTTAAGGGGACATTTACACTGGGGATGCTATTACATCTCTACATTATCATTGTTGGCAGTTACCATGGTGAGTTATTCTAAAAGCGACAGAGGTCTGGGTAGTTTGCTTACATCGACAATGTTGGTTTAGTTTCGTTATTACACACACGTCTGACTCGTACACCGAGGTTAGAGGTGTCAGCAGAGCTCAGAGGGGGTGGTCCCAACCAAGCCTGCTCCGAGTGTGTCCCCCTATCTCTGGACAGGAGAAATTGCCCTGCATGCGGAAAGTAGGTTAACTGTAGGGGGGTGGGGGGGGGACATCAGCAAAATGCCTTTCTTTCATATCCCGGCCACAAGTTCTGGAGAGGCCAAATCAAAGCGCTGGACTTTTTTGTCTGACAGGATAGATTTACTGCATCTGCCCTGCTCTAATTTCACCTCCAGCAGGATCCACAACCGGCGGCACAGAAAACAATCGTCTACAGTTCAGGTAACAGGCCGCCAATTGTGGAAAAACATGCAGGGTTGTAAATAGAAAATAAAAATGACAAAACTAATGGGATCTGCGAAAGTGGCTCTGGCCCATGTTTCATTAGACACTGAACCTAGACACTGAACCTAGACAGCCAAAATTTAGAGTTTGAAATTTGGGTCAAACCCAGAAAATCAATTAGACACTGAAAAAAAAAAAAAGCATCACTGTGCAAACAAAGCCACTGGCGAGGTGACATTGTCTCATTAGAAGGTGCAAAAACAAACAACTGCACCCACAGGACCGCACACTTTTTCTTGCATCAATTTCTCGTTGATGCAACCCAAGAGCCCGCCTTAATCAATTTCCTCTCATTAGAGTAAATGTAATTGGCTTCTTCATAGTACAACAATTAAAATGTGTCAATACCTCATCTAGTTAACCGTCCAATCGCTAGAGTTACAAAGCCCACTCCCTCTAATGATGAAGATCAATTGCTGGATATCAAATGGCCAGCGTGGACTCTCTGAGGATGAATGGGGAGCGGGGCATAAACAGCTATATCTCAGGGGAGAGAGCTGTTTGCACCCGGTAGCCAGCGCTGTGCTCGGCATCAATCGATCATGGCTGCACATGATTCCAGGGAGCCACAAACGCACAGAAACTGCAGTTTAAAAAGACGGTAGATCATCGTGAGATCTTTTTTTTTTTTTTTCGGCTAAAGCTAAAGTGAATGCGCTACACGCTGTAGCGTCTGATTGTAGGCTGGGAAGGGGAGCAGAGACGAGGCTGCATAAACACAGTGAACTCGGATGAAAGTGCCCGGTCAGCTCCGCAGAGATGACAAACATCCAAATATCTGTCACTCCCCGACTACTTGTCATCACCTTCTGGAGCGGCTGTCAGCACCACTGTCAGCATGTCCATTGGCAGATTTGTTTTTTTTTTCCCAGTTTTTTTTTTTTTTTGCCCCACACCATTTATTCCTGAGCAGGTGTTCCTTACTGCACTCACAATAAATGACAAGTGAGAATGATTGTACAAATCCCTGAAATTGAGGGGGCTGGATGAGCTGTTTTTTTTTTTCTCCCTCCTAAAATCTTTAGAGAAAATTACAGTTGCGGCATCTCATTGTTGATTTCGATGACTTGGATCAATTTAAATCAGCGCTCATGATTGCAAGGGGGAGGGTGTTAATTTGGAGAAAGGGAAAGAAGAAGGAGAAGAGCACTGCTACTGCCTTTTTATATGAAGATGGATTTGCGTTCACCACTGACTCAGCCGGCTCGTAATGACGGCCCCTGGCTAGACTTGTCACCTTGCTCCCTGGCCCTAACAGGCACTTTCTCTGACACCGTAATGTCATCTAGGACAGAGGAGGGAGTTGGATTTACATTATTGCAGTGTGTGCAGACGAAGCTGGTGGGTAGTTAGACGTCCATTCACTCGGCTTGTGACGCAGAGAAGAAAATGTCTGGAGCGGGTGTGATCTCTGGTCAGTGTCCGCACAATGGGACTTTCTCCGGAGTTTGCCTTTCACATATTAACAACACAGCAGGAGATCATCCGGTCACACACGTCCACAACAACAGGAAAATATCAAATCTCGTCTTTCCAAGTTGACATCTCCCTCAGGGCCATCTACGTGTATGGCACCTCTTTTCAGCCTGAGATATTTTTTGTTTTGTTTTGTTTTTCAGTTTTGCGTCCGTCTTGTGTTAGAAACGTCATCAACCATCCTGTGGTGGTGAATCCAGATAGTCTCCTGCTGTATCCTCACTATGGGGCTGGCAGGAGACACTCCGGAGAGAATCCACAGCTACTGACTCAGACATTTGCGATTTCACAGAAATTTCCTGCCAAGAGATTAAGTGTAGTCTGGTGCATCTGGCAGCAGCTTTGGTTCGGCTAAAAGATTTTTACCTAGAAATACATCTAGTTGCGCTGCATTTTGCCTCAATCTGTGTCCAAATCCCAACTTGTCTGTATGTGTGTTTGTATTCTTCATCCCTATCCACCCTTACTGATAAATCCACCAGCTATAACCGTTTGGTAAGATGAACTGAGCTGAAATCCAGTGGCAGAAAAGCTTTTGTAGGCTCTAACTGAGAAAACCACCGCTGTCTTTAGGGATCACTCAGCTGTAGACTCACCAGCCTCAACATTCAGTACTGAGAGACGGCACATCACAGAAGACTCACACCCTATATATTTCCTCTGATACTCCTTACCTCCAGTAAGGTTACTGTCGCCTAACAGTCTCCTGCAGTGTATCGAAGCATACATCGGGCAGAGAGTCGGTTCCACGCAATTATAGCTGCTGGACGAAGGGATAAAGACAATGATTCCATATCTCTTCGGGGTGCTCTGTGTAAGCATCAGGCTCCCTCGTGTTTTAGAAAGATACGGCTATAGGAGCAGACATCCATTTGAGGTCTATCTGAGAGAAGCAACACCCAAACACAGACTAAATATCCCATTTGCTGCAGATATCACACATTTCCATGGTTTTTCCCTTGTGATGATTTGATTTTTCTTTTAATGTGAGAGGCGTCTTCGTTCGGTGTCCTACTGTTGCAGTAAAATGATTTTTCTTTGGTGGGCCAATACTATACATGGTAGACATTTTTTTACATTTCCTTATTTTATTGCTTAGATTTTTCCATCAAAGATATATATTTCCGGCTGCTCACTAAATTCGTATCACATCCATTCATTTGCTCAGCTTTGTGGGATGAAATGATATCTCACCTCACCCGTTTGCTGTGCGGGAGGATACTCAGCTTGCAGGCAAACACAGAGGCTTGATTCTGTGTCATAAATACCCCATCAGACATCTTCTCCCCCTTGTTTCCCTCTCTCACTCTCTTTCTCTTTCAACCGACCCACAGCCACTAAATCTCTCCATCTGCCGGGCATTGTTCAAAAATGAATATGGGGCCCGTGAGCCGCTACAAACCGACTGCGGAATTATATATTAAAGATATTGTGAACAGCAGCAGATAGCCCTGTCGATATCTGCAAAATCTAGGACAAGGTTCATTCCTCGGAGGGCTTAACACCTCTTGTTCCAGATCCTTTTAATGTATTCCTCGTCTGTGATGAACTGGCTTCACTGCTGGGATTGGAAAATAAGTCTGAGCTGTGTTAACATTAAAAGACTGAGAAGTCAGCGGACATGAATAAGTGAGAGGGCACTGGGAGACTTTTTTTTTTTTTCTCTCCGTGGCGTTGGAATCAAACAGAAACAGGGGAGGGGGGAAGGGGGGGAAGGGGAGGGGGGCGGCACAATAATACATGGGGCTGAGGGGAAATAATGTTGGAGAAGTTGGAAAAAAAAGTCATCCATGAAATTGCTTGTTGCATCCTTTAAAACCTCTTGATTGATGGTGGCAATTTTAAAGCTTGGCAGTTTCCCAGATCTGTGGAAGTATTAGAAACAAGTACTCCAGGGTTGTCTTCAAGGAAAAATGCAGCCTAAAACACTTAACCTCAGCTATTGGCAATAAACTGGGTCCATTTTTGTGTGTTTGTGTGTCTATTTCTCTTCTTCCTGTTGATAACCAGCCAGACGTTACTCCGAGCTACTTCAGCCAATGCAATGGTTTTTTTTCACATGTCTGATTTAAGCATCTTTCAGTCGGAGAAAGCAGATAGCATCAGCATCGCCGCTCTCAGTCTCAACTCTGAATTAAGTTCGATAATGGAAATTGCATCTTTGGATAAGCTCTAGATATTCATTCTCCACCTTGGAAAGACTTAAGAGTCCGAGATAACACGAGCCGCACGTCTGACGTGTGACAGGCCGCAATGATTATGACAATTGCTTGTAAGTGTCTTTCCCGTTTCACCCCCATCGCTATGGTAACAAGCATAGTAACCTAACCTTTACAGCCTTCGGATCCTTTTCTTCATTGCAGCTTTATATTATGGTTTTACAGACAGTTTACAGACAATAGGAATACTAAATAGATCGATAAATACAAAAAAAAAGGGTTTGACAACAAACAGATAATGAATGCTCTTGATATATAAACAGGTCATCTGTTTTAATATTAAAATTCCTATGTTGTCATGGAAGAAGAACATTAATTTAAAGCTCCCTGTATCTTTCATTTGCCTTAAAAAATACTTATTATATTAACTGTATCAAATAACTTACTCAAGTAACTGGTAGATTATTTACAAATGTTCAATAAAACCTAAAAATATTGGTCATTTCCGTATATTAATATGATTGCATTCAATACCTTTCCTGCTCATAATACAGATTTATTGCAAACAGTATATTTACAATGAAAGTTCCTATTTCTGTTCACCATTCATGTGTTGAAGACTTGAGTCTGAGGTGTTATCACTTCCTCATGTTGTCCCTGAGGCAAAGTGCTCTTCTATAAACAGTATGTGCTGTAACAGTCAGCTCCTCGTGCCAAATGTAAGATGTCGTCAATGTACCAGTTACAGTTTGTGTAGAAGATTGTTGGACGGCGTCCACTGCTCTAAAGTGGCTCACTTTGAATAGCCTATAGTAGAAGATAGATATTCTGTACAGTGCCGAGGCTGCAGTGTTGTTTTATGAGTCACATTCTTTTCATTACGACATGTTCTTTTTATTTAAGAGGCTGATTTAAAAAAAATAATAATAATAGTTCTTCTTTTGCAAATACTGAATATCAGTTGACGAGGTCACGCAAAAACAGAACAAGAGGAGCATAGTGCCTGAACTGGTAAACATGGTACTTAAGTAGGTGGAGTGCGTCAAAGTGACGTGCAATGAGATTCAGGTTAGAAGCTGTATTTTTTTTTCAAGTACATTTCTTAGGCCCTTTTGCCTTTATTTGAAAAAAAAAAAAACACAGACAAATAGTGTGAGTAAATGGTTCAGCCGACCAGGAGTCGAGCTGGAGACCCTCTGCTCTAGGTCCATCTGGTGTACACCCTAACCATTCACCCATCAGGTCGCCTGCTTCCGCTTCTGCTGGGAAACTCTTGATTTGGTGAACCGTCCTCAAACCCCGTCGCACTTTTGACCCACCGCTGATTCCCACTTTTCCTCTTCACTTAACAACCGTAGAGGCACAGGCAGCAGATTGACCTCCTTACTCTATGTGCTCATTTCCATGCACGTAGTTTGAGGCAGTTCATAAGGAACTTTTAGTCAAAGGTTTGAAGACCTTTTTTCCAATAAGCCATAGGGCTTTGATAAGAGAAATTATGAATTAACGTATGAAAGACAGAGCTTGAGAAGAAATAATTGGACTGTTTTTCCTAACATTTGGAATTGAAATCGCAAAAAAAGGCAGCAAAAACAAATATTGCACTAAGCTTTCCTTCCACACTTGATTAAGAAATGTTTTGAGCATCGCTCTATCTGGATGATTATGGACAACAATGCAAAGAAGATGATAGAGGAACAAGGATGCTATAACCATTTGTTGTTTCTCATACGATTCAAGAAGGACCTTCATTTACTTTTCTTCCACTTTCTCTCAGCTCTGCAAACTTGACAAATTGTAGCAGTTTTCCAAGATAATTTGTTGACTAATTCTCTTTTTGAAATTCTTGTAGGAGTTAGTGTTCTGTGGAGGAAATTGTACCTAAGAAATGAGGATATGTAACCTCCACCAAGGAGGTTATGTTTTCACCCCTCTCTGTTTGTTTGTGGGTTGGATCGTAAGCAAGATAACACATATCATAACTGAATGGATTGCTATTAAACGTGATGAAAGGATGCCGAATGGCTCAGGGAAGAACCTCTGCCATTTTGGTCCAGATCCAGATCAGGGAGCAGTTTAACAGAATGTATGTATTTTTCTTTAACATTGAAAGATTTGTTTTACAACATTTTACCTGCGAATATGTGACACATTGAGGAAAGTGATCTCTCTGAATGTGTGAAAGTTGGTGCAGCTTGATTGTATTAAAAAGAACTGTTGGGCCTTGGTGGAGCTATGTGCTCCATTCAGTGCAATTCTAGATTTACAAGTTTTATTACAAGGATACAATAGAATGATTAAGAAAAATAACCATTTTTTGTGTTTTAATATTAAATGGCACTTTATAGTCATAATAAATGTATACTTTATTGTCTGTAGCGTGTTACGCTCTATAATACACATATTTACAAAAGACACACATCCGGTGTCACACATTCACAGTTATATCCATGAAATACACCAAATAAATGCACAAATACAAATTGAACACCACAATGCAGTAATTATGAAAATGTGACAATCTAGCAGAACTGTGTTCAAATTGCGATTCTGTGTTCGTGAGTTGAGACGTGTGTGACACCTTTTACAAGATTAGTGAACCTGTCACATAATTACATGACGAGCTCGTATAGTGAGAAAACACAGTGGAACTGATCTCAGTGGAATGAGAAGGGATTTCGTATTCAATCCCGTCATTACAGGAAACCCAGTTCAGTGAAAGCCATTCAAAATAACAGCACCTCCTCTCATGGCGGGTAAAATAAAAAAAAACAATTATGATTATACGCAAATTCAATTTTCGGCAGATTGTGAGAGCGACACCTTATTTAGCATTAGACTTCAATTGTGATGTGCATCATCTGTTTCTGAACTAAAGATAATCTGAGGAAACACAACGACATGTGTACCTATCATGTTAAGCGTGTGCAATCCTGGTCCTGAGGATTAAGGGTCCATCAGACCATATGTTCCCTGTCTTCCAGCATATGTCCTCAGCTCTACCTGAGCTATTTTTTTTTCTTCTTCTTTTCCATTTCTTCCCGAGGTAATTTCGCTATCCCCCAGTCTCTCCCAAACACCCCCCCCCCCCCCCCCCCCCCCCCCCCTTGATTATATTTGATCTTATTTAGCCAGAACGCCGCGCCGTGTGACTCGCACAGATGAAGTGAGCCGGACTCCTGAGTATGCTCGAGGGGACGCGGGAACTCGCTCGCAGGGGGGAGAGGACAGAGATGAAGGTCGACTCACCCCGACTGCGAGCCAGCTGTCACAAGTGGACAGACAGGAGAATCACCTGAATCCCGAATTGATTTTCTTTGAGCGAGAGAGAAGAAAATTTCTGATATCTGTTGACCTCCCGTGATGGAATATGTCACGGTCCGGCCAAAGATGGAGCGAGAAAAGGAGTAAGGACGGACAGCAAATGTCATCTTAGGAAAGAAATAAGAAGCAGTGGCTTTTGAAAAGAGCCACTATCCACTTCCTGTGGCTTACAGCTGAATGTACACTTCAGAAATCCCGTGTTTCTGTTCGGGTAATGAGAAGAAAACTGGATTTTATTTTCTAATAATGCCCCCTGTGTAAAACCGCTTGCATCTCACCAAGACGTGCCTTTTGCATTATAAATTGAATTTATCTTTTTGTAATATATCCCTCGTTGTAGCTGCGCCTTCCTCGCGACACCCGCTGCGTCTGGCTCCACGATTTGTTAACTTCAGGTATTTCATGGAGCTCTCCTGCTTGACAGATAGAGTCTCCCAGCAATGGAAACAATCCCAAGCCAGCGTCACAGATAATTAGGCACTTTAGCCGACGGACTCGATTTTTGAAGTAAGCCGAGCTCCCGGCGAACGCGCTCTTACCTCGCCACGGCAGACGTGCTCCGAGGTGACGGCGGAGTCGGGGGGGGGAGGGAAAGCGTGTCAAATTTGTTCCATGACTCAGAACATGTTGTAAAAGTTGACTAACATGCAGCTTAGGATCCGACACAGTCTCTGAACCATTTTCTCGAGGCTCTTAGGACGTGTTCTGACAGAAAGTTAGAAATGTGAGTAAGAAATGATTCCTGCTACATGGCTTCTATGTAGTGGTTTGTAAAATCCCACAAGTTAGATGGTGCTTCTCATGAGTTGGTGCATTAGGCCAAGGGGGTGGAATTATCTCTGTTTTTGCTTAAATTTGAAAGGAATACAGTAAATCCTTGTAAAAGATGATTGGTTATCTTGTAATAACTTAACGTATAAATGTAATTAGTTTATATTTCTGCGACACATAAATCGCACGATCCTCGTCTGATTCTCACATTAACATCAGATGAAAAACCAAAAAAGAACAGTAATAGAATGATAATTAGATTGAAAGAGGATGGAAAATAAATAAACTGAATTATTTTATCTAATATGGAAGATCTCAATCGGTCATTTGATTCATTTAGATCTAAAATGAAAATGTCTAAAAAATCCCACTGGAGGCTGCACGTGCTTCCAAATCCATTCTAACATGTGCTCAGCTGACATCCAGGTCTGTCTGTTTCAGAGCTTATTGCTCAGCTCTGTGTACGAAGCGAGAAATACGCTGACACCTGTAGTTGCTGACAGTTTTGCCGTGAGGACGTTAATGCGCGTGCCAAGATTTGACAGTATTTGTCACTTACACCAACATGATGGTACGTACATGTCAGGGAGTGATAATGAACCTTATGCTGAAGTGCACGTATGTGAAAATTGGAAGAGATACAGAAAAAGCATTGATGCATTTTTTTTTCTCCATTTTAATAGAAGCTGCCGTGTGTTGTATTTCATAAGTCTGGCACGGGAATAAAGTACAGCGTGTGTGCGCACCATATTGTGCTGCAGGTACTGTACATGTGTGGTTTGTATTGTTTGTGATAAGTAGTTTTTATGAGGGATGAATCAGTCGTGGATCTAGACATTTTCTAACTCAGGGGCCATAAAGGGCTACAATTTTACACGGAGGGGCCAATTATATCTCCTACATCCATGCACAGTCTCTCATTCAGTAAGGTGCATGTTTAATTCATTCCTTGTTCACTGTTGGCTCTATAGCTTTGAGCAAAGCCACACATCATTGAATATGTTTTTGAAAATTGTTCCTCGTTCGAGTCCATTGTGTTCTTCAAAAAAAGCTTAGGAAATAAAAAACATCTTAATAAATGATCATATTATTTGTTAAGTATTATTAGTAAGTGAATGGTTTATTTATTGTTTATAGAGAGAACAGGAATGACTGGACAGTGGCACCTTAGGGGCCAATCAGAGTTCAGCTGAGGCCAGTGCCCCCCCCCCCCCCCTTGGCTCTGCCCCTGGATCCACCCCTGCTTTCAACTTTTCTTTTCTTTTTTTTTTACATCTTTGCATCAAAAGTATGAAAGGAAATTGGATGTACAGGCTCCACTGGTTTCAAACCCGGAGAGTTAATATACTGTAGGTTTGTCACAGTCTGTAACATCATCAAATTGTTTCAGATATTAGGAAGTTAATGTATCATACATGGTGCTTCTATGAGGCTGAAATTTCATTTTCTGCAAAAACCCATTGTCGTGCTTTCACAGCGCTCTCGTTCCTTATGAGTTTACTAAACATTCAAAATGATATCTGAGTGATTACATATACACAAAGCTGCGTGTTTGTTTAGCTGTAATCGCAGGTGTATGGATGAATTGCTGCATAATGCACATGATACGGACCACATGCTGGAAGGGGGGGGAAAAATCCTCTTCTCTCTCATAATTATTCCATTACATCTGTAATTTCATTAGCGCGGCTTTGCTTAAAAAGGGAGAAGACTGTCAGAGGTAATTAAAAGATAAGGTGAACAGTACCGTCTGCTTTGCCCCAGCTACATTAAGACGTTTAGCTTCTGCAGTCGGAGCCTAATATCTCCCCAGCACGCTCGCATGCACACACACACCGAGCAGCACACGCGACACACGGACAGAGGTGCTCTCCCACCTGCCAGCAGACCCCTCGCAGACATGTGCACTGAAGGGAGATGTGTTGCAGTCCCCGTGGCGTCCGACTGCTGAGATATGAAATGTGACGGGTGCACAATGGTTGTCAACATGAATGACTCATAAACAAGCACAACATTAGGACAGCCTACACCACGGTGTTCTTTTATTTTTTTTTTTTTGAGCAGGGATTGAGGAGGAGGCCCGACACCATCTCGAACACCACTTCTCACTTCCTCTCCTCTTTGCGTCGCATCTACGTGGGCTGGAGGAATGAGCTCGCTCCAGTAAACCATCACAAACACATGCATCATCTCGACTCGCTGCCGCTTTGTTTTTGCACTCGCTTTGTTCGACCCTCGAGCGGATTATAAACAACATGCGATATTCTTTTCCGCCAAAACATACAGACAAAAGTATGATTTATTTATTAATTGATTCATTATTTATGGGGACGCTGGTGTTTAAGTAACAGTAAAGCTGCAGGGGGTTCTGCTGACTGACTCGGAGCATTAAACAGATACTGTATTTGCTCAGACTGGGGACATGATTGGTAGAAAAAATTATTCTACTTTAGCAGCGCTGGGGCTTGCTAATAATTTCAGGAAGAAAAAAAAAAGCTTGGTCTGCTGAGGCTGTTTTGCAGCTGTACAGCCAGTATAACAAGAACGTCTATGGCTGTATAATGAGTGCAGATGGGGAGTTTTAAAAGAGAAACTGACACCCTGAGTATTGCTGCAGCTCCTCCACCCTCCAGCTGCAAGGAGCATAAAAAAAGAGCAGATTAGAGGAGAATGGTGGATCAACTTCATCAGTTAATTAAACGCTATTGCGGCTTGATGAGCAATTAATCAAGGCAGCGTGCCGAGTGTCAGGCAGGGCTGAGTTCTTCGGGTACGGTGTGTGTGTGTGTGCGCGCGAGTGTGTCAGTGTGTGTGCGTGTGTGTGTGTTCTCACACAAAGGAGGGGGGTCAGCCCTGTGGGGATCAGCACTTACCAAGTGAGCAGCCCCTAAAATTGTACAGGGTGTGATGGCCTGGGTTTGTATAAGCAGCTATCAATCACTCGCTGACATACACGTAAGCTTGCACCCTATTAGAGTGCCAGTATTAGTCTCCTCTCAGTGCCCTAACTAACGACTTGTCTAAGTAGATTGAATTCCAGGAAGTGATGAGATGTATTGGATTATTATTGAGGGGAAAAAATGATCATAATATCGGTGATTCAAGCAAATACCAGCCCTATCAAACAGTTAATCCCTTTGATAGAGGCAGAAACACGCGCTCGTCCAAAAACTTAACTTTGTGTTTTCAGCGCCTTAAGATTCGGGGGTCTTATCTCACATCTGACTCTTTCATCTACCTCTTCATCTCGATAAAGAACAGGGCTTTTTTTTATGCTATGGAAATTCAAGTTGGCAGTTTGTGACTAAATGCAGTAAATTTATTAACGAGACCACGGGGAACATTAAAAGTCAATTGAAGGAGGCTATTAAAAGCAGGATTTTAATTGGGTTGGTCCCTCCACTAAACCTTTTTTTTTCTTCCCTGTCTCTCTTTCTTTTTTTTTCTCCTCCAAGAGCAACGGTACTAAAAAAAAGTTCTCAGTGAATGTGCTCAGTGTGTGGTAGTCCTTGAACGGAAGCCCCTTATATATATATCTATCATGTAAAATTTGACTTTATGTTAAAGCACACAGAGGATTGTGTTGTGTTTGCTGCCTTTGACTACTGAGCCCCGCTGAGGCGCCGCTGCCTCCGTGGCTTCACGCTAAAGAGTTTCAAGAGGTCAGACGCACCGCGAGCACACGGTTTTACTACGACACGAGCCTCTGCAGATCCCTCCTCTCTCGCCCATTCACATCCGAGACCCTGACACGAGCTGTATCCATCTCCTCTCAGCGTCGGTTATTCAGTGTTTACGCCCTCGAGCGCTCCGTAAATTGTGTTAGTACTGTAGCTTTAATGCATCAGTTTATATAATCTGTTGAAATTACATTACAAAGCATACAGTTGTCCTAGTTTTGGTAACGTGGTGTGACACATTACAAATGGTTTTAATTGCACTTTAGCTTCTGGCTCTCGAGCTCGGCTCATTCCACACTTTGAGGGGAGCGGGCTCTGCGTGTACTGTACGAGCGTGCACAAGTGTGTATGTGTGTGTGTGTGTGAGAGTGTGTGTGTCAGTTTGTGCATATGGGAGAGTTTGAGAGAGAGAGAGCGAGATGGAGATGCAGTGTACTATTGGCTGTGCTGACTGGATAATAACATGCAGAGTGCTGCGCTGCCACAGTAGGTTGAGCCTCCAACCAGATGCTCCTTTCACTGCAGCTCATAAGCAGAAAGAGCGAGAGAGTGACTGCACCAACGTACGCACTCATCTCCGACGGATTAAGCCGTAGGATTCAGGGACTTCGATCATGTAGTGGGGGGTGGGGGGGGAATGAAGCCTATTAGAGTAGATATCCATCACATGTGGATCTAAGAGAGACTCGGGCTAAATGGGTTCAAACTTCCATTAAAACGTTTTCTCTAAGTTTAAGTTTTCATGTAATGACGGCGATTTCTGCTGCAAATTCATAATTCAGCCTCACACAGACTGATTGGATGATCCTCCTCTCGCTGAGGTTTGAAGCTATACCTGAGGAGAAGGTTTTTAAAGTGATGACGTAGGTTTGCTGAATGGGAGGCATGGAGGATTGGGAGTACGTGTGTGTGAGGGGTGAATGACTGCACACAGCACTGGAGCTCGGGGCCATGAACCATATAATTAATTAAATGGATGTTGTGGACACAATAAAGGACACAGGATGCCTGTTTGTGCTGTTGTGATGTTTTTTTTAAGAGAGTTTTTAAAAGAATCTCCAGGAGCAATGACATGTTCAAGAGCATATGTCTCTACAATCTCTCTGCCAGTCCAAAGGCAATGGCTTATACATATACACTTGAATTAACATTGTATTGTAAAAACATGGAGATAAAACAACTTTCCTCAGGGAGTACATGACGTTTGTACAGTGTATGTGTTCCTGTAGGGTGTGACAGATGTAAACATCATAGGAACACGGCAACACAACATAGAGAAAAAATGTTATACTGATCCCAATTCAGTGACTCTTCTGACTTAAAAAGCATGAAATCTGCAAATGTTTTACTAGAAGCAAAACAAGTACCGGTTGCCATAACTTTCCCTCTGGACCCTCCCTTCTAATGGGTCCAGCATTTTTATGTTTAAAATGAGCTCCAGGACAAAAAGCGGTGGCCATATGGTTACTTTCATTAAGTGTCTGGTCCACTTCAAAAAGTGCAGTCCAGCTAATGCAGGGTAAATGTCTGCAGACTGAGTTTTACGAACAAAGTTTGTGTATTTCAAATATTGTTATTGCACTATATCATCAAGGCAGATATCTTATAATTAGTCCCTGGTGTATATTATATAATATAATATAATAAAAAAGTTGTTACAATTTCCGTGCAGCCATTAAATTGAATAACAGAACAAAATCATGGATTTACACATTTTTGTTGAAAGAGCAGCGAGACGATATATATGACACAAAAAATTTTGCATTAATTTACTGTTGTTTTACCATCTGTTAAGTTAATGTGAAGTCGGTACTTGCTGTACATTAGCTAGATACCCCCTACCCCTTTTATTACATTTTCATAAGGTCCCTTGATAACATTCATCTTTTAAGGGACGGCATTGTTTCATCATCACTAAAACCTTTTCTCCTCTGTGTTCTTCTCTTTCGCAGGAAAAAGGAAACATTGCTGTTGTATTTAATGTCGGAACAGACGACATTAACATTGAGGAGACATCAAAGTTTGTAAATGACGGAAAGTACCATATAGTGAAGTTTACGAGGAGTGGGGGTAATGCCACTCTGCAGGTGGATGACCTGCCAGTCATTGAGCGCTACCCCACAGGTGAGTCAGCCACTCTGCCTTCAATTACACCTGCCACTGCCTTTTAAAGGCGATAAAAATGACCGAGAGATTATCAAAGCCAACTGTTTCAGCCTTATCTCTGTCAGGATGTTTAACGTTGACTTGGCATGTCCTTTAATTGCTTTTTATGTTTCTGTTCCCAGCAGCTGTTAAAGAACAACACCGGTGTTGCTGAGTTGTTTTCTCATCTCCAATGTTTATCACATCGCATGAATCGATACTCTTAAACAGCCCAGGTACACGTGAAAAGGTTGCACTCAAAGTAACCCATCTAAATGTAAAGATGTCTTACCGAGCAGCCGCCCACCCTGTCTACATATGTGTTATATTCCCCATATGCATAAGTAATCCTCCTACAGTAACTCAAATCAATACGTTATTTACAGACAAATTACCACTTTTATTGTGGCAAGTAATTGTGTGCCAGTTCAGTATTTATCCATCTGCCAATACGGGAGATTGATTGAATTGAGGCAACAGAGGAGACAAACCTGTAATAGCAGTCGAGCTAAAGTAAGACCTGAATTAATCTGCCGCTTATCCAGGGTACCAGGTGAATGAGCCACGATAGTTCCCTTTTATATTAATTACTGAAACACACCACAGCTACTTACAGACAAAAACGAGGCTGTATTAATGTCTGTTGCCATTAGTGTCACTGCTAATAATTCTGTTTGTGTTTCACTTTTCATAAACATAAACATTGTTTACAAGTCTGTAGAATATGAATTCACCAGTTACGGCCCTGTCTAGTGAGTATTTAGTCAATGAAATATATATTTTAATAGCTCCTTCATTATATAAGTGGAATTATTGTACAGTACGATACCTTTACGATACCTCATGATACAATACAATACCTTGCGATAGCTTGCGATAAAACGATACCTCACGATACGATATGATACCTCTTGATAGCTTACGATATGAAACCTTACGATATGATACGATGCGATAACTCTCTATACCTTACGATAACTTACAATCCGATATGATACAATACTTTCCGATAACTTACTACGATACCTCATGATGCCTTATGATTCCTTTTGATATGATACATGATACTTGTCACCTTACACATAGGACAGACAACAGGCGAGAGAAAATCATACAGCTCACATGTTGTATTGGCACCTGCTTGGTTATTCATAAATATTCCATTAAATAAACTTTGTGTGTCGAAGTGTCGATTCATTATGGGAATGAATACAAGCTCTGTGTCCTGATATTTGCAAGAGGAAATATAAAGTAATCTAACTGTTGGAAATGGGAAAACAACTCAGCAACACTGATACGTTTCTGCAGAATGTCAAGATGTTAGTCGTACGACGGCTCGCACAAAGAATTTAAATGCCACTGCTTGTGTTTTCTGAAATTGTTAACTTTCCTAACTGCTTGAAGGCTTTGACAAAAGCTACAGGGGATTAAAGGAGTTTGAATGTGGATGTTCAAAACATAAAGGACAGAATTAAGATTGAAAGCTGTTCGTATCCTGAACTTGCGTAAGATGAGTGGGCAACGGGACAAACAGGACAAATTCAACCTGTCTCTCCCCTTTTTGCATAATGTTTGGTGACCTTTTTAGCTATGACCAGTGCATTCATCCAAATGAAAGAGGGTTTTATGACTGGGACTCAATCCTCGCCGCTTGCCTCAGGTGGGACGGGGAAGCTAATGGCTTTTGACATGTCGCGGACATGGTAGAATGCACAGCAGGGCTAAATGCCTGGATGCGAACATCTCAATCTTCAAACGACACACACCCTCAGTCCCAAAACATATGATACACGCAGATGTGCTGCTCATAAACAGGATAAAGTCGGCGGAAAACAGCTTTTTAATCGTCCAGTGGGCGATTTAATGCACGGCAATGGAAGGAGCGCAGTCTATCTAATGTGCGGTGTTAACATATTGAAATCTGCAAAGTTTCAACATCTATTAGTTTTTTTTTTTTTTAAATCCCGAGAAACTATAAGAATGTACAAACGATTTACTCTCATGATAAATGCTGAGTTATAAAGGCCGCGGGGGGGAAAGTGACCGATCTCATACCCACTAATCATGCGTCAGTGACAATGCCAAGTCCAGCTACCTTATTAGGCTCATTGCAGACTAATTACATCTTATCACAATCACCGCGCAGTTCCTCCCCTTGCCCCCCCCCCCCCCCGCCAGCACACAAAGCCATTATTCTCTCAGCTCGCCTGTAGTTTGATTAGTATCCATGTATGCCTCTAACGCACTCATAATAGCAGCCCTCAGCCACTCTTAGGCCACTCACAGATCAACAGTGATTATAATAGGAGTAGACAGCAAAGATAAAAATGATGGCTGGAGAGTGAGAAAGACAGAGAGGAGGAGATTATATGGGAGGGTGCAATCGTTCTCAAAGCAAAGAAATAATTGCTTCACCAGGGCCAATATTGCTGTCCTGGTAATCTCATTAAAAAGTCTCGTACTACATACTTACGGGCCATTAAAAGTCTTTAGCACAATTATTAGAATCTAAAAACGCAAAACACACACACAGACACATAACTAGGTCTCTGCATGTTGTAGTTCAGCGCTCTCTCTCTCTTTTATCCGTGTCCTGCTTTCATTCTGCAGCACACACAAAAGACTGGGCAGCATCAAAAAAAAAAAAAAAAGCGAGCCCCCTTCTCCAGAGCCTTGGCCATGGAAGTAATACCATCACAATGGTGCTGCCAGGCCCGCAGGGTACAGTGCAGTATCCTATCGGAACACCCAATGAACACACGCCGCACACAAAGATAATGTAGAGGTCCCTGGCCTTATTCTTTTACTGTTATCAGAGCGTGATGCACTTACAGAGCTCGCCGTCTCTCACTCCGCTCCCCTCCGCTCCCCTCCGCTCCCCATCCCCTGCCTCTCTGTCCTTTTTACCTCTATCTGTCCGACCCTGCCCCTTCCGTCAATCTCACCCTCCGTCCGTTTTTTTCTCCACCTCGCTGTGTGGTGTCTGAGATGTGGGATACAAGAGGAGGAGGAGGTCTGGCTTCATCCATCGATGCTCCATGCTACCTCCTCCTATGCCCCCCCCCATGAGCCTATTCAGCCTATTGTGCAAGCAGTCATCACTGAGCATGCTTTGAAAAGGTGCAATGACAGCCACAGTGGGGGAAAAAGGAGCAGAATAATACAAAATAATAGTGAGATTTGTGTAGGTCCCTCTTTTTAATTCTCCCGGCTCCGTGAACAGAGGAATCATTTGCATATTTGTTCATTTCACGTGGGAGTGTCCTGGGGCTTGTAATGAGATAAAGCTCCCACCTTATCTGACCACTTTATTAACAAAAAAGAAAACAAGTGAGTGAGGGCAAAGTGGGTCGACTGGGACGGCGCCGCCGAATCGCTGCTGTCTGGCAGAGGAGATAAGCCAGGCGGCCCCGACACCAAACCAAATCACCGCTTGGCAGCAGGCGCAGGCGCCGCTCGCCGGCAGGATGAATGGGGCTCTTGCTGCCGCTCCTGAAGCCCAGGGAGTAGCATTGTTTAACACTCCGGTGTCCCACTGCGCGGATCAATACATGATCAGACCTTGATTATATCCACACGTAATTAACCCCGGTATAAGCATAGAGTGAGAGTGCCAGGGGCTGCAGAGCCAAACAGGTACAGCACTATCTGTCTTTGAAAATGGAGAATGTTCTTGCAAAAAAAGTGGATTTTGGCACAGTCGCACAATGCGTGTGAAGATAAGTGTGTGTGTGTGTCTGTGTGAGTGAGTTGTTACTGTTACAAATGTTTGACAGCAGCATGGTGACAGACACAAAAGCTGTCATTTTAAATGCAAACTATGAGACATCCACACCGTGTTCATACTATATATTATAACTGTAAGAGAAGCACACACACATACTCATATAGATATATATATTGTGTGTGTGTGTATAATTTAGCCTACATTAATTAGGTAATTTACCCTGATTAATGATGAATATATCAGGAATGCCATTACCATTGTGCTTCGGTCGAAGCCCGGGCGTCCTCGCTCTCCTCCCAACAGCTGCAGGCTAAATGTTCTCCAGAGCCCAGTTTGACGCTGACCTCTCCTCTGATGAGGTGTCGCAGTAGCAGGAAACACGGAGCGGTGACACAACCAACACCCCATGACTGACAAATGGAGGTGAGGGGAATTAGCCGAGCCCGCGACTGCTCCATGACACCAGCAATCAATGGATTATTCATTAATTTAACACATTCAGAATAGAAAGAAGTACAGAGGTGTGTCTGTGTGCTTGTTTGTTCTCGTGTTGTTGTTGTTGTGGGTAATACTTCCACCGTGCGCAGTGCTAAAGTGAATCAGGTGGTGCAGAGCTCTGCACAGGGGGAATACAGTGTGTGTTTAACACCAGGCGGTGTGCAGACGTTCCATAAGCCTAAAGCACCTGGAGGCTGCTGTGTTTTCAATCCACATACCTGAGAGAAGCTTGGCTTTTCTAACTTGCAGCATAAATTAAATATACTGCTCCATAATTTTCACTTAGAAGGTCCATCCACTGCAGTTCGGTCTTTAAGGGATAATTGTTGGTAGTTTATTCCTCTTTGCCTTCGAGCTGCAATCTTGTCTAAACACAATTAATAACAGAGAAATGAGACACACTGTTGCACTTGTTCTGTCATTGTGATGAACATTTAGTTTGTTTTCTACCAATCACACCTACACCATGCTGCCGGGAAAATATTCACCTGAGCACCAAATGAATATTAACCTGCAGCTGAAAGTAAGTCCCCAGCAAATGTTCTTTTTGCTCATGTTCGAGCAACTTTTGGTGAAAAACTAAAGTCTTCCACCTTACTTATTAATGATATATTTGTGAGCCATCTTAAATGATTTATGTCTTGGGAATCAAACCAACGACCAAAAACACGTCCTTTAACATCAGTACATCATGAATGAGTAGAAGTCTAAGTAGATTTGATTGTTTGGGTGAGTTTGACCTGAAATCTGAAAACTTCTGACCATTGTATGTTGAAAATAACCATATGCAGGTTTAAAATTGAGAAAAAATGACCTGATAAATGGTATGAAACAACCAAAATGTGAAAAATAGATACACTAAGTCTTTATCAATAGCAGGGGAAGTATCACTCCGGATGATGAGAGGGGGTTTTTTTGTGTCTCCCTAAGTAACAATTGGAGATTAACGTCAAATAATATATATACGCTGTGTCCCTGTGTGGCTTTGTTGTAATGCAGAGTGTATCTCTGTGTGGAGGGAGAAGTGTTCCACTAAATCTCCTTCACAAGCCTTTGTGCTCCAACCTGGCACAATCAGCTGCAGCCAAATTCCATGAGCGGCACAGACAAGCTTTAAAAACCCCTTTCTCCCTGTGTATCTGATCCTCTACAGTAATTCAAGCTGATGCCATTAAAAAACATTTCTTTTTATGCGTCTTCTTACCTCCAAGACCTTTCATCAGCCCAACTGTGCATCTGTTACAAGGTTACCTCCTTTCTTTCATGTCGGCGCGATCCTTTCCTCTCGGAAGCGATTCCTCCCCACTTCCTCCAAATCGTTGTTAGCTACCTGATCTTTTATCTGCCAGAACTGAATTAATATAGTTGATGGGACAAACATTGTCAATCTGCCCGGAAGAATGGAGCAGACTGAATTCAATCTCGTCAGACAATGCCACGGGGGAAACCACTCAGAGACAGTGGCACTTTGCTGAAAGTCTCCCGTTCTGGAGAGGTTATTGGCCTCGACAAAAGGGGTGATGCAGAGTTTGCCCTCATTAATGCCAAGGTGCCCCTACAGTCTCGGAGCGGGAGCTTTTTTCTGTCGCTGCTCTTTTCTCTCGCTCGACACTTATTTGGGTTATTCACTAAATACTGATGAGAAGCAGCTTCAAACTTTTCCTTCTTTACAACTTGTAGCTTTTGTCAAAGCCTCGCTAATCAAGAGTTTGACTGTGATTGTGCCTCCTCTGATTCTCTCTTCTGACTAGATGCTCCGGATGTATATACTGTGTTAACTGTTGCATTGCGATCAGCTTATTATTTCTTGTCAATTAGGCTGTTGATAAACGGGGTGGGCATTTGTAATATGTTAAAGTTAAATTGTTTGATCCTTTAAACCATAAAAGGTTGATTCAATAATAAATTTAATCGGTGTTCTTGTGTATATAACTATTTTAAAAGCCAGTTAAAAAGATGTAGAGGGTAAAGATAAATGGGATGGGGATATTTGGGTAAAGCTTTTGTAATGGAAATGTTTAAAGTTGTGATTTGGGTTGGTTTATAACATAGCCCTATTAACCTAGACGAAATATTTGCGTGTTCGTTGACTTATTTTCGATTAATATAGGCCTAATTTTGTTGGCTAAAATAAAATAAAATGACTGAAGTTTGTTCAGATAATGTTTTTACGGTAAATATTGTTTTTTTTAAATCTACAAAACGTTTTAAATATAAAAACAGTTGTGCAGTTGTATAGCTCCAGCATTAAGTATGAACCTTTAACCTTTGACCTTACAGATTGTAACCAATGAAATGTCTCTTTAAACTTTAAAGGCAACAATGATAACGAACGCCTGGCGATTGCTAGACAGCGAATCCCATACCGACTTGGTCGAGTAGTTGACGAATGGCTACTCGACAAAGGTAAAATCACTGATTAAAACTTCAAATAAAATAATTTGATCATAACCAAGGTGTAGCACTATTTTGTAAATCATAAACTTAAAAAAATAAATGTTCAGTAAAAACGTTAAAAACTAAATGATTTGAAGAGTTAAATTTAATTTGTTTTCATAATAATGTATTTATTTTCTAGTTGTCAGCTGTTTTAATACGTGTTTATTGTCAACTAAAGGTTAAAGGGACTGTAAATATACGAATTTAAATCCACTTCTTGAAGTAAAATCATGATTAAAATGTCTATAAATTACTGTCGCATTTTGCTGTAAACGTCTAAAAGATAAATTTAAAAGTTAAAGTTTAGTCATTCATAAGTCATAAGTGTTGTTTGAAACACTTTTGAAGCAGTACATGTACTGTACAGTAAAGTTCTTAGTCCTATTCGATGTATTCTGATTAAACTGCGAGCAATGATAAATAGTGTGCAATATGAATTGGCATCAGAATTTTGAGTCCCTTTAACAGACATTGTAAATATGTATAGGGCAATAGATCAAGGAACTGTAATATAAAACAAACTGAGTGCATGCTTTGTTTTTTTATAGTTCGACAACTAATTCATATTTATCACCTAAAATGTGAAATGAGCCCTATCATTTCTCTGTTTCTTTCGTTGGTTTGTTTCGGATTTTAAGTTGAAAGTGTTCTGTTGCGTTCATTTGTTTATGGTTTTTTCATGTGCCGTATTCATTCACGGTTCAGTTTCGTCTTGGTTACTTTTGCTAAAAGGAGCAACAGTTTAAAAATTGACGACAAGTGTCTCCTGGTTCCTGTGAGACTGTACATGAGAGGAGTTTAGTTCTCACACACGCCTGTAGACATTTTAGTTTTCATGCTTGCTGTAAGTTGTGACATTTGAAGTAAAAAATACAAGATTATATAAGTCAAGCAATAATGAAACATATACTTTTATCTAGAAAGATGTTTTATATATTTGTTTTATTTCTCAGTCAATTCCCTGCAAACAATTTGTCCTTTTGTATTACTTTCAAGATGATGCTCTCTCTTCTAGTTTAGTCAAATCTATTAATCTTTTATCTTTTCCATAACATTACTACTTCCGATGATTCTTTTTTTATTATTATTATTTTCGATCAGACTGCCATTTTAGCAAAGCTGCATTGATTTTCTTAACCCTGCACTTTTATTCTACGTTTGTTCTTTTTCCTCTCATCTCATCATTATAACTGCAATAAATTACCAGGGTTTGCTTCTACAACCCGTAATTTATTGGTCTCATTAGCCACTGGGCAAATAATCTGCCTTTCTGTCATTTTTCTTTTTTTTTTTTCCTGTTCAGTAAAAGTGGCTGAGTCCACAGTCCAACCTTCTTGTATATATGTAACGTTGTTTTCCCACAGGGCGGCAGCTTACAATCTTCAACAGCCAAACCACTATACAGATTGGGGGCTGGGAGCGAGACCGGAGTCGATCGTTTCAGGGCCAGCTCTCGGGCCTCTACTATAATGGCTTGAAGGTGTTCAACATGGCCGCCGAGGGGGATTCTAACATTAAGGTCCAGGGCAGCGTGCGGCTTGTGGGGGACTCGCCCTCCTCCATCACGCCGCAGTCGAGCACCACGGCCAACCGCTCGGAGACGTCCACGTCCATCATGGAGATCACCACCACCACGGCGTCCAGCAGGCGTGTCAAGCAGACGACGCCACGAGAGCCTCAGCAGGTGAGATCCTCTTTAAATGTCTTCTGTTCTATGAGACCTTCAAACGTGTCATTATTGTCTCCGCTTGATCCGTTTTGAAACCCTTACAAAGCCCAGCGTGGAGCTAAGCACATCCTGGATTAACATAAGACATTTGATCATCACGCTTTTATAAGTGGAATAAGAGGAATATTTTTTGTTCTTATTGTGTCACATCTTTCTTCGGATTGAGTCCTCTGACATGAAATCTGAAGGAGAATAAATCCATTGTTCCACCCATTGGAGCAGCATCACTGTGCACTGCTGAGCATTTTCCCCCCATGCAGTCACATGTGACACCAATGTGTGTGTGTGTGTGTGTGTGTGTGTGTGTGTGTGTGTGTGTGTGTGTGTGTGTTGGAGTGATAACCATCATCGAGTTCCTCCTTCATCTTTATCTGTCCCGCACGAGCGGTGCGTGGCATCAGCAGGAGCATATTATTTCTCCAACGTCACAATGTGTGTCTAAACAATGCAATACAAATTGTGTGTCCTATCAAATGAAATGGAGCGCTCTTGCACAGTCTCTGCCCACAACAGAAGACACTTCCTGTTACACACCTCTCGCAAAACACAGCAGCAGCAGCAGCAGCAGCAGCCATGGATTTTAAATCTGAAATTGTTCCTCTAAAAATAATATAATGCCATTTACAAATGTGTCTAAGTTTGAATAACTGAAATACAATAACACATTCTTTATGTTAAAGTTGAAAGTTGAACTGTTAGAGGCTCTCACAGTGCAAATATGATTTTAGGAGTTCTCTACATTTTGTGCAATTTCAAAACAAACCAGTGACTTTATTTACCTGCGTCGTCGCTCTGGGAATTAGCCACGTTGACAGAACTTTATTACGATCTAGGAATACCTCCACACGTCGTTTTGACTCATTTAGGTCACCGAGTAATGTCTTTTGAAATGTTTTTTTATCACAACAAAGATGGTAGACAGGATGTAGGAAAGGCCCTCACGTGCTGTTAGTGCAAAACAAAAATAGTGTGTGTCATGGCCCAAAGGAAATTTATCTCCTGTGCAAACAATCAAATAAACAACTTCAGTGATAACAGAGACACGTGCTTTAAAGGTTCAGTGTGTAGAATTTTGTGACATCTTGTTGTGAATTGTCATGTTGCAGCTGATCCCCCCCTCACCTCACCCTCCCCTTCCAAACCTGAAAGAGAACCTTTGGTAGCCTTCAGTTGTCATAAAAGCTCAAAAGGTGTTTAGTTTGTCCAGTCTGGGCTACTGTAAAAAACATGGCAGCCTCCGTGGAGAGGACCCGCTCCCAAAGTAAATATAAAGTATTTAAATATAAAAGACCCATTCTAGGGTAAAGAACACAATAATTAGTACAATTTAGATGAAACACACTAGTGGAAACATCAATACGAATATTGTATATTCAATTTCTGCCAATAGATCCCTTTCACGTAAATCTTACACACTGGACCTTTAATTAATATGGAGCCATAGATCATCTGTTGTAGTATTCTCAGTTAATAAACTGTTCATTACTTTACAAGATATGAAGTTCTCAAATTAGTCTTAATAGGATGTAAGGATGATCTAACTCAAAAACTCACAAACATGCAGGGAAAACACATTCAGAGTTAAAATGTGTGTCAGTTGCAGGGGAAGCAGTAGCTTAAATGAAGCAGAGGCGTTAACTAAAAAGAGCCTTTAATCAGAGCTTAATCAGCTTTTACAAATAAAGTTTAAAATCATTTTGGATTTAACTCATTTTGGATTAATCGGATTGGGTAAAGGAAGATTATAATATCCTCCCGAGGGGGGGGTTTAAACTTCATATTGAAAAATATACACACAATCAAGATTATTTGATTTTAAGACTTTTTCTTTTTGACATATTAGAAGTTTTTCTGTCTTTATAGTCTCTCTGCATGAGACACCACTCAAATCGCCCTTCATTTTAAAGATTTAAAAACACTTTCTTCCTAGTGTAAAGTTGTGTTGATTTAGGTCTTTGTCCAGAAGTAACACCCCTTGAAAACCCATTGGAATATTAAATATTACATATTTATTCTCACGTTAGGAATATTGTTACCTTCCTCAAATGAAAGCATTAAAAAGCCAGGAACCCTGAACGTTGATATATCTATGGAATTTGATTTCCAAGTGGCAAAATTACATTTCTCCGTTTTTTCTACAAACATGTAATAACGATTTTTGTATGTACAAAGTATAAAAAGGCTTAAATCCTGTGCAGAGAGAGTCCTTCTCTCCTGAAGTTAGTTAAACGTAAAATGCTCACCTGCCGGCTAGTTTGGCTCTAATCGTTACTGTGGCGACAGCAGTGTTTACGTCTGATCAGGAAGGCTCCCGAGGAGGGGCGTGACATTTCCGACAAACGCTCTAAGCGGTTGATCAGTCACAAAGCTGACCAATAAGAGCAGACAGGGCTTTGGGGGGGGGGGGGGGCAGGGCAGGCAACAAGCTTAGACAAAGCGTTTCAGACAGAAGGTGGAAAGAAAAACGAGAGAAATGCACAGTATGAGACAAAAAAATCCAGAATTGTAAACATTAAACATGCCCCATAATTAATATCATGAACCTGCACGTTAAGCTTTCGGATGTATTTTTTACATGGATCTTTTTAAAAGGATCAATTATAGCCAAAGAATAACTGTGCCTCTGTGTTTTTTTTTTCATTTGGTTAAGCATACTGTTGAGCCCACACCTCATATTATGAAATGACAAACTCCCACAGAATTCATCTCAACAGCAGTAAAGACCCCACGCTACTGTCTCTCTCTCCCTCTGTTACTGACCTGAGACCATCAACAGTTTGCGAAAAGGGTCGGCAGATGCTGACAAATAATACAATCATAAATATTGATCCAGTGGAATGGTTTTCTCTGGGGCTCAGCGTGGCTCCTGAACCGTTGCAAGGAGCGTGTAATGCAGGCGAAATATCAGACAATAGACTATAATTATATCCCAGCTCCGTGCAGTGTTATAAATTGCCACCAGGGAGCCGGGAGATTGGCAGAAAGGAACAGGCTCGACAAGATGGATGCCCGTCTCTCTCTGGCCTTTTCATCTGGAGAGAAATAAAGTGATATAAATGACTGTGACAATTTAAAAAATGCGGTGCGTTACAGGGATATGCTACATGCGCATATTTACTTATGTTGTGCTTTGGTTGTGTTCTGAAATTTTGTATTTCGGACATTTATCCTCTATGCTAATCAGACTCGGCTTCAACTCTGTTTTGTCAATAAGTGTTCACCTTGTAGCAATTATGTGCACAGCTTTTGTTTCTGATGTAAGCCGTGTACAGTTCGGTCTCAAGAGTCTTTGGGAGGAACCCAAGGTCTTCTTGTGCCTCTTGTTTTAGAAGTTGACAACAAGGCTTCAGGTGCTGAGACTTGTTTGCTAAAATGCATTTCAAGACAGGTGTTTCTGTCGCATTATGATGCAAGCTCACCTTTTTAAAGTGGAACATAAAGACTGGGCTGGAGGAGAAGAGTCAAGGCTGTGTTGGTTATCTAATGCATTCATACAGAAGAAAAAAGGTCTCTGGATTCAAGAGTTGCGGAGCAATGTGGGCGGAGAGATGAATGAGGCTTGCATAAACGTGCACGTTGGATGTCAGCGTGCTCGGGTTGATTCAACGTGACCCACAGAGGGTCGTCGCTTTTCTCAGGACGCTGCACTTAGAAACGACATGTCTGGTCTAAAAGGAGATGGTGCATTCACTGTCCTCTCTCTTGAATAGTCAGCGTTTTCATCATTGTCCAGCTGTTCCATCTCCCCTCAGATGGCGGACGCATTTCAGTGAATGTGTCCTAAGAGCCTTGCATTAATAGGACATGTAAGTTTTCAGTGTGGTTGGCCTCGTCGGTAATAGAATGGCGAACACTGGCGGTGACGTATAAGGCTCCTGAGGCTCTGTGAAATTGTATATCAGGATTTTGAAATAATGATTTAAAAAAAAAGACGTCTGATGTCTCAACCCTGTCTGACATTGGGAGGTGATGACAAGATAACAGCACAGATAAATATATAAGTCCAGTTGAAGTCATTTGGTGTAAGCTCCTGTTGCTTTCAGTGTTACTCCTTACAGTAACCTTGAAACGGCAGTTAAAGCGTCTTCAGCCTCCATAATGTGTGTGTTTCCAAATGAAATAAGAAATGTGGGCTGTGTAACTTAATAAAAACAAAGATTTGATCCTTCAAACTAGATTAGAGAACTCAAATGTGGGAATTAACAAAGTGGGCTTAACAAATGCGGAACAATAGTAAGACCTCCACCAACACCTCCCTCGTCTGTGTTTGTAGGTCAGGAGGAGCAGAACCTGTTTTAATAATATTTTTCTTCTACCTTCATCGACCCACCACCTAATTATTTTTATTAATTCATTTATTATTTAACAGTCCTTTTTATTCTTTTGTCAGAGATAGAGTTAGTCACAAACAACTGAACATTTGATACAAGGACGCAAACTCTGTAACAGATGATGTCCACAGGATTGCAATAGTATAATGGCATCATGCGGCTGTGGCTCAGGAGGTAGAGCGGGTCGTCCACTAACCAGAGGGTCAGCGGCTTCGATCACAGATGGTGATGGTGACCTGACTAAACACTATTCGTTGTTGCTATGCAAGGAAAAAGAAAACGGTCAAAAGGCCAACACAATAAAACTCTTCCATGTGAATCCGGCTCTGTACAGGGTTTGTCTTTTTGCAATGGTCCACTTCTCTCCTGGAGGGTAGAGTCAGTGCTAATGATCATTAGTGTAATGATTTTGAAGGGTCTGAGGGGAGTGGACCGTCTCAGGTGTCCCATCAAAAAGTTCTCTAAAAGCTCGACTGGGGTTATACTGTTATTGAATACTGAGGGCCTTGGCTTATGGGTGACATTAATGTCATTCTTCTCAAACCACTGGGTGTCCGCTCATGCTTTATTACTGAAGGTTATAATCGTAGAGCGCGCTGATGAAGAAATGCACCATGGGAAAGACGAGCTGAATGAGTCGGAATTTTTATTTTAATAGAGGAAAAGAGATGCATTTGCTTAAGGGATAATTAAATTGATAACATTTCCGTTTTTATAACCCACTCCTATGCAGAGATAGTCACAGTGAGACTCAGACTCCATCCGGCCTTTATTATGATCTTCAGGTTCACTGACTAAAACCTTCTACACTTGGCTCTAAGGTGTCAAATATTCCCTGTAGTGGCTGTTTGCTCACTGCCCTGTGTGGGGGTGGTAGCTTACTGTACAGGCCTGACTGTCATGTCTTAATGAAGTGCCCGCTCCCGGTAGCAGCGCCTGGTCACATCCAATTAAACCGTAATGCTCCTTCGCAAACGACGCACCAGCTACTGTACATACGCACCCAGGAAGTGCTACTCGCTCCTCTTGTCTACCCATACGAAGTGGACTATCTCTTCCTCATGTTCATTTATCTGTTGTTAGGGGAAATAAGTGTTTTCCCGTATTGCACCCAAAGAAGGAAACTTGGTGCTAATTGGAGAGAATTTTGAGATATAGCAGCTCAGTATCTGCTGATTTGTCAATTTGGAGCTGCCAAACTGCCAACCCACACAGGTCTAATGGCGACACGAGCTGCCAATGGTCATTGCCCTCTCAGCAGTTCAGTGACCTACCTCTCATTAATCTGTCCCTGTGGTCTCCAACACAATATATCTATCAGTTTAATTTGTAAGAAAAAGTTGTAGAAACTCTGCTGACATGGTACTTTTTCAGTAAGGTACATTAAACCATGACCGTAAAAAAGGTGTAATTGTGGGAAAGGATCGTAATGTTTCGCAGTAAATACCCAACACATGCTTTTCCGAGGGCTAGAAAACAAAATGGAGGGACACGTCAAACCGCAGAGTGGTAGCTTCTTAATACCAGGTGATGTTTAATCAAACCCACTCAAGGATAAGAGATAGCGCCCGATGTAGCTGTTATCCCCCCCCAGCACAAAAAAAAAAATCTTGAAAGCCTGCTATCTAGAAGAGCCATTGAGAGCCCTTGACAGTGATGGATCCTCATCTGCGCCGCTGTGTATTATCAACCCTGGCCAGCACACATACAGTATATAAATCTTACGAGTGGTCATAGTGTGAGGCTGCCATCCACCACCAGTGCTGTCTGCGGGAGCATCCTCTAAAGTAGGTGTTGTTGGCTCCGGCGTCACGGAGAGACACGGGGACAGAATACTCCAGAAGGCAAACACAGTGAAGCAACGGTGTTATGTGGTTAGAACAGTAGCGTCACACAGCGGTGACCTTGTTTTGGGAATTTATTCGTTAGTCGAACACAAATTTCATATATATATATATCAACCACTCAGATTTGTTAGGTGTTGAAAAATATGTGTATGTATAGGTTAATTAATATTATCGATAAAATCATAATGTCAACATCATAATATTGATTAGCTCTTTCATGACAATATTTACAATGCTAGCATATCATTATTTAGCATGTTTATGATTTATGTTTGTTTATTAGCTCAACAAAATAAAACTGAGCCTGAGAACGTCGATGTATGTTGTTCGACATAAACTGATTTGGCAATGGCAATAAATGAGAAGTGAAGGGCTCAATCAAAGGATCAGATTGTGTCATCAAGGAACATTTAATATCTGCATTCATTAGTCGGTGAATAAGTTCATCCAGTAGTCAAGATATTTTAGTCAAAATGGAAATTGTCTCTGCTCGAGCAACCTTGACTGTAAAAACAGACAATAATCTCTCATACACAACATTTGAAGCATTGTCTAGTACAGTGCTCAGGCCAAAGTGGCATTTCTTAAACACATCAGTAATGTCTGTCGTTTCAGGCTTGCCGTGTTTCTTCCATAACCTTTTTGCGACGTACAATCTCCTTTTTTATGGCTTGTTGTTCTTGGAAATTCGAGAAATGCAGATTAAGGCCCGCTCCCCGGGAGAATAAACGGCCACTATGTCACATCATCGCCGCCAAATAGCCAATTGGCCCCTCCATTTCTGAATTAACCCTAGGTGAGGTGGGTGTAATGGCTGCTCAAGGGAAGAGAGGGACATTCAAAACACATTGTGCGGGCCATTTCATTTGCACTCACAGCACATGGTTCAGTTCCGGCTGAACTGGCTTGTAGTGGCTCTGTTTGACTTGGTCCCCGAGACGAGGGGCAGAAACCCGGCCCTCTTTATAATTCACAGGGATAATCGAATATTTGACATGCTGCACTGCTGTGCCTTCAGTGCAATGCTTGGGCACCTCCTCTCCTCGCTCACTGGCTCTCACAAACACACTATAATAAACTTAGTGTCACAGTGATCTTGCGGTGAAAAATCCTCTGGTACCCAATAACTGCCCAGTCTGCAGCTTCTCTCCTTTACATTACGTAAGACATACAGTATGTCTCTTTATTGTATCTGGTACTACCTTTAGGGATTTTTCTGATTGTCCTGATACCGGTGAGGATTATTGTTTTACAAGCTAAGGCTGCAATAATTCTGCACAGCCTAGATTTAATACTAATCCCGCATGCATCAATATTCAGACCCTAGACTTATCTTGGGTATTAAGCACTCCTCAAGGCAACTGCACACATGCACACTGCAGGTTCTATAATTCTGTTTATATCCTGCGATCCTTGGACGTGAGCTCATTGAGTCTTTATTGAGTGTGAGATATGTAATATCTGCTTTTATAATTTGACTGACTTTGATTGGACTGCGAGAAACTCTCTCCCTCTCATAGCCGAATATGAAAAGACCATCATCAATCCTGCAGCTTCGTGTTGTATTCTTACATGTTGGTAGTGGATTTAAACCCGCGTAGACATACAGCCAGTTGCGGATCTAGGATTTTCTCAGTCAAGTGCCATAGAGGAGCATTTTACACGGGGGGCCAATTACATGTCCAACATCCATGCTCGATTTCTGATTCAGTGAGGTGCACATTTAGGTCATCCCTTGTTCGCTGTTGAATCATTGAATATATTTTGGACATTTTTCATGTTCAAGCACATTATGTACTTGAAAAAAGCTTAGAATGTAAAAAATTCTGAACACTTTCTCATATATTTTGTCAGTATTGTTAGTAATTGACACTTCGAATCAGACATAAGCTGGGGCCAGTGGCCACCTGGACCCCCCCCTCCCCCCCCTAGGTCCGCCCCTTTATACAGCTAAAAGGAAATCTTAGACTGTGTAAAAGGTGTTTCTGCTGCAGCATTAGAGTCAGTGAAACCTGTCAGTTAAGTTTTTCGCTCAGGTCACTGCGGTTCTTTTGAAGCTGTAATCCACCTCAGGAACCGAATAACCTCTTGTCAGGAGCCTTGAATAACCTAAACTGGTAAGACGCAGTATAGTTCTCGGTTCTTGTTTCATCTTCCTGTCGTCCTCTAACCAGAATTGACACCACTCTGTCAACCGTCTGCCTCTGCTGTACTACAGGATCAGCCATTTTGTTGTTTCTGTTTCCATCTCTAAGATGGTCATCAGTCTCCCTGCATTTCAATTTCAATTTTACCAAGTTACTAAGCAACAGACAGCTCTCAACGGTCCATATCGTTTTGTTTTTTTTGTGTTTGATTGACAGGCAATTAGTCCAAAGGCACTTTGCTCTTCAACAAACCTCGAAAATAAGAGTATTTGAAAGAGTGGAGTGTACCCTGAATGTGAGGCAGTCAATGTTCCTGCTCATTTTATTGCAGAAATCAAAGGATATTTTTACTCTGTTTGCTTATGTCATGGCATTAGGGATCATTCTCGTGTGCGTGTGCGTGTGTGTAGGTGCATGCGTGTGTGTGTGTCTGTGTGTGCCGTGTCAGCCTTCATAGGCACACCGCTGAGTTAAATGATAGCTTGTTGATCTGCCTGTTGCTGTTCCTGTGTCTTTCATTACTTCATTACTTTCTATTTTTACCGGAGATTCACGGAGACGTAGGGAAAAATACCAGGATGTTGCAGCTAAATAATATGCAATTTTATCAACAAGTGCTAACACATGACAGTTAAATGAAAGGCAGTCTGCCCGGCTCATTCCCAGCAGATGTATGGGTAAATCCACATCCCATTAGAATGAAAGTGACATGAAAATGGGAAACGGTGATTTTAAAAAGGTTCAAAATAATACGGACGCTCTAATATCAGTCCACTCCTCATCTTTTTTGACATTTTAGATCAAATCTCACACATTTTCTCTCTCCTTATTTATATTTCCTCCTTTATGATTGATAAAGAACAATACATTTTTTTGATTGCTCCGTATGTATGTAATGAAATACGTTAATATTAGCTTCTGTAGTGTTGCTTTTAAAGTTATGCGGAGAGTTTTCTTTGAAGTTCATCCAGTTTAAGGAAGTTATTTTCCAATTATCTTGACACAGACACAGTTATTCAAAAATTCAACTTCATGCTCATCCTCAAAAAGACGCATACAAACACACACAACACAATATAAATCATAATACAGTAGGAAGTTGTCGATTCCTCTCAGAATATAATCAGAGCCAATTTAGCGACATTAATATTCCTGCCCTGTGTAGAGCTAAATGGGAAATTACTGATTTACGGAGGTGATTGTACATTTTTTCCCCTCCAGACTCCTTTTCTTATTTCTATTAATGGGAACATTGCTCGTCACATCGCTAACCAAGTGGAACTGTTTCCCTCGACTCATCTAGAGGCAGATCTTGTTATAAGGAGAAAACCAAACCTCCCTTTCCATCCATGAGTCCTACCTCTGCGTGCTCACCGATTAAAAAAAAAACAGACACTAGCATAAAGAGACTGAGAGGTTTCAAAGAAAACACATATGTCCATTAACGGGGACAACAGTTCAGTCGTGTTGGGCGAGTCTCATTTCGTTCAGGATGCTAAAGCCGTTTCATTGCCTCTGCAGTGTTTAGTGTCAGTGTCCTGTGAGGTTGTGGTGCCTTCAATTATTCACAGAAAGAAAACATCCATGGGATAAGATTTCCCCTGCAATGCAGATGTAGGGGACTGTCCATCATGCCACTGAGTCTCTGTGAGCTTCAGGAGGAGACAAATAAAAGAGCAAAGACGATGGGAATGACTCACCTCAGTCACAGTTGCACTATTGATTTTTCTGGTTTTATTATATTTATTGTCTTTTATTCCCCTTATGAAAACGGCCGGTGTCACCAGAAACAGAAAGGCCAGGGTGGATAACTCAATAGCCACATGACTTATAGGAACACTCATTTGACGAGAGCAGAAACAGGTTGTGTATTGTGTTGTGCACGTGCGGAGGGACCTCTGTCCTGCGCAGCGGTTGTGTGTCTCGCCGACCTCGCCACGGAAGTGAGGTGTGTGTGCCCGTTGGTGGTCCTGGTGTGTGTGTGTGTGCTCTCCCAGAACCCGGTCATGGGTTTGTGCCCACCCAGTGCTGACAGATGGCGGTGGGGTTAGCGCCGTAGACCTGCGGTGGCCCCCGGGCCCGCTGCGTTCACTCCTGGCGACAGACCATATCCATCATCTCAGCCTCACCAGGGGCCATTACGGAAACTGCCCTTCAACATGGAGCTCTACTCATAGAGTCCGTGTGTCTCGCTGATCCAGTCCACCTTGGCAGGGGTGAACACGCACATGCCAGTTTGCGTCGACGCCTGTTCACATGATGTGATGAATGTTTTGCATTGTTTTTTCATCCTGGCAGTTGACAGCAGCGACAGGCTCGTGTGCAGCAGGTAGATGATTCGCCAGCTGAGGCACCAGGACGTCTTGTCTTCCTTTCATTGCCTATTGTCTGCTCGCTTGTTTTAAAGGTTTAGAAATTTGCCGCAGCTAAGATGATCACACTTACATCTATTATTAGGCCAGTCAACAAAGGAGAGTCTGTTTTTTTGCAGGTTTCACAGTGCTGGCAGCGTCACAGAGGACCACAGATTGTCCCACTAAGTCTGTTTGGACAACCAGAACGAAACCTACGCAGTGTGACTGTTTATCTCTGTTGTTTAGTAAAGTGTTGCCTTGTGCGTGGAGGAGACACTGACAGCTTTACAGCATGTTTTATAGACCATATTGTTGTCTCCCAGGACATTTGCTGTTAGGATTTGTAGAACCAGAAAAATAGTCCTGGACCAACTGTTGAACACAGGATACAGTTTGTCCTACGTGTGCATCGCTCCCACCTGCGAGATTTCACGATCGCCTCCTTTATACATTATATCCAGGAGCGTGTCTCTGTGCCAAGCTCATTGAGCTCTGCTCAGCTCTCCCTACGTTTTTCAAAAAATAATTCAAACTGAATCTGGCAGAAAGTGTCAGGCACATGGCTCATGCATCTAAAAGCCTTTATTTGTGTTACAAGCACTGCGAGTCACATTTTAAAATGTTGTTGTCACCAAAACCGAAATCATGAGCTCGTTTTATCCTCAGATAAACTCAATAATCGATCCTCTCAGTCGTGAAATGACCTGTATCAGTAAACCTTTACAGCTACAGGTTATTGACTCGTGGAGAGTACATCTATATCTTGAGACAGACTCTGGTAATTGAGTCTACGGCTACAGCGAGCCTGAGATTAACAGTGTACTGTAGCCGCCATCTTGATTTGATGTTCAGCACCAGAATGTCACTCAGTAGAGCGCATTCCTCAGTCCTCTTAACTTCAATTAAGCTGCAGCACATTTCACACACTGATAGATGTTTTCATCTGTCAGTTAGTAGATAAACACAAGAACTCCTGATTTCTTTCAAACTTGATGAAAGGATGTGTCAGCAAAGAACCAATTAAATTTGGATCGGATCCATGAATGTTTCTTCTTCATTTAAACATCGTGAGAATTGTGTTTTTCAACATTTTTGTTGATTACTCATCGAATACTTCACGGATTTTGATGCCAAAAATCCAGATGTACTAAATGTAGACGTGGTTTCCCTGATTGACCTTCAAGTTCTAGGAAAATGTTGAAAAACACACTCTGATGCAATGTTAAAAAGTTTAAAAAAAATGTAAGTTCTTCCCTGACCAATACCACATCCTTTCACCAAGTTTCGTGGTTTTCATCCAGTAGTTTTTGTGTACTCCTGCTCACTAACAAACAAACAAACAAATGCAGATGAAAACATAACCTCCTTGGCGGAGGTAATAAGGGTAAGTTTAGGGATGTCAGATTTAATTCAGGTGAAAACATATTCCAGGAGATGTGAAATAAAGTCATGCCAGTAAACAAAGCCTTTTGTCAAACAAGTAGACATGACAGAGAGTGACTGAGAAATGGCCTTGGGAGAGGAATATAACTCAATCGTCAAGCGGCAGAAGAGTGATAACATTCTTCTCCAACTCTTGGCTGTAACCTGCATTCAATTCTTTCTTTGGAAGTCTCAGCGCTGAATAACAAGTTCAAATTGAAAAGAAGAAGTTTAAACAGTTTGAATAATTAATTGAGAGCAGATGAAGCCGTGCTTTCCCTGAGCTGCCACGCAGACTGGTGATTTTTTCCTGAAATGTGTTACCGTCTCCTTTTGTTTCCTCTCACGGGGGGCATTGCTCATTAGATCATGGCGGTCACGCTCGGCCCTTTGTGAGTGACACATCCAGACCTGCAGGACAGGAATCTGATTACGATGACGCTGTGCGGGAGCTACAGGCGACCTGGTCTGCTGTTGTAGGGCAAAGCCGCTCTTCCTCCCTCCTCATGTCATGTTTTTGCAAACGTTACACCGGGGAATTAGAGCCGAGTACATTCATCTCACAAGTTGTGGCATCTATATTAGGATGACAAATTTGCTCCTGTCACCTGATGAGGGACTGGGACCGCATGTCAAGACACAGGTAAAGTCAGGAAGACAGTGATTTGTGGCCAAGTGGCAAATCTCCTCCTCTCCTGCGCTCTCTTTCATCAAAACACACACACACGCAGCCACATGCTTAGATTTGTCATCTATTTTTAGACTTCGAGGGAAGGGAACATGAAAATGAAGAATCGCACACTTGCTTTGGATCGGGCCGAAATTAACCCCCCACTCCTCCCCCCCAAACAAAATGACAAGTTGCATGTCCGCATTTTGATCGAAAGCGCCGTGATTACACGCCGTCCTCTGGTAATTGTTATTCCTCCCTCACTCCCCAGGTTACCTTTAGCGATATTCCTCCTGGGCAGTTCTCTGCTCTCAGGCCAGATTACTACCAAGGAGAGCCACAGATACGCACAGAGCCCCCGATTCGATTTCAGATAACGAAAATATCAGGGCATCCAGAGGGGGGAAATGCTTCAATGCCGTCAGATTTCATTTATCTGAGGAGTGTGAGAGCGAGGATAAGGGGGAGGGACGAAGTCGACCATGTAATACAGTGTACTTCTGTGGAGCGGTGTTTATGCACAGGCGAGAGAGAGGAGAGGAGAAATGAGAGAACAAGAGGGGGGGGGGGGGGGGGGCGTAGGAGGTAGATGGAGGCAGATAGTGTCTTATGAATTTCATATTAAGATTTTATCATTTAGCGCATGTAGCTAACAGAAGGCATCCAGCCTTCTCCTGTGTAATCTGCTAGAAGCTGTATGCTACATGGCAGCCGCTCAACGTGCACTCTCCCTGCTCTGCGAGGTGACTCAAGCACTTGTCCATATTGTGCGCGCATTATTTATATGTGCGCGGCGATAAATAATAAGCACCGAGCTTAATTAGAAATCAAAATATCAACAGATTATCACACGGCGCTGGAGTCTGGAGCCGTACGAGAGGACAAATTGGGCATCAGTCACACATGGTTCACTCTGAGTCACTGATTGACATGGTGACAGTGCGATGCCAGACGCTGAATGGGAAAGGGAACTTTGAGTTTCCGCCCACGCAGCCAGACAACTTTCCCCGGTTACCTTGGTGCCGGGGCTCCAGTGCCATGCGTATCATGCACTCAGTGTTGAATTTTCATTACGGCCACGCAGGCGACTGTTCCCAGGAAATACGTTGATCGGGGTCCTGAGGGGGACCTGAGGAGCATCTACAAAGTGGAGCAGCGGTGCCTTGAAGCGAGCACATTCAAAGGAGTCCACACACAGCTCAGTGTTCTCCGGTCCCCAAGAGGGAGCGTGCATTTTTAAGGGCACAGGCATGTGTACATTTGTAAGCTGCTCTGTAATTACCATCTTCTGGTACGGCACACCTCAATGCTCCTGCATCAGACCCCCCTTCCTGTCCCTTTGTATCACTCTCTTGACTGTGGCCTTTCATTTTACACAGCTGAAGCCTTGTTGACCTGTCACCGCTCTCTCATTCTCAGCGCTCATTGTACTCTACACACTGAAACGGCTGTATTTTACTGTATCTGTTTCCTTGACTTAACTTCCACTATTAGAAATTCTTCATCACGCTCCAAAAGCTCTACGCGCTTTTGCAGACACGCACACACATATTAACAACACTGCTAATTCTGTGCAGATTGAATTCACCAGACTGTTGATGTTTAACAGACATGATCGAAATAAATGTATTTCCTATAATCTCTGTTCCTATTGAATGCGTTTTAGTCCTAATTTTGAATTGATTTTATGGTCCTGGCTGTAATGGAAATGCCATTACCAGTTTGCCCGGGCATGTGCTTGTGTTTCTCTGTGAAACTACGCTTGTATGTTGCCACACTCTGCGCTGTGGTGGGTGTAGCAGGTGTGTGTGTGTGTGTGTGTGTGTGGCTGTGTGTGTGGAGATGCCTCCCAGCACCTTGTTAGACTGTCTGGGGTGCGGTGACTCGAGCCCCGAGGAAGATGTATGGCAAGACAGGAACATGTGGGTACCAGGGGAGGAGATGGAGAGCCTCCGACCATTGTTTTTTTTTAATGACACTCTGATACTCAGCCCGAGGTCCAGTTGCAGCAACAGCTGCTTCGTTTTAAATAAAGCAAAAGCCCTTCTCCCAACAGGGACAGCGTCTCATAACTTAGCAAATGAAAACAGCTGTCCAGCCGCGGCCGGTTTTACACGGTGGCACACACAAGCAGTCAAAACAGACAGAAGTAGACGCCAATTACACCGAGTTAATTGCCTTTGAGCTTTTTTATGTGAGTTCTCTGTTGCTCTGAGGAATCACACTACAGCACTAACACACTCACCCCCCTGCTTATATTCAATATAATATAATGCATAGGTAATTACTGACAGCTCTGAACAGCAAATACTGAGATGTGACCTTGTGTTTAGATGTTCTTTAAACTAACGGTGTTGGAGTCATAAAAGTCCGGATGGTTGTTTATCATAAAATAATGAGGGTGCGGTGTGGTTTCAGTGCTCTCTAAATAGATTCAGAAAGCTGTTTATCTCAATAGTGACTATTATTTTCCCAAATGACACATTTTTTTGTGATTTACTGTTGGGTTTTGTCGCCTCTGTTTTTCTTAATAAGAGCACAGCATATTAACTTCCAAGCAGGTCAGAACCGCGTGACGTCCAGATGACTCGTGTTTCCTCATCTGCATTTAATTATAAACAGATTTTGTTTAATAGCCAAACTTTGCAGTAATGACGGGACTATATTTTGTAAGTGAACAAACGGCGCGGGAACCATCTGTGCTCAGTGGAACGCTCATTTCACCGGTGACAACATTTCAATAACATCCCGACACTTCTCTTCAAGCACCTGGTCCTGTTTGGTTCTGCTGTGAATACATATATTTTTAATTTGTTCGTTGACTGATTCGTTTTCTTGGCAGTGAGAAATGCTGATGTTAATCCTCCTCAGTGAGGATACAGTAGAGAACATCTTCATTTCATGTGTTTTTCATAACCAGCTGGTTTTTCTTCCCACTTTCAATCACCTAAAGTTAATTAGGATGTTTTCAACAAGATAAGGCGGCACGGTGGTGCAGTGGGTAGCACCACCGTCACCTTGCAGAAAGGTTCCAGTGTTGGATGAATGCATGGTTTTTCTCCCCGTACTCCGGCTTCCTCCCACAGTCCAAAGACATGCAGATTGGGATTAGGTGACCTGGAGAATCAAAAAAATAACTTTTCCACTGGTCAAAAAACCCACTAACATTTGACTTCTGTCTACAATCAGCACGCGAACGCCGCGTTTGTGGCATTGAATATGACAAACCAGAAAAACAAAACAAAGGCAAAGTCTTCTGGCTGTTTACCAGCGTGTAAAAAACCTGCCCATACCAGCTAATTTAGGTGTGAAAGAGGTCTAATGTGAGTGTGAATGCTTGTTTGTTTCTGTTTGTCACCCCTATGATATACGCTGGCAATCTGTCCGGGGTGTAGCCCAAAGTCAGCTGGGATCCTCAGAGGATAAGCGGTGTAGATAATGGACGGTTGGGTGGATTTATATCTACATTTATAAAATCCGTCAGTGTTTGTTGCCCGGCTGAGCTGTGATAGTTCTAATTCCCCTCCATTGTCTCCCCGTCTTGCCGAAGTCTGTATCTGTGTGAGTCCATGATGTTAACAGCTTGGCAGACCAGCAGTAGGAAGAGTGTGGGCGAAGGCCAGGCAATACACTGAGCTGAACTCGCAGTCTTCCAGGCCCACACGCCTTCATTATTCAGTTGGAATCTATTGAGCATCTGGGACTAAATTATTCATCAACATTGACCTAGTTCCAGGGTGCTAAGTTAGATACTTGGATGTCATCAGGCGTTCTGATAAGAGCTGCTGCTGCAGTGTGATATCTGCCACGGGTAAACAGTGCGGGTGTGTGTGTGTGTGTGTGTGTGTGTGTGTGTGTGTGTGTGTGTGTGTGTGTGTGTGTGTGTGTGTGTCGCGTGCGCGTTCGGATCATAAAGCGTGTTCGCCACCATTTGGTTATTATGGACTGCCGTTTTGTATACTTTGTATATCAGAGCCTCTAGTTGCGTGGAGCTCGGTGTAAGAATAGGGAGGCATTCTTCATCCCATGTCTGACCATGAGCCATTTCTATCTGCTCCCCATCGCCCTCCTCCCTCGTTCCCTCCCTCGCTCCCTCTCACTGGCACACTAATGATGGGTTGCTGCAAAAGTGAAGCTTAGGACAACAAACTCCTCCCAGTGAGTCTGTGCAGACTACAACTCCGCTCAGATCTGGACACTGGCAGGCCGCTATCAGTGGAAATCAGTGGCAGCATGAGAAATAATGGCACACAGTCTGAGCGGGAGCATGAGCAGAATACTGATTCCTCCGCTGCTTTGAGCCACATTTGGAGCTGTGTCTTGAGGGGCCGGTGCCAATTACAGGCAGGATATAAATAACATTCTCACCCATACTATTGGCCTAAAGTGCAGTCTTGAGTATACCCCTTGATTTGATTTCTTCAGGATTATTATGAGATAATGGCAATAAAAAAAACATGAGAGCTAAGCCAAGAACAGTATGAGCAACCCTGTGGGAGTCGGAGATTTCTTTTTTTACTCTGCTCTGATATGGCTAATTATTTTGCTAAACACATGCGCCATTATGCTGATGTTTCCTAAGCACAGTGAGATCCCATTTTCATACAGCGATTAGGAAAACCTGCTCTGCTGGTATAAAAGGTGGTATTAGAATAGAAGAATAGTATAATAGTGTAAAGAACAGAATAATAGATGACATTTTGTAAATGGGGTTTTATCATTTTTAGATGTTTTATTTTGTTCATTTGACAAAAATTCTCAGAGGGAGTCACGCAGACACATATCAGGATAAGTTATGAGGCAAGATTTTAGTGTAGCAGACAAGAAGGGCTTTTATGTGATGATGATAATGTGCAGCTAAGCCATTTTCTCTATTTTTTTTTTTTTTTTTCGATTTTCCAATCAAGCCAGAGTTTACTGGCTGATAACGGCACAGACTTTCTGGCATTCTGAAAAAAAATGATTGGGATTTACACCGGATCTTAATGAGCAACAGATTATAGACATTGAGTAAAATAGATCAATTTTTATTCTTGTCACTGATCTGCAGTATATGGAAAGAGAAAGAGCTTTTGCAAAACAAGAGCTCACATATGTGTGGACAAAAACAAGGCTTACCATAGGGAAAACAAAAAAAAAATAAAAGTTGAAAGGCGAACGAAAACAGCGAGCGTCCTCAGTGGAATACATTACCAGGACAGCGGAGGCATGCTTCGGATAAACCCTTCAGATGCCTTCAGTGTCCTCCTGACTTTCAGCTCGTCTCCAAAGAGACATGTTGTGTGCCAGGGAGCATTCATCAAATTAGAACAGAAAGAAAACAATGTGAAAACCAGAGACATGCCGACAGGTTATCACAGAGAAGGTGTCTCTTGCACTACAACGCTGGGGCCGGAGGCGCAGCACAGCATCCTCCCTGAGGAATCAGCGCTCCCCTGCCTCCCTCCCCCCTGCACAGCCCCAGGATTAAGGTGGGGGGGGGGGGGGGGGGGGGGGGCATGCATTCAGGGGAGAAGTGTATAAATGCAGTGCATTACAGTAAAGCCACCTGCTTCAGTGCAATGGTTATTTAAGAGCAGCAGAAAGTGGGTTTTGCTGGGTTGTAGATTACCTGGGGTCCAGCTAGAATGAGACTGCTGACCAGGCTTTAGTGAGCAGCTCGGGCTGGACATCTCATTAAGGAGGAGCGTTATCAATCTACAGAGATCGAAACCGCCATGACAGTGCTAAAGAAAGCACTGGGGCACCTTAGGCTGAGTCAGGTCGGAATTTCCTGCTCCACATCCCCTTTGATGGTTCAATCAGCTCTTGAGCCAAGGTCAGTCGATAGCTTTATTTCACTGAGTACACTCAGGTAAATTCTCCCCTGACACCTTAGTTATTTAAGAGACACTGTACTCAGTATCTTTAAACATTGTTTAAGCTTTTTTTGTTTGTTTCATCCTACACATTTTTGTTTTTGTGTATCGTCCTCCCAGCTGTCTTCCCAGGTTTCCTCAGCTCCTCTCATTGCTCTCTGCAGCTCTGAGCTGAGGCAGATAAATGAGCTGTGTTGTGGTGTTCACTGTGGCCTCAGCGCTTTACCTTTAGATTAATGATGCTTTACAAGCCCCCGAGCCTTTGCTTCTTGCATGTTTGGAAGTACGTTTATAAAGTGAACTACAGGTACATCTTGTTTATACGCTTATCTATCGCTGCATCTTTCTTGTGGGCATGAGGCTCTTTGCATCGGTAACCCTTACTCCGCCGAGCTAATGAACCCTCCCCCAAAAACACACTGCATTCGAGGAAAACTATGGAAATACCATTTGTGTAAGAAAGGCTGTTATTTTTCTATTCTCAACTGCTACGTCAAAAACCCATCACAAGCACACCCTGCGTTATTTAGGACATCTCCCTGAGAACAGATCTCCTGAGATTTCAGTGTCCTTTTTCCTGGCATCCCGGCCCAGCTACCTGTCAGTTTTCATCACAGTGGCTAAATTGCATGGTAAGCCCCTCGCATCGCTCGCATTGAATCGTCACGGGTGAAAAAATAAGCCAAGTGTTGCGGGAGGACACCATGAATTGGTAATGTTATTGGATTTCAACCAGGTCATGACCACATCAAAATGTTGACCTACACACTAATCCTGGCGGGCAGGCCGATGCCCAGTAACACATGGATTCATTTTAGTGTTGATTTAGCGGCTTACCTGCACTGCGAACACACACACGATTCATTTAGAAGTGTAGCATAGGGTTGATATTTCCATAAGATGGAAGAAGGATTGCACTTCGAGGTGGCTTAGCAGACACAGTCGAGCTGCAGAACTACACACAACATTTGTCCTTGGATGGTGAAATGACTATGACATTGTTTTATGGTGCTGTTAGGACATTGTAAATCACCGTTCCCTGTCATTTGATTTGAAAGTCTCAATCTAGGTGCAATCCAACATTTATTTTGTTCCTCACAGTTATTGGTTTGGCCGTATAATGACGATTTCTAAAGGTCAGACCTGATGGAATCTCATAAACTCAAACAGCATATCAATATTTACTCCTATGGCTTTCACTCAGACATTTGTCTCATAAACAAGTGGATTCAATATCTTTAATCATAAAAACAAGGATTCTCATGTACAGAGATAAACCAATTCCGTCCGTTTCATTATTGGATTTCGCTGATGTGATGGAGTTGAAGGCCGCTCGCTGCAGCTTTCTAACCTGAATGAAGAGACAGAGGCGTCTAAATATGAACGGGCATACACCTCCGCTCAGGTTGTTCTGCGGGGAGTTAACCTACATCCACTGCACCCACATCCCATCGCTTCCTCTCCACCTCCTCTTTCAAATAAATCTGAAGGACGCAGTCGAAGGGAGAGAGGAGAGGAGGGATGTGAGAGGTAGAGCGAGAACGAGAGTGGATGAGGTGGGAAGAACAGAGAGCGAGTATTGATTCCCTGATTCTCGTAGCTCTGCCAGTGAGCGCCGAGTGTCAAGATCTCCCGCCAGGAAAAACAAATCACGAGGCAGAAGTGATGGATGTGGCACTCCAGGATCCGGCGGTTTTGCCATCTGGATGGCCGACACTGTATATCAGCCTCATGCACAGCAAATTGAATTTACATTTGGACGGCTTCCCCGGGCCTCACCCGGCACAGATGCACCAAAAACAGCCCTCCACCGCAACTCCCTTAATGGGCTTGATCTATCATTTCCAGGTCTATTATGTAAAGATGATGTTGGGCCATGTTCAGAATGTCAAAATGATTTTACAGTCACGATAGAATTGCATTATGTGCAGCCAAATGGATGTTAAGCAAAATGACATCACCCCTTAATTTCCTTAGGATGAGTCAATACTAATCCAACTTGCAGAAGTATGTTGATGCGCAGTCAAACATCAGTAAAATAATAGCGCAAATTCAATAAGAGACGAAATCCATCTTCATTTTTGGAACCTAATGCATTTCTGAGCCTCGTTATTATTTTGTGGCACAAACATACCCCAGAGTATAAGATATTTAAGTACATTGAAGATCGTCAAGCACGTATTTGGGGATTTAGAAATATTAGCATAAAAAGGATAAGTGGAGGAGCAAGGCTAAATGTATAGCGGCAGGTTATTCTGCTTAGCGGAGCGCCATAACGGGGGGGGGAAAAACCAACGCCGCCCCAAAGAGGCTGCCATGCTTAAATGAAATGACCTTTAACGCAGAGCTGATCAAATGGCCTGAAGCAAGACTATAAATGAACACTGCGGTATAATGTTTTACAGTGTGCTTTTTTTTCCCTCCGCTCTTTTGTTTGCCCTTTCCCATTCACCGAGAGTGTAAAATGTATTGTGTTTGGCAGGTGAGGAAGTGCGATGAAATTGGTATGAGAGTAGACGTGCCAGTGAAATAATGAAGCGCCGTCTATACGTGTCATGATTTCTTTTTTTGTCAGATGCTTGTTTTGCAACAGAGATCTTTCTTTCACATTAAGGGGAAATAACATGGAATATTGATCGGAGCCTCCGCCCCTCGTCCCCCGGCCTCTTCTTCTCCTCGCTTTTCACGGGTGGTTGTCCTCTAAATGTCAGAGGTGCGTTAGCGACGGCTCTTAACAATTCCTTGAAGCGGCTATGCAAAGCCACACACTGCAGCACAAATTGAGCATGCGACTTGACAACGGGCGCTATGAACTCCAGCCTCCTCCTGTGCCTCAATAATCAGATCTCATCTCCGTAAGCACGGTGATGCCTGGGATGCGGCGCAACAGCTGCTCCGGCGCCAGGCAGCGTGTGGCCCCCGTGTTGACAGATGAATCCAGCAGCCAAACAGTGGAGCTGTCTGGATTCACATCTCATCTGCCCGCGCTCTCCTCAAACCTTACCCTCTGGAAACACCACTATTCTCTATCTAAAGTATTTCCCCCCCTTAACCACTCTAACCGTGTGCCTCTCTCTCTTTTCAGACAACCGACGACTTTGTGGTGGCGTCGGCCGAGTGTCCGAGCGACGACGAGGACATTGATCCCTGTGAGCCGAGCTCAGGTGGGTTAGGTTAGTCATCTCTTTTTTTATTCTACTTCTCTCTGGGTGTGTCAGTGTGTCTCCGTGTGTCGTAGCCCACCCCCACCAAGACACTCTAGGCGAGCACACAGTGTTTGTACGAGCAGATTGGAGTTTTAGTTAAAGCTCGAGCACTCCTCAGCCGCTGAGTTTCTCGTCTTTTGGCTACCGACTGACTTCATGATGCAGCGAGCTGGAGGCTCTCCATTAGTTCTGTCTGGGAAGCTTCCAATCTGCCAGAGCGAGCTTTTTACTTGTTCTTATATTTCAGAGTCCTGGAGCGTCGAATGTAAATGCAGTAAAATTTTACATTCATTTATGACCATAATATTCATGGGCTATTAATGGAAGCAGTTTAGCCATCTACCTTATCTGGAAATACATTTTTGGGGAAATGCGCTTCACTTTCTCGCTACTCGTTAGATAAGATCAGCACCGCTCTCATATCTGTCCTCTACATGTGAAGCCGGAGCCAGCACCTGGTTAGCTGAGCTTAACATACAGACTGATAACAGCAGGAAACAGCCTGGTTCCACACAAAATGTACCCGCCACTACTAACAGTAAATTAACATTCATTTTTTTCTTCGTTTAATGATATTAAATGTAACGATTCTTTATTTAAATGTCTAAAAACGACTTGAACTATGCAAGATGTTTTCTTGACTTGTGTACCTACATTATTCAAAATGTTTCCAACAATGTTAAAGTGCAGAGAAATCCACAATTATATGCAAAGTAACAGGAATTTAAAATTGTAATTTCCGCTTAACCTGTGGCTTTGCCCACCTCTGCCATAACTTCCGGGGCAAATGACATAGACAAAGGAAAAAACACAGTCTGTTGTTTTCTAGTAATGGATCAGGATTATTCATTGTCCTTTGCTGTGTAATATGAATAAAACTTTAATAACTTACCTGATCCATGATCCTATGTCAGGTAGATTTTAATCTGCATGGTGGTGAAGACAGCTCCCATGATGCCATGCTGCTTCACGACATCATCAAACCATGTCTAAAGGCCAAAGTTACATATTGTACGTTTAGTTTAGACAAAAGCTGAGAGTAAAAAAACAACCTCTGGGAGTTTATGGGACTATTTACCAGACTATTCCTGTGCTAGGTGGCTGCTCTAGTCACATTCTTCATGCTGAGCTGACTTAGCTTTATCTTAAGTATTCAGATATGAGCGCGTTATCAATCTTCTCCACTAACTTTTACCAAGAAAGCACATTTCTCAAAATAATTACTTCAATGTGATAAAATGCACCTTTTATTTATTTTTTTTGTTCATAGAAAACTTTAGTTTTTTGGCTTCCACCCACTGAGATTAAACTCAGCACAGGTTTTTTTTTTTTTTGTTCTTGTTTTTTTCAGAACGAATCCCTCTCTGAGAGTCACATGACTAAAACTCCACTCTGCTCTAGGTGCTTTGTATGTGTCGGTGCAGTTGTTAATAATGCGCTTTAGTTGTGCACCTATTCATCTTCATGGACTCATGACATTTATTAATGCGCCGACACGGGTGTTTTGAGAGCGACCGAGAAGACGCGAAAGCGCACAGTTGTAATTATAAGGCCCGCATGACAGCACAGGATCAAGGAGGGTAAACCCAGAGAGCAGTGAGTGAAGGCTGATGTTTACACATGTACGTGTGTGTGTGTGTGTGTGTGTGTGTGTGTGTGTGTGTGTCCGTCCCTACTGTTGTTCATTAAGTTCTGCAGCAGGCAGTGGGAGTTCATCCCGTTGTTTCTCATCTACTATTATTCACGATATCTGCACGTAACAGCCCTCGGAGTCTATGATTGCGGCACATGTCAGCCGTTTCTCTTCATAAAACAAACATAAAAAGAAATCTATTTTGGTCCACAAGTTGTAACTGTGTGTACAAGAGCCCTGATGAATTCAAAATAAAGAGGGCGCACTTCTCGCCCCCCCCTGCAAGTGTTTGAAAATGCCTCTGTTTTATCAGCTTCACTCCGACAAATTGGGATTGTAAATGTTTGTTCCCTTCAATGCCGCCAGACTTTTAATCTCTTACCTTGCCACACATGGAAGGCAATTAAGTCTAACCCCAGTGCCTGCCTATGAATAGAAGGATTTTCGAATGCATTCAGAGGCGATGAGCGGCACAGAGAACAATTAAATCCAGACCCAAGGCCCCCCACTCCATCTTGATGTGCTATCGATCAGTATGTGGTCATAAAACCTTCACTAAATTAATGTCTGCCCCACAGCAAAGACTATCAACTTTCTCGTCTGTCTCTCTTCCTGTTCCTTTGGCCTTCCACCGGCAAGATTAGCTTCCGTTACTCGCTCTTCCTTTAACTCTCACACTGCACGTTTGAGTGATATCCCCATCGGGCGGCATCACAATAGGTGCTTCCAACATGCATCTGCTAACTCTGTCAAACACTGTACACAGGAGATTGGTGCGCAAACTCATTCACACCAGCAGCTTGCATTATGTTTTTTTTTTTGTTTTTTTGACAAGGGCATCTGCCAAAACATCAGCCGTGAACCGCGCGATGCTCGGGGACGCACACCCCTCGGAGCAGAGTATCCCTCTCTTTCTGTGATCACTGAAGGGGATTTGACACCAGAGCTGCTGGCTCCCGCGGTGGCAGCTGTCTAACACCGCATCCTGATTAATATCTACATTCAGAACCGCTCACACGCGCTGCCAAGCCCTCAGCCCATCGCAGGCGCTGTTCGCCGTGCGCGCAGAGAACTGGAGCCACTGCTGCCCGTGTGGCGCTACTTTCTCATGTTACCGTTCCGCCAGCTCCTTTTTAATGACACCAACAATACATCATTCGCGGTCGGTTCAGTCTGCCAACTCAAAAGCAGAGGCCAGATGTGCACACCTTTGATATCGCTCCCTATCCCTCTCTCTCTCTCTCTCTCTCTCTCTCTCTCTCTCTCTCTCTCTCTCTCTCTCCTCTCTCCTCTCTCCTCTCTCAATCTCTCGTGCTCTGGCTCCTGTATATACTGTAGGATAACGTCGGTGCTTCCCAAGACGTGAGCTGTGAAAGATACTATATTTCGTGAGTTATCTCTGGCTCAAGGTCAGCTCTAGATCGTCCTGTATATCACCGGAGTCTCATCCCGCGGCCGTCCCTATCAGCCGCTGAGTGACATCAGTCGGGTAAACTTACTCATTGCCATGCTTTATTTCTCTTAGCTCTGGAAACCATGGAAAGCCAGCGCTACCAGCAGAGCTTATCGCCCGGCAAGACTCAGATTAGATCATACTGCAGCAAATTGAATTCCCCCCCCCCCCCCCCCCCCCCCCCCCCCCCCCCAGCTCAGGAAACCAGAAAGGAATATATAGGCCCATGCTGCTGTAATACATCTGATCAGTAATAGGAGGCTGATTCGTGGAGTGTGCATATGGTACTCAGCAGCTGAACGTCACTGTGTCAGATGAACATCGATGTTGCAGCCCGTTGTGACAAATGTTCAGAAATAGCTGATTAAAGTCTTCAGCATAATGACCTCACATGCTTTTATATGAAAGTCTGATGTTATAAGTAATACTGCATTTTCACAAAAAACGACACATTTACATCTATATATTTGTGGGTGATTGTGTATGAAGTGTTGGCCAATCAGCTGGTGAAAATATAGATGTGGTCTCGGCCATGTGTGAAAATTGCCCGGCGAACGCTCCACCGAGGGGCCGGCTGGTGCTGATTTTCAAGTGCCAACCTCAGCTCGCGTGGGGAAAGTTAATGGAACGGGTTGTTGCGGAGCCGCATGGGGTCAGACGGAGCGGATATCTCTTACCTACCTGCTTCATTTCACGGGCGTCATGCGGGCCGTTGATGGAGGGCAGCTGCCGCACGCCGACCCATATTCAAGGTTACATCCCGCGACTGCTTTTGTCCCTCGCCCTTCGTTGTTTCTCCTCTGAGCGTTCTTGAGTTTAGTCCTTCGCAGCTGTTCCAATACGGCCAAAGTCCTAGTCGACAAATCAGAATGTATCCTTCAGTTGGAATAATAGTATGTCATGCTTTTATTTGGGATACTTCCTGTATAGTGAGAATTCCTCTCAAACATCGAGAATATTCATATTTTACACAATTTCCCACAATATCAAACGTATTAAAAGTTATAAAAAGTTATTTTAGCCTTAATATTTATGGGTTAGGAAAAGTGTTGGGTAAATGCTCAAAGTATCAAACATTTCCTTGCTCTATGATGATAAACTGTAGGAAATGGGCTGATATGATAGAAAATGTCCGTGAGGGAGAGTTTCTTCTTTGCAGCCGAGTTCGCAAAAGCAGAGAGACAAATCCTCGCATAACATTGGATGCATCAGGCGGATGTTTGTCTTTTATATGTTTACAACAAACCTTTTTCCACCATTCCACCGTCTTTAATAATGTAAGAGGCAGTCAAAAAAAATAGATACTGGACTATGTCCCACACCAGCAGCCTCACTGAGCGTTTTGATAAATGCAGCCTTCCACATTTCACAAATAATCTCTCAGCGCCTTTATTCTCAGCTCCAGTTGCCCTTCACTGTGGATCGCCCATAGGCAGGTTAAGGTTAATCATCTCTAGTTTCCACTTCTCTCCGCGCTCTCTCATCTTTTTCTATCCTCAAGCATTCCGCGGCGACATTAGCAGCTACTAATGTGTTTGACATTTGTTTTAATAGATTTAATTTATGGCTGGGGAAACAATACATAGAGTAAACCAATAAATCAAACGGCAAATGAATGCTCTCTTTAACCCGATGGCAATGGCTGGAATGCACTCGGCCAGGAGGGGGGGGGTGAAAAAGGAAATTTGAGTAAATTATTGTTTTAAAAGTAGCTGCGAGATTAATGAAACATCAAGAGCACTGTGCTGGCTTAAGAGGTCACTGCCCACATTTAATAGGTTATTCAATCATACCCAGCTGGAGCTCCGTGTGTGTTCATTGCTTCCTTTGCTGAACACAGTGGCATGCCCCTTGCGTGCCAACAGACTGCCGCTGTAGAAGAGATGGTTTAACAAATGAAAAGCCCTCCTGAAGACCGGATGCCCACTGAATGGGATCAGAGCTCACGTCCATCAAAACGCGCTGATGACCTTCAAATGTATAACGCAAAAACGTTCCACTGTGGCTGCCGCGCACTTTGCCAAATTCTGCAGACAATCTTAAGGAATTTGGCCCATTTTTGTTTTCCTGAACTCTTTCAGGGAGGATTATCCCGTCCAAGTCTTCTCTCTACACCCTATTTTCAATGAAGTGTGTTCTGGGAGGAAACAGGATTTCACACTCACTGTCAGTCTTTCTCTTTTACTGATCCAGCCATATTTATACTTTCAATTATTTTTATTTTTTCGACCACACATCTTCTGCGTGTGCTGACATTGATGCAAACACAATGTGTCTGTTGATCAGTCTAAGTGGGGCGTGAAAGACTTTGCTTACCCGAGAAAAGAAAAGACGCCTAACCAATGGTCCCTTATGATAAAATTAACAAGTAAAGTACGGCTTGGAAATATTGCCCAGCAAGTCACATTAGACCAATCAATCAACTGCTTTTTAAAGATCTACTAATTGTTTCCAACTGACTCCCCCCTCTGGCAGCTATGGTTAAGATGTCTGATCTGATGTTAAATCTCTTAATACATAATGTCAGCTATTATGTTGTGAGGACTAGAAATCCATTTAAATAGAAACAAGTGCTTTTAAAAAATACATAATATAACGAACTATATGTTCTCAAAACTCTTAATAGGTTATATTTTTTTCCAAAGACAAGGAGCTTTAAAAGAGATATAAAAATAACAGCAAAGTGCCTTCATACCTAACTCAATAACATTTAAATGTCAGTGTTTGTCTGTAGCTAAGATCTAATTACCCTGGACGCCGGCATAGCTGCTCAGGCAAGATTCTCAGCCTTGTCTGTGTTTGTACAAAATATCTCAAGAATGCATCCACATATTTTTAACAAACTTGGTGGAGATATTACTTTAGAGGGGTATCTCCAGATGAATAACTTTTGGAACCAATCAGTCTAAAGTCAAGGTCAACAAACATGGCCCAAAGAACACTTTAGGTCAGAAAATCATTCCGCATCAAATGATATGATACAAACAATTAAGTCAGGAAAATACCTTACCTTATTTCAACAATGTCTATTTCATGGTGTCTTTGCATCCTATAGGGCTATAGACACGACCGAAAGCTTATGCAGATCGAAATATAATTCACATGATAACAATTATTATTTCAGCAGTATGATAAGAGACAAGATGTAACTATTTGTCACTATATGGTATAACTGTAACTATCATAATGACATCATGATGTAATGTCATTATTACAAAATGAAATAGCTGTTGCCTGATTGTGGTATATACAACATGCGTATGTATGGGTATGTATCAGCCCCAGCCTTCATCTACCTGCAGCATCCGTGTGGTCTTGTCGAGCCGTGTCGCTATAAGCCCTCTGTAAATGTAACAACTACGGACCTGAAGAACACGTAGCCCGACTCCTCAATCTAATCAAGAGATTGAACTCCAGAATCGTGGCGTTCAAGCTGAGTAAGCTTCACCCTCTCCTTTCATCTCGCCTCTTTTAGTGGAACCCCTCTGGGCAAAGGCTTGATCTGCACCGTACCTTTTACTGGGCTTAATCCGCCACCTTTTAATAATTCTCACTTGGACCTCATTTCATGCTCTCGCGGCTCTCTGTTCATCATCCGCCATCAGCACGAGCGGTGCCACTTCAGACTCACACATGCACATGCTGTCATCAGGCACACTGCCAGCATGTCACAAGTACAGGATGGCTTGTATCACTTCTTGAGGACACTCGGATAATTAAAGAGGGAAGAGGGATTTAATAAGTGTTTTGGCCCCGCTGCAGTTGATACAGTGACCTGTCTGCAGACTGATCCCCAACTCTGTGATGGCTCAGACAGCTTGTGATTATGGGTGGATATGTGCAGTGAGAAGATGGTATAACACTAATCTGGCTGAATAACAGCAATGTGTCACTGAGCATGTCGACTAAGCCCGGGTCGCTCGGAAAGGCATCGCAACACCACACCTCCTTCAGCTCCCGAAGACGCATGATGCACTGCATGTTTATCAGCTACTGCCGCTTGCAGGGGGTAACCATGTTAAGAATCTTCTTTTATCGCCATCTTACTGACTTCACTTCATTTTTCATTTTTTTCTGATAGATAAAGGGGGAAAAAAGTGTTGTCATGGTGCATCAATCAGCCATTGTCCATGTGTTCTCTGCACAGCTCTCTCGACCTTTTACCCCCACCAGTTAATGAAAGGTCAAGCCAACTCTGTCCATTAAATATATCCTAAGTAGTCTCGGTTGCTCCATTACCTCTTAACAAGGCTCGCGCGCACCTGAAGTTACACGCCCCCCTCTCTCATTCATCCATGGAGCCCGTCAACCTGCTCACCCTGTTGCAAATTACCAAACAAATGAACCTTCTCGCCGGAGACAAATGAGGAGAAATAGTCTTTGAAGAGGACCATTTATCCAAATCCCGCCTGACAGTGTGGAATCTCTGATCCCATTCCTCTCCTCGGGTGCACGTGGCAGAGAAGAAGTCAGGCGGAAATAAAAGGGGAATCACATCCGGCATTGCACATGCAGTCTTTGTTTTTTATATATATATATTTTTTTAATGACAAGTTCCATTGCACCAGTCTTAATATCTGAGGCAGTCATGTATCCATACTGGAGTCCGGTGAAATTAAAAGAAGAGATGCTATCGAGCCCTGGAGTAACCAGAACACTGAGGCCAAACCAATCACAGTGGTGATGTCATTACACTCTTCACTGCCTCTCTGTATGGGAAATGAAATTTCCTGCTCAGGCTATTTTCATTTTCACATGTACTGTTTGGGTCAGGGTCACATATAAGATCATCTATAGCTCTTTGTTCATGTTTTTTTTCATGTGCATTTCTCCCGGTGAAAGCAAATGATTTGTGACTAAAGGGCGAAATATTAACTTCTTGTCCTTGTGAATGAAACAGCAAGGACCTTACGATAAGTCTCACTCTGGGATGAGTCGGAGGGAAGGAGGAAATTATTCCGGCAGCCTTTACGTAACGGCAATCCTTCAAAAGTTAACCCCCCCTGAGTTTACCTCTATTGCCTCGCGAGTGCACCCCCACTATTCTGCCATGAAGCCAGGCGCCACTTTAAGGTCATTTTCCCCCACGTATAATTTTACCGCTGGGTACGCTCAAGTAGAGCGCATAAGAGCAGCCATCATTTTAAACACTTGTTTCAGGCGCTATTTCTCTCTCAGTTTATGTGCCTCCATTCTGAGGTGATGGACTGCTAATGAACAGAGAGGCGGATGCATTTTGACTGAGATCGTGTGAGGCTTTCTCGGAGGCCCCCGTGCCTGCTGCCATATTACTTTGCTGGAGCCCAACTTGGGGGGGGGGGGGGGGGTGCACAGCCAGGCTTATGGGTGGCAAATGAGCCGTGCATCAGGTAGACTTAGGGGCTACAAAACAGCCCTGCCTGCCATCAGGTGGCTACTTGATAGGCAGTGTTGAGTCGCAATGCAAACTGATGAGCTGTGATGAATACTAATGATTTTGGAAAAAAACCTGGTCGTGTCAGCACCACGCTTACTGAAGTGTTAATCCAGTAATGAAAGAAAAATCTGTTTGATTTAGGGTTTCCCCAAAGTCTCTGTCTGAATGGAGCCTATGGGGAGCCAATCAACAGATACAGGCAAGAGGAAATAACAAAGCCCACAGCTTGACATGTTAGATCACTGATGGAAGAACAGTGCACCATGGCTCACCCCTGATAATGCAGACCGAGACCACCTGCCTCCAGAACTCTTCCAACTCTGTCACCTCGCTGCGGGAGCCAGCCGAGGTCTCATATACAACCCTCCGCTGCCACATCCAGAGCTCCCACCTCCATCAACCTGTGTATGTTATCTACACTTTCAACTTTTTGACCCCGAACAGAGGATAGATAGCAAATATGAAAGCAACTCGCCGTTAATGCATGCGCAGCGGCTTGCTGGGGAAAAGCCGTGTCAACCAGTAGCCTACAAGGCAAGAGCATTCTTCACACCTGTCTGCAAGGATAAGTGGGCTTGTCACAAGCAGAGCTAATCTGTTTCAACGCTCAGTCACACTCAATCCCCCTGTGGTACTCTGTGCTTGTCCTTGAATGTCTACTGGCATTGGGAGCACACTCGGACCGCTGATCAGTCTAACCACGGTGGAAAACGTCAATGAGCGGCCGTGGTGTCTCCTCTCCTGGCAGACGGCTGAGACAACTTTACAGTTTACACGTTCCTGTGCCCTTTAGTCTGCCGTGAACGAGATCTCGCCAAACTAGACATTCTCGCCATCTGTGTGGGTCATTAGCAAATATTACCCCATTGCAAAGTGATGTTTGTCTGAACATTAAGCTGTCACTCAAGAGGAGATATGAATGCAATCAAAAATGAGCTGTATCTCCGAAACCATAAAAAGGCGAGTGAGACAACAGAGATGACAATGGAGAGAGCCATCAGAGAACTGAGGAGGGCTGTCTCACAACTTGGACAGCATTCAGAATATGAAGTGGGCAGAGTGATGTGCACTGTTCACTGGTGGAAATGATTCCCAAAAGTGCTGCATGTGCTCAGTTCTACCGAGTATTGAAAGTAGTTCATTAAAAAAAAGTAGTTTATTGTACAAACACTGGCGTACAATCATAACGATAACTATATTATTGTGAAAAATGTGTGAAGTAAAGTTCAAACGGGGGGGGGTAGTGTAGTTTTCCATTTTTCGATTTCAACTGGCAATGGCATTCTCTCTCATATGCCATGAAAATCACATGGTCACTCTTCCAATTGGAATTTGTCCAGTAGTTTGTCTCTGCTGGTGCCCATGACACGGGGACAGTGGCTACAATGTAACCTTAAGGGGCAACAGCGACGGTCCTAAAAGTGCTTTTTTCACCAATAAAAGGCTTCAGTTGTTGCTGCTGGGTCCGTCTCACTCAATGGACATTTCGTGGACTGTCGCAGTTGCCCCATTAGATGACATTATAGCCACTGCCGTCATGTTGTGGCTGCTGGCAGAGGAGATCTACTGGACACATTCCAAAGGTTTTTGTAAGTGCCATTCATGTACACAGCCACATTTATAGACATAGGGCTCAAGTTGAAAAATACCAGAATTCCCCTTTAATTTTATCTTTCTCCATCAATGGCAGCAAATGGATGCCTGGAAATTGCAGTTAACAACTATAACAAAATGGTTAACTGTCTCGTAAGTTACTCTATATGTGATTGACACTTAATTGGAAAAAATACGCAAAACAATTGGCATAACATCTGGTATAAAGGACAGGCACACCTTCACTGACAAATCTCAGAGAACCACACCCATGTCTTGTGTTCTTGTTCGACATTGAGAAATAGCCAAACAAGTGTAGTGTAGGATGGGATCTGCTGCATCATCTGAATTCTGCCCTATCCTTCGTGGATCAGGAAGAAACGACCTTTTCCTAGAATGCGAACAAGAATTTCTGTCTTTGCTCACGCTCAGAGAAGTTAGTCCATCGTGAAAAAAGAATGTGACAAGATAAGACAAGGTGATTATGACAAACTTCAATAGCAGCAAAATTTTGTTTTTCATGTCTTTTCCTTTTGATGTGAGTTCTCTGCTGCTGATACGGGGTTCTAGCCCAGAAAGAGAGTTACTCGTGGAAATGTTACTCTGACTGACCAAGATCAAAAGAATTTAATAATGAAGAGACAATGTCGTGGTTTCTGGTTTAGAGAGAAATCTCTTCATTTAAAAAAAAAAAAACTGGTTCAATATCAAAGCTGAAGAATGCAATTATTTTCTAAAATCCAAACTGTGCAGTAAAAAAAAAAAAAGAAGTACGAGAAAGTGGGGCAGCAAAATGGGCCAGGTTCAATAAATATGAATTACCTATTTTATTGAAATCTAAAAATGATGGTACCTGTCATTGTGAATGAAAAATCACATGATGCCGAGGACTCATGACTTGTTCACATGAATATTCACGGATATTCATATGAATACTGTACTAACTGTTAATGTATATGCCATTAGGTTCTGTTCATTTGCTTATATAGCCATGTCTCAGCCCTATGTTTCAATATATAATGTGTGGTTCTCTGTGTGCTCGGGAGTATTCAGCATCGCCCGCTGAATGTCACTTAAACTGATGGTTCATAAAAGCTTTAATGTTATACTGAATACTGAGTGCTGTAGCTCCATGACCCCCACTGTAAGAGCCAGAGAAAGGAAACTAGAATTAAAAGAAAATAAATCTCTTAATATCCTCACAGAATTTAATGTAGCCTACTTTTGTAGCCTTAAACCAGTATTTCACCTCAGTCTCAAAGGCCTTATATTACAAGCCTCAGCCTGAAAATGAAAACTTGTACTCCTGCCATTCAATAAATGAACACAATTAACTATAACAAATTTTTTTAAATGTTAAATTCATACAGTGTTAAACTTAAATGAGGCGTATTATGGACATATCCAGGTTCATCATTTAAATTTGTGTTATTACTCGAAAAGGTTTACAAGCTCTAATGTTAAGGAAACACATCGCTGTCCTCAGACTGTCCATTGCTGTGGCTCCTCTTTTCAGCCTCTGTCTGAAACATTTGGTTTTAGCTTCTGTCTCTTTAAGGACCCCCCCCTCAGCCCTTCCAGCAGAAATGTTGGCCTCAGTTTTTACTTTACCTGAATTTAGGGCGTGTGACATGACACATCACGATTCCGTGGACATATGGAACTAGCAATGAGGCGTTCAGGAGCTGGGTGTTTCTGTGGGGAGGAGGAGCTCCCTTTACATCATTTTACATACACAACCAACCTCTACAATAAACTAGAGGAAAGAAAAACTGGATAAAAAGCATGTCGCCTTTAAAAATGTAAAAGCACCAGATCATCCAAAAACATGACAAAAGTAGGAAGTGCATATTACCCATCATGCTTTACATGTTGACTGTAAATGACCTCAGGCTAGTATCCAGTATATTCTTGAATGAGCAGTTCCAGTGTTCGAGTGTTCTTTAGCCAAGTAAAGTTAATAGAACTATACTAAGCTAATATAGCAGTCTTGCTAGCTCACACACGCTTTCCGCAGTAAAGCTAAACTTTATAATGCTACTCAATATATATAACACATATTAAACTAAGTGCTGCCGTATTGTGGCCTTAAATGATCCCCACTCCCTGCTTTTACCATGCTAACACGCTTTACCGATTTATCATGGATCAGCATTTGATCTTCAAAGTAGGATCTCTATTATTAATAGTATGAAAATATAGTAGCCTACAAAGCCTACGGGAGGAATAAACATGTAAACAACAAAATTCCCAGACTATGCTAGACGCCACCTGAGGTCATTCGCAGGGAATAACAAGGGCGTTGACTCTGTAGCAGCAGCAAAGGGAAATACTGCAAATCTTGTTCAATGTGTTTAATGTAACTGTCCAGTCAACAAAGAGAAACTAATTCAGACCTACATCTCAGCACAGTTTCTGTTTTTACTGTTTGTTTGTCCGGCGTAAAAAAAATGCAAATCAAAGCACAAAACATTCTCACGTCAGTGTAACTGTGATCTGAACCAAGCTGCAAATCCCTCCAGTATTCTGTGCCCCAATCCGGTGGAACCTGAGTGCTTTCATTTCCAAATGTTACTGTTGCGTGTTTGGATTTCTCAAAAGCAACAAAGAGAGCTTAAGCAGAAATGATGACTCCTACAAAAACACACAGAGCGATGTGCCAGGAGGACTGAATAATATCAGGGGGGCTGATGTGTTTCCAGAATATGCTCCGTTGAATGGCACCATTTCAGCACAGAAGTGGGGACAGCCTTTGGCAAAATCTGCTGAGTCAATTGAAGAATTGTCTCTCCCTGAAAGATTTATTTTCACAGACGCTTGAGTTTATAGCGAATGTCGTAAACGTGGCGTGTTCATTCATGACTGTACGACATGCAATGAGCAGTGAACTTTTAACTGTCCTCTTCACAGCTTCAGCAAATCTCTTTATCCTTCAGCACCTCGTCTCCCGAATATGAACAATACACCTCATTGAGGCATCATCGGGATGGTGTTACGCAAAAGTTGTAATGATGATAGGCAGCAGATTAGACAGGTATAATGACATGTACTTATGGCAAAATCTAAAAAAAGAACATTTATTGAAAATCCCCATGATACTTCAGTTTCATCAGGCTACTGTGGGATTGACATTTCCACTTAAATCTAATTTTGTGACTGTTAAAAGATGCAAAGTACAATCTTCAAGAGATTTAAAAGAAAATCCCCCGTTAGGTTTTTGTGTCTTATTTGACTGAGAGTAAGATCTGACAGTTTTAGCTGACATTTAATCGACGAAGATTTACTATTTTTGTATTAATTCATTTAAGTTAGTCAGAAAGAATTTGACTGGGGCCCTTGTGTCCTCACTTGTGTGTGAAATTTCATTTTTGATCATCAATGTTAGACGTGGTTGGTTTTTGTGTGTCCTCGTGAATGTGTTTCTATGAAGCAGGAAATCAATTTTATTTTTACTTCAACAAACCTCAGGGATGATGTCTGAACTATCATTCAGCTTTACACAGTGATATTGATCCACACATGCATTCACTCACTACCATAAATCTAGTTACACTAATAATGACAAAATGCAGAAATCGGTGGGTGTAGTCCATTTGTGCTGATCATATCTCTATCTCTCTCGCAGCCAATCCCACGGGTTCCGCACCGAAGGGTTACCCGGGCACATCGGAGGTCTTCAGGGAGTCCAGCAGCACGACGGGGATGGTGGTCGGCATCGTGGCGGCGGCGGCGCTGTGCATTCTCATCCTGCTCTACGCCATGTATAAATACCGGAACAGAGATGAAGGCTCGTACCACGTGGACGAGAGTCGCAACTACATCAGTAACTCGGCGCAGTCCAACGGCACCGTGGTCAAAGAGAAACCAGTCAACACTGCAAAGACCTCGGGCAAGAATAAGAAGAACAAGGACAAGGAGTACTACGTGTGATTGTCCAAACTTTGGTCTTTCCCAGACCAACTTAAAAAACGTTTATCAAAAAGACAAATCAGGACATCAACATGTGTACAGTATAATAACAAAGATGAACATTATTTAGTCATTTTTCCTAAAAGACGATGCTCTGAAAAGTAAATATGAAAAATGAAAAAATAACTTTCTTTAGACTCAAGCACTGGCGATAGAAAACATATACAGTCCAGAAAGAGAAAGACGGAAACATGGCTCTGGCAACCAGTTGAAAAGGAACTGAACACATATCTAACATGTCAACCAAACAACATTAACCCACCTGTGACTCGTCTCCTTGGCCAGGACAATGTGATCTAACTCCCTTGTTTCGGGTAAACAAGGGGGGCAGAGATGCACGCGTGACGAGACAGGTTCAGCATTACGAACTCAATGTTATCATTTACATTGCCTGTGTTTGTGTTGTTGAGACTTTTTCTACAGAAAATGACACAAAGCTCAAATGAATACATACATAAACGCGCCAAATATTTAACGTGGGTGGAAGAGAAAAAAAAAAATCTGGTGACGGCGTGGGAACTCAGACAGAAAAAAAATTCCCTGATGGACGCCCGTGGAATCAGGACTCAACGAACAGGAGCTGGCGGCCGGCAAAGACCTAACACCTGCCTGACAAGGCTGCCGCAGCACGACCTCGATGGTGGGGGGGCAGTTTCTCTGGAAAAGACTATGATTTTAAAGAAGAATATGTCCATTGTGCCAGTAAGCAATCTGGAGGCCTTCGTCTTCACGTCATGTGAACTCAAAGGGGGGGCGTTTCCTCAGAGTGCTGGGGGCGTCTGAACAAGCGTCACTCGGAAGCCATGCACGCAAAATTATCTTATTACAATACATATGTTTATATACAGTACAACCACATCTATATGTGCTTTCTGGACTGTGACAAAGTGGTGTTTTATAGCCTGTTGTATAGATGATGCAAACTATAACTGCTCCTCTACCATTTTGGAATAAAAGAGAAAAAAAAAGGACAAAAAGAAGACATAAGTGTTATTAAGTGTTGCTAGTCATAGAAGATTTTATGAAGACATCTGCATTTTTTTTTTTTTTTCTCAGTTGAATAATAATAATTTGATTTCCCCTTGTTTTTACATGTGTTCCTATATAGTTTTTTATACAAATGCCAACCAGAGACAGACGATCCCGGACCAGTAGTAGCCGAACCGTTCCCCCAAAAACTGCAAAAGGCGTGACATGACGACTTATGTGGATCTGTTAAGGATTCCAGTTGAATCACTGCCTTCCTCCTCAATCCTGACTTACACGAGTGAGAATGAAGACCGAGAATATGAGTGATGATGATGATGATGGATGGTGACAACGATTAATATAAATTAACTTGCTGTGTGTGTTTCCAAGTGGTATTACGAGATTGTCCGATGTGTGCTTGGGCTTACGCGAAGCCACAGGAGGGAGCTCCAATCTGTCTCCATTTCAGCTGTTCTGTGTTTGTTCTGTCATTCTGTCCGTCAGTTCTGCTTTCCAGAGACCTGTACTTTGAATGACTATGAGGAACATGACCTTGAACTATAAATGATGATTATAAATTCTCTTTGTTTGCTCCTTTTTCCTTTCCTCTGGCTTTTCTGTTCGATTGTACCTCTAACCTCTTGTACTCCGCTTAAAAATAATTATAAAAGAAGAAAAAAAAAACTAGTTTTGAAAATCAAATGAATAAAATATTGCCTAAGTGAACTTAAACCGGTCTGCTGACAAAATGTATCCGAGCAACATGCAGGTTTTATGTTTTTTATTTGTCCTCATACTGGGTCATGATGGAAAATCTGAAGGAGCGATAATGTACCCTGAGCCTACATCCATACTAACACATTTTGTTTTGAAACAACCTCCACCCCCGAGCATTTTAGCTCTGCATCAGTAATAATCCCTCTCCATGTTTATGCACCTGAAAACATATATCACGTGACCGTTCACATACACTGGGGATGAGCGTGCCGGTGTAAACAGAAGGTAGATACTGAAGTGGTTCTACTCTGCAGTGGGTTGCTTATTCATAGAAAATACTACAAATGTGAATGGTGAAAACTAAGAGCGGGGATTTCTGTTCTTGGCCTGACGATGAGGTGGAGCTGTTACTGTTGGTGTCGCTGGTAGCGGAGTCATGACTTCGTCAGCGTCTGCAAATGTCTCCCGTTTTTTCTCGTCCATACCACAGTCACATGTAGTACCGTCCAAGTGATGCTTTTAAAAATAAAACAGAAGTGTGGATGTAGCCTGAGTCACAAAAACAGACTTAGACACACATTAGAACTGAGTCTACTGACTTCTGCAACATCTAACCACTGCATTCACTCATGCATTATGTTATTTGCTCAAACAAAAGGGAATAGCTTTGACTGATTTCTGAAATCTACAGCAGTTTTTCACCTTTATTTACCCATATGACCTTGTTAAAATGAGATTAAAGAACTGTTAACGTAAATTTTTAAAAACATCTCCATTTATACACATGTTTAGGGACTTTGCAGGCTCTACATTTGTAGCTTTTACACACAACTGACCTCAAATTGCAGACAGGTCTCCAGGCACCATGTACGTTTTTTTATCTCTAGATAAACTGTGTGTGCCCCCATCAGATAAGACGCCTCTGTAGTCGCTGTCTGGCTAAATTAACTTTTAGCACTAAACTATTACTTGACTTTAAATTGAAGTCGCAATCTCTGAACCTCTCACTGGAAAATCTACCCTCCAAAAAAATGTAGTCTGACTAACGACCGGATGGGGTACATGACACCGAAGCATCACTCAGGCGCAGGCAGCCCATCTCCACACTGGTGCTAATAGAAACACAGGTGGAGGAAGGTGGTGCTTGAACTATGGGTCTACTGCAGCATACTTCAGCTGAGGTTTTACATCTGTGCTTTTTTAGATAGTGGAGGAGATGAACAAGATTAAAAGCATAAAGGTGTCACAGACTATTCAGCTGGTTTTAAACCCGTGCAGCAGACAGATGGTTCCTCGAGAGAATCTTCCCCGAGTGTCACAGCTCTTCATCGGCTACTCAAGCAGCTTTCTAATGTGATAATGTGTAATGTGTGACATGTTTCTGCATGACGTCCATATGGAATTTCATTATTGCACTTAGCGGATTTCACTTTTGCTCAAGTACACTTCTGCAGGCTATAGGCGCTTATTAACACAATATCACACATGAGGCCACATCCAGACAAAGACATAGTGCTGTGTTAAATTGCGCTGACCTATGCTGGTGCTACAAAAGCTAGGAATGAGAAGGTGAACCACAATCCGGAAGGCTCACTGAAACTGTGACCTTTAACCAGATGAAAAAAATTGCTCTGACATTTTGAAAACAACTTGAAAGAGGATCCTCATTTAGCCTATACGTTATTTAAAGGTTTGCAGACACAAAAATCAGCTGGATGCGGTTTAATCTGTTATAATTTACATAGTCTTTTGGTATTTTGATCGGTGCATAAGTACACCTGCATTCACCTTATTAAAGCCAGTCAGAGGTGCTCACGGCCTTGACCTAGCCTTACCAGTAAAAGACAGACACGTCTCCACTTTGTCCCGTTGTACAAATAACGAGGCTAAAATATCCCAGGTACAGGTGCCGCCATCTTGCTTATTTGATGTCATCATAGAGCCAGAGTGTCTGTGCAGTAGTGATCGAAGAATAGAGCCGATACGTGCACTCGACAAGTTGTGAGTCATTCTCAGATGATTGTTACAGCATCAAATAACTGATTAAAACCACACTTACCAGAGAGCTGAACAATTCAACAAACATCAGAGGGATAAGAAATATCTTAAATGATAGAAACAATCTTTGATATTTTGGCCTGGTCCATGTCCCATTCACTAACATGGAGGAGGCAGGATATAAGACCTATACTAGAGCAAGCCACCGGGGGGGGGGGGGGGGGGGGATTCAAGATGATTTGGCTTCACTTTCGCTATTGTCGTGTTGTCCATCTTTATATACAGTTTATGCACCAACTGTAAAACATAGATCGTGGACCTTCCAGGCGTTCAGGTTTATTTATAAATTTAACCAATTTATTTTCATGATGAAATATAATAATTTCTGTCAGATGTCAAAATATGTCTGGTTAATAATCCCAATGATACATGTTCTATTAAATAAAATCAAAGCACATGAGGTAAGCACAGTCAAGTCTAAATGTGTATGATATAATATTCATGCAATATCCTTGTGGTCCTTCCATACTGTTTAAAATATAATGCAAACACTATTTATACTCAGATCCGATCAGAGGCACACGAGTTATATTGCACTTAAGATAACTGAAGTAATACATAAGTAAATGGAAGTTTCATCATTCATGCAGAAGGCTTTCTGGGTTCTGCTGACTGCTGCGGAGTCATTGTCACCTCTGTGCAGGAGGTCATTCGTGCCTTGATGTCACATGAGAGTCACTGAGGTCGCGATCAGGTTTAACAGGTCGCGAGTCGCTGTGATGTCACATGGGAAAAGATGTCAGGACAGCAGTCTAAGTAGGTGATAGGTTGTACCGCAGACCAACCACCGTCTCCTCACTCAGCGTTCAAAGGCAGCTGTTCCAGTTTCCACATATTGTCCAACAGCAGCAGCTCTCAGTCCTCGTTCAAAGCATCTCTATATTCTGTCCATCCAGACCTGTTGTTTTGTTATGAAAAACACAAGAATGCACAAATACACAAGTTTTCTGCAGAGTTCCTTGCCACACAGGGTTTTCATGTTGTGCTGCCCTGACCTCATCTTTTCCATGAATTTTGATCTTGACCTCCACATGCAGCATCGTAACGTTACACTGCTGTTCCCCAGAGGTAATTCAAACAAAGCTCCACCTTCCTCCATGTAGCGGTGTTGTGCATCGTACACTGGGAGACACCGGTGAACCCACAGTGCACCTGTGTTCCTCTCTCTGTTGAAAGCAGTCGTGTACCCATAAGTTGAGAAGGTCAAATATCTGATCCTTTCAAGCTCTTTTCAAAGCTACTTCCTCATCTGTTAACATGTACATTCTTTGTATGTGATCGTGCAGATACACGATAGGACACTGTGTTCCAGGTCGAGAAGTGTAAGCACCAATCAGTGTTCCTCTCCGTTCGTCGTAACTATATTCTTTGATTTCTTTGATTTAAGTGTGGTGTTGTGCAGTGTTTCGCACCTATTGCTGCAGGAGTCGATCGCTCAAGAGTTTGAGTACAGTCTGCTTTGTTGAGCACAACAGCGCATCCTCCTTGATCCAGCAGCAGGATGGTGATATTTTGGTCCCTGCTAATCGATGTCAGAGCCCTTCTCAGCTCAATGCTTGTAAAGACGTTTTGTACTGGAAAGGCTGCGGAGCCTTTCGACCTGCCGCTTGTAAGTTGTTGTCACAGAGAGCCGATTGTGTAGCTGGGTAAAGATTTGCAACTGGCACATTTAACTACTCGCACAGCAAAGTTTCCTTTCAAGTCAGGGGCCGCATCCTTCAATCTTTAATCTGTTGCATTTCGAAGGCTACTTCAAATGCGTCCGACCATCCCCAGGAAATGATCCAATGACTGATTCCGTCCCGGCCCAATGTTTCCCAGGATTCATTCAAAGAGGTAATGGGGCCGGCAAGTGATGAGATGCTCATTGCTTGAGTATGATTCTTCAACTCAACTGAACAGGTAACTGTACACATGTTAAAAAACAAAAACAAGGGGCATTAAAGTGTTCTGGTTGTGTCCAACCTCAGTTCTGTTGCTATGCAACAGCAATAAGGGCGGGACGAGATGGTGAAGCTGATCATGTAAATCCTCTGTAGACCAGTTGTCTCATTTTGGTTTCGGCCTTCTTGGTGTGTGTCAGGGTACGTTCACTCGTTACCCATTTCTACAGTGTCCTGCACTGTCTCACCATTGTCCTTCCACTTCCAGGTTTACTTTCTGCCCTCTCAGTGTTACTGGATTGAGACAGTAAAGCTTGTCTCTTCTCACCCTGCCTCAGTTGTGCTGCGTGTGCATGTTTAATAGTATATTCTCTGTGATCTCAGTGGGGATATAAACGGGCAACATGGTGCAGTCGTCTGTTCCTTTGCTGCAGGGCATCAGTGGTGATGTGGAACTGTCTCACTTTTCCATTTGTTCGTGTCACTGAGCGTTCTACATCCTTTTAATCTGTAGAGCAAGTATGAACTGTTTTAAGAGTGGGCCCACAATGATGGCATAACCCTAACCCATGGCAATGGTATTTGGTGTTTTGTTTGTTTCACCAACTTGATCTGGACTGAAAAACTGTTTCAACTGTTTCAACTGTTTATGGTCAGCAGGGGATTAAGTCAGCTCACTTTAAGGCTCCTTGACTTTTTTTCTGGAGCCGTTATGGAGCTGACATTCTATGTTTTGGGGGCTTGTATGCCTGCACTTATGTCAGGGTGTTCATATGCCACAATACATGAACCCTTTCATAATAAATACCACTTCAACATGTACTTTGACTTTTTAGTTTGGTCCATGTCCTATCTACTCACATGGAGGAGGCAGTTTTTATGGCCTATACTGCAGCCAACCACCTGGGGGCCATCCACATGATTTAGCTTCACTTTTGCAAGCTGTCATGTCAAAGATGTCATCCACCTTTCTATATAATCTATTGTTTGAAGCCAATGGCACAACATGGACATTTATACTCAGATATAATATTCATGAAAAGTCCATGTGGTCCTTCCATGCTGTTAAAAGTACAATGCATAGGGATATTATATATGGTGTGTTCTTCATAGACAGAATACAAAAAAGAATATGTAAACACATCTTTATACCATTTGTAGAGTTTTTGTTTTTTTGAGGTAATCTTAAAATCATAGTTTGCTTAACACATGTTAATATCTTAACACTGTTTGAATTAAAGATGAAATAACAGTTGCCCACTTAAAATGAATAAAACATATGACAGCAGGGGATAAAGGAAATTATGTTCTCTTTGTTTGCCACTCTGTGTGTGTACAACGTCCTGCAAATTACATTGAATTAAATTCACTTTGTCTCACAACAAACACAACAGATCCATCCGCTGAAAATGCACACTTGATGACCCCCCTGTGTAATTTACAGTACATTTTGAAGAACTTGTATTTGTAATTCAGAGCGTTTCATGGCCGAGCAGATCATGCTTAATAAATGACCGGCCTCTGGGATCCACCAGCAGGAGGAATGCCAGATGATATGTTAAGGGCCTGAAGATGGTTATTCATAATGGTTTCTTTTTTTTAGAGCAATTTCAGGCTGGGGGGGGGGGGAGTTTCCCTACAAGAGAATGAATATAATATATGTTTTCTTTAACTTTTTAACAATTCTCACTGAAACAAATAACTTGTGCTGTTAAGGCCTAATATGCATTGAACACTTCTCCTTTTCTAGACTGCATTTTCTTCACTTTTCGCACCCCCCACGTCCAAAAGTTCCTCATCCTCATCACTTGATGTTTGTCCATACAGTTTTTATAATTCATCTCCATTCCAGATCTTTAATGGCATAATTTCAATGTTCTTTTCTTTAATTTGCTCTCAGTGGCTCGATTGTGAACTATTTTCCCTTCCCCTCCTGGGATACACTGTAGCTGCTGTACACAAAATTCAGGGGAATAATGAAATAACAATAACAAGCTCACACAGCTTTATTTCAGCATACATCGTCTATGCCAGTAGACGCAAAAACTCATGGGGTGGTGTGGTATTTTTAGCAACGTGTTTATCCTTTTCTCTCATCCTCCCTCCCCTGCATCGCTCACGCTCACACACAATGTCTTTGTCCCTGTCTTTTGCATTCATCTAGTGCCATTCCCCCACCCTCACTCATGCTCTTTGCTTCTATCTCAGCTGGATATACCAGACGTCCCTTTAATTCGACACACTAATGTAATTCGCCTTCTCTATAATCATCCATTTTCCCATTTTCATGCCCTCTCCCCGAACTTGAGACACGTCTTGTGGATTCTATTTCACAGCAGCAGACCCGACTACATCAGTTTTCAATTCATTTATTCGATATTTGTTTGGAAGCCCCATGCTGGTCTGCTATGAATCAACATCGCCTAATAGAACCTACTCTTACTGACCAGGTTGAAATAGATATGATTACGCACAGATCTAAAACTATAATTTTATATTAATGTTCTGAATCAGATGAAAATGAATCGGGGGGTCCATGCAGCTAAAATGTCTTACAAGATTACAGAGGAGCATTCATCTTGCAATCTAAAAACCGTGTGCTCATCCTGAACGCTCTGTGCATCTGTAAGCATCCGTTTAGTCAAGCTGCCTCACCGCAAAACACCTCCTAACTAACTCTAATGCTTTTCTTTTCTACAATGGCAGAAGGTTTCGGTGCAGCTACACACAATATGTAATACACATGCTGAAAATCCACCCTGTTCTTTTATATCTAATTACAAAATAATTTCAAAAACGACTGGGATTAATGTGAATTCCCTGCATTGCCATTTCCAACATGAATCAGTGAGTGGATTGTATTACATTGAGATGTATCGAGTGTTTTCTCCTGAAATGACGAATAATTGCGGCTGAAATATTTTTTTGATCTATTTTGACATCATTTAGAGGCATTATAGTATCATATTCTGCACAATCTCTTCCTAGTATCTACTCTATAAAAACAAACACTTGAATCATCTTGGTTTCGTAATATATACAGAGATACGTACCTTTTCACAACACGTTTATTAGCCGCATTACGAACTGATATGTTCATATGCTCGCCTATACTGTATGTACCATGTGTGTTACTGGAGGGAACACCAGAGATATAGGGCTTTTTGCATAATGTAATCAATTAAACCGGCAACATTCGTTTACTGTTGTTTTCAGTAGCTAAATTCAGTAAATAGCTCAGGTCAATGACGACTGGTGGACAAAATACTTCACTTGTACCGCCCCCCAATGTTTCCCAATATTTTGTGAAAGGATGAAACCTTCTCCATTTATTTCAGGTCCCCGCAATATTTTCCTAGCTTGTGACATTGCTGTGAGTGCTACAGTGCTTTCCCCTGTCTTGTGAAAATAACTAAACAAATGAAACATTAAAAACAAAAAGTAAAAACAATCAATTAAATAATAAAACGTTAAAAAATACTACCAGATGAAAAGGAGAGACATATTGTTGAAGGCAGCTAAAATCAATTATGTCGAAAACATTCTGTAAAAGCAGGTTTTGAGAGATGCTTTAAACAGTGACAATTTAATATTGCATATTGTCCTCAACGCACCAAGTGGTTGCAGGATACGTGAGACAGAAATCATGGGCAGGAGAACACGGAGTTAAAAGCAGGTACATCTCAGGCCAAAGCAGGATGGACTGAGGACACCGAGGACACGACAGTAAAAAGGTCTTGTTTCAATGTGACGCCAGAGATAAGTAAGATCAGAGAAGGAGAGCATTGACGCAAGACTCAAATGTTTGCTCCCACAGGCCCACATGAATCTGAAACCCAACAGATTTTTTCCTTTTTTTTTGAAAAATGTGGAAAGTTTACAGCCAGATATTTCTGCTCCGATGCACTTATGCAAAAATAAATGAGACAGAGAGAAGTCTGTAATCCACTCTAAAAATATTCTGTATTATGACACACCGATGCTTGTGTGAGCAGCCCTCAAACAATACATTGCAAACCATTCATTCAGCGTGTTCAGAGATGGAAATAGGCTGTTTCCTCTATGATGATATTTTACTTTCTTTGGATTGTTGTTTTTTTTGTTCAGTGTGTTTATCGGGCATTTCATTTTTTTAATTTTTAATTCATTTATTTTTTTATATATTTTTGGGGGGCTTTTTATTGCCTTTAATGGATAGGACAGAGTGTAAGCTGTGAAGGGGGGACAGAGAGAGAGTGGGGGAGGACATGCATAAATGGCCGCGGGTCGGAATCTAACCATTATCGTGCATTTTATAACATTTTGTTACGGCAATGGTGCAGGATGAAGCGTTCTATTTGTCCAACACGTTGTGTTGGTTAATGACCTGAGATCATTACAGGATATGATCTGATAATGGAAGATATGTAAATTAAGCCTGGCTATGCTAATTGCATTATATTATTATACATTATGATACGCAGGTAGGAAATCTGATGGATGGAGGGACCGTCCATTACACCACTTATCCTTGGAGGGTAGTGGAGGGGGAGTGAATCCCAGCAGACATTTGATGAGAGGCGGATACACCGTGGACAGGATACCAGTCTATCCCAGAGCAGACACAGAGACAAACGACCAGTCACATTCACCTATGGGCAATTCAGCGTCACTGAAGAGTCACCAGAGAGGGCAGCTTCAAAACTAGAGCCGTCAGAGCACCACTGTGCCGCCTGGCAGGGAGCTATTATTAGTATAGTATAGTATAATAAATCCAATAGAGTTATAGTCAACTAAAAGCAAACCTTTCATTTTGTTATGTAGCAGCATTTAAAGCTAAATATGTTCTTTCTGCAGGATTACTTTCTTTCAGGAAGAATTATTTACAGACCTTTAACCGCGGAGCACATAAGACTGAGCAAAGCACTGTGAGTCAGAGATCCCGGCGCTGCCTCCATCCTGTCAGCGTTGAGCGCCGAGCGGAGGGGTTAAGGTTGGAGCTCCAGGCCAAACCCAGCAGTCGAGAGCCCGCCCTCAGGGGAAGGGAGTCAACATGGCAAGGGCACCGAGCACATTCGGGATGCATAGGTGCCATTTATCATGGTTGACAACTGCACCTCTCAGTGCCATTTGGGTTTATTACCGGTACATTTCTCCCCACATAATGATGTTTTCCTTAGCACTTGTCCTCTGAGAACGGCCTCAATGAAAAACTGCAGTGGAAACATCAAGGTGACAGTTTTTCTTTTCTTGCCCCCACTCTTTTTTCACTTTTATATGAATTTTGCTTCAGGCCACTTCTTAGGACATGGAAATAAAACAAAGAGGAAGCAGAGTTTCTTACTTTGACTAAAAGTTGGAGGATTGAGGCTGCAAATCAGAGTCCATGCAGCACGGACTTAATACCTGCACAGCACGGCAGTCCGACTCTTATTTGGGAAATATATCCTGTCAAGGTTTGGAACCAAATAGACATCCACTTGGAAATGCAAAAGGATTTTGATCCAATCCAACAGCTTTTTCATTTTTTTCAAATTAAAAGTGAAAAGGCATGTATCCCCTCCCCGTCGTTCCCTCACTTGCCCTTTCCATTCATCCGCTGTACGTAACATGGTGTTAAGTTATATTAAATATTTGTTCTTGTTGCCAAAGACATTCAAAGAAAGCGTCATTAAGCAGGTCTGGTAATAACAACATTCATCTATATTTATTTGTTTTATGAGTCTCTGTGATGGAAAAACAAATGTAAAGCCGACGTCTCACATCCATCATGAATTTGAAGGTGGAGAGATCTGTGGAAACAGTGAATCACAGCAATAACAGTGGATTTAACAGGTTGTGTCACCACAGTGAATTGCATCCACAGGACAGAGGTTACAGATACAGTTATATATTCCGTGGTTGACGTAGTCTGCAATTCGATTTTTGGGCAGCTGATATTGACCATGTTGAAACTTTGTCTGTTTCACTTTTACCTAGACAGAGTTAGGACCAGGAAACTCTTTCTTCTCAACCCTGGAAAAAAATTCTCAAGTAGACCTTCAACCGAAAAGTTGAAAGCATCCATATCGACCAAGGCTCCTTTTTCATTAAACCTTTTTTTTGTTTATTGTTTTTTGTTATGGGTTCAGTCAGTGTGCTGTGTCCCCAGAAGAAGCTACAGAGTAAGTGCCCCTTGCTTTTAATGCCGCTCTCCAGGGTGAAATCATTCCAGTATGACAAGTTGTCCTTTCTGCTTGGACCCAGAGTGAGTCTGAGTGAGGACAGCTTTCTGGTCCGGCTCCAGCACAACGCTATCTTCTGCCTTCCGCTCACAAGTGGTGAATTTACAGTGCCCAGCAAATTAATGAGTGTTTGATATCATTTGTCTGATAAAGATTTTGCTGCACCTTTTCTATCCATCTTTAGCACATGTGAGGACAAAAGAATTCTGATGCCCGGGCCACACTGGATGTGTGAGCTTGCTTTTGGCGCCCATGTTAAAGGGTTCAAGGGACTACACTGCCTGAGACGCGCCTGAGACACGCTGCTCTTCTAGAGAGTCGGGATCTCCTCCATGTGCAGCACACGATTCACAGCAAAACAGAAAGTGAAACTGATCTTTCCCACAGTTTCGATGTCTATATCTATTGATTATGTCACGAACATAAACATTTGCAACACCTCCTTTCGACATTTCAAAGTAAAAGAACTTTACCATTTCTGTTGACTGAATCCTTTCATTTGTTTTAATGTTTTTATTGTTATTATTGCAGGAACCAGAAGATGCACAGCTTCAGAGTCCCAACCATTATTATTATGGTGAGTACATAGCCCTTCTGTTATTCAAGGGAATACAGCAGTCATACCAGAAACCTCACATAGCAGCTCTACAGCTGTGACACTTCCTGTGTGAACAACAGATGTTCATGAGACACATGAGATCAGCGATGCAGCCGTCATGCACTGCACACGCACCCAGTGTGGCCCAGGCATTAGTCGGGTACAGACTAATGACAGTGTCATGATGATGACTAGCAGGGAAATATTATTGATACCAAGAGCAGTATCTTGGTTGTATATATATAAGTAAATAAATAACATGTTTGGTTTTATTCAATATCCGGTCAAATTTGTGCTAGAATTCAACACAACAAAAATGTCTTTGGTCAATAAAGGTCGAGTAAGTGACTCGTCCATTCCAACTTTGAACTTCTTCTTCACACCACAACACCACAAACTGTCCATGACACGTCAACATTTACACTACGAACATTTCAAAGCGAGCTTAAAACATACCACCATGAATCTTTAATAGTGGCCTTGAGCTATTCTAATGGTTGACTGCCAAAAGCAGAGCAAGATGCTGATGTTGAAGAAATGTGTAATACAGACATTGACAAACTAAACTACACTATGTTGAACATGCTGATATTTTCACACACTTGTCATACTTCTCGTATGTCAGACTTAAATAAACTTCAGGAGCTGGTAGTCTGAAGTTAAAAAGTGTTTATGCACGAAACTCCTTCAGCAAAAAGCTTGAACAATAAGTGAAGTCCTCCCTCATTTGGACTGGACGGGAGATTTTTTTTATTAATTATCTATGTTCGATGAAATTTAGAGCTGCTCCATTAGCACCATTGGTCATAATACAAATAGTCTTAGCCTGCATTGCTATCGTCTTATCAGAAGAGCGTCTGCACTTTATCTCTGTCAGCTAACTCCTAATCATAGCCTTAGAGGAAGGACCTCATTAGCACAAGTCGTTCTCCTTGCCTGTGAGATGGTGCCGATCATTATCTTTGTTGTGGTGCTGATGGTGGTGGTGGTGCTGATGGTGATGAAGATGATGAGCCGCTGATTGATTTGTGCCAGCGGGTATGATCTTTGTTCGCGAAATAAAATATGCTCTTTCAAACGAAATTTATTTTCTGCTTCTGGGATCCGCCATAATGCTGAAATCAATATTTAATATCCTCGGATCAATGCTTCGTGAGGTTCTGTTTTGCATTGGTTCCGTCAATATTCCAGAGTAATAATGTAAAAAAAGGAAAACGTACACTTGAGGATGCAGTAGCAACCCTTGGGATGTTTATCGCTCCCCGAAGAGAAAGAGATTGTTTATAGTTTTTTAATCTGTGAAATGTATATTTTCTCATTTCAACAATGAATAAATACATAAATATAAGATAATTATTTTCAGACTATAAAACATAAAGCCAACAAAGACATACACAAACTAAAACAGCATTCAGTAAAGCCCATACCTCCGCCAAGGCCAAACAGTCCTATTATGAAACCACATTTAAGTTCAGTAGATTTTTATATTATATTTTCTCAAGAATTTTTTATTGAAGTAAAAATATAAACTTTAGACATCACAACAAAGGGAATATGATACAGTTAAAATAAATTGCAGGAATACAAAAACATGGTTAGTAAAAATATAATATTGCTTGGTTATAAAAAATATATAGTTTAACAAAGATGTAGGCAATTGAATTTCTGGTCTTGCCTTATGAATAGTCATAAGGCTGCTTCTTATATTGTTTATGCATTGAGTGATAATAATATTGTAAAAGATCTAAACAATGGTCAAGACTTTGACAACTTGACTTCAAGGATATTGAATTTGATTTAAAATCTAAAAGTTTGTATTAAGCTGAACTTTCAGATTTTTATTTTCATAATATATTAAAAACATATCCAACTTGTATTTTAATTGAGGGGACAAAGCTAACACAGGTGATGTGACTCAGCCAATGGGTGCAGCAGGACGCATCCAACACTTCACCTTATTGCCACTTACTGTTAGCAGGAGCACTGTTTCTCACTGACTTAGCATTAACAAGGTGAATCTGAACGGATCGTGTTTTTGTCACGTGTCATATATCCTCCTTCACTTCACCCACACCTCCGTCGGTATAGTGGTGAGTAGATGATGAGTGCTTTTTCATTTTTGGGTGAACTATCCCTTTAATGCCTTCACATTCAATCACAACAACCAAGGTGTTATTTTGTCATGACTTCTTAATGGTCAATGCATTACAACTTCCTCTGTTGCCTACAAATTCTGACATCTCACAGTTATCTCTCTACGCAATGTTTATTGATGTAACATTAGACCTATGGAGCAGAACACTGCAGATATATTACTGATTGTCAGCAAACATTCTACACACTGGTTTGCGGACGTGCACGTTTTGAACATGACTCACGTGTGTGTGAATGTGTTCTGCACCATTTTTTGCTGCAGCGACTGATCAGGAGTTTCTTCATTTGACGTCTGTGCGCCTGTAATGAAGTACAAATGTTGTATTTGTTGCTTAACACTTGAAAAAAATGTAATGATACACATTATGACTATTTTCTTCATCTACAACAACAAATTCCATTGTCACAGGTGCTCAGTTGTTTCGCAACTATAATACCTTCATGTAATTGTGTGAAATCTTATATTTAGACGTGTGTTTAGGTAGGCGGGCTTGCAAACCTTTCGTCTATTTCCTAAATCTCGCCATGTGTTTAACAGAATGACATTTTAAGTGTTTGGTATGTGTGGGACTGGGTGTGCTTGTGTGTGTGTATGTGTGCTGGAGGAGTTGTCTTAGAAATTAAGCCAAAGTGTCTTGATCGCCACCTGGTGGCAGGCTGCAGTGTGGGTAATAAATCATGCCTCCTTCATGTTAATGGTTGGGACATGGGCCAAACTCAAAAGTCAAAGGTCAAAGTCATTTTTTTTTTCTAAGAAGGTTTCCTTTATTGTAGGTAGTTGTTATCTTATGGATGTAAGTTTGGTTTTAAATGGTTATTTAATTATTTAAAAACAGGCTTAAACGTCTGGCGTTCAACGAATTGAAAGGACCTCGCTACTGTGGCCACATCCTCTGATCACTACTGCACAGACTCTGGCTCCAAAATGCACAAGATGCCGGTCTCTAGGATATTTTAGCTTTATTTCTGGATAGAGGGGAGAAGTAGAGACGTGTGGTCACTGGTCCTTACTGTTTATGATCCAAACACTGTTCATTGGGCCCATGTAGGTACAGACCTTTACACCCAAATCAAACGTTAAAATCTGTGTGAAATGGAAAATGTATTACTGAAGATTTAAAATGGTTAATGTGCTACAGTTAGAACTCTCAGCTTGACAGGCATGGTCACAATACAAAGTACAGTTCAGAGGCTTAATGGTTAGATAAATAGGGCCTAAAGTGTCTCTGTCTGTAGATATTAACTTCTGTTACTGTAAAGGTATTATGTGATGCTGCTTAGCTGCTGGACCGGCTGGAGGAAAGGGATGGGGGTGGGTGGAGGAGCCGTAATGTGGCCACAAGTTCAAATGAAATTTAAGCCCTTGCATCCTGTAGTTTTTATTGTCCAGGACAAGGTCAGAATTTATTATTTATCTTGGGAAGGAAATGCATTCTTGTGGTTGTTGCCTTCATAATTGAGTCATCACTGCCAGAGAACATAAAGGCAAGGCCATTTTCTATCCATGGTTTAATGGGCTGCGCAGATTTAGACTCTGTCTTTAAACTAAGCAGAGCAGAGCTCAGACATGCTGTCAACATTGCACTGAGTCACCATGATTATAGCAAGGTCTCCCCTGTTCCTCTTTGCCTCCGTCAGCTGTGCAATATGTAGTAACAGAACCACGACATGGCATACAAATCAGTTTTGTTTTATAAAAACAAGCCTCCCAGGTTATTGATTTTCAGCCCAGATACAGTATCTACATTTTTCACAGCTATTTGGTTTGAATTAACGGCAAGAAAACTGTGACAAAATACTCAAATTCGATTTAAGATTTCCCCAAAAAAACGATAGCACATCAAGCAGAACATTTTAAATGGTGAGCATAATTGTTTTAATTAAAAACACACAAAGTCGAACTTACCTGCAGCACAAAGGAGCAAATCTTAAAATCTAATTATTTTGAAGTGAGTGCCAATTAGTTGACAAGTGTGAACTGTGTAGAGAGTTTTCTAAGCAATGTATAATTTGAATTACCTGATTAGCAGGGTCCCGACTAAAGTAGCTCCATGTACTTCTGACTGTTAGGCAGTTAAATCACTCATTCACTCTCCCAAGACAAAAGAAAACTACGGGCGAATGTCTCCCATCGGAGCGGCCGTATGCTCAGTTTGGAGAACAGTGACCAGAAGCCGTCCAAAAATAAAACTGGATTGAGATTGTTTCCACCAACTTTCATGCATAGTTTTATTTAGTCTTTGATTGTCATGAAGCAGAAATGAACAGTACGACTGAAGAAATACAGCCAACGACACAGTAAACAATCCAAAATTGGATTCTAATGAGTGGATCTCGTGATTTAGACAAGTCCCCAGAATCCAGCGAGAATACCACCTGTCTCGTGCCAAAACAGACATGCATGGTATCTGGCAGTTTACGCTGCTTTGGCTGTAAAGGCCCAAAAGGAAGGGAAAAAAGGGTGATATTCCGGATGGAGAGACATAAAAAACTGTATGCAGATGGAATAAGGGGTGATTTGAATTCTTTTAATCCACCGGAATTGGAAAAATCTCATTATTAAAATTGGAAATGTATAAATAATAGAACTTGATAACATAATATATCTTAATAAAAAAAGCAATGCCAGTGAAAGGCTAAATACAGTATGTGCTTCGTTCTAAGTATTAACAGGGTAGGATGGATACTGGCTTTCCTGGTAAGTGGGATTATAGTTGCACAAAAATAGAAATAAAAAGGCATAGATACAATTTAACACATGATGTCACCAGGGCTGTCTCCTATCGGCTCTGACGCCACGAATCACCATGTTACAGTCTGTTGACTGTCCGATTCCACGGTATAAACACAGTAGTTATTTAAAATTTTGGTCATTGCAATGAACTGTATTTACACGTTTGTCATGAAAGGGTCAGAAACTACTTTAACATCAGGAGACATAGTGCACGTTGTGTTTTTTACATTCACTGCTGAGGTTTGTTGTGTCCACAGTCCCTTATGCAGCCGGGGGTAACTATTTTAACCCATATTTAGTATATCAGTGGAATAACTTGCCTGTTTTTTAGACAGAGATAGGAATGATGTCCCACAAGACTAAACAACTTTTCATCAGATATTCCATTCAAAGGGATTATATGTCAACAATTCTAGAGAATAAAGTTTGCAAATGAAACAGTTTTTCAGATGATATGGTTATATGGTTGTGAACTGAAATCGTTCCGCATTCAAGCAGTGATGAGGCTGAGACATTTGACTTAAGAGTGATTAGAGTGATCGGATTTTATGAAGTTCCTCAAGCAACAAGAGCTGTTTCAATTGGTGTTTGGTGCAGAATGTTTATATTAATCTTAAACTTATTAGAATATAATTGAATTTAAAAGGTAGCAGGATAATGTATAAATATTTAGTAAGATATGAAGCAAATAGCCAGCATGTGAACTACAGGAGAAAGAAATATGCTTTATGCTTCCCAAACTTATGTTGTATTGTGACACGAGTGACCTTTTAAAGCGCGTATACCTCAGCAGGGAGTTCACTTAACAGCCACAGTAACGAGACTCATATGAAGTTAAGAAAAAGCAGTTAAGCCAAACACATGACAGTGAAAATTAAAGGGTTTTATTTTTTATTTTCGATTTTCTGCACTTAGTGTCTGCTGCGCCTACACCCGCAGTGGCTTTATGGATGCCGGTTACATTAGCCTGAGGCTAGAAGCTGTTTCAGTGTAGACAGCTCATCAGGATGAGTGACAAGTGTGGGGGCTGGAACTTGACCAGCTGACGGGGAGGAGGGCAGGACTAACAATACATTTTCTACCTCAAAGTGAAAACTTGCATATTGTCGCTATAACCTGGAAACCACTGTCAGAGGGAAAAAAAAACTGGTGGAGCTCCAGAATAGGAGACAGACCAGAGGCAGCAGCTGCTCCCCCAGTTTCTCAACTGTGTTTGCTTCTTCTCATTTACATTTTGTTTTATAAATGCATTACTGGCACTTCCTCTACAGATCTAACTCGCATTTAAATGAGTCGGTAACTTTCATTAATGTCTCTGGTTAATGAACCTTTCTTGTTTCACTCTGAGGAGATCTATTGGATTGGCTGACTGACGGAACAGAGAGCTGCAAGTCAGAGGAAATCTGTGACCGGCCGTACAGTCAGTTACCTCACAACAGACAAGTTATTTGAGGAAAAGGCCAGTTGGTTATTTTCTATCCTTTTTTTTTTTCAGGGATCAATATCTTTGCAACAAATTCTCTAAGACTTGCATTGATCCACCACCACCTCCTCTTGTTCTCTTGAGCCGGTTGCTGTTGCTGAGAGTCTGAAAAGCACAATACCTTGTTTTTCAACTCAAGGACACTTTCTGCATCTCCCTGTTCTGCTGCGGCAAGTCACAGCCACAGTACAAAGACATCATTGTAAATGCAGTAAGGGACTTGCATCCCTGTGATATCTACAGTTTTCAGTTGTCAGGGTTATTCGTGCTACTTCAGTACAACGGGGCTCGAATATCATCTGTTCGGAATGGCTACCAGGGAATGCAGTCACTTCAGAGGGGCTTCAACAACCCTGTTATGTTGTTCTGTGAAGCATTTGTGTTCACATGGCGAAGGAACGCCTCGCCTTTTCCTTGCTATGCCTTTTTTTTTTTACATCACTTGATCTGAACGAAAACCTTATCGGTCTCACAGCCTCACCTCTGCACTCGCTTAGATCAACAAGGTACCTCTCATCTTGACCCACAGAGTGGGATAACTGTGGAGGAGCAAGAATACATTTCCTTCTGTGTGCACCACTAACTTGTTTTTATCAGTCGAGCCTTCTCCGCTCTTTGGTGACGAGACAGGAATGTGTGTGTGCATTTGTGTGCATGTGTGTGTTGCAGGGGTGGGGTATTGGGGTCACTATGCAATTTAGCGAGACACCAACCAGAGCTAGCAAGAAAAAAAAAAGAAACAACAGGAAGGCGGCAACTGCTGTCTCAGCATGTTCCCATTGCTATGCATTACATTTTTGCCCAAACAGGAGAGCTGAGGGTGTCAGCAATGCTGACGACTGTTAGACACGGGACACACTGCCTGTATTGCATCTGTTGATAGTCCTACTGATGTCATACAAGCAACAGTTCATAAAAGTGACATCTCTCACTACAGTTTGAGAGTCTAGGATGCAGGTCAGTACTTTTCTGAGAAAACTATAAAGTTAAGAGTAGGTAGCTCCACATGTTATCATCCTGCACAGAGGGCCACAAATTTCTGTCCGAACCGTGAAAACCATGAGTCGATCCTGAACTTGATCCGAGCCCATGCCCCCCCCCCCCCCCCCCCATTACAGGCATGCGCAGTGTAAAAAATCTGGTAGATAGCCCAGCCAACATGACCACACCCGACCCAAACCTAAAAATCAATAAAAAAATTGGAAAGAACCCAGCCCGACCTGTCAGAACCCATCTCTGGTTGGAAATCCACACTCTAACGCAGCATGACAGCCTGAGGCGTAGTCTAATATATGGCTCTGCACAGGTTTGTTGTGGATTGATTTAAACGTTATGTAACTACTGCTCCTACGTTTACATACATTAGTCAGCTTAGCACACACTCAAGTGTTAGGCTGGCATTAAGCGTGGCCAAACATTTAGCCAGCACCATGGATGTAGTGGATTGTATTTAGTGTGGCATGAAGCAATACTATTAGGGTGCTAGGAGCGCCCATACCTCAGCCAAGGCTAATGTCCTAACTCACTATTTCAAAGAGAATAAACACAACAAAATCCTTGATCTGCCAGCGAATCTGGATCTTCTCAAAAAATGTTATGAGTTCTTCCTCCTTGGCGTTCTCCACCCCCGCACAAAATATCAATGAAATCGGTTGAGGAGTTTTTTAGGAACCCTCCTGACTGACAGAAAGACAGACAAACAATTAATGAAGACATAACCTCCCCCTTCGTGGAGGTACTAGAGAAACGGTCAGATGAGTGATCTATGCATGGAAGGGTGCTTTGCTGACTTTCCATTGTAAATAGTTAAAGTTAGCTAAGTAGACAAAATTAATTGATTCACAGTTGCTGCTTAAAGGCTCCGAGCACAACATGCCAACTTAACGTGATGTGTTTTTCTTGCATGTTACTCGTTACTAGTGCATAATTTGACAGCGTGATTTATCAATACACCTTAAAAATCAACCTGACAACTCTGATGATTGAATTTACTGGACCGTCTTGCTTGACTTTCACTTCAATGACGATTGCATGTTCAATATATTGTATATGAATTTCAAGTGGATGATGTGAATTGCAAATATTCTCACTTGGAGAAAAAAAAACATGGCGCCGTGGCTCCTGGCAGCTCTGCACTGTATAATAACGGCCCTGTCACATTTACAATGTAGTGTCCAGGATGTAATGGAGTGCTGTGTTAGCAAAGAGGACACAGTGGCACTAGCTTATTGCCTCTCATCATAGTGGTGCATTGCCGAGCAATTAAAAAGCCATCAACTTTCTCTCATCTAATTACCTACAGTGTCATCTAACCTTGTTATTGATATTAAATAAAGTACTCGTCTGTAAAATGAGGTGAACGGAGTAAAAGCATATTCTCAGTATAGTGGAGACTGGACCAGGGCCATATGCTGCTCATTACAACGCAGCCATTACTGTGATACAAATTAACGTTCGGCCAAAGAAAGAGGAAATGGCCACATTTGCCCACATAACGTATTAAAGTGGACTTTTCCAGAGAGCGTCACATGGCAGTAATGGAGAGGGACACTGGAAGGAGATGCGGTGGGTCAGTGGCGCATAACACAGGTCAGATTCTATAAATGAGATGTAATGGAAACAGACTTAGTCAGTTCATACATAGTTTGGATATTAATGCAGAAATCAGTTAGATAAGTGAGTTGTTTTTTTTTATCGACTTCTGTAATAAAATGTTGAAGTTATTATACAAATCTACACTACATACCTCCCTCATCCCAAGAGTCACTGTAGTCGTAATTAGTTATTTCTCTCCGACTTGAAAAAACTGGTGAAGTCTGTCGCGGTAAATTTGTTTTCAATGATTGGATTCAATCAAGGATGACAAAAACAAACTAGTCACTAAAACTAGGTGATCATTCACATGATTGTTCATTCAAGAGTGGGTTATTGTGGTTTTCCATGTAATAATGATGGAGGTGAAACAGAAATGTTTCATGTTCAACGCGAGTACTGTTAAAAGTCTTTGGAGAACTGAAAGGATAATTTTTGAAAGGATGGAGAATGAATGAGCAGTACCTTTCATTAACAATGTAATATGGTTCCTATTCATCTGGGACTTCAAAACAATCCTCGCCATGATTTGGCTTTCTCCGCAAATGTCAGAACTGGTTTGACAGGACCGAGCCACTGGCCTTTTCCACAGCGCTCAGAATTAATTTACTATGAGGTGGACTTCAAAGATCAGCGTGTTGCTGTACATGCCTCCACATCACAGGTGCCATCGATAAGTTCGTGTAAAATTATACCTGTTACCAGCCGAGAGACAATGCTATGCTAGTTTATGCCTTTATTAAAATTCTGGTGCCTGCTTAATGGAGATGATTAATCGATGCATAACTTACAATATAAAGTCAGAGTTTAAACATACAAATGAGCTTTCTGTCCTTGAAGAGTTCAACTTTTACTCCGAAGCTAATGAGGTGACTTAAAGCTACAGCTCTTACTGAGGAACTGCGCCCTCTACAGGCACACAAGGTGATTCATTCTGTTGCGCTCCGTATCCAAGGCATTGATTGGTTTTCATGCTGAGAAGAAACAAACCTATCAGACTGGAGCACTGACTGCATGGCCCCACTCACTGAACTGAAACACAACTGAACAGTGGACATCCGTCATGATCTCCAGCTTCCTGAACCTGAATTCTTCTCATTTCAAAAGTTTCCTCACAGAATATTGGAGACAAAAACACTGATTTCTATTGACGTTCAAGTCTTTTTCACTGATCTACAGTACGACACTGCTCTTCAACTGACGTGGACTGATTCTGGCAAGATTCACCAAAGTTACACAGAACAATAACCTGTGTTTGACATGAGGGGTGGGAGTGACAGCGGCACCGGTCTCCCTCATCCAAGTCACTGTACCATCAAACAAATTTTGAAGCTGCTATTGTGAGGTTTAAATAGTTGCATTGTGTTACTTTTAGTTTATGTTTTGGAGATGCACAGTACAATGAGAAATCCAGAGACACGCCCAGAAACTGCAGTAATCGTGTGCAGTACTCTGCAGTACTCTTAACCCAAGTTCACTCTCTCTGGCTTTTTTCCGTCCTCTGATGAGACCGTATTATTCCTCTTTATGTCACCACCTTTCAAAGTCCCTGTGCTCTTATCAGAGGTGGTGTGCTGATGGAGCAGCTGGGCTCCTCGCCGCTGTTGGGCAGCAGAATTAGTTTGGTTTCACTGAATAATGAAGTAGAATGTGTACCCAGTGTTCTAATTAAAACCCATGGTCATTCATCTATCTAATTGATACACTGCCTTGCAGTATAATTTTGTCCCAAATGTACTATTCCAGTCTCTGTTCTCTGCTCTGAGACTCTGCCGAGCAGAGCGGCTCTGTACCCATGCACCCCCAAACGTATGTGCACTCACCCTCAAGAAAATAAACACACAGAGGCACGCAAACTAGTCACTTAATCTTAGTTCTACATCGTGACATCTTTGTGTGTCTGATAACTGACTGTCCCCAAAAACCCTTCAAAAGGTGATTGTGTCCAAACCATAGAATGTATATAAAAATGGGCAAAGATGGCGTTTAGGTTATAAACCTCACCTCCTCTACGTCAGCAGATGGGACAAGGAGCAAACTACATTTTTCTCAAAGATGTTTTCTGTCATTTTAGATAGTTCCCATCAAACTGGTGTATGTTCATGATTCTGAAACGGTTGATTTTAATGAGTTATTTGATGCTATAAAACTGGGTTAAACGTCATGGTAGACAGTTGAAGCTGACTCGTGATTGGTCCATCATGTCCTTGCTACTTCAGCTCCATCCCGATCGCTGCTAAGCAGAATCTGGCTCCAAATGGCGTCATCCATTGGCTTAAGAATGCAGCGTTCGCTTCATTTTCTATCTTTGTACAGCCTATTGTCCAAACCCTCCAGTATCCAAATAGTTTTTGTGACTTCTCTATTTCTGATACTGTAGAGAGCCTTTTAAGCTTGACATACAACATTACTATTTCATTTCTACTATTTACTCTCCATTTTAAAATGAGTCGACAGAAAAGCAAATCATTCAGTGGTTTAGTTTCCAACCAATTAACATGGTAAACGTTAGCTAGATCTGATGAAATCTGTCTAAAGCTGCCAATCCAGTCGAGAAAATCAATATTCTTCTTTCGGAAAAGGGAAAGCAACTTTTTTTACTTGTATGAAACTGAAGCTACAATGTGACAAATCGTTTTGAACAGATTTTGTTTGGTCAAAGCTGCCACGGTTTCCAAATTAAAAGTGCCCAAATTAGATGTCGTAAGAACATACAAAGCACTGGTTATGGTTTCCATTCATTCATAGAAAGGAGGATGATTGTTTTGTCTTTTTCGTGGACAACTATCCACTCTTTTGTTTGCAGTGTGTTACATTTGACAAAGAAACTAGCAGCAGTCCCTTCTGCACAGCCCCAGAAGAATGAGAATTCTGACATATCTCCAGCACCGCACTGAAAAGCCTGAAGCTTCCCTGGAGGAAACAAATCTAAAAATATCCACATATATATAAAAAATATCAGGGAGGTATTATGATGTAACATTTTACAGCATACTTTACATATGTCCTGATACAGCATATGTCCATGCACTTGCTATGAACTCTGATCTTGGAAACCTTGTGGATATCTGTCCTCTCTGATAAATTAAAAAGAAATGAACCTGAACCCATTTTAATGAATTATGTTATATATATATATATATATATAACATGTCGAGTATGTATTTTTTATAACATAATTTAGAGATAAGGAGATGGGGGACTATGTAAAAGGCAGTAGAGTGGTAGGAAGGAGCTGACACTTAAAGTGGCATTTGGTGTCTATGCTGTAATCAAGGATTCAGGATTATTCTGCTGCCTTTAACATTTGTCATTTTTGTCCTAATGTTTCTCCGCGCACTCTAAATGTGGAGGAAATGTATCCACGACATCCTCTCTTGCACCAGGATGCACAGCAGCAGAGTGTTTAAAGCCCAAAGAGTGCACACGTCTTTGGTCTGATAAGAGAGCTCATCAAGAGTGAGCAGGCTTCAATCAGACCTGATGTATTTCTCAGCTGATATGTGAAAATGTGGTTCTGATTGATAATCATGTTTTTTGTTTTTTTTTATTAAAATCAAGTTTGTCCTGGGAAAATTAAAATGTCATGCCTACAATTAAAAATAAATGAAAACGGTTTGCTAAAGGTTGAGGTAAATGAACAAGTAGAGCCAGAAACGAGGGACAGACTTTAAGCATCACGGGCACTGACTGTCAATGTGAGGCCAACATAGTGGATAATTGGGTTTATTTACAGTACACAAAGCTCCGGTTTTCTGCTCCTTCTACAACACTAAAATAAACCTCGTTGCGGATTAAGGTCCCCTCCGTGTTCATTTGATAAAACGATAACGAGTGAAGGCTATGTGCGCCTCACTTTATGTAATAAAGCAAAACAGATGCACATGCAGTGACAGCTGTTAACCATTAAGTCCCTATTAATGGCAAACCTGAGAGCTCCAGAAGGACCTAGTTGCATCTATTTTTTCACCAGATCCGTCTTACGATAATATGAAGAGCCAGTTAATAGATGAATTAGCACACAACTTGCTTAACCTGGTTGCATTATGTCCCTGTACTCAGTTTCTAAGGCACTTGTTCCACATTTAAAGTTACATAATGGGACCCAGGAAGTGTAATACAGCCATTACCTGCCCGAGACCGTGTTGCATTTTATGGCTTAAAAATTGCAAAGGAAACGATTGGAGCAGCCGAAATACCATCACACAGTCTTAACTATTTTCCCTGAGGGACTCCATGTGTCTGTTTCATAAGCGATGAAGCAACACGGGCCACAGTTTCTCCACTATTACATTGGTACGAAGAAAGAAAAAATCTCACTCGAGCTGCTGCTCCATGGACACATACAGCAGAGAGCCAGCTCGATATTGTACTCACCAGTGTATTGAACCATTTCAGCCACATTATGACGGCTACGATACAACTCATCAGACCATAACTAGTTGTTACCGTGGTGATATATACAACATATTATATTGTTCATGATTAATTACATACGATACACACAGGAACATTTCTGAAAACACATCGTATCTAAACACCAAAACTGACATAATATACATATACAAACAACAACATTAAAAAAAAAAACTAATAAATAATAAATAAAACTAATATTTCAAGAAGCTGTTGTACTATTGTAACCTTTATAAGTGTATTCTTCATTTTACATGAATATCTAAAAACATGAATATCTAAAAACATGATTGTTCAATCACATTTGCCCCATTGATAATGGTATTATTTCAAATTGCGGGAATTATTTTGTTTGTAGCATGTAACCATATTTATGATTTATAAAATCCATATTATTTATTTGATATATACATTATATTACATATATTATAAATAAGCTGTCATATTATCAATCTATAAAAGTGCTGACTGACTGGGCTGATTTGCAAAATTGACTCTTTAATCAATACGTTGGCTGTGTGGGAATAGTGATAAATTGATGATAGTGATAAACAATCCTCCCATCCATTGTCCATACTGCTAGTCCTTTAAAGCTGGGGGGGGGGGGGGGGGGGGGGGGGGGGGGTTGTAGCCAACACTGGCAAGTGCAACAAACAATGAAAACTAATAATAAAGATAGCAGTAGTGGAGGAATCCCTAATGAAAGTTGGCATACGGCTTGATTTGCTGATTGTTCATTTACCAAGCAGTTAGTCATGAAGAGCTTGTTCAAGTGTTTGATAAAAGTTTTCGGGATCGGATTAAAGTGTGATTGCTCTTGCTTGTTTGATTCATCATTATGTCCAGCACCACCAGCAGCTTGTCTTTTAGTGGTCAATAAGGCGTACTTTTGTGGGCATCAGCCAGACCAATTTATTTCTAATTATTTGCCCAGCCATGCTTGTATAAAATGTGGCAGCTGCTTGCTGCATAGATTTTAAACATCACTTGAAATTCCAGGGATCCCCTTGCGATTATTGACATGCGGGCACACGTGAATAAGAATGTTCAACATGTTGAAAGTAGCATCTGTCAGTCATTTCAGGCTTTCAGGCTTTCAGGCATTGCCCATGTGTTGCCTTCAGATATCTCCCCGTGAGCACTCTATGTTTAATTCCTCTGTACAAATACTCAAATCTGCTCAATTACCCATGATGCACACCTCATCTCTTTCATCTTTTAAATGTCACTGTATTATAAGCAATGCTCATGTTGATGTGTACTCATAAATCGCTTGTAGCCAGGGGTGGCCTAAAAGCTAACACGCTGCGTTGGGTTAGGTATGAACTCATCCATAATTTCCCAGGATGCAGGGTGAGGGGTGTGGGCAGGGGAGGTTGCGCCTGCTAAAATGCCCCACGCTACAGGGGGCACATGTTTACTGACAGCCCCACAGAGGCCGCGAACAATCACCTGCTATCACACGTTCCTTTAGGGGCCGTGCTGTTACATTAATGCATGGAGCCTCATCTCATTATTCATAGCTGCTCGACTCCAGGGGGGGAACTGCTGGGATGTAGAGCCACTACAGTAGCAAACGGATACTGGGTCATCTTTAGCATTCCAGGTGGTATCAAGCCAAAGGGAACGTGGCCCATAGAGAGAGCGCTGTCGCTGTGTGTCATGCGAAATTGAAAGCACGTTTAAATTTAGCCTCAAATGTACTAATTACAATATAATGAATATGCTCGGGCTTAATGAGCTCACTCTGTCCGCTTGGCTTTATTTTGACTGAGAGGAACTGTCTGGAAGTAAAGAAAGTCATCCATGATGGCAACTAATGCCAGAAATGATTATGATAAATACCTATAAATCATTATAGAAATGCAATTCTTGACCTGAAGGACACTCGTTTGAAAAGCATAGCAGGTCAATAGATTGTCTTTCTTCTGTCTTAAGATGCGCATGGTGTTTGGCTAATAAGCTGTAATGGTGAATAACAATAGTGTGATGGGTGAAATTCAGTGTAATTCATAATCCCAGACTAATACTGTTACCTACATACTGACCTATCACCGAGATATTTCACCACCATATTTATGAAGCAGGTTTCACATACAGAGGTAGATTCAATACGCTGTACAGGGACAATAAAAAAACAACACAGACAAATATAAAAAGATGAAGATGCAGCGTTGATATCATTTTTCTCTGTGGTTCAGTGGACTGGATGTTTTGGAAAAGTGTTCAGCTTCTACTTTTAGACTCCCAGTAACTCCAAAGGGGCCACCTGTGTTGTCATTAAAACATTTTTTTTACAGTTGAAGGGTGAGCAAACCTAAGGTGATTTACGCACCCTGGGTGCATACATAAGTGTGACTTATTACACGTATGCAATGCACCATAGATGTTTCATCAACACCATAGATGTGATGAATGCAGCAGGTTTGAGACATCAACCAATAACATTGATGAAACGGTGTGTTGTTAGGACCCAAGCAGAAAGGCAAAAAGTAATTTTTCCTTTTTAATGAATTTGGATAATCTTTATTTTTTCAAATGAGAAATAACTAAATACCCATACAATTTACAAAAGTAGAAAAAAACTAGAAAATCAGGGCCCAAACTTAAAGAGGTTAACTAAGCAATAAGGCCCCGACAGATTCAACACAACTAACAGACCTCCTTTTACTAATGACACACAGAGGGTATATACACACAGGTGGACTATTCCAGACAGGCACACAGGGCAAACCTAATCCAACATACACAAATAAACTATCAACATAGAAAAATAAACAACTTATCAAAATAAGTGTATACACAAACAAATAGGATTCACAAATATAACAAAGTTTCAACCCATTTTAAATCCAATATTAACTAAATTGTCTGCACCCAACATAGAAAATTTACTGTTGAATAAATGAAGTTGTACTATGAACAAAGTATCATGTTTTTACTGGAATGAAATGTAGAATGTGACTAAATTAGACTAACAGTGAGTGAGCTGATGATGCAACCGTCACAAGTGTCATGCAATGAAGGGTTTTGGTGAACTAGCATTTTATACACAAGTCAACTTATTGACGTGACCCCGGATGGATCACATCACTGGATGGATCAGTTTGTTATGTATAGTGGAACTCGGCTTAATTTGTGGAGCACATTTAAAAACAACAGGGGTTTCACCAAAGTGCTTGAAGGCGCAGAGTTGGAGGGGGTAACTGCCGGCTACATAATGGAATAAGAATAGTCTTTGACGAGCACACGAATATAGTAACATACTGAATTACAATTAATTCATCATTATAATAATAATGTTCGAGTGCAGACCACCCAACACGGCACTGCAAGCAAAAATTACTGGCAAAACCTCTACTATTACTATTACAATTCCTCCATACAAACGTCGTAAATTGGTCCCCTGTTATGAAAGATATGCATGACGCAGTATGAAAGGCGTAGAACTACGTACATAATGCAATGTGTGATGGGTAATCCATTTAGCAGTTTTATTGTCCTGGTATTGTGCACGCTAGTTTACTGCACCACTGTCATGGCGAGTTCTGAATCAAGCTAAGTTGGAAGAAAAGGAAGACAAGCTGACTTGCTTCCTGTCGTCACACCATAAATAGGTTTGTTGTGTTTTGTATTTGCAGCAGTTCGTTAACAATTTGGTTACAAACAAATAGTGTACGTGTGAGTTGTATGCATCATATTTGGTGGTAATATTGGATTGGATTTTGATGTGGAACTGGAAGTAGTGGTGCATTTGCAAAGGGTTTGCTTACACGTCGTTGTCAACAATGCCTGATATCTGTGACTCGTAATTAAAAGAAAACAGTCGGAGGCTGACAGGAGCAGTTTTTCTTACTCGACTGCTCGTAATTATAGTTTGAGTTATATGACATGAATGTGACATTACTGTGATACTTGAATAGCACTGAGCCATTGTTAATGCTGTAACATCTGTGCTTTCCCTTTCACTTTGACAAATATAAATCAATCAGAACGAAACCATAAAAAAATGTCTTATACAGTTGAATAATTACTTTTTTCTCTGAGAAATGTTTAATATGAGCAAGTGATCTCAATTTTTCAAGTAACTCGCCGAACCCAGCGAATCAACGCCGGGCCTCTTCCCTGAAACCACACACAGCTCGGTTCCGTGGCTGAACGACTGAGCACTGCATCCATCATGTGTCCTGAAAGACTTCTTTCTTTGCAACTTCAAAGTGGGAACGATGCAAAATAAGCTTATAGAAGGAAAAAAGAAACACAGGCATAGAGAATCGGGTTAAATAAAGCGAGTGTCCATACCCTCGAACTTCAGCTTTATTGATATTTTATGAGCGGAGTGACGACTTCAAAGGGAAGCTGGGTCCGATCGATGGGACAGATTCCAGGGTATTATGTTGACTCTTGCTGTCAACAACTTAAAGGACGAATGGAATGATTCTTCCTTGCCTGCCTTACCTCCAGAATATCACTTTTCATCCCTCACTTCTGGCTTTAACCTCCACTGGCATTCTCAAAATTCCTTTATCTTTTATCTGAGATGGTGTCAGGGTGTTACCGGAGCCCAATAGATCACCACAGAGATAAGTGAGTGTGCACTTGTATATTTGTGTGGAGCCATTGTTATTTTCATTTGAAAATGAGCTGTGCACTGTGCAAACACAGAGGTGGCTTTCACTCCTTTGTGGTGGAATTTAAAATATTCATAACTTATTCTCAGTAGTCTCGACTCCGCGAGGGGAAGGCATGGAAACTGCATAATGGTCTCTAGCTTCCTAAAAAGACAGTGTGAAATAGAAAAAGTGATTCCGCGTCCTGAAATGATATTTATAAATCACAGCAGCATTTTGGCAGAAAATTCCCAGACTGGATTGAATCAATCCTTGAGCTCTGCAAACGAAAACACCCTGCACACGCAGTACATGGCTTACGCTCAAGGGAGTTATCAGCGGGGTGCAAAGTGATAAAATGTGATTATGTTCTTTAGAAATGGTTATTTTCTGTTTACCTACCTCTGTTTTCATCTAAAGTGAGAATTCAAAATGAGGTGTAGTAAAAAAAAATAAAAAATAGGGATTCCATTGGTTGTGTCTGGTTTTGTTTTATCAGATATCCTGAATATTTCAATCAATAGTGCTTTGTGTTGCTGGTAGTGTAAACTCCAGCAGACAAATGAACCTGCTCTTACGTGATGTTACAAATACTCTGTTTTCCTACTTCACAAGGATACATTCAAGGACACACTGCGCCTACAAGCCAGCGAGGAAATCCCAGTGCAGCTTCAAGGGAAAAAGTTTCTGACAGGTTTATTGGGAGACCTGGACGTGAGCCCACGAGCTCAGAAGAACTGCTTAATACGAGGTTGTTAGAGAACTCTTGACGTCGAGTACGGAGCCAAGAAAAGCCAGGCCCTCTGAGATAAGAACAGAGCCGGGCTACAGTGGTGAATATTTCATCACATCATATCCAGATAATTCTTTTTATCAGTCTCACTCTTTTACCTGTGGACAGAATCCATTTAGGGGGAGCACCGTCTCGAAATCTACTCGATGGCATCAAAGTCAAAAATCTGTGCTAATGGCAAAGAGCGGCACAAAGTGCATCTCCCTGCTCAGGTATTCTGCCCTTTCATCTGCCTTTTGTATGGTTGTTCAGTCTTTAGTAGTCCCAGACTTTTGTCCTCTGGATTCAGAAGTTCCTTAAAGGGCTCGTACACTCTCCAATATGAATACTGAGTACTGTGGGCCAGGCGAAATCTTTAAGCTACTACCCAATTAAAAATCATGAGAGCACAGCGCATATTTACCTTAAAAATAGAATGTGTTAAACGTGTAAATTTTGACCCCGTGAAGGGAAGGCTGCTTAAATTTGCAATGGGTAATGAGTGTCACCACCAGACGAAGGTGTGAGACAAGGTGTGTTCACTCACTTATTAATATCTGGGATCAGTGATAAATATGCTCCTACTTTGTTAGGGGGAAAAAAACATGATAACTTAAAAATATCTTTCTTTGCTCATGAGAATTCCCTCAAGTTGTTGCTGTTGTTGCTTGGATGAGCTTTAAAACGATGATTTATTTATGATCTATGTTTTGAAACAGAAGTACTAGCAATGTCAACCTGATTTATATGTGAGAATTCAACGGTTGCAAAGGAGGGATGAGTGTAAGAGGTGCACTTTTTAAAATTAGAAATGTGGAATCATTTGTTGCTAAATTGATTCCTTCTTTCAGGTTGTCCATCCGTCCACAGGTACGTCCGCCCCATACTTCTGAACACGATAGCCCAGCATCTCCCTGAGGGAATTTCTTTAAATTTGGTACAAATGTCCACTTGGACTCAAAAATGAACTGATTCGAGTTTGGTGGAGTTTGGAGATCACTGCGACCTTCACAAAACATGTTTTTGGGTGTTGTCAGCGCAACATCTCAGAAACAACTTGAGGATATTTTTCTTCAGATTTAGCAGAAAAGTTTACTTGGACTCGACCAGATTTTGGTGGTCAAAGGTCAAGCTCACTGGGACTTTACAAAACCCTTTTTTTACCTCGTGAACACGTTATCTTGAAAAACGCCTGAAGAGAATCCTTTCACATTTGACAAAAATGTTCACTTAGACTCACAGATTAACTGGTTGGATTTTGGAGGTCAAAGGTCACACTGACCTTATGAAACATGTTTCTGGCCTCTTGAACATGATATCTCAAGTTTAGCTTTGAGTTCAGATGTCAAAGGTCATTTGGGAGATTGAGGCAACAGTATTTCACCTACAGTCCTAAAAATGTGCACATGCTGACTGGTAGATGTGGATGAAAAAAATTGCTTCACAAATGCAATATTTATAATATGTATATTTTTTTGTTGCCGTTTTACAAAATATCTGCAAAGCCAATTGTTTGAGTTCAAATTAACGAGTGTTTCAATTTCCTACATTTCACAATTATCGTTTCTTCCCCCTTTATTCATGATGTAGAATGTGTTACTTTAAAACTAATTGCGACATGTGGCTTACATATCGATATCTGCAATATCTATAATTTTGTTTTATTTCAAGGTTAAATGCTGAACTGATTATTTTTGCATTGTTACAATTTAGTTCCTGCCTGCCATTCATTCAAACCAGCTTGTTTTTCTCACTCTGTCTTTACAATACTCCACCATAAAGCTGGACATAGTAAGGATTTAAAGTTAACCGATCCCAGCTTTAAGGAAGGTGCAGCGTGGAAGGCCATCAGTCAGTAAACCATCATTCCAGTCTGAGCTGTAGAAAGTGAGAGAGCTTAGCGGATCAATACTACATTCCCTTTGTGCACTGAATCAACAAATATGCCCAAAGGATCACAGGGGGACAATCGTCCGTGGGCTTGTGCAGTGCAGTCCAGATGCTCTGTCTGTCAGTGAAGATGGACACATCAGCCGTGCACCTTCTGATGACTCGTCTGCAAAGAGTCAACCTTTTTTCCATTATAGTACTGATTGAGTAAAGACCAGGAGAGACGTGACTGCGGCGGGATGAAGAACACTGTAATGCTGCCGTGAGCAGGTAGTGTGCCGTGTGCTAATCCACTTCCACAGAGTAGTTTGGAAAGACTCCTGAACAGACAGGTAGCGGCGATGGATTACTGTGCGGAATATAGTAAAGCCTTTAAAAATATAAACTACCCCTACAAAGAGGAAAGCACACATCAGCAGTATCCAGTGAACTTAGAGTCTATTTTTATCATATTATTATAGAAGTAGGAGGGTTGCGATTAATGTCTGGGTGGAAGAAACACGCTTTAAAAATGGAAATGTAACGGATACAAAGAAGAGAGGCCATCAAATATTCAGGTGTGGTAATCTTCCAGGAAGCAGTTGAAATTACATTTTCTTCCAATTCATCTGTCTCTCACTTCACATGTTTTGTAAGTTTGGCCAAAAGTATTGCACTTGTTAATCAGGTCCCCCCCCCTTCTCCCTGCTCAGCCAGTTATGAAATACGATCCAATATGTGAAAATGCGATTTAATGAACCCTTTTCTGTGCCCAGTCCAAGAAGACTGGGATGCAGATTACGGTAATGAATAAGAGGATAGCGCTTGCTTTGAGATGAACGTCGCCAAAATGCAGATGATGGCTTGAAAGCTGCTAAAGTGAGTTTAATTTATCACGGTCTATTACAGCATGTGCAAGCTTTCATGATCAAGGCAATGACCCGTTTTTCCAAACAACTGCACAGCATGTGGTTGGAACACACTGTGGGAGTGGAAATGTATTGGGCTTGATTTATCAAGCAGTGTAGAAGTATCAGTGAGCTCCAGTGTAATAATATGTAATCTACAGCCTGATCTACCTCTGCTTGATTTGACATTGTGCTCAGTTTAACATTAGTGTTTAAATGCATCACTGTACGCATGCACTGATATTTTGAAATCTGGAAAGAATGATCAATAAAATCAGAGTATAGATAGTATATCATTGCATTCTTGGTACAATTGTGCCCCCCCCCCCTCCCCCCTTTTCTTTCTGTCTATCTTTTTAAATCATTAGTAAGAGGGGGGACGTTTATTTTCTCTGTAAAGTATCAGAGTCACTAAAGATCTGAAGCGTCTATTTCTGTCGTCTGCTCCAAACTCTGTGGTTTCTGTTGTAGAGTAGAATTTCATCATCTTGCCTGGCAGGTTATAAACAGTGCCTTTTTAGTCGTCTCCTGTTTCTCTTCAGAAGACGTCTTTCAGCGCGAGTTCCTCGATAGAGTTATTTCACACGTGATAGCAGTCATCATCTCCAGGTGAAATTGTTCCTACATTTTCATCTCCACTTTCCAGTAGGCTAAGTTTGTTATTTTATTTCTTCTTTTTCTTTCAGTCAGAAGCTCCAACAAGCCCCTTCACTTACTCGTGTATGACATGTAAACCCTTCACATGAATGCTGGCGGCCGGATTAATTAGTGTAATGATTTACTTAAAGATGTGTGTTTACTCAGATAATGACCTTTTCACAGATGCCGTCTACAGGAGCAAGTTCATGCCAAGCCCTGTGGCCAAATCAAATATGAAATTCCTGAATACCAGTCATAGATATAACCAATCACGCGCCTCAGTGTAGCCTGAAATAATTCAGAAAAGAGCCAAAACATACCAAGGGCCAGGATAAACCTGAATAATAGGCCTCCAAAAATCAATATCCCTAATCAAAGTGCATATCAATCATTCTGACAACACCCCCCTCTTGCTGTTAATTGGTAACTTTGAAGCATGTCGTCTTTTTGTGGATAGCAAAGGTATTTGTGTTTCTTTGGTACGACTGCTGTCCATGGTGCTGAATCTGGAGCAGCTCTGCAGTGTTGCCTGTTATTTGCCCCGACTTGCTCTATATTCCTTGTTGTTCCACATCCTGCTCGTGTCGAGATCTCAACGTGAAGCCTCCAAGTTATTTACTTACCTTTGTCTCATCCTGGCTGTAGATGTTCTTGTTTCTATTGACTAAAGAAAGAACACTGTGAGTTTGTAAAGTGAGAAAGTACATGTGATGTGTTTGGTCCAGTTAGGCAACATGTCAGCTCTACCCGTCTTTTTTTTCACTGGTTCTCACTGAAACCAACACAATAGGGAAAATAATAAAAACAAATGCCAACGCTGTAGTCAAACTTTTCTATTTGCAAAGATAGGAAATGATATATAACCTTGTAAAACCAGCAGACAAACCTTAGACAGCAGCAGTCAGTTCAAATTGAATTTATAATGGATTCTTGATCTTACCGTACAGATCTGTGTCCCATTCTTCAGAAATTCTTGAAATATTGAAGTTGTTGTTATTGCGGTTTATGTGCTTTGTGTACTGAAAAACAGGCAAGAATAGTAAATGAATCTTAATGTAATCAAAGCACCGGAAACCAATTTACAGGAAGGGGATGCAGGAAGTTATCATGCCGGACGTGTCCTCAAAAGTCTCTGAAGTCTGCACTTGACGATGTGTTTGACATGTGGGTTAGATCATTTCTTCTCTCATGTCATCCCTGACTGGACGGTTTGAATACTGATGGTATGGTGCTCAATACATCTCCTACTGGCTAATAGTTCTGTTTGTATCACTCTCCTCTGCTTGTACTATTTGAGGAGGAACCTTTAAACACTTTTAGCACCCACAGTAATGTTCAGTTTTATGAACGCTGCCATGTGTGGGGCGTTGCTTCTCCGCGCTGTAACACGGCGTCAAAGGCAGAAATGGCCTCTTAAGCTGCAGCTTTAAAAGGCCCCTGGAGTAACGTTTTACGAGTAGTGTAGCTCCTCAGAGTTTATCAAGGAATTTTACTCAAATGTCCTTTCTTGTGAGGTACTTAAGATTTTTTATATCTCTATACGGGAGGCATGCGGTAGCGATGACTCATCAAAAAAAATGGTTGCCAAGAACTTCTGATCTATAGGCCTTGCACCTGACAGTTTTTATATGTTTATAGCAGAGTGAATAAGTTGGATCCAGAGGAGGCTCAATGTCCCATCGGCTTCGTAGCTTTCTGGTGGCTCTGCAGAAAGGTCATTTTCACTCGTGCTGCCGTAGCACACTGGAGTTTCCATTTTCACTTGAATTCTGCTTTGAATCTTTGGCATATTTGCAAAATGCCCACACTGGCTGCAAGCAGAGGGCAAGGCTGTTAAAGCCTCACAACTTCTTCAAGCAAACAAAGTCAAAACCCTCAGAGTGCAAGTAATTTACATGAGACAAGCCGGCGCGGTGCATGTATGTTTATGCCATCGGAGTCATTATGATTGGTTTAAGCGTATTTACATAATGCATGGCAGCAAAGCCTGCAGGGGTGTTTGTGTGGGAAACATGGAAACCAATCGAAGATAGAGTAAGAGTAAGATTATTTGTCAAAACACTGTTGCAGACAGAATAAAATGTCTATTGGAATAATTACTAACTTATTTGCGTTCCTAGTAAGAGGGCTTTTTTGGGTCCATATCTGTTTCACATGCTGTTTTCATTTATTCAATCCTTTAGATTGTTGAGGGGTTCAACATGAAGTCTTTTTAAGACAAATGTTAAAAGAATCACTGTTAAATTTGGAACAGAGGATGAGTGCAGTTTACTTTTTTTTTATGGTACCACTATGGCAAAAACAACAATTTTTTTAAGGTAAAGTAAGGTTTAAGCTTCCTTGGCCCTGAACAGTTGAGTCCCAGATGTCCAAGTAAAAAAGTTATCTGTGCAGCATCCACACAAATATGTTGTTTTCCTGTCCACCACACCTCACGGGGCTGCTAGCAAGGCTATCAACTTTAATGCTTAATTACAAATGATTTATTATTTTACAACGTATTCACTTCTTTATTTAACCGTTTCTTTAATTATTTATGAATGGTAAATGGTTGTACTTAGCTACACTCGTGCATTATCGATGATCTGTGCCAACACATTTGTTTCATGTCAGATAAACAGCGTCACAGATGTGTAGTGGTGAGCTGCTCACCCTGAGCAAAACGTTAGGGTAAAGAGTAGGTCAGGTTTAGCTTAAATGTCACAGCATATCTTTATACTTAATTTTTCTACTTTTGGAATTACTTTTATAAAGATAGTAACCAGCTACTCTTCATCGTAATGAAAATATATTTTGTACTGTGGGAAACAGATAGTGTCAAGTCTCGACCCAGCTAGAGTCAATCAATAATTATTATTATTTGTATAGCCCATATTCCCAAATTACAATTTGCCTCATGTGGCCTAACAAGATGTGACATCCTCTGCCCTCGACCAGAGTGAGGAGAAACTACCAGCAGAGTAGAAACCTTTTAGAGAGGGCTGCAACACAACACATCACAAAGTAATATTAACAACATTCACGAGAAAAGACTGTGAAATAGTCTGACACAGATGAAGGGAGCAGCAATGGTAGTTGTAGTGATAGAGGTATTGCTAGTGATGGTAGTGTATTTGTGGCATGTTGTATATCTAAGCAACCTAGTTGTAATAATAATCCACCACCCGTTGCCAGCACAGTGTCTTTGTTAGATTTGGTTTAAACTTTCTCGTCACATAAAACTACTCCTGCAAACCTCAAATGTGTTTATAAAATCTCAGTGAAATAGAGTTACCTGTGATTATTTCAGAAATAATTATATTCCTCTGCAAACACCGTATATGTAACAGGTATTCCGGTGACTTACTGGATGGCTGACACTAATTCATGCATTTCCTACGAATTTGCATTAGGCTTTATTCTCTCCTGTCAATCTTCTAACCAGAGCAAAGCACATCAGCTCCTCCACCCTCATGTGAACCCAAGGTGGACGATTCCAGCAAGGTCAGTCTTTTTCTGGTTATTGATCACTCTGTAGATCAGTGCCAGCAGCCGATAAAATGTAGAGTCAAGGACTGCTAAATCCAATCCCTGGAAGCCAAAAGGACTATATCACTCCCCGTGTCGGAGGACTTTATGATTTGGAACCAATAGACTCGTATGTGATGCTGTAAAACAAAGTGGATTGTTCAGATATATACAACATCAGGCCTTAATGATTAAGATGTGTGATTCGGCAGCGCTGCAGCTCTAGTTTATGATTACTGGATTAGGAACTGAATCCATATTTCATAAATGAGGGTGTCGGTGCCGAGGAGAATTTCATATGAGGTGTTCATTATTCTCTTCCTGAACAACTGTCAACGTGGAGGAAACAAGTGTGGGCCACAACTTTCAATGTAAAACAAGCAAAGGAAATTAAACTTTCAACTGATGCCAATGCTTACAAATGGTAATTTACAAAACCATTTTATTATGTGTTTTTTTCGTAAAAGCTGCAGAGAACAGCTGGACTATTTCTCCCGGAAGGTTTAAGTTCAGACGTAGGGAGGGGGGGTGGGGGGGGGCAAAGACGAGAGAAACAGAGACAACAAAGATCAACTTGTGTCAAAAAATGAAGTTGTTGAGATCAGGAACTTGATTCTCTGCCAACAGGGAGTTTAAGTTGTCTGGGCAACATGGAAAGTTGAGAGAGAGCAACAGTCTTTACAAATTGCCTCAGTCTTTGTTGACTTGACTGCTGAGGTCTGACAGCCTTCATGTGCAGGAAATGGTTTTATTTTAAACTGTAGGTCTGAAGCGGATCGTATACTGTCACATGTGTCACATGTTTGCACCAATGCATTCATTGGGGTTCATTGGGCATTGAGATTATTTTCTCACTTTCTTTCTCATGTGGGTTTGTCTTTTGTCCTTTTAGTCTATCTTCAGAATATATAATGTGAGTTTATTACAGCATCGATGTCGTACACTTTTATTCATATTAAGCCTGGAATGTCTCAGCTCCTGAATAGATTACTATAACATTTGATAAACATCTTCCCTCAAGTAGCGTTAGCATACCAACATTACCATTTGATAGTGCCTCATAATGCTAAAGCAGAAGCGTAAATTAATTCTGAAATATCGACGTACATCTTGGTCACATGTATTTAAGATTGGAAGTCTGGATAAGGTTAAGGATGTAGCCAAGCTTGCAAAGTAAATGTTAAATGCTCAAAACCATCAAACCACAGGATAACGGTTTTGCTTGGTAAACTTCTGATGATCGTCGGAGAGGGAGGATGATCTTATAGAGGCTAATTCATGATAAAGTGATATAAAAATTACGGTAAATAGTTCACTTGATTCTGTCCTTCAGAGGAAAGACAGGCCATTAGTATTCACATCCATCGCACAGAAAATACAGAGATGAATCATTGTCGCTACCATCAAGTCTTGGGAAACATAAAAGTCATTTGCTGGACATATAGTATAGAGATTCAAAGGAAAATGATCTGTTGCCAGTAACTTTAAAGAACCATCAGGCATCAGGGTGCGTTTGAAAGGTTTTGTGACTGAAAGTATGTTTGAATTTTAACTGTCCTATAAACATGTGATTAAGTTCAAAGAATTAGTGTTTAAATAAAAATATAGTATTTCAAAAAACAGATCACTTAACATAGCACCTACTCCTAAACTAGCAATGTAATTTATATTCTTACGTCTGACAAGGGTTCCAATGTCTTTAAATAGGATTTTACGATGAACAGTCCATAAGCATAATTGTTGGTAAAATATATTGTATATAATATCCCCAAAGAGAGTTTATATATGTGCAAAAACGTGATAATATGACATATGATTCTTTATGTCTGGCTAATTGCTCATTTATCCTCACAAAAGTTTCTTACCAACGGTGTGTAACCATCGGCAGGAATGCATTTTAAAAAATGTGCTCCAACGTGTTATTAGTGGTCAAAACCTCCACAGGGTATAAAGACAAGCAATTTTTCTATTCTTCTTTTGGGTCTTTCAAAAATAATGTCATGAAAGATAAGTCGTCTTTCACTTTGACCAATTTTCTCTGAAGCAATGACAGATTCTTGGAAAATATGTTTGTATTTTCTTTTGCATAAAAAAACCCCCATTGTGTGATCTACGTCCAGTCAATGAAGCCGTCACATAAATCAAACTGCCTGTCTCTTTCAAACTTTTTCGCTCTTTAACTGGATTAATAAAAACACTCCTCATTTCCATACATGTTTCAGATTAGTTTATTTTGGCTGAGCTGCTCTGTTGTTTTGGTCGAGTTAAAAAACAAAGTGTTCAGGGAGGAGCAGGTGCTAAACATCTCTTATCAAAGAGATGCACGTCCTCTGAGGTGAGGAGCCACCAAGGATGGGCCAGTCCTCGACCTCTCAGCGCAGCTTCCACTCACAGTCATTGTTTGCGTGGATAAGATCAATTGCAAACTTCTTTGCCATTTGCCTTCCTGCTCCTCTTGACATCGTCTGAGTCCTCGAGGGAAGACAACCGGCAGCGGGGATAAGCCTCAGGAATCAGGAACCAACCAGACTGTGACGAAGTGATGCAGAGGTACACAAAATAAAGCTGTCCCTCTTAGACTTTCGAGTAAATGGCGTGAGATTTTCTTTTGGAAAGTGAGGGCAGATAAAGATGATGGCTCTCAGGAAACCAGACAAACACACACCTCAACAAATCAATGTGTAAATTGTCACAATCTTGCTGAGAAAAAAGAAATCCAGACAAAACCAAAACATCATGAAACCGAAAAAATTATAATTTTCCTTTTGAAGTGCTGTCTTGTTTATTTCAATTTTTTCCTTTTACATATTTGTCATCTGCATTTATGATGAAGATGTGCAAAGTTTTGAAAAGAAAGCTGAAGGGGCCACTGTTGCCATGACAAAGTGAAGTTTTAAAATAAAGTTTTTGAACAAAAGATAAAAATATATAAATTAACCAGGAAACAGTAAATGTTTGGCCGAACAGGACAAGAATTTCAACTAACCTCTGATTAACATTTGAGGGGCAGCGCGGTGGTGAGAAGAAGGTTCCCTGTTTGAATCCAAATCAAATTTCCACTCCTGCTTCATCTCACAGTCCAAAGACATGCAGATTGGGGTCATGTTAACTGTAGACTCTGAATTGTTCATAGGTGTGAATATGAGTGTGAATGGTTTTTTGTCTCTATGTTGGTTCTGCGATACTGTGGCAACCTATTCAGCCCCCCCGCCTCTTGCCCAACGTCATCAGGGATTGGCTTCATCTTTGAGAACAAGCGGTATAGATATAGATTTACAGGTCACAGGTTCAGGTCTTCTTGATGAGCTGCACTTCCTTTAACATTGCTGTTATTCCTTGCAAAGTGTCACCTGCACAAATCATCGCACATTTTCAGAAACACCTGCAGATCCAGTCATTTCTCTGGCACAATAATCACAGCTATCACTCTTGATAAGCATAGGATACACGGACACCTGCTTTATATTGTGCAGCCCAACAGCCCTGCTATAAGTGCCGCTGAAAATGCTCATTTGTGTTGACAGTGTCTCAGCGGTGCTGACGAATGAATACTTAAACTTCAGAAAGGTGCTATTTACTGCAGGGATTGTTGTTTGCAGCTGCATTATGCTGTACAGGTGTTCATGTCATCATCCAACCCCCCCCCCCCCCCCCCCCCCCCTGCATGAGAACACGGAAACATCCTTATTATTCAAGTTAGTAGCCGGATGAAGAACTGTGGGATGCTTAACTTGACCGCGGGCAGGAAATTGATTCCGTGTTAGAGTAAACTTGGGATTTCAGGTTGTTCGTGAAAAGCTCAGGGTGATTTTTCATTAACACAATGATAACACTGTGTCGTTTCCTCGCAGAGAAACACCGTCTGCTCCATGAATGTGACTGCCTCACTGTCGCTCGGTGTTGTTTATACCGAGGTGGCATTCATGAGTCAAATTAATATTGCCACTTAGTGTTCATCACTTATAATGAGCTATATAATCAACCAATTACTTTCATAATAGTCTATGCTGATTTCCAATTTACTCAGATGTAAATTCTTCCGCAGGTTTTACAACTTTTGAGCGGGGGAAGCCGTCGGTTGATCAGATGCTGTGAAGATTCGCTTATTTTATCTGTTCATCTCAACACGGACAAAAAAAAAACACAAAGACTTTACATTTGTCGTAAGACAGCCTCACATCAAACAGTATCCCCCACTGAGTGCATCCCCTCTGAGGAGTTTGGTGTAATATGTAGAACCAAAGACTTGACTTTGTAAACATGCTGCTTTATCTGGCAGCCATCACATCAGGTGTGCCTCCACGGAGTTTTATCAAAAGGAGATTGGAGCATCCTCCCTTCTCCAATCACGACAAAAACGAGGAGCTGATGTTTATCACCTCTGCAAGATGCAGTGCTGTTGCCACAGGCGTCACTCCACAGATAACGTGATTACTTAACTTTGCATGTCCTTATTTCTCTGCTTAGATCATATTCATGTTTGAGGAGCTGTAACAAAGGACTGCCTAAAAATCTAGGTGAGGTTTTTTTTATTCTAATATCGACCTGTCGCTGTGTATGCAAACGACAAAGTTACAGTATTTTAAACAATTTAAAAAATGGATTTGTAATTGAGTTTTGCAAGTGTTGACAATGTTACTTCGCATTCAATACGATTCTTGTTGTGTTCAATCGATTTTTGTTCTGAGTTTAAATGAAGGTGGCACTGCATCTCTAAATGAAATAAACCATTCTACACTATCCTCCTGACTGGTAAAATACCCCTGTGATTTTTAGAATTAGGCCATTTTACATTTTACAAAGGGTTTATTTCCCCCCCAAAGTTAAGACATGTGACCTCATTTTGCAGCAGAAAAGTCATACTGAAGAGATCAGTGTGGATATTTATATTAGAGCCGGGTCTAGCCATCCCATGGAACGCATAATGAATGGATTCAGACATGTAGAAGACCCAACACAGTTCACAGATAGAAGCAGAGACAGCCAGACTAAAAGAGCCACAATGTGACAAATGCTGTGTCTCCTAATGGCGGTGGGTGTCTTTGAAGTTGTCCTCCTTTGTAGCTGGTCCGTGTGACATTGAACTGTTTCAACACATCTTTTAGTTGTTTTCTCTTTGTGGTTGTTTTGCATCGGGTATGTGTTGGATGGACTTAGGTCTCGGCAGAATTTGCAGTTAGTATTAATAAAAAAAAAGGCAAACATCTATCGCAGATCTGTGACACATGAATATGAGCATGGGGCGTGAATCCAGACGTGCGGGTTTGTCCGTTATTGAAAACCAGTTTCCAGGGATACTGGTCTGCTTGTGCTTCCAGGCAGTAAGTGTTGATCACAATCTTTTCTTAACTTTAAATCAAGTGTTATGCCTTAACATAAAATGTAGATGAACTTGCACGTATAGAAGCACATCTCTATCTCAAAACCCCTAAAGTATGTCTTTCTATTTGTGTGTGGAATCCATCTTATCGGCTTCACACTTAATGGCCTTTGAAGTGCAAAGGGTTAAATTTTGTGCGGTTTGTTCATGCAGCATGTTCAATATTAATAAACTTTGAATAAACAGTGCTCTGTAGAGCGGCGGCTGGGATTCATCAGAGTAAGTTGACGTTATTCTTCATGGCGAGGGCCGCGTCCATGACAACAGCAACGACAGTTGATTCTCCAGTTTGGGTTGTGCGTCGAACATCAGCGAACTTTGAATAAACAGGTGAGCAGCTGCTTGTGCAGCAGCGGTTGCTTCTGGTATCTGGGACTGACTCCAGCAGCGGGTATTTACTTGCCATTCTTCAATTAGTGCAGGTCATTTTTACAGTTTCAGAAAGAAAACAGCATCAGCACAGGCCAAACAAACAGCCAATTCCCAACAGGCAGGTTAAGAACAGGTACTGCGCTAGGAAAAAGAAAAAAAAATAACGCCACATGGTCATATTATCACCTTGTGAAAATTATATTGCAAACTTGCTTGCAAACAGTTGACCATCGCACGAGCAGCATTAGCATTCATTTGGAGTTCCCTGCTTGTAGCTGTGTTGTGGTCTCCTGTGGACAATATCAGGCTGCTAAATGCTCCACTTTGTTCACTAGCTAGTCAATAACTGTCCGCGGTGTCATGCTGGGCAGGTAGAGTACACTGGATTTATTAGAGCTTTCTTCACTGAAAACAGCTGTCGGATGCTCGGTAAGAAATGCTGATAAGAGGGAAAGAACAGAACCGAAACAGTGAAGATGCAGAGCAGAAACCGAACCAAAGAGCTGGAAGATGCAAAAAGGATCAGGCAGAGCTGAGCAAAGCTGTAGAGTTGTGTTGTAATAGTTTGTCACTTAGAGCAGCAGCTTTAGTACATTGTTGATGAAAAAGCATTGATTGAGTCCAGCTTTAATCATTGAGGTGGCAGATCAGAAAACATTCATCTGATTATTTATTGCACAGTAATAAATGCCACCAACAAACTTCAGGTTTTTTTAATATTTGCAGTTCATCTCCTCATTGTGAAAGAACTCTATGCTAAAGAAACTGAGTGTGGGATCGTGCCCGGAGCGCGTGACAATATTTTTAACCACATTTCTTTGCACTTCAGCCGGGTTTTTTTTGTATGAATTCATCGCTGAGGAGATTTTTTCAAAAGAGTCCAGAAAAAGCCTCGGCTGCAAGTCAAGCAGCCTCCCTGGGAGAGGAGGCGTTGGGACTGACGGAACAGTGAGAGGTGGTGTCAGGCCCACAGAGATTTAAAAAAGTAAATGCTGCAACAACTGTGACTCTGTGCAGGATTCTTCTTTTTCTTTTTTTTTTTTGCTTGAATTCCTAGCTGACTCCGAAGAACATACATCACAGGGTGTGCTTGTGTGCTGCTTGATTCTCCTCGCAGACCTCTGTGTGTTTGTCCAACAGTTTCATGATTCAGAGGAGAGTCACAGAAATATGCTCAAGATGCTCGCCTCTCTTGTAGATGCCAGAACCCTTTGTTGCTTCTTGTATTTTTACATTTCATATCTGCCTAAGATGCCAGCTGAGTGGTACACACTGCTCGTGGTGCTCATGTGCATACATATCACAACCACCGACACAACCTGAGGTCAAAGAGTGGGAATTATTAGTCATTGTCCGGTACCGCATCGGAAAAGCAGTGTCGAGAACCAGCGAGTGCACAGACCTATGTGCCGACGCAATACCACAGGAAAACACTTATTCGCCGCTCCAAATCAGCAGTTGCCCTGTACTGGTCAAGACTATTTTTAGAGTGGCGAAGAAGAAGTGATTTCCGCTAGTGAAGCATATGCCGGAGCAAAAATATCTGCAATTTGGCAACATTTCCCGCTGGAAAGTCCATGTACCATATGCAAGTCTTTGAGGGTTGGCATGAACTGAGGCTGAACTTCAACAGCTATTTAAAGGAAGTGATTGTTGTGTATGCCAAGATTTATTTACGTCTGTTCTTTTTCAGTAATGAAACTAGATGATGAAAGAAGTTTTATGGCATCATTCTCTGTACGTATTTCTTTTTTAAAGGCCATACAACAGTGATAGAAACCGTAGCGTTCATACAGGGTTATTAGCATACAGCTGTTTAAATACGTTATATAAGTAATTGTCTTTTTCAAATGCCAAGTCCAGGTGTTGGAATCGGGAAGGGAAAAATGGTATTGTAACATCTTTGTAACACCAGGATAAAAAATATCAAGACACCGTGTATGGCCTAGCATTTTAAGAACATCTGGTATGTGCTTTTTAGTGAGGTGATACAATTTGTTTGGCCCTGTTTGGGAAAATAGACGTACAATGAAAGAGATAAAATAAAAGGGTCCCATTACATTTTTGCTGTGGAGGAAGTGGCATCTTGAATGCTCACAACCGATGACTACTCTGTGAAAGATCCATTTTACTGTGTAGGTCTATTTGTAGAGAAACAGTGTTATGACCAAGAGGAAATGAATAGACTCAATAGATACGCTTACATTTCCCCTTAGCTGTCAGAGACAGTGTAGATGTTGGCTGTAAATGGCTCTTTAGACCATTAGGAGAGGTTTCATTCATAGTGCCTGGGGGTTTGCGCAAGACCCAGATACGCTTAATGATATATCCACACTGCGCTCAAGCTGTGAGTTTTAAGGCCGTCTCCATTGAGAAAATTTGTTCTTTTTTTGTTATTACTCATGTCCTCGCTGCACGTAGATCTTCCTGGCGAAAGCAGCAGATGGAGATTGCTCCAGAAAAAAAAAAGGCGCAGCCATGAAATGGAGCGTGACCTTTGACACGGCAAGAGGGGGTAAGAGGGGACCTTGGGGTTGCGGGGAGGGAAGGGCTGATGGAAGTGATTCTGAAATTGGGTTAATGTACTTCGAAGTGTCCCCTGCACAAGTCCTGGGTCGCGGAGATAGCAAATCTGTGCGGGAGCTATTTAGAAATGTCCTTTTGGACGCAGGCAGTGACAAATAGCCGAGACAGGAAAGAGAAAGAGGAGAAGTAATCCCCTTGGGTGAACCCATGTGTGTCGGGACTGTCGCTGCTGTGAGTCTGGGTTTGGATCAGGGGGGAAAAAAGGAGTTTGTAACTTTCACCTGAATATAAATTGGTTTTCTAAAGAAAATGTTTACCGTCGGCTGCATGTTTACATTCGATCTGGACATTTTTGGGGCCAGTGAAGGTGGAAGTAAAGGTGTTTCTTGCTAGCACCTACATTCCCACTGACCTATTTTTTTTTCTGACTTTCGGATGCAGTCTAGCTCCAAATGCACATGTACTGTACAGTGCATGTATATACAGGTCTGTCATTGATACATACACAGCTGCAGTGCACTTGCATTTTGTCCCTGAATTGACCAATTTCACAGCTCCACCTTCCTTTGTTACTGTTGCTATGGCAGACAAATTTAACAGTCATAACAGTGGCAGATTTAACACTTGAAAGGACATTAAAAAAGACAATCCAAATTATTTATATATGCAGAATCACTCCGTGCAAGCCACTTAATCATGTGGTAGACAATACTGTGTGTCTTGATGTTGGTACACCGCTGAATCTTTGAGCTTGCACTGTACAGTGGGAAAGATGAAGAACACGGCAGCCATCGTTGTGTTTCTGTAGTGTTTCATCTGTTAAATTGTTTTCTTAACAAAAGTTCAGGAGTCAAACAAAGAAATGTACCTTTTTTGTTTAAATTGAGTGTAGATTTATATTTCTATTCAGGTGACATCGGACCTGTAGGATTCCATCGTACCTACTGAAATCATACTTTCTCTCCTGCCCTGTTTGTTTCCTCAGATAAGAAAAAGTTTGATTCCGTCTGTGTTTCTGTTATTACCGTGTAATTTCCCTTGATTGATGCCTTAGAACTACAATTGTATCATTGACTGGTGATTGGAGGGTTTACAATTGCAGACTGAGTTGACCGGTGTGTCAGAACAAAAATCAACTCGTCTCACGGAGCCAGGCGATGGTCTGTCTAAAACAACAAAAGGCAGACAGATTTAAAATATACTGCGGTTGTTTCGCGTGTGTACGTGTGTGGACTTGTGTGGTGTAGTTTTCAGATTCCCTGCAAAACTGATAAAAGCAACAAAGTGGTTGTGCACACCAGATTTGCCACAGTCTCTCTGCTGTGAGAGTGTTTGATTGTAAGTGTTTGAGGACGCGAGGATAATGACTCATCTCTGACTTCATTAAGTGCCGGTATAATGAGGCATCTCCCAGATAGCGTTTCCCGGATAAATCTATTTGCCAAATGTGAAATTCCTTTATCAGGGAGATACCTCAATGTGGGTTACTGTAGATAACACTAATAATGTAAATAAGATAAGCCTGATATAATTCTGTGTACATTTACTACATAACAGCAGACTCTTTTTAAAACAGTGCAACGTCCTTGAAAAATTAAAAACAAGAAACCATTGCAGCTTACATGCAGTAGTACTCTATAGCTATAACCCAATATCAGTTGACTCACAATAAGGATAAACATGAAAAGAGACATTTCGCTGCATCCTTGAAATGCATTTGTTTGATTGCGATGACCACATATTTCCAATGTTTCATCATTTCAAAAGACGTTCATATGTGGAGCTCGGAACCAGATGGTCTCTGCCCTTTTTTGATTAACATAACCCTGACTCGTATTGCACACGTCGAGAAGTACAAAGTGCTTTTCAGTCTGATTGCAGGGCTCCCAGACATCGCACGCCTCCACACAGATGACAGCGTGGTGCCTATGTACAGAAAAAGGCAGCTTCAAACACATTGTTGTGCAGAACATTGGTACCAAGTGACCCTGTATGAAAGGAAAAGTTATTTGTATGGTAGGTATACAAGATGCCTTAACATTATGATGCCAGTTTTAGTCTTGTTCATTAGGGGATATTTCTGATATCTCGGTGATGACGTGTCCGCCCACAGACGTAGCCTGGTCCGGTCACTTAACTACTATATTACTGTTATGGTTCACATCTCCATATCAAGTTTTCATGAGTTGTTAGAAGAATATGTGGTGAATGAGGGAGTGGTTGTGACGTACATGGTTTCTAAGATTGTTTGTGATTATTCAAATGAGCCACGATTGTTGAATATTTATGAATCACAGGGGAACGCATAGCAGATTTGATTTTGGTTTGTTAAAGGGATGGTTCACCCTAAAATGAAAATGTACTCATTCTGTACTCACCAGTATGCCCATGGAAGGGGTGGGTGAAGTGTTTGAGTCCACTAAGCACTTTTAAATGCATGCTTTTGACAGCCATGAAGCCGTACATTTCTCTTTGCTCCCGAAAAGGTCATTGAGAAATATTTTAGAGTTTATCGATCATAGGAACCAGTATTTTATCTGGTGTTTTTTGTTCAAGAATTTCTGCAAAATGACTAAAAAGGGGTGTTGGGGAAAACTGTAGATGTGGACTGTGGACACGTGTGTAAAAAAAGGAAAACCTATTATCTGAGTACCATTGCTGGTCACAATGGGGCTAAAAAGGCTCCACGAACCAAACAGTGGAAACACAAGCTCGGCCCAGGATGCCCACCAGAGATCTGAGTCCTGATCCTGAGTCAGTTTAGACAGAGACGTCAAGGAATTTGAGGTGTTCATGGTGCATCACAAATCATTTCTCTGTTTGTACTTTGAACGAACAGGCACAGAACAGAACTGCATTCACCCCCCCTCCTTGTATTAGCCTACCTATGTTTCTCAACCGGAAAAAACACATTGGCTCTGTGATTAGTCGGAACCTTTACAGTGCAGTGAAGCCCTTTCTCTGAGGCCACTCAAAGTCAGTGTGGGAAATCACAGGGAATCTCTGACTGAAGCAAAAGCTCGCCAAACTGTCTGAGGGGAAAATAGGTTTACAGAAAAAACCTGCAACACTTGTCATTATCATTTTCAGGAGCGCAGTGGACACCGCCAGCGATGACTGAACCGAACCGTGTTCAGATTATAAAACAGTGAATATTTCAGAGAACCGTAATTGAGTCGTTGACCTTGATGCAAAATAAGTGTTTCCACAGCGATAAATTCTTAAAAGTGGAACACGAGGCTGCAGCAGCAGACTAATTTAAAACCAAGTCTATCTGACTTAAAGCAATAGGCTCACACTATCCGGACTCGAATGTGATAAATATTCAGCAGAAAACGTCTGAGGAAAAGCCTCTAAACTGCTCTAAAACTGACTTAGTGCTGGTGTTAGCCTTGAAGTCATGACCACAGGATGAAAAAAAGATGAAACCTAATACCTTCAATTAACGATAACAAGCACACATGAACAGCATGGAGCTGCTAAATGTATTCCCTTCTCTAATTTATTTCCTAATTTATTCCCCTTATCGTCTTTATTGGGTGAACATGCTTGGGGGAATCCAAGTGTTTGGTGTGCTTTTATGGTTGTCACCCCCTGTATGTAGGGTAGGGTTGCTCCAGATTGAACTTTTCATTTTTCAGGATTCAGGGTTCATTCTACAATTCAAGAATCTAATTTACAGGTCGTAAAATTCTTAAATATGTTGATATATTACATACTTGCGCTGAAATACGCTGAGGTGAGTCTAAACTAAGTCAATGATCACTTAAGCACCAAACCTACTTCTGCTGCACTATATAAATTGGGTTTGGCAGATTGCTATTATTATGGCGGCGTATTCGTGCTCACTTTGCATCAGGCGTTTGTTGGTCAAGTGCACAATCACTTTCTCAAGAAAGCAATGCATCATTAATGCGCCTCCTGAGCACACCTCATCTTCACACCAACAAACCCATGGATGCTCAGCTGGGCACAAGTACATCTGCTATTGAAACAGTGGAGGTGCTGGATGGGAAAAATGCCAACCTTGTCAGTCGGCAACGAGCATAGACACGTCTGTTGTGCGAGGTGTCGGCGTTGCTTTCCGCAGTGTAAGATAGGGTCCTTCATGTCTATCTCTCTCTATCTACGCCTTTCTCTCTTTTCTCCGTCCAGCTTTGTGTGTCTCACTCCCTCTTTTTCCTGCTCCTGCAACAGCTTCCCCCTGCTGCGTTGATAACAACCTCCACAAAATACCCTGTAGAAAACACGTTGTCCTTGATCCGAGATTGCAGCATCCTCCCCGTTCAAAGGCATTGCTTCTTTTTGTAGGAGACCTGGTTACCAAACAATGAAGAGAGATTACGGGGCGCTTTATCGATTCATTGACTTACTCAGTCCAACCTTGGATTTTTTCTGAATTTGACGGTGGATCGTCGCACTCCGCGAAGATGCACTGTGGGAAGACTGCACCTACCTGTTGCTAAAATTGCTCACAGTCTTTTGTTTCCAGGGTAAAAAAAGAACGATTGGCTGCTGAAATGTCATGCACCATAGCAATAGTAAAAGTCAGGATAATCAGAGGAAGACAGTGAAGGTAATGATGATTCATCATGCATTGCCACGCTTGATTTGTGCAAATCAACTATTTTAGTAAAAATCATTGTTTGAAACTTTACTTAGTAATGATTGCCTATTGGCTGAGATTTTAATCTCACAAAATCAACCATAGGTGAAGGTTTATGTGGTGAAGGGGACGTGTATTTGCACTGGTGATTATACAGTGATACATACTCAATGTTAAATAAACAAGCCTGTGACCTGATAGCACATTTAAAAACACACACAGAAAAACAACAGTTACCTGTAATCTAGTTTACAACATTAACTTGTATTCTATTCAAATTACAGAAGTTAGCTGGCAGCTACAGTTGCCAGTAGCTGCTAATATATTATGCATATCTGGAAGTAGTCAGAGTAAGACCAGGCTTACCATTAATCCAACATTTATTAATATTGCTACATTCACTTCACCTGTTAAATAAAACCAGAGTCAGAACTGCAATCAAATATAATGTTTATTGAAACTAAGTTGAGTTTTAAAATACATATGTACATTTTAAGAACCTGACATGACTCATATCAGAGTCTGAGAAACAGATCTAATCAGGAGAAACTCACATTACAAGAAAGACTGTGTTAACTTGAATATTTCAGGATAATCTTTAAACCTGTCAGCCCCAAGTTAATTCAGGTGGTATTAAAACTGAACATATACTAGGCTGAAAGGCCAAATCTCAAATTAGGACCTGAGGTAGAAATCTGTTAATAACATGTTATTATTATATTTTCAGATTTAGGAACACACTGAAAAAAACGTCTCACATTAAGACAAATTTTAACAACAATATTGGAAACTGGGATGTTCATGTCTTTTTTGTGTCAATTTCCATTCACAAAGTGGAGATGAGAACACTTTTGCATGTGAAATAGCTCAAAGGCCATTGATCGCCTGAGGAGAGAGGAAACGTGAGGACTGACTGAGTTGCTCTTCTTTTCTCATGCACCTTCGTACTTCTTTGGCTGACCAGCTTTGCTGTATTGGTGCCATTCGTTCATTTCAACGAAACATCTGAAATCACAGTCACATGAAAAGAAACTTCATGAAAAAGCTGCAACTCAAACGGTGAAATTCGGTTACGTTTAACTAGTTGAATCCCATTTTAATTTTATATATTATTTACTGTACGTTCAACTTACTTATGGATGAGTGGATGGATGCTGCTGTTGCTCCTCTGCTTCAGTCATCAAATGCATGTCCAGCTCTTTATTTTTCCCCCCTTCTGCAGTACAGTAATTAAACTGTAATTTACCTCATCTACCACATTTTTACAATATGTTACTGTGGAAAAATGCTGCTGTTATTATTTTTGAACCCATGATGCATTGCGGTATACAGTTCAATTTTGTAAAATAAAATAACAAGAAGTTGCTGTAAAATGTTACTGTAGAAATAACAGCAATGTGTCAGTTTTATCTCCTGTGCTGTTTCCCCATCTCTCTCTGTTTTCTCCGTATGCTGTGCTTCTATTCATTCGATGCAGTTTCTTGGTTGTGAGGTGGTGGTTAGGTGGATTATGAGCACACAGCAACAGTAGAACGTGCTTTACCTCCAGGCTGTTCTTCTGAGTCAGGCCTGAGCGGGAGAAGCCCCCCGCTAACACTCTTCACTCTTGTCAACAATGCAGTTGGTCTCTGAACTATTACACCGCTCACTCTCCTCAACTGTCTCCCCTTCTGCATGCTCCTTTAAAGCATGCGGCACAACACTGTGTGTGTGTGTGTGCGTGTGTATGTGTGTGTGCGCATGCATGTGTGTGCGTGCCTGTATTTATAAAGACAATGTATTCTCATACAGAAGCACTCTGTAAAAAATTGGGGATTACATGTATCTCAAGGGCATTTTGGGAGTGGGAGTACTCACTGTGTTAATTAAGTCTTTGTGCCAACACATTCTCTATGTATATGTTCTGCCATCGATGAATGATGCAAGTTTCCATCCTGACATCATAAAACCCGCTCTGTCAAAAACTGTAAAACAGCAGAAGACTAAGGGTTTAACTAGGAGGATATATCCCTGAGGGTTTGGGAGTTTTAAAAATGTGAAGATATCAGGATTAAACACACACACACACACAAACACACACACACACACAGGGTGACTCATATGTTTTATTATTATGATTTTTATTATCATTATTAGTTTTTCTTTGATAGGTTTGGCCTAATTTTAGAGAAAAATTAACGGAAAACAAATTAAAATTCACCAGAAATGAAAAACATTGTCCTAGAAAATAATTTAGGGAGATAAAGCTGAGCTCCTTGACCTCGATGCTGTTGAAAGCTCCAGAAAAGGCTAATAATTGGACCTTGAGTTGGGATAATTCAGAGTTAGAATTTACAGAAGAATTAAATAGATTCATTTACAGACCTTGGTTGAATGAGCGTCGAAAACAATTGACGTCGGTAACATCCCGAATTTGGCCTTGATTGAAATAATCTAAACAAAAAACCTGCAGATGATCCATTATCTTTTATCGTAATTGAAAATCCATAAAATAAAGATTCATAAAACATACACTGAGTATCCTCGTTGCACATCACAATACTTCTTAGTCAGAAAGAGAAGTTTGAAGTTGGAGAGCTAACCTGCAAATCTGTGTTAGAGGTCTGGCTTCTGAAAAACAAAATCTGTTTGTGAAGATGTTTGTCAAATCTGAAGTGTCTCACACAGGTTAGAGACTCAGAAGTTTTCCCACATCCCAACTTGACAAGTGTTAAAGACTTGACGCACAGGAGTGAACAGCAAACGTTTTCATCCTTGACAGGAGGGAAACGTGTTGATTTGTTTTTCCAAACTCGGAAAGCACCGAGATGAGAGCCACGCTGAAATGAGAGGGATGGGGGTGGGGGGGGGGGAAAGGACGTGAACAGATGATGGTGCCATTTCTGCTCATTAGCGATTTTAGCCTCCAGCCACAGGGTTGTATTACCCACAGTGATAGAAAACACTGTAACACCTTCTTTTTTAACCCTTGTGTGATAAAATTGGTGTTTTCACTTGAAGTGTTCCTTCCGAAGACAGAGTGAGTTATGGCATGTGATGAAATTCTGGCACGTGAGTCCAAAAACACCCCCCCCCCCCCCTCTCCCAGCCTCCTTCCCTGTCTGTGAAGGTGTCTCGTAGCTCTCTGGGGTAAGATACATAAAACCTCACAGCAGCTTAGATTTTCGGAGATTAAAAAGTGATGATGCATAAACAGTGTATGTTTGGAGAACACTTGCACTGGCTGCACCACCTGTGTATTGTTATTTATTCAGTCACAGTGAAGCTCTCTGCAGAATGAGACATCAGAAGTGCAGGGTACAGTGAGAGCAGCACAATTACAACACGTCACTTCGGTCTTTTGGCAAATAGATGAATGAATAATTATTTTCTTTGCTTTCATCCCGTCTTTTAAAAAAAGTAGGTGTCAAACATTTACATTTTCCATCACTGAATTAAAGCTAAGCTAAGGAGCTGACACCCGCTGACACTGGGCGAGAGGTGAGGTACATCCTGGACGGGTCCCCAGTGTATCACAGGGCTGATCCATAAGCCATTTTCAGACATGAACTCCGGAAAACGTCCGACCAGTCAGGCCCAGACTTGCTGCGTCCTTTCACATTTGGACAACGCCGCAGGAGATTCTCCGGGTCAGACACATTGACGACTACAGGATAATCTCCTGAGTGTTTAGGAGAAGGTTGGCGTCTGCGTAAGAGCATACAGGAGGCAGGACATGACGTACGTGGAAATCACGTGTTTTTGTTCACAGGACATCAACAGGACACCCACTCTTACCACCAAAAGCTTACCCACTCGCTCACGAGTAATTCTCTTTACATTAAACGGCTTTACTCTTGCATGTGCTCATTCCCTAGAGTTTTTATTAGGGAGCTGGTAGGAACAACTCCAGAGAATCTCAGCAGCAATTTGAACTGGACATTTGCATCACACATACGGCTCCTAATTGCAGGGGAATGTCCAGAGTTCTGTGCATGTCTTCACTGAGCTGCAGGTCTTTAGACTGTGGGAGGTTTACCGCGCAGACGTGGGGAGAACATGTAAACTCCAGAACCTTCTTACCGTGAGGTGACAGAGCTAACAAGTGCACCACCTTGCTCAAAAAATGATTTGAATAATTTTGCATTACAGCCCAAATTGGAAACACACAAACTACGCTGATGTGATTGTCAGGCGCTGTCAGGCAGAAAATATCCCGAGCACATCCCTCAGGAGGCCGGTGCATAAGCTTCACTGAAACGTATCCTCGATTGATATGATATAATGTCTCGCAAATTACCACAACTTTCAAGCTGAAACCAGATTAAGAGGCATTTCCCAGTTACGAAAGATTAAATGACTGAAATCGTGTGGAAATATCAACAGATCAAAGGAGGAGAATTAGTTAGATGAAAGCGAGAACTGTCAGTTGTGGATGAGCCAATGGAGAAGGAAGAAAGTGAAACTCTTGCCAAAAAGGAAAAAAAAACTACAGTGAGAAGATATTACTGAAAGAGTGAGTATCAGATATTTATAGGAGTGAGAAACTGATGGTTAACAACATTATCAAACAGATTATTATTAAATGATGAAAATAAGGTTTGGAAACCGAACATTAAATCTAGTCATACACCAGTGAACAAATTATATCTTTTTTTACAATTGCAGCTCTTTGTATAGAAGTGACGGGTTCTTTCATCTGCTGTCAAGTCTTTGTTGCAGCACACATGTTTTTTGTATTGTTGCATTGTTTCCGTATACCACACTGCCTTTCAAAACAACAGGGGTTTTTCCATCGTCTGTGTCTTTGTGTGAAGATGATGATATGTTCCGGACAATACGTTGTGATTGGAAATGTCTATAGAAAGTGAATTCAGGGCCCAGGAGGTAAATGTCATCATCTTGTACCTCAGTCTGTGTCATCATTTTAGTGAGAATAGCCATGAAATGGTGTTCTTCACTGTAGGCCAAAAGTGATAGTTATGGACTGGTCTTTTTTTCTTCTCGTGTTGTATCATGTAAAGTTTTAATTTTTTTAATTTTAGCACCTTAGCATTTATTTTAATTATCACAAGACACAAAAAGTACAGCTGAGGTTGACAGAGATAGGATTGGTTTAACCCGTATTAAATCATAAATCAAAGCATGTGATGTAATGTAATCAACCAGTTCCATGCCGAAGGCCAAACAATCCTTATACAATATGTATTGACAAAAATCTCCAAAACAACATCTCACAATATGATTATGAAATCCTCGATACTACGGCTCCAAATGACACAAAATCACAAGATGGTTGCTCACCTATCCGTTGGCATACATTTTATACATAGGTAGGATATAAAGATACATTCTTCATACTTATAAACAATCTGAGCATCAGAGCAGACTTTGTTGGTCAATCACGCAATTGCAAGAAAGCAATGCTGTGTGTGTGTGTGTGTGTGTGTGTGGTGTTGCACTGTACGAACCCCACTGTATCAGTTAAATGAAGTGTTGACTTAAAGTAATGAATTCCTTTGGTTGACTCTATCTATCACAGAGGCAAAGTTGTTTCAGGAGCCCAGGGGAGATATTAGCCTTTGAAAGCAGGAACATCTGTATCTCCTCCATACATCTCATATGCTGACGCCACCATTTTTGCTAATCTGCTTACATTGTGAAAAAATAAATAACACAGCTCTGATTGTGGAGTCTCGCCAGTGATTTACAAAGGAAAATCTCTGTCTTGTGAAGTTTTTGGAGATAAGTGTCACTTGAACTCTGAGCCTTCTCAGTAATTACCAGTGTGTGAACTCTCCTTCCAGAGCATGGCACTAATTCAGATGGCATTCCATATGAGATATTAGAAATGAAATCCCCTTTTTTAACTTGTGTTTGCTAATCACAAGTCCTGGGCTTTGGGTGGGCCCACGGCCGCATTCGCCAACTTCGTGAACAAACAGAGGAATTAGAGGAAGAAGAAAAGGAGATCCAAATAGCAGGATGTTACTTTGCTCCGGATAAATAGCAGGTTTTAATCTGAAAAGCCTTCAGCGGCTCCTCAATCTTTTCAGCAAACTGAAACCCACATGCTCGCATGCCATGACTCAGCTGCTGCCTCTCGGAAACCTCAGCTTGAACCTGCAACTACATTCAGGAAGAAGACCTCTGAGTGTTTTACCGAATGACTGGATATGCTTTAATGCACATGCTACACGCGCTGCCCCTCAGCCTCCCCTGTCCACTCAGTACAGTGGGAAATGTGTGTCCTGGTCTAGAATGACATCCCATCTTTATTTTCTCCTCCTCTGCTGTAAAATGGCTTCAGCCTCTGTTGCCCTGTCAACTGTGTTTTGCTGTCTATCTGTCAAGGAGACAACTTCCTCCCTGAGACACTGTCATTGGTAATTATGGCCTGAGATAAACTCTGCTGGAACAGCTGGAGCCAGCCTCCAACTTACAGCACCGAGGTCAAGCTCTGAAGGACACGCAGCAGAAACGGGCCACCTGAGGAAACAGTAACATTGAGTGTTCCATGTGCCGGGATTTCATTTATTTTTTTACCCCCACTCAGCTTTTTACTTTGCTTCTTTAAAAAAAAAAAATCATTGTCTTTATTACGTAGCTTTTGACTTTACATTATTATCAAACTTCCTGATCGTCCATTAACCGTATTGTAATGGTTTTCTGAAGCTTCAGCTGAACAACTGTTATCAGTTTGGTTCCAGTGTCTGTGATGGAAGACATTTGGCTGCGGACCGAGTCAGAGACTGTGCTTTACGGTGCCGGGCTGGGCAGCACTTAGAGTTGGGAGCTGTAATTCTGCCTCCAGCCGACAGATAAAGTGAGCAGGTAGTAAATAATAGGAAGCAGTAGAAGACCTTGGAGGTGGCCACTGAATTAAATTAATGTCCCTTCTTCTGAATTTAAATTAGACTGTAATCCACAACTGCTTTTTTCAAATAAAGAAAATATGCTCCCAGTGCCGCTGCTGCTGCTGCTGCTGCATTCAAGGGCTGGAACACAACGTGCACACTGGTGGTCACTGCTGCACTGCCCATTTTGCACTGTATGGGAAACAAAGGCAGAAATAAGATACTCCATCACAGATTTTGATTCATTCGAGGTACTCTCAGTAATATTAAATATTTATGGAATGAGGCCATTCTATCAATAACTACAAAAAAGTCTGTGCCATCAGTCTTTGTCATTTATCAGACGAGTGCTCGCTTTCACTTTGGAGAAATGAGGAACTTGGGCATATAGATTTCTATCTGAAATCAGTCGGAGAGAAGAAGAAATCAATAGCGGGGTTTGTTTCCGGCAACATTTAAAATAAAGAGTGAGTGGCACCAGCCAGACGTCCAGCTGAAAGAGAGACGGAGACAAATCACTGAAATAATCTGTCTCCTTCCGTTTATGTGTTTCTGTCCCCTTCTTCTCAACATGCTCACTAAACAAAACATTTTAGGCCATTGCCCCTGGGGCATGTACGGGAACAAACCAGCTCCTCATTTAATTTCCTGAGAATGTGATCCATCCAGCGAATCAGCAGAAACTCTGTCCTGCTTTCCATCCAGCTGTTTCTGCAATTATGAATCAAATCTAAACATAATTTGAACTATCGTTTTTTATGAGCCTATTCAATTTAGATGAATATACTCTAAATGCACAAATTAGTGGAAGCATGAGCATAACATTTAATTCTAGACATTTTAAACAAAACAAAGAAGCTTAGAAATTTGGAGAAAAGAACTGCAAACTTATACCATTAGGAAGACCATGAGCTGTAGTTGAAATGCCTGGAAGAATATCGTAAGGGGTCCTTTAGTGAGAGTATGTTGTCAAATCACGGTTTCTAAGGTAAGAATTTAAATTTCCCACTCAACTTTTAAGCCAACATGGATGAGAGGTCTTAAAACTGCTTAGAATCTGCAGAAGAAGACTATGAGTTGTAGTTGAAATCTCAAGAAAAATATCGTAAGTGGCCCTTTAGTTTTAGTATGTTGTCAAACTACAGTTTCTAAGGTCAGTATCTAAATCTCACACTCAACAAGCCAACACAGGTGATAAGTCCCAAAAGAGTTTAGTATCTTCTGAAGAAGACAAGTGACTTGTGGCTGAAAGATCCACGAAGAGTAAAACTCTGGTAAATCATCTTTAGGGTAATGCTCGGGCTTGGAGACTTAACATTTTGAACAAAACTAGAAGAGGCAAAACTGGATTTGTTGAGTTAAAAATTATTCAATTGAGTTGCATTATGGGAATAGTGAGGTACAACTTTCAGGATATCGGTGTCTGCTGCCTCAATATTGACTATTCTTTAGTTAAGTTGTCTCTTATGAGCCCCACAATCCACTACTGCCTTTTTGCTTGGTATAGATTTAATACAAAATATTGCAGCTGTAATGGCTTTTTGCCTGGACTCAACTTGTAGAGTATGACACACAACATCCGTGGTATTTGGTATTCACTTTATGTCTGAATTCAAATGAGGGCAAATGGGCAAAGAGCAAGGTAAGCATGCAGAAATAAAAAGGAACCAAGGCCATGCAATGACATGGATTCATGATAATAATCCCCCCAAGCACAACAAACTCCGCTGGAATAGATCATGAAGAGCATTCTCGTTTCTTTTTCAGCCGCTGTGGTCGTGAGGAGGTGAGCAGCGGCTACCATCACGAGCAGAGACGGGCCTTTGACGGCTAATGATACAAAAGACAGTGGCATGTAATGGGGTGGCAGCGGTGCTATCATGCAAAACAGGTAGGTCAAAGTAGGTTGAGCGTGGCGGAGGAGGAATTGCAAATGGCCCATGGGGGGGGACAGCGAGAGGACGGGCGGCGCTCGCATCCCGAGCCACCTGCTGCCTGCTGTGCAGCAACGAGTCCAGCGAGAAGCCCTCCTCTAATGAAATTTGACATAGTGGAGATGACAGGTGCCGTGACAGCACTCTGCTCGGATACAGTGGATGGGGGGGGGGGACATGAATTCTTATAAGTTACCACACCTGTGCACCCCTGCTCCACTGCTCCAAGGTGAGGGAGATTGTGTGATGGAAGTGCTGGTGATTTCTCAGTCGACAGGTGATACATCATTCAGCAGTGGGTCCGCAGAGGTACACTCTCAGCAGAATAATGACAGGTGTGATGACAGTCGCACATCTGAATAATCGTGTGGCATTAATGTATGAATGTTGAATGGACCTTGACCCGAGGTAGTTTATACCTTGTAGATTGAGGTTAAAATCATCCTCCAGACCACAGAGAACTGACAGCGCTGCGTTTGTGCTGCGTGTGTGTGTGTGTGTGTGTGTGTGTGCGCTTGCTCCCCACAGTTGTGTGCCCGTGTGTCTAATTTGAATAGGGTTTCTGTTTTTACATGTTTCTACACTCGTGTTGTGAAGTCTGCCCTAATTAATTTATAGTAGGATTCTGTCTCAGTGAATCATTTATCTCCGCTCTCATTTCACTCACAGATCCGTACCTCCGTTGCTGTTTTGGAATTGTCACCGTGTGCAGCTCGTGAGCATGACAGACTTGACATTCAATTTGATTTTGTTGTTTGTCTTTCTTATGTTTTTTTCGCAGAGGGGCTGTTAATTAACATCAGCTCCATACAAATAAATTCAAATGAAAAAAACTTTGAAGGCAACTAGTTGGGTTTAAATAAGTAAATGTGCTAGTTGCTTTCAAGGGATGTCTTGAAAAAGTATTGAGTTCTTAATGAGTTGCTGTAGCTGAATCCATGGACTTGCACCGTGGCCACAATCAATTTGAGCTGAGCCCAAATTGACCGTTTCTTACATGCACGATTAGATTTGGACTGAATTTCAGCTTCCTCGTGCACTGTTTGTTTTCAATGCACAGCTGGTAGCTAGAAGATGCTACTGACCAGCCGTTGGATGCTCCATGCTTGAATTTAGCACGTCCGAAATATTGGTTAGTCGTCTAGTTGAAGCGTTCTCAAAGGTTGATTCCCCCAAATAGCAAAACACAGTGAAAGTGAAACCAGGATATGCGACACAATGCGCCATAAGGACGGAAACTATGGAGGCCAAGCTGGTCGAACTGTAGCAGGAGCAGCATACTTGAATATTGATGGTTCCACATCGACCCATCGTGTTCGAATTACCAGAAAGAAATGTTGGCACACGCTTTGGAACAAATGGCAATTACGATCAAGGTAGCGTGTTATTCCCTTGTTAGCATTGTGAAAGCGAACAATCTTCAACTTCTTCTGACGGGGTCCTAAGTGGCCAACAAGGACGTACAGTTATGCAGCAGCCGCCAGCTCACCTGGCAGCAGGGCACCTCTCATTCAGAGGCCTGACTCCTCCTGCAGCAGCCACGGGATCGGCTCTGACCCTTTACTGCCTGTCTGCCCCCATTCTCTCTCCCCATTTCAGTGTGAGGTCATAAATCCTGAGCTTTGGCGTTTTATCTCAGATAGTGTAATCCTACAGTGTGAGTTGGAATTTTAACTACTTTTTTTTAAATCGCACAGTGTAAGCCCCCCTGTATGCATTCAGTTATGTCCAGGAGTCATAAATGATATATAAGGTACCTCAGTTGACCTTTAAAACAGACCACCAGCTGTTTAAGACAGTAGTCATCCGCACTTAGCCTCCAAGAATATCACAGGATGCAGAAGCCTGCAAAATGAGTCAATGAGAAACTGAAATGAGTAGGATGTCTTTACACACTGTATCCAGCTTTCATTATATATCCATGAGCTGCACAGCTCCGTAACATCTACTGTAGCATCAATATGAGAGCTCTGGGACATCAACAATGAAAATGTCCACATGCCTTTATTAAAACTGTCCTCAAATTAATATTCAACGAGAAGTGACAGCCCCCCGGTGACGTGAAATGCACACAAGTGAGACCATGTATCTGGGCCAACACTTGCATATGATTCTGGCGATTATACTGTACTGGCATGGCATTCAGTTTCATCATTGAAATGACTTATGAGGGGCATTATCCGAAACTACGAAAGCAAAGATATGACATCTTTTAAGCATCCTTCCACCAGCAACGGTATGTTTCAAGATGCTCACCCGGGGAAAACCCATTTGTTGTGTTGTTTGTCAAGCTAAGTGACGTTATAAATTCAGGTATGCTAAATAGTTGGAGTTGTTTTATGCATGGAAGAAGTCTTGGTATTTCTTGTGCATTTTTCTGTCACCTGTATTCCAAATTATACCCTTGACTGCCTGTGATTGTTTGTATGAACAAATTTGCCTCCTCTCTACCGATGCATGCTGCAGGATCATGTTAGTGTTTCTGCATTTTTTTACACTGCTCACTTTCTACTTGAAATCTCTGCTGCAGGCGGCTGTGTGCTTGTAAGGCTGAACTACCATGGTGTATTCATGAGCCGTGGGAATGACTTGATAGTCACGGGCTGGAAAGCAGTTTTTATTGGAAGACGTTTAACATGAAATTTACACAGTGTTCATGGTTAAAAAAAAAACAAAACTGATGTTGTCCTCTGGAGACACATCAGAGTCTAACACTCAGGTCAGGTGATAAATTAAAAAGGTCAGGTTTTAGTCTTTATCGGATGTGTAGCTTTTGCATGTTTGTGCTTATTTCAGACTTATTTCTCACATTAATTTACATTTATATACATACAAATTAATGTATGATATACTTTCATCATTGGTGGAAATGAGCACCCTTTCCGTGTGTGTGTGTGTGTGTGTGTGTGTGTGTGTGTGTGTGTGTGTGTGTGTGTGTGTGTGTGTGTGTGTGCGCATGCACGTGCCTGGCCAGAGTAATAAGGGGGAGAATGCAGAGAATGACCAACCATACGACGCCTCGAGAATTGCACACATGGAAAAAACCTTGAAATGTTTTATTGTGGTATCTAAAAATATCAAATAACAGCAGCTGGTGGGAAGTAAAGAAAGTTAGTAAAAAAAAAAAAAGTTACTGGAAGCAGTAGGGAGGAATAAAGTGCTGCTTTAGTACATTTATAGCTACAAAAATATAGATTATACTAAATTTCAAATATCTGAAAAAACAGGAGAACCTGAGCTAAAGCCATATATAAGGAGGCAGATTGTTCTGAGTAGTGCCCAGGGGTGATACTGTTTACTTACCTCATCTGCAGCACAGCAAGCATCGCAGCAGTTACGTGCCAGTGCCTTGACTCTAGTGTAGGGGCCTCACCACGGGTGCAGAGCCTCCCAGCACCCTGGCACTCAGCTGCACTAAAAGAAACAGGACTAATCAAAACGAATAATCACAAGCAAGTAAACAACCCAGATGATTGGACAATACAAGCAAGAGAATAACCACTCAAACCAAAATAGAAGGCCGCTGAGTAGAGCACATACAGTCCCTCCTCCAAGGCCCAGATCTTTCATCAAGCTCCATGTATTATTCTCTGGGAAATCTGTTAAAAATGTCCTCGCAATGTTAAAGAAAGTGAAAAAAAAATCCTGGATCCACCCCTTTGTCCAGATTTATGCCAAAATTCAATGGGTTCTTCCCTGACCCATGTCCCATCACCCCACCATGTTTTGTGTGAATCCGTTCAGAATCCTGCTGACAAACAAACCAAGGGACAGGGATGATAACATAACCTCCTCGGTGAAGATCACAAACTACGAGGCCAATCACAACAAAAAGAGCAAAACCAATAATTACAAACCAGCAGCAGGTATATCCAAAGAAGGAACATGAATGTCCTATATGCTTACGAATTTTTGATATTGTGACTCTACTTAACTCCACTGATACGGGGTCTCAGCAACCGACTCCCTCAAAAGCGGTCAGGACTAAACCGAGGTTCAGATCAAAGCTGATCAAAGAGAGGTAAATTAAGTAGCCAGTACAAAAAATGATCACTTTAACTGTATCATCATGCACTTCTAGTCATGACAGAGACAAGATATGAACAAAAAACAAGGGTAAACAAAGTCCCAATGTGCCTTATATATTCTGCCACAGGTGGGTTAGATGGAGGAGTCAGGCTGTGGGCTGTATAAACCAGTACACACATATAAATATATATACACTGTATAGGTACATTTATCCAGGGGGGAAGAGCATTGACAATATAGTTTTACATCCAGGCTCCTTGCTCCTTGGGCATCTTCTCTCCTTTTAGAGCAGGTGTCGACGTGCAGGCCAGTGTATTTAGTAACCGTGGTTACATCAGAGCCACATTCAATCTTCATGATGTGCATATAATGAGAATATAGACATTGTGTAAAGTGTTTCCATGCAAAGTGATGCATGGCCTGCTGCCTGGGTCCTAGCATACGCGCATGTGAACATAATAAAGTGTGTGACTGAATGAAATAATGCTCGCAATTACTCTGTTAAATAATACATAAAATTGTTCAATAATCATCGTTTTGCGCTAATGTTCCAATGGATTTGTCACAGTTAACATCAAGCTCACAACAAGGACTCAAGTTATCCTTCCATGATGTGATTAGTGATACATTGGCTGCTTCATTTGCGAATGTGGCTGCCGCAGAAGATCAATGGCACCTCGTCTCTGTCTGTCCCTTTTTTCCTATCTCACCACAGAAGCGATGAGCACTAAAGCCATTCTTCCCCATTTTAACACTGTTTTCGCTCCAGCTGCAGAAATTGCTTCATACATAATACATCAACTTTTAGTTATTTATTCATTACAACTGTTAGCATCGTTTGAGATGCACACTTTTTATGCAGTGCTCAGGCTCCAGTTCCTTTTTCTACGCTATTGCTCTATGACACCAGCTTACTTGAACTTCACTTTTTTTTTTATCCCTCCTGTGACACATTGATTTATCTATTTCATTGTAGACATCAGACTCTCTGTCTGATGGATGATGCTGGTAAGAAAGAAATAAACATGTTATACCAAATGTGGAAACGGTCTGAGTTATACAGTCAAACTGAAAACACTGGATTTAGACAAAGCTGTGTGGCTCAGTTGGTGCACCACATTGTTCCAAACTGAAATATCCCTTTTGGATGAATTGCCAGGACATTTCGAGATATTCATGGTGCCCAGAGGATGAATTCTACTGCTTCGGTGAGCCCCTGTTTTTTTCTGTGATGTGGCCATCGGGTGAAAATCTAAAGTTATGCAGTGGAATGTGTCAAGAACTGATCGAATGGCTCCAAACTACATTTGTATTTGCTATGTTGGTGCAAAGGCTAATCAACCTCATTTAAAAACCCAACATTTTGACATTTTGGCTTGGAGCATTTTGGCAGCGGCCCAATTTTTACCACTGTGAATGAAATCACCTATGAAGTTATGGTCCAAAAAGTCTAACTTTTAATGAGTAAACAAATTACGAGTGAAATAAGTAAAACATCCTGAAGTTTGGCTCCTCCGTAAAAAAGTGCCAGATCAGAGTGTTGCGCAGCAGCGAATCTCCCCACCTCCTGCTGCTTTAATCATCTAGTGTCTGGATTCCTGCAGCTTGTTCCTGACCACTCTCTTGAGATACCCTGCACAGCTCTTGTGTCTTCAGCCTCCCCAAACTAGTGAGTGCCTCGAGCTTCCTGCTTTGCCTGCTCAAATTTAAAATGATGGTTACACACACACATGCAGAATCTAATCAGACTGAAGACCCCCCCCCCCCCCACAACCCACACCCCACACCACAACTGAATAAAGGATTATCTTATCTTATCTTAAACATAACCATTCCCGGAACCCCAAGCCATCGCCTGCTTTGCCTATACCCTGTTGCATCGCCCATGATCACAACAAGATTTTGTCTTTTCTTTTTCCCGACCTTTCCTCACAGGACCATTGGCACAGTTTATACTTGTAAAGCTGATTTATTGGTTTGAAACAAATATTTCACTGATGTTTCTGATCATAATGGATGAAGCTGAAAGTGACTCCTCGTGAGTTCAGACACGGGTATGCCTGTTTGACACTGTCACCGGTCTTCCAAGGAGGAAATGTTGCACTTAAGACGTCAGCTTTGTTTTTGTACTTACCCTTTTGACTGCCAGGCAGAGTAAATATTTTGACAAATTTCTTATTCTCTTTTCCACATAGCAAGCTGTTATTGCAACAAGATGTTTTGCTGTTGGAGCAATTATGGGTAAAGGCCTCCACAAGACGGGCTTAGTGAACTATTGTTGGAAAGCATCAATCCCTTCAAGAATATGAGATTTAATGCATGAGAGGTGAGACTTTTCATTCCAGTCTACAGCAATGAAGCTTTGTCCGGCATATTTGTTTGGGGCTAAGGTATTGTGTTTTCTGCCACGACAATTTATTTCTGGCCAACCTCATTTAAATTGTCCAAAGATAACATGCTTAACCACACAATGCTGTATTGCAATTTTAGCCATACGGTTGCTGCTGTTAGTCAGATTTATTTCCTCCCACAAATGTGTATTTCAGTGAAACAATGCTTGAATGGTGACCTCTATTTATTTTATATTAAGTTATTGTCATGCTAGCAAAAGTTCCGAATTTCTGGGAAAAAGAAAGTAAACCTTCCATGTTAAAGGCTACATCGGAAGGACCTCTGTGTATCCTCTGCAGGATAAAAACTTCCGTGTGTTTTCAACAGCACAGCAGATCATACTTTGTTCATGTCAGCATCCTTTCCAGCGTGGAGGCAATTACTTTGACCATAAAGTCGAGCATCTCAATACATTAGGTACCTCTCTGGGCAGTTAAGACCACATATGAAATCAAAATGATAGTACTGTGAGCAGAGTGAATTCCTGTCATCTCCTGAGATCACGTTTGCTGAGTCTTGGATGGAAAAACCCCAACTCTTGGTTTGAAGTCGAAAATTTTCTCTTCAAACAGCAATTCGGCACTTTGTTATCCTTTCACATGTTTCCTGTATCTATCATCTTGCCATAGCAACAAGGAGGCTGTGTATGATAGTAATGTAACCCCATAGGGGTAACATAAGGCATATTGTGAATAATATGCTGTTTGTGACTTTGATGTGGCCATGAGTATATAATACATGGTATATGTCCATTGTCCTCACTGTGCTGACCACTGCTCTGGCTCTGTATGGCCTAGGTAAATTATGTTCAGATAACAGTATTTGTTTTTAACCCTGCTGCTGAAGCTGCCTTTTGGCAGGAGTGAAAGTGCTTCCTTTGTTCAGATACTGGAGGAAAACCCAGAATTTTGGCCTCTGGTGGTCCAATTGAAGCATACAAGGGCACACTGCTGCATCATCTGTCCACTGGAAAAAGAATCCTGGAGTGAGGGATTTGGAGGATTCAGAGACAATCCAAAAGCTCTGTGTCTTACTGTACGTGCTTATCAAATCGCCTGGTGTTATTAGGCATCACTTTTCCAGTTTTTTTTTTAGATGACAAGTGTTGCTTGGAAGGTTGGTGGTATATTCACGGAAATGATTTAGCTGTGGGGCAACTGAGTGAATTAATTTTGTATAAACACCAGCACAGTGTTGGTTTTTTTACTTTCAGAGTTAATTAACACTGATGAAAAAATCACATTTACTTTCAAGCCTCTTGATTTTAATGAAAAAAATACTACCAGTGCATGATGGTACATTCAAACCACTAAGTGGTCTTACATGGGTGGTTATGCCATTTATTTATCCATTTGTTCACTCTGTACTTATTTCACTGTTATGCACTCGTATTTCTTTTTACAGTAACAGAGTTCGAGCACCTACAGTACCACAGGCTTTCTGAGGTTACCAACCCAGCTTTTTTATTATATTGTGACATCTTTTTATACAGGGAACTGTAGAATGTAAAATCTAGATGTATGAATTCTGTGTGTTTAAAGCAGATAAAACGTGGTAGAATCTATACAAAAAGTACATATTGTGTATTGTATATATATATATATCTATGCATATTTTTCAGGTGTGAGAGGATGAATGACATAATGTAAATAGTGGCACTAATATCTATGGCTCTATTTACATTATGCATGTGTGCATGTAAATGTGCATGCCTGGTATTTAATTTGCATAAACACATATGAAATTCTACATGGTAATAACTCTTTCTAATGTTTTGAGACCAAAGCTGTTCATTTTGTTCATTTAGGATTTCTATGCAGCCGATATATTAAAAATGTTATATATATATATATATATATATATATATATATATATATATATCCCACCATTCTCACATATATTGCAGGCAACAGTTTCAGTTTCAAATAGATGTAATTAAATTCACAGAAGCTACAAGAGACCATGAAAGCATGTTTCCATTCCTAAATCTGCAAAGTTGGCGACTATTTAAGGTCATGCATATTTATAAGAGTGAGAGCAATGAGAGTAATGAGAATATCTTGCATTTATCTTATTGTCATTTTACAATTAATGCCAATCTGTCCCCGGAGAGGCAGTTTTACAACCACCCATGTTCCATTGCCTCACATGCAATTCAAATTAATTGCACCACATATGACAGAGAACTAATTTACAAAATTCCTATATAATGAACAGCATTTTAGATGGAGAAAGAAATGCCAGTCCCTAATGGTTGAATGTATATTAATAGATAACTTGCGCTGAGCAACCAATAAAAAGGTATGCTTAAGAAATGAATTGATCAAAAATAGATGTTTAAATAGATGTTTGATCTAAATTGTAATATAAATTTGAAATAACGTATTAAGGGAATGATAGGACACATAGTTCTTTTAGGTGGTGCTGTTCTCATTGTTTACCCTCTCGATTGTCGAGGGACCAGTTTTCCCCTTCTCTTCAAGTGATTGATCAAGAAACGTCTTTGACGGTTTGATGGGAGCCTGAGTGATGGGCATCCCTGACCATATCCCACCTGTCAGGCTGGAATGAATTGTCCATCCCATCAAAGATCACCTTTGATCTTACTGGTGGAGATAGTGGAGAGGCACAAGTAGAAGTAAGGGGGGAAAAAAACATTCAATTATGTTTCAGCACAGGAAAAATAAACTGAGACTCCTTCACCTTTTTTTTCCAGTCAATCTCATACTATGGAATTGCTCACTCTTCCGAGTCATTTCACATGTGGGGTTTGTGCGATATGGTTTAAATGTCTTTTACAAGATTCTCACATGATATGTTTATAATTGGACACCTTGACAAGATAACTGTGTGACTGACTCTGGCTATAATCAAACCCCCTTTACTATCACAAGTAAACAAGGCTTTGTGCAGAAGTGTCAAATTTTAAATCAATCCAGAGTGAGTGTGCCCTCTTCAACCTTCAAGTGTTGATCTGTAAATATGTAAGCAAACAGACTCTGAGGTGTAATCTGTCATGGGAATTTAAGTTGCCAGGCAGACTTAAACACGATTATCCCCAAAACAAATGTTTCTTCTCATTGCAGAACCCCTCTAACCCTTGCTGCTTGCTAACAACAAACACAGGGAGTAGGATGAGCCTGGATGGCTGCTTTTCACACACAGAGTCGTGTTTGGAAGCCCTGATTGATAAGAGCTTCCGTGGCACTGCTTGAAAGAGAGGCAACAATGCATCCGGGTGGTGTAGAGGGGGGGGGGGGGAACACTCACCCACTGCTGCAGGGACCTGGGTTCAGTTGCTGGCAGCCTGTGTGGTCTAAAACAATAGATGTGGTGGGAAGCCAGCAATGGATCAGATCCTGGTTGCTGCTAGCGTCTCATCCTGGGTTGACTCTCTGTCCTACCGGGTGGCATCGCTCTCACAGTGAGGGTTTGGGTTGTGGCAGTCCAGACCAATGAACATTGTTAACACTGAGGACATATTGAGCCAGAGAGAGCACTATCACAACCTCATAGCTGACAGCAAGCCCGGCGCTTTGTCATGTATGCTGCAGTTCGAGTCAAATCTCACAGGGTGATGGAAAAAATCAATTACTCTTCTTTTCCACAGAAGATTAAATGTTTCATTAAAATCAACCTAATGTCAAAATCTATTGTACATTCAAACCTCTGCGAGTGCAGTAGTCGTGACAAGCGTCAAGGGAAGATACAACTAAAGGCACATCACAAGGTGCAAGGCAGTCCGATTCAACATAAACAAAGAAGAGCCTGCACACTTATGCCACTCCGTGCCACAGAAAATGTAATTACACAACGTTACGATCCAGAGCGGGATCTTCGTCCGGTCCTTTCAAACCTCTAACAATTTGTGTGGTGTGTCAAATTAAGTGTCATCAATTTTGCATGAGAGTGTACCTACACCTCTTTGCGTGAGTGTCTTTTAGTGAGAACTGCTAAACCGAAAACCTCCATATTTGTCGCCCATTTTGAACCGACAAAACGTGAACAAAATATCTTCGTCAAAGAGTTCGTTGGATTGGATTGGAAGGTCTCAAACAATCTTGCGGTAGCCAGGCTTCAATTTCCATCCTTTAGACATTAGCCTACTATTCGCTTTCACACACACTTTTATGTTAGAAAGTGACCACAACCTACAACCATTTATCTGTCAGCATGTTACAAAGTTAACATAATAGCTGTTGCACCGTGGCATGCTAAAACCAGCTATAGTTAAATGCAAAGTAGCTTACTGCACATTCTAGGTAGACTTGACTTGATCCAAATTTGGCAAAGGTTGATGAAGTAGGAACTTTTTGTCTGTTTTCACACTGACCCCCCCCCCCCCCCCCCCCCCCCCCACGGTGCCCTCCATTTCCCCTACTGTTAAAAAAAAAAAAATCCATGAATAGCCAAGTCGTCCCTCCGATTTTCATCCTTTCAGCAGTAATGTTGTAACGTTTCCCCAATGTCCCTGGTAACCCTCAAGTCGTGTTCTTAAACAGAGCCACTTATTGACTTGTACCGAGTTAACATCTATACTTGGCATGAATCAACATGCATCTCTGGGTGAGGTGTACTTGTTGTTGTTGTAGGAGTTTTTCCTTGAGAGCCTGGGTCAGAAACCTGTGCTGTTGCGCGTCTGCGAAGCCCTCTGAGACACTGAATGTGATTCATGGGCAATACAAATAAAGTTGACCTGACTTGCTTTGCTATTATCAGAGAATAAAGGTCTGCATCCCTCTGCTCCTTGGATTGTTTTCAGCCTACACAGCCATAGATAGCCTATCATATAAAATGCGGTACATTTATTCATGTTCCACAGTTATGCAAAGACCGAATGTGGCATTTATTTCGAAAAGCATTTGTCACTGTCATGGCACATCACAATCAATATATCACCTGCCAAGATTTTTCATATGCCAAATTCAACTCATTTGATTATTTGTGACTTTTATTGTTATTATTATAGGTAATCTTTAGTCATTATAGTTAACCCCAGCTATCATTTGTCATAATCTGCTCAATGTCATTCCTGGATAACATGGTCAGAAATCCGGCTATGAGCTGGAATAACAGATATATGTATAACATTAGATGAGGCGTGATGGTGTCTCTCTTTCCTTTATTTCTATTATCTATTTGAATATTAAAATGCCCACAAACCACGCAAAACAAATAACATGGATTTCTTGTTACATACACATATTAATAATATGCCTGTGCAATGCAATGAAAGCAATCTTATATTCTTTTTTAAACTTTTGCATTTTAGCCTGTGGTGGGCCATGCATTTTATAGAGGGTTTGTATGTGTTCCCTTTTTTGTTGTTGCAAAATCTTTTGGTTTGTTTTTGTTTCTCCGAGAGCCTCTCAGAACAGTCGATTCACCTGCACCTGCATACAGCTTGTTTTTACGTGGACGTAGGAGTAGAAAGCCATATCCATGATTGATGACTTTCCAGGCAATAAAAAACTAAAGCTGAAAAACCTGACATGTCTTGTGGCTATATTGCAGTACAGACTACTGAGACTGCTGCTGGTGGAAAAACTAGAACAGTATCTCTTTTTCCTGTTCATTGGATCTCTCCATGCATGATAGCTGCAATTGCAGAGCTGTCAGTGAAAAACAGCAATTATAGAAAAATACATCTTGATGTTTACCACTTACTGACAGCAACATTTTTATTTATATAACAATTATTTATACTTGAGAGTGCAAATTTTAGTATACTCCTCATTTCTCTTTCTGATGCAACGATATCTAAATTGATGAAACAATAAACTTGCATCCAGAGATGAAGTGTATACCCCAAACAGCTGCATTGAAAAGAAGTTTGTGGAGTTTTGAATGTGTTCCCCCCATACATTTTTTTTTATTTATCCAGTGAATCGATGCCTGCTCATAGACCTGGGTCTAGCGCATCCGTCACAGTCAACTAATGTGTTTACCAAGCACACAGCTCAGTTTCTCCCAACTCCCCAGTGCAATGAGGCCACAGCGAGGGCCCGACCTCCATCGGCCCTCTTAAGCCCCCCATCCTGTCTGTTCTTCAGTCTAGTGGCTCTGGCCAGCTGAAGGTGAAGGTAAGGACTTGCACTAATGAATTAACTGTCCAATTATAGATACCGCGGCTACACAGACATCCCCATTTTTTCCCCCTTTCATTTACCCACACCGGATTACCTGGATCCCTCTGTTTACCTCCCTCAGCCTCTCCAGATAACAAGAGCACACTGCGGCAAGTTTGGCCAATCTGGCTGTTATTCAGAGAAAGTGATACAGAAATAAAAAACGTTCCCAGGTGAAAACTAATCTTCTCAGGTGCACACAGGCTGGCTACGATTTCAAAGATTGACAATTCTGTTAACGTAGATGTCGGAAAATGTTCCACATAAAGTCAGATTCTTTAGTGCAAGACATTAAACGTAGATGATCGTATGCTGTTTTATCTACAGGTGTTGTGTCTGCATCTGTGGAGGCTGCTGGATTTCCTTTTATTCCCCACTCTGACAGTTATGAAGGCATCTTGACTTTAATTCACAGCTCAGCAGCTTGTGTTTTCATATTTGTCTCAATAACTCCTTTTAAGTACCTGCTGCTTTGTGTTGTTTTCCTCTCATTATGGGCAAATTACCACTCTCTCTTTGTTTAGTATGAAATAGTGAACCTAATGCAGATCAGCAAACAGCCCGAGGCCCCAACCCACTTGAGTCTCTCTCCCTGTCAATCACATATAATTGGATCAACAACAGAACGGACAATCAATGAATCATGTCAGGGAAAAACGCTAAATTAAATTGACACAGACACATGTACAGGCACACACAAATAATCCCGTGCACATCAAAAGATGGAGAAGGTGTAATGCTTTTTATATTATGCTGTACCAGTAAACGTTTTACACATGAGAGAGGAAGTTGCTTGACTACAACCCCTTTAAAGTAGTCGTGTGGTGGCATCCATGTCACTCAAAAGCGTAATGAAACCTGAAATGCAGCGACAGTGTCCGTCACTGAAGGCACATAAAAGTCCCAAACTGACAAAAACAGGGAAGAAAACAGGGAAGTGAATGCTGAGTGCTGAAAGACTTGATGTGTAAACATAACCAGGAGAGCCTCTGTGCAGCTGGTGGTGAATCACCCCCCCCCTACACACACACACACACACACACACACACACACACACACACACACACACACACACACACACACACACACACACACACAAAATTCAGAGCCATAAACTGAATCAATTTCTGGCAATTGTGAAAGACATCTTGAAATTGCTTACAACGTGTGGGGTTTCTTTGAGATAAACTCGCAGGGGGAAAGTGACAATTGTAGTGTGATAAGGCGTTTGAAGCTACTTTTATTTTTATAGTATAGCAACAGTGGAAAGTTATATGACAGCAATGCACAAACCAGATCTGAAATGGAGCCGTGCAATGGAACTCGGGACAGAGGAGAATTACACCCTACTGGTGGCTCCTCAGGTATCTCCACAGCTACGGCGTATGTAAATCCTGGGAATGAAGCGGCGTCTGTCATAGCTGTCACAACACAATCCTGCAGAGACTTCATTCAGCACAGGAAGGAAAAACACACCTTGCTGCAGTGCTTTGTTATTGTGATCTACTGTAAATACTCTAGGAATAGACACTTATTCATCGTTCAGCTGTAACAAGTCCATCAGCGACGTCCTACAAAATAAATCCAGCTTCATAACAGAGCGTTGCATCAGTCGGTATCCGCTGTATTGCCTCCCTAGCTTTGAAAACACAATTCTGGCTTCTCGAGGCATTGTAATGCTTTAAGGATGCTGTAAAACAGAGCCAGATGCCAACCTGTTTTTACACTCAGCACCATATATCTTCCCGAACCACATCAAGGAGGCATATTCTACCCGTAGCTTTCATTCCTCCAGGTCTATTTTTAAGTGAAGAGTTTCCATGGCAACCCAAGGTGGAGGTATTGCTTGTTGAAAGTGTTTTTTGAGGTCTAGCCACGGTTTTGGAATTTAATAAAATAAGGAAGAGGCAGAAACAACAGCCTTGCCTCATATTTATTCTTTTAAGCTTTGGAGTCGTTGATGACATGAGAGAGAACTGTTTGAACTGGTGGAGACGGTGGTGCTGAGAGGTGAAGGTAACCAAACTGTTGCTTGATAGAAGCAAGCTGAGATCTCAGCAGCGTGTGTGAGTTACTGTTAGACAGAAGCTTTGTCTCAATTTAATTGTTTATCTTCAGGGCATTTTTCCGAGCAGGCACAAATGTTCATTATGGTGTGCACGGACAACAGCATGCTCTTAATAACAGGGGCGTTAGAAATTGACCCACACACGTGGGACAAATGCACAAGTATTTTGCATTTAAGGCCGAAATAGGAAAATAAAAGATTGATATTGAAGCACTGAAGTGCAGAGCAGCCACTCTCTCTTCTCCAAAGCCTTCAGGATGAAAGAGATGATGACTCGGCTGTCAAGCAGCGTATCTTGAGTGCTGTGACTGTGCTGCAAAACTGGTCAAGAGAAAAGAAAGCTGCATTGATTATATTGACTGACAGCAGCAGCAATGACTGGGTGAAATTAATAGTCATGGGAGTCATTCGATTATGAAATGAAAAGCCCCAACACCTCACCTCCATCACAAAGACTGATATCTATTAAAGAGCAAGAAGCCTTCAAACATCACTGTAAAGATCCACCCACGTAAAGTATGTTCACACGGTTTTAGATCAAACAGTAGCACGTATATGGTAAAAATGCATTTTCTCCAGGCAGGTTCCTTTTATTGTAACTGTTTCCTTTTAATGTGGATTAAAAGACTATATATACAGATGGACGAAGTGACTGCTCCTCAAAATTGAAGCAAAAATGTGTCCATTGTCATCTTGTGTCTGGCTGCCATTTAGTTCATAAAACCTGCCTCCTCCTATTTAATGAATGGAAAATAGACTAACTATAAAGTCTAGTTATTTGATGCTATAAAAATGAGGAGACATGACATGATTGGCAGCCAAGACTGACACACGATTGGTGGATCCCCCGACCCCATTGGTATCAGGGATAGTTTGGCTTCATTTCTGGATAGTGGGTGGAAGTGGATCATCCATCTTTATATACAGTCTATGGTAGAACCCACAGTATAAAAACTTAAAGGTTAAACAATAAGCTTTCAAAAAGTTTTCAGAAACATTTCCCAGTCTTCTGATATTGTATATTAAAGGGTATGTTGACGAAGCAATCTAAACACTTTGTCATACGGATTTTATTTAGACATGAGAACCTGGACACTGTAAAGTGACATTATACTTTAAATATCTCTGTACAAACTGGAATTTGCATGATGTAAATTGTAAATATCCTCATCAACCTGAAGATTTTTGCATTTACCACAATGGGTAGCCATATGTGTTACTGACAGCATCTACTTTAAGGTTATATAAAGAACTTCTAACATCAATATAGCAACAAACAACTGTTTCCAAGATATAGTGGAATAGCATGTTATGTTGCCTGTTTGGCCACACAAGCAAATTAAAAGGCAGCTGAAAAGTCATTATTGATCTTGTCTTTTCCAACATGAAAAGCCCTACGAGCTGCTAAAGGGCTCCTACTTGACTCTAAACGGTCTCCTTCTTGGTGCAAGAGTATCTTGATATGTACATAATGAAACAAGTCTGTCTTCATTAGCGGGCAGCTAGAGTAATATTAAGATTGCTAGTTGGCTCAGTGCACAAGACGACTATCACATTTATAACATGGGCCAATGGTTGTGGCTGGATTTTGTGTTGTTGTTTGATTAAACGTTATTCATTTGTGCTTTTCATTGTGTGTTTAGGTGTCACCTCCATGCAACACCTTCACCACACCTTGCTGAGAACATGAACAAGGCATTCGTTTTGGTCCGAGATGCTGGTGCAATTGTGAAATCTAGTGTCGGTGAATATCATACATACACAACATTAAAGATCAGATAATTACAAATGTGAAATACTATGTAAATCAAAGGACAGAGAAACATGTGAGTACCCTACAGATGCGTTCCCTCGAATCAATCGATGTTCATGCATTCCAGGCAAGTTGGTGGGGACACAATGATATATGAATAAGTAGATTTCTTTTCAGTGAAATACATCTAACAGGTACAACTCAAACGATACACCAGAGAAATCCGGATATTGTAAATATCAAATGTTTTATCCCGATTCACATGTTAATGAGATCAAATCTAATATATTTATGATATACAATGTTGAATTAGTTAAGTAGCTATTGCTCTTCTAACCACTAGAAAAATGAATAGAGAACATTGGTTCTCCTCTTCAAGAAATTCTGCAATCAATGTGGATGTAAATATCACAATCTGGTGTTATTTGTGTGAGGGTTAGCCATGATCATAACACAGACCACCGCTTATAGCTTCTTTTAAAAAAGACGTGCTTTTGAGTGCATTTTACCTTTAAATCTCATCTGGATTCAGATGGCCTCTGTTGACACAAAGTTGTGCAATTGAAAGTGACCTGTTCACGTTGTTTTTAATCATGCATCACCACAAGAAGGAAAAACGTGGAGAAAGAAAGAAAGATGTGCTGAATTATTATCACACTTTAAAACCTTCCCTTTGCAATGGGTTCGCCCGCAGGCGATCCTTTATCCAGCTTCTTTGTTGGATTCAGGAGCGATGCAGAAATTGTTATATTGACAAAGCTTTACATCTGAAAAAAAAATGTGTCTGAAATTGCTGTGGACATAATACTGTATTTCAAAGGCCCATATATTATTATGGTGGCTACTGAGCACTGGATAAAAACAGACCAACTCCAGTTATGAATACATTTTCTCTGGTTCATTCAGTGTCTTAGACTCAGCCACAGGTTTGGAGCTAAATAGGGGGAAATAAACTGAGAAATTAGGCAGGGTGACTTCCCACAGATCCAGTGGAGTGTGTAGCCACTTGAGTGTAATGCAGGCAGACACAGATGACACGTAAGGAGCTCATCTCTTCAACTGTTCATGTTCGAGGTCGTAATGGTCCAGAAATAGAAAAAAAATTCAGTGTAGCTGCAGCGACTATGAAAAGCCAGGATGTAAGTGATTCTTCCACAACAGAAGTATCGACGTTTTTTGGTCACTGGTCTTGTGAGCTATAATAAAAAGCTATCGCACTCAAGTCAAATTTATTCAAAATGAGAGTTACTCATTTTATAAAAAACTGCTTTATTTGCTATTTAACCAGTGCACTATGCAGTTTTAGATTGTATCCTATTTAGATTATCTATACACAGGCTGTGCAGGCTTTCAGAGAGAATACTGTATATACTGTAGATCAGTGATTCTCCAGAAAATCTTGTCTACCATGGCTTTTCCTTCTGTTATATTTAGTCAAACAGCACTATGAGTCATGCCCATTGTTTAGCGCTGCGGTGCCTCTTGTGTTGCTAATCTGGCCGGCCGCTAAATCTCTGCGATTGTCCTGCTGCAGTGAATCAGTCAGTTTCCAGGTATAGATTTCTAATGTTTTGTTCTCCTCGCGGTAATCTTATCTTCCCTCTCTCTTTTCCTTTCTCTCTCCTCTCCGCTTGTCTCCTCCACTCCCCACCAACCCCACAAAGGCGGGAGTATTAATCAAAAGGAGTACGTCTCCCCATTCCCTCCTAATAAGTAGAGAGTGAATGCATGGCTGCCTCCATCACAAATAGCAATGAGACCTTAGACTCCATTACCACGGGCCTGTTAATTCATGAAGTGGGTTTCTTCGTGCCCCCCTCCCAGAGGTCTCTGCTCTCACATGCTCTCTTCCTTTATTCTCCTTGATTCTTGACATCATTTGTACCCTAGCTAAAACATTCTTTCCTCTCGTTCCATTGTCATATTTGAGGCAGAAGAACATTTTTGTTTGGGAGTGCTTCCAGTCCAAGCCATGTCCCACTTCATAATTCAAGAGCATACAAGGTACAAGCTATTTTGTGGACATGCAGGAAAAAAAGATTTTGGGAACTCTAGGCTTGCAAGAATGCTGGAAGTCAGGGTGATGAGAAGGCTGCAGCACCCCTACTGATGAGGGGTGTAACTTCAAAAGTTTACTTTACCAACTTTTTTTTCATTCCCTTTCCTAGATGAAGAGAGAAGCACAGCATTAAATTCGATTCATGTTACATTATATTTCTGTGTAACCTCTCTGATGCATAATTGTGAAAGATGACTTCAAATTCTTTTTTTCACACATTCTGATGAAGAATAAACCTGCATTCTGATTCTATGCTGCTTCCACATGCAGAAAGTCTCTCTAAAATTGTTGTGGAAAATATCGACCATTAAAATGACTTAAATCACGCTGCTCTGCATTTAAAATTCCATCATTATATAAGCTTTAGATAGCAAAAAGACTGTGGAAACAGCTAGCTAAGCTTTGTAACAAACTCCACCTATTAGCACCTCTAACGCTCAATAATCATTCTGGTATAGCCTATGTTGTTTTTTCAATTTGTAGTAAAGTACAAATATTTACAAACCTACTTCAAGAGTAGTTATGAGAGTGTCCCACTGACTGGCTATAGCAGAAACTTCCTGGAGTTAACGTGACAGCTGCTGGTATGTGGCTTTTGTTACCTACAGTCGGGCTAGCTGTTTCCACGTGTTTTCAGTCTTTGTGCTAAGTTAAGTAGCTGCTAGCAGCAGCTTCACATTTCCCCAAAATGTCAAACTGTTCCTTCAAAGGTTGCGTCAAATATTTTAATCCATTTAACAATCGTCATCGTTTACCTCAGACCCTTACATGCTTGATGTGTGTGTTGAAGGGCACTACTTTAACACCAGAGGTTCCTTTCCTTTCATAACATTCTTGAGATAATCAAATATAATTTGGCTCTGTTGGTGATCCAGACGGAGTGGGTGGGTAAAGTGTTTAATTTTCCTTGGACTAGTTGAACCGGCTGCTCTTAATACAATTATATCTGCTACCTGCAGCCTGTGGCCATAGCGCCTCAGCCTTCCTGCTCTCCCTGACATAGATTGAGGGCCCCAGTAATATTTGCAGAGCTCATTTGGACTCTGTGTGGCACATAAAATTGCCATTGAGTGCAATCTTGCAAGCTCTCAGTGGCCTCACATCGACAGTGCTTGTTAAAACTGCACCATGAATAAGTCCTGGGATAGGGAGACACGCCTCAGGGGACTCCGAGACGGCTAACAAGCACATTAGGTATGGCAACTATGTAGTGCACATTGTTTACACCCACACTGCAGGCACACATTCACATGGACACACACACACACACACACATGCGCATTCACCTTAAACTGAAATGTTGGAGGGGAAATGGAGAGAATATGGTCGGAACAGGAGCAAAATTAGCTTATTAAGCAAAACATTCCTCGCAGGCTGCAGCCTCCGAGTTAGGGATCGTACACAGCACAAGCGCCAACAAAAGATCAGGTAGTCAGGATAATGATTGTAAAGTAGTTTTGAGTTTACCGTTGGCTGTCAGCCATTCCTATAAAGGCTGTTCATCTTGTTTGATAGTCTGTACCAAAAGAAAATCTTGTTCACACAGCTTCCCCTCTTCACTTCTATTCCTCCGCGCTCCTCCTCTGCACTCTGGTGCATTGCCAGAAAATCAGATTTCTCACATGGGCAACTTTTCTCCTACTGAGAGATTATTTCAATGAAAAATAAACAGTCTTCCCCCGCAAGGCATGGTCGCAGGCCAAATGATCCACTCAGAGAATGTGGCTTTAAAAATGAATAATGCATATGTTCAATGTTAAATTGTATCCAGCTTACAAGAAAGGGGGAGGATATCTGTCTCGCTGCCAATGTGAAATGTGTTGAACCATCAAGAAATTTTATAATACATGTTATAGAAATGAATGCAAACTAAATATATGGTTAAGCAACTTAACAGTAAACAAAAATTATGTTCTATTTTGCACGGTTTCTGACCAACGTTGCAGAGGCTTTATAGGTGGAAAATATTCAATATAAGTAGTAAAGGTTTATCTAGAATCAAAATCATTTTGTAGGATATTATGTTTTTAAATGAGTGTAAGGATTATAACCCACATAACCTTAGGCTGGCGTCAAGACAGGATGAGCGGTACATTAAATATGAAAATATATTTAAAAAATACACCCTCTGAGAAGCTTTTAATGGAGCTAAAAAGCAACAAAAATAATACATTTAGAAGGTGACGTGCCATCTTTCCTTGTCCTGCTAGATTCCTTATATATCTTGTTCGCTCGCACGTTCACTCCTCTCATTTCATCGTCACATTTGAGGCAGAAGAACAAGGTTTCATTGGGGAGTGCTTCCAGTCCAAACCATGTTCCTCTTCATAATTCAGCAGCATACAAGGAACAAGTTATTTCTGGACACAACGGGGATAACGGAAGAGCAATCATGACAAGTTGAGAGTCTTCCACTTGCTAATGGATGTACGTAAAAATGGAGGAGGACAAATGTCAATTGGCGACATTTAGTCTTTGAACTTCTTTTCTTCTTCTTGTTCCTTGAACGGAAAAAACTCAAAGTGATTATATTATTCTATTTGAAATGATTCTTCTTCTTCCCTGACTCCTGGATCCAGATTTTTTTTTTTTAGTGGCTGCTCTCCAACATATTATTCTTGCAGCTCGAGTCCTCCTTGTAGGAATTTTATTCATCAACATCTGCCCTGACTCCAGCATTAATTAAATCAACTCTTAAATGATCCACAAGCCAGTTGTAGTATTGTGCAATCAAACCCCAGGTGTTGGTGCAGTTTTGTATTCATAAGACCTTTTTCAAATTCCCAACAGCGTTAGGAACAGTAACAGTGAAAGGATTCCTGTGGGATGTAGCTTTTTCTCTTCAACCCATGGAGTGCCTGCAAATGAAACTACATTAGCTATTAACCACCCTTCTCTTTTCTCTTTTTTTATCATCCATTGTCTCGTGTTCCCATAAGATTTGCAGGTTGCCTTTAAAAATATCGCCTTGGGTAATGGAACTCAAACATGTTGGGCACCAGCCCAGTGAGTCTACTTCGCTGGCACCCTGCACTTTTCCCATTAATCCCCATTGAAATTTTTGGCAGGTGAGGATAATTTGGCACAGTCACAGTCTGAATGGGAACAAGAAGGAGAAAGCAGGAGAACAAATTATTGTCACAAGCCATCACACGGACTCAGGACTGGGATCATCACACCACTGGTGACATGTATTTGAAAAAAACAAGTCGGGAATAAGAATTTCTTGCTGTGAATTTGGTTCAGCTATTATTCACATCATTCAGTCAAGTCTAAATGTCTTTCCAGGAAATGTAGCCGCATATTACTTGATTACATTGCAAGAGCTGATCAATTATTCAAAAAGAAATTGATTGGTTAATTTATGTTCAATAACTTTTTGCCAGAATTTGCTTTTGTTTTGTAGATGACTGTAAACTGAATGTCTCCGGGGTTTTCATCTGTTTCACGTAAACAGAGAAATGCATTTAAACTTGTTTCATTTTCACTTTACACCAGTGTTAAATGTGTGACCAGAAGGTGCAGAGACCACGGAGGCAACACTCAGTAATTATGTGAATCTAAGTAACATTCTGCTGTTGAGTAACTATTGTTATCATCAATAGTTGCAGCTGGGGTTTAGGAGGTCGAGCGGGTCGTCCACTAACCTGAATGTATTGGTTTGATTCCCGGCTCCTCCAGTCTGCGTTCGAAAGTGAACCCAAAATTTCTCCTTACAGCTGTGCCGACAGTGTATGAGCACTGTTTGATAGAAAACGCGCAGCATATACTCTGTAATAGTAATATCAACTTTAGTATTAGTAGTAATAGCAATATTAATATTGGTAGTTAAGAAAGAATATTAGAAATTCATATGACAAATATGGAAATAATTATTGATCTTGACTGGATCGAAACCTTTTAGCCAAGCCCTATGCTGTTGTTTCTTTTAAAGCTGCATTCAAGTAATTCAAATCATTTCTAGAAGGCCACAGTGCCACCAGTGTAAGTGGGGTGAGGGGCGGGTGGGGTTGGTTCGCAGCCGAACTTCCTGCCAAAACAGACCATTAGCAGCTCATACACTGATCAAAACCACGTCCTCGTTGTCTCAAGCAGCCGCTCCACTCCTCGCGCAGAGACATATCTGCCATCTTTAAGCCACTCATCTTTATTCAGCTGATCTGATTACAGCGTGCGTCTTCAATTAATGCTACAATCTAGAGAGGGGGGACTTGGATGGTGGTGGTGGTGGTGGTGGTGGGAGGGGGGGTTGTGTAGAAAGAGAAGCCGATTTTCTTCAGATCGAGTTTGAAATGTGGGCTGATTGTAAATGAAGCGAACGAGGGCTGGATGCATGGAAAGGCGCCAAAAATGCTGCAGTCCGTGGCTTCGGAGGAGCACATCTGGAGCCCCTCCATGTGCCCCGGGGGCGTCGCTAAGAGGAGCTCCACTCGTTGGATCCGTCAGATGCGGCGCGGGGAGAGAGGGAGAGAGGGAGAGAGAGAGAGAGTATCTAAGAAAATGAGAAGAGGGGAGAGACAGCGAGAGTTGGCTGGCAGGGTCTGATTTGTTCTGTTGAGCAGCTGTTCTGTGCAGAGCTTCCTGTTTTATCAGCCCTCAAAGAGATACTTTGTCATATATCCGCAATAGCTCAAAGACACGCTGCATCCGTCTGCAGTGTTTATCTGTCGCTCCATCCCAAAATACTCACACACCGAGGGGGAAACTGGTAATTCTGCCTCAGTACGTGGAGACGGAAATCTCCCCCCGAAAAATCTGCAAGTTTCCAATTAAGATAAAATACCAGGTCAAATTTGATGTCTGGGTGGTATTTGCAAAATGTTCAAATGGTGGGACTGAGCAGCTCGTGAGAACAGGGAGGGCGAGGTTATTCACAGGCAGAAATAGCACAGAGCTCAGGGCAGACACAACCTCCTGTGTGTGCAAGAGGTGGTGTGGGAAAGGGCTCTTTTTAGAGGCACCGAAGACGATGCCTCATTTGGATGCAGTTAATTAGAAAGGTTGATTGATTCGATGGCACTAGCGGGGCGGGACAGCAAAGTGCACCGGTCTGTGAAGGAGTCCACGCTCAGGTCGATATTTACGCCTTCCAGGGAGGCTTTAATAACAACATTAAAGGCTCGGTGGAGAAGCCTCATCTCCCTGGTTTTTGTGCGTTTGTCTTCCAGGACTCCGTCTCCACATGATTACAGGAATCCTTCTCCGGATAAATTTCTGTTTGCTCTCGCCGCGACTCTGCTCCGCGAAGCACTGTGGCGACTTTAGTTTACAGTTCACACTTGTATCAAAGAGAATTGATTCTTATTTGAGAGATGAGCCACTTTAATGAAATGCTGTTTATGGCACATGGTTGTTGAAGAGGATATGAGGCTCCTCTGATGATGACACACTTCATGCTACATCTATTCATCACTTTGGGATTAGCCTGTGCAATAAAGCCAGATTCCCGTGGAGACGCCCGGCTCGGAGTCTATACATTATTTTCTTTGCTCCGCTACAATTTAACCCCTCATGTATTTACATAATAGGGCTAGAGCCACCTGTGACCTAGACTCTGTAGAAGTCTAGCCTTTTTACCGCTGCCAAAGATGTGTTTTCGTGTTTGTGTGTTAGCAGGAAGAATCTTCTTGAAGGGTGGGCAATGGGCCAAGGAAGAACCCTTTCACTTTTTAAGCAGATTTGATTAAGATAGATGATAATTTTTTTCAGCTTCTTTAATATTGCTACGAAAGGCACTTTTTGGACATTTTTTGTGAATTTCTCAAGAAATAATGCAGAGATTGTGATGAAAAAAAAAGTATTGAGCGCTCATATCCACAAACAGGTGAAATTTGGTGCAGATCCAGATAATGATCTGGATGTATCTGATCTCAATGTAAATGCAAGATGATGATAAAGTGGCCAATCAGTCTTGTTGGAGGTTTGCGCTCTGTATGTTTCTAATGTTTGCCTTGCTATTTGTTTGTCTGTTAGCAGGATTACACAAAAAACTACTGAACCTATCTTCTTGAAACCTGGGGGAAGGGTGAAGTTTGGGACAAAGAAGAACTGATTATATTTTGGTGCAGATCTGGATTGGGGGGCAGGTCAACGCTTTTTTCTTTGTATGACTTTCTTTAACATTGCAAGACATTTTAATTAATTTCTCATGAAATAGATAAAGAGATCTTGATGAAAAATTACACATGTGTAGAGAGGTAATGTCTATAAACAGGTGTTAAACTGATCTGGATCTATCTGATTTCAATACGTGCAATATGATGCTGAAGTTGCGGTAAGAGTGGCCTACAAATTAGTCTGTGTGACTTTCTTTAACATTGTGTGATAGGCTGTTTTTAGAAACATTTTCTTGAAAAAAAATCAGGCATATAGGGGATGGATTTCTATGAGTGTGTGCAATTCGGTGCAGCTTGACTGAATCCGTTTGAGTTATTTGTGCAAGTAAGGGCCATTATAGTTCAAATCGGTGACATGTGGTTATTACATGAACAGACAAAGAATGTGTCCTTACTGCTGAGTGAAAACTCTGATTTGAAATAAGTTTGTTCCTTAAAGTTGTGTGACAGTTGAATTTCCTGCCTATAAACTGTTTGAAAAAAAAAATCCTGCAGCCCTTGGGCTTATCAGCATTTCCAAACCAAACATCGCTGGAAGCAACAACACAAGACTTGTACACATGCTTTGGATGAGCCCGGGTTAAATAATTGACACAAAAGATATCGTATGTCTCAGGAATACAGAGGAGCTGAGTGCGCCCGCTGTATGTTATTGCTTTTGGAAGGGAAAGGTGAAATGCTGTTGAAGTGTCTTACGCTGTAGGCAGAAACACACACTTAACTTCGCCTGTCTTATTTTTAGGAGACGGGCTTAAACTCACGAGGGAGGCATCGGCTTTTAAAACAGGATTCCTTTGCTGTACGTCTGTGTTATTACACAGCGAGTTGAACAGTGAGTATGATGAAACATGTAAGCGAAAGAGGCAAACATTAAAAAGAAGGAGTGAATCCGGAAAAGAGTTGACCTGTTACATAGATCAGATAATACTCTGAATATAAGTTCACTAGCTGGATACAGTTTAACTTTTCTTCATTTTATGAGAATTGCTCCAAAGGCAACAGAAAAATCAACAAGCAAAAACAGATGCGTGACCTCGTACACATTTGGTTTAAAACAGATTTTCTTTTTTCACAACTGTTTTTCAATTGATTTAACTGCTTAAATGGTTATAATGATTGTAATTATTATTATTCACACTAAGCAATTGTGCATCAGTCCATATTTAACACAAAATAAAATGTAGTTTATCTAATATAAAACTATAAAGTTGACATTTTGGACATGAATGTGAATGACATATTCGGTCTTTCTTTCTGTGATATGAACAGATAGATACGAGTGTAGATGTATACCAGCTCTCTCTCACTCTGACTCACGTACACACACACACACAAACACTAGAAGTCAATCATTTTCATCTGACATCCAAATTAAAACTAAGCGTCCCCCGGAGGATTGTATTACCACAGTGTTGTGTGCTTATGACAGCTTCATCACAGTGGTATGAAATGCAGACCCGGCCGGAGGGACACTGTTGTTTACCCCCAAACCATTACCAACTATTCTATGGTATAAATCATTGCTTGCATCCTCTCAGCCTCTCTTCTTTTTCTTTTTTTTCTCACTCTGTGTCTGGTGGTTTATTAGTACTTGCACCCTTCACGCTTGGATGAACAAGATGAGTCCCAGACTTCTGGCATCGTCCATGCACCTTGTCATGCGGAATTGATTTTGCTTTGTTGCTTTTGGGCATCTTCTGTCTGACTATGTTCAAAAACTATTGGCAGATGCTTGGTATGTGTGTACAGTACAGGGCAACACAGCACAACTGTCTGACGTGGATTCTGCTGCACTCAGTCAGTATAAACACATTCCTGCAGCTGTCTCAGTCATTGGTTTTATGACCGAAGTTTTGTGTTTTTATGTTTTTGTTCTTGTTTTTAAAGCCTTTTAAATGTGCTTACTCGCATAATCGTTTTATGTTCCTGACAACATTCTGCTTTTATATCCGTATAGTCCTTTCTTTTTGGTTCATATTCTTCCTATTTAGAAAAGCACATCACTCATGTTTTTGACAGATTTGACTCGAATCTCACTGAATTTGTTTAATACATTTCCAGCTCCAAAACAGACATTGATCAGTATTAGGGCCAGATTGAAGAAAACAAATTCTTAGACTTGAAGAGTTAAGTCATAATATAACAAGAATAAAGTCTTAACATTACAAGAATAAAGTCGTGATTTAATGAGAATTATTAAACTTATATTAAAGTACAACTTAACAAGATGCTCCACATTCCTCATTTGAATGCAAGCGACAGGCTGATCTTTAGAAATTCCCTCTCTTAAATGACACAGCCTTAAATTACGACCTTATTTTCCTAAAATTCGCATTTTATTATTGAATATATCAACTCTATTCTTGACATCTCCGATTTTTTCCCTTTAAGTGGCGAGAGTACTCCATTGAAGAAATTAGTCTCATTATGACTCATTTAAAACAAAAGCTTGAATAAAGGTCAATGTTTTTGTTTTTTTTATGTAGATTCATTGTTATTGCAGCCTGCTACTTTGGTTTAATTTTTGTGTTTGTTTTTATGACAAAGGCAACAAAGAAACCAAAATATCCTGGTGAATTGCAGACGATGTTAAATTTCCAGACAGGGCAGAGCTTTAGTTATCTGCCATATGGGCTCATAAAAGGATCCTGGATCTCTGAGACGGCAGAAAAGATGCTTTACCATAATGAGCTGCTCTTTGATGGAGAGATGAAACCTGCCTCTCATGAATCTCTAAACAACTGAATATTTATATGATCAATTTAGTTTGTCAATTTCAGCAATCAATACAAGGGGGGCAACCTCAATCACAATTTCTTCATCTCCCTGCTAAAACAAACAGCAGAAATATTCAAATAAATGGAATCTACGTTTTATTTCTAAAACAGATCTCACACAGTCTTCGCTTAAACCTCTCATCATTAAATAATTCATATAATGCATCAGGAAATCCATTATCTGACTCTATGTTTTGACTTTTATCTTTACTATGCTGCATTGAACATGTCCTTTGGGATAAAAAAAAAATTGTGTGTGGCATCTACAATTTATTTACGTGCTTATCTTTAGCTATATTGCGTGTGCACATGGTGGCTTTGAAACCTGAGAGGGATTCCCTACTTGAGCCTTTCTCTTTGTAAACAACACTTTGTTTTCCTCACATTATTCAAGCAGGTGAGAGCTAATGTCAGCATCATGACTGCTTTAAAGAACTGATGAGATATTGGCATTCTGTAAAGGTGTGCATGTTGATTGGCTGCTTATTCTCGATGTCGCCTGTGGCCTTTCGAGTCAAACAGAGAAGAATATGGGGAGGCCCCCGCGCGATGCTCTGGGATGTATTGACCATTTCCAGCAGATGGTAAGAGCCATTTCAAAATCCCAGTGGAATCTCAGAGGCCCAACACCACCCTTTGTTCCCTAACACACTGTAGCACACTCAAAGTGCTGACGCAATAAAAATCAATCTTACTGTGACAGTGCTTCCCCCAGCAGCTGGGGGCCTAAATATATTGGTCTAAATCAGGATCTGACCCAAAACTCACAGGAGACGAGAGGTTGCACAATTTGGAAATCAAACATCAGACTGTAATGTCGGCAAAATGGAAATACCTTTTTCCCATTGGAGCGATATATTTCTGATTGATGTGGAAACAGGCCTCTTTAATTCTCACACAACAGTTTCTGCCCCGTAAAAAAAAACTCCACAGTGTAAGAGGTAGAACAGTTTATGTAATGTTGGATTTTAAAAATATATGTGCCGAATCAGTCCATCCATCTATTTTCAATACCGCTTATCCTTTGAGGGTGACTGGGGGGCTGAAGCCAATCCCAGCTAGCATTGGGTGAGAAGCTGGGTACACCCTGGATCACACAGAGACAAACAGCCATTCACACTCACAGCTCAGGGTAGTTTTAGAGTCATCATGTCTGTGGACTGTGGACTGTGGGAGGAAGCAGGAGTACACACGCAGACACAACTCCACACAATAAGGCCCTGGTAAGCCGTCAGGTTCGAACCCTGTGAGGCAGCAGTACTAACCTCTGCTCCACCGTGCCATGACGGTGTGTGTTCCATAATGATGATTAGATAAAGCTAACTAGTCAATAAGTTATCTCAAGTGATTATCAGACAGTTCTCCAGGGAATTCTAATGCAGATGTCAGACGGTATATGAAGCTTAAATAATGTCTTTAAATCAATTTAACTTTTCATTACCACATAATCCCATTAAAGAGAAAATAAAAATAATATAGACACCCCCAGCTGATTGTGAAAGCTACTTAGCAAGAGATAGAGAAGTTAAAAGAGGGGGGTAAAATGAACGGATAAATGGTTGAAATAAAGAGAAATATTAGATAAACAACTAAAACAGTTGGAATCTTAATCTCTCTCTCTGCGTCAATATATCAACCAAGCTGTCAGAGTTATTCTCATTGAACTATATACTGTTGTAAAAAAATATAGAAGAAGATCTCATCCGCTGGAACAACTTACCCATCTCTTTGATCGGAAGAATAGCAGCAATCAAAATGACTATCTTACCCAAAATAAAAGATCTCTTTTCCATGACTCCGGTTCAGCCTACAGCACATTGGTTTAACACTCTGGACTCCATCTGCACTACATTCAACTGGAAAAATAAACCCTGGATCAAACTGTCTTCCCTACAAAAATCAAAAGACCATGGAGGCCCTGCTGACCCGGATTTCAGACACTACCATCTCGCAAACCATCTTCAAAACATGTCTAGTTACAATCACACCACCCCTGGATAGACATAGAGCAATATGACTGTCAAGATTTGTCAATATCAGACCTCCCATTCTTTGCCCAATCAATCAAAAACCCATCCATAGTCGCAACTCTGGCAGCTTGGTGGAAATCACTCCAAATCATCGAAAATAAATAACCGACATTAACAACAGTCTATAGCCACAAAGAATTTACTAATTTCTGGTGAAAACAGACCATAACCTTCCAAGACTGGGAAAAAGATTTGAACATGAACACAAATTCCTTACATTTGCAATAACACCTTCACAATGTCACACAACCTCCAACTCATCCAGTATAAAATCTTGCACAGAGTCCATCTCACCCAATACAAACGACACAAAATGGGACTCACGGAGCACGACACCTGCATGCACTGCACTTTAAACACACAAAGACGATCGCCTCCACACCACTTGGCTCTGCCCACCCATCCATTCATCCTGGACGAACATCACACACTCTAACCACAATCATAGGTCCAGTCTCCCCATCTGGATGTCTGCTAGGAGATCTATCATCAGTTGAACACATTATGAACAACCCATCTTGTTCGCGCTAACAATTGCTAAGAAGACAATACTGCTCAACTGGAAAAACAAAAACAGTTTCTCAAACACCCGGTGGCACCATCTGCTTTCTGAATACATCTCCATAGAACGGCAAGACGCAATCAAAAAATGATCTAATCACTCATTTGACACAGTAGACCCCATTCATTAACACCTTTTAAAATATGATACTATAGAGATTTATACACATACACACATGCAGAAATCCCTCACACATATGATAAGCTCCCCCTACTATTGACAATAACACAGAGAGGTGTTAGGAGAGGAGGCACTCTCAGAAGAGATAAGCCTTCAAGAGATTCTTTAAGTTAGAGAGGGAAGACCCTGCTCTCATAACATTAGGTAGCATCTTCGATCACAAGTGAGAACAACCTGGACTGGGACTGATTTTTATGTAGGGATAACAATGCAAGACGCGTTTCTCCGAGGAACGCGATGGCCAAGAAGAAGCACAAGGCTAGATGTTTGAGTTGAAGCTGATTGGTGCAGACCCAGAAGTCACTCTGTATTCACGCATAAGATAAGAAGCAATTATGATGCTGATATTGTGATGGAGAGATTGATTAGCCAGGGAAAAGGTTTAGTTGAAGGTGGCATTCTGTCATCCAGATGGAATTATCTGAGGGACAATTTGAACCAAAACCATGAGGCCATCTAATGCATTTGACAGGTATCTATTTGATTATAATCTGCGTCCAGTGATGTGACAATTAATTCAAGTGGATAATGAGAACCAAGGAGGTGATGTATATAAGAAAGAGAGGGGGCCCAAGAGCCAAGCCTTGGAGCACCCCATTGGGGAAGCAATGGGAAACATTTGTCCTTGCCATGAGACATTGAAAGGACGACAAGGCAGGATTAAAAACCAAGAATGCACTTTTCCCCAGATGCCCATATTAGAGAGCATGGATAGCAGGATGTGGGGATTCACCATGTCAAAGACTGCTGATAGGTGCAGGGAGATAAGAACAGAGGACTGAGCTGCAGCCCTAGCTGCCCTTAGGGTTTTCTGTCACAGACAACAGAGCCGTTTCAGTGGAGTGGCCGACTGATTTGGATCAAGGAGGGCTTTCAGTGAGAGGAATTTTGAGACCTGTTTGAAAACCGCCCTCTCGATAGCCTTAGATAAGAATGGAAGTGACGGGACCGGTCGATAGTCCTCAACTTGAGCGGGGTCTAGTGAAAGCTTTTCGAGGTGTCATCAGTGTCACACAAGCCTGTTTGAAATGTTCCTGAAGCCAGTGAAGCATTTATCACACGTGATTTCTGAAACAACGGTGGGAGATGTGGCTTGAAGCAGGTTGATGGGAATGGGGTCCAGTGCACGTGTAGGGTGGCACAAGTCAGGAATTTTGATACCTCCATCTCAGTGAGACGGGTGAATGGAGTGATGCACCATTGACCACGGTAGACAGAGAAGAGCTTGTTGTCGCACTACTGAGTGAGGGGGGTGGTTAACAGGAGGCAGAGATATGCACAGTATATCATTATTTTTATATAGCATTGGATAAAGAATGAAGGAAGCAGATTTTGTGAAATGTATTCCTCTTTATTTTGCTCTTTAAAATACAGTATCAGTTTCCTTGATGCGAACAAGCCACGCCAGAAAATGTTCAGTGAAAGCACTTAAAATCTGCTGTTTTGTTTGCTGTTATCAATAAGTCTAATGTGCTGGAAAATAACCTGCATTGGGAAAAGTGACTCACAATTGCTCAATTCAAAGGGAGTGCTGCAATCAGATCAAAACAAACCTTCTTATTACAGCCTCCGAGCTGTCATCTCCATCTTCAAAAATGATTTGCCAACGCTCCGAAAGCAACTAGTTAGGGCTCGACCTTGTGTGGAGGTGTCGACGATCAAAGATTTACTTGATTCAGTTATTTTGAAAGGAAGAAAAAAGGTCAACGATACTATCTTCCCGTTATTCACACCATTCTGCTGCTCATGTAGAGGAAGGGGATGAAAGCATATTTGTCAGATAGTTGTCATCCACAATTAATTGCAGTATTTGTTGTACAATACTGTTTCTGTTTATATATATATATATATACTGTTCAACTATAAAAAGTTGAGTAAAGGTAAGTATACTGCAATCTTTACATGTCATTCACCACACAGAGTGGATTCTGTCTGTAACTACATATTGTGAGTCTCTCTTGAAGATGCCATTTGGAATCTCAGTGGGATCTGATTAAAGGAAACTGAAATTTAATCTTATGTTCAAGTTGCTCGCAGTTTGCCTCATGTGTTTGATTATTGCCTTCCGCGTTTAATGTTCTCGCCACCATGCCGAGTTAATTTTATCCACTACAGGCTGATACACTTGCACTGCAAACTGGCCACATTGCACTAATAGCAGAGTTTCTTAATTGATCTCTGTGGGGAAAATTGTAAGGTCAGATTTCAGGGTTAGCTTTCAGAACAGCAGCCCTGAGCTTTAATGCCCAGTCCAGACACATGGAGGAAGAACAAGCGCAGTCTAGTTTTTAGCCATATTAGACACTATTACACTGAATATTCTATTTCAAAGAATCTTTAATCCGTTTTTTACTATGCTGATTAAGCTACATTATAATAATTACCTATTTTATAAAGTAGTATTTTTTCAGTTAACAATAAAACATCAATTACAAACATTCTCCTTAAAAGTTCAGTGTGTAAGATTTAGGTGAAAGGGATCTATTAGCTGAAATTGAATATAAAATAATCATGGTGATGTTTTTCACTGGTGTGTTTCATCTAAATGGTACAGGTTGTTGTTTTCTTTACCCTAGAATGGGCCCTTTATATTTAAATACTTTATATTTAGATCAGGAGTGGCTTCTCTCTACGGAGGCCGCCATGTTTTTTTTATTCTGCATGTGAATACAAACAAGAAACTAAGAATGAAGAAAAGAAAAGAATGGTACTCAATAGCGAGCATCCCCAATTTCGCATTCCAAAGTGTCCTTAATACTGAGCCCAAATTGCCCCTGTGCTGTGCCGTCAGTGTGTGAGTTATGTGTGATGGTAAATGTGTTGCACATAAATGCACTGAATGTGTGTAAAGAGCACTGAGTTGTCATGAAGACTAGAAAAACGCTATGTAAATACAGGCCATTAACCATGACATTGATAAATACGTTCTGTGTGTAAATACAAAGATACTTCCAAAGAACAAACCCGCAATCAATTTATGTCTTCTAATAATTGCTATACATTGCTGTTTGAAGAAAAGAAAAGATATCTGCAGAGGCCCAGCTGTTCCCTTGAATTCAAACAAATTGTATACACTCATAAATATCAGTTCCCTAAATATTATGTGATTTCTTCCATCAATATCCATAAATTATTCCTTGGTAAATCCTTGAAAATGTCAATAAGTGCCCCTTCTCGCAATGTTCAAGAACAAACTCCTTCATGTCTTATTCTTCCACCAAGTTTTGTGGAAATCTGTTGACAAATAAACTACCTAACTAATGGACAGTGGTGAAAGAATAAATTCCCTGGCAGAGATGAAAAGAAAAGAAAATATTATATTTTACTTATCCATGTTTACTTAGTTGTTAACTCATTTGTTAACTGTAGGCCAGAGTCCAAGCTGGGTCAGCATTCAAATGATCCATTTATTCTCCCATTGAGAAACTGATGCTCCATTAATTTAGTAAAAAGAAAACCAATATTTTCTGCTGCCCTCCTCAGTGGAGAGGCTGGAGTTCAGTGAACCTGAGGAGCACAACTGCTTCACCGGCCGCCTCACACCTGTACATTAGTATCATCACTCAGGCAAATCTTACACTCTGTGACTCCCTGTAGGTCTAATTAAGCCAATAATTCCAAACCCTCTCCATGTGTTCTCCTTTGTTCAGCTGCAGTCGGCTGCTTCTCCGGTGGAGGGGAGAGAAAAGAAAAAACGCTTGAAAAAGAGATGACGAACCAAGGTAAAAATCCAGAGCACCGCGTAATAGATGGCCTCAGACATTTGTTATGATGCGTGTCAGTGGTATCCGACGCTCTGCCCCACCTCTTCTGTTTCCGTGTTGGCCGCTCAGCAGGATGCAGGATAAAGGTGAACCTGTGCATGTCTGTCGCCTGTGAAACACAGGGGGGGGGGGGGGCATCCTTGGCCGGTGAGAGCGGCGTCCCGTACAAGCCTGACAGCCACTGCCCTTGTCGTCTGAAAACACGCGCCGGATCAAAATATGTATCAGCACTTATTGGTAAGACAATCGCTCTGCCTCTCCCTGTTTCGATCTCTCCGTTTTCCTTTTCAGGAAACACGGACAGACGTCTCGCCTCACATTGCCATTTCGAGCGAAGGAGACGTATCAAGCCATTGGTATGACAGTGTGATAGTATGAATGGTATCTACTGCCAACAGCATCTCGGGCTGGATCCCAGTTCAACAGGCCATGAAATATTCATCCCTAATTCCAAAATGTCTGTCATGAATACTGTACAACACGGCCCCCTCCTGAATCCTGGAAGGCAGCAGCAGCAGCAGCAGCAGCAGCAGCAGCAGCAGCACGTTTGGATGGAGCCACAGCAGTGCAGGGAATGATAGATACTTGTTTGTGTTTTACACTGTTTAGGATGCAGGGTAGTCGTATCGCAGCGTGGGAGAATGGAAGAAAGCCTCGTTGCCTCAGTATCTTGTTTCCAGATAAGGCAGAGCTGTCACAGTCACATACTTTGTCCAGCAACATGCTTCTGCTGCACAAACATCTGAATTCGAGCCAAATCCCTCCACTACCTGCCGTCAGACATGGTACAGTTACTGCGGGGCCGTAGATATCCGCTTCCTTAGTACCCATTAGCAAGCAGCCGAGGATTTATCACCAATGTCAGGGAGGCATTAGCGGACCTAATGAAATTTCACGTTGTTCTTCAAGCAATATTATCCCTGTGACCCCACTCTTTTCACCACGGCAAGGTTTAACTGCTGAATGCCAAACAGCTGGCTAAGCCCGTGGCATCAAGCTTAGTTACTTTTTTTAATATTTTTTTTATCTGCCCTCATTTGGATTTGTGCTCCTCTCAGAATAATAGAAAATAATGACAGCCCCCCCCCCAGCCTCTTTCAGTCTGAGGTGGGCTGTGAGTTAATGACATGGGGCCATGTTGCACTTGGCTGCATCCCCACACATAATTATGGTCTGATTGTCACAAAAAATCGCCCTCGCTCGCCACCGCGGCTGCTGTAAGCCCCCCCACCCCACTCAAGATTAACGAAAAGGCAAATTATCTTTAGTGTGCTGGGGCTCAAACCAGAACTGCCCCGGAATGAGTAATTAAAATTTAGCTTCATGGCGCTAGGTGCAGCCCGGGAATTAATTGCCATGCCTGAAATACAAATTCTTGTTTTGCATGAGATCGCCCACCGCAGAAATAAAGTACAGTATTTGCATGTGGTGGTAGTGGTCGTACTGTATGTATTTATATAATCTCATAGTGTTTTTAACTTTGTGGCTGAATGAATGAAGGAGTGAGGAATGAAAAATGTAAATATATATCTTATACTTAGAGATACATAAGGACTGAGGGCATTTTCACCACTGAACGTCCAGGCCAAGGTCTGAGCCAAGGTTCGTGTCTTTCTTGTGTTGTATTTGATCCAGTTAGTTTTGGCATCACATTGCAATGTAAGGAACGGACTAAAGTCTTTTCTGTTGTCAACATGCCTGTTGTATTCCCTGACGTCTTTTTAATAAAGTTAATTTAAAAGGTCGTCTTTTGGTTTGAATGGAGAAAATGAATGAGCCAGTCAATTTCGTTAATTTTGGTTGCAATCTTTGTTATTAGGACCGGCAAAATGAACGTCCAAGCAATCCTGAGACCTGCACCCCACTTATTTTTCTTCTTCTATTGTTTGATGCTGTCTCTGAAAGTACCAACTATCCCAAAAAGTGTTTTCACAATGCAAACGATCTGAATCACGGCTCAGTTTGATCCGGACTGAGACCAGGTCTTTTGTCTGGGCTAAATTTTGAGGTGTTGGTCTAAGGCACTTTTCACACCTGTTATTTTGGTTCAGACTCAACAAAAAAGTCTGAAGGTCCAAACAGAACAAGGTGTGAAAGTGCCCTTAGATAAGCTCTTTGTTTCTAGTGCAGTTTATATTGTTTGCCTTGTTCTAACTTTGGATAAAACACGATAATTGACTTGTTACTTTCTAATCTTAATTACTTAATGTTGATGCCTAGAAACTTTAAAAGACATATTCAGTGACTGAGCCGGTAGATTTGCCTGTGCGCAGGGACGATAAAGTTTGCTTTGTCTGCTCCTCCAAAGTAAAAAGCCGTTGGAGAATAGACTTCCTCTGTGGCCATCAACACAAACAGTAAACAGAAGCAAATGAAGTCTTTTCCGACCCCTGCATAACTTCAGATGCTTTGCAGGGGCTGTTCTCCCGGTGCATTTCTAACTGTGTGAGTTCTCCATTTTTTAAATAAATCAGCGGTTGTAAACCAATTCCCTGGAAATGAGAAGTTCTGCAGGATTTTGCCACCGCCCACGACATCACAGACAGCCTCCGAGTGCCGGCAGTCTGAGGTTCAGAGAGGATGTACCTGATCACATTCTGGGTCAGGGCAACTCCAGTTCAGCCGTATCAAACAGAACCCATTACGTGTGTGGCACATGGTGGAGAGGTGTGGCGGCTGGTTTGGACGAGGGCGAGAGAACACATTCTAATAAATAAACATTGTTTGCAGGGAATAGGTGGGTGAGTGCGTGGGTGGGATGAGGTGGAGGGGTGTAGACAAGCAATTAAAACCCCCAAACAGGATTGATCTTGCATATTACAGTCAGTGGTTCCCAGTTTCTCACTTGTTTCACAGATTTTTTTAATTGAGCCTCCCAGTGGAGCCGTCATCACACAACACTGAGAAGACTTGTTTGTCATGAGAAGACACGCAGAGGACTTGGAAAACTGTAAAACCAGGACGCACACACACACACACACACACACACACACACACACACACACACACACACACACACACACACACACCTCTTGTCCCACCTCTCCCTCTTGCGGACCTCTCCTGGGACTTGCCTCCAAGTTCAGGTGGTTGGTCGTCATGGTAACTGCTGGGAGTGAGGGCTATTTGCATTGTTTCTGCTTTCATCTCTAAAACCATGTCATTATCTATACAGTACAGGTACTCATGTTTATTTGTATGCTCCAGCCGGGCTGATTGTCAGTCTCTTCCTCTGTCAATTTATCAGTCTCTGTCAGGGTCTGCCTTCCTCCCCTCCTCGATGTTCCCTCCAGTCGACCGCGGTGCCGTCCCTCCATCGGCGATTCATTCATTTACCACATCTGCCGCTTTATCTGCTGCACAGCTGGAGCACTACATGTATCTGCACCTACTTTGTTCTGCACCCATTCTCCATTAATTACTAAATTATCACACACTCACACACACACAGAGAGAGAAAACCTCCACAGTTAAATTAGTTATTTACTCACCTGACGGCATTCACACACAAAAATACCAACCCCTGTGTTGTGCCTGTATCACATTTACATTTACATGTAAATTGTGCAAGGGAACAAGCTGGATGACATGTGATCCCAATGCTAAGAGGAACACACAGGTTTTGAGGAACACTTCTGACATCTGCTGGCCGCCACGTGAACGTCACAAAAAAACCCCACCATAAAGCAAATGGATCAGAGCCGGATGGTGGCAGGTCGAGGCAGAAATGGCAAATGTGGTTGACTAACCAGCTAATTAATGCTCTGCAGAAAAGGGGTTGGGTGCAATTTTTCATCATAAAACATGCAAATATTGAAATACAGGTAATATTTCCACATATTTCATCATTTGCAAATGCAATTTAAGATTCAACAGCGCAAGAATGAAACTTACAACCGCATGAAGCCGTAATCAAGCACTTAACACGCATAGGATCTGCATACATTGACAATTTCTGCTTGAGCAAAGCACATGGTGATTATGCTGGATTTCCGAATGCTGACACTGTTTCCTGTGAGATATCTTTCTCTTTAAAAAAAAAAGAAATAAAGGAGATCTGCTCCTCCACAGACTCACTGCTGCACTAATTTGGAGGATTTATAAGCGATCAAAATTAACGTGATTTTTCTGTCTGTTTCTATTTCACTGCGTTCCCTCTGCATGTAAAGTAAACAGGTTGGTTTTAACGTTAAAGTCCAATTATGGGATATAATATACATATACATAAAATGAGAGACTAAGGCCTATAAGAGTTGTGTTTTAATCTGTCCTCATACAGTGTATATTTAAGCCAGATGAAAGTGAGAATACACAGAGGACTGTGTAAAGGCCCTGGAGTCTGCAGTGTTTTATACCGAGTTTGGATATTTGCTATGAGAGGACGAGCAGCTGTTTGCTGAATTCACATATCCACATCCAACTGCTCAAAGTTTCGTCTACACCAATTCCCACCTTGCAACAGCATGGTTCATTTCAGAGATGAAGAGTTTTATAAAGTCATTCCTAGCAAGTTATAGGCTTTAAAATAAACATGCAATCCATTTGGTTTATGTACGATGTTATGTTAATAAAAAAACAGATAAAGTAGATTAGGTTCAGACTCATATTTTCACAAAGTAGCATGACTTACCTAAATATACACTTGAATGTATCCACATAAAAAACATTCAACATTAAATCTATAGTGAGTGATTTGTTTGTTTAATTAGGTGCAGCGGAACAGAGGCGGTGCTGTGAAAAGATGTGTGGGAATAAGAGTTTTAACTCTGTTCTGGTCTCCACCATCTCCTTCAGGGAATATCTTTCTCCATAGCTGTTAAATGCTGCATCTCATGCTGATTTCACTTGCAAATATAGAGACTTCACATGCTCCTTTCTTTTCCCTTTTTTTTGACGAAAATCTGCCTTTACAAAAACGTCATTGCAGAGTAGAGAGGCTGTACAGTAACACTGCAGGTTGTAAAACCAATTAACTGAAAGATACAAAAAAAAAAAGCATCATAGACCAGAGGGACTGCAGAGCACAGTGATAATTATCAATTTGCAAGGACAAGTTTAAACATAAAATATGTAGCTTCGGCCGCTAAGGTTCTCTCAATCAAAAACAATAACAAAATAACTAGTCCGATGAGGTTGGGAAGGAGTGTGGGATCATGGGACCTCACCACCATTAGCAATGAAAATCTACCTGACGTAACTCAGGCGTAAATCATGTTCATAGATGAGGTGGAGAATAAACTGTGTAATGGCTAACTGGCTAGCCGTGTGTTTGTCCTTTGTCACATTGGACCAGAAGTTATAGCAGAGTCAAAGCCACGTTTAAAGTGGATATGTTGCAATCAAAAGGCGACCGAAATGAAACCTCCTGTTACTTTCAATACAATTTGGGATTTTTCAGGGTTTTAACAATGTAGGGGGAAAAATTTGATGATGTAAGTACACGTGTCGAAAAAATTTATAACATACAGTAGGCCTAGTCGTTTTTACACATTTTAAATGAAGAATTATTACATATTATATCTTTAAGTTTAAGCATGAACAAGTAACTTGTGTCTTCTGTATTTATATAATTGTAAATATATTCCATCCTCCCACTGAAACCTCGTCGGGTTCCTCTCATCCGCTTCCTCCAGAAGGCAGTTCAGGCCCCAGGAGCCGTGGACCCACAATGAAAATGAGAAAACTCCTGGGAAAGTGAGTCATCGAGTGGACGCTGCAGACAGGATGTGAGGATATGATGGGCAGTGGAGAAACATGTGCCGGCACTGAGAGCTTAATCCGTCTTATCGATGACAGGTCAGCGTCTCCGTGGAAGTCTACGATCGATGGCACTTGACCCCCTTTAAATATCACAAGTGCCGACATCCCTCCCGTCTCCGCGAATCAGGATTGATTGCAGCACTTCTACATGCAGACAAATGGCTGCCGTTAGTTCTGTTTGTCATGCAAATTTAGCGAAGCTTCCTGGAAAAATCTGTCACTGTCAAATGCCGCAAAATATGAAATAAAGGATTTTTAGATGGATGTCGAAAAGCAAACACCAACTGCACATGAATAAAAACTCGGAAGATCGAGATGTGTCTATTGGTTATAATCTGGTTTTGGTGTATTGTTGGGTGGACGCAAAGAGAATCTTAAAGTTATTTCATCCCATTAATTCTTTGGTTTTGATTCAAGACAAAAAGAAATATCTCATTCAGAAACAACCAGGTCCCTCAACAATCTACTTCACACAGTGCAGGATGTTTTCATTGCTCTGATCAAGAATTGATCAGGTCTGAAAAACTTTGATCAGCCTTGAAGACACATGTCTATTTACTTTATCTAAATGATGTAGTATCTTAAATCTACCATCAAGTGGTTCGGTGTGTGGACATAAGATGCTGTTGATGTTATTACTGACAGCGATCGTTCAGCTGTCTTGTAGGAAAGTGTGTGGGCGCAGCAATCACAGTTTTTGATACAGTTTTACAGTTTTTGACATTAATATATGCTGCATAACAGTAAACAGTGAGCTTGATATTAATGAAATGAAATCACAGCGGTTGCACGGATGCTTCATTAACTGGGGATCCCTCACGCTTAAGCAGGCAAATTTATTCCGGAATGGGAACAGTGGACTCTGCCACAACCAATCAAAGCTACTGTACAGAGAGTCAATACTGTGACTGGCTGTCTTATTATTTTTATAGGTAAACTCCATCCAACCGTGCATCCATTGGCTCGGCTGTGGGTAGAGCGGGTCATCGAACCCCCACCGACCAGAAGGTCGGTGGGGGTTCGATCGCCCCATCCCGTGATACTGAGCCCCAAAGTTCAGTGTGTGTGTGATGAAGAAAATACTGCAAATACAGTAAATGCAAAATGTCCAACACGGCTGTCAAGCACTTCGAGTTGTCATAAAGACTAGAAAAGCTCCATATAGATACAGACCCTTTATTCTCTGAGGGTCACGGGGACACGAGAGCCAATCCCAGCTGACACCGGGCGAAAGACGGGGTACAAACTGTACAAGTCGCTGAGGCTAACACATCAACAAACAACCAATCATCCTCACATTTACACCTACAGGTCATTCAGAGATGCCAATTTAATAATAACAATGATAATAACATTATAGCACTTTTCAATACAAGTAACAAAGTGCTTTACAAACAATATAAAATTCACAAACGACAGACATTTACAAACTCCATCACAGAAACGCCATTGACGGCCGTCAGGTTCCTGTGAGGTAACAGGGCCAACCACTGCACCAGCGTGCCGCCATAAGCAAACTAAGACTAACAGTCCTGAAAAGCCTTCCTACAAATGACTGTAAACTACATCATGTCCGATGTGTTTTGCGCGGATGTTCTGACCTAAAGGAGTCTCTGATCATTTTCTCAGTGTGGAGGAGGATGTCATCATTTGGTTTGTATTTGTCAAATAAAGAGCACATGCTCCGTGTGTCCTCACGGGGCCTCCTAACAAAGTCATTGACCTTTTCCCTGACATCGACTGTATTTCAGTTTGCAGAACGCTCAAACAGCCATAAATGGCGCCCAGGAGATGCGGTTTGTGTGCCATGATTAACGCGCCTCTCTCCCAATCTCTGACAAGCACAAGGGCCACCCTGCCTGCGTGATACACTCCTTCCCAAATTGAATCCTCCCTTCTTTTTTCTTTCCCGTGATGTAATCGCACTCGGTATGGCCACTTCTCACAGGACAGCTATCCTCTTTTCATTCCCGGCCATAAAGTACTGCGTGCGATCCAACTGCAGCAGCAGCTCGCACAATGCGTTTGGCGGTTTCGAGGTCAACACAGGTATTCATCAGTGCCACTCCCTGCTGAGGATGTAATGATCAAAGTTTGTGTGCCACAGACATAGCACAATTTACAGCACCCCCAAGTGCCCTTGCCCATCACTCTGCATGGCACTAAGCTTATCATTGTTCAGACCAATTATATGACCCGGTGAGAAGAAGGCGATTGCTGCTCTGTACCAGTGGCTCGCCAAATAAATAAGTGCTTAATGACCCCCTCACTCCCTCTTCTCAACTTAATTAGGTGGGGGGACAGATTTGCTGGATGGATGGCTCTACAGCAACAGACTGTGAATCTGAGGCAGGGGACCGGCAGGCCTCCATCCGTCGTGTGCACCGGTTTGTTCTGCGGCTGTGTGATTGCTGCCCGAGCCACTTACGCTGACCGCCAGCAGACCCAGCTGTGTGGCTGTGGCACATCTGACAAAACAGACACGGCCATCATGTAACCAATTCTGCCGGCTGCTGAACTGTGTCTCTCAGATGACATGCGTATGTGTGTGTGTGTGTGTGTTGGGTGTGTGTGTCGCACTGATGGATTACAATCAAATATATTTGTCTGGCATTCGTACAGTGACAACACACGACAGCAAATGAGGAGTGACTGCAAGCTGGTAATTCTGCCTGTGGTTTTCACAGGGTTTACAGATGACACAGCACGGGCCACCTGTCGGGAAAAATGAAAACACACAGCTCACAATCGATCACATTTGTTGGTACATGTGTTTCTCAACATGCAGCATAGGATGTAGACATGACAAGAACTGATAAATGACGATAAATGACTAAGATACTGACTAAAACGCTAAAGTGTACAGAGAAGAGAATGACATTGAGACAAGTGAATAAAGTAGGTGTCTGATAGAATTTCTTTGATCAGCAGGATAAGTGGTTCTCCTGCTTTGGAAAGAAAAGCCTCCCTAGTGTGCACAATAACCATTAAAGCCCTTCACTTGGCTTTTCATCAATTGTGAATATCAGCAAAACTTTGGATGATCATCACTTCTGCACAATCCCCTGTCAGTTTCATGTTCAGCCCAGCAGAGGCCAAACTTTCAACAGTGTCTGAGAAGAAATAGAAGATTATGGCATTAAAAGTGAAGGTTTTCTCTCTTTCAATTACTATTGTATTCCGTGACAGCAGGTTGGATGGACTTTCTTTCTGCTAAATGCACCTTCTGTATGACTGAGAGTGTTGCGTGGTTTGTTTTGAATATGCTCTTCCTTTCTTGACGTCATCAGGGTTCCAGTAGTCAGTGGGTTTATACACAGGGACTATGGAACAGATTTCCATAAAACTTGGTGAAAAGATGGAACCAATGGGCCAAGAAAGAAGCCAATACATTTTGGCACAAAATCACTTTCTTTAACATTCCAACATATGTTGTTTTTTGACATTTCCATTGATTTCTCAAAGAATAATTCATGGTTCTTGATGAAAAACATTCTTCGATGGAGATTATGATTTTATCTGCATTGATTTGTTGACTCAGCTCTAAGGCTTGATTGAATTTAAAGGGACTTTATTTAGTGCTCTATATAACTACTGTGTCTATCTATCTAGATAGTGTGTCTGTGGGTCATTAACTCCTAGAGATCTGCATACTCGTGCACACTGATTACTTCTATGATAATAAATTCTATGAAATATGTTTGCTTTTTCAGTATTTACAATAGATGAGGTTGATATCATATCAATACTTCCTTCTTGCGTGGCAGCAGCCCTGGAAAGGCCCTGGTGAGGCCTTAGCGATGAGACATTTTGACTTGCCTAAATTATCCAACTGAACAATTATGAGGACTGTTTTGGGGTTTTGTGTTTTGTTTTTAAAGTGCTGCATCTCGCCATCGTTTGGCATGAATCATTCTGTACTTTCTGCGTATTCCTGCTGACAAATAAACAAACAAGCGAAGAGACACAGGTGGAAACACGACCTTCTTAGCAGAAGTAATGACCGGTTGTGTGCCATTCAGCACCTGATTCAGATGATGAGAAGCAATTTCAAGTGTTTCCCTAGTTTGCAAATAAACTAAATTCCGCTCAACTTATTTTTTTCCAAAGCCTCTGTGAGATGATCTGCTCTCCCAGGTGCTTCCACTTACTGCTGCTGATTATACTCATTTCAGCAGAGGGGTAATGGACGCACTGATAAATTCACATCACACCATTTTATATATTTTATTTTACTTCATCACCAAGTTCATAGCAGAGATGAGAGGAAATGAGGGGGGAGAGAAAATGAGCTACAACAGAGGTGGTGTCATGGAAACATGGAGGATGGTTTGCTAAGTACTGCTCCTCTCAGTGTCCACCTACATGTAAATAGGAGCACATGCTTTTCACTAAAATGTCGTCTGTTAGAGTAGTAATAGTGCATTTACATGGTGTCGGGTAATCAGAAAAATGAGTTCCCAACTGGGAAAATTCACGTAAACGCAGCTTCAAGTCAGAACTTCTAAAGTCTGCGAAAATGTTGATACACAAGTTCCCGAGTTGCTGATGTCAACACTAACAAACCAAATAACACATTGGTGCAATCAACCATGTTCAAAACTCTAATCAAAACTCACCTTTTTAGAATTGCTTTTAATGTGATTGTTTGATATGTGCTCTATGTTTATATTGTGCTACTTTTTATGCTAAACTTTTAATGTTGTAAAGTGTCTTTGAGTATCATGAAAAGCGCTCTCTATAAATAAAATGTATTATTATTATTATTATTATCAAGTACAATCAAATAGCTGCTGCAATGCTGTTGCTAATGTCCGTCTTTATAAGCTCAAATATTTTTGGTCACTTGCGAACTATATGTCCATCTCTCACAAGCGCCTATAACACCATCGTTCTTAGCAATACAGACGTTTTTATTATTAATGTTTTAAAAGATCTATATGTCTGTCACATATGAGACTTTTTATTTGCTCTTCCTTATCATAAAAAAATGGAAATATAAGTCATTGTGTTGTTTACACGCTAACACATTCTGTTACAGCGTCCATGTTGGGACCTGAACCTTCAGAGGAACCTGTGAAGCCACAGTAACTCGAGCTTTGCGTGTGAATAAAGAAATTTCTCAACAAATCCATAATGAAGAATGAAGTAATTCTTGACATATTGATTATTGGTGACAGATCGATTTGAAAGAAATGTGTCCTGTTACAATATTCTACTTATTACCAAATAATATTTTGTATGGAAGTATTTTTAAAGATTTTATAGTCAACGTTGACGATGTATGAGACTTTATAATCATTCTAGAACTATGACTGTGTTTTAATGCAGCTCCACGCAGAAATCCCTTTGAATATAACAGAGGTGCCCCAGACAAACCAAAGTAATTAACCTTTCCCCGAAACCAACAAGAAACTGATCACTCCACTCTGTGCTCTGCCCAGATTATGAGTTGGTGGCTTAATGTTTTCCCTGGGATGATTAAATGTCATATAATGATTCACATCTCATTATATTGTAGCCCCTTCTGATTCTCAATTTTTAATTAGCATATTTGGTCGCCACCAGGAGTCCCAGCTGCTTCTGTGTCTTGATGGGCGACACCAGCTGTCCTCTGCAACACAGCACATGAGTCAGTCCTATACACGGAGACATGACAAACTGTGTACTCCGGCTTTATGGCCCATTCATGTTTAAACAGCATCCAAATTATTTATACAGGGGAGGAAGATAGGATCCAAGATTATGAAAGTCAGTGAATGGAACGGATTTATGCGTAAACTTCTCTCATCACATTTTGGCTGATGCAGGGTCAGAAATATTTGCTTATTATATGTTTGGCCGATGAAAATATACAGTTGAGCGGTCAGATAAAAGTAGAGCATTCCTCTCGGAATCCAAGGTGCTAAACGTCCGGCCTGCAGAGTTTCCCAGCAGCAGCGGCAGCAGCAGACAGGTTCGTCCTTCGGTTAAAAGTGTCCTCAGTGGACAACAACACCACTTCTTCTGGATAAACGTCACAGCATCCAGAGAAAAGGTGTGCTAAGATGTGTTTATCAACACAAATACGCCATGGGCTGGGCCTCAGTCCAAGTCTCTCAGTCTCTAACTCACACACACACACACACACACACACACACACACACACACACACACACACACACACACACACACACACACACACACACACACACACACAAACACTCTCAGCCAATCTCACCACTGCTGTTGCTGTCCAGCTGGCACTGAAACGGATGCTTTGATGTTGGTAGAGGCCAAAAAAAAATCTGCTGGAATTGCATGAAGGGTAGAAGTTATGAGCGGTTCTGCCTGTAGTAAATATATTTTTGCTACTGTGCCGGAGATAATGTTGAGACATTTGGAACAAACACTTTTTAAGTGACTGCAAAGTTTTCTTGGAACTATTTTTGTGTGTGATTTGGACCACTGCTCAGGACAGAGCAGACTGTTCACTGTGTTTTACTGACGGATTTGAACGCGGATAAAAAGAAAGGAAATACCGAGGACATTCGTGTTGAAGCCTCGCTTGAGGAAACACTGAGGGTGAAAACCAAACGGTCCCAAACTCATATTTTACCTCTTTGAACGAGTCTCGAGACATTCAGCAAGCATTCAATAAAGATCTAATAAACACTCTTGTCATCACTGATTGCTGATTTAGCAATTATCTCATTACAGAAGAGACAGTGGGAGAAATCTGCGCTCGTTAAATGGACACATAATCAACATTTCCCTCTATGTATTTAAAGACATTTGCAGTTTAAACGGCTTTAAATGGATGGTCTGTGTGAATGTGAGTGTGAGTAGTTGTTTTTACGACAGCCAGAGGCATGCTTACGGACTTATGCTTGTGAACACGATATCTCAGGAACGCCTTGAGGGAATTTCTTCAAATTTGGTACAAATGTTCAATTTGAACATTCAAAGCCACCATGACCTTATAAAACACATTTTTGGTCTTGTGAACGCAACATCTCAGGAACGCCTTGAGGGAATTTCTTCAAATGATAAATAAACTGATAAACTGATTTGATTCAGGTGGTCAGAGGTCAAAGATCATGGTGATCCACTGTTCTTCCCTGAACATGATACATCAAGAACACCCATTGGAAATGTCATTACATCAGGCACAAGCAACAACTCAAGGATGACCTGATTAGAATTTGAAGGTCAAAGGTCAAGGTCATTGTGACCAAACCTTTTCTGCTTTGTGAACCTCAACTCGTGACATTTGGGTGGTCAATGGTCAAAGGTCACGGTGATTCGACCTCACATGAGTCTGGGATTTATTGATTGATTTGTAGTATGGGTCCCAACATTAGTCCACTAAATCATTGGATCTATTTGCTGTGAGATAAATGGAAATATGCTCCAATAATCTGCTTCTCTTTTTTTGATGACATGTTTCAGTTCCTCATCATGGACACAGCTGAAAAACTAAATTATTTATGTACATCTAAATGGTAAATGTTCTGTATTTATATAGCACTTTTAATTAGGGGTCCAATTAGGGGTTTAGTATCTTGCCCACTTTGGCATGCTTGTGGGGAAGACTGGGATCAGACTGCCGATCTTCTGGTTGAAAGAGAACCGCTCTACCCACACAGCCGCCCCATCGGTATCTCTCAGTCTGGCCAGTTTAGGATTTTAGCTCACTAGCATCCACTGAGGTTGTTACCAGGCCTGTGCCCCATTTTCACAACGCTGATTATTCTTTAGCTCTGGATCAGAACGAATTCCTGATCAAAGACCAGCTGGCTTTTTTCAGTCAGAACCCAAAGCTACATCCAGATATGAAAGAGTCACCTGTTGATCAAACTGGAGAACTGCAGCCACTTCTGACAAAGGGCTGTACATACAGTACGAGCATCAAACAACCCAGTGCATGTTTCAACATGCTGGAAAATATGATGGTATATGAGGATGACAGCTTTGTTGTGAGTTTGTCGTGAACAAGGTTCCTGTCTCGCCTGGTAGTGGAAGGGTTAACTTTCTTAATGCGATATCTCTGTGATGCATTTTGGATTGTCCAAGGACCCGTGAATTCCTGCCCTGATAAGCTGTCAGGAGCATTGCCCTGTGTACAAATTGTGTGTGCATGTGTGTGTGTGTGTGCATATTATATGTATGTGTGTGTGATTGGGTTTTGCAGAGAGAGCGGACAGCCTCAAGGTCACTTGCCATTAAAAACAAGACAGCATAAATTCCGCCTAATAATTCATAATAATGACTCCCCTGTTTGTTGGTTGCTTGTTTATCCCACGTTCATTAGCATGCCAGCCTCATGGTGCTCGTACTGCAAAATGTCTTCTGAGTGGGAGTGAGGGAGAGTGATTAGAGGGCATATGGAAATGATTATAACCTGCTGAAGTGGAAGTATCCCAGATCCACAGCACTCTCATACAAACCCCTCATGAACAGCGAGGATTAAGAAAGTAGATTAGTAAGTAAGTAAGTCCTCTGTGGAACTGTACAGTATGTTTGTCTTCAGGTTGTGTGTGTGTGTGTCGGTATCTCTGCCTTGTCGAACTCTCTTGGCTCAGTTTCAGTCTCCTTGGCCGTACCTTCCTTGTTGGCGATATGAGACTCCTGTGGTGCCCTTGAGTGTAGAGCCTTGATTTTACAAAGTTTTGATGCCAAAGGGATCATCGTGGTCCTCGCAGTTCTTCCTCTTAAACATCATTTGGCTCTGACAGTATAAAAAACTAGGTAGAAGTTACGGGTTAATGCAGAAGGACAGATTTAAAAGCTCACTCTCATGTAACATAAACTGAGGTCCAGGTGGAGATATCAGACATGGTTATGTAAGCTCAGGAAGAGAGTGTGGTAGAGGGAACAGTGTCACAGACACGCTGAGGGGGCCCCAAGACAAAAACTTGTTTTGGGTCCCAACTGACCACAACAATGCAGAGCATTCTTCTTCTTTTCATTTCCATGAGCAGCCAGAAACCAACCAGTGATCTGGAGCTGAAATTACACAATAGACCACTGGCCTGGTACCAGAGATTTCATTATCTTTCTCTAAAATAGTAAATTCAATCATTTTGGGGTTTTGATGATGATGACTTTAATTTTTCAAACTAAGGGTCACAACATAATTATAAAAAGAACAAGAACAAGAACAAGAACAAGAATAAGAACAAGAACAAGAACAAGAACAAGAAGTATTATTATTATTACCATCAGAAAATAATGTATAAATAAAAAGTATTTTGGACAAAAGTATTTTGTCCAATTGGTAAAATACAGTGTAACATTCAGAGTGATATGCAGTGTGATATACTTCAAGCTGAAGCTTTAATCATGTTACACCAAATCCAATCAAACTCTAAATTTAATAATGAGGTCATTCACTTGACTTTGAGGGTTTTTCCAAAACTCAGTCACCTCTGACTAATTTTGAAAAACTAATCACTTCAGTCAGGAACGTGTCTGTGAACTGACCATTAACAGCAAATGTTTGAGTGTCTCTCAAAGACTCTGCAGCAGCGAGGGCTCTGCTGAGAGTTTGATTTTCCTTGGATCAAGTGATTAATTGTAATTAACACAAATGTGTTTAAGTTAAATTTTTAACTGGTCCTTAAAAAATTGAGTTGGCGTGAAGTCCTTGAAATACACTACACCGCAGTGAAGAATAAAACAAAGAGACTCAGTACACACTCAGTGCCCTTGTTGCCAATTACCTCAAATGCCACAGTGATGTGTGTTCACTCTTAAACTCGCTCCCTGAAAATGTCACTTCATGTAGGAATAGCAAGTAAACAGCACTTGACACCAATTGCAGCCTCCACCACTTTCATTAATGACTGTCCTGACTCAGCGCTGATGTGCTTTCCTGATGTTTCTGCACCTTCTGTGTGACTCCATGTTGTGTTCCGTTGTTGCATGACGGCCTGGGTTAGGGCTGGTTTATGTTGCGTGGTACCTGACTGTCATTTGGGGTTGTTGTGTTTCTCATGCCCTACTTATCAGCTCTGGAAAGCCGCAGGACGCTGGCAGGTCAACAGCCTCCCACCCGGAGGTAAGAAGAACCTTTTCCCAAAAAAATGAATCTCTAACTATGTGCACTAACAAAGCAAGTGAGGGCAACCATGTGGGGTGCAGTCACACCTCCAGTCTGTCATGTCACATCCACACAGTGTGTCTGAATGACACGACTCTCTGTTACCCCCCTGCTCCGTCTCACGGTAAAATGGACTCACAAATTATTCCTGTATACATGGATTTAGATCCTCACCGGCGAATTCACATGGTTTTCTCTGTGAACACCAAAGCACAAGAACAACAGCAAGGTCGAACCTGAGAGAGTGTTGGAAAGTTTATGTGTGAACATGACGTCACACCTGAGGTCAAACCTGTATTCGTGGCTTGGCAGGACAGAGAATGTAAACGGAGCCAAGTCAAGGAAACTGCACCAGAGTTACTTGTTTAAAAAGAACAGGAAGGCCAATGTTGATATCTGATAACAAGCTGCTCCTGAAGACACAATTTTCTTTATGGATTCTTCATTTGTTCGTCAAGAAGTGTTAATCACCAATGTGACAAATGAATTTTCAAAGTTGTTATTCTGTCTTGCTAAATTGAAAGAGAAAGTACCTCGTAACAGAGGTGAAAAAACAACACAAGGATACATAAAACAACCACAAGGAGATGCAAATGGCATCAAAAAGACACAAAACAGTTGCAAGGAGATCCAAAACGACCATGAGGAGACGCAAAACGACCACAAGGAGACGCAAAACGACCACAAGGAGATGTAAAAAGCTTTCTCGTGAGAAAGAGAATCCTCTCTCGTGCGCACCAGAAACTTGTATCTCTTTTTTTTGCCCATGTCCCCTCAGGGACCCGTAGGGGTCCATTCATTGCACTGAACAATGAATACAGAAACTAACTATCACCATTGTCAAAAGTTTGTAAGTCTGAGCATATACACACACAACCCCTATATACACACAACCCCTATATACACACAACCCCTATCCCCAATTGAAAAGTGTCTAAGCCTGCCCCTGCCACATTATTAGAACAAACTGTTTCAAATGCAATTTACCAGTGTATTATTCAAAGTGAACATTCAGCATTAGCCGTTCCAGCCATGCTGATAAATCCAATAAAGCAGGTTAAGGTCTGTCTGCTAAAGCACAGCTAATGCTTTAGAGGCAGCAGTAATCTAACAATCAGCTCAATGCAGCCATTAGAATATTCTGTCGAGCATTTATGAAATTTGAATGTGACGTTACTCTTAATTCTGAACCTGTGTCTTTTTTGCATTCTTCCCTGAACGTCACTCCCCGCTGCGCGTGGCCTTCCAGGTGTGACGTGATGCACAGCGTGGTGGTTAGCATGGAGGCTGATTCACAGAGGCCCCCGTTCAGTCTCCCTCTCCCCGTCACTGTCTTTTTATCTTTCTTATACAGGGTTAAACATACTGGAGGTTGACCCTGTGCTCGGCAGAGACGCTGGCAAGTCTGGATAAACAGTACTGGGCAGTAACCTCTCCAGGGAACCGTGTGTGTGTGTGTGTGTGTGTGTGTGTGTGTGTGTGTGTGTGTGGTCCTCGACAGCAGTCACAGGAAGGTGTTGCTGCTCTGTTGACACGGGTCACAGTGGCAGGGTGGAGGAGCGGGATAAGAGAGTTGTATAAATGAGGTCGGGGTCACTGACAGCAGAGGAGATTCGGTGACAAGGAGCGTTTCCTTTGACAAACCAGTGTAAACGGGATCACGACTCGTTGTTGTGATGTCTCTTGTGGCGTTAAGTGTTGTGAGGTTGTGATGTAAAGTGTGCGTGTGCGTGTAATAGGAAAGAGGCCGTGTTTGATTTATGTTGTTGTCGTATTTAAGCTTTTTTTTTTTTTTATATCCAGGTTGACAAGCCACTCAATGAAAAGGGGTTTAACAGTGGAACAACAAACAGAAGCATCCTGACCAAGAGTCATCTTCATCGATGAATATCATTAAATGGGGATGTGGTGCCTGGTTGTCCATCCATCCATCCATCCATTATCTACACCTCTTATCCTCTGAGGGTGATGGGGGGAGCCTGGAGCCAATCCCAGCTGACATTAGGCGGGAGGAGATGTACACCCTGTACAGGTCGCCAGCGTAGCACAGACACAAACAACCATTTCACGCCTACAGTCAATCTAGCGTCTCCAATTAACGTAACCCCAAACTGCATGAGTCTGGACCATCAGAGGGAGCCGGAGTGTCCTGAAAAATCCCAAACACACAAGAGAGACAACACACAAACTCCACAAAGGAAGACTGAGGCTGAACAGGGATTCGAACAGACGTGCAGCGCTAACCACCGCCCCACTGTACCACCCCTTTCTTGGCTGTAACATTAATTTCCAAAGACTCACTGCTGCTGCACAGATTTCAAGAGGAGAAAACCTACTGTTAGCAAGTAGATATCAAACATTTTTCTTTTTTGTATTTTAGGCTACAAATGAAAGTACAGTTGCAGCCTGATTTCTAATGTTCTCTAACATCAGGCTGGATTTCTGTCATTTTTAATGGTACATCATCAAAGCTTTTTCCCCTTTAGCTGGTCTTTTACACATCCTTTTAAAAAGGTAGTGTTGTTTCCTTTCAGGCCTATTTACACCCTCACTGAAAGAGCGATGTGCTGCACTCAAGTGCACATTTGCTTTTGTGATCCTTTTTCCAAATGTGTTTGCATCAGGTGAATTACAATTTGTCCAACAACATAAACAGCGGGGATCTCCTGTGAAAGTCTTGTGTCTCGTCGTCCCATCCGTCCGCTGCAGGTGATGTTTCCAATTTGAAAACTACTTTGCTCTCTTTTCCAAATTACGTAGTTGTTGTTTTTTTGTTACTGTCCCAGAAATCCATTGGTTTCCATTGATTCCAATGTTATATAGGCCTATCTACATTTAAATCTAGATAGATGTCAATCATTATAGGATTATGAGAAACCAATGGCTGGGTTACATTGTAGGGAGATCATATCCTTCAATCTATAAACTGCACAGTATGCAATGGAAAATGGTCAGTAAACATGGGACATTTATATATATACCTGCAAACACCTGAAACCTCATCAACTGTGCATAAATAGACCTCATTCATCAGAGAGTTTATAAAATAAAAGTTTTTAAATAAAAAGAAAATCTCTGTAATAATAATTCCAGATTTTTTTTTTCAAATACTCCAACCATTTGATTGTGTGGATTACTTAATTAAGATTTTAGCCATACGATAATCTAACTTAGTCCAGTATCTATGAAAGAGAAAGACTTTTTAACTTTTTAATAACTCTAACTTTAACTATTTTTCCGTCTATGTTTTTTTAAACCCCTATACTCTGTAGGGACCTTTGTATCTGAACTTCACTCTTTCTCTCTCTGTGTCATTCAAAACGTGGTCATTTCTATGTGAATAAATAACTTCATTTTTAATATTAAACAATGGGAACTAACATGTGCTGCAGTATCTATCTATCCATTCTTGGGCCTGTTCATCCACATTAGAAATGCACAGCAAAGTGAGCCTCCTCCCTGCAGAGCTGATGTATGACACAGTGGAATGACTGACAGGGTGGCTTCACCACACCACCTTTAACACCGGAGCCTCCCGGGATCTCCACCCCCTGAGCGTCACGTCTCGTCGGCTCAGCTGTCGGAGGAGATCCCGCCCGGGTCTCACTTTGTCAGCTCCTCTCTCCACACGCACAGCAGACTGGTATGCGCAATTACTGCGGCACCTGAAGGCAGCACGGGCTCCTCAGACAGTGCAGCAAACATAAGAGATCAGAGTCATATTTAGTTTTTACAACATGTCAGCTCCACTCCAACTGTAGAGTTTCAACTATTATATCCATTCTACTTTATTAGGGTATTTTCTGAAGTCAGCAGTGCCGGTGTCTCTCATGCGTCTCCGGGCGGTGCGCCTCTACGGGCTCCTGGCGGCGCTGTGTTGGCTCCTGGATGTGCGCTCCTGCGGGGCTTACAGGTGTCCGAGCATCTGCCGCTGCAGCCCGGACACTTTCCAGTGCAGCAGGGACTCTCAGCTGGCCTCCCGACGGACATCCTCCGGATCCGCGCCTCCACTGTGAGTAACACCAACTTTACCTCAGTCCTCCTGTAGATGCGCCCCTGAACGCATCGCCGCCCTTCAGCTCCACTTCCACTTTGCTCTTCTTTTCCTCTGGGACATATTATTCCCGACTTCTGTCTTATTAAGTTGCTTGTTGTTTCGTTTTTATGATATGATTCGTCATAAATGTAACAGCTGCTCGAGGAGGAGCTGATGGTGCATTTTGCTCCTTTTATTTATAGCATGTAAATGTGGAGTTTACAACTTTATTTTCTGGTTGTTACAGGAGGTTCAGGCATCTGCCCTTGAAACAAGTCCCCACTCACGCCTTCAAGGAGCTGATCAACATCACGGTGATGTAAGTCTCCTGCAGTGCTTCCTATACATGTGTTAAGGGTGAACAATAGTACAGGAGGTGAATTGAAGTTGTATTTTCGACTGATTGATTGATTTGTATTATTGTTTCAGTTATTACTTAAACAACTTCACAAGATACCTTATACTAGTTGATTTTTCATGATTATTTCTCATTTTGCTAAAAAACAATTCAAGCAAAGGAGAGTGATGACTATTCAAACTTCAGCAAATAACTAAAATCTTGTTTTGCATTCACCCTACTAACTCAATTAACTCAACATGACAGAATTTGCACGTGAAACTCAGATGTATTGTTTCGTGCAACCCTAAATAAACCTCTACAGATGTATTATCAACATTGAGTCTGCAAATCCAGTGGAAGTGTCACGTGTAGGGCAATTACAAAAAAACTTGAAAATTCATAATGTCTATGTTCCCCCCAAAAAACTACAGCATTCAAGTTTCGAAAATATTCATAAATATGTGGGTGCATATTACAGTTAAGAAATAAAGCAGGAGGGTGTCCAGCTATAGTCATCAGAAGCCTGGAATGGCTCAATAATATGGGTCATGTTTTAAATTATAAAACAAAACACTAAAGTAGTATGCTGTGGTGGTAGAATGCTGGAAAAAAATCACATCGTTGTCAAAATGAACTAACTTAAGTTGAGTTATTTGATTATAATATTAACAATGAAAATCCCTAGCAGAGAACTGTGTGGTCTACTTTTCAGAAATAAGTCTTGAAAATAAAAATGAAGCGAATACAAAATGTCTAACAATGTGATATTTATTTAAAACACAAAACACAATTCTGAATATATATATATATATATATATATATATATATATCGTCAGGGCCAAGTTAATAATAATTAAGACTCATTAATTTATTAAATGCTTGTACCTTGACATTTTCTTATGACTGTTAATTGCACTTCAGTTGGATGTCTTTTTTTCTGGTACTTTCTTTATAAGGGAAGAAAAAAAACATGTTAACACACGCTGGTGTCATTAACCTGAAATGACACCAGCAGTACACTTAAGTCTCTATTATTAGCCTTTGGGTACTTGTCCCATTTAGTCGTCAGGAATTTAGACGTGACTGTTATGTATGCCAGGAAGGCCATTATGATTCAGCAATAAAAGTGAATTACCTGTATATGTTTCTAATCTTTGTTAGAATAATCGTCTGAAAAAGCAGAGAGATGTAAAGTATAATATCCCACAGCTGTGAAACAGTGAAGGCCACTTACATAAGCTACGAGCTGGACGGGGTTCAAGATCTCATTTCATAACCAGATGACAGAAGAGCACACACAACACGGCGCTGTGTATCAGTAAAAACTCCAAACTGTCCATCAGATAGAAATATCATCACATAAATAAATGGAATCATCTGTTCCTTGGTTCAAATGGCGACCAGACCAAACATGTTTCATATTCATTGTTTGCAGCTAAAGCCATAACATTACCTCGAATAGGTTTCACCAGTCATTTAATGTATCACAGTTTGATGAGCAGATTAGTTAGTGCACAAATTAAAAAAACTAAACTTTATTTATAAAGTTAGCAGTGTGTACTTTGCAATGAACAATGAGAATAAAATGGATTGAATTACATAATTAAATAAATATGATTGGTCAGTGTAAATCAGAGCCAAAGTCAGTCATTTGTAAAAGTTGTAAGAAGAGATTTAAAAGAAGCCGGAGCTCAGTCACCCTTGTTACAAGGTGAGACCTGATAGTAACCAGCCGGGCTCCATCTGTGGATTCACACAGTGGAGAGGCCTCGTACCAGGACTTGTCTGATCTTCAGCATTTTCATGCGAGAGGTTCATCATGTCCACATTTTGTCTCTAAAAGTAAAAGCTAAAACACAAGTTCAAGTTTAAAAGTTTCAGATCCCCTCCTTTTTTTTCCATCCCAGAACAGAGTAGCCATGTAAAACCTGTGTCAAGGTAGAATGACACGAGTAGCTGCATGTGGTGCGTCAGCGTCCTCCAGATGATTGTGTGAAAAAAAGCTTTTCATGAGCTCTAAGTGCTAATTATGACACAGGACAGTGCAATCAGAGGAGGGGATAAGAGATAAGAAAATATATATATACACATGCAGTACTCTACAGATGGAGTCCTTTAATTGTTTCTCAGTTTGAAATGGAGGCAGAGCGGCGTCGACCCTAAAGTGTCGGCTGATTACAGCAGAGTGAGGGAGGCAGAATCTGTGATTACGTAAAAAGAAGATGGAGAGAGCGACTCGGAAACAGGAGAGTCAGCCATCAGAAAACAAAGTGTTCAAGGACGAACCAAGAACTCTTGTTGACTTTGTTTGTCTCCACTCGTCTTTGTTTAGTCCTCCTTTTTAAACATCTTCACTTAGTCTTCTTGGCCCAGATGCATCCTTGATGTATGTATGGAGCTTTTCCAGACATGAAGTGGAGCTACTGTGTGTGTGTGTGTGTGTGTTGTGGCCTAGAAGTATGAATTGTATTTTAAAATGTCCCTAACGGTTTGTATCCCAGTATCAATCAACTCTGTCCCATTTCTCAAAGACAGTACATGAAAAAGTAAATGTGGGAATGAATACGTAACGTGCACTGGTGTCGCTCTTCATACTCGCTTCACCAAAAATCCACATTTGCCGCCTGGATCTGAGAGAATTCAAGAGTCATGTGTTCATCTGTTGACTGACGTGGAGCCATTTCTTTGTTGTCACAGTGAGATTTCCCAGAGCGACTGCATCACGCAGATCCAGCGACATGCCTTCCTCTCCCTCCACAGCCTGGCACAAATGTAAGCGACACCTACCTTCCACCACAAGTCACATTCAAAACGCCATGAAAGCAATTATTAATTTGAACAGCTGCCATGTGTGTGTGTGCGTGTGTTGCATTTCGTTTAAGTGTCGTCTCCCAATTACAAGGCGGCGTGTTTAATCCCCGACTTTCAGAGCAGCTGATGGACGCATGGGTTCGTTGTTTTTTTTTTGACAGCAACTGACTTCACTTGTATTTTTCCCCCCTCATTTTTGATCCTGCAGTTTCGTGCAGAACATCATCAGTCTGAGGTCTATTGAAAAAGGGGCCTTCACTGACCTGCCCAAACTGGAATACTTGTAAGTGCTTCTTTTTACATTATTATTAGTATTCACCTATTGAAACCCCACTGAGCCGCCGGTGGGTTTATCGTTGGTAGAATCTATTGAAATGTGAATTTATATGAAACTAGGTCAGATTCTGTTCAGAACCTTCCTGTTTGGTATGTTCTGTTCACTTGACCTGCGTTACCGCTCCAGAGCTTTTTATTAACGGTCTACGGTGCAGAGTGAAGTCAGAAACCTTTGTGTTCATCATACCTGGTTTATCAACAATGAAGATTTTATAGTTTTACATCAAATGAACTGCTAAATTGAATTGCTAGATTACTGTCCGTGTGTTTGGCTCACATATAAGTTTGAATGATTTACTGAACTGGTATTGAAGAAAGTGATGAAAAGCATAAGTTTTTTGTGGGAAACTAAACGGAGGCTAACTGGATGTTAAGGTTAAAGGTCACTTCAGCCAGAGACAACCGGACACTTGTACTATTTGACATTTACCTGATTAAGAAAACAGTCTGAATAAAATGCTGCCATGTAAACAGCACTGTATGAATAACTTAGCCTACAAGGTCATACTGAAAATAATATATTCTATTAGCAACTCTTGTAAACATCACAAACAAAATTATGCAATTTGGAATATATAACTATATAACTGGGAGCACGGAGTTTGTAACGAGAGGGCATCCAACTGGCTGGGGAGCTCCAATGAACAAGTTCCATTATGGGAACGGTTGGAGTTTTGAAGCTTGATCTATATTAGGAACTAAAAGTCAGGATGTCTCAGCCTCTGTTACATGAATTTTGACTCTCATTATTGTTTTCCTTTCTCTGTGCTGTAGCTGTTCAACACTATGTGGAGCATGATTCCTACATCTGTACTTTTCAGTCATTTTTTGTGGCAAATTACATACTAGATCTCCCCTAGTAAAATCTTTGTCCTATGAAAAAAAAGGTACTATGGAGATACTTTTAAATGAATATCTACAAGTTACCGGGTGACAGATATAAAAGAGCAACATGATAAGATAAACATTTAAACTGAATTGTTTTCCAGAACTGGCTCCTGAAATGTCTCATCCGTCTCTGCTGCTTTTCTTCACAGGAGCATCTCTAACACAGGGATGACAAACTTCCCGGATTTTACAACCATCTCGTCCTTGGTGCCTAATATTATTCTGTAAGTAATCCCATTAAAAAAAAAAAACATGTTTCTCAATTGGATTAGTCTTTTCCGCATGTTGCAAGACTGCACGTTTATCATGTTCTTCCCCTCAAGCGGAATCCAAGTGGCTCACTCTGAGGCCAGTTTCAGTTTTATCTATCAATGTCACGATACCACCAACCCTGCAACAAATCCTCCAACTGCGTCACAGTTCATCAGCCTTCTTGTTTTTATGTGTGCATGTACATCATTTTGTCTAACTGATTATTTGAATGGTGGATGTTATCTCTTCTGTGTGCAGAGAAATGGCAGACAACATGAGGATCGACTTCATTCCGGCCAACTCCTTCCAGGGTTTCACAGACGAGTATCTTGACATGTGTGTACAGGAGCCAAATTCTTTTTTTTGCTACTATATTATCAGAGCTGAGAGCAACAATTGGTGGTTAAGAATGTTTAAAAAAAAAAAAATGTATATGCTTTTGTAATTGAATGTTCAGTTCTCTGACCTTGGTGATAGATGCTTCTGACAACAAACTAAAATGAAGAACATTGTGTCCTTGGCAGGAACCTGGCTAGAAACGGCTTCAAGGAAATTAATTCTCATGCATTCAATGGAACCAAGCTCAACACATTGTAAGTATTTGTATTAAGATTTTTCCCTCATCCAGTAACCAGCTACTACACCAGTCGATACAGTATGTTGCTGTTAAGTACGTTATTCATGTTTAGGGCTCTCCTTTTCTTAATCATAAAAAACGCAATGTACCAGTAAACAAACATTACGTAAGACTAAACAAAGATTGGATGCCCTGTTGTTTTTTTTGCCTCCGTGCTGCTGAATGTTGATGGGGACGAGATATGTGCAGGCACCGTGCAGTCTAAAAATAAAGCTCATCTTCCTCAGTGTCACATTGAGAAAACTAAAAGTAGATGAAAAATGGTTTGGGGCACTGTTGGCCATTATCGTGTCATTTTACATTTTCTATCATATTGCATGTTAACTGCAAAGCTACAGTTAGAAGTGTGTAATGTATTTTTTATGTCTTTTGTAGGATTTTGAGAGACAACAGGTATCTCAGTAACATCCAAGAAGATGCCTTCGAAGGAGCCACAGGTCCGACTTCTCTGTAAGTAACAGCAATTCAAGTTGATAAAACCAATAAAACCCGACAGTCATAACAATAGGCTTAAAAATCAGCGGTGGCTGAACTATGTTGTTTATTTACAGCTGCCATAATCTTTATTTTCATATTAACAGAGGTCTGCATGACTACTTGTGCATGAAAGTGGTCTTTCATAGTAACAAACCCACAGTGAATGGTCCGAATCTTGCAGTTTGCCTCAGTTCTACTTAAAAGCTTTGAAGCGTCTTTAAGCTCATCATTTTGGTTTTATGGCCAACAAAGTTACTGTTTTGTTTTCCACTGAGTCAATTTCAGCAATGGCAGACGGCCATTTTGTCGCAAACAAATGTCTCAGCAACAAAGTTAGCATGTAGCTAATGAACTTAGTGAAGCATTTGGCAGCTTAAGAGCCGGATATTTTCTCAGAATTGGGTGAAGAGGAAAACAGAGATAAAAGCAGAGTAAAATATATAGACTTACACTGACAATGTGACTAGATGAATGTCAATGAATGTCAACGTCGCTCGGAATATGTTGGAATGTGTGAAAAAGTACAGTATCGGAAGTTAAATGGTTGTTATATAAAATAGCCCACGTCCAAATTTTTTATAAATTTTGGGGTATTTTAAGCAATTTCTCATGCCATACGATAATGTACAGAAAAGAACTTGGACGGGAAATTTGAGTTTAAGTATCGTTTATTAAGTAATGTGTTACGTTTTAATGCATAGTTACAAGTGTGAGAACCTAAATGTGACAGAGGACAATATACAGTCTATCTTTAAATCAACAGAATTGAGGAGATCATATTTGAACAGGGTCAGTTAAGCAAGAATATTCATAACAGTGTTTATCATTTCATTCTATAAACACCAGGGTAACGACAGCGTGTCTGTGTAAACAACCAATAAGGCAGCCAGGACTGCTGAATACTGATTAGAACTGAGGAGCATGCAGCTCGGCAAGGTCTCTTGATTGTGGGCTACCCCATTTTGTAGATATGAAATTTCATATTATCTTGGTTATGAATTAGTGTTTGTGGTACTCACTGACATACAGGAAATGTCAATGGCCTTCCTTCTGCTTCTGTGGGGGGGGGGGGGGGGGGGGGGGGGTGGGCAGTGTGGTACTTCTGGGTAATGTCAGGTTACAAGTATCAAATCAAATAAGGGAACATTGGAGGCTATTTATTATTTTTGCTTTGGATAAAATGAATTCACTCCTGAATAAATGTCATAGTAATTACTATCTCCATGCATGTTTACAGTCACAGTCAGGTAGAAACTGTACTAATCGTCACTGAAATATATTTCTACGTGTGTGATTCAGGGATGTTTCCTCCACAGCTCTGAGTTCCCTCCCGGCTAAAGGGTTAAGGCAAGTGGGGTTCCTGAAAGCCGGCTCTACCTTCGCTATGAAGAGCCTCCCTCCGCTGGATAGCCTGTCTGAACTGATAGAGGCTGAGTTCACGTATCCCAGCCACTGCTGTGCCTTCCAAACATGGCGTCGGAAAGAAAGGTAACAGACAAACCGCCCCCAGAGCTGCAACAAATCCATTCACGTCTGCGTAAAAAAAATACTAAAGCTCTATCAAATGAATATAGATCATCAATAGTCTGGTCATTTGCAGTTGACTTTATTTGCACTTTATCATGTCTAATCCTTTCCTTCTTTTATTTTTATTTAAGGGAAAGTGCCTTGAAGAACTTTACAACATTTTGTGATCTAATCAAAACAGAAACGTAAGTTGCATTAGTAAGTTCCAAGTCGGGGAGGGGAATTTTATATCTCCCTTTAACAACATCCTCCTCAAAGCTTGAAGTGATGCAGCTCCTTAAGCCATTGATTACTAACAGTTGACAAAGAATTTGAAAAACACGCAAATGGAGTGAAATCAGCAATCTGATAAATTATGAACTAAAACGACTATATATTCTAGCCACTCTATTTTAGAACCAAGAGCCGTAACTAACTTAAATCACTATTAAATAACATTACTCTTTATGCCATTTCTTTAACATATTGTTACGATTGTTACCAATAGCTTCTTAGTGAAGGAAAAAAAAAAATGTAAGAATATAATTGGTAAATCTAAAAAAACAAAGCACATGCTTTGCCTTGATCAATTGATGGTAATGGTAATCTCAACATCTGTGTATCCTTTAGAAAGCCCGACTCGGATGGCGTGAATCCTCTTGACGACATCAACTTCCAGTATTATGACCTGGAGTTTGATTGTCTTAAAAACCCTATCATCAAGTGCACCCCGAAGCCAGACGCCTTCAACCCTTGTGAGGACCTGCTGGGCTTTCCCTTCCTGCGCTGCCTCACCTGGATAATCTCTTTTTTTGCTGTAACCGGAAACCTGGCTGTTCTAGTTATTCTGCTCATCAGCCACCGAAAGCTAACCATCTCCAGGTTTCTCATGTGCAACCTGGCTTTTGCCGATCTGTGCATGGGGCTCTACCTGATGCTCATCGCCTTCATGGATGACTACTCCCGTCACGAGTACTACAACCACGCCACCGACTGGCAGTTGGGGCCTGGGTGTGGCATAGCGGGATTTCTGATAGTGTTTGCCGGTGAGTTATCAGTGTATACACTGACTGTGATTAGCATTGAGCGCTGGCACACCATCATCAATGCCATGCATGTCAACAAGAGGCTGCGGATGCACCATGTGACGGCCATGATGGGGGTAGGTTGGGGTTTCTCTCTGCTGGTTGCCCTGCTCCCTCTAGTGGGGGTCAGCAGTTACAGCAAAGTGAGCATCTGTCTGCCCATGGACATCGACACGCCGGGCTCGCAGGTCTACGTGGTGGCTGTGCTCATCCTCAACGTTGTCGCTTTCATCGTGGTCTGCTACTGTTACATTTGCATTTACCTGAGCGTTCACAACCCAGAGCAGTCGTCTACTCGTCACGGAGACACCAAGATCGCCAAACGCATGGCTGTGCTCATTTTCACTGACTTTGTTTGTATGGCGCCAATCTCATTCTTCGCCATCTCTGCAGCCCTACGCATGCCGCTCATTACCGTCTCTAACTCAAAGATCCTGCTCATCCTTTTTTACCCCATCAACTCCCTCTGCAACCCTTTCTTATACACCATCTTCACTCGGGCGTTCAGGAAGGACATGCGCCGGCTGCTGAGTCGCTGCTTTTGCTGCGAGGCCAGCGCCGACTTCTACAGGTCACAGACTCTGGCCTCAAACCTCACCTGTACCGAAAAGACGTCCAACAGAAAACCTCACTCCCATAGCTTCTATGCCTATCACATCAAGATGAAGGGTGGCTTTCTAGACAAGGGAACCACATGACCATCAAAATAAGAGAATTTTGTTTTGAACTTCAAGGCAGCACCAGCTGTCTCGTGAAAAATGTAGCATTTCTTCAAAATTTAGGTCAGATTGTTAGTCTTGTATGTGGAAGGCGTCACATTGGCTATGTTTACGATGAGATTTTCATCAGTCGGGACCAACAGACCACAAATTGAAGATAACAAGTGCTGCAGCCTCCACAGGTGATGTGCAAAGCAGCAGATGGAGAATAGGGAAAGCACAGGAATGGGGAACTAATCACACAGGCCAGCTCATTTGTACAGCTATCCAAAAATCACATGTCTGGTCATGTAGTGAGATGAAGTTACATCCAACTGCACTTTAGTACGGTATTACAAGAGATTTAGTTCTATTAAAGATCAAGAAGTGGAAAGTTTATTTATTATTAAAGATTCAGTTCTAAGTTTGAATGAATGCAATGACGTGAATGTGATCAAATGTGAGTCAGTGTTTTTAGCTCATTACAGATGAGTTTTACTGCCATCTATTGGACTGTTGGACTCAAGAGACAAGCCAGAGGACCCACAGGAACTCAGTTAAACGTGTGGCCTGGTTTATGAGAAATAATACTGCTGTTTAAAATGTCCTCGATTTGTAAAATAACATTTGAATAAAAAGTTAACTGTGTTCAACAGAAAACAGCTGTCAGGTTAAAAGTATAATGATTCACATGCTAGACCTCCATTTGTCTGCACACTTCCTTTCAGAGACTTACACACTAATTATGTTTTCATTGCCGTTTGTCTGTCTGGTCGCAGATTTACATAAAAACTACTGAACCTTGGTGGAAGGCTGGTGTATGGGCCAAGGAAGAAACCATTACATTTTGGAGCAGATTCATTTAATGGGGCGGATACAGGGCCTTTTTTTTCCCACTGTCTGTATAATTACGAGATAGGGTGTTAGCCTTGGCACAGGGACGTGTTCTCCAAGTGTCCTTCTAGTTCCCCTTTGTGGTTGATAGTTTACATATATCATTTTTGTGAACTCGACATAGCAATAGCAAAAAGTACGTTCCAAGAATTATGTGCTTTTGTGTGTTGGCAGGTTTTACGCAAAACTACAGCACGGATTCCCACAAATAAGACCTTATTAAATATTGGTGGAGATCCAGGGGGCAGATCCAGAAATGTTCCACTTTCTTTAACATTTGGAGATAGTGTGTTATTTCAACATTTTCAGTTTCAAAGAATAATTCATGGGTCTTAATGGGTGAAAAAAAGACAGGCATGTATAGGGGACTGATATTGGATCTGTATTTATGAATGTGTGTAATCCGGCTCCACTGCATTTAAATATGTTTATATAACTGTCGGGCCTTGTTGGAGGTTTGACCTCTCTCAGTGCCATTCTAGTTGTGTTGGTTGAGTTGTTGTTGGAGTTCTCAAACCACCTCCAAGTTTGTTTCAAGCCGTGAGTGACGTTTTGGTACCAAAACTCTTGTCAAGAATTTGAATAAATTTCAGTGTGCATGCTGGCATTCATGAATTCTGTCTTTTCTTGCAACTTCATATACAGCAGAGAACAGGGATCTGTTTGATTTCAATCTGTCAATAGGAAAGAAAAAAACCTAATTGTAAAAACTAATGTGACAACGAGGGAACAGCGGCTTTGAACAGAAAGAACAGAGCTTATCGACTCCACCACCACAGTACAGTCAAGTGTATTTGATTCATGAACAAAAGGCAACACATTACAATGGCAGAAAATCAAACGGCGTGTTGGTGCCTTCAGAGCAACATTGTCATGACAGAGAAAAAAACAAACTCCAAGTCAGATAATTTTTTGTTCAAAAGAAAACTATTTAACAGAATATTATACAACATAAATTCATGCTGGCTTTCTCCGTAAATTGGATTCACAGGCACCACTGTAAGTTATCGTTCGAAGCATCGTAAATGATGCAGGATTGCTCTGATAATTACCTAACCCCCCTTCCAGAAAAAGAAGACAAACAGAAGTATCAGTAATTTTGCACAGTGGTGTTTAAACTTGCAGCTCTGTGAGCCAAATTACACCAACAAGAGGTCTAAATTCAATAATTGTCTTTCCCTATTAAATCATCGCTTTCCCTCTTTCAACACGATTATCTGATGTGCTCAGGAGAACTAAAGCTCATTACCACTCAGCTTCCCCGACAGCTTTAGAGAACACGTAGTCCCTGCCCGCGTAGCACATCACACCATCTTTCAAATGAAACTTCCAGCGGTTCTTGCTGCGGTGAATCTGCAATAGAAAACACATTTTACAATATAAACAGTCGGCATTCAGCGCTCGGCTTTGCTGAGAGGTAACGAATTGCCGGGGGGGGGAGAGGGGAGAGAGAGTTGAGATGTTTCTTACTTTGTCGTACTGGCAAACGATGACGTTGTCGGTGTCAAAGAGATCCGGGATGTCCTGCTCAATCACGTCATCGCCCGAGTTCAAGGGATCCTCATGAACAGAAGGTGTGTAAATTAATGTGCAATCAAATAAATGCTGTTGTGAAAAAAAAAAAAATGCTTGTTGCCTGCAAAATTCCATTTCTAAGGAGAGCCACAAAGTTTTGCATGCAATAACAGATAAAACATCAAAAGTACTTGTCACTCACCTCGTCTTCTGCAGAGAGTTTATCTGCTCCCTCACTGTCACTGCTGGAGGAGATGCTGTTGCCGTCGCTGCTTCCACCTCCCTCCTGCAGGGCCTTTATGGCCTCTGCATTGATGATACCCAGAAAGTCATTCTCTTCCAGCGGAGCTCCACCCTCCTCCTCGGCGTCGGAGTTGTCTGCGGGACCGTCCAGCTGAACGATGTCCGACAGTTCACTGTAGCTGTAGTCAAGGTCCAGCTTAGCAGGGAATGCAAGAAGAAATGTCAACTTTAAGCTACTTGAAATTTGAACTTGTGTGTGACCGACTACGATTCTCTGCCCAATTCGATTGCACACTTGAATTCGCTTCAGATGACATCACAGCAGTGTGGTTTGCTTTTAAAACACTGGAGGCAATTGAGATTTTAATGGAATCCATATTCAAGTTTGAAAACATGAATAATAATTTCTTCTCAAAGTATTTATTCCAGAGAAATTAAAAGGGGCACTGCAAGAATATTGAAGCGAGTATGGGTCAAACTCCCAAAATACTGGATCCTACACTTCCCACAATGCAACTGAATGTGTTTCATTACAGTCTCTATCTGGCAACTCCACACCTACATCTTTAACACTGTCTAACTTTTGCTTTTAAGGACATTTGAGAAATACGCGTTAGTTTTTGTGCTTAGAGTTAGACGATATGATCAATAATACAGCTCCAGTAAATATGAAGCCACAGCCAACAACTGGTTAGCTTAGCATAAAGCTATTGTTTTGTTTGTCATTTTAAAGACAATATGCAACATGTTGACATATTGGCAGATATTGGAAGTCAGATTTTGTTAACAGTGGACAGAGCCAGTCTTTTATGCTAAGCTAATAAGCTGCTGGCTTTAGTACAGAGACATGAAAGTTCCCTCAAACTGTGGAACAGTGGAATCAAAAATCTTTATTAAGTTGATGTTAATAAAGATTTCTCTTTTAGTATCATTTACATTTTTCATATAACTTCCTTTTATTCCCTGCTGCTTTATGATCTGTTTTATTTCTTTTAATTAAGCCCCCTAAAGTTTATCATTATATATTATTATTATTTACGATAATGTCGAATTATTCACTCAATAATACACATCTGCACCACAGCATCTGGCCTCTTCCTGTCACCGTTTGTGCTATTTACTTTAAAAAAGGGAATATTCTCATCAACTTACCCCAGCGAGAACCGCCTCGGTCTGATCTTGAGCTCTGGCGGGTGGCAGATTCCTCCTCCGTTCTGCTTTCACTCTCTCCTCCTCAATCACCTCTTTCAGGATGTCATCTATGTCTCTGCTCTTTAACTGAGTCGTCTGCGCCAAGGCCTCCTCTAATAACTGACTGCAGGGTGAGGAGGTCATACTGTAGTTCACGGGTTCAGGTTGGGCACTCGGCTCATTTTCTTCTGCCGGTGGAGAGGGGACAACCGGAAGCTGCGTGGCGCCAGCGGCGGGAACTTGTGGCTGCTGGACGGGGCTGCTCTCTGGACTGGGGGGTAAATCGGGCTGCGGCAACTGGGAGACAGAAGGTGCTGGAGCAGGGGGTGGCTCCACCTGCTGAGGAGGTTTGGTAGTTGGAGGGGCCGCAGTTGACTGAGGGGCAGGAGCTTTCTGTATGTGTAGGGATAAAGGCTTCTGACCCACCGGGGCCTGAGTAACCACGACAGGAACATTGACCTTGTAAAGTTGACCTTAGTGAGACAAAAGAATAGAATGCAGTGTTATTTCTACTAGTTATTCCCGGCTGCCAACTACAACAAATGTTAGCCCATAATAGGTAAAGTCATCTCATACCAGAGGCTGTTTGTAGAGTGACTCCTGCTGGTATCTGCACAGGGTAAGCTAACCCAGCGGGGAGAGAAAAAGTAGCAAGTGTCTCTGAGTTGTTCTGCAATTAAACATTGTGTGTAAAAGAGTTAAATACTTCACTATGACAACCATCTCAATGAATCTGTGAGGTTGTGGCTGCCACATGATGACTTTAGACTTTAAGAACGTTCAGGTTTCAGGGGAATAAAATTCAAGGCTCCAATATTTTAGAAAATACATCCAATTTGCTCACATTCAATATTCAGTCAGAACGCTTCAATTTTAAATAAATCAAGTTGCTAAACCAAAGATACAAATATAAAATAAAAACAATAAAGTTAAAGCCCCAGTGTATAGGATATAGAGGATCTATTTGCAGACATTTCATATAATATTCATAATTCTGTTTGATGCATGTCAAGTTAAAGAATAACTTGACATGTGAGGCGTATATGGATATTAATGTTTTTAAAATCGTATACCAATAATTAATTAACCTGGACAGTATCTGTATACACACATTTTTCTCTTGTCAGCATGAACTAATAAAAAAAACTATATTATCCCCTGAAACTAAGACTCATTGTTTCCATTAATGTAGAAGGAGTCTTTCATTTAAAAAAAGGGAAGTTCAAACCAAATGAATTGAGACAGGCAAATTTCAGCTTAATATATTTCAATGCTATAAATCTCAACATTGTGCATTCAGTAGTGATACAATTTAACAGTAAGAATTCAGATGCTTATATGGTTAGAATTCTTCCAGCTGTTATTTGCCCTCGTGTAAGGAGCCATATACTGTCAGATAGTAGATACACTGTAAACCTAGAATACACTTGCCTTGACTGGGAACCTGTGGATACTCTGACTCGCAGGGATCACGACTGTGGCTGGTAGCAGAAATCAGAAGAGAGCAGATGACGCAGATGACGCGCGCACACACACACACACACACACACACACACACACACACACACACACACACACACACACACACACACACACACACACACACACACACACACACACACACACACACACACACACACACACACACACACACAATTAGTTTGTACTCCTTGTGTTCATAACTAAAGTGCCCAGGTTCACACTGTGATCTGTCTAACTCTAACTGAAATGTAACCTGTGCGCTCTCGGTCGATCTGGCCGTAGTGGTCTGGCAGCTGGAGCACAAAGTTGGATGAGTTGATGTTGTTCTTCCTGAAGTCTTCCATAGCTTTGGACTGCATCATCTTGGACTCCCAGAGCTGCACAGAGCAGAAGAGAGAGCAGTCGGTCTTCCTGTTGTGGAGCACACTTCCCTTCTGCATTATACAACTTTGCAGGGACTGACAACCCACAGTGAAGGTGTGTGCTACAGTTTGCTCACACGTCTTAAATCGTCCAGGACGCGGTCTTCCAGCCCTTCATCCAGGTAGAGCTCCCTCATGCTCTCGATCACATCGTCAATTATGGACAAGTAGAGTTTGGCCTGAAGCGGGTTACAAACACTTTGAAGTCAGAAGCTTGTGAGAGGATGAAGAGATCCATTAAACAACAGAAGCCCTTTCAAAAATCTGCCTTTTCTGTGTTCACTCCTGCTGTAAAACACAGACTCATGGGCCTCGATGTAACTGAGGACATTTTCTGCACATGTCAAATCCACTCTTCATTTCGGCTTACATTCAACACATCAGTGGCATATAGTATTACTTTGGTGTGTACTTTTTTTTATTTTCAGAGTATACTTCAGATCAGATTCCTCATTCATTTCAGTCAATCAAACACCAAAAAAGGATCCTGGTTAAACATTAAATATTTCTTAACAGACTTATTAAACAGACTTGTTAAATGGCAGCTGTTTATAGAGAGATAAGTGTGATAAAAAAAATGCTAGATTTTTGAATGAGGTCTAGCAACGAGACGAATCGAATAAACAGCTGGAGGCTAACAATGAAGCTAGTTCACAAGGCTACACACGACAAAACAATGTTGTTGTGAGTTAGCTTTTAGCAAAACTGGCTAAAAACAAAGCAGGGCTTACCACCGGGCCCGTGTTGGACAACATGCTTCTGAAGGCGGCTGGACACATGAAGTTAATGGCGATGTTTGTTTTGCCTGCAGCTCCTTGATGAACTCACAGGTGACAGTGATCAGGCTGCACAGGGGGGGGGAGTGGCAGGGGTGTTCCCGAGATGTTTCAGGGCACCTAGGGGCCCCTACATCCAATCCACCCCCACCCCCCCCACCCACCCACACACCTTTCGATTATTTTTTTTGTTTCAAAACTTTAAACAAAGTGCATAGTGTGCATCTACCAACTAATCCCACAAATGTCTGTCTGTATGTGGTAAACATATCTCACAAACCAATCATGTTATACTTGACTTTACCCAGAAAAGGCAGTGGTCGGCAACCGGGTCAAACTGTGGATCAAAATTGCCCCCAGATCATTTTGGTGATTGGATTATTTTTATTTCACCCCATCGCACCGGCGCAGACATTCACAGGTGTGCTGTGCTGACCTCTGTCGTGGCAACAGCATTCACAGGATCCCTTCCTCTTTAGTCTATTGGCAATTAGTCTTCCCAGTAAAAGCACAATGTCCGTTACGTTGCTGCAGTACTTCATGTCGAGCTGAATTATAGAGCTTTTATTTTTGAAAAGTTGTGCACTTAGGTCTGAAGATTGTGTGTATGTAAAAATAACAGCAGTTAAGAAAACAAGAAAACAGTAATAAAGCAAATTCAGTTTATTTTAAGAAAAACATCGACTCTAAAAAATCTTCATTGTAAATAAACCAGGTAGGATAAACACAAACCTTTCTAACTTAACTCTGCACCAAAGTCTGTTTATAAAAAGCCCTGCACACAATGTCCATCGTGTAAACAATAAAAAAGTGACAGTAAATTGTTTACCATGGCGTCAGTGCAGTTTCCTGTACATAGCCCATCATAAATTTAAGGGGGTACTCACAAAGTTTACTGTGGAACATAGTCTGGGGGGGGCCCCACTCAGATTAACGCCCCAGGCAATCTTCTGCTTTTCCTGCCCTGCTGCAACTCCCCTTGTCTCACAAAATAGCGATAATACTGTTTAATGTACTAACAGCAGGGGGTGAAAATGCTGGGTACCCCTGCAGGTCATTTTACTGGAGCCTCAAATACTTTAATTTAGCAACAGTAAAACCAACAGACAAAAACACAACACAAACATCCTAATGCTGAATACGGCGTCGGTGCCTGAGCAGTGGCTTATCTCACACATGTAGTTTCAGAGAGAGCTGCGGTTACCCAATGCCTCAAAGATATTCCTGTCCAACAGAACATTTCCATTATAGTTCTCTGCTCACTTTCAACAGAGAGCTTACACTTTTCCACAGTGCTGGGCGCTCAGTGCAGATTTCTCATCCCATGAGTGCACACTGCCAGGAGTTAAAAATATGTCACCCCTTTACAAACGCTTGGTTTTTGAACGTGGCGTTCAATAGATTTGTAAAAACAGCAGGATCCGTGACCCTTGCTTCCTCCGAGCATATGATTGGCAACGCTGGCACTCTTTCAACACTGTGGGCTGACTCCTCTGATGAGGATGAGTGCTGAGGCTGAAGAGCAGCAGCACCACATGGCACTGTTGTTACTGCAGCCGCTGAAACCATCAGGCGCACATTGATGGAAAGCTCCAGTGGACTGAGAGAGAGGCTTCGCTTGGAGTATGAGAAAATGACACTCAATATATTATCCTTCATAGAACTGCACAGAGCCAGCATGACGTGGAATTAACCATTGTCAATTACAGCCACAAACAAAACACACTGTGATGATCAGTTACAACTTACTAAAAAAGAATCTGCAGTCATGGTCAAACATATAATTTTGACTAGTGAAACAAAAGTTGATAGGACTTTGTTTAAAAACCTTTTTACACCTAACAGATCACATCCCAGATCATGAACATGCTCAGTGAGTTATCATTGTGGGAGCCAATCCTACACTAATCAATCCTGGTTGACATTAGGTGAGAAATGGGGCCAACACACAATCAACCATTCACACTCATGTTGACACCAACTGACAATTTAGAGTCACCAATTAACCTAACCCTAATCTGCTTATTTTTGGAAAGTAAGGTAAGTAAGTGAACCTCGACTACAGCGTTAACCACTGTACAACCATGCCGCCCCTTAAGATAGACATGGACATTCATTTTATGCGTTTGGCCACATTCCAAGATGCAATTAATGCTTTGGGACTTTTAACAAGGTATAAAAGTGTTTAAAGTTTCAGTAGAGGGAGTGAGAGCAGGACACTTTATTCCAGTCTTGACAACATCTATGAAGAAGTACCAGGAGTCATACAGGTTTATTTCAATTTTTAATCTTGATGTACATAATATCCAGCTTAAGCCAGGTACCTCATACATACAAGTCATCATTGAAGGCCTTGTTGTTCACCACGAAGTTTCACCCACTCTTTTCCATTCAACCTATTCACAACCCAGAGGCAGAAAGATCACATAATAAAGATTTGATTTGTTTAAATAACAGTTCTCCAGAGATACAACCTTGGTATAAAGTCAACGGTCAGCTCGAGGTAAGCAACAAAAGTAATGAGTTGTATTCATGTGAAGAAAAAAAAAAAATCCTCACCGATAATAATAATATTAGCATCCTATGTTGCATAGCATTTTTGCACAGTAACGTTTGTGTATAGCTGTTACTATGATCACTTTTTCAAAAACCACTCCAAAAGGTGGGACATACTGCAGGTTAATCAGTGTTAGTGTCTGGATAACGGTTTCACTTTGTAAGTGCACTTTGTGTGTATTTGGCAAAAGCAAAATAGTTACCCTTCAAAATATTTAATAATCTTGCAGCCAATGCACTTGCAATTAGGCTAAACAATTATTTACTTGTGTGTTGGTCTCAAGTTACTGACTCTTCGGACAGATGCTGATCTGTGAGACTGTGAACCAATGGTTTTGTGTGACCAAATGTGTTCACATTATTTTGCCTGACACATACTGTTGCATGGGGTGTTGAGATTCTTAAGGCACATTAATCAACAACTATAATGCTACTACTGTTTACATGGAGAGCAATATTCTGACTTGACTTTATTCTGAATAAGACATTACTTTTGTTTATGAGTTGCTAATAGAATACGTTATTAATATTGTCAATTACATGTTACAGAGCATAGTCTGATTTTGACTCATGCCAACATTACGTCCTACTGCTTGTTAACACTCCAACCCAGGGCATGCGTCGTCAAGCAGTTGGTAACTGCTGCAAGTCGATCTCGCTAAATGCTGTGAAAAGTGGAATACGACCTTATATTGCGATTAATAAGTATACATGTCTTCATAATGCGACTAAGGTCAGAATACTTCACATATCCCGAGTATGAACTTATTCAGGTAAAGGTAATCCCAAAATGTATTTACATGGCAAAGTCTTATTCAGACTATTGTCTTAATTGGGTTAATATTGGAATATTGGTTTCCATGTAAACGTGTCTTCTGAAAAAAATATATTTAGTAGAAACAGAGGAGTCGTACCTAAATGAACTGGTTTGTAACTAGGTCATGTTTAAACAATGCAGGGCAACAACAAGGGTCACACCCTAAACCTCTGCTGGCAATTTGTTTTTCTAACACACAGTGAATATTTCTCATTACTGATGCCTTTTATCTCATTCAGTCTGTTTGGCAAACCTTTGTTGCCAATCATTCTGGAGAGCAGTGCAGATGATGCAAATGCAAGCTTATATACAGTACTCATATAAACTGTAATCTTACAATTAATTAATCTATTACATGTAAAGTGCTAGGTAAAATGACAATGTTAAAGTTTTGATTAGGTCTAGACTAATTCAGTCTCAATGAAAAGGATACAAAATTGATTACCAGGCTATGTGTAATTAGATGAATGCGACACCGGATATAAGCAGAAAGTCCCTCATCACCCTGTTGTTCTTGTTTTTTTTTTGTTGTTATCCCTTTTGACGATCAAAAAGGTTTCGGGAAATGTCGTAGACCAAAAGGATAACGTCGTCTTCAGAGCTTCTTTAATCGTCACTGTGTCATACAGCCTGATTGCCTCTCTGGCTCTGTTTCAATCCATTTCTTCTCCACTTCCACCTAAAAAAACACAACATTAAGTAAGTCGCACATTAAAATTGGCGCACGCATTGAAACAAGACATAATTTTCCTTCTGTTTAAACATCTTACCTGACAGTGATATCGTGTCCAGCTGGTCAGATGTTTCTGCGGCTGGATGTCGTTCGCGGTGCCCAGAGACTTCACCCTGGTCTGTGACACGACTGCTCCCATTATTTCACATTCCATCGTGACGAAAGGGTACCAGTCATTTGGGATCTCCTGATCAGATCCCAGCTCTAGCTTGCAGGAGAAGGAATGGGGATGATCCACTGCTGCAAAAAAAGAAAACAAAGGTCACTTGTAGTGACCACCACTAAGAGGCAAACATACTGTGAATATGCACAAGTAAACAGGGCCAGGTAGCTAATGAGAAACTGAGTTGTTAGGCTGTGGTGCAGGGAGGCTAAAATGTATCTCTCAGAAATGCGTTACCCATATTTTTCGCTGGCAGCCTCTCGATCCTCCACACGATGGCTGAATATACATTCTCATACTTGACAGTGCCGATGGACACCTGCATGACAGGTTGCGAGTCTGCACTGCTGACAGAGCCCAAGCAGGCGTTTCTGTTCATACGGGCTTTCAGTGACCTCTGTCGCAGCAAGGCCACTGTCTGTGTCACTTTGACCCAGTCGCCTGGCACCGGCACACGGATCACTACATTCTCACACAGTGGGTACCTGTCAGACCCCCCTACAGAAGAAGGGAAGCTTGCCGACATGTTGAGGAAGGCCTGGAGCTCCACATAGGCACCTTGAACTGTGACCACAGCTTTGATTGAGAAAGGAATTTCTGTGCAACCCAGAGTTGTCGTCTTGTACCGCATCAGCTCAACTCGGCACGCGTCAGGAGGTGAGAACTTTACCAGTCGGGACCTCAGAAACTCTGTCTCATTCACACATTTGTGGAAATGACAGTCGGCAATCTCCATCCAGAGTTCGCTGCCCTCGTCCGACCCGTAGCTGGAGTTAGAGCGCAGCAGCCCCAGATCATTAAGGGCAAGAAAACAATCCCCTAGTCCATTCAGAAAAGCAAGGCAGTGAATCTGGGTGAATCCTGTCCGCTCTATGACTCCTCCCGACTTATCCAGTTGTATCCAGATATGATCAGTGATCTGCAACGACAGCTCCTGCTCCTCGTAGTGCCGCCTCTGCTGATGGTGTACACACAGTTTGAAGATTTCCTCTTCCATGGTGACTACCAGGTCCTCGATGTCCTCATGCACCGTGGAGCCGAACTTGAGCAGCTGCTCCACCTCTGCCTCATGACTAACCTCCAACTTCGGGTGATAGCGTTTCTTTTCTATGTAGGAGAAATGCTCCACCCTGACCGCGAGGACTTTGCGGGGCTCGCCGTAGCTTTCAAGTTTAAGGTCCGAGAGCCTAAACTGTGGGAGAAGCTGGAACTCCTTGTATGGCTTCTCCAGCCCTTTCTCATAGTACATTTGCAGCACACCACCCGGCAACAAGCGGAGGTAGATCGGCCCCCACTGTCGAGAGGACATACGGTTCTTTTTTTCAGGGATCCTGAGCATGACAGACCAGCCGTCTCTCTTCTGTGTACGATACAGACCTCGAGGAACAAAATGAGATGAGTCCTCACTTAACACCTCAGTTCTGCAACTTAGACGCCTCTCCCCATCTTTTTCTGTCTCTGTTTCATGGTCCGTTTGTGCTCGTAAGCCTTCTAGTTTGTGGCAAACATAGGAGAAGGAGCTCTGGAGTTGGTCACGTGGAGGCTCGTGGCCGTCTTTGGTCCGAATAAAGAAACGTGGTAGGCTGTTGTCACATTCTGAGTCAGAGGAGGAACTGTCCACGTCTGCACTGTGTCTAGATCCGTCCCAGAAAGGGTTATAGTGTCCTGAGTTCCCCTGGAAAGAAGGAAAAGGTCTTGGTCCATCTGAGGTTTGATTTAAGGCCTCTGGTGCAGGAGAAGGGGCAGAGGTGGTCGAAGCGCTGGACAAACTCCGGAAGAAGTCGTTCTTTTCCCATGTGTTGGAGGGAAGCGGGGACACACTGCTAGGTGCCCCACTTACAGGAGTGCTAAAGGGTGTGTTACATGGTACAGAGGAACTTCCACTAAGACTCGAGTGGCTTTGAGGAGATTCAAGGGAAGGACTGAAGCTCCAGGAAGTGTCTCTGATTGGAGGAAGCACTAATTTCAGACCATTGGGACGCGGTACAGAGGCTTTGATAAGGCCTGGTGCCGGCAAGGGCTTCTGAGGTGAGGAGAGGGGTGTGTTGTCATCTTCAAACGTGACCCAGTTTGAATGATTGGTCGAACACATGGCTGTAGAAGACTGGTGTCCGGTCCCAAAAAAAAAAAAACGTCCTCCTTTGCTGGATTAATTATCCCCCACTTCAAGACCTTCTCTTCTGTAAGAGAACACATTAGAAGAATTAGAAAACAATGAAATAACTGAAGATATTCCAAATGTAGCATTTTGAACAGATCAGTTCTCAACTTGAAAGTATGAACAAGTCAGCTTATGCTGTCGGTAGAAAAGAGAGCCCTTGGGGGTATAAATAAAACATATTTCCTTAATGTACTCCATGAAAGCTTAATGAGAGACTGACCTTGAAGCCCTGGAACAAGTTCATATCTGTTAACACCACAATTAACTAAAGTTCAATTGATGTGGAATTGAGTGGAAACTGAACCAGGCACTCTGCAGTTCAGAGACGCAGCAGGAGATTTTTCCCTCTCACACCACAGACACTTCCCTTTTGTACATTTTTTTTAAGTTTCTGGAGAATCTCTCATGCACACATTTATTAACTGAGCTGTCTGGCAAGTTCTCGGTCACAACAGTGGGAACAGTGTCATCTTTTAGCTATAAAGTGAGAAATAAGCCTGCGAAGATAGAGGGCTTCTGGGATTTGTTCATTATCACTTTCTTGTTTTTCCTGATTTTGCAGCAGTGATGTAAAACAGGCTGTAATTTACATGAGTGTGTTTATTTAACACTAATTTGATCTGTGAGGTTAAAGCCAGGGGTATTTTTCTTAATATTATAATACTGTGAGGTCTCTACCCTACTGTGTTGAGAGTCTCAAGATAATGTATGTTGTGATTAGGCGCATTACAAATTAAGTTGAATTGAATTTAAATGGGTGAGGCAAATAAAACATTGCCATGTTGCCACTGTAATTGTGTTTACAACCTCAGAGCCCACTGGCTATCTTCGAATGACAAATTAGACTCTCGGGGCGACGGACAGTATTTTGGGACTTTTGGCGCAGAGAGTGGATTTACAGGCCAAGGGTCCCTCTTCTTTTAACTGTAGACTGTTTACAGTTCAAGTAGTTCTTTTTTAATTAAATCCCAACAGTCAAACGTCTATCCACACAAAACACAAACAGTGATACTTTGGTGTTTTAGGTCCAGACGACATTTTGGTTAATCTCTATTATTAATTAATCTGCATATGAACGCAGATCAATTAAGAAGCCAATAGCCGAAGCATTTCGATCAATTTTCCCTGCCTCTTTTGCTCTCCACGCGTGCTGTTCACCTGGGGGCAAGTAATAACTTGCTACGTTTCGGGAGTTCAAAAGTTGTATACTGCAAATTGATGAGGTAAAAAGTAGTTTTTTATATATACTGTGCTTTGAAATGAGCATAATCTAAATATTTCAGTGCAAGCCTGCTCTGAAATGCAGGTGAGAGAAGCCATTTCATCAAAGGCCTGCTCTAAAATGCAAGTGAGAGATGTTAGCCATGGTGGCAAAGATCCCGCCTCATTTATCAGCATGAAGTCGGCTGTGAGACGCAGGTATAATGTGGCACAACAGCTGGTGCAGCGCCAAGCTTCACAAAGGGTACAGAGCTGTTAAACTTGCAAGGCGCCTCTGGAAAATGAATGGTTTTAGCCGGTGTGATATTAGATCTGCAGAACATATTTCAATACAGGTATTCACTGATGAAAAAGGGTGGGAATATTACTGGAGACTGGTGGTAGTCAGGCTAATCCCACAGATAATCGTCCTGCTACTCGATCACAATCTGTCTTTTGATGTCCTCTCACTAACATCTGGCTCTGAAGCTTCAGAGAAGCCACTTTCAAGATGCGAAAGCCTCATGTCCCCATGACAAAAATGAAAAATAATTGAAAGCAGGCAGCCTCAATTACAGCCTCCCTCCTCCCTCCAGGATCACAGCCATGTGATTGCATGATGGACACATCCAGTGGCAAGTTCCTCTAAGCTATAAATAAACAGGGAAGAGGGGGGCTCTGGTTCAGGGTGGTGGATTGACAAGTCTTCAAACGCCGGAGAACATCTTTGTAATGAGAGGATGTTTGTGGCGGCGCGCAGACGTTTCCACAAGTTCATCCCTCCCCTCCCGACTCAAAGAATCCCTCGGCTTTGGTTCAAAGCGACGGGCACAGAGAAGTATGAGCTCTTCGCGGGGGGTTACTGAACAGTCTCTCAGACTGATTTCCAGCCGCTCGTCTCTTCCCGGGCTCTGCAGCACTGCCCGTGCAGAAATGAGAAGCTGCTAAATCTACAGAGGACAAAAGAATACATTCCACGCATTCCTCTGGGACAAGCAGCGTTGCACACAGGAAATACCAGCCCGCTATATCCGTGTGAACCGACAACAAATATTATCTTAATGTCACTTTTTATCAAATTTCGTAAATGCACCAGAGTTACAGGTCATCTATTCTGCTGCGTCTGGTTATTTATCACCGTCAAACTAAACTAAACAGTAACAAAGACTGAAATAGGGGATTAGAAGGGACATTAATTTTGAACTAACCCTCAAAAGGAACTGTATAAACATGAGGAATTACTTTTATAATTATATATAACCTAAAATATGAAGAATTCTCACAGGAATTCAAGTTTCTCTCCCAAACACTGTGCAGGTTTGTTCCAGGTCAAATTGCAGCACTGCAATTAAAAACAAACAGTAGGCTAATCCCATGAGTATCTCAGGTTCCTCATCACTGACTGATTATTACTATACTTAGACTAATTACTGCACTTGCTATACCTGGAGTAGGCAAAATCACCCGCACACCTCATGGACAACAGCTTAAAGTCTGAAGTAACGTAATTATAACAATCACTGGGTCAAACTGAGTCATTATACGTTGCCAAAGAGGCGCATTTGTCGTCTGTAGGAGAGCAGTCAGCACTTTAATTTGCAAAGCCTTAAAAACTGCTCTGTGGAATCATCTGGAATATCGTGAGAACTTTTTTCAAACTCAGAGACAGTTAAAGTCACAAAAAGGAACAACAATCAGGAAATGAAACTGTCTGAGTCAGGAACAAAACTACGTAATTTGACCTCAATTAATACTGGATCACTTTGTTTTTGATGACTTCAGAGGAAACTATCGAGGTTCAAGGATAAAACTGCTGCTCGCTCACACACACACACACACACACACACACACACACACACGGACATTTGAACTTAAACTGAGCGAACAGATGCTTCCTGATGAAACGAGATCAGTTCCTGTTGGATCCTCTGGATATTTACTTCACACTAGCACTAGATTATTTAAACAGTCCTCTAAGAAGAAACAAACAAAATGAGACATCCCCTTGTTTAATTTGACAGGAGAGTACTACTGTTATGACCACAATGATTATGTCATGTAAAGGGCAGAGCTGAAAATGAGAGGACACACTTCCAGGCTGCAAAGTGAGCGGTGTCCTCCCTTTAAACACAGCAGAGAACTGGGTGCAGCTGCTTGTTGTGTTTGGTCTCCTCGCACTAAAAACACTCTAAATGGATCAATATTATGTAAGATAATCAATATAGTTTCATTACGGGACTCCCTGCATTCGCTGTAGGGATTTGTTCCACTTCAGAAAATCAAGACTGGAATAAAAACATCGAGCAGGAATGACTGAATGAATGAGAGATGTTTGTTTGTGTAAATCTTTCAGGCAAGCGTTTAAAACACTTATCCACTGTTTGCTCAGCGTGTCGTTATCAAATAGAAGTTATTTGCCGACAGATACATTTGTTGCCCGATAAAACCGGACGATTTGAGCCTTTGGCAGACTTAATGGTATCGACTTTTAAATATGTATGAAAACTTGAATTTTACAGGAAGCAAAACAATTCTAGCATCTATGTTTACATTTCACAAAAAGGTATTTTGTTTTTATGGATTTGTTTACCTTCTCTGTTTTTAGATATACATGTTTTTACAATATCTATATTCTTTTTTTATTGTGTTTTCCTACTATTAAGCATCTACAGGCTAACTTCCCACAAAGTTTCATTTGCACAGAGACAAACAAAGATCTCTTGTACTTTGAACTGTATTTATAGTTATTCATCATCAAGTTTATGGTTAAACACACATCTTGTCGTGAGGGTTTGATAAGGTCTAAAGTTTCTCCCCAATATCGGTCATATCGGTCTGGATCTAATGTTGATCTCAGTCATTCAGGCACAAAGTCACTGACTCATGGAAAACACACACTTGCATAGATGTGTGTTTCACAGTAATCTCACAACGAGACTTTGGCCTTGTAGTCCAGCTACACAAAAACTTCACAAAGACTTCATAAACAATAAAACACACCATTTAAACACTGGGTGTCTTCTGCTGTATCCTGGCTGGTAGCAGCATGAGCCAGCAGTGAACATGGCTACACGTTAGCTAACGTTAGCAAACTTTATGACAGTTTGCTACTCTCCACCCTCGCTGCTGTCACACTACATTTCAGCCAAAAGTAAATTAAACCCCGTGGAACAAACAGTCTCCCTTCAAATGACTGGTGTCGGCTTCAGAACGGGTCCATGACAGTGTGGTTTCTTGCCAAACTCCATTAGGAAAGCTGCACATTGAAGTTTTCAGCACATTAAACTACCATTGAAGAGAGTGGGTCATGTGTGAATAACTCGTTCTGGTTGTTGCCACACACCCCACAGTGCGGGGCCACTGATGTCTGGCTCACACGCCAGTCGCCGGGTAAACAACAACATTTGTTTCCCCCCCCCCCCTCATAGCGCCTGGAGAGAGCAAACACAAGCAGCGTGCTGTCACCCTCCTCACAGCCGGGCCTCGGGTCCATGTCCCCCGGACACCGAGGCCCCGCTTCCCCCCGCGCGCCGGGCAGCTCCGCTCAGCGCCGTTGTTTTGATGCTAACTTGTCGCTCCGCGGTTTTTTTTTTTTTGTTTCAACTCCGGTCGCACTTTTATTCTGCGGGGAGACGCACAAAAACATGCGCCAGCGACCGAGCGGACGACTGACAACAAACCGAGTCCACGTCCACTTTGTTCTAAACACGGAGTTTCTAACACGGAGTTCATTTAAAACAAAACACGGAGAGAAACTCACACGGAGTCACAGACGAAGTTCACTGGCCCAGGTCATGACTCCTCGTCTCCGCTCCTGATGTCCGCCGGTTTGCTCCAAAATGGCAGAGAGTAAATCCTGCGAGTTATAACAGCGATTCCCCTCCCGACTACACACACACACACATACACACGAACACACACACACACACACACGGGACACTGCAGGAATGAACACACTGCTGCTCCTGCTGCTGCCTTCAGGAGTGTAGGACATCTCTCTATCCGGACATTGGGCGCGCACATTAACAACAACTGGAGCCAACACACAACAAACACAAACCTTTAGGCTGAATGATTAGAGGGAATTCAAAAAAACATGATAGGCCCGTTGGTTGTGTCAGCATTGTTGGGAATTAAATGTTACAAATCACACGTGCTTTGATTTAATGTTCCCACTTGGTGATTTTTTTAGCCTACAACATTAATGTAAACATAAAAATAAATAAAAATAAGCCTTTTACCATCATCTACCTACTAATTCCACCAACGTCTGTCTGACTGTATGTGGTGTATGTTGTTCATCTAATCGTCTTCACACCTGGCATGTGTATTCTTAGTGGCAGAGGGAAGTTCAGTGTCAAATTTGGTGCGATTTGGACAAGCAGTATGTTCAATATTAATGAAAACACAGTATGTTAATATGAATGAAATAAAAATACTGCAGTACCCGTTGTAAACTTGCCTGTTTGATATGTTCTGTTCTTGTCCTGTGTTAAAGCTCCTGAGCCTCTTCAGAATTATTCCTTGTCATTAGTGAGTCCTCCTCAAACAGTTCTTCAATACACTGTCACTTTTTATTGTTTGTGTGCTGGACGTGGTGTGCAGAGCTTTTTATAAACAGTCTCTGGTGCAGAGTGAAGTTAACAAACTTTGTGTTCATCCTACCTGGTTTATCTGAAATGACGATTTTATAGTCAAGGTTTTTCATAAAATGAAACTGAATATAACTGTTCATGTGTGTGGTTTATATACAAAGTTTGAATGCTGCTGGTGTTTTTTCATACATTGTATGTCGGCTATTTAAGAGGTCTGTTGAGCAATCGACACAATCTTCAGACCCAAGTTCGCAACTATTCAAAATAAAAGCTCTGTAGTTCAGCGCGATATAAAGCATTGCAGCAACAAAATCTGTGCTTTTGTTTTGTAGACAAATTGCTTAAGAGGCAGTGATTGTATGAAAGTTGTTGCCATGACGGAGATCAGCACCCAAGACTCTGTGAAAGTCAATGTCTCAGTCCGATATGGTGAAATAAAAATGATCATTATTAATCAATATGATCTGGTGGGGACTTCTCCTGCGGTTTGACCCTGTCGTTGACCTCTGCTGTAGCTTATCCTAAGACACATGAAGAAGACATGTTCATCTCGGTCCACAGACTGAAGGCACACTGCTCCACCCCTAATGTCTGTTAGCAACTTTGGCTTACGGGTGAATCACAGACAATAAAACAGTATAATAAAAAAATGAAGTAGGCCGTATATCATGAAGAATATAAGTAACAACTCGTCTTTTCATCACGTTAACATAAGATACACAAAACTACTTCAAAGTCTGTCCTGCATTAGAGAAGTAACTACACATTTTTTCAAGCAGGACATTCGGGTGGGTCACTGTTCCACCACCCTGCATGTCTCATGTATGTGTAATAATAACAATTCTGCAGACACATGTGCTTCTTGGATTCAAAATAAAGAAAACAAATAGTTTTACTATGTTGTTTTTTCAGTTTGTCTGCCTGTATCTCTTCAGTGTACAAACAAGTGGTGGTTATTACTACTTTTTACTGCTTCGGCCTCTCCAGCTGAAAACCAACAGTACATGAAAGCATCATAAATTCTACTAAAATGACACGTTCTCCCTTCCAAAACAAAGTGACGGCATCAAACAGTAATCCTCCACTTCTCATATGTCCTGTTTAATGGTGCTGCCTCAATTCCCAGTGGTGAGGGTGTGTTACAGGGTGTTTTTTTAAATTATAGGGAATTTAAAATCCCAGTCTCCCCCAACTCCCCAAAAGTTAGGTCAGCTTCCTTGCTGAGCAGATAAATCTGAAAACAAGACGCATTTTAGTGTCGAGCAAGCTCTTTATTATGTGACACATATTTAAATGTGCTTTTCAATGGGTTACACTTTGAGAATCGAGTATTCTTTTAGCAGTTCAGGGCTGTGTTGGTAAATCTCTGTGATTAAGAGGTTTGCTGGCAGGTGGAGAAGGTTTGAATAGTCATCATCACTGCTGGGCTTTTTCTTTTTTCTTTCAGCTGTCTCATGTCACTACAAGCCGGAGACGTTCTCTTTTACTGTAAGTGTTCACTGCACTTTGCCATGACTCATGAATCGGGTTGTCCAAGCAGCACTTGCACTGTGTTGACTCCTGTACGACACACCCAGGAATCAGGCTTGTTGAGTTAAATGAATGCAGATTTAGTTTTCCCAATTTTGTGTAAAATAAAGATTTGTAACCTCTGAATAAAAGCCTTTTATATATATTTTGCAAAAAATTATACAGTACAATTATATCGTGATTTGAAATTGGTATATTCATACTAACCCTTTTTATCCATACACATTACAACATGAATGTAGAGACCGTCGCCCCACCGGTGCACATCCACACTTACTTTGGTGATAAAAACGACTTGTTACAGAGTGACTTCACAGAGACAGAGACAGACTGACACCGTTTTACGAGCTCCGACCTGCCCATCTCACCCTTTTTGTCTCGGTAGACACCATTAATCAGAGCTTCAGGGCAGACTTCTTTTTTTTTCTGCTCACCTCCTCGAGAGGATTGAAACGTTTCCAAAATGTAGAACTAATTCAAGTGTGTCTTTGTCATTTGTTCATTCAGGTTTTAAAGCCCTTCTTCATTGAAGTTCATGATGTATGTGTGTGTGTGTTATAAGGGGTATTTTGCTTTCTGTAGACATTGGAACAAATAGTTTTAATCAATAGTGTGAAATTTGATCTAAAAAAATGTAAGCGTGAAACAGTACGAACATGTTGTAAAGCCTGGTGCCACAGTCACAAAATGAGACAACACACATACAGCAACACCAACATTTGCTCTGTTCAACTGCTCTCGCAGATGAGCAGTTTCATTTTCTCTCACATGTACACTAAGCGGGAAATGTACACACACTGATCGACAGGGTTTGGTCTTCAAGTCTTGACATCAGTGAGCAAATTCTACTGCTGTCAGCTGTTTATCTTCCTCTGTCCTTGTTGAGGAAAAGCGGTTTCTCTCCCACTCTGCATGGTCCCAAAGGTCAAGTAGCAGCTTCCGGTGCAGTTTCAGAAAACGTCAGATATTTTTCAGCGAATCATGTGTTTGTTATAACTGGTGCTGTGTCAAGGAAAAGGGGGGAAAACAGAAGCTTCTTCGGTCAAACGTGTTGCAGCCTCCATGCAGCTCACTTGTACTGCCACTGTCCGACAGCAGAGGAATCTGAGGCTCATGTGGCCGTCCTGTGGTTTGGAGACAGTGGTTGTGTTGGTACCAGGACGCTGCTGGGAGGCTCCACAGTCCAGCTCATCACTCAAGGTGACCTTTGTGAAACCAAATGGAGCCAGAGTTCCGAGGGCAGCTCTAGCGACCTTTGTTCTTTTTGGCATTTCCCTAAAGGAAAGAAAAACAAAAAAACATATGACTCAGTTCACACATCCAGGGTTAGGATTAAAAGCACTGTGCTGCGTTCAAGTGCAGTAAGCTGACATGGCTCAGGTTTGATTCGCATTTTTTCCCAAAATCGAAAGACATGCTGAGGCTGGTTTCTGGACTTCAAGAGAAAATCGTCACCAAACGTGTTCGGTCCTGTAACTTCCCAACATACAGCTGTGTGTGTGTAACATGCAGGAACATGCTCGCTTTAAAAGGCCTCTCCGTTTCGGCAGCTTGAACTTAATGACTTTTTCAGATGGCTCCTGCAGGTGCTTATCCCATTAGACCTACGAGCAACCACCACACACCACAGCTGACCTCCCCGGTTCACCTCTCAACTGACAGGAACTTTACAACGTCACACTTTGCTGAAACTATCCTTCACACTCTTTGAAGAAGTTTTGTTTTATCACTGCTCTTTAGTGATGGATCGTTAAGATCAATTTACACAGAGTGATAGTATGTGGCCGCTCAACACAAACCTGAGAGGGAACTTGAATTCAAAAGGGGAATAAAAGCAGAGATAACAGGAATCTGTCTGTGCGTACCTTGCTGCCCAGTTTGAGCGTGTCGATTTCCTCCCTCTGCTTGCTCAAAGTCTCGTTCATGCTGCACAGGTGGTCGCTCATCATGCTGAGCTGGTCCTCGTAGCTCCTCTTAGTCGTAGTCAGCTCATCCTGGATGACAGAAGACACAGTTACAATACGAGTGAGGAGGGAGGCTGATGTCTATTCTTGGACTGGAAGCTCTTTGGCAAAGTGACTCAATTTTACCTGCAAGCGTGTGATGTTCTGATTTGCCACCTTGACCTCCTCGCTCAGTGTCTCACGCGATTTTTCTGCTATGGCTAATCTCTTGGCCAAAGCGCGACACTAGGAAGAACAAAAGCAAAGTAAACGTCTGCTTTCCCCTGATGCGTTTCTCGCACAGTTTAGAGAAAAGCTGCAACATATATTTCAGTGGGAAATACATCCATTTTAGGACAGTGTCAAGAATGCACACTGGGAAAAAGTGACAGTTTAATACCTGAGACACAGACTCAAGATCAGGCGCTTTCCTGTTGCTACGATACAAAATGAGGATGACGGACATGCCAGTTAGTCACAATGCCACAGGAAGTCACTTAGACAAGTATCTAAATTCAGATCAAGCTTCCACGCAATACTAAAAATATTAGGCCTCAATTTGTCAGTTAAAAAAAAAAAAGTTAATAGTTATATGAGAATAAAAGAAGAACAAGGTTAACTTCCGTTTCTGTTTCTCCATTACAGAGGCAGACATAAAATAGTCGTAATAGTTGTATTTATAGAAAGGAACACATGAGGGAAGTGACTGTTCTGTACTAAAAGATTAGAGGAGGTTATAAGTTTCCATACCACTTTCCGGATTACATGTGAGGTTAGAAAGGCTGTGTGCGATCAAGAGGTCTTTGCTTTAGGATGCAGTTAATAAAAGCACTGTAGTAAGAGCTTCACCTCAGAGTGGAAGTGCACAGCTTTACTGTCGGAAATCTGCAGCTGGGTGGTGAGCTCTCCCACTCTGACCATGTAGTGAGTCTTTATCAGCTGCTCCCTGGACTCCTCGTCTCCCGCCTGCAAACACAGACACAACATCCACCGAGATTAGATGCTTCTCGAAACCCAAACTCGTATATTTTGGGAAGTCTGTTTATTGGGTAAGTGTATTACAACTCACATGTTCAACTGTGGACGTGGTGCACAACATGCCGACCTGGAAACGACATCATAAATCAGAGTGTCAGAGAGGAAATCATAGATCAGATGTCCACAGACAGGTCTCTAAAACCGCTGGGGCAAACCACCCACACCCATCCTTCAGAAACGTAACTGGCGCCCTTTCCCACAGTGGATCCAATTCAAAGTCCTTCTGCTCACTCACAAATACCAACCCCCCTTCTAGCTCACTGTCGCTGCTTTCACACATACACTGAACTCCGGATAATCTCCTGACATTCTCGGAAGGGGCTGTATGTGAGAACGCAAATCTCCGAGTGAGATGCTCCCGACATTCTTCAGGGTTTCTCCTGCCAGTCCCTGTGGGAAAAGCATCTGGAGAATGTCCGAATGAGCTCATGTGAGAACACAGCAGGAGATCCTCCCGACCTTTCAACCGCGAGCGAGTGTGGATAATGTTCCTAACACGCGACAGATTCAAAACCCTGAAAACAGTAGAAATATCTCAGGATGAAAAAAGCAGTGTCATACATGTTGAAGGAACTGAAGAAGGTGTCAAGAGACGTCAGCGTTGATGTCAACGAAAATGTGTGATATCTGCAGGGGAATTATTACGTTACGTGCTGGCTCTGCCTGCTGCACCACCCCACACCTGAGATTTCTGTGTTGTTAGAAACGCGTTGGACTGGAGAATCTCTTGCTGGATTGTTTATATGTGAAAGGCAAAATCCGGAGAAAGTCCAGACCCAATTGTGCGGACATTCTCCGGAGTTCATGTCCGAAAACGGCTTGACATGCTGCACCACCACCTTCCCTCCTGCAGCCTTCGCTCCTCTGAGGGCAACCTCCTCTCACCTCAACTCAGGACCAAACATCGGACCTGGGGCAACAGAATCTTTCCCACCTGTAAAACACTTCCATAAAACCCACCTTTTCAGAACTGCTTTTAACGTTTGATTATGACTTGTATCTTATATTTAAATGTTGTTGTGACGTATGTTATATAATCATAGTTTTTATATGCGTTCTGTTGTTTCTAATCCTGTAAAGTGTCTTTGAGCATTGTTGAAAGCCCTAATCCCAAACTAAGATAATCCACAAGTAGTAAAAAGAGGAGTGAGAGAAACAGCTCTGGGTTGTGAACTCGGCATCAACTTGAATAAACAACAGTATTGTTCTGTTCTGAAGCAAAAACTTGTTAAGCGGGGGAGCCACAAAAAAAGAATGATAATACTCCCTTTGTTGAAGCAAATCAGACGCCAGTCACACAGGCTGAAAATGTTCCTATGCAAGTGAAAAAGTGAACAACAGGCAAAGCGGAGTGACTGTACCAGGCTGGTGCACAGCGTAGCCTCTTTCCCTGACGCTTTCTGCTCCATCTCCGCTTCCTCGTGGCTCTGCGCCAGCGTGCTGACTGCAGCTGTCAGAGAGTTTGGACTTCCCCCTAGAGCCGCCGCGAGCTGCACTTCCAGGTCCGCAATGCGCTGGTTCTCTTTTTCCAACCGCACCTTCCCCAGCTGGGCCTCCAGGAGCCAGTGCTCCTTCTCCTGCTCCAGCCGAGCGATCTTCTCCTGGCTCTGCATCACCTGCAGGAGGCCGGCGGGGAGAGGAAAGGAGTGGACAGTGAGCTTGTGGTCAGAGGATGGGAGGAGTGAAAGGGCAACGGTGTTTAGGAGGGAGTGAGGAAAACTATATAACAAACCACATACACGTTTTACAACTTAATCTGATCTAAAAACTTTGAAAAACTACATTTATGTGCCAATGTAAAAGATGGAAGTGATTCGGATCCCGAGCTCTTGATTGTTCCCAGATCAGAAGGCTTAAAGAGCAGAAGCCCAACAAGCTCTAACTTTATAGATTCATTTCAAGACTTTGTGGTTGTGATAATAACCTTGGTACTGAAATTTAATAAGGGCAATATCGACCAAAGGAAAACGGAAAAAGGACACTAAACTCTCTGAGGACAGAATATGAACAACCTCAGGTCCAAGTTTCTCAAATCTTCACAACCGCTCTTTAATGAACGACTTTCTGCACCGCATCTGAAAAATCACATGACTGCGTTTAGTCAATTCAAGACCCAGATTTTTGTTCATTTCTGTGCTTTTATGACCGACAGTTCCATACCTTAATGTTTTCTCGACAACTGTTGATGCTGTTGTTCTGCCATTTCCAGTTATTCTACATTTCATTTGTTCTTTAATCTTCATGTGCCTCATTGTAAACAAAGCGACAATAAACATAACTGCATGTGGAACCATTTTGATTTTATCTCCGCGTTATTAAACCACTAGCACGCTGACTCATTCGAGGTTATATTGCCCACAAAACACTTACTGCCTGGTTGTAGCTCTTGGACGGATGTAACCCCCTTTAAAACTTAAAGGCAAAATCTTAAAATGTATAAATTCCAAACAGAAATAGTTTATCGGAGAAGTTTGAGGGTCGAGTGTCATACCTGTTGAGTGAGACCCTCTCTGCTCTCAGTGGAACTGGTGAGTATACGACGGTTTGTCAGGGCTTCTTTGTATGCAACGGTCTGTGGCCTGGGCTGAATAAAGAAACAATAAATTGTAGGGGAACAGTCATTTATTTACATGTATTATTTATTCACCAACATAATATAGCTGTGAAATAAAACCAGATGGACATTTTCATAAAATAATGTTTTAAGAGGCAATTTAAAAAGGCAGAATATTCAGAACTCCGTGGGCTTTTACTGTCACCAGCCGAGACCTGGGTATTTAAACGCATACAAACCTTTTTGATCGCTTGAATATAAGCGGCTGCTTTCTTTTTGTTGGCCAACATACTCTCTGCTTGCAAGGGGTTGAGGGATAGTGTGCTGGTTCTCGGACTGTATCCTGAGGATGTGAAGAAGTCCAAGTTGTTGCTGAAGAAGGTGGCGATCTGCAACAAGACAGTGATAATATCATCTTTTTTTATTCAAACAAAAGAGAACTAAACGCTAATTAATTCTTGTGTTTCTCAGTGCAGATGCCCAGCGTTAACCGGTGTGTTTACAGCAGAGAAGTGATTCCACCACCAAGTGTCCGTGGTCATAAACATCTGAGCTATTAAGCTTTTTCCTGCAGAGAGGATCACTCACAAAATGCAGCTCACTCCACACATCCCGTGCCAGCGTGTTATTCAGCACTGCAACCCACCGAACTGTGCCTCCCCATCAGCACACACACAGCAGCCAACAGTTAACTTGATTCGCAAAGAGAAATCATTTAATCCCTTTACTCTGACTGGGGAGCAGCTGTACAAACTGTGATTTGGACGGTATCTTTGAACATCTCACTGCTGCCCACCTGAGTCCTGCCATTCTGCGTTATCACATCGGTGGCAATTCACCAACATAATCCAGTTGCAGTGAAAATTCACTGGGATTTGCAATTAAGCCTTTATGAATTACAGCTATCAAAGGACACACACATTGACTGAACGCGCAGTAAAGGAAACATAAACCTGGCGGCTGCCTGCCCTCTGTTGGCTGTACCTTGCCAGTGCTGCTGGTCAGCGAGCCCAGAGATCCCAGCAGACACTCTGAGGTGGTGCAGAGCTTCTGGGTGATGGTGGGGAGCTCCTGCTCTAAGCCGGCCTTCTGGTTGTAGTGCTTTGACATCTCTGGAAACACAAGAAGGAAACAGGAGAGGCATTAACAGAGCATATTTTCCTTGAATGAGCTTCACCATTTGATATATTTTCATTGTGTAAAACAGAAGGTTTTGTGTAAGCTAGCGCAGTGGCCTTAAGAAGTGGCCTTACATGCTGGTTTAGAATGGGCTGTTTGCTTGACCTGTGAGGATTATGGTTGCAGTTTTCTTTCTGAATCTGTAAAAGTGACCTTCAAGTATAACTGAGCTGCAGCAAGTAAAGACCTGCAGCTAGACTCAATCCACAGAACCCTGAAGCCACGCTGCTGCACAAAGAGTTGTTCACCTGTTAATTCAAAGTTCAGTGAAGCTCAACTCAGTACGCACAACTCCAAATTCGAGAATCAGTTGTTATTGCTGTTGCTGTGAATGCGCTGTTGTCGTGATCAACAACATCATTTGTATTGATGAGTCTCAGCCACTGCAGCTGCAGAGCACTAGTCGCCTGTTTATTCACAGTGTATTAATATTGAACGTTTCGTGTCCAAAATGCACCAGATTTGACACTGCAATTTTTGGAATCAGTAGATAAATTTGGCCACAATCAATAACAGACAAAGTTACTAATTAATTAAACACATTAAATTGTTGGCTGTTCCAAAATGTGACTCTTTCTGACTGTAGAGCACAGCAGTGTCACAACACTGCCAAAGTTTACGCTACACTAAAGCTCCTGGATATTTAGTCCACAACCACTGGGCAGGTGGTGTATTGTTGTGAAAACAGAAGATGTGTGTATGTTGGTGGTGGTCGTGAATGACTGTGGGTCAAAAGTGGCTCACAATGCAGCTCACCTTTAATGGCATCGTGGAGACTGTGTAGGCAGGCGGCCAGCTGGGTGAAGACAGCTGAGGTGCTGCTCTGTGGCATGGCGTCCTGCTGAACACCTGAGACACAGTGCAGAAAGTAAGCCATTCCGTCTTTCAAAATAAGCAAATTCTGCATTTAAATTTTCAGTTATGGCGCTTTAAGGCAAAAGCAGCGGAGATAATAACATACTGGGTAAGGCCAAAAGGTTAATGTAGTTCTTCAGTTTATCAAACACAGATGTAATTCTCTTCATGTCGCTCTGCAGCTCCTGGTTTTTCGCAGTGAGAGCAGCAGTACTAAGAGTCGCCGCACTCTCTTCTTCGAGGCTGAAAGGAAAAGAGTAGACAGTCATCAGAGCGGCCTCCACCACTGCATTTCTTTATCACTAACACACACATGCAGGGCTGACCTTTTCAGCTGGTAGGGAAGAATCTTTTGAAGGAAGTGGGTGTACGAGGAGAAGTTATCAGCAAAGGTCTTCAGCTTCACCACAGTCTCCTTCAAGTCACAAAAAACCCCCCACAATTAGTGTTTAAATATAAACAAGCAACAAAATGTTCCCGTCTAAAAACCACTCACCAATACTGTGACGGTGTCCTCTGTGATGCTTTGGTGTAACTGCAGGAAGCTGTCCTCCAGGGGGCGCACGTAGGCTGCATTCTCATGAAGGTACTGAGAAAACTGGGTAAAGAGAAAAATAAAGCTTCCAAGTGTCATTGAATACTACTTCCACATGCAGAACCAGTCGTAACTTTATTCCAGACAGACTTTGTCGTTATGTCTCATGTGGTGTGGTAGCCTCACCTTCTGGTTCAGCGGGGAGATGGGCTCAATGGAGGAGTCCAGGGGATAGATGTGAACTCTCTGCTCGGTGTACGAGTGGAAGTTCAACAGAGCAGCGACCAGGTCCTGAATGAAGCTCAAAGCCTGACCTGCCACATCCCGGGACTTAAGCTGTATCCACCGAAGAACACACAAAATATGTTAAGTCATAAAGCTTTATGAATTGTGTTTATGTCTTTATGAACATGGCTAAAATTAATGCTGTATAAATTTACAATTACAGGCTCTATATGAATAATCTTTGGTTTGTTCTCTCACTCACCTGGTGCCGTCGATTGTGTGGTGGAACATTGAGGCTGTTGAAGTCACTAAATTCTGCAGGATGAGAGCGAAAAGCATTTAAAACCAGAGCAGATCCTCGGCCCCTGCACTGAACTTTATTGACTTGACAAATATAAATGGTTTAGCCTCCTCCTCCTCCTCCTCCTGTGCAATATTGTGTGGTGTAGCATTACACAGTTTACTCCTGGGCAGAACGTTGTTAAGTATCAGTGAAAACAGACATCAGTGTTCGCAAATAGATGCCTGCTCCGTAGCAGGTTGTTTTTGTCCGAGTGATACTCACTGGTGTCATTGAAGGGCACTTTCTCCTGGATAACACTGCTGCTCTGTTTCACCTGTTTGTTCAGCTCCGACTGGCACCGCCTCAACTGCTGCTGACTGGAGAAACAGACCGAAAATAATAGAACTAAATAGATGACTGAGTCTGAGGGTCGAAACTACATTTCTCAAAAATTTACGTTGAAGGTTCATGTCATATATGTGTAGCTAATGTGTGTGAAAGTAAATAATCAAATTCTCAAAAATTAAGGATGCTAGTATCTTATCAATGCCAAGATTGTATCAACATCGATACAAAGGTGTTTATTGTGTTTAGTTTCCGCACAAAAAAATCACATATGTGAGAGCTTTTGGTGATAAGGGCTGACACTTGTGTAAATGTGATCTCTGCAGTGGAGCTTATACGTTATGTCTCGTCTTCTACATGCCGTGAAAACCTTTGCCTGAACGCTCTGGAGATTTCTGTGTTGTTGTGAACGTGTCTGACCGGAGAATTTCCTGCCGTGTTCCACTTATGTGAATGGCAAACTCTGGAGAAAAAGTCCAGGCCCAATAGTGCAGGTATTCTCTGGAGTTTGTATCTGAAAATGGCTATTCGCAAATTCTTCCACCACATTGATTAATTACATTACTCTCAAATTGTGAATAAAAAGGAGATATACCACTCTTCTGTTCGCATTCTGCACTCTTTTGCTTCCCTCTCCAGAGTCTGTGCTTTCACCTATCAAAAAAAAAGGAAAATACACACATTTTAATGAATGTCATAGAAACTGAACTGGATATCACGTACTTCATCCTCGTCCTGCTGATCCTCACCTCTAAACGCACCTTGTCGCTCTGCAGCCGCTCGATATTTTCCATGTACTTAGTGGTGAGTCCGTCCACAACAGCCTGGTGCTGATCAGAGTCTTTCTCCAGCTCCTGTAGTCGTGTCCTCAGCTCAGCCTCCTGCCTCCTATGCTGCTCATCTGCTTCATAAAACTAATGAGTGAACAGCAGAACACAGAGCCATCACATGCACTGCTTTCCCCGGTGCATTCACTTTAAACACTGTGTGTGCAGAACAATGATAGACAATTATTAACACAGCATGGTGTCTTACTTGGATATGAAGTCGCTCATTTTCTTCTATCTTCTTCTGCAGGTCCTCATCAAATACACTCTGTGTCTGCAGTCCATGCTGTGAGGGAGAGTCTCCTTTACTCTGCAGAAATTACAGCTACATTAGGGACTGTTGACTATGGTAATTTAGCTCCACAAACATTAGCGTTTGATCGTAATCATTACAGAGCTTGTAAATTTCAAATATCACTCTTAAAGCTAATTGTCTGTGGTATCAAATTAATTTTAATGTCCATTACAAAAAGGACACAGTACATCCTGTACACTCTCTACCACACTAGCTACATCCTTATATTTGCCCTCATGATCACCTTCCCCTTTTTGCCCTTGGATTCACTGGTGGCTAGCTCCTCTTGCAGCAGCTCCACCCTCTTGGCTAGTTGTTGGTTCCTGAAGCTGAGACTGTCCATCTCCTGCTCCTGTTTCCTCAGGCTCTGGTCCCTCTGCTTCAGCTGCTCCTGGTGACCAAAAAAAAAATGTGTCTAGTGAGAAACACATGTTGCATATAACATGTCTGCACGTCTTCTTTTTACTATCGATTTAAAGTAAGTGCTGCAGAAATTGGAGTTTGTGCTTTGATTGAAAAGAGGCACAGCAGGTACAGTTTCCATGTGTAATTATAACATAACTAATAGCACCATAGCAACAAGTACAGTCAAATTAGGTGGCCCTCTGAATTTGTTCAGCAAATATGATTATGTAGGAGTTTACAGCAATTATCCAGGCTCTGCTCATACTCATGTTATTTGAATATGTAAATTTACCTTTAGCGAGACAGAGTTGGCCTGTTCATCTACTACTCCCTTCTTCAGCACCTGATTCTGGGCACGGAGCTGTGAAAAGACAAAGAAAACTGTTGAGATATGACATAAAAACAATATAAAACATCATCAGTGATCAGGGTTGAGATGGAAATGCACTTTGTGATATGTATTCACACCGAAAAATCGTAGTCATATGCTTGTGTGTCTGTTTTTTAATCCTATTCTGCAGGTAAAAGTCAAGGCTTTTTACTCTGTGGCTGTTGACCACAGTTGCAGCATGTGCGACAGTTGCACAGTCAGCACTTTCTGTGCAGGAAAGAGGTGGTTGGTAAACAGGGAGATCAGAGCAGAACAGGAAGCAGCACACACTCCCTGGCCGTCAGCTGACACAGAAACAAAGGGCACATACAGCTCACTGGAGAAAATACAGGCTTTACTGTTTTCACTGTCAACTTGAAATGTGACAAGAGTGACTGGTGTTTACAACATTAAAACAGTTCAGTTTATGAGTGAGTCAAGCTGGGCAATAACAATATCAAAAGTATTGCAACATAATTTTCTTCAGAAGCAAACAGCAATCATATAATGCGTATATATTGTGTAAACGCAGCGAGGAGATATAACAAATAATTGATTTACTTAAGATTCGTAAAATTGTTTGTCATTTTCTGCCCATAATGAAGAATTCAAAAATCAGTCTTTAAACTTAACAGAAATAATAACGTCTACTGATATGAACATTTTTATCCTGATATGATTTTTGCCAATATCGCCAAACGCTATGAGTGAATGAGACGGCATCTAAATGTGGGCCCAGCGGGTTTGACTTTTACTCATAAAGAAATGACAGCAGTTATAACCACAACATATCTAATCTGATCTCACAATGCCATTATCAGTACACTGTAGACCCATGTGCCTCAATACGCGGCTGTGGCTCAGGGGAGCGAGTGGTTCATCATTAACCAGAAGGTCACTAGTTCGATCCCAGACAGCAGTCTCCCCCATCCTGCATGCCAAAGTGTCCTTGGGCAAGATACTAAACCCAAATTGCCCTGACAGCTGTGCAGGCAGTGTGTGATGAAGAAGGTGCTGCACATAAATCCACTGTATGAAGGTAAATACAGACTTACCATTTACACCTTACAGACAGTAATCAGGCATCATTTAATAAGTTCTAACTGATCTGCTTTAAGGCTTAAAGGCTGAAGTTTGTGTTACTGAACCATGTCTAGTGTCATTGTCTTTCTAATATCTACTTTAATGGAGTGTGACATGTAGCATTAGAACCTCTCAAGAGTAAACACCACAAACTAGTTCACAGCCTCCATGACACAAATGACCATAAGGATCATGAAAGTGAGTCAACACCTCGACACTCAAACTGCTTGAACACGATCAGGTCTGATTTATGAATTGGTAATGTCCGCAGCACTGATCTATCTGTCACTGTCTTCACTCGTTAAAGGGGTGGCTAATGCTAACAACACATGGGCACTCGGTGTCCTCCTTCCTGCTCATCGCTGACAGCTAACGTTACCTTGTCACCATGACAGGAGCAGCGATAGTTGTGAGTCCTACCTTGGAGTACTCCTGTGCCAGCTTGCTGTATTTGGTTTGCAGGTCTGTGACGTTCGCCATGGTCCTTGGACACGGTATCCCGTCTGATGCTGGTTAGCCTCGGTAGCCTCGGTTAGCTGACGCTGGTCCCGTTAGCTCGTCCAAACCCAAACCCCGACAGTCCCCTCACTGTGCTCCGCTGCCTGAGGTGTGGACGGTGGTGAGCTGGAGCTAAGTCAGATGAGCTAGCTCAGTATGACGAGCTACTTTACGGAGGCTTGTTCCGTTACTCGGTGAAACTGCGCTCGGACACATTGTGACAGTGACTCGTTCCCGGAGTCACCCGGGGAGAGAAGCCCTCGCTGGTCATGTGATTCACGCCGGTTTCCTGAGCACAGCAATGAAAGCGGTGCCTTTTTTAAGTTAGCGGTGACAGGCGGCTAGCTAACCGACTAGCCAAGAGCTAACTGGCTATGTAGCAAAACAAATCCAGCTAAGCTAGCCCCGTGTTTCCTGACAGCAGCCGTGAAACCGCCCGCCTCCGTTAATCCTCAAAGAGAGGAGGAGTAGCTGCTGCTGAAGCTACTGAAAGAGCTTTAATAGCCCATTCATCTGAAGGAGTGACTCCATTCTCCAACCCGCAGAATCCTCCTCCTGACAGAGGGAGCCGATCTGACACCAGCACAGAGGTCAGAGGTCACAAAACAGGAAGTGGTGGGCAGGTCTAAACAGGGCGCCCTCTAGCGTTTGAAGGTCTCAAAAAGGATAGATCGATAGATAGATATTGTTATCTACTTTAATAATAATTTAGTATTGTGTATCATATATAATACTACTACTACTACTAATAAAATAATATGATATTGCTGATGATAAATTGATAAATGTAGTGGAATGTAATTATAATAATGATCATAATAATGACTATTAATCTTAGTTCATTAATTAATAGCAATATTCAAATAACATTTTTTTATAAATTGATGACACCATTTTGCATAATGAGTTATTAATACTCTAATACTTTATAGTTTTACTAATAACTTAGAGTACGTACTTTTACATTATTAACAGTTTGAATTTAAGAATTGTAATTGCATTGTACTACTATAATACAACTATAAGATCTTAAACTTCTGCCACCACTGCAGACACATAGATAAATCCTGGGATCACACCAATAACAAATGAATGTAAGGAATTCAAATTAAAGGGAAAAGAACAAGACAATTGTACCTTTGTACATTTCACTGCTGATATGCTTCAGCCTAATAATAATAATGTCTTATATTGTAGCTATTTTGTACATTTGTGGTTATAGGAAGGTCTGATTATGATTTTAATTTGACACAAAATAGGGAAACTACTGTTATTGTGACATCGTTCCTTCTGCTTTTATGTTTTCCAGACCTAATGCCATTAAACATGATGTCATCCAACTGATAAATTATTTACTGCTGACTCTGAGTGTGGTAAGGGCTGCATTAACATAAACAAGGTCAACAAATATTAAGTGGGCTGTGGCACTGTGAATAGTGATAGTCCCGGTGATTTCCCTTTAAAACGCACATGACCCATTTAGACTGGAAGTGAAACGGCATGTTGCTAATGCAGCCATCACCGCTAAAATCCTACACGATTAATTTCACCTAATCCATAATAATCTCTTTATATTCTGACCAAAGGATATCGCCGTTCCTTTTAAAGAAATCATAACTGTGGAGTTTTTTTAATTCCATCAGCTGCTAAATGTGTTTGTTGTTTTTTTGCACCAAAGAAAAGACGTTTCCTCTGCTGCTGTCTCACCATCTCTGATCTTAAATGCACACAGGCAAAACACAAACTCTCTCACACACACGCATGCACGCCACAGCCAGTGGCTCCAGCATTGTCTGGTTGCCTGGCAACTGTCGGCGTGGCGTGGTTGCTAGGGCCGTGTGGGAGGGGGAGGGTTGGGTGGGGGGCTGATGCTGCTCTGATTTCCAGCTGAATTGAGGCAGTCAGTAGGGAGAAGCCCCCCTCTTCCAGTCCACACACAGGACTCTATTGAACAATAGAGCTGTGCCAATGGGCCTGAGGCTAGTCAGACAGGCCCTTGTTCAGGGTCACACTGTGTTCATCCCGCAGTCCTCCATGACTAATTAACTTACAGGGAAGAGTGTCGTAGAGGACATCTGATGATGCATCCATCACTGGCGCAGACCTGAAATCCACATCCATGTGAGGTGCATTTCCTGGCAGCCTGCCACGCTGGTGCGTTCAAGAGACATGCGGTGGGAAGAAAGGGAAAAAGTGTGGTGGGGCCGCCACACGTGGTGCTGAGCACAGCTTGTGCAGTCAAAATGGCACTGAACTGCTGGACCTGGTGGGAAATATTTGCCAGCTGTAACACGGTTGTGTGAAAAGCGAGTGAGAAAGCAGCCACATGGAGAACTACTCCAAAGAATGGGCATTATTAAGTAGAATGTGGCCTTCACAGCAGGTGGCAATGTTGATCAAAAAATGTAGCAAGTGAAGGATAATAATGTGAAGTGATGGCATTCTTCTGCTGCGGAGGAGAGTTTGTCAAGTCTTATTTGCAGTGAAAGTTGATCTCGGGCTCAGACGAGAACATAAAGATGCTCACAATCATAACAAGAACAGGTTTTTATTAATATTTTGTAATACCATATATAATGCAATTGCATATCTTTGGCGAAAATAAATCTTATAAACATTTTATCAACAGAGGTTAGCATACAAAAACCAAAAAGGTGTGTCGGTCTAATAGACATGGCAGACAACTGACACAAACTGATACTGGGTTGGCAGCTTTTGTCAAATGCAACAACATGTTCCGTCAAAGAAACTGCAACAGAATTTAGAGAATCACATAATCGCTGCTGAGTGATGAGGCGACCAGAACGTTCAGGTAGTTCGTCCACAGGTCGACTCACTGACTCAGTCACTTTGAGACCAATTCAACATTTCTTTTTGCATTTGCAACAGAAAGAATTTGTGAGATTTTTTTACTCTCCATTATTTCTCTGCAAATGTGGGTCTGAACCTACACAGCAGCAGCAGCAGACTGACTTATGTCTGATCCAGTGATATTCAAAACATTTCAACATCCCATAACAATACCTGGAAGCTTGAGTCATGAGTGGCAGTATTTTTTTTTCTTTTCAAAGATTATTCTCTCGAGATGAGATCAACAGCTAATCTTCAATTTGTGACTACTGAGTCATAATATCTAAACATAAACCATACATGTGACGAATGTAAAAAATGATTAAATTAGTTTCAAAGAGCTTCTACAGTATGTGGGGAATGTGTCCATCTTCAAACCTTCAATCTTTAACCCCAGCTGTACATCAATTTTGGCAACAAATGCTTTCAGGATCAGTGTAAATTAACTGTCTTCTATCTCAGCTTAACAAAGAGCATAACAAAACATCAAGAAAACCTGGCAGTCATGGTTAAATTGAAAAAAATTAAAATAAAAATAAAATTAAACACCCGCTCTAAAGACAACAGACATTGGCATACTTAATCACTATAACATAGTGAAAGAAAAAAGTGTATTGCTGTAAAATAAACAAGGAAAACAAAATACTTATTAAGGAGTTCACAGAGGGAGAAAAATAAACGTGCCCAGTCATTCCTTTCGAATGACCGGCGCGTGATAGAGTATGCATTCAATAATCCCATAAATTAATGTCATAAATAAGGTAATGATTAATGAACAATAATTTGTTCTTCTTTTTCACAGCTAAACAAGACCAGTGTATGCAAGTATTACTTTTGAGAACCGAAGCTCAGTCTGGCGAGAGCAGTTCCCGCTCTGAAGTGACAAAAATAAACCAAGAGATTGGTTAAAGTCACTGCACTGACCAGAGTCCTCTCCCATTTCCTGTTAGGATGAGTCAGAAAACTAGGGCATTGTCGCTCTACAGCACATTTACATTGTGGCAGCGCTGCAGTAGGGGGAGTATAGCGACCATGGTCCGTCGCAGGTTTACATTAGTGGCACAAGAAAATGTTTGGCACCCACCTTGCATGCTATACTAACAGCCACCGTGACACAACGTGATCGATCACCGTGGGAAGAATTAATATAATTTCCAGTTTGCCAGCCTTTTGCAGTTCCATTCTACCTTGTATTTTGCGCTGCGGGTGTGCAGCCTTTTTAAAAAAGCTCTAATGATAATATTGGCCTTTTTGCACAAGTGGCTCGCAACTTCCCCTCAGTGAACTGCGTGCAATCAACTGACAATAAACACTCCATTTCACAGCTTGAGAGGAGAGCGTGCACTTCCTTATTTTGTTCTAGAAGGAAGAACGAAACACCAATGGCCGAGCCAGAACCGAGGGCACAACATCTGTCCTGCTAGCGACCGCAAATGTAAAGTTTACTTCTCTCTGGCCATGACGGTGTTGTCCCCCCTCTCATTCTTTGCAAAGCTTCTTGATGTTTCCTTGATCTGAACCAAAACACACACTTTCCCTCAAGTTATTAGTAACTTGGCCACAGGATCACCAGCAGAAACTTTGATAAAAGTAAAAAAAGTAAAATTAAATCAAAGAGAACACACAGAGGTATAATCAAACTGCAAACCCAAATAATGGAGCAAGAAGCTGTGGTCATTTACTGCCAGCACCGGCTGCTCACCATTAACCAGCTCCGCATTCAACAGGACCAGAAGCGACCAGAGAACCACACAGCCCGACACTTCTGCTATAGTGAGAGGATCTGTCATTACGGATTCATCGGAATAAAACGACCATTTTGGCAGAAAAAGAAAAAAATTGAAAACCTTTCCTGTCCTGACCGTCATCTCAGGTTTAGGCTGAAATCAACATGCACTATGATACACACGCACACACACACCCCTGTACACAAAAATAAAATAAAATTTAAAAAATAATAAAATCTATGGAGCATAACCTATGAACACACAGTGAACATCTGGGAAAAGCAGGTGTTCACTTTGCATAGGCCGTCCCCAAACATGTGAATATATGTTCTGCATCCGCGCAAGAAATGTGAAAAACACACAAACACATGATTGAAAGGATGGGCAGTGAATTTGTATAGCAGTGTAATGGCCGCACAAAACTGAGCAAAGTAGCATAGCTAACTTTGCAACTAAATTTGGCAGTGGCAGAGTAATACTATTTTCCACGTCTTGCTGATTCGGAAAAACAGCTGGAGCTCGTGTGTAATAAGTTTATCGCATAACAAGATCATAATACTACTCCATTCATTCTCATATTGGTAAAGTTTAACTAGCATACTTGACTCGGAAAAATGCCACCATGAAATAAAGTCAAAAGGTTAAGGTTGTGGATCAATTATTGCAATTCTCTTACAAGAGGATTCATAGAGCGAGGATTCCTTTCAAAACAGTGGCATCTTTTTTTTTTCTTTAGCACAAAAAAGGAGAAGGTGATAACAACAGGAGGTTAGATTTTTGTCTTGTTACAAACATGCACTCATTCGCTTCATAAATAGATTCACTTGGAAGAGGATACAGGTTTGAGGAGGAAGCATGCAACGCTTTGAGTTAAAAAACCTTCAGCTTGTCCCATTTGTCTTTCAGAGGGAAAAAAAATTCTTGAATCGCAGTCTCCCAGTCCAACAGAAGCAGGCGGGTCATTTTGGATAGGTATCAGGATGGTTCTCCACAGGCCAAACACCCACCCCCAGCAGTCACCCCGAGTTACAAAAGTCTCTATATGGCTTTGTTCTCCTGTGTGAGCGATACTATTGCCATTTGTTTATTTGGACAGGGATATTTCCAAACAAAAAAAAGGCTCAAAATGGCCAATGAACGATCAGATAAGGAGAAGGAGGCACACTGGGACACATGATCAGGGGTCAGAGGTTTGGGGTCACAGGGTCCGGAGTCTGATGGGGGCAAAAAAAAAAGAAAAGAAAAAAAATCTTCATTTCCTGTTAAGTTTTGTGCTCTTGACAGTACGTTTGGATCCCTCCATGCAGCTGCGTATACCAGCGAGGTGCAGCAAGGAGCCGGCCGCTTCCTTTAGCTCCTCGTCCAGCTCTGGCTTGACCTCGCGCCGCACCCTCTTGCTGATGGGCCATTTGATGGCAGGTGGACGGCGAGAAGTCTGGTGGACGCCCCTCTCGTCCCAGAGATCGGAGTCCTCGTCGCTGTGGAAGCCCTCGCTGCCGGCGCGGCGGGACTGCCTGCGGTCGCAGCCTCCTTCGTCAAGCGAGGAAAGGGACGAAGAGGAGGAGCGGGAAGAGCAGCGCTGCAAGGCAACGCTACTATAGTTATGGTCCTGCTTTGGATCACTGCTCACCAGAACAGAGTCTGGTCTGGAGAGGTCCAGTGGACCGTCAGAATTGCCTGAAGAAGCAGAAGATGGACAAAGACATAAATACACATTCAAATGCAAAAAGATATGATAAAAGCTCCAAATATTGCATCTTAAAGTCATATACTGCAAAGTTCATAGACTCTGGCTGGTAAACGTGTATCTGAAAATAAATTGTGAGAGAAAGTAAATCCTAATACAACTTTACAGTAAATTAACTTTTGTTTTATTTAGCTTTTCTCTGAAGAAGAAAATGCAGAAATTAGACACAGTGAACTACACAGCACAGCTTTCGCTTGCTTTGTTTACATGTATAAAGCAGAACTAAGACGAGTCTCGGCCCAAAAGGGAAAACCTTACTTTAAAAATATGTTGCTTGGAAATGCAGAAACAGAGATGCGGAAATTACAAACATTAGCATTACCCACTCTCATGAAATGATCCTATGGAGCTTTTGTAGTAAATGAATTAAGCACAGGGTAAATAAATTTCAATCTCAAGTGTAAGTAAAAACAGCAATGGCATAGGTTTATTTACAAAAAGACATGAAATTAATGATTTACCCTGTACTTTCACAACACTTTTTAAAACTGCCTTTAGCAGCTCTCATTAAAGTTTCTAAAACATTTTGAATCAATCATACAATAAAGGGACAGTTTGACAATCTTGGATATACTTATTCACTTTCTGGAGAGACTATTTAGGAGAGAATATTTGGAGCAGTAACTTCCTGTTGGGCACCTAATGACATCCCATATGATAGGTTACTTAAGCACATTTTACACTAGTCCTTCACTCCTGGGTCAAGGTTTTTAAAATCGGTTCTGACTCTGATCGCCAGTGATGGAAACATGACACCCAGGTGAATGTTTCTTCTTCCTCCTTTATTTAGATGCAGACGCCTCACTTTTTCTGTCCAATGTTATGATACAGATTGAATTTTGGGTTGTTAGCATGTAAATAGCCATGAGTGTTTGTGTACATATTGGAAACAATGAGCAACGGTGATTGTTTTCCTCATTGTCTCTAATCTTTGTGCTAAGCTAAGCTAACCAGCCGCTAACTCTAGCATTCCCCAAATGTTGAACTGTTCCTTTAATACCTCTGTCTACAGGATAAAATAATAGGTGCGAGTTATGTTCTTCAAACATTTCCTGTGTAAGACCCGACATTTTGATTATAAAGAACTGGTGATGTACACAAAACAAATTAAAGCACACAAATAAACAATATTTAAGCAATGACAGGGTGGTATGTCCGTGGTACAGAGAGACAAAGAGTTGGTGGAATAGGTGAAAGTATGGCTGCTTGTGGATTCTCTTACATGGGTCAACGTGGTGCCCGGGGGCAGAGTTTAAGAGCATCATGGCAGTGGCAGCATCAATGTCAGACTCTGGAAGAGGAGAGAACATGCATGATGGTCAGTCCTAAGGTGTGAGAGCATGGTGGCATGGTATCTTTACTAGGACCGGGAGGACTTGACTCTCAATCAATTGAAACTAGAGATATAGTGACCCAATCTGTGTTTACTGAATGGATATGCAGGAGATTCATGGAAACAAACCATAGGATAATTTCAAGCCACTGGTACTGAGAGTCATCTGATCTCTTCAGACCTGACAAAGTGTCTAAAAGCCTCATAGCTCGCTTCTGGGGCTCTAAATTATTAATGATTACAGTGAGACTGAGTGGCTCGACACTCAGCATCAGCAGAACCTCTGCCTGTCGTCAAGGTTACAAATCCAAGAGGCAGAGGGGGGAAACGAGGAGGCAGAGACATCGACTGGGAGCTCTCGACATTATGGTCTAACATGAGGCATCAATGACTGGAAAGCAACAAATCAAACCAAGAGTTGAGGGTAAAAGCACAGTGATGCTGAATGTTCTGGGACTGAAATGTGCAAACAAAGGCAACACACTCAAAATACTACACAAACAACAAGGTAAAAAAAACTGCACTGGATTGGAATCTCTGCAGATTCTTGCAAAGCAGGCAGCTTTTTATTGTACATACAGAAACTTAAAAAACATGATAACTTTGCTTCTGTCTCACCTTTGAATGAGCAGCCTTGTAGATAGAGATGGCGAGGGGGTGAGGAGGCACTGTGAAAGGTAAACACGAAACAAGTAGCCTCAGATTTTGAGTTTTAAAAAGGAGATTTTCTGATATCTAAAAGGATCTAATGTCAAATAGAGAGAGATGTAGACCTCCAGAATAAAATCTTAAAAAGTTAAGAAATGTTTAAATGCAAAGAAGGTAATATTACTTGACAGAGCTGATTTGCCAATATAAGTACATCATTCATCCACAGGGTGACGGATGAGGGTTTACCTGGGTGGGGAGGCGGGTGGTGTGCAGAAGGCATGTGCGGCAGGGAAGTGCTGCTTCTTAAGGGCTTGGATCAGGTTGGGGCGGTACTCGGGGTCAACACACCAGAGAGAACCTTTACCATTGGCCTGTGAGAAAGAGCAAAGACGGTCAAACTTCTACATCCCAAGTAAGAAGACTTGAGGCAAGTAACTGTGAGAGAACTTGTAATTTACAGAAGTTCTTCTATTGGAGAAGAAAAATCTTGATTCCTGATCATTACACAAATGTGCAATATGTAAATGTGAGAGAAATTATTCTCACAGGTCCTCTGACGATATTTAAACAAAATCCCTGTGGATTTGTCTTTTAAACATATACAAGCTATGTTTAAGGACAGTGTTTATAGAAGCATATCGCATTGAAAAGGCAGTTTTTTGATTATGTTGAATTTCGAGCTGCTTATATTCACATCTGCTGGCTTGAAAACTTTTTAACTACCCTTTTTAGTGCACTCTTATATTAGTCTTTTTCAACAATAACATATACAGGATATGCTTGAATTATATAATTATATATTTTTTTTAAAGATACATAAAACAATGTCACTCTTTGTGGCACTTTTCTATATTTAATCCATCAAGGTTTTATATTAAGAAGATTCTCAGTTGCCATGTATCAGCTGATACAAAATCAACATGGTGTTATGTCACATTTAATTTATGTGAAACGCAAATGGTAAAAAAATATCTGATGCATGGTAAAGGAATTCCTCAACAGCTTCGGCAGAAGGAGGAAATAATTGCTCCACAGCTCAGTGTGAGGAATGAATTTGTCTGTTGGTGATGTGTGTGCGTGTGGTAACTGTCACTTTATCTGATGGTGGCGTATTCTTGCCCAGTCTGGGAGGGAGGGAGCGAGGGAGGGGAATAACCTTGACTCAGATTACCAACCAGCCCTGATGCAGGAAGAAGGAAATGTCTCCATGGCAACGGAAACCACCAGCCAGTGTGTCATGTGAAACTGGTGCTGGTCTCTCAGCAGACGGAGGGCTCACACTGTGCACCTGCACGCTGAACGGCCTGCACTGCACCATGTTGCCACTCGCTTAGCGCTAACCGCCATCCCCTCCCACGGTGGGAAAATATCAGGTCTTAGCCAGGCACAGCCCTGGCACCACAGGCTCTACCCGTCACAAGTCTGAACTCATACCGAAGCTCAATATGGCTACCATCATGTCACTCCCTGGATGAGTTATAGTAACATGCAAATTAGGCTGCGTACATTGGCCTGACACAGGTAGTGCTCTTTGGGATGTTTGTTATCAATCAAATTAAGATTAACTGAGCATTAAATGTTTAATTTAAAAATAAAGATATTTTTTAAAAAGGTTTAACTTTGAGCTTATTCAAATCATGAATATTAACGTTGAACAGTAATACATACAAACTGAAAACGTGTTTTTTGGGTGCTTTTAAGTCAGTAATGTTTTCAAACAAGGGCTTTCTCCTGTTTATGTTTGTCACCACAGTTTTCAACACAAATGAAGCTGGAAAGCTAACTGGGAATTGCAACCATTGGGAAGCAAATTAACAATTTCACCACAAACACTTCACTCACATGCTTTTCATTTAACAGGAATGCTTGTGCAGGATATGCAGGATGTGTTTAAGCATTTGTCACAAACATGTGCATATGAGGAGGCCAACTTCTCTATTTTCTTCCTTTCTACATATGAACAAAAACAAATTCTGCCAGAATCTGGCTGACCAAGATTTTTCCTACAAACTCATATCTGCCGTTCTGGTCACGTTACTTCCCCCGGGTTTCAAACAATGGGATGCTTCTCTCCCTGGTTAAAAACAGTTGCACTACATTGTAGTGGTGCTTCGGGAGATAAAGTCCTATCTTGGTGTGCTGTGTTTGCATTTTCTCTGAAGGAGTATGTGCGACCTTGACTGGATTCCACCCTCATGCAGCAGAGTCAGAGGTTTCTGCAGCTGTGTTACAGACCTGGACACTGTCACATGAGCCACACTGCAGCTTCAAACTGCATCACACTGTTCAAACTGTATTTTGCTAAACAAAGCCTGTGGAGATTCTGATATATATATATAGATATGTACAGACACACATTTAACAGTTTCAAGAGGCAAACTTTAAATAGAGCATTTCTTAGGTTGAATATGTGAAAAGTGTATGTGAGTACACAGTTTGCTGACCTACCTTTCCCAAACTCCTCTCAACCTTGCGGAAGCATTTGTTCAGGGACAAGTTGTGACGAACTGAGTTCTTCCAGCCGGTGGGAGCATTGGAGAAATAGGGAAAGTGCTCAAGAATCCAGCCGTATATTTCTTTAACAGGCAAAGACTTGCTGGGCGACTGCTCAATGGCCATGTAGATGAGCAGAGAAAACGAGAAAGGGGGCTTAGACTTCAACGAGTCCCGCTCCCTGCCTCGGCCGTGCGACGAGGATGAAGAGGATGATGGGCCCTGGCCGGAGCCGTAATCTCCCTCTATGTCAAAAAGGGGGCTGCCACTGGGCTGAGCTTCGGGGCCCCCCAGGGCGAAGTTCTGAAGCAGGTTCTCGTGGAGCCAGTTGAGGTTGGTGAGCTCCTCATCCTCTGCGCCTCCAGTGCGATCCACGCTGGTCGCCAGCGGACTGGAGGCGCACTCCGCCTCAGGCAGCGTTCCCACGCCACAGACGCCTCTGAGCCCCGTCCGCTCCTCTTGCATACCCGGAATTTCCGTTTTCTTATCTGGTGACATCCCAATGATTGGACCCATTAAATCAAAGAGGTCTGGAGAGAAAGAGAGAAACAAATTGTTAATGTTCAACTTGATTTCATAATAAAGATTAAATGGATGTGGATGTGGCACATTGAAAGAATGTGCTCCTCCATGCATTGGCCTTGTTCCATTAAGCCCCATTTCCAATGGTCAAAAAACCCACCAACAACATATGGCTTTTGCCTGCAATGCAAAATTGCTCAGCATTCAAGCGACTGCAAGTAGACTGTATTTTGGTGAACGCCCTGATTTGGCAAGATAGCAAGGTGAGAGAGTGCCTGTACCTGTGCGCCTCTATTGCACTTCCTGACCCTCTCCTTTACTCCTGGTGAGGACAGAGAGGCTCTCAGCTGCCCCTCGCCGCCCCTCCTCAACACCAGCCAAGGAGCTTTGAGGAGGTACACTCAAGCAACTGAACCGACTGAAGGCTGCACTTCTCGACGCCCACCTCATTCTCTGACAGGACCCAGCTGCTCGTTATGTTTAAATGAGCATGAAACCATCCGGCAACTGCGGGAACAAGTGGAAGGCCTCCATCTTACAGAGTGGATGGCTCTTACACACTGATCTTCTGCAATCAGACAGGATCAAGTCTCAATTTGTCACATGCCAGATTAAGTAGTGTGAAGAGGCTACAGCCCCAGACTGTCGTTTAACAGCACTAGGAAATTCAATATTGCCAGGAGCCCCATGTCATTAAGTACCCTTATTAATAAGACGATTTTTGAATTAGTTCAGAAGAAGCATATCATCTTATACAACAACAGTAATCGTGTCGAAGTTTTAGTAAAACCCAATGTACAGAAAGAGATATGACCAGGTGTCATAGTCCATAGCTATCATAGAATATTGACACCTGTATTATTTAGGTTTTTTGCTATGGTCTTTCACAGAGGTTGGTGAGGGCAAGAGCACAAAGAGATCACTCGCTGACTCAGCTCACAACAAGCTTTATGTCCTGGGTGTCACCATGACAACCATGCAGTCCCTTCAATTAAGAGCAGAAATCCCACAAACAAGAGTCAACAGGAAAATAAGTAATACATGCTGGCTGGCGCTGCCACAGACGACCGCTGGGCACCCACCCTGTAACAAAGTCCTCCTACTGCACCCCTTGTGTGGACACCAGATGTCTCTGGTTCTGGGGTGGCCCTGGATGCTCTTGGATCCAGTCTGAGGAGGGAGTAAGGTTTGGAAGGCTGGAGAGGTAAAGGCGCACAGAGCTTGGTGGATAGGCATGTCTTTTCATTTCTGTGATAAGATAAGAACTGGGTCAAACGCAAGAGTGTTTGCACGGTGGGTGAGACAAGAGAGGGAGTGTAGACACACTTACACACATAAATCAGTTTGTCAAAGCCAGCCAGCGAGGAAAGGAGGAGGGGGGAAAGGAGCAGGCATTAGTGCATTTACAAAATGACCACTCAAGTCTAAATGAGGGCAGAAACATACAGCACACAAACAAGAGTGACTTAGAAATCTAGGGTCATGGCTTCTTCAGCTTTAAAAGCCAGACTTTATATCTTTTCTTATTAGCGCATTCACCTGACTGTCACGTTACCATCCCTGCAAATCAGAGCCCCAGTGAACGTAGATCGGATCCATTCCCATTGCAGACAAAAGCCAGATGTTAGTGGGTGTGGTTTTCTGACCAGTTTAAAAAGGGGCTTCAGATACATTTTGTCCTGAACTCTGCCCAAAAGTTTTAATAAGCACCACTGAAATTTCTTTGTGTACCACATGTACTTGAGCAAAATGAAAGTAAATGAAGCTCTGCATGAGGGACATGCAGAGCGAACATCGGAAGAGACATAACAATAGGGAAATCCTTTTTACACAAAAGGAGAGCAAGACAGAAACAGTGAAAGAGAGACCAAGAGACTGAGGAAGGCAAAGAGAAAGAGAGAGTGCCAGCTGAGAATCAGCTGGTAGCAAGGTAGGCTATGTAAGATAGCGTTAGTCTAGGATGAATCACGGCTCACAGCAAAGTAGAGCAATGAGTTATGTCAGGCAGCGAGAGAACTGCCCATTTGTGTTTAAAGAAATATCTCTGCTCAAGAGACCACAACAGAAAAAATATATTCCTTGACATGACAGGCTCCTACTCTGAATGAATTTACAAAGACAGTTTTAGACAAAATTTGTATTTAGCCTTCCAGGAAGCATTTCAGACTATATTCAGCTATGTGTGCTTTTGAGAATTAAATGTTTAGGTAGAGTTAGGGTCAGGTCTTTTAAAATAGCGGTTATATAAAGAATGATTCAGGGGGGAATCTCACAAAGATCTCAGGCTGGGTTCAAAATATAGTTAAATGGAAGATAATACAGCCGACTGACCAACCATGACGCCCTACTTTCTTTGAGTTTAAGTCAAGTCTACATCCCCGACTTGCCCAACACATGCTAAAGACAAATGTTTAGATCACAGTAAAGGCCTTGACTCCATAGCATCTTCCATTGCATCTTCCATTGATAACTATTATTATAATAACTGCCTGCGAATGTAAGCTTTGAGACTGGGAAACAGAAAGAAGTCACGGCCTGGGTTTAAGTGTTAGACAGCTGATTAACCTTAAAAGCACAAGAGAGCTTCACCTCAGTTCATCCACTGACCTCTCAGCTGGGCCCTTGGTGCCAGAGAGAGCACTTATTCTCTTTTGAGGAGTTCCTCCTGAAGACCGCCATTTGAATATCAACAGAGGCAGAGTGATCGAATGAAGAAAACTGACTCTCCTATCCGGCCAAACACAGAACATTTTTTACTATGACTGCAGCTGGTCAATTACCACTGCTGTTGCAATCATCGCAGTTATCATTGCTTTTATGAAAAGGCATCACAGAGAGGCGGCTGGCAACGCGATGAATGATGGGAAGCTAAAGTGTAAAAGAGTGGAGAGGGGAGAGGGAGCTAATAAGCCGGACTGGCCTGTTGACTGCAGCTCATCCTTGAAAATACACCAAAGCTGCAATGGTGCTGACCTGATGGCTCATCTGCAAGTTAAAGTAGCCCAGCGCACCGCCAGCCTCATCATATTCATGTGCAAACAGGCAGGCACTAACAGCAGGTGCCAAGGCACATTTCCCCCCCTTTCAAACTGCTCTTTTATCCTGTTAAGCACTTAGCCTATTGAAAAATACACAAAGACATATGGAGATAGCTTTTAAGTGGCAAATCAAGCCGTTGATGTGTCAAATATGTACAGGGGAATGTAAAGGAGATGATGGCGGCATCGAAATGAAGAGGCTCTGGTTGGAGATGTTTTCTGTGAGCCAATCTCAAGATCGGGACTCAGTTGCCACGGCAGCCGATGTTGTAAGGGAAGCAATTGTGCTCATGTCTGTGCATGAAGAGAGAGCTAATGTGGGGAGATCAATATAGGCGGAAAATGCTGAGGCCAGCAGTCTGCTGCTGTTCTCCACAAACCTGTCTGACAAAGAGCGGTGGGGGAAAGACAACAGCCAACCTGGATGTCTCTGCACTACAGACTGTGTGGCTTTAAGGCAAACTTTTAAAATGCTCGCTCCATGCACCGAAATACTTTATTATGCTCGGTAACCCATGATACACAAATCATGTTTATGTAAGAAAGAAAACAAGATTTTTAGAGATAATGGATGTATCTGCCTGTATTTACTCACACCACACCCTTTTTGCAAGAAATAAACCACTCGACACAAATCAGTTACACCTCTATAATAGATACACAAAGGTGTGTCGTACAGCCCCATGGCGAGGGCTGTTATTTGAAACCCTAACTGATATTTAGGTGACTACCCGGTCTGGCTGGAGCTCTGAAACTGTGAATGAGACAAAGGAGGGCTGAGTTAGAGTGGGAGAGAGAGAGAGACAGAGACAGAGAGAGACAGAGACAGAGACAGAGAGAGAGAGAGAGAGAGAGAGAGAGAGAGAGAGAGAGAGAGAGAGAGAGAGAGAGAGAGAGAGAGAGAGGCTGTTCCCGAGCAAGTCTTATTTTATGGGAGGGTCAACTTATTTCATAACAACATCCATTAAAAGTGAGGGCTAATCAGCAGGCCAGTGCTAAAGCAAGTCCAAATAATTCATTTTCGAATAAAAACTACTCAATGGATTAAAACGATCCACTCAGAGAAAGCTCACACAAAGCGTTACAATTGGCCCCCACACTCGCCTCATACAAAGGAGCAGTTGTTTTTGCTCTAGTCATGTTTCAGAAGTGCTCAGTATTCACCTCACAGCTAAAAAACAGAGGACCGGGAGGGAAGGAAACACCTCCTGCCTGTTGAGGAAGTTCATTTTCAGAAAACAAATTGAGACTTCACACAGACAGTTAGGCTTGTTCTGCACCAGGACAGTGGACTCGAGCAGACGGGCAGCATTTATTGAAGCAGCGGGGTCAACTTTGGCAATCTATGAATTCCACCATGATGTAGCTTATAGACTCCAGAGCTGATACAATCACTTAAAAGTAAAAAAATCACAAAGGAAAACTAAACAATGATAATGATGTTCATCTGAGACATTGATTTCACGCATGTTCTCAAGCTCAAACCCACAGTGCTGCACTTTGACTGTCAACAGAGATGAGGCCTTCCAAAGTACACGTCAGCCCCTAGCCAACACTGAAACCTTATCTCTTAGGTCATGTGGCTGGAAGTTGTGTGTGCAAACACTCACCACCAATCAACACGAGCAACGACCTTAAATACTTTCAAGCAACAAAAGCAACACTATTTGGCAGATCATTCTCTTTCTACCCGACATGAAGGTCCAAACTCTTTGTTATAAAAGAATGAAGGGAGATTTTATTTCTAGGTTTTATATATTTCTGGAGCTTAGTTGAAGTTTCAACATAAGCCCCCCCACAGGAATGTGCTCTGTAAGAGATTACCTTGCATGTAAATACTACAAGTGTTTGCGATTTAAATGTTGTGTACAAGAAACACAGAATGCCCCCGTGAGGCCCTGCAGGGAAATCAAGAAACAAAAACCTTAATTCCTGAATTATAGCAAACTCTGACAGAATCATTCATAGAGTTCAACATTCAATACAATGGGAGGAAAATGGCTCCTGCTAAAACAGCAGGCGGAAGCAGCTTGCTTTCAAAAAGTGACGATATTTACTGAAGCTCCTGAAGTGGCTAAATCAATACAAGTGCACACATGCTGTAAGTAGCAGTAATATAACATGTACACAGACAACAAGTCTTGAGCTCTACAATCTGCTTGTTACATTACAGCCTCGTTTATATCTTTCACTTCTATTCTACAGCAGCTTCTATAAATATTTACATTGTCGGGCTGCTTACAAAACTGTCAATAAAAAGCTGTTTATAGTAAAGTCAGCTATCATTATTAATCTGACTCTGTTTTAGGTATGGGTATTATTATTGTATGTTTTAATTACTGCATCACATAAACCCCAAGCTTCATTACCACTATTCTTCTATTTTAGCACCTCAGTTTTTTTGCAATATTTTTTCTACAAAAACCTTTCCTTTAATTTTAAACTGAATTACAGGAAGAGTTCCAATACGCCGTAATACAGAGAAATTGATTTCTGTTAACCAACATTAACTTTCATCATACAGGTGTCAGTCCACAGAGGATACCGCACATTAGGCAACTGCAAACAAGTTTTTTTTAAAGAATCAACACAACCTTTTGATGCCATACAAGGACACGGCCTCGGTTGTACCTTCTGCTCAAATTAAGTTTTAACTTCAAAATTAGTTAAATTTTCAAGCAAACTTTTTGGGCAGTAATTCAACATGGCGATCTAATGACTATGAATTTTTAAAATAACAAAGCTCTAGTTTAACAGAGCTGTGTGCTTATTCATGGATTGAGCTGTTTCCATTATAAAATTGGGCTCTGAATAAAAACAGCGTATGATGTGTTACTTTGATGTTTACATTTTGCTTTGGCCAGATGCCTAACCAGAGCTGCTCTACTGATGATATTGTTGGAGTTGGCGCTGGTTCCTAGATCCTGTCCCCATCCAGCCCCACACAGCCAAGAAGATCCTGATCATTTATTTGCACACAAATTGGTCAGCCCGCACTGTTGTTGTCATAGCGTCATCAATTAAATAAATCCTGTTAATTCAGCCAGGGGTGACAAGACAAAGAGCCATTGTGACACAGGACACAGCCGTGCTTCCGTCTTCCCTCCTCTCAATCAAGAAACCGCTCACATGACTGTTGCTCTCAATGAGGCGGGCCCTAATGAGCTGCGTCTGGAGTCCACCCCGTCCAAAACGAGACAGGCACAGGACAGTCAGGGGGTTAGAGAGGGGAGGAGGAGGGGGTGGGGCAATCAAGAAGTGGGAAACAATAACTGTCGAGGGAAAATCGCCACAACAGGAATTATACACTTTACCCATTTGTAAATATACACTCACACACAGGCAGCCTCAAAGAGGAAAAACTGAGGTAGAAACTCAAAACATTCACTGTGTATAACCTCTGCGACCAATCAGGAGAGGAAAAACTAAAGATGGAAACATTCACTCTAAGTATTTTTAGATTTGCAGAACCAAATTGCGACCTATCCTGTCTTTTTGCTGATGTCATGAGATTAACGGCAATAAGTTGAACCCAGTTTGTAAAATTTTGACAGCTGTTGAATCGAAAGCTTATGTGATAAAAATAGATGTAATTTAGCTGCACCCTGCATCTCCCAGGAGACGAGAAACATCACAAAAAGCTGACAAGTTGACCATATGATCATAACATGACAACTAAGTCACGGCCAGAAAAACTAAAGCAGGTTGCAGGGATGCAGCACATGCCTCAAAAGGCGTTTACATTTGCATCTGAAGTTCACAGCTACCACCTCTGCTTGATAAGCAGAATGTCACAGACCAGAGCCCGTGCACTCATGGGGACGTCCCTTTTTCAAACACACGGGCGTTGTGAGCCCAAGTGTGCAGCTTCTATCAGTCAAGCCAACAATAGCGCCTGAAGCAGTCACCTCCACAAGCCTGACAGGCCAACGTCAGCAGTCAACAGCTGGAGCTTAACTGATTTCAGATAGGTGTGATTGTTCTGTTAAACAACCTGGGTTCTCATTATAGGAGGTAGAAGTAAATCAGTGCATGGTTAATAAAAACATTATGTTAAGACTTTCTTTGGGTGATAATTCAAAAAATATATACAACACTGACACAAAAGTAGAAGAGCTCGTCTACTTTCACTTCGTTCACAACAATCTATCCACACACCGCAACAAAATGAAGGGACAACAATCACTTTGAGTAAGTAAATACAACGCCCCTGTTCTCACGGTCATCAAATTATTCAACCTCACCTACAATTTAAAATTTAAATCAAAGTCACCAATGACTTGGTAATTACGGGTTTTTCCAGATAACAGAAGGTTCAAAAGCTTTGAGCCAATCCATGAGACACCAGGTTTGTGTTGGGCAATCCCAAAGGTTTCTGCCACACACTCTCGTAATGACAGCCACTCATATACCTACAAAGAGTTGGATTTTAGAGGATGCAACCGATCCTATATTCTGGGTCAGAGTATAAAATTCGGTGATAACACTGATTGCATGGAAACCACCAAATTTTGAACTGCAGATTCTGTACCGCTCTCGCTTGAAAAGAGGATAAGGGGTTATACAAGCTGCAATCCAGCACCAAGCCATTTCCTTATTAAAATGTTTTATACCTTACATTCAGTATGTCGTGACAACTGGACAGGAAAATTGAGCTTGGATTATTGGATGTAAAATGTAGAAATGTACTTGATATAAATAACGTGCTGTGGTCTCTTTTGTCGTGTTGCTTTATTGTCATCATACGTCCTCTCGTTCTGTAATAAAGGAGCAACTTCTCAGAAAAGTGACACCAGCATGTTTGCCAAGTAGTAAAACTGAAGCGTGGCACTGAAGGGTTCCAAAGAAGCTCAAAATGTATTTGATACAACCGTGTTCAGCTGGTTGTAATGTATTTCAATTATGTGGAATATCAGGTATTTGCCTATCTGAGTATTACTCGGCTGGAAAAGGTTTTTTTCAAGGCAGAAGAAAAAGGTCTAGACTTTGAGCTAATCAAATTAAATGATGTTTACAAGCAGGACATTACCTCCGAGTTTACTATCAGGGTTATATGACAAAAGCAAATGATACTATGACGCATGGAAGCAATTGTAACGTCAACAAGTTGTAAATTTCAAGTTTCGGTTATCAAAAGTTATGGCTAAGCTCTCAAGAGTGTCATTTACCTTTTGTGATTAGTGAGCTGACCAATAAGAAAAGAACAGAATATATATATATATATATGTTAGAACATAATTGAAAAACCTGCTCCCCATTTTACATCTTACTGAGGTAGCAAAGAATCTCAAACGACAGAGTAAAGCTACCTGTGATACTAAGTATGTCTTAGAGGCCTATTCCAGCAATCCAAATAACCTTATGATGGCACACTAAACTTAACTGACAATATGTCAAATCCTTGAAGTTATTAAAGCCATTTCACGTCAGTAATAACCACATCACCGGGTTAAGACGAGTCTTATTTATAGAAGTGAATGTCAGTACAGCAGACACTCATCTATTCTGGGAGGCAAAAAGTACTTACCCGTCTGAGGCTTCTGTACATACCAACATGTACACAAGTGAATACATGTACATGCGAGGACCACAAACAACAGCCGAAGACAACAGATGGTTTGACCTACAATATGACCATGGCGATTTCGGGGCAATAAAATAATGGCAGGTTGACAACATCTGTTTCATTTTTTTGTGTGTCTTTTTTGTGTCCCTTAAGCCCCTGATGCCTTTGTCCTCTATTTACCAGCAGGGGCTTTAACAACTGTCAAGCGAGAAGAAAGAAAGGAAGGGATGTCAGTCTACATTAATGTCACAACCTCGGGAAAAAGAAATGTTCCCATCACTTTACCAAACAATGAATTTTAGATGAAGAGTATCCAGCCCGGTGAACACAGACAGGTAGCAGGTTAGAGAGACTACACGTGGAAAAGCATGGCATATGTGAAGATCTATTAAACCATAACAACATGTGAAGTGAATCCCACTGGATTAAAGAAGAGATGGGTTTCCCCCCCCCCCACTACTCTGTGACATTGTTTGTAGAGCTCTGTGTATCTGGGACAATCTTGTGATAATCCATTACATCATGTGCCCAGCTAGCCCGTGTAGCCTCCCAACCTCTGGTTATATATACGCCGTGGAAATATTCAACTATTTGTGCATAACAGCGGGGAGACGTGTGTCTTAACGGAACACAGGCCAAACGCTCCTTCGATAAACATGTGTAGCACAACTTGAGAGAGTGTTGCGAGACATTTCGCGAAACACGGGGGCCGAGCGAGAGGAGAACCGAAAGTGCTGTTAGCGGAGGAAAAACTAATGTGCGTTGGAGCTAATGCTACAGACACCGTGACGTTGGAACGCCACGGACTTTACGCTCACAGCCAGCCGCACACAATGAGGACTACAAAGTTTACACGTAACGCGAAGTGGAGCATTGCCCAACACTTCCCGACACGAGGGAGACATGTCCAACTACCCCCGCTTCGCCCCGTTTGTCACATTTCACTCAGCTTTCAAGAGAAGTAAGTTAGGCAGCCGTTGCGTTAGCTCGCCCCCAAGCACGAAGTAGCGTTAGCGGTCGTTAGGGGGGTCAGTGAATCTGCCGCTAGCGTTAGCATAACATTTTAACAAGCTGGAGGGGGGATACTACACCATTTTATTATTTGAACATATCCGACACTAAGCAGTATCACGTGCGGTTGATACCAGCCCTCCACTCTTTCAGCCTCGAGGAACACAGAGAAGTCACATCGGCTAGCTGGCCACATGCTGTCGCTTGATCTGCCATGCTGGCTGCTCCACGCAAAGTCACTTGGCCACATTTACTTTTAGCTTGTTCGAACCCCTCGAACCGTGCGCTGCCAGGGACCGCGTCCGCACAGGAAGTGGAAATGAATAACAGTAATAAAATCAAGGGGAATGAATACTCACAATCATGCACGGCGTGCCTCGGCGCGGTGTGTTTAAAAGACACGTCGGTGCGCAGTTTGTTCAGATGTCTGTCTCACACAATGTCAGAGATCAGACCAGCAGCTGCTTCCTCCATACACGCAGCGCGCAGATCACACACACTCACACGGCACGGCAACGCTACCAAACCCCCTGCCGTCGCCATGGCAACAGGCCCACTTCAGCCAATCAAAACCCCTCCCCTCCTATCTCCCCTGGCAACTGCCGCAGCGCCGGGGCGTCGCGAACGCGCACGCCGTCCCTGTTTTGCATCGTGCAACGTGCTTTCACTTGCTCCGCCAGCTGCTCGTAGCGCGGCGTTGTGGGGGTTTGACCGTGTTTTAAAGGGATTTATTGGGATGATCAGGCCCCGGAGGTGGAGGAATAGTGATGGGATCAACTGTACACGGATAAAAAGTGCGGGTGATGAAGCCGGACGGGTCCCAAACACACGCACTCCCGCGTTATTTGGGACTACACAAACACCTCGGGGCGGAGAGAGAGGATGTGTCGCCACACCCAGCCTCATGACGAGCGTGGCCCCTCCGCCGGGCCCCTCCCAGAGTAAATGATGATTCAAGGAGCCAACGTGACGTGTACACACGCAGGGTGACGATGCCTGAGCTTTTTGTACAAGCTTTTTAACCCTAACCCAAAATAAATAATAAAAGAGAAGAGAGAACGAAAAGCACAATTGTGTACTTTTTTTACCAGAGGACAAAACTCATTCTTTGTGCATGTGTTAAAATAGTTATTATTATTTACATGACATGTGTGGATGTGTGTTTTTTTAAAGCCAAAAGTGTCCTCCAGTTGTGTCGTTTGTGTGTGTGTCTGTGTGTCTGTGTGTGTCTCTTCCTGTCTATCTGGTGAGTGCAGCTTTACCAGCCAACTGACTTCACACCAAACTGCAACTTTCACATAGTGGTGATACCTCACTCATCCTCCGCCACTCCATTTCATAAGCGTACACACGAGTAGCTCTCTCCGTGGACTGATCTAATATCCTCTCTGTTTGCTTTTACTGTGTATAAACCCAAATACCTGCCACGCAGCAGTGCTGTAGTAAAGGTTGTTACACACCCTTGTTTTTCTTCTTCTTTCAACTGGACAAACAGGCTTTTGCAGTGGCGTAATGGGTGTTTTGTGTCGCAGTTAATGCCTGTCTGATACTGTGGAAGTATATCTGGAACTTAACTGTATTGTTATGTCATTTAATTCAGTTTCTTGTTAATCTTGTGTTAGAATTTTATGTTGTATGCCCACACAGAAAGCGAGGAATGACGTTGAATTATGTTACACAATAAAGAAGTGTGAGGAGTGAGTTACCAGCTCTATGTGAACCTTTATTTTCATTCATCCCTCCATTAATTCATTAATTCATGTTTTTTTTCTGGGCCCTTGCTCAGGTTGCCGTGGCATCGTTTTCTTGCACACATGAGCTATTCTTAGGGCCAGCGAGCAGCTTAGACTCTGTCCCATTTTTCCTTCCTGTAGCACTCCTTCCGAGGGATGACGAAGTTGCAAAGCTAGCACATGAGAGAGGAGAGCAAGATGCATTAATCACCAGGGAAACAGTTGATTGAAGATGCCTCGAAAAGACAGATCCATTAGACCTTGTGCCTGCAATGGTGCTAATCTGATTGTAAAACTGTTAGGCTAAAACAACATGCCCCACTGAGAGTTCATAGCACTATTGGAGCATTTCCTGGCCCATATAACACGCTGTCTGACCAAGGTGCTGATGAGGGGCTTCATTAGGATTAACCTGAAAGAGCAAAAACAAAAAGAGTCTTTGTGACAACTGTGTTAACTTGACAAAGGGTAAGAATAACTCAGTGCACATCTCACTTTGTATCAAAGGGAGTGAGGTGAAGGATAGCGGGATTACAGACTAAATAAGAGGAGTTCATGTGTGGCAGTAAAAGTGGTACTGATGGAGGGATGAACAATAAGGAAGCCGGCCTGTGATGGAGAGTAGTGGCCGAGCATGAATGAGGGTGCAGTGTCTCTCAGCAGACAGCCTATGGTGGCACGGCGGTCAGGAGGCCTGCTGCTTTAATGGTCCATAAATCTGCACGGACTGGCTGGTCTGATGCCGCCCCAGCGAGACCCTCTCATGTGGAAAATGAATCAGACCATTTTTACGGAGCACAAGTGTGGAAGCTCTCACCCTCCCCGTGCTGCCAGCGAGCCGATAAGAGCTGCCGCACACGCACACCACTCCATTTCAGCAGGTCTGGAGCTCATAAAAGTCTCTATTAGTGACAACCCTTGTTTGTATGCTGCTCTTCATTCAATCCGTCCTCTCGCCTTTGTTGTATTCTCTCCCTATTTTCTCTTCTGTCTCATTTCCCCCAGATTTGGTGTCTGGTGGCGTGGGAACACAAACACCGCCACTTTGGTGCACAGCCGGTAAAGAGGTGAAAACTGTAAAGATTGAATCACATTCCAGAAGAAACTAGCTGTTACAACAGGATTGCACTGCTACAGGTGTAATATAGCTTCTAAATCCTTTCTCCTTTTCTCTCTTTCTCTGTCACACATACACAACTGCACTGAATCATAAATCTTATGTCCCTTTGTGACATAAGGGCCTATGATGTTAGCCAAAATATTTACCAGTATGCACATTTTGGAAGACTTCAGGTATTGTTTTCTCCATAACAGGTGAGGATACCACAGAGTGTCCTATACAAAGTCACTGTCCTGCTCCTTTTACTGGATTTAGATGACGAATCAACTGCAGTTGTTCCGGGACAGAAGATCAGCCGACGAGCAGCGCCCTGAGCTAATTAGTTTGAACCTCCTTTGAAATGTGAAATGGAAGAACCATCTAGAGAATTGTAATCCAGATAAAAGCGTGCCATGATAACACAAATACACGCATGCACAGATATACATGCAGATACACATGCAGACGTCTGTCATAAGGAACTATAGCATTTAATTTGTCTTGATAAGTGTGGTAAGAGTGGTTACCGGTTAAACAGGTAGTATTTGCATTCTCCACAGGACGAGACTGCGCCTTGTCTGTGAAGCTGCTACCTGCTGTGTAAAAGACCAGGCCAGACTTTAATTGCCCCAGAAGGAGCAAACTGCTGTTTAAGGGGAGAGAATAAAATAAGCACCACCACAGCACTTATTTTTCTATGTTTTTTGTGTTTTTTTATTAAAAGCTCACAGGCTAAATTTACGTCTCTGCAGTGAAAACAGTGTCATGTGTAGGCCTGCATGCCCTCTAACTGTCAGCAGAGCAGCCAGGCGCGGTCAGCTTGTTTCAAATGCAACACTGTCTTTTGTTCTTCAGGTTTGTTTCCCCTGGAGCTTTTTCTCAGATTCCGCCCGCAGTTATCCTCCACTGAAGAGCATGTTTGCCTACAGGAGCCTTTGTTTGACAATCCTTTCTGCTAACCGGGTCTTATGAATTGTGTCAGCAGCGTGCCGATTGTCTGTTATCTGTCAGCTGATAAGTGTCTCTCTTTAATGCACATGGGCAATAAAATGTAAGAGAGGAATGATCGTTTCAACAGGCAGGCAAATATCCTGTAATTCTGTATTGATTCAGTCTATTTGTTCAGGTTATAGTGGACAAATGCCTTTTTAAACAGGCCCAAGTGTCAATCTGTTCCAGCGGAGGATTAAGATTATACCAGCATGAACTGTGGACAGTAAATTAAATTTTACTGAGGCTTAATGAAAAACAAGTCAACTGTTTAATGAGAGAGGATGTTTAACTAACTGCTTAGTATTTTCTTTGGTTGTCATTTGTCCTCTTCAGCGATCCGCACCCAGTAAACAACAAGGTAAACAACCACGTCGGCTACTTGTAATGAAGACAGGTCTCGTGCTAAGTAAAGTGGTTTTAATCACTTCAAAGGACCAAACCAGTGGTGCCCCCAAGCAAGATGTAACACTGGGCCCCAAAATATATTTACACAGTAAATACCAAAACTCCTCCTCTTGTCTGAGGCCACATCCAAAGTGCTTTTTCAAACTAAAACACACAGGTTTTAGCTCTGTATCAGTTTTAATCCCCATCTGTACAAACTAAAACGGGGCCAGCAGCATTTAAGTGACTCTAAAACTGGGTGGAACTGAGTGGACGCCCGGTGTATAGATAGCAGAGTTGATGCATTTTCAAACGAAACATAGTAGTAGGGATGTAGCCTGCGAGAGCCACTGTTGCTTTAAGCTTTAAGCCTCCATTACACCCCCAAACTCAATAAACACACACTATAAATGGGCCAGGGAGGAATGGATGACATACAGTGTACTTAAAGTAACTTATCATAAATGAATGATGTTGCATTGTTATAATATCTAAAAAGCTCTTAGTGTATGCAATGAGAGCAGTGTCCTAAACTTCACTGCAACAAGTAAAGGACTAACAATCAGCCCTGAACTTTGATCTTTTTTTATTTCATTGACTTCACTGCGGCTCTTTCACTCTATTGACCAATACCCACACTATCTCTTTGCACTTTTAAGCACACTAAAGCTGCATGACTCCCTTATAAAGACCTCCAAATGGCCCTGCCATACAATACACCACATGCAGGGGCAATTGAATTAACCCATTGATCTCTGGCTGTTCTATTGCCAAGCTAAATTTTGTTATTCGACCCTAATGACTGCTCCTCGCAGGCAAATGAACACTTGCAGTCAATTAACTGTGAGGCAGGAGGAGGATAAAGGAAAGACGTCCCACTATGACATGTACCGGCAGTTTAAAAGGCCCCACCAGCGACGTGGAGTCATGACGTCTAATAGGAACATTCACGATGGATTTACTGTAAACAACAACACAACCCAACACCAAAAGCTTTGTTCTTTGACACTCCCTTGTCTTTTCAGAGCATCTGGTCCTCCCCGCCTTGCCTTGGTCACAGACACACTTTATTTCACGGGACAATGGTAGTCTTGTGCCCAGCAGTGTTGTCTGGCACTACCAGCTCCGTAGTGGGCTATGACATGTATATGAGGGATTGCTAGTGTTCTCCCAGTAGTGTGAATGAGTTTGTTTGGCTTTTTACTCATGTGCATACAATACAATATCAGTCTGCCCTCTGCCTGGTAATAGAAGTTATAATTTTAAACTTTTTAAAAAAAAGTGAAGTGATCATAGCCAGATGCAACATATGAAAACATAAATTCACAATATGAACAGTTGTAATGTTCCAAGAAACATTTTTTTGGTGTATAAGTACTTAAAGTATTACTGATCCGCAACTTGTGCTGCACTGAATTGATAAAATTAGCTATTTAAGATATATCAACATACAGTATATCTGATCTATCAATATATCAAGATTAGTCAGCTGTAACATCTGAAGAATGGTGTGGTGATTACTTAGATAAATGACAGCAGTTAGCTTCTGTCAGTTCTGGTAGTATCAATACAAGTATAACCCAAATAATCCAATTGTAGACAGTTCAATTGTATGATTATTTTGTGACATCCACTTTTATATTATTAGTAGTCAAATAAAACTTTAAATCTGTTCGAACAATAGCTCTCAATGGAGCACATACCTCATCCAAGGCCCAACAGTCCTGTTATATTAAATCAAGCTGCACACACACACACACACAAACAGATCAGTAATATGCCTGATTTTCCCCCCCATCAAAATATATTAATTATGTTTCTAAAGTGAAAGTTGAAAATGTTGAAAAATCTGCAGATTTTAAAGAAAGTGAAAAAAATCTGCAGATCTGCACCAGAATGAATGTGTTCTTCCCTGACCCATACCACTTCCTTCCATCAAGTGTTGTGGAAATCCATTCAGGTTTTTTTGTGTCATCCTGCTTACAAACAAATAAACCTACAAACCAACCAATCAACAAATGGACAGCTCCTTGGCGGAGGGAACAAACATTTGGATCGTGACTGGTGCTGCCAATGAATGGGTATTGAGTTCATCAAACAGGACGGCGGGGGTGTGTCTGACCCACTGCTCAGCATCATCCAAGTGACGACCTCCCAGTGTTGTCTCTGCACCGTGCATAGAAAGGGAGTGTGACCCGATGCCCGAGGGGCAGTGTATACCCTACCCTGGGTGGATGGAGAGCCTGGCTGGCTGTGAGCGGGCACACGGCTGTAGTGTGGAGAAAGTGGTGCAGTGCCTCTCTGTGCATGGCTGAGCACTGGGTAATGAAGCGTGGCTTAGGAGAGAGGAAAGGAGTGTGTCTGCAGGGTAGGCATGGCCCTCGTGTTCCTATGCAACCAGGGCGACTGGCTAGGTGATGCAGGACCGCCTCTTTTCTCCTTAGTTGTCATGCTGCTGCCACGCTTTCTTCCCCTCCTTCTGGCTAGCGGTCCTTTTCTCCCCTCCCTTCCCATCCTTCTATTCTCTTCCAACACATGTGATGCTGTGCGACATCATCCCCCCAAATTTGCTCACTTTTACCCCCCCCCCCAACAAACATTATGACAAATGAGAGGAAATTAACACAATCAGAGAGTGTGGTTAGAAATCAGATCAAAACAAGCACTCAATAATTACCACACTGAGGCATTTATAGCCAACATTTTTCATTTATTTAATTCAGACGCTCTTATTTTCCCAATTGATTTCTCCTCCTTCCTGTGAGTGAGACAGTTGGCTACACTTGCCCTTTCAACCAGAGGTCTAGTGAGAGCAGATGTGCTTTTGTTTCAGAGGTGGTTTTGTGGGGGAGATAATTTCCATAGGAAGAAGTGTTTCACCTATTTTGGTACACTTTTTTATTTGCATAGCGAGTAACACATGTAGCAAACACTGAAAACAGGTTCAGTCACTTGAACAGGGGGGTGTTCAGATTACCAGAACAAGGGAAATTAAAAATAAAAGAGGTGTGGCTGAAAAAAATCCCCCCCTCATTTACACATGTTGGGGTATAGTGTGCGTGTGTCTGTACTTGTTTGTGCGACCTCTTTCGGGCCTTTTCCAGCATAAACACTGACCTTGTTAGGACTAGTAGACCTCATGGGGACCAAAGCCTGGTCCTAATGAGGTAAAACTTCATTTCTGAGGTCATTGTAGAACTTTCCTGTACAAGGGTTGACCATATCAATGCCATCATGTGTTAAACTAAATAGCAACAAGAGACAACCAGTCATTATCGTCATTGAATGATTTCCATCCTAGAGACAGCATTACACTACTACAAAGACCAACTCTTAACATATTATCATCTATTGTGCAGCCACACATTTCCCGTGGGCAACAAGTGTGGATCTATTCTTAGCTGATGGCCTGGGCTTCAGCGCTTTCTGCTCCTGCTTCTGATACGTTGGACGGGTTGAGGTGTGATTCAGCCCTGCCAGGTCCCACTGTGTCGGTGTAGCCCATGTCCACCGTGTCCAGCTGTATAGACGTTGGGGCCCATCGACCATCTGTCCCCGACCAACAGATTCAAGGCTCTGTCCCCAGAGCAGGGAACGAGGGGGCGGGAGCGATATGAGGTCGGATGGGGGGAATCAGCTTTGTGTTGCTATAAAGCTGTCTCTCCTCTCTCCTAGCAACGGCCTCCCATTTCCTTGGTTTTGGGTGGCATGGTCCTCTTGGTCGGTGTGCAAGGCCCCCTCACTTACTCTCTCTCTCTGTCCTATTTATGGTAATGAGCCATCTGCCCTCTCTGTAACAGCCGCCCAAATAGAGGAGAGGCTGGTCGAGGGGGGGGGGGGGGGGGGGGGGGGGTGTCTCTGACAGACAGGAGTCTGAGACAAAGACGCTTATCCTGTTGTGTCTGCCTCTGCACAAGTGGATGCCTTCAGATGTGGATAAGACTCAGTGATGGAGGAGATCGGAGACAAATCTGAAACATGTCTTCAAGGGAAGATGTAATGGAGGGAGGTATTTTAAACATAGACTGTGTGTGTGTGCATGTTTGTGTGTATGCAACTGACAGAGACAGGGAAAGTGACAGAGACAGAGAGTGCTACCACCTGCAGGTCAGTACATTAAGTTGTTGTACACAAAGAGCATTAGTAATATCAGTGCTTGGATGACCCCCTCCCCAGTCACACTCACGCACAATATTAGCTAGATATTACACAACCCTACCATTATGCAGAGCCGCTATATGGATGTGCCTCTCTGACTCGGTGACACAGGAGAGTGGTGGGCACACCAGCCAATACAGAGCCACCCAGCATTCAATAGACCTCTGTTGCCACTGGATACTAGATTGGTTACCAAGCCAACACATGTGCCTCACTGTCATATCTCCAACAGATTAGTGTTGAAAACAACAGATCTTGACAGTTAAGCTCTCTCCATGTTCCCGGCTGAAGTGTCTTTCAGTGTATTTGTCCAAGTGGACTGGTGATTTAGTGTGAAAGAATGGGAGGAGAAAGACTAAATGAAGATTGTGTAATGTAATATTCCTTCTGGCCATGGACAAACACTTTTTCATCAGAGGAGCACAGCTAATGAATCATGAACACAAAGACAATGTGTGGTCGTTTAAACGCAGAGGAAAAGCCCATTCAGAAAAAGTGATCAACTTGATAAAACAGCCACATACCAGCAGACAAGCCAAAGAGGACACGAGACAAAAAGTACAAGAACTCCTTTACTTCATGGTGTAACGGTGACTAATGTTATACAATGTCCGACACAAGGCTCTCAGCTGATTCCTCTCTTGAGGTCAATCAACATTAACCCCATCACACAGATGGGTCAATGACCGCAGAGTAACTAACCACAGATGGTCCTGCTGAAGGGCCTGGAGTCGGATTTAAGCATTCAAAAACAATATGAAAGCAAACAGACAAATTAAAAATAAGATGTAATGTGTATGAAAGCTAACAATACTGCACGAGTTGTGAGGACGCTGCCACCTAAAGGCAGCGGTTGGGAAGTTTCACAGCTCAGGTTTTGCAGGTAGTTAATTAGTCAGTGGAGCAATATCCATTAAGATCAGCCTAAATACACCCTAATTAATTACCGTGCTGTCACCACAGATATTGATGCCTTACATGCCAATATTTATGCTGAGCATAGCTGCTGTACTCAGGCTAGACTTTCACTCTGTCAGACAGGAGTTAATTGTTCGACGTATTTGGCCTAACAATCAGTACGACAAGCAATATTGTTGTCATGGCAGCGGCCATGGGGCATTGGGGTCTGCAAAGAAAAACAAGAGGCAACAGTGGCCGACAACACATGTAGGTGATGTAAGTGAAAGAAAAGAAAAAGATGTTTGGATAACAGCGATGAGACAAGTGAACAAGGTGAGGCATCGTTTAGACAATAGAAACAAAAAGACACAGAGGTGAAGTGTCATGTGATGCTCATCTCAGCATGTAGTGGATACTCAGATGTAGAGATGAGGAGACATCTAGTGGTACAACCAGGTTACTGTGCAAGTAAGTGTTTAAATACTGAGCTCAGTAAATCCAGTTTTTCTCAACGAGCACCTGCAACATGGAACAACATAAAAACTTGTATTACCCTTAGGGCAATACAAGTTTTGAACTTTGCCTTATTTTACTCCCAGCTGCTCCTGTTTAAATGTATTAATTTACTTTAAATTCTATTGCATGTACTGTATTTATTCCTAAGGCTTCACTTCTGCTTTTGCTTTAGTCATTTTTTTTTTTATTTGACTGTTTCGTATTTGTGTTTTCCTGGTGTCTCTGAATGTTTTGTATATTTTCTGTACTCTGCTATAATGTCAATGACGTCTCTACCTCAATATATTCTCGAGTTAAAATAAAGGTTGAATGAATGAATTGTCTGTAAACTGAGGAAACTCACAAAAAGTTTTTTTGAAGTTCTTTTCTAAGAGCTGAATTCCACAGAACTTCTCATATTATGTGTTTGGGCTGAAGTCAGATATACTTAACGTTAAGATTCTCTTCATGGAGCTTATTTGGTCATACTGAAAAGCACCACCTTTGAAATTGAACCAGATTTATAGCATTTACACATTTACAGTGTTTCACCTGTAGGTGATAGGAGTGTTTTACTGAAAAAAAAACATTTATAAGAACAAAGAACAAATCAGTTCATAAAGCCGAAGTGACTACAATAAAGTTACAATAAAACACAGTATATGTCATACAGTAAAACTTTGTGATAAAAAGGGTTTAAGAAGAATTGGTCAAATATTAAAAATGTATTCACTTTTAAAATTCATTTTGTGTACTGGGCTGTACAAGGATTATGTAAATCATGGCGTATGGTTAATATTTACACTTTTACAATGTATATCACGTGTATATGTGTGCAAACACTCCCCAAGCAGTGAGCATCCTCAGCACACATCAAAACTACCTCAATGTGCTAGAAACAGAGATTCAGTCTAAAAGTGTCTTCAAAACACTGACCACCTGTATCCACATTCTCAACGTTTGACTCATTATGCAAGACGCTCTCTCTTGATCACTTCATGCAAACTGAACGATAATAATAATGGTACTATTTAATCCATTTAAAAATATATATTTTTTTGTGCTCAAGCTACTTTCATTAGCCTGTATGGTTTTCAGTCAACTGCCAGGGGCAGCTGGAGTGAATAAGGGTCACATAGGACAGATTTTGCAATTGGCAGAAAATCAATATATTTTGGCATGTAGCCAATACAATATAATCACATCCAATAAATACATAATCACTATGTATCTTATGTTAAGTCATGTTATAGTATAGTATAGTATGGTGTAGTACAGAATAGTAGTATAGAATAGTGCAGGGTAGTATTGTTTACTATAGTGTAATGTAGTGTAGTATAGTATGGCATAGAGTAGTACAATATAGTATCATAGTATAGAGTAGTACAGTGCAGTATAGTGTAGTATGGTACTGTATAGTATTGTATAGTATAGTGTCAAAGCAGTTTGATCAGGGACCTAACTTGAAGTTTGATTCATAATTCATTTTTTAATTTTTTCTACTGGAATAAAATATTTCAAGTAGGCCCATTAGTCCCTTGATCAGAGTTAAGGTTAAATTATACCCAGGTTAAAATGCACTGTGTTATTGGATATTTTGGTGTCACAGTGAGTAATAATGAATCATAATTAAGTCATAATCCTAAATAAATTGGTGGCAGTAAAAGTGCGTGGCATCACTGATCTGCTCTCCTCTCCTGTATGTAAATAGCAGATAAAGTGCAGATTATCTCATGGTGGTGCTCCCAGTGAACCCACGGTTGAATAGGCCGCCCTGACCGGGGAGCAAGCGACGTGACGGGTGGCGGAGGGAGAGAGAGACAGGTCCTCCCATGTGATGTGACCGAGGCCTGACGGACAGTGCCTGTGTGTTATGGCTCCTCCTGCTACAGTGGAACGGGACCAGACGTAAGACCAGTGCAGGGGAACGGGAATAACACACCGCCGTACGCGTTTTTCTCTTCTACCGGAGCCGCGGCTAGAACATGGCAGATCGTGCAGTGTTGACGAAAAACACATAGTCGATGTGCTCGGCGTCGCCTCTTCTGCTGTGAAAGGCTTCGACATTTCCTCAGGATTAACAACACCCCAAATGAACTCCGTCAGAGCAAGTAACGTTAGCAGAAGACCCAGGCGAGTGTCGAGGCCGCGCCCGGTGCAGCCGGAGAGGAACCACCAGGAAAGAGGTGATGTGAGCTAGCCTCGCCGGGCGGCTTGTCAAACGCCTAACCCCAGGGTGTGAACTGTGTGTTTTAATGGTTGCACTTATTAAAATTGTATTTGTGTTCACCTGTGCTGCGGCCATTAGTGCAACGCTGGTTGTTGAGGTGGAGCAGTAGGGGGCTAACAGCCGCCTCAGAGGGTCGCCGTGCAGCCAGGAAACACCGAGGCTTTTGTGCGTGAACCTAGCATTCAGGCCGCGCTTTGTTTTGCTTGATTTTTGCCCCGACACGGCCTTTCTTTCCCCCGTCCGGACTCACACCGCTGCCGAATGCACTTATCTCGCCAGTCCACGTTACATTCGCGATGAAACTAACAAGCGGCTAACCACGGCTCGCTCGGTTCACGAGTGACAAACGCAAGAGAGGGATTCACGAACAGTGGTTTTGCCCCTTGTCGTAGCATGCTAACTGGGGCTAGCCTCTGCAAGTTAGCTGTTGTTATTAGCATGCTTGGCTAGCTACCGTCGCTCTTGTGTTTAAAAACCTCAACTTTTATTTGATTTACAACGTTGAAATGTTAATGCACGGATTTGATGTCAGTAATAAACGTAGTTAGATCTCTGTGACGACTCGGGCACATTGCATTTGAGGGTTTTCTCCATTGCCGCTGTGTGACAGCAGTGGGATGTAAACGAATATCCACTGCATATTTCTACAAAGTAAACATTGGAACTAGAGATGCTCTTAAATCATCGCTGCCATCACCGGTGCGAGAGATCTCTGTCCACAGTGAATAATAACATTAGAGATTGGTTCTTGAATCTTTATGTGAGGTTGTCAGGTGGATTAGTGTCATGTTGTGATATTGGATCTCTTAGCATCAGTCGAATCAGCTGCAGAAGGTTTCCTCTCACTTGTTTACTTATAAGAGATGATTGTAAACAGGAAACACTTGATAAACATAACAAAACATTATTAAAGAAAATTGACAGTTGTCCATATCCTAATAATTACTAGGTTTTCAGTGCATCTCCTCGTCTTAATCCATTTATTCTAGATATTTACAGCGTGGCTCAGTTGTTATTTTAATGTGACTTTAAATTAAATTAATTTACAGTGTGATATGAAAACAGAAAGTTGATACCACCTTAGCCCCTTTCACATAAAACTGTATATTTGCTGCTAAATGAAACTTTGTTTAAGTCCAATATGGTTGAATCATTACATTTCTCAGAGAAGTTGTTGTATTTGGCCTGGTTTGTTACATACACAGTGTTTGTAGTGGTTACTGGCCCAGTAGCTGGGGAGAGTCAACCTTGCAACCAGAGCAACAAGCAGACAGAGTTTGCATCTCCCATCTGGGGTATCTATCAACTCATCATGCCATGGTGAATAGGTTTCCAAGTTGATGTCCCTTGTCTTGTTTAGGGTTTATGCTGTGCTTGTTTTTCTGATGATTGATTACCCTCTTGATAGGATCTGTAATCAAGCTGTAGCACACAGAGCAAGCAATAAACAAAACTTGTTTTGTTTTTTACCTGGGTTTTCTCTAATAGGTTTGATTAAGAGCTTTTATGGCAATTCCCTTTGCTAATCTGTTGTTACAATCTATTGATCATTACTGACCATCCACTGTTATAAAGCTGAAGCTTATATGACTATAGTTAAGCTTTAGTTGAATGTTAAATTCATGCCACAAACTATCTGAAACATCCAATATCGCCGATGAAGCTACACATGAATCAGGGCTCTAAACTAGGAAAGACTATGGCACGCACATGTGAATACTTAATATTATTTAGTCATAGTGCTTGCTATTGAAAGATGACTCAAATCCTTAATGAGCAATCAAAAACACATTTCTTGTGTTTATCCTTTTGTTGTGCATCGTCCATTCCTTTGCATTTGTTTATTTAACAGCATTGTAATTGTATTCATTTATTCTATCTTTTGCACCATTTGTAGATGAGGACGTTCCTGCAGATATGGTTGCAGAAGAATCCGGTCCAGGAGCTCAGAACAGTCCCTACCAACTTAGAAGAAAGTCTCTGCCCAAGAGAACTGTGTGTCCGACAAAGACCAACATGGAGGTTCGTTTACCAGACACCCTGAAAGGATTGTAGACATTTTTATTTTGTCAAAAAGCACTAATCAATATTTATATATTTCCCCTGGCTTTTTTAATCTACAGGGTGCTTCCACTTCAACCACAGACAACTTTGGACACCGACCTAAGCGTCCGAGAGTTTCGGGAAAGTGTCCAGAATTACCAGGTATGAAAAAACGCATCACTGCACTTTTAATGTGTCATCTGCAAAGATGCATTCATCACAGCATTTCCCAACCGCTCTGAGGGATAACTGAGGGGGTAATTGGAGTAGGTTTATGGACACCTTCTCATTCTATACAATGAGAGAACTGTGATGACCCATTTATCAGAGCAAAATGTACAGTATGTCCCAGATGTTGTCCACTAGTATTGAGCTGTAATGTATCACACAAAGGGTCATGTTGCTGTTTTCAAATTCTGCTGTGAATAAATGTTTCACTTTCAATTTTATAATGAGAGGTCTGTGAACTGCAAAGAGCCTATTTATACAATATGATTTGTAGGTTATGGTATCAACCTCTTGTGTGGTCACCTCTTTAAAAAGCTCTTTGGTAAAGACATGAAGCAGATGCATGAGTTTCACAAAGTGGAAATTATAGATATGTTATTTGTGGCATTTGGAGTCTTTCTCTTACTGTGTAGTGCTAGCCAAAGCAACCATTGTATGCTATTTGCTTTTGGCTTTGCACTTAATGGTTTTGAGATGTCAGAGTACACGGTCAAGACATTAGTCTCTCCTGCTGTGCTCATGGTTGCTCCTCATGATTTCTCTTAAAATCGAAGAGACCTCCATATCAAATTTCATTTCTATGTCCTTTCTCAGACTCATTTTAGCCCCGAATCTTGCTGTGTGCAATGCAGGCCTTCAGCTTCTCTGCAGAAATATAATGCTATTGTTATCGTGATCATATATGTCCTGCAGCTGTCTAACCTCACCCAAAACTCTGTTCTTTCTAAATATTTTATTCTGATTCTGTGTTCATCCTCCTCCCAGCAGCTCCAGCAGAGCAGTACTTGCAGGAGAAGCTTCCGGACGAGGTGGTGCTAAAGATCTTCTCGTACCTGTTGGAGCAGGACTTGTGCCGTGCCGCATGTGTGTGCAAACGCTTCAGTGAGCTGGCCAATGACCCCATCCTATGGTGAGAAATCTTGAAATAGATTATCTGTAGACTTTCTCCTTATCACTACCATGTGTTAGTTATTTTGTGCCTTTTGCGTTTATTTAGTAAATGGGTCGACAGCAGCTTTAAGTTTTCTATCTTACGAATATACTTAGTTCAAATGTTCTTTGGGCAAGATTCCCATATACATAGACACTTGTTCAACTCATTATTGTTTAAATAGTGTTTTTAATATGCCTTTGTTTGGGTTGTGTATCTCATTTGCAATCACAAACAACAATGTTTTTTGAGTCTGGAGACAAAGAAAAGCTACACACAAAAGAGAGGAGGACGCTGTTAATCATCATTCTTCCTTCATGTTTCAGGAAGAGGCTTTACATGGAAGTTTTTGAATACACACGGCCCATGATGCACCCTGAGGCAGGGAAGTTCTACCAGATAAACCCAGAAGATTATGAGCAGCCAAACCCTTGGAAGGAAAGTTTTCAGCAGCTGGTACGGAACCTCCTCTGAGCTCAGTGGTTTACTGCTGATCATTTAAAAATCTTGCTTGATTTATTCTTCCTTTTTTTTTTGTCCCCCCAAAAAATCTGTCACCATCCTAAAAAGAAGCACCTGATTTCATATTTTACCATGAAGCGAATGACACACTGTCACAGCTGTTGGAACAGAGCATTTCTCTTCTTATTAGAGCTTTTATTTTCGATATGCAGTATGTAGTAGCACTGACTTTGCAGTTTCCATCTGTGCGACATTAAATCCTCCTGTGTACAGACAGCTAATGTCATGTGAAAGGGTAATGCCACAAGCTATAATGGTGACTTTCAGTGAGCGTGATGGTGTTTAATAGTTTTTTTAATGTTATATTGACCTTAAGGATTGTTTTCCCTAGACAATTTGTTTTCTCGTGAGGACTTGTTTCCCTCCATCTGGTTCAATGTCAGTGAAATGTCTTTGTTGTCTTAATTATTTCATTATGAATCATTTGTTTCTTAAAAATGTGAAAGTGAAATGATAGTAAAATGATAGTGTGACTGTTTTTTTTTACAGTATAAAGGAGCACACGTTAAACCAGGCTTTGCAGAACACTTCTACAGTAATCCTGCCAGATACAAAGGGAGAGATAACATGTTTGTAAGTGAACTTTTTTCAACTTCTTATTTTTTTTTATTCTTCCCCCTGTTTAAATGCTCCTGTCATTGACCTAACTTGGGATGTTTCTCCAGTATTACGACACCATCGAGGACGCTCTCGGGGGAGGTCAGGAGCCTCACTTTGACGGCCTCATATTCGTCCACTCTGGTATTTACACAGACGAGTGGATCTACATCGAGTCGCCTATCACAATGATCGGAGCGGGTATGTGTGTGTCGAAAGTCACGATTACCACTTTATTGTGTATTCATTAAGTCTTGTGTCGACTTTAACGTCCCTTGTCATTCTGCAGCTCCTGGAAAAGTAGCAGAGAAAGTCATCATTGAGAACACCAGAGACTCCACGTTTGTATTCATGGAAGGCTCAGAAGATGCTTACGTTGGCTACATGACCATTAGGGTGAGATGACATTTAAAAAGTTAACATGCACGCTTGCTCAGTATGTCAGGTGTTGTTGCTAACATTTATTGGGTCCACTGCAGTTCAATCCTGATGATAAATCCGCCCAGCACCACAATGCACATCACTGCTTGGAGATTACAGTCAACTGCAGCCCCATCATCGACCACTGCATCATACGCAGCACGTGCACAGGTAATGATCTTCAGCTGGAATCTGTTGTCGTAACCGCTGGATTTTATGTTGTGCTAATAAATAAATCTATCCTGCTTGTTTCAGTGGGTTCAGCAGTCTGCGTCAGCGGCCAAGGTGCTTGTCCAACGATCAAGCACTGCAACATCAGTGACTGTGAAAATGTCGGGCTTTATATCACCGACCATGCACAGGTAACACAAACACGTTCATCCATGTCACATATTATGTTAACATTATATAGCACCTACAATGCAGATCAAAGTGCTTTACAACAATGAGTTTACATAAAAGACGTGATGACGTACAATAAACAAGGGCGGTAATAATAGTATAAAATAATAAAAAAAAGAAATGTTCAAAATAGCTTTAATCACACAACATTGTTAATATTTCAGGGAATATACGAAGACAACGAGATCTCCAACAACGCTCTGGCTGGGATCTGGGTGAAAAACCATGGCAATCCAATTATCAGAAGGAATCACATCCACCACGGCAGGGACGTGGGTGTTTTTACATTTGACCACGGCATGGTAAGATACAGCTTACTAGTGTTTGTTTAAAAAAAAAAAAGACTGTTTCCTGTTCGCTGACAGCTGCAGTTGTTTTTCCTGACTGCTTCACAATAAGTGAGCAGTTTTGAAGAACTGCACTAATTTACGGTGTCACTGCAATGCCGCAGTTGTATAATGCTCTCATATGAATATGAATGTGTGAAGACCTTCATTTAAGTACAATTAGTGTTTGCAGTGTATATATTGTGGAATTGTATGTTGGTTACACAACAACCTTCATCATGGACACAGTATTTAGTATTTCTCCATTTCCATTTCCAGGGTTACTTTGAGAGCTGTAACATCCATAGGAACCGTATAGCCGGCTTTGAGGTAAAGGCCTACGCCAATCCAACGGTGGTTCGCTGCGAGATCCATCATGGTCAGACGGGGGGCATCTACGTGCACGAAAAGGGCCGCGGCCAGTTCATCGAAAACAAGATCTATGCAAATAACTTTGCGGGGGTGTGGATCACGTCTAACAGTGACCCCACAATAAGGTCAGTGTGGTCTGGATTTCAAAGCTCAAATATGAAACTGAAAGTATTATCTAAATGGTATAGAATTAGTCATTGGTTCATGCCCTGAAATGTTTTGTTTTCGTCCAAATAGGGGCAATGCCATTTTTAATGGCAATCAAGGTGGCGTCTACATTTTTGGTGATGGCCGAGGCCTCATCGAAGGAAATGACATCTACGGTAACGCCCTAGCCGGAATCCAGATCAGGACAAACAGCTGCCCAATTGTCAGACACAACAAGATCCATGATGGCCAACATGGCGGCATTTACGTGGTAAATATTTTCAAAGCACCAGTTGCCAATAAACCGATGAAGTTTATAAAAATATTAGTGGTGTTACATCTTGGAATCTTTTCACCTTCTTTAGCTTTTAATGCTATCAGTTGGAAACAGCACTAATGTATGGGTTGTTGTTGTGTATCACGCAGCATGAAAAAGGACAAGGCGTCATCGAGGAGAATGAGGTGTACAGCAACACGCTGGCAGGAGTGTGGGTGACAACAGGCAGCACGCCAGTACTGAGGAGGAACAGGATACACAGCGGGAAGCAGGTAAGACTACACGACAGTGACAAGTTTAATGTTGAGGAATAAATGTAAAGTCACAAACCAGAAAAAGCCGACACACAGACTCGATGAGATGATTGGTGTTTCCTGATGTCATGAAGTACACCAACACTTCTCTCATATATTTACTAAATAACAGTCTTGATCTTATGTGGATATATCTGTCTTATTGACACACATTTATAAAATGCATTTTATACTAATGTTTTTTTCTTTGAAACAGGTTGGGGTCTACTTCTATGACAATGGCCATGGTGTGCTGGAAGACAATGATATCTACAATCACATGTACTCTGGAGTTCAAATTAGGTGTGTTGGAAATTGAAAGTGATACAAAATCTGTCGTTTTGATGCGATGACTGTCGCAGTGATGTCAGCTGTTCCAGGAAGGAATTGCATGTAGCATTGGTGAAGCAGTGGATCAACTCCCCGTTGTGTGCCCTTTCTTTTCTTTGACAGGACTGGCAGCAATCCTAAGATCAGGCGGAACAAGATCTGGGGAGGCCAGAATGGAGGCATTTTGGTCTACAACTCAGGTGAGATACCAAGAAGCATCTGCTCTGGTTCTTGTTAATCAGCTGTTGGACTTTTATGGCAATGTTTCTCTTCTCTGTTTCTCTTATGACGAAATACAAATGTGCGTTTCAGGCCTAGGCTTTATCGAGGACAATGAGATCTTTGACAATGCCATGGCTGGAGTGTGGATCAAGACGGACAGCAACCCCACTCTGCGGAGAAATAAGATCCACGACGGGAGAGATGGTGGGATCTGTATATTCAATGGAGGAAGAGGTAACTCATCAATTTGTTTTACGAAAGTAATGGTCAGAAGGGGGACGTCTGGATTTAATTTGGCAAGAGTCCGTGTAGAGTCAGAAACAATTTTCAATTTGCTTTTTTTTTATAGTTTCATGTAAGCAGTTTCTGTAATTGACTTTGTCATTGTCTAATTTTTAAGGTTTGCTAGAGGAAAATGACATCTTCAGAAATGCCCAAGCAGGAGTCCTCATTAGCACCAACAGCCACCCGGTCCTGCGGAAAAACAGAATATTTGACGGTTTTGCTGCAGGTGAGTAAAACCTGTGCACGAGCTGTCATTATGTAAATTTGTGATTAGGTCTCTGATTCTCAATATTAAAATATGTCAGTGTAAGCAAACAGTTCACTGTAATATGGAATGTGTGCTTTGTTTTTTTTTTAATGGCAGGTATTGAGATCACCAATCATGCGACAGCGACCCTAGAGGGCAACCAGATCTTCAACAATCGCTTTGGGGGATTGTTTCTCGCATCCGGTGTCAATGTTACGATGAAAGGTAGCGTTGCGTCTCAGAAAGATTTTTAACACTTTGTCTTGACAAATCTTCAAATGCAAGTCGCATGAACTTCATTAATTTGTGCTTTCTGTCCTCCAGATAATAAAATAATGAACAATCAAGATGCAATTGAAAAGGCTGTTAGCAGAGGTCAGTGCCTGTACAAGATTTCAAGTTACACCAGCTACCCAATGCATGATTTTTACAGGTAATGTATGTTTGTATTCAGTAGAATATGCTGTTGCATATGTTTTGTAAAAGTTAACCAACACGCTTTGGGTTCCCACAGGTGTCACACCTGTAACACCACAGACCGCAACGCCATCTGCGTGAACTGCATCAAGAAGTGTCACCAAGGACACGACGTGGAGTTCATCAGACACGATAGGTCAGTTTTACTCTCCCAAAGTACTTCAAATGAATGATGTGAGTTTTGTGACCAGGGAGCGACCTAATGAAACCCTGACCTTATTCTTACACCTGCATAAAACCACATTTGGGTTTCCATCCTTGATGAGTGTGATCTAACAGGGTTTAGAAAGGGATCGATCATGAGTGTCAGAAGAGCAGGTTTGATCATTGTACATCACATCATAAACAATAACTATTAAAGACAGTGAGATCAGGCAATGACAAATGATCGTGGACCCCTTGTATGACTGATAATCTTGTTGTGTAAACATAAAATGCATTGCACACGTTTCTGTGCATGAGCTCATATCAGCAGAGACACATCTTCTGTCCATGTTTAACTGCTGAAGATGGCCACAGGGGCTTAAAAGGGAAATTTACTCAAATCACCAAAAATCATTAATTCGATGAAGGTGAAATGCTGTCAAACAAATAGAGTGCAGATGAAGGCAGCTTTATCTACCATCAGATTGTGGGCTAATGAATGACTCATTAAGAGTGAAGAGTAAAGAAAAAATATAATATGAAAGACAAAACAAAACCAGGGACAATTAAAACTTGCACAACCCACTTAAATTTAAAAGAATCTTATCCCGGCAACTAAATTGCCAAATAAGGAAGTTCGATTTTGTAATTAGCTGTTTTCTTCTTCTTGTTTGAAACATTAGTTCATGTACACCTTTTATTAGTAAAACAAGAAATAGCGTTTGCAAAGGATTACCAGTTAAGTTTAATATATCAATCAGCCCCCAAACCTTATATTCTGTATTCCAGAGTTAATATATGCAATATAGATCCTATACCAACTGTGTTTTCTTCTGTTTACCTCCATGGAGTTTAACTAATGTGATTTCTCCTCCTCCCATCTTCTCCACCTACAGATTCTTCTGTGACTGTGGTGCAGGGACGCTGTCAAATCCATGCACATTAGCCGGAGAGCCGACTCACGACACAGACACACTGTATGACTCAGCTCCTCCTATAGAGTCCAATACACTGCAGCACAACTGAGCTCCAGAGCTGAAGACCTCTTGCGCTCCAGCAGTAACGGACATAAGACACTTTACGTTGTGCGGCGGAGGACGAAATCCAAACTAAAGTACAGATTCACTTTGACAGAGCATATACAGTGACTTTAAAAAAAAAAAAAAGACTCTACACGAATATGCTAAAAGGAGACATTTAGAGAAGAAACCTAAAGTCTGATTATTGATGCCTCACCTTTTTTCCTCAATTATTTTACAACAAAAAAAAGACTTCAGTGGGACCGAGCAGAAGAGCAGCTGACTCAGGGTTTGTGGGTGTGTTGGTTCAGTCAAGTTAAGTGAAACTGATGAGATGGACAAAAAGCCACAGGCTCCCCTGCTACTAAAGAAGTGGAGGAACGAGGTTCTGCAGTCATGTACAGTCAGGGGAGGCACAACTTTTCTCATGAGGAGGCAAATTCTCCAAAACACAGCAATGCTTCCATCACTGGGCAACCGACGTGCTCGTACGATACGTACGGGAAAAATGACCTAGCACTTCAGCTTTTTCTCCCCCCCCACCCCTCGAGACAACTGTTGAGATTTTGATTTTAATGCTTTTTGTGTAGTTTTGTATTTTCATGCAAAAATCTTACTGTACTTGAATGTCTTTATTTTATTAAATGTGTTTAAATTTTTTTGTTATTATACCCTAGAATTGCTGTAATTATACTCATGTCGCAGTATCTAACTTCTTTCTATGAAAGAGATCAGAGAAAAGAGAGGGAAACACTAAACCTTTTCTCCAGCAACGTTGACTCATTTACATTTTGCAATACAGTAAAATAGATGCTGCGATGTGCTTTCACGGGACTTGTCGAGGAGCGTTGTCTTTGTTAGCGAGCTGAACAGTTACGTCTGTTTTACATAATCTATGCATATTTTGTTTGTCATTCAAAATCCAGCATTTTTACTCAAGGCTGCAGTCGTTTTAAGAGTTTAGGAATCTAGTTTACAAACTAGATATTGCCTTTTTTATTTAATATTAAAATCAAACCGGCTCATCTATGACATGGCTGATCAGCTGGCTGGGGTCCGGGTATTGTGCATCTGTTGGGACATTTTGTATGATTGTACCCACTGCGGTATATTGATTTGTCAGTTTGGTAGATTGCAAAATCTATATAGGTCTGCATTAGTCAATGAACAGCCACAAATGCTGCTACAAGGCCAAGATGTACAATTTCTTTAATATGACAGATTTTATTTTTTACTTTTAGGGCTCAGAAAAAATAAGCCGACAAGTCTTGTGAAAGCACAACAAACCCCATCGTGTTTGTTCCCTCATTTGCCAACGTTGCTGGAGAATTGAAAATGCTTTTACTCTACTGAAGCTGAGACAAGTACCTATACACAGCGCTATATGGTTTCATTTCACACAGCCCCCCCCTCGTCCCTCATTCATGTGTACTGGTGATTGTGGGTTCTCATACAGACTGAAATGTATGCATGTATCATAACATCTAGACTTAATATATTGTGAAGTATTCAATAACCGTTATGTAGGCGCTAGCGTGAATTAAAAGGGTTTAATTTCCTAGATGAAACATTGTCATTTTTTTTAAAAATAAACTTTATTAGATCATTACAGTAGTGTTTTTTCAAGTGCTGACTAAACAAATGATCCAGAAACAATGGTTTTTTTTAATTTTTTTAAACAAACTACACATTGTTGAGCATCTGAACAAGGGAATGAAAGTGTGTGCCGCCCTTAGTGGCATCTTCAGCGAACTGGCAGAGCTTCCTGCAAGAGAGAAGGGGAGAGGAAATCAGAACAATACTTTGGACCGAGATACTTTGACAGAGTATTCAGGCCACAATGAAGAAACTAAAATCGAGTATCAGGACTTTGAAAAGACTGTCCAAGTAACAGTTTTCTAAAGAAAGAACTACAGAGTTTGAGGAAGTTGCCTCCTGTGGAGGAGGAAATGTTTGGTAGTGGTCGACTGCAAGGATATTGTTTACGTCTGGATATTCAAAGGGGTTTTGTAGTTTCTCAAGAATCAGTCCGATTGGTTCATCCAGGGGGAGTGGATCTCCAGCCAGCATCAGTTCTCATTGCAGCTTATTTCCTTACGACTTCACTAATTCCAGAAATCTCTCTGTATGTGGAACGTATATCTCAAAAAACATTCTTATCAGATGCACAACAACAGATTCTTCAGTGCGGGGTTCTGCATACTGATTCTCACTTGAACGAACTTTCAATTATATATGATAAGTTGAATATTATAAAATAAACAGGCAAAAACAGTTGCAACCAGCATTAACACAGGCCAAATAAATAGCCCATATACAACAGGTGGTCTAAATACTTTGTCACAGTTCTAGACACCAAGTTCAAATCAAAGTGTTACTGCAGTAACACTACAGAAAATATACAACTGTAATATGGACACATACTTGAACAGTCTGAGGCTCAGGGTGCCCTTCTCAAACTCTCTGGCCTTCCTGTGTCCTGACTGGATGACCTCCTCTGGGAGGTTCGCAAGTCGAGCAGCGTTGAAGCCGTAACTCTTGGGACAAGCACCGCTGATGAACTTGTAGAGGAATGTAATGGTTTCCTGACTTGGATCCTCACATTCATTCTCCACCATACAGGCCTGAAAAAGGGACAAATCAGGGGAAAGCACATTTAGAATGCACAATAACATGGTCAGATATTTCCCTGGATTATAATTTTAGTCACCGCCCGTTGTCGTTGCTGTATATAGCTTGTTTTTGCGTCGCAGTACTCACCATGTGGCCCAACCGCACAGCAGGGTTGTTGGTGTAATCCTCCACCAGGGAGTGGTAATGTGTGGAGAAGAGGGTGCGACAGCAGATCTTCTCAGCGAGTTCATTCACAACAGCACTGGCAATCGCTGTGCCATCATATGTGGCTGTGCCCCTTCCTGCAAATAGGTCACCACTGAATGATCACACCAAACAAACAAACCACCACAGGGACTGAACGGTTCTGAAGAGAAAGCCCATGAATGAGCCATATTTCTAACAATACCTAATTCATCCAGGAGCACGAGTGAATGCTTGGTGGCATGGTGCAGGATGCTGGCAGTCTCACTTAACTCCACAAAGAAGGTGCTCTCTCCTACGTAGAGAAGACAGATTGGACAATAAAAGTCAAACACATGAGGAGGAAGCTCAGATCAATAAACATCATACTTTAGCTGAGTCTCAATTCAGGAGCTTCATCCTTCAGTGGCTGCATTTGAAGACTGACTGCGTCACAGCGGCGCGACTTGATTGTCTCATTTCAGAGGCTCGTCCAAATGAGTCCTTTCATCCCAAAGAAACAAAGGCTCCAGTGGGAGGATCCTTCTCAGGCCAACCTATCCCAGGATGCATTGTGCGTCAGCAATGAACTGTTTCTCAGAGGTAATTGTGCCAGAAAGTGACAAGACTTTCGATGCTTAAATATCAGGCTTCAACTCAATCAAACTAACTAAAAAACCCAAAAGGCATTAAAACCTTCTCCAACTGTAACTGTTGCTGGGCGACAGCAGTAAGAGCCGGACAAGCTGGTAACGCTGATCACAGAAATCCAGCCCGTTTATGCTAACCTACTACGTCCTCCAAAGGAGGCGACTCCTGAATATGGACACAGCTTGTATTCATTACAAGAATGTGTGATGTTACCAGCCATAATGTTATCAGAGGCTCCCAGTCTGGTGAAGACTCTGTCAACTGGTGTGAAGCGCAGGCTCTCAGCAGGAACGTAGCAACCCAGCTGAGCCAGGATGATCACAAGCCCACACTGTGCACAGAGAGCAGAGCTGTATAAGAACATGGACCAACAGAGACTTCTCATGGACCTGCACTGTCCACGTCATTATCTCTTTCTCTACATGTGTCCATAGGGACCCACCTGTCTCATGAGAGTGGACTTTCCACCCATGTTTGGTCCCGTGACAAGGACACACAACGCGGGACTTCTCTCCTCGTCAGTTTCGTCGCTGCCGATAAAGATGTCATTTGGAATGAAGTCGTCACCAAAGAAGGTCTTGGTGACACACGGGTGGCGGGATCCGACGAGGTCCACAAAGGGCGCTACCTGGTTGTTACCCTCAGGGAGAACCAGCTGCGGCCTGGTCATCGGTCCGTCTCCATCCTGACTGTAGCGTGACAGGGCCAGCAGTACATCTAAGAAGAAAGACAAGACAATTAAGTGGTAGTAAAGGTTAAGAGGAAATAGGCTCCGTCTTCTTTTTAAAAAGACTACCGTCTTGATTTTGTCTCAGCTCTGTTAAAACTACATTAAATAAAAGCATGAAAACTTACATTTTGCAGAATAAAACATGCTGAAAAGATGTAAATTCATGTTTATATTTTACATAAATGTTATTTGGGTTAATTCAGGTTATACCTTTTTGTGCATTTGTTTTTTTATTTAGTTATTTATAATATGGTTTAAGGTTAAACTAAGAAAAAATACAACCTACAATTGTCATTAAAGTTTGATGACTACATATTGAGAATTAGTGTCATTTTTTAAATATCAGTATTGGAACTCAGTAATATCGGTTTCGGTCTCATCAGTTGGGCTCTAATATTTAACTTAGTCAAGTTTTCAGTTAATGAGAGAAAGGTTTTCAACAAGCGCTCAGACTGTTGCAACATCATATTAAGGATGTTGCACCAATATGGAGATATGTTGGTAACAGCTGCAGGAAATATATTAAGAGCAGACACCTGCTTATTTTTTCCTCTGAAACTGTTACGATATAAAAAAGAAAAACATACAATATAACTCTAAGTAGACGTGAAGAGGAACACTTTGTTCTGTGCTAGAATAATATACAAATAATACTTTACCAATTAGACTTATGCATGCTGTTAAATAATACAAAAAAAAGATAATTACCAAGCACTGCCATGCACTCGACACCAGTCTTCCACTCTCTGTAGTCTTTGTCAAAGTTGAAGAAGAGCCTCCTCATGCAGTCTTTCAAGGCAGCGTCTCTCTTCTCCTCAATTCCTTGCAGCTCTGAAAACATCCGCTCAGTCTCCTCTGTCACGTAGCGCTTCCAGCCTTTCTTTGTAGACTTCACCTCGTACTCTTCAGGAATTTTCCGATCGGAGAAGCTGTCGGGCACCTCCATCTGGTAGCGGTTCCTTCCTGTTCCCCAGTAGGCCATGTTTTTACAGCCAAGCCTCTTCTTCTGTCTGTCCAGGTAATCCAGCAGCTCTCGTTCACAGTTCTTGACCCCGGTCAGGGATTGGTCGTACTCTGGGTCAAAGCCAAGTTTTGGGCTTATGATACCGGTGGTGCGGGCTTTCTGGTGGTCAAAAGCCGTCTCCCAGCGCCGGAGTTCGGCAGAGAGGTCGGGAAAGAGGCCGTCGTTCTCACTTTTCAGACTGACAACTTGACGGAGCAGCGAGGAGCGAAATTCACTCGTCATGGGAGCAAGGATAGAAACGATTTCCTGCATAGTTTTGAAACCTTCCAGTGCAGAGAGGAAGTCTGTTATCTTGCGTTTGCTGTAGGTGACCTCCTCATAGAGAACCGCTCTGCTGTCAGGGTGGTCCTGGCCCTTCAGAGGAGTTCCAATGCTGTGGATTTTACTCAGGAGACGGTCCAGGTCTGGGAGTTTCTTCAGCAGGTCTGAGACCTCAGTAGCCTGGGCCTGAGCTCCCATCAGGTCCTCAACGGCATCCAGTCTGTCCCTCACGGATGTTGGGTTACACAGCGGAGCACAGAGCCACTGCTTCAGCAGCCTCTTGCCAAATGGGGTAGCGCATGTGTCCAAACGTTCCAGTAGCGCCCCCTCGGTTCCTCCTGACCCATTCTGAAAGATCTCCAAGTTCGCCAGCGTCACTCCATCGAGGACCATTCGCTGACGAGTCCGGGCAAAGAAACTGGCGGGTCCGGCAGCTTTCTCCATCTCAACGTCGACAGGGACGTATTCCTCAAAGTTGGCCATGGAGAGCAGCTCCATATCTACCAGACATTTCTTCAGGTAGAAAATGCATCCACCCAGTGCTGAGAGAGCCATCTCGTAGCCCTCTTTAGGAGTGAGGCACAGTGAATCACTCTCAGAGGTCATCTTCTTCAAAAGAGGAGGCAGAAAGTGGTTTCCAGCCCCCTGCTCCTTGCCTGTGGTATCTTTGAAGTAGTCTTCCTCTGAGAGGGTTTTAAGGGTCTTCTGTGCGTCCCAGAACTGCGTTCCTGCGTTAAGCCCTTCCTGCAGAGCAGAGGATAGAGAGGCCTTCAGTATTTTGCGTGTTTCGACGGACGGGTTCCCCCTTTCAAAGAGCACCTCAACTGGTGCAAAGTGGGCTATGAGGGTGCGCAGGCGTGAGCAGTGACGATCGTCTGGGAACTGACCCACGTGAAAATAACCCACAGACGTGTCTACAAAGCAGACTCCATAGGTGCGACATTGACCAGAGCTGTCCTCTTCTGCCTTCTCCTTTAAACTCAGCAGGAACTTGCTCTGACTCTCTGAGGGGGCGCCGTCCAACACACTGTAGGTTTGGGTTCCGCGAGTGATAATCCGGCACACCTCTCTTCTCACCACACGGTCAAATTTTGTGGGCTTGAACATGGTCTTACAGCGAGTTTCCATCATCTCCGGGGTCTCTGTCTGCTCCACTCGAGCCACCTTGTAGCCTTTCTGGACCAGTACGTCCGAGAAACGGCCAAAGCCAATCTCTGGAAAACCCGAGTGTGCCCAGTTCCCCTTCATGAAGGTCAGTCCCAGCTCGTTGACTCCAATCACAGCGTCCACGTGGTACAGCTCATAAAACTTGCCCACCTTGTAGAAGATGACTGTATCAAACATCTCAGATTTGAGCTGCCACCACCGACGCATACCCGGAGAGTTTCTGTTCAGAAAGTCTTCAGGCACGTACAGGGTGGAAGGGTCGTAGTCATCCTCGGACTGTCGCTTCCTTTGCTTGTCTTTCCTCCGGCCGTCCTGCAACCATTCCAGTTTGTCATGGTCCCAAACTGTTGCTGCTCCACCGCTGCCTGAACTATTTGCTTGGCTGTCAAAGTTGTCAGGGGCAGAGAAGGCGGATAAACGTGACTTTGTGTCCGCAGCGACAGCTGCTGGAGCTCGTTTAGGCGCAGCAGATGGGGTAGTTGCCAGTTTGGGTTTTGCACTAGCCGACTTTTCTTCAGGACGTTTGCGCTTCGCAGGCTTGATGGGGCTTTCTACCTTGGACTCATGCATGCTCTCCTCTTTCTCCTCTTTCTCCTCTTCACTACTCACTGTTCCTTCTTCCTCTTCATCCTCACTGCTGGAAGCAGCTTGTTCTGGTTTAAATTCATCACCCGAGTCGTCACTGTCTGAGGCAACAACAATGCGACGTCGCTTGGCCTTGTTGCTCTTTTCTGTTGAAGCCCGGGATGAACGGCGACTGACTTTGGATGACTTCACTTCCTCATGTTCCTGGTCATCCTCATCACTGAGCTCTTCATCAGTTAGAGTTGATTTGTCAACCTGACAAAAGATAGATAACGACACGTTGTTGGCATGATCAGACTCACTATGAACTATGAGAAGTGATATCTGTGTTACTGTGCCTTGAGTAACGTTATGATTAGATGCTATAGAAAAAAATTGGCATAGATTTAAATTAAATAGAATGACTCATTAAATATTTTAGATACAAATGAAAGATTTACAATGTAGATATTTCCAGCATGCTAACTGAATGTTAAAACAATGTTACCTCCATCTCTTCTTCATACTCATCTTCATCATCAGATGGGTCTGTGCAGAGCGGCATCTGGATTCTTTTTTCAGGGCTGTCGAACATGACTCCGTCAGCAAGTTCCATCGCATGTTGGATCACAGGCTTGGCGCTGAAGAACACCCCGCCGGTTTTGGCATCACTGCTGTCAGAGCCTGAAACAACGGAGAACAAGCTCATCATTCAACTGGGACAAAACGGCCATGAAGTTTGCTTAATGGAGGGACATGACACATAATAATTTAATAATTTAATTTTTTGTATTATCATTACAGGAGTAATTTCTGCAAACCTTGATACGCTCGGATATATTTGGTGCTGACCCATCCTCTGGTGGGAGGTTCATCGAAGAAATGGACGTGAATGCGTTGCGCTCGACCGCGGCCTCTCATCTGCTGACCAGTCAGAGGTTGGGGTACCACCATGCATGGCCACCAAGGGTGTCCCTCCAATTTTGCCCACACGAGGGCACCGGCACTGAACGAGCATGTGGAGCTGCTGGAGGAAAGAAAATCAAAGGCACATTTGAGGAAATAATTTATTAGCACCCCCACTGATCCAGGTCTAAGTGAAAGTGTAACTGCAAATGCAAACTGAAAATGCCCTGAGGTTTATATCTGTGCAACAGTTGAAGGTCAATGATAATAATCTTAAAAGTATAGCTTAGGTTACAAGGCAGGAACCCAAATGGAATGACTAAAACTGGAACAAAACATCGTAAAACACGCAATAACACTTAACATGATATGTCCTGATATGAGATATGTAGTTGCACTTTCCACGTATATCATAATGCTGTACTTAAATTGTACTTCAAATGAATGCCACAATTCAAAGTGATAAATAAGGTACATGTTTTTACTGCTGTTGTAATTCAACTATGATAATGACTATTATTATGAATGTTGCCACCAGGCTCATTCTATTATGTTGTGATTTATTTTTGTCATCTCGTGGATGTGGAGCAAAATTCTGAATATTTTTTATTGAAGCAGCGAGCAAATGTTTGTAATGAAACTCAAATACCACAGCTATCACCAAACCGGAACATGGTGTGATGGCAGCTGTCTGCAGCCACTGGTGATAATCTGTAATCCACGTGGTTACATTAGATTAGCAGTGAATTAAACAGTGGAAACTTCCTTGTCCGGTGTTTAATCGGGCCACTGTTCAGATGTCAGGCTCATTGAATGCATGAAACTGAACCGGATGGTTTCCCTTAGTTTTCAAATGACTCGTTTCATAGTTGCAGAAACACTTTTTAAGCATTTGCTGCTTTTTGCGGACGCTCTTCACCACGAAGAGGCCAAACAGTGATACACGTAGTTCCAGCAATTACACCGCGCCCGACATCCTCACCCACCTTTCTTTAGCTGCAGCGGCCTTGTCTCCGAACAGCTTCTTGAATCCACCTTTCGCAGCCCTGGACTCACTCTTCGGTTTGACTCGGTTGCTCTTGGCTTGTTGTTGTTGTTGTCTCGCCTGCTCTTTCGGGGACGAGCTGGACTTCTCCACCGAGGAGGGCAGGTCCGCCTCGGTCGGAGAGGGACTGGGCTTCGGCTTCGGCTTGGAGGCCGGCGGCGGCGACTTGGCGAAGAAGCTGAACAGAGAGCTTTGCTTCGCCATGTTTGTGAATCTGCAGGTTTGTCGTGTGGTTGCAGAGAGAAGAACCTGAGCACCGTGTCCTCGGACTCCTGCACCACCTCACCCAGGAAACACGGGGCCGGGTTCGCGGGAAACTCACGCAGGAAGCTTCCGCCAATGACGAGTGAAATGAGAAGTCACGTGGTCACAACATGACTTCCGTTGGCGCCAAGAGGATTTCTGTTTTTTTTTTTACTTTACAACTTTATTAACAGCACAGAGGCTCCACTTTATCGTGTACAAATATTAATCTACTGTAAAAGAGAAAGAAAAAAACTACGTTACAATTTAAAAACCCTTCATTGAAAATGTTACTTTAGTATATAACTAGACTGGAATAAAAGGCACTCAAAATATTAAAAGTAAAAATACTCAATGCATAATAGTCCATGTTATAAGATAAGATAAAATAAGATAATACTAGTGAGTAAATAGTGAGTCAGTAATAATGAGTAGCATGCGATAACTGTATTAAGTGTAAAGGATGTATTAAGTGTAAGGATAATAATTCCTAAGTGTAAGGAAATATAAGAAACACAGGGAAATATGAATGGAATAAAAACTAATATGTACAGTGTAAAAACAAGACAGATATGTGCGAGGGAATGGATTGCACATGAACCATTGAATTGCACAGATTCAATGAATATTGCACAGTTAGGAGAGTTAAACCAGAGTTAAAGTGCAGTTATTGTTTTACTATGACATATTATACCATCAGATTACACACTGACTCCATACTGTTCCTGTACCACCAGCAGAGTGCAGCAGCACACTGGAAGCTCATGAGTATTACCCTCTGTTTTGATATTCTTCATATTCCTACAATTCCACTCTGCGATTCCAATATTTCAGTTTATTTCCAACTTTGCTCATCGAACACAAAGCTGAGCCTTGTGCCTTCTTCACCCCAAGATCTTGTTTTTTTTGTTACAGCAAGAATTGCACATAAACTTTGATTTGTGGCCATTTGTGTCTGATGTGACACACTGTTACATCATTTGATCAATGGGAATGAAAGGAGCAGTGCAAAGCCTTAAAGCATGAGTCATCATTTATACAGAGGCCTTGATTCCGCACGAGTCTCCAAAATATTACAGTCTGCCTGCACGCTCCCAGCTGTGAGGTACAAAAACTTCAAACGACTTGGCGAAGCAAATATATTATGTTGTTGCCAAAGTAGTAGTGTTAATAAATGCTGCTAAATACCCGAGAGAATTCACCTTACATCTCCTAAACAATGAAAAACATCCGCCCACACAAATGGCTTTTCGGCGTATGGTGTGTGGGTAACAGGAAGCTTTACACAGCAGTTGTTATGAGGAGCTGTTTTAATTCAGTGAGACAGAATAAAGACTAATTAATGAGTAAATGTGATCTATACACTATGTCTTTGTAAGAATCCAGAGTGTCTGTATTAGACGAACATTATGTATATCTTGTATAGAATCGCAATTAACATGGTGATTTTTAGCAGAATGAATGCAGTTAGCTTTGTATGAAGTGGCGCATAAATAATTGAGTGTCGTTCACATGGGAGAAAACAAGGTAATTCATTTCCGTAGTAACTTGGAGTAACCCTCCAGGACGCCTTCTCCTGAAAAGCAGGCAGTTAATTAAAAAAGGCCAAAATGTCCTGACACAAATAGGTCCTTTTGTCACTGCAGGCATTTTGACTTATATCAGTGTGACGTGCCCAGGAGTAGTTAATAACATTAAGGATGACTCGGTTCTATTCAAGTGTCCAGTAAGGTCACAGCAGTGTGACAGTGAGGCAGCGGGAACAATGGCAGCACCCTGAAACTGAAGCAGCTGAATGGAAGTCATCCGTCATTCATTTTACTATTTACACACATGCTTCTCCCTGCTGTGATATGAAGAAATGTCTTCAATGGAGAAAAAAAAGCCTATTTAGGAAGAGTATTATCAGAACCAGTGGATTCAAAGAGCTGTCATTAGGGAATGAGCTGTAGGCGGCCCTTTTTCATTCCTTTGTGAGAAGAAGGAAAATAAGCACATTATGAATGCAAGGTAGTGAAAACATGCCCTGAAGTGTTAATTTGTTTACAAAAATGTATTAAGTCCACAACAACAGATACAATTTCAATTCTAAGCAAAAAAAATTGAAGAATATCTTCTCATAGTCATGTAAAAACAGGAGACAGGAATGGAAATGTAATTTCCCCAAAATGTCAATATTATTCTCAAAAACAACAACAACAAAAGCCGAAGCAAAGACAAACTCAGATTGTATTTTTTCTTCAAACATTCATTTTCCTTTTTTCCTCCTTGTTTTATACTGCATGGAGGTTATGTTTTATCCTTTAGTTTCTTTCTTGGTTTGTTTGTTTTTAAGCAAGATTACACAAAAACAACTTGACAGATTACAATGAAACTTGGTGGGAGGATATGGTATGGGGTCTGAGAAGAACCCATCAAATTTTGGTCTGGATCCAAGCTTTTGTTTTTCACTTTTTTAAAACTTTGGTAGATGTTTTTCAACATTTTCACAGATTTTCCAGGGAATCATTTATAGATCTGGATGAAAGAGGAACATTTAGGGAACTCATATATATATATATATATATATATATACAGTATATATAAGTGAATGAAACTTGGTGCAGCTTGAAATTAAGGGGACTGTTGGACCTTGACAGAGGTATCACTCTGATATTCTTATTTTTCCTGCATTGCACACAAACCCTCTCTCCTGTTGCATCTGCAGTGTCCACAGTGATGGTGGACACTGGCCCAGCAGGCACACGGATAATGCTGATGTCAAACATTTCCTCACCTTCCTCACCCCTTTTTACTATGCTCCTCTGAGAGGTGTTGTGTAAACCAGAGAGCAAAGCACACCGTACTCACCCTGTGTGTTTATATTCCGAGCACAGAAGTCATCTTAAAATCAATCTGAACGACAGACGCTTTTCACCAGCTTGTTTAAACTGTGTCAAATGCTCTATCAAATGAAGTGCAAGGTGCAGCCCTGGATAACATTATAAAATGCAACATCATGCTCTGCGCTCCCTGATGGGGCCATCGTCTGGTCAAGGAAGATTTATGTGTTAAAATACACACAGCTCATTTACTCAAAGCATGAATATCCTCCATCCTGCCGTGTTGGGGGCTGCAGATTAAAAGTCCTGCACTGGGATCGATCACTTATGGGAGATTTTAATAGAACCTTGTCAGCAGCAAAATATTTTCTCCTCCAACAGCAGATCAAGCAATCTGCACTGTGCAATGCTCGATAAACCAGCCTGCAAAGGGGTTTCTATTCAAAACAAACATTTTGCTTTGGTAAAAGTACAAATAAATAGACAAAATGTCTTCAATTAAACGTAAAAGCACTACTTAAATTTTTTTATACTTGAGTGAAAGTAACTATGTACCTGATCTTACATATACTTAAAAGTAAAAGTACTTTCAGAGTGTAGCCTATACCCCAATGCAACGGTCTACACACTACATCATTACGTGGGTGGCCTGTGAACATGAAACACAATACATTGTAAAAATGCAGTGGAGTAGAAAGTATAGATATTTGCTTGATATATGTAGTGGAGTAAAAGTACCTGAAAATAAATCTAGTACAGACACATACAAAATGTATTTAGGTACAGTAATGAAGTACATCCCACCACTGGATACAAGTCATTTTAGATATTAAGATCATACATCCATCCGTCTGTCTGTCCATCCTTACACTTTCTGATCTTACAGACTTATCATTTTATAATGTTTTATTTGATCTTGTTTTTAATCTTTTCCAGTCTGTAACCCTTTTCAATTTTGTATTTGTTCTCTAATGCTGTGTGATCTTCAAGTTGCTTCTAAGGGTTCCCTTTTGTTTGTCCTTATTTTTAACTTGTATTTTTATTGGAGTATATTATGATCAATATATTATTTTGATTGACACTTGTACTAGCAGGGATGTCAAAGACACATTCTCATTCCAGGAACTCTCAGGATGTGAGTGTCAGCTCAGCAGATTTATCATGTCTTTGGTATATGGGATAAGGATAATCTCTCAGACTGATATAGCACCTGACACTGCAGCAGCCCCATGTTTGTGGTGAAGGTTGGAAAAAACCCTCCTTATAATAGTGTCATTAATTTTATACTTGGACTTAACAGCCGTCTGTGTGCACATCTGTGGGGAGCGGAGTAAAAGCAATATGACAGATGAGAGGAAAGAGCCTGCATCTCCGTTGTTCTTATTCCCATTCATCCTTTGATGGGCTGCATCACCTTACCTGTTATTTCTGCTATTATTTGTATTTTTTATTTCTTCCTCCTGGGTGTCTTTCCTCTCCTCCATCCACTCCTGGTGCACCACCATTTGAAAGCAGCCTCCGTGGGACTTCTATTAGCATAATGAGGAGTGCACATCAGGCTCATGTAGAGACCAGTTCCCCGTGCACTTCTGTATGGAGAGAAAAAACATGAAGAAAAAAAAAAACTCCCAGCTCAGCCCTTCCTCTCTCTCTCTTCCTTCCCTCCTTCCTCCCTCTCATCTCTTCTTCCTCTGCCGTGCTGCCTAATAGGGAGCCCGGATAAACACGGGCTCCCTCTCTTTTTTGTTGCTCTCACTTTACACGACATGAGACAGATTTTGTGATCACAGGGGTTCATTTTTACTTTCAATGCAGCACAGTAAAAAAACAGAGACCAATTAAAAGTCCTAATGCAGACGACTGAAGCCGGTTTGCCTCCTCGCAGGAATCCGCTCAGCGATTCCCCCCCATCGCTCTGCACCTCTCCTCTGTCACTGTGCCTCACTGAAACAGTGCAAATGTGTAGGGTTCAGTCACATCTTTCTTCAGCTGCCTCTCGGGGAGCTGTGGCAGGAGGGCCGACATGCGCTGATATGCCAGTGATAGTGCAGTCAGCAGATTTAACAGCAACCGCAGTATCTTTCTCCAGACAGAGGGGAAGCGAGGGAGTATTTGTGTAGATGAAAATGGGAAAATGATCGAGAAGAGAGATGGGAGAAGATATTAGTGCATACAGCGCGGCCCTCTCTTTGGTGCAATATGAACAAATTTGTCTATATTTAGACACATTTAGTTGCCGGGGTCTTAGCAAACAAGGTTATTCTCCACATTCACACTAAGAAAACCTGAAAAAAAGTGTCCATAAAGGATGAAAAAACGTTCCATCATCCCTGGAGTTGCTGCTCTCCTTGACATGCACCAAAGCTGTGCACGCTGATTTGCAATAATGACATTTTGCAAATGAAATCTTCTCATATTTTCTCCAACGAGAGACCTTCATATTTTAGAAAAATACTTTAGTGTTCTTTTTGCAGAACTGCAAATACTTTTCATCTACTTATTCCACCCACTTCTGTCCGTGTGTGGAGCGCATATCTCGAGAACCGTTTATCTTATTGGCTTCACACTTGGCAGGTGTATTGTTAACGGCCCAGGGAAGTGCAGTGCTTGTTTTGATCTGGATAAATAATGCATTCAATATTATAAAAATTTGAATAAACAACAAAATCTAGGAGACCTTCAGTCTGTGGACCAAGTCGAACATGTCTTCATCCACGTCCTCGGATAAACTAGAGCAGCGTTCGACCACTGGCAGCCTGTGACCAATAATATCTCTCCTGTAGGATCATTTTGATAATCTGATAACTTTTAGTAAACCATATCAGACTGAGGCAGACAGGATGTCCGAGCGCTGGTCAACTGTTTATTCAATAGTAATATTGAACGTATCACGAAACCAAATTTGACACTGTACTTCCCTGGGCCATTAAAAATGCATAAGCCATGTGTGAAGCCGATAAGATGAACGGTTCATGAAATATGCACTCTGAACACAGAAAGACAGACAGACGTTTGTGGATTTTGTCAGTAGATGATAATGAAAGTGTGTTGTGAACAAATTGTAATAATTCTTCTGGTAGAGTGGATGAGGAATCTGGAACTATTTCTTTTTTCCAAAATTAAAGAAAAGCCATTTGAAATGTACTTCATGCACTTGATCTGAGTCGCCGAGGCGCTCCAAGCTAAACGGTTTTCTCCACACCTCCAGCTTGATTACCATTCCTCTGACTTTATCTGCTGCGAACTGTGAGGTTTATTCCATTTAAGCCCAGCTGACACTGAAGCATCCCTGCAGTTGTTAACGCCGCTTCATTCTAATCTGAGGAAGAGATCATATTGAACTTCATTAGCAGAAATGGTGAGTCTCTCTTATCTATTAACCCCTTGCTTCCTCTCTCTCTCCTCCCACAGTGACTGAAGGAGCAGATGTTATAAGGTAATTGCCTCATCGCTCAGATGGCTCAGCTCCCCTATACATGTAAATTTCCTGTGTTCTCACCGACTCTTGACTCTCCCACTCCAACACTTGAATTCAGGGGATCGCGGTCTCCTCATTACAGCGATGTGGGCAATTTCAGCAGACGTCCCCGTGTGCATCCTGAGCAGGGGAATAAAACAGCGGCCATGTTCGAAACACATGAAAGCAATGTGTAAGAAGAGGTTGTTGGGGGTTAAAAGTGATCCTTAAGTGATTACATGTATTATTGCCCCAGGTTAAGACATGAGGGTAGAGAGTACAGAGCCTGAGGCAACTGGAGGCTACTGGAGAAATTAACAACAATATTATGCAGTTTATACAAATACCTAAATTTAAAGTGTTGACACATTCATCGTTTAGAGTCACAGGTTCTGTGCCATTTAGAAAATATCTATTTTTCTATATCAAAGAGTCAGTCAATGTTAAGAGTCATTCGAGACGTTATACATTTTTTTGGACATCAGTATGCCTGCAGTGCATGTTCTGCCTTATCTTTCTTTTCAGCTCCAAAGATCTGAACCTCGCAAGTCTGAGAAAAATATCTTAATTAATTTAGTTGAGCTCCAAGCAAATGTAATCGCCGCCTTATTTCTGACTAAAGTAAAAAGGCTGCTGAAGTTCAATGTCTAACGAATCCAGAGATGTAGAAACAAGAATATACACTTGGCCGGGCACTGCAGTATGTTTTTGTTGCTATTATTCAATGCAGATTAATACACATTTGTTGCACAAGTGAGAATTTATGGCACTACTTTGTGGAATTGGTTCAAAATAAAGTACCATGCCCATTTCACATCGTAAGGATGTTTACCGTAAGAAAAGAAAATGTTTTGGTCTGACAATGGAGAATACACCATATCAGGTTTTGGCTACACAAGAAAATTTGTGTTGGTTTTATTCTATTTATGGGGTTTGTAAGAAAAAAATGACCAGCTTGAAGGTAGAACTTGAATATGCAGCAAAATGCAACCCACTATATCACAAGTTATTGCTGACCTTTTGTTGAATATGGTTTGAAAAATGTACCCAACCACATTTAACCACCCACTTGTTCCCACTTCACGTGCACATCTTTAAAAATCGTCAAGAATATACACTTTCAGAGAGATTTTATAGCACCAGTATGGTCTAGAATTGGTGGAATTGATTTAAAATAAAGTACAATGCCCACCTCTGACTATGTTTATTGAAAATGTCGATGCGGGGTCCGACAATGGACAATACACCATTATAGGCTTTGGTTACACAATATCTGATCATGTAATTTTGTTTGGTTTGGGTCTATTTAGGGGATTTGTAAGAAAAATAGCAGCCTCATACTTGAATGCAACACACCAAATTTCTGGTTTTTGGTTGCATATTGCATCAGCTCTCCCTTATTTCTTTCTGCTTTTATTATATCCCTAAAGTCAATAAATATTTCTGCTGACCATTTGTTGAACATGGTGTGAAAAATAACATTTAAGAAAACAAAGTGCACCTCAATTGACCTCCTTTCACACACCTACTGCCCCTTTAACGGTTTAATGCCCATCACATTTTCCCATCAGACAATGTATTTAATTTGACAATGTTTAAAGAAAACGTGATACTCGACAGCGTGTCATCCAAATCACTTGGGACAATCTCAACATGAAGATAGATTACATTTTCTGAGGCAGTTCAGTAGAGAAGGTAAGAACACTAGTGGATGTATGTGTCTATTTACAGATAGATGCTCTGATGTACCTTACAGCAGTGTTCATATTTTGCTGTGGTGGGGAGGAAGCAGAGGAGAGGTGCAGAGAAACAGTGTGAGCAGCCTTTGACAAATGGCAGGGAGTCCGAGGTTTCTGCCGCAGTGAAGGAATTGAGGCACATGTCTCAGACGGCTGGACCCAGAGGAAACACTTCAGCCTGCTGCTGCTGGAGGTTTGACTGCAGTCCCGTCTCCCCGCGGAATAATCTTGCCATTCACATTGTAACAGTGTGACATGAAGGTTTGTTTGCCCGCCAAGAAAAGGAAAAACAAAGAACAGACACATGCATTTAATTTGTTTTCCCTCTGTAACTGTTTGTAAATCAGGAAAGTCTTTCGGGCTTCAAAGCAGCATTTGGCTGTGCTGCAGTAAAAGATGGATTTATTTTTGTGTGATTTATTGTAGGAAACAGAGGCTAGTTATTTTCTAAACGTCTGGCAACGTGCAGATATTCCAGCAAAACAATAACGCCAGTGATCAAAAGTGGTCGAGCAGAAGTAGAGGGCGAGTTGAAGTCATCCTCGGTGGGTGTTAATTGCTCCGAACGTCTCTGCTAACGCTCGAATCAAGCCTTCTTGCTAAACAGAAAATTACTGATGAGCACAGACATTTCCTCCACACAGACTCCTCTTACCCCCTGTTCAGTGAGATAATGTATGTTGTTTTTCTGCATAATTTGCTGGGATCAGACTCATTTCAATAATGAATGCAATTACAGGCTCCCCTTTATGACTAACATCCTGATCGACCCATTACCAACGAGCCACGCTGTTTCAAGGTCCTTCCAGCAAACTGGATGTAGAGCAGGCTACCAAAATTATCATTTATTAGTGGCTTACTAAAAACCAGCAGAGCATTTATGATCATAATCAAAGAGAGAACTGTAAAAATAAATAAATAAAACCCCCTCCTCTTTTGTGTCTCTTTACTCTGAAATGTGACGCTGGGACGCAGCGAGCCTTTGTCTGACCTCCGCTGGTGAAATAAACTCTCAGATATATTAAACCTGAAGGTACTGAACGTTTCTGTTAGTGCCAGTTATGCAGCTCAATCGTGTTTTTACAATTACTATTTGCATTTTACTATTACTATGAATTTTCACTCGGCTGAACCATGTTACCATGTTTTATTTAATTATGGTATCACTTTTTGAGATGTCCCCCATAAAAGAGTTAATAAGTTGAGATATATCACTTTTAATGGTTAATCAACTATACAGATCAGTTCAGCATAAAGACTGGAAGTATCTGCCTGAAAGTATTTATATCCACCTTCCACCCTCTCTGGAAGTGTAAAACTGTAGGTTTAGAGGGATTATGTGCCAGGCTTTTTTGTTATTCATTATTGATCAACTTTATGCTGTAATATTGGAGTTATAAAAGTCCTGACTTGTAAAGAGTGATCATGTGAACACACAAGTCAAAATTACAACCGAGAAACTAGCCAAAGTCAAATGTATATATATATATATATATATATCACATTCTCCATAAAATGTACGATATCCATAAACATTGGCATTGTAATTCATTATCAGATGGTTTCGGAATATCAAAACATCAGAGGAACATCATTAAATATCAGTGTTTAATGGAACCCCCGTCTTGTTTCATATAGGTTTTACTTTTAATTACATAAATATAAAAGTACAATCATTGGTATAAATGTGCAACTTGCAAACAGAATTCATTTGCATACATTAACTGGATGTCAAACCACAACGCAAGCAACATGAGACACACACACACCGAGGTGCTGATGCCAATGTTGATGGAGGCAAAGGTCAACATAGCTGTGGATTACAGACGCCAGGAGCAGCTGTTCAATTGAAATGTGGATGCAGTTTGTGTCTCCATATCACCGTCCTCATATGGCCTATATAAAAAACCAGCAGCTACACATGTCCTGTGGATTTGGGAATCAAGCTCCGGATCAAAGCTGACAGTGTGACTCTTGTTTGAGATCAGAAGCAGCCAAACAGAGCTGTAATATATCATTCTGTTACCGAGCCACTCAGCTGTTTACCTGCCTTCTGCTAACAGCCATTTCCAGTGTGCCCCAGCCAAATTAATGTGCAATGCCTCTTGTTCTTGAAACGAACAGCGTAAACAGTCTCTGAATGCGAAAAGAGTTCACGTGCTCCGCCTCAGAGGAGAGCGGCGAGTAGAGCACAGTGTTGTGTATCATACTGTGAAATTAATTAATGATAACGCTGTTAGCACCATCGAAAGCCTTTAAGATGAACTCTAACAACATCTCCAGTCTCTGCTCATTTCAAACAAATTGTTTTATTATGGTGCATGTAACAGATATGGAGCATGTCATTTTAATGGAGCTTCTGCACAGTCAAGGTGCTGTTGACTACAGATCCGATTTTCCAGTTTGAATACAGCACGATGCGTTAACTGGGATAAACTCGCTGATTTTTGATTAACGATTGTAACTTTACTGCAAATCTCATAGCGCTGGGATCCAAGTCTGCTATGTTCACCCATGTTATGCACAAATAGTGTGGGCTTTAAATATTCTGCGTTATTTCATTCTAATTTCATATTTGATGAGAACATGAGAGAATTGATTACACGAAAAAAAAAAAGATAAATCAGTGAAATCACATTGAAGAGGCATTTCTGCTGATAACAAACATACAGTGAATCCTTATTCCGCCTGTCTCCTCTTACAGGAGATACAGGGGACAGCGGAGCAGTTAAAACCATTGCAATCAATGGAGATCATTTTTGCAAAATGCAAAAGGATTGTATGGTACAACACACAAGCTCTAAACACTAAGATCTGTTAGGAACCTTTTTGTCATATGCAAGGACTAAAGTAAGGCAATTGATTTCAAGACACGCATGCATTTTAGGTGAGCAAACATCAAATACTCTATTGAATGCCTTGAAAAGCTTGATGTGTTTCAGACTGAGGGAAAATGCATTTTGATGGTTATTATACTGAATCAAATGCCTTCTACGGGGGGATGTATATTCAGGGAAGCATTTAAGATAACATTCACAGTCCTTTAATTTTCATTTTCAGTCTTGTACACACTGGTTTGGACACACAGATGCATTAAACACACACACACATGCTCCTTGTCTGGAAGTGAGGTTGAGGACACGATGCAGCAGGTAGCCACAGGAGCTTGTAAAACGCAGGTTAGCAATCCTGAAACCACTGTCGCTGTTACCTTAAACCTCTGAGGGGAAATATGAAGGTTCACATACTGTATTACATCAGTCATGAAACATTATTCTAGAGACATTCCAGCAAAACATCCACCTCTGGCGACGTATTGCAGCAGGGAAACACCATTGAATTGAAACTACAGTATGTTATTTGCTACCGCATGGCCGCACTCCTCCATACATGTCCCTGGACTCTACGCTTTTATGTCTTAAATGTCACAGTTAACAACAGAGTGGCAACACATGAATCCGCCCCTGGCTCTGCAAGCTCCACATCACCAACATATGTTCACTCCACGGTTCAGGAGTCACTCTACTGGGTATTGTCAAAGAACAAAATGAACATTTTTGGAAATACATGTCTTTATCATAGACTGTATATAAGGATGGATGACATGACTCCCCCTAAAAGTGAAGCCAAAATGTCTCAGCCGCCCCCTGGTGGCTGGCTACAATCGTGGACGTGGACCAAACTAAAAAGTCAAAGTGAACGTCAAATAAATGTGATGGTTTTTAGGTAGTTCTTATCGCACTGGTGGATGTCCAAGTGCTACATTCTCCAATAAGTTTGGTATTAGATAGTTATTTGATGCTATCAAAACAGTTTTAAACATGATGATTGACAGCTGAGTCCGACTCTCTCCAAATGTCGTTATCCGTTCCAAATGACGTAATCGGAGCGAAACGTTTGCGTTCGTAAGGCTTCATATCTGTAATGAGGGAGGAGGTAGCGATGCGTCGTCCATCTTTATTTACAGTGTAAGGTATCATATAATATGAAGCTATAGCTAGCAGCTGGTGAGCTTAGCTCTTTGTCTTAGCATTAAGACAAAGAATGGGGCAATAGCTGGTTAGTCATAAAACTAGTAATTTTACCTAGTTTCCTAATGAATTTAACAATATTTATGTAAATTTAAGTCTATTTAAGTCTACTGCTGAAAGATTTTGTTAGCATATTGCACGGAAGTTTCAACACGTGAAAACAGAAAAAACTACGAAGTTATTGTAGTCTGCTACTCGTCAGTGGTGATGGAACTTCACAAAGCATTGAACTACAGCCAGATTTATCACTTTTTTGGTTCCCATTTCTGTTGTCGTTTTCGCTATTTGGAGCGTGTTTCTGTATTTGCATGTGTCGTGACCTTTTGTAGCGCATGTGTCGTCAACTTGATGAAGTTGTTTTCCTAATTTGCACATGTTTTTTCTATGTGCATGTGTTTTCTTTATTTGCAGTGCGTTGAGCTCTCCTGGCCACAGTAGTTGAATCTGATTTTATGACTAAATAGCTTCTGGTCTTCATGCAAAACTTAGGCTTTAGCTTCATATTTACAGCAAAGATGTGAAGTGGTGTCATCTTCTCATCTAACTGTCGACAATACATCGTACATGCATTTTTCCGAATCTTTCTAAATATTCCTCAACACTTGAAATGCCTGTGTTCCCTATGACCATACGTTTTGTGGGTGGGTAAGTTCTGAATGTCGCATCCCATCAGTCTGTTGACGGATTGTGTGAGAGACGTGACAGTGACCTCTTCAGTCATCCACATGTAGATATTTGAAAGCTATACTGTAAGTAGAAAAATAGACTTTAAAGAGTCCTCTGTTTTATATACATCTACCTTGTATGGCTTTACCATATTGGCATGCAGGAAAAAACTAAGACAAGCCTGAAGTTTGAACTACCTGAGTCATTTTTCTCTAGTCCTCTCAGTGAGACTGGGGAGTGAAGGAAATTATTTAGCTCTATGCTCTGAAGTGATGGAATACACTGAGGACAGATCCAGATCCGTGTCACGCCTTATTGTAAGAACGCTTTTTAAGACGTTCCAGTTCTTCATGTATATATATACATTTATGGCATGTCTCATATTCACAGTGTAAAGGGTGATGAGCGTGAGGAGAGAGCAGAGATCTGCAAGAAAAAAGGAAGCAGGAGGGTTTTGGTGCAGTGTGTGTGAAGTGAATGCAGAGATGAAGAAGTGAGCGGCCCGCGTGGATATTAAGATGATGAAGATGGACGCCAGGAAGAGTTGATTTGAGAGGCCGTTGATTCGTATCGTGTGTATGTTTGGATTTCCTTCTCTCCCGGACATTTAACAATCAATGTCTTCTCCTCTGTCTTCCTGTTTACAAACATTAAAACACCACCACACACCTTTACATCACAGACTCCTCGGAATAGATGGTTCCTGGCAACACGAACATCGCAATCGAAACCTGACTCTCCGAAAAACACCCTCTATCCATTCAATCTTGGCCACACGTTTACACTGAAATCAAGAGGAAAATCACCCTCTGCAGACTTTCTTTTACCCTCGACGAATTTCCACGAAGGATAAATCAATACAAGTTAGAGGAATCCTTTGGGGGTTTGTGTTCCCACTCCAGCAAAGGGAGATTGACCCGGCTACGTTTGATCTGCTTCATTTAACATAATGTGCCAATAACAATAATTTGCCTCCTTTCCTTTCCCTTATATTTAACTTCAAACAAAAAATAAACCCACACTCCATTTATTTAGTTTTAAAAAGACATAAGTCCGCTGTCTGCATTCAAAGAGTAATTAATACATTGCCAGCCTTTATCGTTTGTTTTCCTCGCAGACAGCTGTAGGCTTGTAAAAAACACAGAGAGAGAAACAGTTGGAAGGTGGCGTCTTTTACCCTTCAAGTCAAAGTCTCAGCCACCAAAACATGTTGCGAGCTGATAAGAATGCCAGTTCCTCTCTCACGAGAAATGGATTTTCATTCTTCAGCCCTGCTCTTTTCCTCCATCTCCAGGAATGGGGGAAACTACTCTTTGTAGCCCCTTAATCTCTTAAAACCTCCCCTCGCTACAGCCCCTGACAAAATCAGCTACATCACTGCCCTGCTCACAAACTTCACTTTCTACACACCGCCCCAGAAATGAAAAGTAGTCACCTGAGGGTAGAAACTTGACCCGTGTCAAGCATGAATGGGGATTGCACATTCAATTGAAGGTCTAGAAATGGTGCAAAAAAATGCATGAAAAGTAAAATGCATAGTTCAGTATGTGCTATATCATTCAGTGATTACACTCGTCATGTCTATATGAGTATTAAATATGTACATTCATATAAACTGGCAAACTCCCATGAAGGATTAAGATTGCACTGTGTACTTCCCTTGGCTCAGAAGATTTCAGTCATGTAAGTCTGATATATCGAGCGTGTACAACAGACTATTTCTACGGACTGATGGTTAAGAGATATTTGTTCTGGGTTGGGTTTAAGGTTAATGAAATGGGTGATGGGTGGTCCCCATGCTTCCCAATCGACTTATGTATTTGTTAATGTTGATTCTGTGGTTCTCTCGTCATGCCATCAACATCAAACCATCAAAGTCATTACCTGTATCATCACCACAGGCTTGTATTTCCAAAAGTATCTGAAAAATCAAAATGTATCATGCATAACAAGTTACACTGGTGATCCATTTCAAAAGTGTCACAGCCTGACATGAAGAGCTGTCATACTCCTGTTTGACTGTGGCCTCTACCTGGAGTTACTCGTCTCTGCCAGCCTGTTGTTCATGATACCAAGGGCGCCAACCCCCCCAGAGAAACCATTATGGCGCGAGCTGCCAGAGACTGTCCTGGGATATCCATTGGCTGACTCAGACAGCTGCTTCTGCATGAGGGCCAGCGACACCTTGTTAGAGGCTGCCAGGTCTTTCATGGAGATCATCTCCCCAGATAGTCTGCGTCCCTCAGTGTCACTATCACAAGGTCCTTCGGAGTCGGACGGCTGGCCAAACCGACTCTGGCGACCCCGGGAGCCCGGTCGGATTGCGTTGCGTCTGCCCAGTAAGGCGTTGGCGTTACTGCAGCGCTGGCAAAACAAGCAGCTCATTTTCTCGAGGATCCAGTTGAGCACCTGCTTGATGACGATAGAGATGACATTAAAGAGCGAGTAGATGCAGCACACGCCCATTAGCATGAAAAGGAAGTTGGCCACCCTGTAGAGGTTTTGGTATTCATAAGCGGCGGTCTGGCTGCTGACGTAGTCCCCAAAGCCGATGGTGCTGAAGGTGACGAAGCAGAAGTAGAGCGAGTCTAAGTACGCCCAGCCCTCAACGGGGGTGTACATGGCTGATGCACAGCAGGAGATAGTGATGGCTGACAGGCCGAGAATCAGCATCACGTGGTACACAGAGGGCTTCCAGCCTGGGAGGGAGTAGGCTGAGAAGTCATGGCGGATGCCTGGCGGGAGTAGACCGCTGTTCCTGATTCGTCGCTCCCTTACAGCCTTCATCACCACGGCCAGCAGAGTGATGATGCGCTCCAGGAAAAGGTTAAAGAAGAGGATGGTGGCAGCGCAGCCCAGAAGACCATAAAAGATCAGGAACACCTTTCCTGCGACTGTCACAGGTGTTGACATCCCGAAACCTGCAGAGACACACGAGCAATATTAAACAGTGAGTTCCCTGAGCGAAATTAAAAATAAATTTTCAATTACAGGATGTCTTCAGTTTCCTCACAAGATATTATATTGTTGGTTTGAGACGAGGGAAGTGGTGCATGACAGCCAAACAACCTCAAATCTAAATGAGCGTTTTAAATTAGGCTTAAATCTTATTTGTAAATATTTGTGGCAGTAATGAATAATATGTTAACACACACAAGTGGTATTAAGGAAAAACTGGGTGATAATTTGTGATAAATAATTTACAGTAATGAGAGCACGGTAAATAAAAGTGACAATAGGGTAATAAATAATAATACAAATGTGCTGCATTGCAAATGAAGATGTATGTTGTGAAATAAGAGATAATGAGGAGAAGTAGCAACAAATGGGAAAAAACGAAAGTTACAAATACTGGATGTAGAAAAAAATAAAATAAATGTTTACGACCTGGAAGGACCTGTGTATAAACCATGATTAAAAAGAAGAGTGGCATCCAATGAGTCTCACACTTACTTTTTTATTAATTGTTATTAGCATTATTCAGGAACTTGCCACTGACATAAGTCAGATGATATTAGAGACACATTATTCTTTTTTCATTTTTTTTACATTTCGTATTCGCACTGGAAGGAGTAGACCAATCACAACAGAGTGGGCCAGCTGGCCAATCACAGCAGACTGGGCTATATCGGGAAGCGCTTTGAAGAGACATGAGCTAAAACCAAGTGTTAAAGACAGAGGTTGAAAAGAGGAGCTGCGACGATGGACAGTCTGAGGACAGTGATGTGTTTGCTAAACATTAAAGCATGTAAACCTTTTCAACTGATAGCCAACATTAAAATTATAGACCTGAACATGAGCATAATGTGTTTCCTTTAACGTATATGTTTGCACACAAAGCCATATGCTATTGTGTATACAACATATGTTTCTATACATTTTTTTCTATACTGTTCATTGCACTTGGTGGGGCCTGGAAAATCAAGGACATGGGGGTCATATTGAGGGGAGGAGATTGTCAGGAATAAGCTTAGGTAAGCCTTTTGAATCCTTCTTTTTTCTGGGCTGTGTGGTTTGGCTTCCTGCTATTTTCTGATTTCTTAGTCAATTAGACTGAATGTTCAAGCAGCGGCGGGGGGTTATGAGAGGAGTGGAGAGGAGAGGGGAGGAGATGAGAGGATGGAGGAGGAGAGGAGAGGATGTTTATGGATTCTGTTGCATGTTGAATGAGCACTTCTCAGTTTCGAGGAGTGTCACAGGTGCAGCTTGCAAATCTTTCAGCACTTTCACACACAAACAGCAAATACAAAGTTTAAACCCAAAACCTTTCAATATTTGTTGAAGTAATTCACAACATAATAATAATATTATCATAAGGTTTTTCCAACCATAAGTGGTGAAGCAGCCTGGCCGACCAATATTGCCATTGCTGAAAAGCACAAATTGCAGTGAAGTTATAATATAAATAGAAACATTATATATTGTATGAATATCATTATTATAGTAGTTTTGTGACCATTCAGATTTCTCCTGGGACGCATTTGACAGATCTTAGACCATGTTGTAAACACTGGTTTATGGCATCATTGATTTCATCAATACAAAACATCAATGTTTTAATCTACAGCATCTTATATGTAGAAAATAATTTATTCAAGTGTAAAATCCACACATATTCGTCAGCTAGAAAGAGACTTTTACTAATGCACCACACATCCACACACACACACACACACACACACACACACACACACACACACACACACACACACACACACACACACACACACACACACTTGAACCCACACGCAATGTCACCAAACAAATAAAATCGTGCTGAAAGATCAACTAGTTCACTTCCAGGCCAAGGTTAATTGATTATTTCATCATGTCCATCCTCCATTTCAGTCTTTCCTGAACATGAGGGCAGCGCCTTTTCCCCCTTAAACATGAATCTGTCTCTAACCATCCTTGTCAGGTAATAAATGACATCAATATCCAGCCAGTGCTTCCTTTATGATGCTCAAAATGGCTTTTTCGACCTTATCTCTCGCACTGGAAACCACTCTCGTGTGGGTTTGCTGTTGACACGCCGGGTCATTTAGATCAACGCTGATTGATACAGATTGTGTTTTAGAGCCAAGGGAAAACATAAACCCACATGTACACACACACCTTATGGTCTCTTACACACACACACGCACAGATAGACTTTTCTAGGTTTTCTACGTTACATCAGACGCTGCAAAATCTGGCGTTTTGTGAACAGCTGTTTTCAGGCATGAAGTCCAGAGGATGTGAGAATTAGGTACAGACTTTCGCTGGAGTTTGCCTTTCACACATGAAGGACGCAGCGGGAGATTCTCCTCTCAGACGTGCTCACAACAACATAAAAATCTCCAAAGAGTTCAGGTGAGGGGGGGGTGCAGTAGCAGAGACAGGAAATATATAATTTCTGCTGCAGTGTCTTTGTTTACAGAACACAGGCATCAGCTCACATCACCAAAAGCTCTCTTGACATCTTCATTGGTGATGCCTACATGCCTGCATGGAAGGCACAGCTTTTCATCCTGAGATATTTGTATTTGTTTTTTCATTTTTCTATCCGTTGGGTGTTCGAAACCTCATCAACACGCCCAGTCTCTCGCGGAGACTGCTCCAGAAGATCTCCTGCTGTTTTCTCACATGAGCTCACTTCCCTGTCTTTTTTCTTTTACCGTGGGGTTGGCAGCAGAAACTCCAGAGAAGGTCCAGAGCCTCTCCGGAGAATGTCCGGAGAATATGTTCTATTCCTTGCCTGTCTGAAAACAGCTAAAGAAAGTGACTTACAGTAGTTCAGCAGCACACAGCCAGGCACTGTCGGCTAACAGGAAGGTGAGGGGCAGCGATTACCCAAATTAAGCCCTTCAGTGAAATCCTATTTTCCTGTTTCATATAGTTAATTAATTAGCCGCCCATGACTCTCTAACCCAACTGAATCAGAGGGAAAACAGATTACATCTTTTCAGTCCACGCAGAGGCAGTCCTCTGCACCGTCTCTCATTACCGAGTAAATTACCTCAGAGAGGGAAAGGCACCAGGCATCGATTCAGTGTAGCATTTCAGAGCCATTACTCCAGACTACTGTGTCAAGACGCATTAGGGACAGCAGAACAATAATAGAAGGCAAAAGGACTTGAGCTGAAACCAAACATGCAAACACTGTGAGACTTTATTCTCAAAGACTTCTTCATTTATACAAAAAAACTAAATGTTGGAGTTGCCGGAACAGACCAATGATCCTGCTGCTGACCTCAGGCAACACTTTCCACTCGGTCCAAGCCAGGATGAGACTTTAATCCTACAGAACTTGATCAGGCAGGAAATCATATGTGTGCAAATCCAATTCAATCAAAGCCTTGGGAGAATATGTATCCATTTGCATTAAATAAAGTATGCTCAACTCAACATTGGAAATGATGCCCTAATGGCGAATAATGCTTGCACACTCAATTACACACTAGAGAGTCAACCAGGGGGAATGTGATGGAAAAGGTGCCATTAGTATCCATTAATTACCATTTGACAGTTTTGCGCGTAGAAAGAGAAACAGCTTTAATGGTTATCAGACTGTGGGGAAATGAAATGTAGGAGAGAGGCCGAGATAGATTGCCAGCGGACCGCAGTGGCTCCAGCGTTCGGGTCAGCGTTTATCATCAGGGATCGAGGTAAAATCACATGTTCTGAGGCGCAATCGTTCAATTTAGACTGAGCAGCTCTCATTACAGGCCAATGGCAAGTTACAATGGCTCATTAAAGGGGGCAGTAAAGTCAGGACCTAAATAGCACAAACCACTGAGAGTGCTGCTAATAGATGTATTGATGGACTGCCCTGCATTTCATTTGCTACCCTCAGTAGAGGACTCGCCTCCAAACAGTAATTAGTCATCACATTTTACACCAAAGGAACCACTCTGAGGGAAACAGAACTGTGCAAACTCCATCAGGCGCAACAGGTTTTTCAATACACAAAGGAGCTAACAGCAGCTGTGAAATGGTCCAACGTGTACGGTCCAAACTCTCCACAGTTCAGAGAGCAGCGGGAAGTCGAATTTACTCTGGCATACGTTCAACGCACCTACAGATCAGAGGTTAATCGAGGAGGCTGGTGACATTCTGTTGCTGTCAACAAATCACATGAAAAAGACCAAAAGCAACGACGTGTTCATGCATTTCCCAATACTTAACAACTTTGGAACCACAAGCCCACTGATTAGCTCCACCAGAGAGGTTACGTTTTCAACAAGGTCCATTTTGATGTTGGTTTGTAGGTTTGTTAGCAAGATCATGCAAAAACTACAGGGCGGGTTTCCTCTAAACTTGGTGGAAGGATGAAGGCTAGATCAAGGAAGAACCTATTTAATTTGCTGTGGATCCAGGATTTTTTTCACTTTCTTTAAGATTCCAAGATGTTGTTAAATTTCCCTTCCCCACCAAACTCACATTATCAGTGGGATAACTCGTGCTTTTTAAAGCCTCAGTCCACATTTCACAGATATTTTCATGGGTCTCCAGGTCATCATTTATTTAGTCAGAATCTGTAACCTGCATGAGCATCTTTCAGTTTTAGACTCTGGGCCACTGCAATGGGTATTTTTTCTTTAAAATTCAGTAGACCATCCAGTTAATGAATTAATTTGGAAAATAATTAGGAAATGTGTGAAATGAAAATCTACGCATTATTACCAAGGTAATCATTGCTTTGTTTGATTGTTTCTGTTAGGACCAGGTTTTTCCACCTCCTTTTGTGCTCAGTGGTTTCCCTTCCCCCACTGTTTCTCCCTCCCTGGTGGCTCTACCTGGAGCTGGGAGGAGCCTCCTGTGGTATACCTGCGCAGCTGACATTCATCTCCTCATCAACTCCACCTCTCACTCTATAAGACCTCCGCTCATCTCCCCTGTCGTCGCCAGATCGTCCGTTCACCAGTGTGGAAACTTTTCTCGGCTTTTGTGACTACATGTCTCTTGTTTTGTTGTACTTATTTACCCCGTGCTCCCTTTGCCACAGGATCAGCTGCGCAACTTCCGTTTGTTCAACTTTATCTGCTCCGGCCTCACCCTGCCAGGACTTTTGGATCCCCGCAGCTTTGAACAATAAACCTTTTTACTACCATCCACCTGCTGTGTTCGTGTTCTGCATTTTGGGTCCGCTAAGAAAACAGATCATGACAGTTTCTTTGTTTGTTAGCAGGATTATGCAAAAATGACTCTGATTTCCATGACATTTTTTGGAGGGGTGTGGTATGACCCAAGAATGAAGTCAGCGGGGGATGCAGGATTTTTTTCCTTTTCTTTAACATTGTGAGATAGGGTGTTTGTTTGTTTTTTACATTCTCATGTAAATGTCTTTTTAGGGGACTGATATGAGTGTGTGCTGTTTGGTGCAGATCCGAATACAAACTCTGGATCTAGTGAATTTAAATGTGGTTTCCCGAGGGAACTGTTGGACCTTGGTGGAAGTATGAGCTCTACTCAGTGCCATTCTAGCTCCCACTTATTACCTAGATCTTTAAATTGCTATGACCAAAATGTATAGTAATAAAAATCAATCGAATGATTAAATATATTGGAAATGGGTGCCTTGTGCTGTTGAACCCACAGGAAATTATCCTCCAAATCAGCACACTTCTTTAGCTCTAGGGAGCATTTTAGTGTCTTTTCCCTCTTTGTTTTGTTTTCCTGACCTATTGATTTCTGACCTATTGAAAAGGCCTATTGATTCCATTGTACTAGAAAACAACCTCACTAGGCCGACCATCGGACATGCCGAGCACATTTTTTTCTCTTGTAAGACAAGGTTAGTGTGAGTGAGTTCAGATGATCATTGAGAGAATATAGAAACAGTTGGATTTAATCTCCAAAAGCTACAGAGGGGTTACACAGAACAGCAGAAAAACCCAAAGAGCCAGTTCAAGGGGATCAAAGCTCCTAATGGAGACCCGCATGAGAGTAGATGGCAACTAAAAGCACTCAGTCATGTTTCTGTGTTTAAACCAAGGACACGCACTGTTCACTACTCTCTCTAAGTAGCATTGAGACTGAAGGTTACTGCACGTCATCGAGGATACGCACACACACACACACACACACAACCCTCCCCAGAGCCAAGAAAATGGACCCAAAGATTCATCATGGGAAATGTTTTCCAAACCAAAAATCAAATCTCTGCCTCCCGTCGCTTCCTCATGTCCCCAATGGATGAGCTTAATCGACAAGCTCCCTGTCAACTGCTTCCCACTACAGGGAATGGTCGTAAATTGGCCTGAGAGCAGCAGAAAACGCCACGCATGCCCGCCCCGCTGATGACTGTGTTTCTGCGACGAACAGGAAACCATTAGTCACGGGTCGGCTTGGCGGGGGGTCTGCAGAGAGGACGGAGGAGGGCTGAGGGGACGGCGACTCAGGCGGACATCATTGCTGCACCATCTGCTGGGAAAATGCTGGATTTCTAATGTGGGAAAATGCTGACATGACGAGGAAATAATAGGGTCCCATACAGGTTTAGTGTGAGATCTGTGTGCAGTAAACAAATGCTATAAAATATGAATAAATCACCCGAAGCCTACACATAATACATTATATCCTATGGGGCCCTCAAGCGAAACAAAGAGGCCTTGAATTTCACAGAGCTCACCCACACACGATTCATTAATTCCATGTGTTCTGCATGTCAAAGCAGTGATAATGAGTGTTCTCACTGTTATTCATGGCTCTGTAATAATTGGAAATAATGGACTGTGGTGATCATAATGAAATATGTAACTAAGAGTCACTAAAGCTGGTCAATACGCATATTGATTACAAGAGATACAGAGTTTTCAACAACCTAAAATACACCTCCGTCTTCTGACTGTGATTCGTTTGGCTCCGTCTTGACTGAACCAGGACTCGCTGTTTTTAAATCGTATCTCGCCACTTAATTCCTTGGCCAAGCGAAACCAGGAGGATTGATGAGTCCGCCGCTGTCCATATTGATTTGTTGTCAAAAAAAAATGCTGCCCTGACTTTGGATCCGTGCCAAAGTTTGTTCTTTTTCTTTTTCCTGTTCTCCGTGTTCACATCGTTTTAAAAGGAGAAAAAAAACAAAACCAGACGAACAGGGTGTGTCATTATGCAGTTTCACTGGAGAAGGTAGAACAGAGGTTATACAAGCAAAATTTAAATTAAGAGTCAAGTTGCTTCGCCGTTCATCTGCAAACAGGGAACAGAGATTTTGTCCTCTCATTTGACTTGAGGAGTCATTCTCTCGTCGGATTAATAGCTTCTCCCTGATGGATCTGAAGGCGATGTCCTTGTGTTTCCTATTATCTTGCACTGTCAATGTTTGAATAAAAGCTTGGCTACATAACGCCCCTCTTGTATTATTCCCAAGAGCAAACACACCTGCTCAGGTGGAGCTTTTGAAACACTATCCCCCTCAGGTCAGCGTGATAAGCCTCCATGTTCAGCATCACAGATAACACAGATCTGGAGCTCATACAGTACCATGGTAACGCTACCTTCAGTGGTGGGATGTAACAAAGTAGGCTACATTTACTCAGTTACTCTTCTTAAGTAGATTTGTTTTAGGGAACTTATAACTTTCAGCATTTCACTATCAGCAAATATCTGTGTTCACATTGTTTTTCATATATATTTTAAAGGGGAGTTGGTCCGCTGATCCAATCAGAGCGGGCAGGTAGCATTAGACCCCGCCTCCTTCACCACATTAATGAAATAGGGAACAAGCTATACTCTGCAAGTACTTCTACTTATAATACCTTGAGTATATTTCAAAGCAAGTACTTAGTTACTCGAGTAGAAAAGTTGGTGTGTCACGTTTACTTCAGAGTCATTTGAACCGGTAGTGAATGCTGATTGTAGCCATTCCCTTTGCAGACAAAAGCCACATGTTAGTGGATATTCTGACCAGTGGAAAAGAGGCTTTACTTTTACTTGGGTACATTTTTGTCGAAAATATTACTTCCACCACTGGCTTCATTGATTTTACTGTCAGTCTTTTACAGCTGCTCCGGCTTTTTAGACATTTCTGAAAACATTGCGATCACATGCCACCATGAAATGAATTCCTGAGCTTCGGTGGACTTTTGATTTAATGTTTTTTCATTACTGCTAATGCAAAAGCACAAGTCCCTGAAATTTAAGGCCTTGCAAAATAGAAAAAAAAAATGGATTCCTGTCAGGGCCTGCTAAATGACTGACAGCTGCAATAATGATCCTGGATCATAGAAGCTGTGCACCAGCAAGGTGTCTCAGAGAAATGATGAGGCAATGCTCTGCTGCTCACAATTAAATTATGTTTTACTTTCTATTAGCTCAAAGGGCCCACTATGAGTCCGAGACAGTGACTGTCAGTGACTGTCGGTGGCTCAGTGATCTCTGAATGCTGGCATGAGGACAAAGCAACTCATTCGTCTGTATGTTATCCTGGTACTTTCCAGGGCGGCAGATTAATTGAGAAGCTCACATGGTTTTACTGGAAGAACATTATTCTCCAGATAAAGAAGGATCAGGAGCACAGCTTCCTCTAATTCACACAGGCAAGTGCAGCGGCCGTTCTAAACCTGTCTGTTTGGAATGATCTGTTCTCTTGTCCTGTGTTAATGCTCCAGAGCTACTTCAGAATTATTCCTTGTCATTAGTGAGTCACTTTTTAATTTATTGTGTGCCGGACGTTGTGTGCAAAGCTTTTTATAAACAGTCTATGGTTCAGAGCGAAGTTAGAAAACGTTGTGTTCATCCTACCTGGTTTATCAGCACTGAAGTATAAAGTTTGAATGATTTAGGAATTATTGCTATTTCAGAGGTCTGTTAAGCAATTGACACAATCTTCAAACCCCAGTTTACAACTTTTCAAAAATAAAAGCTCTGTAATTCATCTTGACTTAAAGCAGGGCAGCTACAAAACAAATGTTGTGCTTTTACATTGTCGAGTTAATGCTAAAGAGGAAGGGATTCTATGAACGCTGCTGCCATGACGGAGATCAGCACTTGCGACATGCGTGAATGTCTGTGTCAGTGCGATATGGTGAAATAAAAATGAAAATAATTATGCCGACCACTGCTGTAGTTTATCAGAGGACGTAGAAGAAGACATGTTCGACTGGGTCCAGAGACAGACATCCCTGCCCCACTGTCTTCTACAGGGCACTGGTCGCCTGTTTGTTACATTTTTATTAATATTGAATGTATCATCGCAACAAATTCAACTCTGCACTTGCTCGGGCCATTAACACAAGCCAAGTGTGAAGCTGATAAGATAAACGTTTTTTAAAAATCTGCATTCCGCATTAAGACACATGAAAATACAGACGTTTGTGGAATTAGTAGGTAGATTATATAGAGACATTGAACACAAGTGTCTCATACTGTACATGGACAGCAGCTACCTATTTTTAACCAGCTGTAGCGTTTAAATTGCAGGTGATTAATCTCAATAATTTTATGTAACTGCCTAACATACAATATCCATAACTCCTAATGGCATGTGCTCCATGATCAAGCTCCAGGGACGACAAAGTGCTTTGTCATTGTAAATCTAATCATGACCAACCGTCTCACTGATTCAAGGTCATAGTCAAAATCCACATTTGTCTCTTCTCCCATGAGTTACAAGGATTTGAGACTTTTCATTTCTGACATTTGATTTATCAATTTTACATTTAATACTATTCCAGTGTTTATGTTCAGTCATTTGAAAGATGCTCTATTGCAGCATGTTTATCTCTCTGCTCTTACACAAGCAGCCTTTCCTTGACACCCAGAGACAGATGGACAGCTGCCAAATCACGCTGTTTGCCAACTTGCTCTTAGGTTATTAACACGGATACTATTTATATTCATGGCCCCAAGATGCAGATAAATGTTCCGCTGGTGCAGAAGTGGAATAGTTGTTTAAGACTTCCTGCAACGAGGTGACATTTTTGCCAATGTTCAGAGAGAGAAGGACTTTTCTTGTTGGGGGGGGGGGTGGAGTTTAAAATCTCATAGCTGCAAGTCAGCATTCACATCATCGTTGGTGAAACTGATGATGATCAAAATAGTAACTAGGAGGAGGAGAAATTTAAAATGAACTTAGCCCTGATGGGAAGTGCAGAGAGTACACAGAGTTTATCCTCTCCTTGGCTTTCTGGTACAAAGAGCAGAATCAGTGAAATGCTAATCAGAAGCTCAGAAAATGTGCTGTGTCCTCTAAAATGATCTTGGCATCGCTCGGCCGTGATGATTCGACCACGTGAGTTCCTGGTTGTGGGGGAGTACATGCCTCAGCGTGTCAGGGCAGATTTATGACCCACTGTGACAGAGCACAGAATGGTGGACACTCTCAGCAGGTTGCATCTTACACACACATGAAACACACACACACACACACAGGTTTGAGTAGCTATCCTTATCTGCACTTGACATTGACTTTAATTCATTGCGGACAGCCTAACCAGAACATTATCCCTAACCTTAGCCATGACCACAATCCACATCCCACGCCTAACCTTAACCAGGACCTCAGAAATGACATTTTACTTCATTCGGAGCAGGCTTTGGTCCCCATGAGGTCGACGGGTCAGTGTCTATGATAGAAAAGGTCAAAAATACACACATGCAGGCAAACACACAAACCCACACAAACAAACACACACACACACACACACACACACGCACGCACAACACACTAGGACGCAGTGCAGTGAGTCTGTTGACCAGTTTGCATCTGTTTTGTCCATAGGATGAATAGTAATCACTCTGTTGGCCCCTTAAGTATCGTTTGATTTATGACACTGATGCTAATGACATTCCCATTAGCCTCACCTACAATTTATTACACTGGTAACGAGCAAATGTAAACATGCTAACATGCTAAACTAAGTTTTTTGGGATGTTCTGAGTTTGAACCCCAGTTTCTGTGCGGACTTCCTCCCACAGTCCAAAGGGATGCAGGTATCAGATTATATTATATTACTGTGACCCTTGAAGCTTATGGATGGATGGAAAGGAGTGTATCCCAATTATCATTAATTATTTTACATAACATATCAATGTAGGTGTCTTAAAGGCTTTAATATTTGAACATTTACATTTATATATCTGATATTGGAAATTCTGATATATTTTTAAAGTTTGGTTCAATAGATCGTCTCCACCGGCTCTTATGGGGCAACTGCAACAGTCAACGAAAAGTCCACTTATAGTGTTTATAGTGTATAGTGTGTACTTATTTGTTTCACCCAGAAAAGGCTCAAGTTGTTTTATTTTTGTGTCTGACAACATTAGACATGTCTGGCTCAATGAGAAGTCTCACTCTCACGTCTCGTCAGACTTGAGATGATGTCAGAAGAGGTGGAAACGTGAGTGAGAGACTTGGAGAGAGGAATTCAGATTTTCCTGAGAGAAATATGTCTGAATCATTTTCTATATCATTTTCTGATGTGGACAATGACAATGAGGCATTTAACTTCGATGGCCATCCCTACTTCTTTGAGCCGGAGTAAATGAACAAAGAGCTCCTACGAAGAGAGATAACAAGGCACGTGTAAGGTTGCCAGACTCTAAGCAAAGACACAGGATAACAATTTTAGCCTTTTATGGGTGAACAAAAATCTCTTCGACCGTGGACATTTCATGGCCCTTCACTGTTGCCTCATAAGATTACATTGTTGTCACTGCTGTTGTGTAAGCGGCAGTTGGCAAAGCCTATATCTACTGGACTGATTCCAAAGTACCATTCATTTACACACACACTCATTTATCAACATAGAGCCCAGGTTGAAAAATACTGGAATTCCCCTTTAAGGTAGAAATTAGCTACATAATGCAACAACTAGATTAATTCAGACACAGTCTCATGATCTCCATCCAGAGCCTCCATTCCCTCATTGAGGATACACTTGTTGTGTTGAGGATCTGGACTGCACACAATCTAAAGAGACGCATTCAGTCCCTCTGACTCTGTGATTTCACTCTATGAAGATCTAAAGAGGAGACAAGAAGACGGCATCAGACACCAGAAGGGTGTAAAATGATTTTTAAAAAGCGATCCCCACTATGTAATGTGTTGCTCGTGGAATATGAGCAGCTTCTATTTTGTAACACAATTACAAGGCTTTCCCACAGAAACACATCACATCGTATGAAGCGTGCAGGGGCTCAACGTGACAAAGGAGCAAAGTTAAGATTCGTGATTATTTTAGATAGAGGAGTCAGGCCTGTGTGCGACCGTCTGAACGCTGCTGTGGGAAGAAACAGGACGAGTTGCTGTGCACCAATGGATCTGCTTTCACAGATTGCAGGCCGAATTCCCACCCACCTCCTGAAAGAACGCTCACAACAGACACAGTGGCAACAACACAGATGGTTTTGTCCTGACGAGGCGGCACCGAGCAGTTAATCTAAACGGGAACACAAAACAAAAACACAGACAGCCTTGAGGAATCCACTCCCGTCTGTCATGTGGCATTTCACACTGCTTAAATGCCAAAGGCACGCTCCTCCAGTCTGAGGTGACTCAGAGGTGAGGTAGCCTCAGAGAGACGTGAATTACAAGGCGCGGCATCGTACAGTATAGAGGACAAATGTGGTGAGCAGCTCTTTTCCAGACACATTGGCTTTGGTCAGACAAGCGTGTAATAGTCACACAAACCTTACAAGCCGGTTTCATTTAGATGCTGAAGCCAATTCAGCACATTTTAAATTGGCACAAGACAAGGAGGAGGATAAAACCCTCTAAGCCATTAGGTCTGATTGTTTATTCACACTATGGATCATGGGACAGGACATGGGAAATCATTGTTGTTGTCATAATAAGCTTCAAGTCGCCTTGTGTTGACAAAATTACTTTTTATCACGATATACTTGTTTTTGTGATCTCCAATAATGACTTTGTGATCACAGCAAAGCAACATAATCCAGACCACATTACAATAATAATGACAATAATGATTATTACATGGTAAATAATCACATGCATGTCCTCTCTATCTATATTTTGATTTGTGCTTCCAGTGCACCTAATGCAACACAACAAGCTGCAACAAAGATAGACAATATAGTTGCTTTAACACCTCTCTTACAGTGTCAGCACAAACTTTAAAATACAGTTTCAATTGAAGCCACTAAAAGGATACCTAAGGGTCACATTTAAATCAATGGTTTCTGATGGAAGAGATTATGCCTGCAAGTAAACTGAGGGAAGAGCCACAGTCATTCTGCTGCAGCACAGCTCTGACAGCCAGGATTTCTTCTTCTCTTAACTCCACCCACCTCTGACACTTCTCCTCATTTCGTAACTGGTGAACAGGGTTTAAATCTGGCCTCATTTAAAGGGGAAAACTGTGTAAAGGTCTGCTTCCTACTGTTTTTGTTAAACTGTCCTTTTAGCCTCACCTGCTTTTGTGACTTCTCTGAGTGGGTGGATATGAATGTGATGGAGCAGGAGGCTGCAGTGGCTGCCAGGGGCAAGAAGAAACAGCACATACAGGGTCTATAAGCCCAGGAATAGATGGGAACAGATTCCAAACCTGCAGTGGATTATTGTGTTGTAAACCGACGAACAGTTAACAGTCCTATGTGATTTGTTCCACTCAATCTCAACAAGTTTAACACCCTCACTAAGTACTCTTGACAAGTATTCACCCTAATCCTTCAAAACTGAGAGAGTATTTCTCCCAAATGTCACATCGCAGCATCTTACCGTGAGACATACGGGCCCGCAGAGGACCTCAGAGAGCTGTCCTGATTGGCAGTCAACGGTTATCAATCAGCCCTGAGCATTACAAATAACTTTTGATATTAATAGAGAGTCTATTTACAGACCAGACTCTTGTTTATTTTTTAATGAGCAGGCAAACTCCGAGGCTCCGTCTGAAAATGTAGGGCAGGACAGCACAACACACGCAAGATTTGGATACTGACAAACCTGCGTTTCAAGAAGATGAAAAACAAGAAGTGCTGCGTTAGTGAGAGTGAACTCAGACACAGTGGGGCTTTGAATTAGATGCTAAGGTCAACGTGTTAACAGGCTCTCAGAGACCTGTTGTTGTTTATGGATCTATTATATGAACTGGATAGATTCATATTCAGAAAGATGGTTTCCACTCCCTTGTATAATAAGTGTTCTTGGATTTGATTTTCTCCCATGTGGTGCTTCACACTGCACAGTTATGTCCCTATGCATTGAGATAATGTCCCACAAAGAAAAATAGATTTTCCACAAATAGCTTTTTAATGGAATAATTGACTTTGATAGCAGCTTTAAAGTGTGCTCTGTCAGCAGCTACACAGACGTATCTTTATATTGATGCTCTGCTGGACACTGTATATAAAGACGGGCGACATAATCGCGTGTTTTGATTGGTCCCTGGCGGCTGACTGTGTCATAAACCCTGCCTCCCCCATGTTAGCGGACGGGGCATGGACAAGTAAAAAGTGAAAAATCATATCAAATACATTTTTCACAAAAATGGTGTCTGTCATTTTAGGTAGTTCTTATCACACTGATGTATGTTCAAGTGTTTTAATTTGTCCAGTGAGTTTGATTTTCAAAACACCAAATGTCGACCTGCTGGTGTCTAATCTGACCCGGAGCAGTGAGAGTGAACAGCACAAAGCTCTGCAGCAACAGAGATGACTGCAGGACATCTCTGTTCGGTAAATATTATAGTCATTAGCTGCTAATTGTGTGACATAATGATGGATTTTGTCTTCCAAATACAATTCGAATGCAAAAATAGTCTATAAATGCTCCTGTCAATAGTTTATGCGTGGGAAATGTGCAAAAATGCAAACTGAATTGGAAAACATCTGCTGTCAGGAACTAAAAAGCTCACAATGGTTCTAAAACCTTATTCTGCTGCCCGAGTGGATTTAATGCCTGTAATACTACCCCAGTGGAGTATTTAAGGTGAAAGAGCTCATAATGGATGATTGTATAAAGAAAATCATGACGTCAGCTTGTCGCCGAAGTAGAAAAACACATTGGAAACCTAACTGTCTGTTTTCCGTCAAAGTGAGTTTTGTCTCACTATGATAAACATTTACCTCATTAACTTAAACTTTGTTTAATACGGAAATCCAACATTGTAATAGATCAGAAAAAATCTGAATGTGGCAGAGCCAATGGGTAAACAAGTGCCTCAAGTGGCCAAAGCTTCTTTTTTCATTTTTCAAAGTGATATGGTTGAGGCACAACCATATCACTTTGAAAAAAGAAACGAGAGCAAAGTGTCGCTGCTGATTTGAAGCCTCTGCCACGGCAGAGTCAGAGGCGGGAAGTGTTTTTTGGAGGAGTGTCTGGAGTGCGCAGGGGGATGCCGCTCTGATAAAGAGCCGTGTGGGGAGGCCCACAGATCCCTTTTATAACAGCCGCACACAAGCATGCAGAAAAAGTAGCACAGAAGCCGGAGGGGTGGGGGGGTGGAGATCAAAGCGAGATGGAAATCCAGACAGAGATACAAAACATGTCTGCCAACGAAAAAAGACAAATACTGTAGAGAGATCAACATCACCCTCTTTTTACCCTCAAGCAGCCAAGTCACTGTACATGATCTGCTTTTCAGGTGGCGTGACAAGTGGAGCACAGAGTATTTAAAACCTGCCAGAGACGTGCACACAGACACAGTTTCCCCTGTGACAGGGTGAGCTGAGTGCACCGGCTCCCTGAGAGCTCTGCATTTATGCATCTATGTGGGAGCAGACCGTGGAAGAGCCACTAAAGCTCTGTTGACAGGCCTAAAGTGAATAAAGTTCTGACAGATTCTAATGTGCTCATGTGGAGCCAATTCTCACTGTGCTGCAGCCACCAGCTTTCCTTATCACTCCCTTCGTCACAGTTTACAACACTCCAGGTAATAATTTGAGCTGCTGTCACCTCAAAAGCTGCTGCCGGGGATATGGTAGGTGGTGTTGGGTGGTGGGGGTGAGTTCACCAGAACATCAGGCATGCAGTGCACCACACCAACTGTCCCTCGCAGGGACAGTTGCTCTTTTCTGACCTATTGCACAGTAAATGTTAAACGAGAGGGGAGCAGACGGGGGCTTCTCATTGACATTCCTCTTGGTTTGAATAGAAATGTGGCGAAAAAGGGGAGAAGACTGCACCCTTGGGTGCTGTCCTATGGCCAGGGATGAGTGTGGCATTCCAAATGGCAGGGGGGTCAGATGTCGCCCCTGTTGCCAAAGTGCCTCGCAGCCAAAATGTAACACATGACTGGAAAATAATTGTTAATCTGTTATTCTGTACGTAAGCCAGAGGGAGGAAATGAGCCTAAAGGGATGGCAGCACCAATGCTTTTGACACCCAGACTGTCAGTGAGGTTTTTATTTAACAAACAGAGGGCAGATAAATAATGACCATTCTCCAATTCATTTGACTTGCATCCTCTGGTCATCAGGTAACAAAATGAATATTATTTAGACTCTCATTCCTACTTAAAATGTGGTGTCAGCTAATTACAAGGCATGTTTGGAGTTTATTGTGTATTTATAAGACTTCATGTGGGCTTGGCCACATGCACCGAGCATGCTTTCTTTTATTCTACTCCTTTTAATCTCTTTTATCTTGTTTTAAATTTTGTTTTGTTTGCCTTCTGAATAAAGCTGCCTTGCCTTTTCAACAAGTATGAGGAGGACACCATGTTTGCAACCAAATGGACGCAATGGCCACTGGGAAACCAGTGCATGCTACATACTGTATAGATCACCCACCTATAGTCGACACCACAGTTCCAACAAAATAAAAAGCCCCTGTAAAATCCCATCGTGGCCTCAGAGCGTCTGCCCGGATGCCGGCGGCGATGGCTGCCTCGTACTCCCGCAGGAAGGAGTTGAGGTCCCGCAGGCTGACGTTGAAGGTCTCGCTGAAGTTGAGGAGCGTCCCGTTCCAGCGGCCGTGGGCCCGCAGCTCCGAGGGCCGCTCGATGGCCGAGAAGACCGCGGCGCCGCACAGCAGGTACAGGACGATGAGGAGGGCGAGCAGCACGAAGCGGCCGTTGTCCTCGTTGAGGTGCAGGGAGCGGCAGCCTTGCAGTCGCTGGCCGGGCATCATCCAAATTTCAGCACCACTCGCGCGTCGGACAGCGACCAGCTCCGCACCGGAGGCGGCATCCACTCGTCTGCGGGTCTCCTGGAAGTCTCTGCGCTGCTTCTCCTCCTCACTGCACTTCTTCCGACACAGCTCCTCCACTCAGCCCTGCACGTTGTCTCATTGTAGTTGTGAAGTGATCATTATTCTCTGTGGCTGCAGGAGAATGAAATAAAAGACGCTCCACTCGATCCACCAAAGAGTTCGGGAGGAGAGCAGCGGGCGCGTAGTTTTCCTGACAGATTTCCTCCTGCACTTGTGGCACTGCAGCTCCAATCCCAGCAAACGCGCGTCTTTGTGCCAATGCGAGCAGCAGCAGCAGCAGCAGCAGTAGTATCCTCTGGGTCCGCTGCACCAAAATGTTTTTCCCGGCAAATGACGCTCGAAAAATTATGCAACTTGCAGATTTACGCGTCGCAGGAAAAGCCCCAATTATGCTCTTATGAAGTGGTGGACCCTCTTGAGCTTTGCATGCTTGGAGCTGCAGCCTTCGTGTGGACGCTGCATCCTCTCGGACAACTCCCTGCTACAAATCAGGACGGAGGAGAAACAATAAAACGACATAAGGGAGGGGGGGAGAGGCGCATCTCCGTGCGTCCTGCAGCTGAGGTAGTCCTCAGGAAACAGAGGTTGTACACTATCACTTGAGTGCAGCCCTGTTACCTTGTGTCATGCGCACTGAGGACACTCTACTCTACCTTACTCACTTTCTGCACCTATGAAAACAAAGACACACTTCTGAGCATTAAAAGTTTCTTAAGGTTAATACAATCAATACAGAGATTATCAATGGCAGTGGAAGAAACAGTCAGATCAGTTCCTATAGTAAGAATACAATGGTGTGCGCCTACTGCCAACTGGCAATTAGACATTCATCCCTAAAGTAATCATTATGCAGCACAATGGCTCCTGTTGGAATTACATTTTGATGCATTGGACTTTAATTACTGAGACATAAAGCTGGAAGAGGTAATGTTGCATGTCGCAGGTTGAGCTAAGTTTAATGTTTATAGCTTATATACTGATGAGCAATTTTGAATAATCAACTAGAATGGCACTCAGTGGAGTATATACCGCATTTAAGTTCACCGGATCCAGATTTGTATTTAGATCTGCACTTAATTGCACACAGTCATAAATATCGGTCTCCTAATCATGTCTGGTTGTTTTAATCAAGATCCAAGAATTATTCTCTGAGAAAATGCCATTTCTCACAATGTTAGCCTAAGGAAAGTGGAAAAAATCCTGTAACTGCACCAAAATGAAATAACTTGTTCTTTGGGTCATGCCCCACGCCTCCAGAAAGTTTCATGGATATCGATTGAGTATTTTTTGTGTAATCCTGCAAACTATCTACCTAACAAAGAAATTCAGACAAAACATAACCTCCGTGGCCGAGGTGATGATGCATCATATTTCTGGAGGTAATGATTTTTTATTTCATTGAATAATATTAAATTGTTTTCTCAATTAATCAATTAACCAGGTGGTCTACTAAACCTTAAAGAAAAAAACAACATGACAGATGACAGATTCTGACAAAATCAATGACGACCTGGAGCTGGTAATCCATGAAAACATTAGCTGGGGCTTTAAAAAAACACCAGTTAACCCCCAGTGACTCCCTGTTGTGACTAAAATGTCATTACAAATTTCAGTGGTGATGTTTAGCTGATATAAATTAACATCATAAAGAAGAGGTTGTCTTTAGAAGAGAAGGTATCAGAGCCTGAAACAGTCTTCCCGTTGCTGTGACAGGCAGTAGCTGTTTTTTTCTAAAGAGAAGATGCTGGGGTTGCATGAGGTGGCCCTATTGATTATGCCTTCTAATCTAGCTAATTGGCTTACAGAAATATCAAGGCAGGCTGCAGAGCAAGGGCACACTCAGCACAGCTCCACACCGACTGTCCTTGTCAATTCTAATCATTACCTCAAAAATAAAAGGAAAAAAAGCACAGGGCCGGGATGTAATAGAAGGAGACGTGAATGGAAATGTGTGTCTGTGGTATTGACAGGGTGTCTACCCATTTATTTAATTAAAGCATGAGCTCTCCAAGGGATCAAAATGTGCTCCAGCGCTGTTCCTGAGGCTGCACGAGTCGCAGCAAACACATGACACACGAGCAGTCAACACACAGCGTCACTGAAAGAACTGATCAGTTGAAATAAAGTGAAATACAATATGCCCCCCCCCCCCCGCCTCCCTCCTTCTCTCTCTCTCTTCAGTCATTTATGTTCTCCACCCACTAATTTCTTTTTCAGGGTCATGTGGGGCCCGCAGACTGTCCCAGCATGCACCGTGTGGAAGAGCAGGCAAAGTCAAGGCACAGCACAGATGCTCATTCGTACCTGCAGGCGATGTAGAGTCTCCGGTCCACCTGGTCGTGGGAGGAAAGCCGCACATCTGAAGCACAGAAGAATCCTGGCTCCGTTTGTTCTCAGACGACTGAGATGCAGCATTTTAGATATGAAGTTGCTTTTCACGTGGCTTTTTAACCTCACATATTGGACATTTATAGGCAGCATGTGCACTTAATAATAACACAAAATACTGACTCAACCGAGATGCACCACAGAACGCCACAGGAACGCATTACTGCCGGTGGTCATCAACAGTCAATGGACCAACTCTAGACTCATTTGACCATGTCAGCACATTTCTATTCTTGGCTGGAGCGAATGTAAAGAAACACAATTTCCCCCTTGGGATCAAGAAAGTAATTCTGATTCTGATAATGTAGCTGTGAGAAAATATAATGACATCTTTCAATGCATTTCAAAGATTTTGCAGTTAAAATGATACACACCTATAAATAACCTTTGATAGCACATTATCACATTAGTGTAATTATATGCTGTGTGGTTTTATGACATATACACGCAACTTACAGGTTATTATAAAGCATGGTTTACAGAGGTGTTATATTTATGGAGAAAATATTGAGAAACACTTAAAACATCCATATAAAATAAATATTCATATTCAATATCCATATTTCTGTAAGTCTTTATATTCTGCTTATAAATACTAAGCACTATCAGCAATAATTATTGATCAGAATCTTATGATGCTATAATGTCAAAAATCTTTTTGAGTTTTTCAAGTATTGATTGGTTAGTTTTAATAATAAATAGTGTGTGTATGTGTATCACTTTTGTCCTGATTCCACCCTTGTGATGTTTTGAGGAGACTTTTTGACTGTCAGTGTGTTTGGTTGTTGTCTTTGATTTATCTTTGTGAATCTTTTTTGACCTTGTTGTTTTCCTTGTGTTTGGCTTTTGATTTATATTTTCATTTGCACTTTTCTTTATTCCTGTTTAACTTTGAAGCTTCTTTTCCTCTTTTATTTCACTTCCTGTCTACATCTACCATCCCACCATTTCTGATTACTTCCCTCACCTTTATTAGGTTCACCTAAGTCTTGTTAGCTCATCTATTATCTTTCCTCTACCTCGTAACCAGTTCGTTTGGACAGTTTGTGAGAATTCAGTGTTTTTCCTCGCAATAGTTCCTCATGTATTTACCCAGTTATGTTTTTGAGCGTGCTCCCAGCCAGGGTGATTTATGGATACCTCTTCCTGATTTCACTGCCAAGCTGTACATCCTTAGCCAAACCATGTCTCTTGTTTGATTGGTCCCTGTGTGAACATTTGCATTTAAGTCCTCATCTGTTCAGCTATGTACTTCCTCTCCGAATCATCCCCCAGGTTCAGTTTGGGAGGCAGACAATGTCTCTATGTTTAAGAGTCAGAATAAAACCTTTTTTAATTAGCGCTGGCTCAGGTCTGCCTTGGACCAGCTCTTAGACACATGGAGCTTCTCTTTCCTTCCTCTCCCTCTTCACGTTAATGTCTCATCAATACATGTTACTGACTTAACTTCTTACCTGGAGTTATCACATGCTCTCTAAATTTCTGCGTTATTTCTTTCCCTTTTAAAAGGGTTAGGGTTTTATTGGTAGACTTTCTTCTCTCTAGTTGAGGGTCAGAGGATGTTGCACCTTGTTGAGCCCAATGAGGCAAATTGTGATTTGTGAATATGGGCTATAACAGAGGTCTTCAACAGGGGGTCCGCGAAATTTTTGGTTGATTAGACAATTTTTTATATTTTTTATATTTTTAATTTTTTTTCCCAAACATTTTTTTCCCCATAACTTTAAATATCTTTAAATACACATTAACATGAATCCAACATATTGTAGCGAACGGATAAATGGAGGCAGAAGATGTTATTTTTCAGTCAGCAATGCACACACTGCAGCTCCTATACCTTGCACATGTTTAAAATAAAAACATGGATATATGAACCTGTGTATTATTTGAATAGCTTAGTATTGAATGCACAATAACAGGGTAGCTTTGTTTATACATGGCACTAGGCCCAGTTTAATATAAAACACTATTTTATACAATATATATAGTAGGGGGTCCCTGCTCCATCTCTCCATCAGTTTGGGGGTCCTTGGCCAGAAAAACGTTGAAGACCCCTGGGCTATAAGAATAAACTTTGATTAATTTTCTGCTCATAACAACTTTTATAAGACCTAATCCAATGACTGTGTCCTCTACTCTATTGTATGCTGTGACGATTTTGAGGCTACAGTTAATTGAAATGGTCTATATAAGATTTTTATTATGTACGAGGCCATCACTTGTGGTTCAAATGAAAGCATTGAGTAAGAGTAGCATAAGAAGAACAAAGTCAGAAAGAGATTAAACTGACTCAATATCAGCAAACTTGTGTATCACATAGAGCAATGGTGTGTTTTATTGCCCATGAGATCAAAATTTTATTTGTAGGATGACGAATGGGTAATGTCTACTTTCAAAAGTCACACGATCTATCTTTGAATCTGTTTGAACGTGAAAAAAAAATAAAAAATCAATTCTTCCCTCTGCCTATGCAGCAGACACTTAACAGTGTAGCGCAGGTGTTAAAAAGTAAAAGCACTCCGCACACACCTTAACTGGGCTTTTGTGGCAGCTATAGAGGACATGTGGCAGAGACAGAGGAGAGACAATCCTTCAGAGTGCGGCAACAAGCGCTCCTGCAGTGAATAAAGATGAGGAGACAAGGGAGGACACACATCCACTTACAGTGAAGAATGAAACGGGGAAGGAAGCAAGTGAGGGATTTCCTCTCATCCCGCTGTGCTGGAGCTGCTCCCTATGATTGAGAATATAATGGTGAAATCAATCATTTTGTGCAGGCCCCCACTAATATTGGTCTATCATGGATGCATCAGTATCAGAGTATATGTTGATGGCATGAAAAAAAGGAAAAGATGCTCAGAGAAATTTACTCTGAGATTAACTAGGTTAATCTCAAACAAAGAGAAAAGAGACTTTGAAGCTGCAAGCTGATTTTGCTGTGCAGTCCCTGAACTTTCATTTCCAATACAAACGGACCAAGAACATACAACCTGAGTGACTTGAATAATGAATAGATCGAATCCATCTGATTGTCACATCAACATACGTTTCAGTTGAAGGGATACAACTCAAGGAAATCTAATCTTTTGTACAAAGAAGTTAAGTTGGCAAACACAATAAATCTGCTTAAATCTGATTAGTAACATAGAACCAGTGCAGAATCTTAAATATGTCCTCATTTTGTATCACAGAACCTTTTAAAATTGTATCTGAATCCTCAACTCTTCTTCCAGGTTTATGTGAAATATTAAAGATTTTCATTGTGATCTCAGACTCACAGACTCTCTGTATATACGTTGGCCATTCTATTTTCTGCTCCCTTAAATCCCCAAGAGTCCAGTGTTGTTCAGTCTGTAATTATTTCCTTGTCAAATCACTCCACACAGGGTCCCTCAGTGCATCAATGTAATCTGATGAAAGTACGGTTGACTTGAGAGGTAAAGAGCAGACTCAACAGTGTTTGAAGGAGTGAGGCAATATTGATTTGGATCTGGCTTGACACGGCCAATTTGCTCACCACAGTCCTCTGAGATTTGAGAAGAACCATTCAGAGAACTCATTTGCCACCAAGGACTCACGTAGCAACACCTGCACATGTCAAAGGTCAGTGGAGTTAAATGTGTGTCCATAGTTGTTTGTAAAAACAGTTCGATGATGTAAAACGAATAGAAAACAAGTCAATAAGGTGGAAATCCCATCTTTATCTTGTGTATTAGTGCACATGTCAATCACATTATATACTGCAGCGTTTAAAGCAACAGAATGAAGAATTCGCTCTTGACTATACTCAGGCTCCCCCTACGGGTGGAACGCAGTCCAAACCCCCTATGCACTCAGCTCTACGTATGTTCAAGTGTCGACAAGCTGACGGAGAAGGAACCGGCAACCTCAGAAGCCAAAGGACCATGTTGACCAACAAGGTTTTTGGAGTCTGGCAGAAAAGGTTTGCACATTCACGGCACTCAACCCAGAGTCGAGCAGTAGCATACAAGCCAACAAGCTAACACAGCAAGCAAGTAGCCTACACCATTATCGATGTGTGGGCATGGTGTGTGTCGAATCACATGGGATTGTTCGGCTAACGTGCAGTTACATGATTAACTAGCGACTCAACAACTTGCACAACTCTACGTCACGTAAGCAGAACAGAACACGATTAAGCAAACAAGGAAAAGTTGTGACTTGCTTGTCCAATAACAACAAGACCAGTTCGGCATCTGTCCTTGATCCTTTGGCCTCTTTTAGCTTTCGACGAGTAAGACAGATATTCACCCTTGTTAGGTCACTTCTTCTTCTTAATTTCCTCCGACAATGTGCTCTTCGAATGATTTAAATGATTTTGAAGCTGTTATTTCAAGGTATCTGTTGCTTTAAAGGGACCAGGGGGCCCCTACATAATTCTTGTTGCAATTGACTAACATAATCAGCCGTTCTTGGCCCCCCCCCCCTTAAATCAAGGTTATATGCAAAATTATAGATGCATGTCTCTTTTGCCAGTTTCCTATTATGAACCAGACGATTCCTATTTTTGAAAATCCTGTTGTGCTCTCAGACACGACAAAGGTGCACGTCTGTCCCGCAACTTTAATCCAATTCTTTTGTTATAGTGTGTGTGTGTGTGTGTGTGTGTGTGTGTGTGTGTGTGTGTGTGTGTGTGTGTGTGTGTGTGTGTGTGTGTGCGTGTGCGCGCATTTGCTTTAAATGAAAACCATTTCCCCAGTCTTCCCGCCAAGAAGGATTTGCCATCAAGAATCCAATTAGATTTACAGTCCAACAACAATGGTCCTCCTTGAACTATGGGTGAGTTTGGGGGTGTGGGGCGGGGGGGGGGGATGATTGGGAGTTTAAAGTGACTCATTCAGTTGTGGAACCTGCATTTTTTTATTATGCTTCAGAAACATGCATATCCACTTAGTGCTGCTTCTCAGCAGTGAATTGAGGGGAAACCTGTCAAACAGTATGTTTGTTTCTTGTCGTCTTATTTGAAATTGTAAAGCTGTTTGATTGTGAGACCTCAGGATTAATTTAACTGCTTTAAAATGCTTCAAAAGCAAAGTCTTTCTCATAAATTCTATCGTTATTCATTTTATTCTGGTTGGAAACCGGTTTCACCTTTTACTGCATCATGTCCACGTCCATCCTTTCATGAGTATCTGGTGTTATTCTTCAAGCCTTTATGCAACACATGCACTTCAGTCATTCTGCAGCGTGACACCAGCTTTTAGCTGGTCCTCATGATCGTAGCCTTTTGAGAGGATTCTCTCGTGTTGAGCACATTTCTCTTGCTGAGACACTCATAAGTCCAGTCCAGTCGGAGCCTGGAGGTGGTCCGCTCTGTACTCGCTTTTAGTTTGCATTATTACACCTTTCAAATCCTGCTCAGCAGCCTCTCAAGGGCAGCCAGCACGGATTTACAAATGAACATATCATGACTGTCCGACAAGCTAAAGGGGGCGAGGAGGTGGGAAGCAGATTTTTAAGCACCTCAGGGTATTTCTTGCTGCCAGTTGTTTTACTGTCATAATCCTTTCTTTTTTTTTAATCAATCTCCAATGCAGACTAAAAAGATAATATGCATAAGTCATGCCCGACAGTGGATAAGCCTCCTTTGGATGCTTATCTTCCTAAAACATGCTCATGTTAGTGCCAGCTGCAGTCCAGTGCTGCGGCAACACTCTTCACTTTTTAAATTCAACACATGCATCGCCGGGTTTAAATTGGCTTTATGAATTAACCTAAAGTAATTATAGCGAGTAAATCCCTGACAAAGCACAGCAGGACACTGCAGTGTTTTTCTTTCCAGATTTGTCTTTGTTACTTTAAGGCAACGAAACACAGACGTCAAACTTAAAGTGCAGCCTGAGATGTAGCGCCGGCCTTTTAATTACTGGGAAAAGACAGAGTGGACAGATCTGCCTCCCACAGGCTGCATCCCTGGTTGCTGTGAATCCCTTGAAGCAGCAAATGTCACGGCCTCGTGGTTTTGCAGTAAACCAAGACCGCTGGAATAAATCCAGTGTCACAGATGAGTCACGTTTCACATGCTGTATGTTCAGTGTTGCTTACAAATGCAGATTCTCAACATCATAAATGCCACACAGAAAAGTTATGGATAAAGTAAAACATTTTAAGTCTACTTCTATTACACGATGTTAAAGTACAGAAGTAGTAGTATCCAGGTTCATCCCATCATTGTGTAGATCCTGTTCATGTTGTGTAGGTAGATTGATTTTTCCTCCATTGGGGATTTAAACTGTAGAGTAGAGGAAATCTAACTCTCCCCAAGAATTATTCATCACAGTGACTATAGGTTTCTCCCTCTCTCCATAGGCTCTATCTTTCTATTCAACCGCTTTCCCACAACTTTTGGTTTAGATTTGCAGAGATAATGGCACCGCACCACAATACACACGAGATTCACTGTGTCACTTGCCTGCAAATTAACAGAAAAACACAAACATACTTCCCTGTTGGCAGTATGTACTTGATATCATAGCAAAAGGCCATCTGTCACTATTCACATTCTGATGGGTTGCGAAATACCAAGGGCACGATTCCCACCGGAGCTGAGGGTGACATTTCCCTTCACTTTTCAAAATGTGGTATTGTCACGCTCACTTTCATAGTCTCAAGTTGATCTTTTTTTTGCCAAAGTCATCCTGAACGCTGTCTTTTCACTTTCCTGCCTCAGACAAGACGAGAGGAAATCGGAGTTAATCAAAGATGCTGCTCGTCAGACAAAGACAAGACAGAAAAATAAAGTTGTCTTTGTCGCAAAGATGCGATTACAACACCACTACCAGGTATCTAGAAAGCACATTAAGAGTGTTTTAACGCCGTAACAGTACGTCTGTAGTCTTGGCAGGAATACAAACACGTTGCTAGTGGGGTCACGTTCTGTGAAGGTCGTCCCAGACTCTGTTTGTGATTTTCACAGATAGCGTTTCGAGGCACAGATTGAGCCAACGAGTGAGTGAGTCGTTAGACGCGAGTGTAGCTATTAAGTGAAGTCATTTGAGTGTCGGGGTCTTGTTCACGTGCGAGTGTAAAATGGAGCGTGGGACTCACATGCAGATTAGTGCAGTGCCAGCAGCAGTTATGCGGGAGCGTAGCCAGGAGGCAGAGCTTTCAGTCTCTGCAGCAACTCTCTCCTGTAATGCTCGTGAGTGTTGGGAAGTGAAAGATAGAAGTGAGAAGAAGATGGGGACGCAGGGTCAGAGTCCAGAACAAAGTTGGGTAGTTGTGTTGTGGGGAAAATATATATATATATATATATTTAAATTCACGGGCACAAGCATGGGTAAAAATCAAGAAAACATGGAAAGTCAGTTGATCAGAACTAAACTATGTTTTTTCCAGAAAATAAAAATGATCATGCAATGTTTTTAAGTTTTATATCAGCTTACTTCAGGCCTAGTCAGCCGCTAGGATTTGTTTTATTATGAAAACACCTTACACCTCCTTCCCCTCTGCTCAGATAACTGTAACTACTGACATCATTCTACATCGAATTAGATAACATAAAGACAAAAATAGCCAGAGGTGAATAAGTTCTCATTGGCTTTGCTGCTTGTAAAAAATATTAACTTTTGTTAGCCGCAAGCTTAACAAGCTTAACTGTCACTGTGGAAGCACATTGACAGCTGCAGGAGCACAGGTGCTGTAACAATTCACAGAACTCAACCAACTAAACAGGAGGACAAGGAGGACATAACCGATTTGATGTGAGTGGCCACGTATGTAGCATGTGTGTTTAATCACGGTCTGGTGCGGGTTCACAAAAATGGACCAAAGCTGGGCTCACCTTTTGTGACAGGGTAAGAGGTAAAGCCACTGCTCCTTAGCATCTAAAGGAGCCAGTTGAAGTGGACAGAGTATCTGATGAGGCTTCCTCCTGAGAGGATTCCTCTGGAGGTTTTCCCGGGCACGGCGAACTGACAGGAGACCTTGGGGGAGCCTCAGAATATGCTGCAGAGATGATGTATCTCATTTGGTTTGCAAACCCAAGGGATCACTGAGCAGCAGCAGGAAAATGTTGCAGAGGAGGGGCCTATAACTATCTTAGCCCACTGCTGCACGACCTGTAGCAACAGAAAATGGGTGGATGGTTTTACGCAACATAAGTGGAATCTACTACCTGTCAAAGAAACAAATCCTTCCAATCAGGATTTACTCCTCCAGCAGGTTTTGTAATCTGCAGTATAAAGGGATGAGAGGTGAAGGAGATAAACAGGCAACCTAAACACTGTAACTGCAGTGACTGCCCTTATACAACCTTATAATAATAGGCTGTCAGTGCTTAATAATCATGTTGAGATGCGATTAGGCAATTCTACAACATGTAGAAGAGAAACTGAGCTGCAGCAGGAGATATTCTAATAGTGATTTTATAAGGTGTGTTGCGTTCTTAGCAGATGTTTTAGTCAGTAGATTATGAAACACACTGTTTGTAAAAAATGGCTGCTAAACCTCTTTTTTTTTTCTTTGAATAAACTGTGTGTTGAAGCTTTTCTCATACAAAGGCAGCCTCCTGCAGGTCATGGCCAAGTGACGTGTGAATTCCTCACACCCACACTCCTTCACTGTTACAGTAATAACTTGAAAGAAAGTACAGAATTATGCTGCTGTAGTATGAAGTTAAGGCAAGTTACCAAATCACTGAACGTAGGCTGCAAGGCGATATGGCCAAAAATGATAAATGTCATATTATTATTTCTTTTAAGTTTAAAGTCAGATTTTTTTCCTCCTGAGTGAAGGTTGTGATTTTAAACTTTATGAGCAGAGAATGAGAAACACGTGATAAACAGCAAAACATTTTACAAATCTGAGGTATATCAATTTAGTTTTATTCCTCCTCAATGTGTGAACACAATGCATACATATATTATATTGATGTGTACATTGGACTTTTGTTATATTGCTCTTGGTAAAGATTATATTGCTATAATTATGACTTTAGTTTTATTGCCCACACCTGACTGAACATACAGAAACCTGTTCATGCTGGTGCTGATTTGCTGTATGGTGCTTAAATATAAAACTAAAACATGGTGGTCAGCAACATAGTTTTACATCCTGATCCTTCTGTGTGGATACTGTACAGTAATATTTATGAAAAATATTCAATTCATCAAATATACAAAAGGGGACAGTGTGAATAAATGTAATATAAAGTGATCAGCACAGTTTCTAAAATAGAAGAGCTTTTTGGTGTGTACCTGAGAGCACAACCCCTTTCACATTTGTTTGCTCTTATTTTTAAAACCTTAAGAGAGGCATGCCCTTGATTGTGGAGTTGAATCATTGAGAAGTTATATAAATTTGTTTTAATCAAATAGACTGTAGAAATCAGTATACAGCATCTCTAAAATTAATATGAAGGTTTTGAGAAGAGGAGATGATTCAATTTCCACCTTCCAAACTGATGGCATTGTCAGACTTGGACTGGGGATTTAAAACCATATTGGCACCAGTTTAGACGACCTCAACATAAACGCTCTGCAGCCTTTTCAATCTTTATCAATGGCTGTGTCGTCATTTGCACTCCTTCAGCAAATCATTAACTTTATGAGGCTGCACTCATTGAGCCAGACCACATGGTTGTCCGTCGGCCAGGTGAGCAAAGGGGTTATCGGGATGACACACACACGAGAATACGAGCAGAAAAGCGCAGATGTCATCTCATGTAAACAGAGAACAAATGGGAAATCTATGTTTGCTCCGGGGCAGAAGGTTTGAGATTATGACACAGCTGACTGATGATGTATTCGCCCCTTTAGGACACAATCAGATTACCGCTCCTTTTCTTCTGTAATGGCTTCGCTGTCGCAGCCCCACCTCCAGCAGGGGAATAGCAGTTATCAGCAGGGTCGCTTTTTATCCTCCGCCACACAGCGACGTTTCATTATCACTGGTGATGTGGGGGCAAGTAGATAACCCGTAGCACCGTTACCCAAAAGAGACTGTGCATTGTGAAGCCAGACTCGCTGCTGCTCATTCAGCTCGGCTCTTTGTCGATCAACCCTTTCAAGGCTGGGCCATTATGGCCCCAGCAAGGACAAACTGGAGACGTTTTAATACACCAGGAGCGATGTTTGTCTAATCGTACTGTCAGTAACAGATGAGCTGGTCTGTCTGTTGCAGCAGATGCCTTGTAGTGTTCCAAAAAACCCATAAAAGTGAGTCTAATTGGACTCATATCCATGTCAGAGTAGAAACTAATTGGAGCTCACTTGATTCATGGAGATAAGTGACAAGTCTCAGCTCACTAGTTATTATACAGCGCCGCTTCCTGCTGCTTGATATTCATACGCAACCCATTATATCTGCATAATAAAACTGTAAAACCATCAGGGCCCGCAATGCAAGATGCCAGATTTTTAGAAGTAATGTCCATCTCTCTGTCCGCTGTAACTGCAACTGGTATTATTGTCATTACAACAACCAGTCTGACCTCGCAACTGTTCCTGCTCTCCATCCCTTCTCCATTCTTCTCCTTTCAAAGCAAAACGGTCAAGACAGATGGCCACGCACTCTTTTTTTTTCTCTTCACTGTCGCCAAGTGTTTGCTCACTGTGGGAACTGTTGGGTTTCTCCAGTGGTGGGATGGAACAGATTTGTATATTTACTTTGTTACTGTAGTCAAGTACATTTTTCCTGTATCCAGACTTTACTCAAGGAGATTTCTCTTCAGGTAATTTTCAATTTTATTCCACTAAATATCAGTAATATTTACTCCGCTACATTTTTACAATACATTGCGTTACATGTTCACATTTATATTTCTAAAAGTAGTCAATAACTAGGGGGGAATTGGTCTTCTGATCCAATCAGAGCGGGTGGGTAACATTAGATCCCGCACTCCTCCTCCAGAAGCTTTAGCATCACTGGTGAAGAAGAATCACCTGAAATGGATTTAGAAGAGGAAGACTCAGCCATAAAGATGTAGACTCAGCTGTTGTCAGGCCTTGGGCCACACTCTGCAAGTACTTTTAAAACTTAAAGTATATTCAAAAGCAAGTGCTTACTTACTTTAACTCAAGTAGAAAAGTTAATGTGATACTTTTACTTTGGTACACTTTTGTCTCTTTATGTGAAAATTTAATTTTATTAAATGTAAATTTACTTTGTAAGAACTCGACCTTACTACAGTATGTAATGTGCCATGGGTAAATAATGTATGATTTGGTGATTTGGTGCTACTATACATATTGAACTCAATTGAATTCGGACCAGATAGCAAAAATAAAGTCTCTAAAATGCATTAATTAATTCAAATATTTTGATTAATGTTCAAAATTCAGTATATAATGCACATTTTAATTACATTTTATGTTTGATCTGAGTTTCTTTTTACTCCTCCTTGATCTGATATGTGTAACACGTGGTACAGTCTAATACTACGAAACATTTAAACGGCTGCTGTCTCAGAGATACCACACAGGGGTTGTTTCAAATGAGTCACATTAATATGAGGACTATAATGTAGAAAAAACAATTAGTGAGGACTAATACAAAATATTGAATCACAATTAAATGAGTTGAATTATGGAACAACAGAAGAAATAACACGAACACTAAAAATATATTGAATGGGAGTGTGATGTGATTAGTACTTGGATTGTTTGTGTGCAGGTTTGTATTCATTCTGACTGACTCATTCAATGTGTGATTCTTATTTCACAAAGCTTGTTGTTAAAGCAGAAAGACGGGTAAGATTATTATTTTCTTTTCAACTTCTTCATATTCATTTTCAAGCATAGATACTTTTATCAAATTCAATGACTTCTGTTTTTTGGTTTGATTCCTTTCTTGTTTTCTCATTTATTAAATAACAGTATAATGACTAGTTTACCAGCTTACAATGCAGCCTAAGAGTCATATTTTTCAGTGTTCTTCACATATAAAGGCCACCTTGACTTTTATGTGAAACAGCAGCAGTAGGAAACATTTGCTGAATGAGGCTGATGCAATATAGATGAAAATAAAACAGAAACCCTGGATTAAATGCGTGTCTCGTTTCCTAAGAACCCCTCGAGCACAGGTAATTCATTTCAATGGCAGACTCTGCCGCTATCAATTACAAACATAATGTAGTGATTTAATGATTTGATTAAAACTCTAAAAAGTCTTAAATGTGTTTCTTTCTTCCCCAGAGGCATCTCAGGAGATACTGAAATCAGCTGTTAAAATACTGGCCACAAAATTTCTTTTTATTAAATGCGATTGCTCACACATCTTTTCAATTTCCTCTGGGGTTTCCACAGCCCTGAAAAACAGTGAAACATGAAATATGTACTATGCAATACTGTATAGTGGTTTGTAATAGTAAAAAATGGATGTTAGCACTATGAGGTTTGACTGGAGAGAGTTTGCTGCACCAAGGTTTTCATGCCTTCTGGATCTGACCACAGAGGGAAAGAATGGGAATCCAGGAGCTTGAGATAATAACAGCGAGACGAGCCCTCTGGAAAGATTAACCTTCATATATAAAACACGTTCACCTACATGTACCATTCTCCCAACAAGATGCTGAATCTTTTAACGGCTGGGGCCTTCGTAATGAACACCATCATTCTCATCAGACAAACGGAAAATATGAGCCTTCCCCAGGTGTGATCACGCAGAGACCGAAATAATTAACAGTGCAAAACATTTCACCATCCTTTCTCTACTTAATACTCCAATGTTCAATTTTCCAAATGTGTCATATCGATATGGGAGCAGAACAAATTCTGGCAGTGGAGTCAATGCCCCAAAAGAGCAGAGCAAAGACACATCTTTCCCCCCGTCCCACAGCAATTATACAGAAAGTTATGATATACTGACTGATGGCAGAACAAGGAGAAACTGAAAATAGCAATTATGTCCTCGGGAGGGATGTATAGTTCTGCATGAGTCCCCAGCTGTGGGGAGCGCCTCATGATGGCTTCAGGCTGCAATTGAACTGCTTAACATTTGATGTTTGGGACCAGTATTCATGACCACAAGAGACTTTATCTTGTAAAAGAAGCAGTTGCTTGTTTTCTGTGCTGAATCACATCTTTGACTCCACTACAAGGTGACAAAATGTATGTTATGACCCAATTTCATTATTATTTACTAGTAACCTGTGTTGGCAGAAAACTAGATTTTTATTTAAAATGGTGTGTTTACATCTTATGTGTAAGTCAGGGGTGGCAAACCAATTTCAAACCAAGGCCTATTTCAGTTTTTAGACAAAAACATGAGGAAAAAAACGTTTTCACACACATCAAAATTATAATTTCACTATTTTAAAACATTGAATACAACACAAATATTTCTGCCACCTGTCTTGTTGGTCTACTAATAGAACCTCATTGAGATATGAACCTAGCACACTCATGCTAAAGATATTCAGATGTGTGTCCCAAACGTTTTACACAAACATTTCCAAGGCTCTGCATTGCTGTACGCATCAAGGAAAACGTGTTGGACCCAGTAAGGTGGAGTGACTCAAATCTGAATGACAAAGCACAGGTCCACGAGATGCAGGCATGGATGATGTGCCATACTGTATCTAAATGGTACATTCCTTTCTGTATATACTCTAAATTGCATATGCCATATATGCCTCAGTCTAGTAGAAAATAACTGAACACATAGATCACATTAACATGCTACTCACTGTTGATTTAAAGGCAAAGCAGTTCCTCCAGACTGTGGTGTTGTGAAAGCTGCTGGTTGGGCACCAAACAGTGTTCATTTCATCCGAGCATATTTGTCCTTGAGACTTTTTCCAGCTAGAATCATCCCGGAGTTTTGGCCTTTTCAATCAGTCCGAGCGCATCCCCATAAACTAGGCACACTGGTTTTTCTTTTACGTCAACAAAAAAATAATAATTTGTCTTTTCCTTTTGGAAAATGTTGAGATGTGTCCACTTTTCTTTTCCTGACAGTCACCATGATGCTTGTTAGCGATGTAACACCAGTGTGAGAGCTTGTTTCCTCCTGACCTGACAGCCAGAAGAGACCAGCCTGAAGGACATGTTTTCTATTGCCTGTTTCTTCTCATTTATTGCAGGAAAAAAATAACTGCTGTCATGAGATTTCTTTGTATTTCTGAGTTGCTGTTTGGCATTCATGACAAGCCTCGCAGGCCTGAACTGAAAAGCCTCCCAGGATTGCTGAGATCAATACATTGGTATCCAGCCGAGGAGACCGTTCAGAGTGGTCGGAACAAGCCATTAGGTTTTTTTCAATTTGCACAAGTCAGGCAGGTTTAGTGTGTTGATCGTCTAACATCATCACAGGTGCAACAGGTCGTGCCTTTCTTGAAAAAGAGATTTCAATTTCAATGAGACTCGAGATTCCAATATTATTTAACAGACTGTGTATACAAAACTAAGAGTTACTTGATCCAGGTGCAAAACTGTGGTGTAGACCTTTTTCACTGAAGACATAATATAATACCACAGCAGGAAAAACATTGATTCGCGACATTTGAATTCCATTGAGTTGCTTCTGTTTCAAGGTCCTGACATTGTTCATGCTGGCTTAAAGTCACTGTGGGGATTTACTGGACATTTCAGTTCATGCATGCAGGCTGTAAACACACAAACATGCATAAAGATCTCTTGTAAAATATGTTGACATGCAGTGTAAAAATGGATCCAAGCTGTGTATGTATACAAGTTAACTAAAAGTGGACAAAGATACAACACCTTGACTGTTAGTCTGTTATATATAAATTCTTACAAGGTGCAGTATATGTGAAATATATCCCCAAAGAATCATGAGCCTCCAAAACTGAGCAGTTACTCAGATGTGGTGGGAGGTTGTTCAGAAGCTGATGACAAGTTGTTGTGTTTTTTGCTGCAACATGCTGTCAACTTTGTGAAATAAGGCTCTCTGTGCAGCAGAGCAACAGCTCCCTCTTATATATAATACATGTTAGTGTCTTTAGGCTATAATTAATTATCAGCTAATATCGGTTTCAGATGCAACTAGTCCAATGAGACGGGCAGAGCTGCACGGCCCCTCTCTCTGTTTCTAATCTATCAACATATGAGACAAGGCCTTGCAGTGGGTGGGTGTCAATGCAGGTGTAGTGCAATCACATGGATCCATCCTATATTAAACAATGGCAACAGTCAAAATACTCTATAGAGGTCACTGATTCATTAGGGCCAGGGTTGGGAGTTAATCTTTTTATAGACTGTCTATAGTATATGGATAATTGGATTATGTTATCAAAAAATGAGTGTATAGTCAGCCCAGATTGCATTTGAATGTTAAAGTTACATTGTCAAATTGTTTTTAAGATATGGAAGTTTTTTAATTATTAATTCTGTTTTCATGATAATCCCCTATTAATTTTAAAAAAGTACATCCAACACACAGGGTTTCTTACAGGGTGCTTTACTTTGTTACAGGCAAAAAGAGAAGTGTTTGGACAAGATGAAAGCTTCAACCAGCAGCAGTAACCACCACTACTTACACTACGGCTTCAGTGATCTGCAACATAAGAACATCTGTGTCCACTGCAACTCATGCAAGACATTACAAAAGTTGCTTCCATTCTTAAAGAGTTCAACATCAACTCTGACGAAAGTGTCCCTCTCGGTTAGCCAGTCAATTTGGGGTTTAGCTCTTTTTGTTCCTCTTTTTCTCCTTTTAACCAAATGGTTATGTGCAAATGCACAACAGTGCTCATCACCACATTTCAATCTGCCTGGTGGGTTATGGTAATAACGGCTTAGCTCCTCTGCTAACATACAATACACACAAATTACAGATGCCTGTTTGCTGCAAAATGTTTTTTATTTGGACTGGAAATGTTTTTGAGATGTTTCAAAAGAAAAAAATTACATTTCCAAGGCTGCATCCATTTTTACTATTAGTTGCAATATTTTTGATGTTTTCATTTTGAAATAAAATACATTCAAATTGTTGAATCCAGATTGTTTCTATTTCGTAACTGATTTAATTTCAGAGAAATCTGAGCCAACCCTGACAAAAGGAAATTGCCGGTCGACCTGCTTTGAGTTTTGCCCAATATGTCATCCATGAAAAATGTGTATGCATGTGTGAAAGTGTATTTGGAGATGAATGTCAGGGCATGACTTCACTCTATATGTGTACACCCGTCGTTATAGTATGTGTGTATATTGCTTGTATATGTGCACCTTTTGGTGATCATAGAACGCTTTACAATACACAAACATCACACACACGAAAAATGCATTTCAGCCTCTGTTCAAAAGCTATGACCTTTTGATGCTGATGGACTTTTTAGTGCTGACACTGGCATTTGTCCTCCGCAGACATTCATCACTGCAAGGCCACATGAAAAGGTTGGTGCAGCCTCGTGTCGACATCTGTGTTGTGGATGGGGATACAAGCGCTGATGCTGTGCTCTTAGCTGTGCAATCCTTCTTCCCATGCCTGTGAAAAATACATGCTGCAGGAACTACATTCTTAACAGGCCCTTCTAGCTGGCACGGCCTCACGGTGACAGCAGGCATGGGCACGGAACAACCAGATGATGACACCGTGGGAGATGGGAGAGGGGCACGAGCTGGTCAGTGTACCAGCCCTGCGTCATCAATCTGTGCTTGAAACAGTTGTTGTATCAACCTCAGCACAAGACGCCCACATTTTTAAAGGGAGTGTGACGTAATACTAGAGCAACTTTATTGTACAAGGTTATAAGTATCACTTGAGCACTTATATTTACGTCTTGGTGCTTGAATCCCTTTGCAGAGCATGCAAAATGTGGGCAGGCAGGTAGATTGTTGGTGCATTGGAGGATTTTTCATGCAACTTAATACAGGACAGAACAGGAACAGGAGAAATGATGCAATAAACATGGAGAGGCTCAGCTTCAGATGACCAGTGCACCCAGGATCCACACTGTGGAGAGGCGTCTGGAGAGGTAGGAGGTGGGTATGGGCATCAAGTCAGGGGATGAAGAGTATCAATATTGAATTAGTTTTGACCTCTCTCCGGTGCCAGCGGTCAGTGCGGGTGTATGTTTGCTTGGTCTTCAGGTTCTCCTGGACATCTGCCTTTAATTGGGCATCAGCGAACTCCACAGAGGATTTGTAGCTTTCTTCTTATTGATCCGGTCCCTGAAGCCTACTATTGTTAGCAGTGAATGAGACGTGCATATTTCTCTCCTGGAGTTCGGATGTATTGGACTTGATACCTTTCGCTGTTGAGAAAGATGCCTGATAACCCTGAGGCACAGAAGGAACAGATAAGTGAAAACAGGAATGTAAAGTAGGATTTATATAATAAAGGTTACATTACACAAACTACTATCCCACAAAGTGAGTCCTAAAATTAGAACTGTGAGAAACTAGAAATCAGGAAGCTAAAAAATATGAAAGATTATTCAAGCGAATCAAAGCTTCTACATTACTTTTTAAAAGAGTCAAACATTTGAAGACTATATAAATACTACAGAATATAATACAGCAGTATCCACTCAATAGGAGACACAGAGGCTGAGACGTACCTGCAGCAGCAAAAGCACAGATGTTACTAAAAACAACAACTAAGGCTCTGTTCTGTTCCAGTTTCCCATAAATGTGAACAGTTTGACAGTGAGTCTACACATGCACAACACCAGGATGAAATTCAACCACCATTCATTTGCTCAATTACCCCTGAGCTGTTCCTGCAGTGGTGTGGAGAAATGTCTTCGGTGACAAAGGACTTTAACACCTGCAGCAGTCAGTCAAGTGTACTGATTGCCCACTCAGAAACTTGAGGATCAACACCGGACGTTTCTTAACTGCCAGTTTTTGGTACAGCCGGTTAAAACGTATGTCTGCAGGCTGCGGTTTGTGGTACTGGTGGTGTCCCTACACAACATGGACTGAAATGATGACTATAATTTGTATCAAAGCTACAGAACAGCTATTTAATGACCTTGTGGTGGAAATGTGTTATATAATCCCAGCTGCTGTTTCCAAAACCCAAGAATGACCGATTGAATAATGTGTTTTCAAGATCAAAAATGAACTGTGAGATCCCTTATTACCTTGGAGGTTATGTTTTCATCTGCATTTTTTCATTGGTTATTAAGCAGGATTACGCAAAACCTACTGGAGGATTTAGAGGATCTGGATCAGAGGGCCGATGTTACTTTCTTCAACATTGCGATATACAGAATGGTGTTTTATTTTACATTTTTGTGAAATCTAAAGAAATAATACAGTGATCTTGATGATGTACATGCAGGACACTGAAATGCAGGACTACAACAAATTTTTCTTCCTAAAGGCCATGACACAAACTAAATCTCCAAACCACTGCCCCTCTCTACATAAAAAAGGAAATCCTTCACTACTGACATTGTCTCTTTGCATAACCAACTATTTTCATGCTTGTTTTTGTACATTCCCTTTAACCACTCTTATAATTAGCCTACCTCAGAATGTCTGGATGTGTGTGTATAATGTGTTTGATGAGTGTTAGTTAATATAGTTAAATGTAGATTTTTTTTTAAGGCACCAGGCAGAGACATAGGGTAATAAGAATTAAATTGTACTGATAACTTGTTATTTCTGCATGTGACAATAAAGCCTTTAAACATTGAATCTTTAAGTGTGTGTAATTTGGTGTGGTTGAATTTAAATAGACCATTGGGCTTTGGCGGAGCTTTGGCGGAGCTTTTCCTCTACTTAGTGTCATTCTAGTTTTCTACTGGCGAGTGTCTATTTCAGCAGTCCAGGTTTATTTTGCAGTTTTTTTCCCAGCTTCATATTTGTGCATTATCCCATAAGCTACCTTGAATCTGAATTTAAGTTGCTGTTCATAAGAAGTCCAAAAAAACTGTAATACAAGACATACAGCAGCCAATTCCCCTGTTTGAGCCACATATCATCTGTGCGGCTCAGGGTAAAGAATAAACTGCAGCATTGTATACGGGAGATCCATCACTCTGTCATTAAACACCCATCATTCATACCGTCTGTTCCAGGCTCCCATCGTAGATCAAAAGTATTGCACTGAGTTGTGAGCATTAGAGTCAGAAATGTGAAAGAATGCAAATCGCATATTAATTTCGGTCATTTTTGTGTTTTGTCTTTGGGGCCCGATATGACCTATATTTGAATCCTCCACTGGACGACGAAGTCTGACTCATTCAAATATTTGCACATTAGCCAGTATCCCAAAAGGAAGGAAAATACCATGTATTTTAAACCAGGACTCACACAGACGGTGTGATCCTCTCTATCAACCTCTCTGTCTGTTACAGTTTTCATTATATTACCCAAGGACCTTATGAGTCATACGAGAAATATACATTTTTAGATATGCACGGATACGATTATTATGAGACCCTGAAGAGCAGCGGCTCCACCACAGAAACAAACAGCCAACAAGAGCACTGGTGTTAGTGTGATGTTACACTGACCTGGTTTCTACTGTGAAGACAAAGTCTCACCTACAACATTTGTAAATTATTGCAGTGCCAGTGTAAACTTTCACACAGGTGAAATGTGTTGGGCCTTATACATTGTTCATCATGGTCCATATCCATGTCCATGCAATATGTTTCTATATGTTTCACTCTCACAAAACAAATGGGGGGAACTCTGCTATTTTATACCTTTTTACTATCCTGAAATCAAAATGCTACTACTCAAGGTTGTATGATCTTTGACCAAGAAAATAATTAATCATCCCACAGGTGAAACTGACACTGGTCCAGGTTTACTTCAGTTTTAACACCACTTTTCATTGTGAAGTTTCAGGGAGAATAGAGAGAATACTAAATGTATTAGTCATGAAACCTTGATTGCTCATACAGTATGAAATATTAACTAAGTCTGGATACTTTGAACTGGCCTGGAGCAAACTTGCTCAGGCAGCGCCCTCTTCTGTTCAAGGAACGCTATGTATTTATCTATGGTACATTTATTTATTTTATTTGTGGAAAATCAGGAGACACATGTGTTATTTTAAGCAAATGATGTAAATTCTCACAAGACAAGTGTGTCACAAAGTGGCGGTTGAAAAACAAAACAAATCTGGAACAGAATATTAAAGGGATGAGAAAGAAAGATGCTGGTAAAGGTTAGTGATGAAATATGAATCGCGGTTAGGTTAAGGTTAGGGTGAGGCATGAATTGGTCATGGTTTAGGTTTGGGATAAAGTTTTGGTTAGCCTGTCCGCAATGAATAGAAAAGAATAGAATAGAATATAATGCCTTTATTGTCCTTGTTCTATTTACTGTGCATCTCCAAAACATTCACAAGATAAGAGAACAAAATAATAAATACAAAAATTAAGTTAAAAAAAAAACGTCAAAGCTAATTCCTTATGAGGATAGCTGCACAAACCTTTAATTAACTTTATTCTAGCATAGTTGTAACAGCTCCTAATGTTTATAAGACTAGTAAAATAAGTTTATCTCAATATATAATCATGTAATAAAAAAACAAACCACCATTGGACCACATTATAAAAGTGAATGTTCCTGCAGTGCCACAACAGGACCTGATCTGACAGTGTGCTGTGCTTTCCTTCCTCCAGAGGCGGCGCTGCAGCTCGTCGAGTCCGGGCTGTCCCTTTAACTGTGACGTCTCCCTTCTCCTCCACGTTGGCCGCACATGCGCAGAGACGCCGCTCACCTGCTGCGGATCAGGGCCGAACAAGGAAGTCCGTGGCTGTCAGAGTGAGAGGAGAGCGCGCACATCTCGGGAGGACTGTAACTTTCTGCTCGTCGGCTCCAGGCCGCGTCCGCTCGACAACATGTTTAAGAAGCTGAAGCAGAAGATCAACGAGGAGCAGTCGCCGCAGAGGAATGCGCAGTCACCGCCGCAGGCCCAGGTCGGTTGTGGTGCTGGGAGCTAACGGGCTAAGCTAACGTCTGTTTACACTGCTCGACGAGGACGAGTGCGGCCGCGTCGCTGATTAGTTCATCCAGAAGAGTTGGCTATTTATACGTAATCGACTTAAAGAGCTTTCAACTGTATTTAGCTTGTTCCGTGAGTCGGCTCTTGGGCTTTTTAAAGGTTAGCCCCATGCTAAGGCAGTTAGCTGCGGTAGTTGCGTTCAAGATAACGTATAAACTGGTAAATCCTGTTGTCCCACCATGTAAAAAAACAAGAAACAGTAATCGTCCGTGAACTTGTGAGCGGGTGAAACACATTTCAAATGTATTAGAAGACATGGGCGTGTCTGTTTATGTGGGCTGCGTGGAGATGACAGCTGGCAGCTTCGCGTGTCACATACAGATCCTGCCTGTGTGTCGTCAGGATGCAAATATAAAAGAGAACGAGAAGCCAGAGCTCAGATTCCAAACGTGAAAGTCAAAGTGAATAATCGCTGGAAACGATGCTCCAGAGCTGCTTTCATGTTCAGGTTGCAGTGAACCCCACGTGTCCCTGTTGTCCTGGTTCGACCTCACCTCAGATGTCTGTGGAGTTGATCAGGGTTTTGCATGTGTTGTCTACATTTTTTTAACTATTGCCCTAAAGTTTGAACACAGATTATTTGCGTTTACTTACATCATCAGTCTGTATCGATAATTATGATTTAAATGTCACATCATCATTTCTGTCAAGTTTAAAGACAAATTTTTGCTGTTGAGTGAAAGTTGTAGTTTTAAAATTGTCTTTATGAGCAGAGAATGACAAACATTTGATAAATCTGGGGTTGATGAATTATGTGTCGTAACACAATGCATAAATGGTATGTTGTTACATATATTGGATTTTTGTTATTGCAATTGAAAATGATATTTTGATTCTTATAGATATTGTTTTATCGCCCAGCCCTACTCTGATATAGCTATAAAATCTAAAATTCATTCATTTTTAACCTCCTTTGCACTTGACTACCTGTTAAAGCCTTTTGTAATGGCGACTTTACTCTAGTATGGAGCAAACTTCACTTAGTTACTTACAGTTTGTTTGATTTTGTAGTTCCTGACACCCAGTGTCTTGCTGCACAACCAGCAAGCTCACTGGGTTCAAAGGTAAAGATTGACAAACAGCGGGGTCACAATTACAAAGAGCAGAGTTTGAAGTCTCAACTTGAATCCTTGAAAATCTCCTATAGTCCTATTGGAATAAGGAAGAAGATAACACGCACACACCCACACACACACGCATACGCACAGTTTGCACAGCTATCCTAATCAGGACTTTGCACTGATTACCATTCAATGTGGACAGGCTAACCAAAATCTTATTCCAAACTGTATCCATGACCAATTCATGCCTATCCTCAACCTAACCACAATTCATTTCTTACCAGGAACCTATTCAGGGCGTTAGAAATTTAGATTTACCTCAGACTTGGACCAGGCTTTGGCCCCCATGAGATCTGTTGGTCCTGACATGTCAGTGTTTATGCCGAAAAAGAAAGAGGTAACATAAAACACACCTATACTTATATGCACTCATTGATTTTAACAGATGGGCTCTGGTGAGCGGCGCAGCAGCCAAACTCCGCCGTTTCATCACGATGGATCACCTTCTCCCAGTGACAGAGAGGTGAGCATGGTGTCAGCCTGTGTAAATGTCTAATGTATTTAAACTCAACAGTAGCCTGCAGAGATGCCGCGTCCTCCCCCCCAGCTTCTGTTCCTATTTTCAGTACAGAGTAATGTTTCTGTCAGTGCTCAAAAACCTGTCTCGTTTTTTGCTACGCTTGATGTTCTCCCAATAACAAACCAGTGCCTTTCGATTGCTGTGCCAAGTGAAAGTAAATCCGAGACCGATCTCTGAGAGTTTAAATAATTATATTGTTTATTACTCATCCTCAATTATCTGTCTCCTACTGATTACTCGGATGTTGATAATAAAAGACACATTTACTCAATCAAAGCTGCTCCATTGCTTTAAGCAAAGGCTCTCACCACGGGGTCCTTATAATATAACGGATGATAAAAGAACACATGGAAATGGAATTACCTTGTGATAATTGATGTTATAGATCAAATCAGCATTGCCATCTCATTTTTATACAGGTATGGTCTGTTAAGTTTTCTCTTCATCTTAACGGCATGTGTTATGATGTATTTAGATTAAATTCAAGACATTTTGATGTTTCTCCATTTATTATTATTATTATGTTGTTTATTTTGTTAAAGCTCTTTTAAACATGAAATATCACTGCATGAAATCAAATGTAATTTTACTACTGCTCATTTAACAATACAGCATAAATTATATTTCACAGTTGAACCATAACTGCTCGCCAAGGAGAGATTCACATTTACAAGCATTGGGAAGGACATTTTATTGGTGGTGAGCAGACCGTATTTCAGCGTGTGTATGAATAATTGATGTATCCTCCTCTCAGTGGTTTTCTTTCTCGGGTGTGTTGCTGCAATATGTTTCCCCAGTGGACACGGACAAGACGTCTCTGATTCGTTAGACAGACGTAGACTTGCAGCGCGTCACTGACCACCTCTGTGAGACCGATGATGCAATGTGTGGTTAATACATATATTTCAGAGCATAAATTGATGTTTACAGTCTTTTTGATCGTGAGATCAAAAAAGGGCCTAATTACCTATCCATGACAAGTTTTCTACATTGCAACCCAGCAGACCACTGCGTAAGTGACAATGTCCTCATTTGATCCCAGTTATATCATCTATACCTTCTCCTTTCTTCTTTGGAAGCTCAGGCTCCGGTGTAGTTTGGGTTTGCGTGCCCTCGACTTAGAAGCTTCTTATCATCACAGCATCTTTTTTTCTCTTCTCAAACACTTTGACACACTCTGAAAATGTGTTTCTATTTGACCATTGAACAGAATTAACCTGTCTGCGATGACACCATAACTTAAGACGATACATGCAGAGATGTCAAACTGTTATTCATGACATTAATGTTGATTGAGTGTTTCACTTTCTCGCTTTTCTTATTTTTCTTCCTATTTCCTGTAGTCTCTCTCTACCTCTCTCTCCCTCTCAACACTGTCTGTTTCTCCATCCATCTCAGTCTGGCCAGACACTCCCTCCAGCGCTATGTCACTCTCATGGTGTTGTTTTATTCTCATTGCTCTCTGTGTCCCTCTCCTTTCCCCCACCTTTCGTCCCGGTATGGCACTGACGGGGGGGTCAGGTGCTGGCTGGGATGATAGCAGAGCCCGCTTTTCTCTCTGAGTATACTATCTTTGCTCTGGACCATTCAAATCGACCCAAATCGGCCCAGGTAGCCAGTGTGGTGAGTGTGTCCTCACTTCCTCCTCCTCCTCTTCGTCCTCCTCCTCCTCCTCCTCTTGCCCTGAACCTTCCTCCTGTCTCCGCGCCTTTGGGGAATCGGTAGACATGTGGCCCGAAAAGGGACAGCTTGTTCCCTGCTCTCTGTCTCCTGTTTCGTTTGGATGTAGCATCAAGAAGGCATCTCATACGTAGGCTAAACCTGCATCTACTGGGGTTTACAGTTTGGGATAGAAGCTTTGTGTGCTTTCTGCCGTATGTTGGTTTATTGCCTCACCTTTCAGTTCTTATGACCTGCCATAGAGTTTAATACTGCCCCCTTTTTATTAGAGATCCTTTAGTTGCTTGCCTTATAGCCCCTCAACTCCTTGTTATGTTGCCTGAAGGCCTTTGTCCCTTCTCCCCACAAGTCTGTTTATTTGGAGAGTTGATGTTCTCATTTTACAACCCACAGGCAGGCTGTGTAAGTGTTTGTAACTCTTCCAAGTAAACAAACAAAGCCGTGTCCCTTTGCTCTCGTGGAGCTTAAAAACTGGATGGCATATGTTTATACATGGAAGCAGCAAGAAAACTGAAGGAAAATATCCCTTTAAACAACCTAATATTCATCATTTGTGACACAAACAACACGTTTTACCGGATATTAAACATTAGGTATTTCATCAATTAAGAGAAGTCAGACAGTGACCAATAATCATTAATGAATTCATTCATTTTTGCCAAAAATGTGTGTGTCTGTTTAGTGTGTATTTAATATAGCTTGTTATATGTAATTTGTCTATTTTAAAACTCAGAATTTAAATGCTAATTGAGGTTTGTTTACCTCAACCACTCTTTATTGGACTGTTTTAATTGTCCATTAATATGGGTATTTTAATAGTTTATATTAGAAAACTGTAAGACATTAATTGTAAGAAATACAAAAGTCTTCTCCTGGTGTCAGTGTTGAATAATACCAGTGAGGAAATGCTGGTGAATTGTGTCAGTGTTTGAGTCTTGAACTGTTGATTGATTACATTTAAGCTAAATATGGTTGAAAAAGCTGTACTATATGTAACTGGTTAGTCTATAACATTTTCCTCAGCTTATATAATCTTTATCGGGTGTTTGTCTGTAGAGATCAGTGGATCATTTATAGTTTGCAGACTATGAACGGGTTGCAGCTATAGATTGTTATAAACCATAAATATCTTCAATCCATCACAATGTCTGTGTCATGTTCCATCTACATCTTAACAAAATTTGATCAACATGTCCTGATACAATGTTGATTGCTGAATCCCATGATACAAATCATAATCAAAACAATTTTTCTCATTATTTGCTTTTTTCCGAGTTATGTTTTTAGATGAACAACCTTGTTAGCCACGTTTGTCATTTGAGCCAAAACTTATTTAAGGAATCTTAACACAATTTTGTGTTTTACTGATCTAGTTATTGGTCCTGGTAAAGATTGTGAGTCACAAGATTTTGGATTCAGAACGTCTTCGTATTTTGTGTATTGTGAATCAAGCATGCAGTACAAAAATAAAAGTCAAGTTTACTGTTGCCCTCCTTGAACTAGATCTCCATTGGTCGAGGTCCAACCTTTAACAGCATCTTAGTGAAATAACACTTGTGAAAAAATGTCAAAGAAATGTAGGCTCAAGTGAACACGAGTGCTGTTTACCATTGGGAATTTAGCCCGGTGTGGGTCCTTGTTATCTAACAAAAATGCTGAATTTATTTTCTTTTTGTAAACCATTTGCAAAGATTATTTTTCTTAAAAGCTTGAGACCTGTGTGTCCTTATAGGGGTGTAATGCAACTAATGTCTACTTTCATTTCTACTACAGAAACCATAAGTGTGAAGTTAGAGCTTCAATAATCCTTGGTACAGTGCCCTTTGCTTGAATGAAGCTCTGTCTTAAAGTCCCTCACCTCCTCGCCCCACACACACACACATACACACACATAATGACCTACATTTACTTAATATGTTTGAAAGAAAAAAACACGCCCTGGAAAAATAACTAGGATACTTTATAAGCCATTCTTCATTATTTACTTTAAGAGTGATCCTTAAAACCCAGAGCCAACAGTGATTACTGGTCCATGAAGAAAATGTTCATATGAAACAGGAAATAAACGTTAAATGTTTTGCACAGTAATCCTGAGTAAAGGAGAAGCTCGGAGATGGAAAAGAGGAGGAGAAAATGTGCTTACTCTGTTCCTGCTTCTAACAAGTCAACTAAACCAACTGAGCTGCTCAATGTTCACTCACTTCGGGTTATGTCTTTGTGCTCTTGTAATACAGCTGCGAGCGCGCTGCCAAGCATCTTTAATTCAAATACCGGCTCTTCGACTTGACTTTTAACTGTCTGTTTGTTCTGTCCTCATGGCTGTTCTGTAGAGTCTAGTTTTAACCCTTTTTTCGTTTCATGTACAGTAGAGATGCCTTCTTTTTTATGTATATAACCCCTCTGTTTTTTCCAAGTTGCATGAGGGTACCCATTGCCCCTGCATTGCTCCCAGCAATACTAATATTGCTCCCTCCAGAGTAATCAGGGAGAGCCACGCTGGGTGTGGATGACTAACTGGTCCAGGACAAATTCACCAGCGCAGCTTTCCTTCCTCTCATTATGTCTTTTAATCTGCAGGGTGCCTCTAAAGGACCAGCCAGGTCTCCCAGAGGCAGCATCAATGGCGAAGAAAGTGCTCCTCCTCACGTAAGTCTTGGAAATTCCGAAAATTATCTGAGAATGCAGTACTGGCTAACACACACCTTCCTATAAACCTAAACCACCTGGTTTTGGGGTTTAGTTGCAGCATAGATTTGAAAAATGAGCCCCGCTTTCAAGATCCCCACTCACAAGCTGTTGCTGGTGCCGGGGCGGGGGGCGCCCACCTTTGATCAGAGGCTGTGAACTTTTTCAAATAAATATATAGTTCATGATGTAGAGATGTCAGTTGACTGTACGTAAGCATTGGCCTAGTAAGGGCTAAGACGGTTTGAAACACTAGGTGGCGTTATGAGACATGTTTAACCCATAAAAGTAGATTTGTTTTTTATAAATTTGGTAATAAAAGTGATTTCATCAAAGAAAATTATTTTACAGCTCAAAACACATTTAACTGTGCAGTATCACTTTAATGTTATGATGCTGTCTCATTATTTGATTAGTTTATTTTTTCATGCAACATCTTGAACATCCTAACAGAGAGAGGAGCCGCAGTCATTTGCTCAGAAACTACAGTTTAAAGTTCCCTCGATGGAGTCGCTGATTCGTGGCGGTGCCAGTCGAGCAGAAAGTCTGTTCCGCTCCCCCTCCAAAGAAAACTTGGTCCGCAGCTCATCGCGTGAGTCCCTGACTCCTTTGGGAGAAAACGATTCCCCAGGTGCCCCCACATATGATCCCCCTTCAGACATAGAGAGCGAAGCTGAGGAGCCGCCAGGAACCGCCGAGTCCCTCTCCAAAGAGCAGCTGTTGCACCGACTGTTCCAGGTGGAGAGTAGTCTGGGGAAGTACAGAGGGAAGTACTCAGAGGTGAGAGTCGCACAAGTCCCAAAGAGATTCAAATGTTTAAAGAAACGTTTAAACAAACATTCAGTTTTGTATTCTCATTGAGGATTTATTTCTCTCTCCGTTTCTTCTTCTTTTACGTACCTCCACCTTTGTATTTGGCAGTTGGTTACTGCATACCGAACAGTACAACGAGATAAAGAAAAAACACAGGTAAATTTGCTTTTGTTTTATTTTTTATTATTTTCTCGAAGGCTTTTTTTTTCCATCATTTGTTCATTGTCAGAACAAATGTACCATCCTGAGCTGATCAGGTTTTCATTTCTGTTCTCCTCTTCCTCAGGTCATCCTCAGTCAGAGTCAAGACAAAGCTCTCCGCAGGATAGGGGAGCTACGGGAGGTACGGCTCTACATTATAAATGTTATGTCTGTACGTCGATAGCTGTCCGCCTGTTTAATTAAATAGTTTTATATATTGAATGATGTCTAGGAGCTCCAAATGGATCAGCAGGCCAAGAAACACCTACAGGAAGAGTTTGATGCTGCACTGGAGGAGAAAGACCAGAGAATCACGGTCCTCCAAACACAGGTCAGTTTTATTTGTGAATGATAAACTGCTTTAAGGGTTTACAAGTTTATTAAGTTTGACTCAATATTGCACTTAAATTCAGTTTTTACCCTGCTAGAGAAATCTGACTAAAAAGTTTGACTAAACCTAGTAAGGTCTAAACCTTGTGTATAGCTGAACCATTCAAATGAACAGTGTGTGAAATTAAGGAATCTACAAAATGCCAGTTAGCGTATTTGTCATCTCATATTGTATATTACCAAGTGTCAATCGGTTTTCAGCCCTTCATCTCTTTGCTTCTCTCTGTTTTTACATACACAGTATTTGAATACAACTGGATTTCCAACAAAGCTGCTCTCATTTAAATGTTTGTTTTTGCTCCTGTTGTCAGACAGACAGTGACAAACATTAAGACAACATGTTATCCTACAGTCCCTTCCAAGCAGTTCCCAAGCTGCTGCTCTGTCCTGCTAAAAAGACAAAGCCTGTGCTGTGATATTGACTATCTTTTCAAGTTGATCACTCAGAGAGAAACTGAGAACTAACATATGAGACATCTTATTTTAGCCTTTTTCACTAGTGAACCACCAGCCATCGTCCAGAATTTCCCTTTCACACATGTACCAGAGACTCACATGACACGTGTTCCAACATACTGGTAATGCTGTTTGGATTGGGAGGGAGGTGGCACCTGGGTAGGGCGTGTAGGAGAAATGATAGAAATGTCATTGACATGCACGGGTCCAAAAATAGAAACTGCTAGTGCCAATTCATCATGAAAGATCAGCTGCCAATGGCTTAACTCGCAACACTCAACACTCGACTGGTCAATGATCAGGAACTTAACTCACACACACACAGTCCAAGATGTAGCATTGGACTGTTTTTCTCCCTAAAACACAGAGGAATAAAGATGGTGCTATAGAGGTTAAAAATGACTATGTTTGTATCTTTAGGAAATATGTTTGCAATCAACATTGTCAACAAATGTATTTGTACAGATGTTTTTATCTGCTTGAAATTCGATGCAATAATAAATTAACATGATTTATTCTTTGGTCTGTTTATAGAACTTTAAATCTTGGTTCTTGGCTCTCCTCCTGCAACATCTGCAAAAACTGTACAGATAAAAACCTTAGTTATGGAAGAAAGCCATACATAAAATGCTAAATTGAACGTAAACAGAACGTAACCTGTTATTGTCTTCAGTGGTCAGAGAGATTTTCTTCACTAACTGTGATTTCTGTTTTTTCAGGTTGCTCTGTTGAAGAAACGAACCAAGGTGTTCTCTGATGAAACTCTGCCACCTGACAATGAAGTTCCTCAGTCTAGAGATACTGAAGACTCTTCCTCTGCCGCACAGAGTCCTTCTAAGGAGCAAAGAGCCGAGCCTGAAGTCACTGAGGGTCAGCATACTTTGTATTCATCTTTAGTTAAGAGCAAATTCCCAAAATCAGTTTCAAGATATTTGGGGTTATATTCATGTGACATCTCTAGGAAACTATACCGTTACTTTTGAATTAATGTAATGTATTTTCTGGGCAGGAGAGGGCAACAGTGATCCAGCCAAACTAATGGAGGCTCTACAGAAGAGAGTGACGAGACAGGAGAACCTTCTGCAGAAGTGCAAAGAATTGATTCGTACACACAAGGAGCGCAGCGCCCAGCTGGGCAGTGAGAATGAAACTCTGCAGGAGCAGCTGCAGGAAAGACTGCAGGAGCTTGAGAAGATGAAGGTAGTTAAGATGAGTTATGATATGATGATAGTTATTATGCTTGAGTAGTGACCACATTCATACTTTAATATCAGCACGTTTCAATTCAAATTGATCCATAAAAGTTTAGAAAACATCTGCCCATACACTGTGACTCTTTGTCACATATTTTTTTTTTTTTTCACGAGGCAGTCAGGTTTTTTTAAAAGCAATTTCATGGCAACAGTCTCTCATTAGAAATTGATGTGGCAGTAAACTGTAATTACGAAGAAGGTTTGATTAAACTGGAGCCGAGCCGAGCCGCTTCGGATGACTGATCAGTTTGTTTATAGTAATTCATGTTCGGCTGCAGAATGTCTGCCAGAGACTTTGTGGTCCACTGATAATGTGACTCCATTATCTCAGTGACACTGTGCATTGCTGTGGTTCTCAGTGTCCGAACATCCAAATTCTCTGGCCACACTCCAGGACGAGGGTTCAGGTCATGTCAGCGTGACATGACTGAACCATTGTTTTTGTTGATTTCAGAAGATTTAGCTTCAGTGGTATGACCGGCTTATTTGGCTTCTCCAAACTGTGGATATTGTTACAAAGACACTGTTAGAACCGGCTGTATGTTGATCAAGGTGCTTTCAGTTGATGCCATGATTTGTATGTTAAATCTGCACCCTGTTTGGGAGCAGTGGCCTTTGCCGTGTCTGGAAAAGCAGAGGTTAACTGGCGTTTAGCCCTCTTAAGCAGCATGAAGGCATCCTGGAAGCGCTGGGCTGGGCTGGGCTCATCCCCTGCCTCAGACAAATATCCCATAAAACAAACCATCTGTCTGCGATTCCTGTCCCATGGCATGAGGGTTTTCAAAATCTTTATTTGCAATCTGGTGTACAGAGTATTGTATCCTGTTTTTGCTTTTCGTACATTCACAGGAAAAATATAGATTTTTCATGTTAGTTTTATCTTATTTTGAACTGTTGATAAAAAGGCAACATGGACACTGATGCCTGGTGGCCCACACACATCGAACAACTGAGAAACAGAGACAACCCAGCATTTCCTGTTTAGTAACCTCCAGTTAAACTGTGGTGGCATGGAGACATAGCAACTACATGCCACTGCTGCTAAACTGGGCTGTAATTTGGGTGGACTTGTTGGTTTAGCAGGGCTTGTGTACACTATGATTGTTTGGCTTGTGGGTGAGGAATCCTGTGTGGTGCAGAAAACATCTCATTTAGAAGCTGTCTGACCATAGCATAAACAGAACTTGAGCTTGAAAGTCAGAGACGGCCCAGTGTAAAGTGGGACGTTTGTCATCTGTAATTCTCTCATGTTTTCTGTTTGAAGGAACTCCACACAACAGAAAAGACCAAGTTTATCACTCAGCTGCGTGACGCCAAGAACCTAATTGAACAGCTAGAGCAGGACAAGGTGGGTGAGGAGGTTTTTTAGTCTCTAGTCATATCTTCATTGACGGTCCTGCAGATTCAGTTGTATTAGAAAACTGGACATGTTTTTTCACTCTGCCCCTGAGTAAAGACACCTTGACGCCCCATGTTGTTCCTCTTAAACTTTGACCTCAGCTGTGCAGGATGGACAGCAGCTCATGAGATCTCTTGTGAGGTAGACTGAAGGCTTGTGAGGTTGAAAACAACCAGCATACGACCGCCAAAGTTAATGCCCTATTTTGCCATGTCAAAGTAGTGTTTCCCATTAATTAACTAGACTGTGATGGTTGCCATATTGTTATATGTCCTGCTACAGTCTCATAATGAGCCAAACTATTTTTTACACTTCTCATAATAACATAGGAGAACTCTAACTTACTGATTTGTTCCGTTGCTGCATTGTACAGCTATGTGCAGCATTATTTGTAATTTGCTATTTGTCTCTTGCTCCCTCGGGCTATCTTCCCTTAAGTTGTTACCATCCACGCAGACAGTCAGACCTCATAGTTTCAGCTGCAGTTGTGTGTGTACCCTTAAGTGGCATGCAATGCAGTTCTTTCTGTCACGTGAGAACTTGTCTTACCCTCTGCAGTCTGTGTTCATGCCACTCAAGGGTCTGTTGTGTCTAAGATGTGCGTGCGACCCAGTTACCGCCATCGATTTAATGGATTCTGTGGAAACGTTGCAAAGGAAGTTAAACAAAATAATTCCTGGATCTACTCATTTATTTGGATCCACATTCCCCACCAACATTTAATGGGTTCTTTCCTGATTCAGATCCTCCTCCCAAGTTTTGTGGTAATCCATCCGGTAGTTTTTGTGTAGTACTGCTAAATAATAGATGGACTTACAAAACAAAAATAACCTCCTTGGCTGAGTCAAAAGAGACACAGGGCTTGAGTTAGGGTTTAATATACAGATATAGTCGTGATCACATCATCATCAGTTTCATTTGCTCAGATGGTTGTTTTTCTTTCATGGCTTGCAGGGAATGGTCATTGCTGAGACAAAACGGCAGATGCATGAGACATTGGAAATGAAAGAAGAGGAGATTGCGCAGCTCCGCTCCAGGCTCCAGCAGACTACTTCCAAGAAAGAAGAATTACAGGACCAAAAAGAAAAGGCTGAGAAATCAGGTGAGTGGAATCCACCTCTCTTAACATTCAGCAAAAATATATACTTTCTAAATATGTGCTAATGTCTAATGTTTTTCTCCCACAAAGCATTTGAAGAACTTGAACGAGCACTGGGTGTAGCTCAGAAGGCGGAGGAGGCCCGCAAGCAGCTGCAGGTTCAGCTGGAAGAGCAAGTGAAAAATATTGAAATGGCCAGTGAAGAGGAGAGGAAGAAACTGCAGCAGGAACTCACACGAGTCAAACAGGAGGTCGTCATCATCATGAAGGTCAGGGAGTTACAAATTCTTTCTGAAGAAGTCGTTAATACATTCAAATTACTGTCGTTATCCCAGTATTTCACATTTTTCTTCAGTGCAAAGCAAATTTATTCTGTTTATTGACTGTTGATGCACTTTGATATTTACAATGTGTGTTTAACAAAAAAGAGCGCTATATAAATCAGATCTATTATTATTAGAAATCATCTGAGGAGACAGTGGCTGGTTTGGAAAAACTCCACTCTGAAACTCTGGCTACTAAAGAAGCAGAGACAAATGCCAGAATCAGCAAAGCTGTGGTAGGTGCCAAAAGATTTCACAAATATCATTTCACAGTATAAACAAGCAAATCAGATGAAAAACAATTACTTTGTGAATTTGGATTTGACATGATTGTGCCGTTTAGGAGGAATGCAAAGCAGAGTTTGCCCAGTTAGCCAAGGAGCTGGAACAGCAGTCGTCTCTGGCTCTGGAGGATGCAGATTTACAGAAGACTGCCCTGAGGACTGAAGCCGAAAGCAAGGTTAAAGAGATACAGCTGGAGCTGGAAACTGCAAGAACCGTGGGTCTATTTTTCACTATTTCTAATGCAGTTATTAACTAGGTCTGTGTGAAAGCTTTAAATGTTTTTTTGTTTTTCTGCACGTCCCTATCAATAAATAGTCGCCTGAAAAGAAAAAGAAAAAAGCTGGTGTCAGTGGTCCTCACAGGACTGTAATAAACACGACCAATCATTTCATTCAGTCCAAATGAAATAAGTGACTATCACTACCGACCTGCGGGCCTGTGTTGCCTGCACTGCCCGTGCTCTCACTGTGCATGATGCAGAATCTTCAGCCGTGTAGACACACACTGTTGAAGCAGAGATCATGGTCAGAATTTATTGAGCGAGTCACATAAGGTCGGCTTCGAGCAGTTCTCAGGGAGTTCATGTTCATGTGTTTTGGGGGCATAGCTTTCAGAGGGCTAATGGGAGGGGCTGGGATGGGGGTTGCATTCTTTTAAAAAAGTGTAGCCTGGTCTTTTCCAGGATTACCAACCCTAACTCATTAATAACTTAATTGATGAATAAAAAATAGATTTTATATCATTTGATTTTGTTTATCTGGCAAGTTAAGTAAATGCAGTGTACAGCAAAGTGTATACACCTTCACGTGTCAATGATTTACTCATCGTAAAAACTACTCACTGTACATACTCAAGCAAAATTTACTACAAAGCACAACACATTTTGTTGAATAGAAAGTTAAATATTTGAATCGCCTACAAACACATCCTTCTACCGATTCTTTGCAGCCCCACTGGTAAAAAAGAATCCATCAACTGTTTGTTTTTATAGCAGTCTCAGAATCATGTGAAATGATAAACTGTAGTGACTAAGTGAAATAAAATAACGACCTGCATATGTGTGATTGCAGAGGATACTGGAGCTAGAGAGTTCTCTGGAGAAGTTCTCAGATGATGGATCAAGTCTGTCCCAGGAACTTTCCAGTCAGATGGATGAGCTGAAAGATAAACTCAAGGAGCAAATCTCCGCATTACAGGAAAAGCACCAGGAGCAGCTAGAAAATCACAAGTGCATCCTCAACCAGCACCACGATGCCGCTGTTGAGGAGCTCAAAGAAAAGCACAGAGTCGAAGTGGAAACCCTCATGAAGGACAAAGAACTGCAGTTCCAAGCACATGTTGAAGACATGAACCAAAAAACATTTGAGAAACTGGATGCAAAGCAGGCAGAACTGGAGGCTCTTTCCTCCGAACACTCTGAGGCTTTGGCTAGTAAACAGCTTCTGGAGGAGAAGTTGGTGGCAGCTGAAGAGGCTCAATGTTCAGCTCGGAAGGAGCACGAGGAGAAGTTTCAGGATCAAGCGGCAAAGCACAGTGTCGAGCTTGCAGACGTCAAACAGGAGCATGAGCAGTCATTCGGAGGTGTGGAGAAAACTCTGAAGCAGGAACTTAACGCTATGCAGATCGTTTTGAGGGAAAAGGAAAAGGAAATTGGGGAACATGTCCTTCGAGAAAAATCACTACAAGAGCAATCGCATTCCAATATGCAGGAGCTAAATGTCAAGGTTAAGGAACTGGAGGAGCTGCAACAGAATTTATCACAATCCCAGTTGGAGTGCGGCAGCCTTAAAGAGTCTAATGAACAGTTAAGTAAAATCTCGGAGGAGCTTGATCAGTGTAAGAAAGATTTGGCAGATTTGGAGCATCAGTTGGAAGCTGCAAAGAAAGATTGTCAACAGAAAGAGAAGTCGCTTCAAGAGCAAGAACATCAGACCAAAAAGGATATTTCAGAGAAAGAGAAGTCATTTAGCACACAACTGAACACTAAGCAGGAGGAACAAACACACTTTAAGAAACAGCTGGATGAAAAAAATGCCCATGAGAAGAAGATGAAAAACACTATAACTGAGTTGGAAACTAAGGTAAAATCACAGGAAACAAAAATGGAAAAGTTCAAGCAGAAGGCCAAAGAGATGCAGGAGAATTTTAAGAAAAAGCTTCAGCAGAACGATGAGACCATGAAGAAGGAACTGGCGAAGAAGGAGACAGAACTTCAGAAGAAGGAGCAACAAGTTCAAGAGAAACTTCTCGAGATGGCCCAAAAAAGCTCCCATGGCCTGAGCACTGAAATGACAGAGCTGCAGGCCAACCATAAGGAGGAGGTGGAGAAGCTACGTGACACCCACAAGCGTGAGGCTGAGGAGCTGCAGCGTCAGTGGCAGGAGAGGTTTGGGCAGCAGGAAGAGGAACTGATGGAAAAACACTCAGTCCTGCTGCAGGAGAAGGCTCAGGAATTGGAGGAATTATCTCAGCAACTTGGCAAAAGCAGAGAGGACACTGATCAAGTGATGTGTGAAATAAAGGACTTAAAGGAGGAGCTGGCGATTCGAGAGACCACCGTGCAGAAGCTGCAGGAAGAGCTTAATGAAGCAGCGGTGAAGCTGGAAAGTTTGTCTCAGGGTGAAGCAGTGTTGAAAGAGCAAATGGAGTCAGTGGAGAGGAACCTGAACCAGGCTATGAATGAGAGAAACGCCCTGCAAGACAAGCTGAGCGCGAAAGAGGAAGAGAGCAGAGAGAAGATGAAGAGTTTGTCAGATAAATTGGAGGAAACAGAGACGCAGCTTAAAGCACTGGAAAGTTCCAGACTTAAAGAAAGTGATGACTTGCAGAATAAATGTGAGGAAGCTGCCCGTCAACTCCAAGCCAAGGAAGCAGAGTTCCAGCAGCAATTGATTATGATCAATAAGCAACTGGAGAATTACTGTCAGGAGGTTCAGTCTCAAGTGGAGTGTGGATCTAATGAACTCCGTCAAAGAGTTGAATGTAGGGTGAACGAGCTGAAGGACAGACTGCTGTGTAGTCAGAGAAAGGTAGGCGATCTCAAAAACACTATCCTTACCAAAGCAGATCGAATTTGCACTTTAGAGGAGACTCTCCGCCGGCAGATGGAGGAGAACAAGAATCTATGCATTTCATTAGAACAGACGTCTGCTCAGGTAAGTGCTCACACAGAGCATATCAAAGCCTTAACAAACGTCAAGGAGAATCATTCTCTGTCTATCAGTGACAAAGTTCAGAAAATCGAGGAGCTGAGGGAAGCAAACAGAATCATATCAGATAGTATGAAAGCAAACGAGGCGCATATCGGTGATTTGGAAAGCATCGTCAGTGACTTGAAAAATCAGCTCGAAATTTGCATAAAAGAGAAGGAGGAAGCCATAAATCATCTGAAGCAGCAGTATGAAGAGGAGAGACAACAGGCTGCTGTTCAGATGAAGGAGACCATTGAGAGATTGGAGCAAGAGAGGAAGTCTGCGTCGGAGCAGGCAGACGCACTCAGGAACAGACTGTCTGAGTACGAGAACAAAGCAGAGGGCAAGTTTGTCCAGAATGACAACACTATCACATCTCTGCTGGCCCGGCTGGAAGAGCTGGAGCTTGAAATGTCTGAAAAGAACGAGGCTCTGCGAAGCCTGACAGCGAGTATTGACAATCAGTCCATCAGCAAGTCTGAGATGGACCAGGTGCTGAGCGAGAAAGAGCAGAAACTCAGCGGACTTACCTCGGAGCTGGAGAGTTGTGTCGGCCGACTCGCCGAGCTTCAGGAGCAGTTAGCCTTAAAGTCAAAAGAGTGCGAACAACTCGTAGCAGATCTAAAGCAGCAACACAGCATCAGGGAGAGCGACAAAAGGGAGCTGGTGGAGCAGCTGCAGCAGACCCAGATGCAGTGCGCTCTGAACGGTAACTCAGAGCAGGAGATGGCAGGGAAATTGCACTCCCTCGAAGAAGACAACCAAAAGTGTAAACTCGAGCTTGAGGGTCAAAGGGAGGAATTTGAAAGAATGAAAAACGAGATTATCAAGAGCAAAGAGGAGAGTCTGAAGGGAACTGAGGAGAAGTTATCCGCAGAGAGCGCTCGGAAAGTGTCAGAGCTGAAGAAGAAAGCTGAGCAGAAAATCGGTCAGATTAAAAAACAGCTGACCTCACAGCTTGAGGAGAAAGAGCAGATGATCAAAGCTCTTCAGACCAGCGTGGAGGAAATCAAGAGCAGTGAAACGTCAGGCCATCAACAAATAGAAACATTAGAGGAGAGAATGAAAACTTTGGAGGAAGCTCTTGTCAAGCTAAAAGAGGAGCAGGAGAAAGAACTTGAGCAGACGCTGCGATATGAGAGGCTTGAGAAAGAAAAGTCTTTAGAAGAACTGAAAATCATGTATGAAGAGAAGTTGTCCTTACTTCAGACAGATACAGCTCAACAAGGGGAACTCAAAGAAGCTAAATCAGCGCTGCAAGAGATCGAGGCAAAGCTGAAAGAAGCAGAGGAGCAAATTCAAAATCTCCTTACAGAAATAAATCATCTGAAAGAAGAGATGCGTGAGAGGGAAGCCCGGCTTAATCAGCATCAGGAAACTATTAAACAACCAGAAGTTGTGGCTGAGATGACGCTCGAATGTAGCAGTGCACAGCAAACCAAGAGCGTGATGGAAAACCAAATGCAAAACCACTATCCCATGCAAGAAGTGGACGGCGATTCTCAGGAGTCACTCAAGAACAAGCTGAGTCGGGTGACGAACGAGAAGGAGAAAATCCACAAGGATTTCACCAGGTTACAGAAAGACGTGCGATTACTGAGGAGGGAGCATGAACAGGACATAGAGTACATGAAGAAAGAGTTGTTAGAGGAGAACGAGAAAAAGCTGAAGTAAGTCCATGATATCAAGGTAGTTGTAATAATGTGTAATTAACCATTGACATCCTACATTTGCATTGACCTTTTGTCTCCGTAATATTTAAACACATTCTTGTTTTGTCCAAACTGATTCACTACATTGCTTTTACCTTCTGTTGTAATAGAATGGAGTTGGAGGATGTGGAAATGAAGCACAATTCTGCTATCAAGCATTTAATGAGAGAGATCAACACACAAATGGCCTTAAAAGAGACGGAGCTTGACTCGGCAGTAAAGGAAGCCATTGGTGAGGCGGGAGAAAGTAAATCTACATTCATCAAATTCAAAGTGATGAGATTTGAAGCACTGGATATTAGTGATTAAAGAAGACATATGCTTATATTCAGGTTCATAATTTTAATTTGTGTTATAATTTGTAAAGATTCTCATGGTCAGAAAACACATCACTTTCCTCATTCTGTCCATTGCTGCAGCTCCTCTTTTCAGCCTCAGTCTGAAACACTTGGTTTCAGCTCCTGTCCCCCTCCTGATAAAGGGCAGTCTGCTCTGATTGGTTAACCGCTTACAGGTCGTGTAGGAAATGCCGGCTTTCGCTCTTGCTTTCTTTGGAGGTGTGCCTGAAAATTATTATGCAAATGCAGACCTTTGTGACTTCGCATGACATCAAGATGATGCAGAAGTATCAGTATTCAGGAGCTTCAGTGTATTCTGTTGGGGAGAGGAGCTCACTTTACCACAGGCTTTGGGCTTTTTAACTTTGCAGACATTAAACATTCACAAAAACCTCTATAACACACTTAATGAAAGAAAAACTGAAAAAGCATTATATGTCTCCTTTAAAATAAATATTTCTGTTGTGGTGAAGTCCTTTTGGTACAATGCAGTCTGCTCATGTGTCAAGTGTCCAAGTATCTGACTTATAATAGTAAAGATGATGACCTCCATGTTCAACAATAGTGTGGAAGAACATGGAAACATGTTTTATTTCATCTTGACACTGGGTGGAACAAAATTAAGGGGTTGTTGCGCTTGGAGCAGTGGAACTGATTTAGCACGTTTCCTTATTTCCTTCCTGGTTAAATCCTGTTAAATTCCAGATGGGTTGTGAGTGAGCGGTTTGGAGCATGACTCTGGTTTTATTTGCTAACTCTGGCTTCTGTCCCGCTCCTCGACACAGGGAAGGCCCAGAGTGTTGAAGCAGAGCTCATCACCAGCCACCGTGAAGAAGCCAGTCAGTTCAGGAAGGTGATCACGCAGAAGGAGGATGACTTGCACAGAACTGTTCAGAAATATGAAGAGGTCATACAGGTATTGTATAAAAAAAAAAGAACAATTAATAGTTTTACTGTAGAAAGGAGATTGAATACTCTCACCATTTGGAAGCTATCACTGCACTAGTTGGCAGCTACGTTCCCTTAGACCCAAACTCAAAACCCCTGGATACCATTAGTCATCTGATTTCATTTATTGATTTTAAACTGACAAGCTGACATAATACATGATAAACATATGTCTTTTTTAATTCATAGATTATTCTAATACACAGTATTTTCACATATCCCCATGGAGCCTCCTACCAGGATCTAAATGAACTTGACTTAATTATCAGTGAAAACTTTCTGAATGATAAACACAGACAGGTGAAGGATTAAACGATAAAACAACACACAGTTTCTTAGGAAGGTGTATGACCACCGAGGGCTGCCACAACCACTTCAGTAAACCTTGGCATTAATTTGACTGAGGTCTGAATAATATTAGAAGACTCAACGCCAATCTTCTAAAAGATCCTCCTCAATCTCACATAGCTGTTAAACTGGGTTGAGATCTGGTGACTGTGAAGAATGCAGCACACAACTCACATCATTTTCATGCTCCTCAAACCAATCAGTGACCTCTCGTACCCTGTGGACGAGGGCATTGTCCACCTGTTTCTCCCCTAATTTCTCAGGTTTGTCCTGTAATTTGTCACATGTCTGTGTTTGGAATCTGGTTAAATGATCATTTACAAGCAGTCAGCGGCTGGTATGAAATTTTCCTTTGTTACTGTCTCCAAATGTAATTTAAGACAGAGGTTTGAAATAAGGCAGTGACCTGCCCTAAAATAGTGGAGTTGTGATGCTGAGATGAAAATAGGAAATGACTCAGCCACTATTATCTGTTTTTTCTTTTGTAGAGTCGAGAGGAGGAGATGGGGGACAGAGTGTGGCAGGTCCAGAAAGAATTGGAGGATTTGCGAGCGACTAGCCACGGCACGTCTGAGGTACAAATGGCTCTGACCTTCTGTACATTTTCACCAGCTTGTCAAACATCTGTGACTGGTTTTACGACTGGTTGATGCATTAGGGACATTTTCCCATTTACACAGATGTAGGAATTCATACCTGCAGCTATCAGTTCATTATATATGAGTCTAGAGGTTAGGATTAAATTTATATACTGATTTGAAGTCATAAGTCACTAAACAATGGCTGCACGAAATAACAACAGCTGTATGAAATCACTTTTTCAGTTTCCTTCTGGGATTTTGACGGAAGCATTTCTAGTTTTGAATGGCAGCTTAATCCAGGTGCGTTTTAGTTTCAGTATCACAAGTCCTCTTCAGTCGCCTTATTATTGAAAGTTCATATCCAGGATAATAGACTTAGCAGTTACCGGTTATCTTTTCCTTTGCCTTGTTTCGTAATTGAAGGATTTCGTCTGAAAGCTTGGAGACACTGTGCCTTCGCTCTTTGCTGTCATCAGTGTCTCGCTCCGGTCGCGTGGCTCCTCTCCAAAGCGCACCGGATGCTGTGAAGCTCGTTTGATTCGCTCAGGAATGTTCTCCTCGGCAAACAGAGATTGCGAGGCAGCAGCCAGCCTCAATCCCTGTTCTCAATTATCATCCTGCGAGGTGATTCTCAGCCTAAGATTTATGCCACAGCAATACTCGCATTCAAGATGTGTATACTGGCAAGAGTCCATAAAGGACAGAAGTAGTCCTTAGAGATGTTCTAACCCAGGTGTGAGGGTGCCATGAGACCCCTGCATTGATTTTTCTACTCATGTCCAGATGCACACAAACAAAGAGTTACGTTGCGCCCTCTGCTGCATTTTTCCCTCGTGAGGTCATAATTTTTATGGGTGGATTGTACCGATTTACGCTCCAGGAGGCTTTTCTTTACTACGGGGCTCACGAACCATTCTTCATTTAGACAGTGGGTCTGCATGTCTTTCCATAGAGACCGCACTCTTTTCATTGCACTGTGAAATTTAAAGATGAGGCAGGTAATGTTCTCCATTTTCGTTTTTTGTCTAACAATCCCATGAAAAGAGCGGCAGTGAGGCAGTTTAACGTTATGTTCATGGTAAAGATGAAGGGTGTGAACCGATGACACTGGAGCTCTGTGGCACAGAGGAATCAGCTCAAGCAGGATTTTCATACACAAACAATATATATGATCAATTTATTGTTGGTTTTGTTGAATATCCGTACACTCGTCCTTTAAAGATAAACTTTGTAGTTTAAATGTTATTATACAATTTCAATTTACATACAGTGTTTTTATTTTCACTGTTACTACACATATATCTTATATCTGTTCTAACTCAGAGTATCTTCTTATTTCCCTTTGATTCTGGTTTAGATGAGCGCAGAAGAACTACAGGTACGTCTGCAGCTTCACTGGTTTCACTGTTTTATGAGTCATATCATCTAAGCCCATTATCACTGTAAAACAGGTCTTTGATCGAGAAAACATGCATCATTGAAGAGCTCATACTATCAGTGTGTTGTATTACTTGTTCCACCTCCCAGTTCTCATGATAATTAATGTTCTGTCCTTCACCTCAGACTCAGCTCGCTGAGAAGACTACCTTGCTGAGCGAGGCTCGGCTGAAGGAGCAGGGATTTGTTGAGAGAGTGAGTTTCGACCCCAGTGTGTGTGTGTGTTTTTGTATGTGTGTGTGCTCTCTGCAGGGACAAGTGAACAGCAAATCCCACACAGAGTATTCCCAGGGTTCTGTGGCCTCTAGCAAGAGCAGCTACTGCTCTCCCGCTGCATCAACTTAATTACGCAGCACATCTGTTTACATTTGTTTAACCCCATAAACAATCAGAGCAACGCCTCCTACAGTTTTTCTCACACACATCGTCATTCTCACAAACATCCCCAAAGGACGACCAACAAAATGTTTATATCACATGCAACAATTTAAGCTAATGCATAACATTAACCCAGTGGGGTCAGATAGCCCTATTGTATTGTTAAACTCTGCATGCTTGTGTGTTTCTCCACGGTAGATTCACTCGCTCGAGGACAAGATTAAATGTTTCCACCGAAAGACTGTTGTAACTCATCTCGGGAGCACATTCAAAGGTAATGTTAACACCATGAATCAATTAGTTCTGCTTTTTGAAGATATTTTCCCTGGGATCAGCTTAACAAAGATCCCGTACATAGCATCTGAACAGAGGAGAGTAACATTAACAACACCTCTGTCGTATTAGGGCGGGCAAGTATTAGGGCCACTTAAAGGTAGGGTTGGCCAGATGGTTTATGATACACATCTTATTTGTTGAATTTGTAGCCATAAATAAAGTCATCTGGAAAAAAAAGAAATAAAACAAAGCCGGTGTCTGTTGCCCTTTCACTGTAATAAACACAGCCAAATAATTCATTGGGCTTAATATCCAGAAGTTAGCGAGCCACGTAAAAGTGGGTTTCTAGCAGTTGTCAGGCAGTGCGTGTTCGTGTGTTTTGGTTGTGTAGCTTTGACGATGGGGTGGGATGTGTTGATTGCATTTTGTTCGAACTGTAGCCTCCTCCTGCTAGCTTCAGGATTACCAACCCTAACTTTAATGGGGAAAAAATGATTCTTGATTTCAAGAGTAAACTTGTATTATTACGAGAATAAAGTGAAAATTTCAGGCTACGGGTCATTTTAGAGCGGGATCAGCTTTTCACCTGCATTAAAATGAGGAATGTGCAATTTGGAGGAGGACATGTTTGGTTGTGGTCGACTGTAAGGTTATCGTTAGTTTGTGTGATGTTTAAAGGGGGTTTCATAGTTTCTCAAGAAACCATTGCGTTATTAGTAAATAGGAGTTTGGATCTAGAAGGAGTGGAGCTCCCGAAAGCACATCTTCTCCTTGCTGGTTATTTCTTGAAAAAAATGTATGATAATTAATATTATAATATTACTGCTTTATTCTCATAATATTACCACTTTATTTCTGTAATTACTTTTTTCTCAAAATATCATATTTCTTTCAATATGGTCCCAATACTGTGCTTTTAAAATAGTTTTATATTGTGTTACCATGGTTTTACACTAATTGTCTCAGAACCATTGCTGCTCTGTCAGATCTCAGAGTTGTGTTCTGCCTAATCTTCTAGTAACCACATCAACTTGGATCAAAGATGAGGCAAGAGATGCAGATCCCGAGTAACGTGTGCTAACGTGTTGTTTTCTAGACTGGTTGAACTATGATTTTGAGGACATTTTTATTTGAAAGGTGATTTTATGTTGACTGGTTAGGGTTAGAGTTAGGGTTAGAGCTAGGGTGTAATTAGGGTTTGGTTATGGTCGGAGTCGGGGTTCGTCATATAGCTCTTGTTGTTGAGGTCTGGATCAACCTCTTAAAGCTGTATCCTCGACTATATCGTCGTGGTGCCTGCGTGTGTGTGACTGACGGTGTTTAGAGAGACGGAGTGAATCCTCCCCTTCTTTCCTGCTGGTGTAATAAAGAGGAGCTGCTGTCAGAGGGGGGGGCGGTGAAGAAGCCATCCTTGGATTTAATGGGTTTTGCAGATCGTGGTCTTAATGTTTCCCACACAAGACCCTGCAGCACACACAGACTGTATCCAACCTAATGCCTGCTCCCTCCTGTATTTCCTTTGGACCACTGTTCTTATCAGTGAAAGTGTCCGCCTCTCATTCTGTTGAGCCGCCTTAACCCAGACCGAGCTGTGGTTTCAGGTATACGGCTGCTAAGTGTTTTCAGGTCTGTAGCTTGCCTGGTGCAACATGGGGTCAGGAGGACAAAGGCGAGGAGGAGGATTTATTGGTGACGCATTACTTCACAGCACAGATAAAAGAGTTGTTTACACTACACTAAACGCGTGGTCTCTCATGGCCCATTCAGGGACTTTAGGTGTCGTCTGAATTATTATTCTAGATAAGCAGGTAGCGAGTGTGGGTGTTGTTCCATATTAAATAAATGAGGGGGATTATTCAGTTGTTGAAGCGGAAGCGTAAGTGTTACCAGATCCTGCCCGAGTTGTCACACTGATTCTCTGATTCATAGTTTTTAAAGGGATAATGGTGTTTTAGCTTTGGGGCTCAGAATTAAAACGTTCATTCTTAGACTCTTGTATTATTAAAATGCTCCTGCTGAGTCTCGTCATTCTTTCCTGTGCTTGTAGTCGCTGCTTAATTTGAACCCATGCCTGCACAGAAAGAGGTTCTGTGTTTGGTTGCTAAAACAAACATGCTCTTGTCGGCTGTGACAATTCAGCTGGAGTGAGGTTAAATGTGTAATGGTGGTTCTTCAAAACTGGAGAAGAAAAGCCAAACACTTTACGTTTACAAACCAAATTCGTTAAGTTTTTAGACAGATATTCCAATTTTGATCTTAAAGCAATGTTTTATTCTTTATTTGTTTATTGTATTTAACTAGGAAATCTTCTTCTTAGAAACACTATATCTTAGAACAGAGACCTGAACAGATTGGTAGCAGAGTATTTACACATAGTCTCATAAAACTCAATAAACAAATTGATAATTTACAATTTTTATGCAATATTATTTAAATATAACATTTACTTTATAGTGGACTGATAATGAATGTCTGGCTCTGCTTGTTTTTACAGATCCTGTTTTCAACAGCACTGATGTTCTTTCAGAAGCCACTGAGATGGAGTACCTGAGGAAGGTGTTTTTTGAATACATGATGGGACGGGAAACAAAGGTATGTTGCATTTTTATACACCAAAAATATTTTTGGATTGTTAATTTTCTTTAGTGTTCTAGTTTGTTTTTTTTATTCTTATTTTGTAATATTTCAAAATCCCAAGCACTGGATCATTGTCTGGATGTCTGTCACCTTTCATGGCACCTTTCTAAACACCCAAGGAAACCTTTCCAAACCTCATATATACGCATAGACACCTTATAATGCATCATATGTGAATAGTTAAACATAAACCAAGGTTATAATCAGATTGAGACAAAGCCACTTCAAATGTCGTAAAACTAAATTAGAGGATAAGACAGAATAGGAGGAGGTTATGCTCGATGGACTTAAAAAAAAGTGATACCAAGTTTGATATGTTTTATTTTTATAAATGAATACTTTTTTCAGTAAATTAAACTTAACCATTCAAAATCACCTCATCAAAATGACGACCTATGATATCAGCCCATCCCATTTTTGTTGAAGTGAGTGTGAAAGTCGTATAGAAGTCGCGTCGTGTCCAGTTTCCTCTGGTAAAATTAACAGTGATCTCTTTAATTAACAGTGCTGTTGACATGGTCCTAAAGTCAGCGGGACTTTCTCTGCTCCTCAGCAAACAGTTAGTCTTTATGGCCACACGGCAGACCTCCCCAGTGTTGGAGGAGGATGTCCCCCGGCCTGCCTGCTCGCACATGCATCCTGCATGACGCAGAATTGCCATTTAAAGACATGCTGGCCTTGTTTAGTGTTAGTGGAGTGGTTAGGTTTCCTACACAGCAGCCCTGTTTCTGATTATCCCCAGCGTTTATGGGGAAATGCATGCTCCCTGGCAGATAGGCCTGGAGTTGATTATGCAGATAATGTTTTTTCCCTTTCGTTTTCTCGGTCCTGTTGGATTTAAATTGTCTCAGAACAAGTACAATATAATTACATCAGGGTGTCAGGGTAAGAGGTGTGTGTGTGTGTCTGGTGTTTGTCAAAGGGATATTGAAATGAAAGATGAAGATGACAAACTCTTCTTCATTGAGGTTGAGGAAGTTCAGAGTTTATTGTTTCAAATGGCATTTGTGAAGCGTTTGGATTTGTTATTTTGTTTGTTCATTTATTCATTTCCTTCTCATCCGCAGACAATGGCCAAAGTGATTACCTCCATGCTCAAGTTTTCTCCAGATGAAGCGCAAAAGGTTTTGGATAACGAAGACTCGAAAGTGACTGTGAGCATCTGTTTACCTCCTCAGGATACTTTGATGCAGAGTCCTGCACGAGCAAAGCTCCGTACCAGACCCAACCCGTTACCCGCTATTACCTCCACGTCAGATCCCGACCCGTTAACATATGTCCCACGCCCCGACCTTTCACATGTGACATGTCACTCACTTCAAATCCTGGTCCTTCTGTCTTCTTGTCCACTGTGTTTCCACAGCGACCCTGTGCCTATCTTGCGGCTTTCAAAAGCTAATTTTTTTTCGCACCATATACGAGCAGCAAAGCCACTGAGAACGTATTCACTACTGGCTGGATTTGTCTTTATGTGATCTATTTCGACGAACTAGCTCGTTCACTGCCGGTAGTTGTACGTAGGTTTTTACCATATCAATAACAGTTTGCGGCTTTCTAGGTTTCATATATATGCTGGTTAGTTCATTTTTACCTGTTCCCGTGAATTTATATGAATATATTTTTTACTCCTTTCGCAACCGTTGTGTGGGTTACCCTGCAGGTGTCCGCCGACCCGGTGCAGGACTCTGCTTTTAATTAGCTCATTGGCTGAACTCACCTCAGCCTCCTTTTGCTGTTATATAAAACATATATGATGAATGAATTCTTCATTGATACGTTCTCAATTGACCAAGTTCGTGTCATGTCTGTCTCTCTGCAGCCTTGGTTACGATGAGTTGCTGAATAATTCGGGTACTTTGGGATGGAAATCTGCTGCTGCTGCTGCTCCTGAAGAAGGGGAAGACTGCCATGGATTTGATCGAGCGCTTCTCTCTGCATTCTTGTCATTTTATATCTGTGTGTGTGTGTGGGTGTGTGTGTGTGTGTGTGGGCTGCTGTATGTGTGACTATATGTAAAGGTATGAGGGAATTATGAGAGAATATGCCAGAAACACAAATCTTCCATGAATCCAGTTTTACTCTAAGATTTAAGTTTAATTTATTTGTTTTAGATGAAGAAAAAAATTAGTTTATCTTTATTTCAGAATTTTGGAATATGGTTTGGCTTGTGCAATAAATTATATTATCATAATAATGTATTGATGCTGACGGTCAGTTGATTAATAGGTTTCTGTGTCGTGCCGTGGTCTGAATCACTTCCTCTGTAAAACTGTAATCGACCCTTTAACTTTGCACTCGCACCACGTTAAGATTCTGGACCTTGTTTGTCGGATGCAGCCTTTTTATGCTTTATATTCTGACACTGACATAGAAACCCCCCAAAACTCACAACTGTAAATTGTACTGTGATTACGAGAACTGTACTATATAGGGCACTATATGACTTGCTATACATTTTCAGACTAAAAGATTAAATCTTATTTACAGAACACTTTTGTCACTCCTTCTTATCTCTCTGTGTCTTTAATGTAAAATCCAGACCTTTGTCTCATTAGCTGTTTTCACATTGTTCCGTCCGGTTCACAGAGGCTAAAGAATGATAACAGACAGTTTAAATAGACACGTGTAGAATCTCAACAAACATTGGTTGTAAAGATCCTCTTGGTCTTGTGTTACTTTAAACAACGGTGAGCCACTACCAGCAGGTGACCTTTGTTTGACCTTTCATTTATTTCTTACAACAGTTTTCTCATGTAAAGAACACACACACACTTGTATTAGACTGTGAACGCCCTCATTTGATGAGAATCCGAATAAATTATTGGTCACGAATGTTATAAGTACGTAAGTAAGGATTTCGACTCCTTTTCTGTTGCTTAAGTACACTTAAACCTCACAGAAAACTAATGTACAAGAGAATTACACACAGAGAGACACTGTAGAATTAAATGAATTCTACATCAGTAAACTTAAACATTTAAAACCTCTCCAGACATCTATGAACATTTAACATTTTGTGACCGACAAGGTGTTTTAAAATGACATACAGTATCTTTTAAAGTGTATAAATATGCATTTACATTTAAGTAAGTTGCATATTTATCAGATAATTATTCTCCAAACTGGTTAAAACGTCTCGCACACACATTTAGTCTTTCATCCGGTTTAAATAAAGTTTCTACATTCAGCAGATGAATCTAAACATGTTGTCACACTCTGCACATACACCGTTATGCACAGTGAAGGTCAAATATCCAGAAGAACAAAATCTAAACACCGTTTGAGCAGGAATGGGAACTAACAACAACAGGAGCGCACAAATACAGACACACTATACAAATATAAGCAAACTGGAACATGTAGCTGGTCTGTTATGAGACAGCATGTACAGGTCAGACTGTTAGTTTATACTCTGACTTTGGTAGAGATACACATCACTTAGAAAACTAATAAACTACACACAGGTGGTTAATGTGCAAAATGAAAGGATATTGTGCTTTACAATGAAAGCATGTGCACATATTAATGTGTAACAAAGTGGGCTCCTACACCTCGGGGGTCGTGACCCAAACACGATGTGTGTTACAAGAGAGAAGAGCAGAAAATAAATGTCTCTGCTTTACAATGTTATACTTATTAAAATATTTGTAATATTTGCCTTTTAATAATAATACAAATTTTGTCAGGACTTCAACAGATAAAACAAGGAAATAAAAATCAGTAATTGATGAGTTGATTGGCCACAACTGCCTGTGACAGGAGGGTGGCGAATAGACACTTCTCTTTTTAACATGTTGGGGTCTCTTTCATTTAAAAATGATGCAGCAAAAATCTTTTCGAATAATAAAAATGATGAATCCTCAATTTAAAACAGTGAACCCAATGGCCTTCTCGCTGTGGTGACTTTATCAACCCCCTTGGTTCCTCCCAAGTGTTGAATAAAACAATGACTATTGTTCGGTTGATTCTGGGTGGTAAACGTTAGGTGGCAGCAGTGCGCCCTCATGTCTCAGTTTTACTCTCCACTGAAATGTGATGCTTTGCGCCTCAAAAACTCTCCGCGTCTCCCCCTGACCCTCGGTAGCAGCGTCAGGTCCCCGCAGTGAAGACACACAGTCCGGTCGGTCCCTTTCACAATAAAACCCTCGTTGCGCCCTCCAGCCTTGGAGCGCTTCGTCTCAGCTCCTGTGCTTTTATTTTCCAGTCAGATCCCTCTTGTTGTATTTCCTCTTCTCCCCGACTGTGTTTTTTTTTACACATCTGACTGCGTTTATCTCCCCGACAGGAGCCTGCGAGCTGCAACTTTCTCAGATTGACACAGAATGGAGAGAAGCTGACGCACCGTTATTTACCGGACCGTTAACTCTGCTCCTCCGGCTTTCCCTCATGCCATCACAGCCTGCATGTTGTCTCAGACCAGGGGGAAGATAGTTTTTCACAGCTCCGAACACTGAAGTGTTGGCAATTGCTCCTCATTGTTTCCCTTTTCTTCTTTTTGGACACTTTAACCGCGTTTTTACGCACGGTGCGCAAAGGGATGGCTCCTCTCCGGGGACGAAACACGGGAGTACTAAATGTTTTTCACGTCTGCCTCTTTATTTCAGCTGCTTCTTCTTACAACATAGACTTAGAACATCCTTTAGTTTTCCGCGGACCAAATTCTAGTTTTTTTGGCTACTCGGTGCTGGAGCATTATCATGACAACACACGCTGGTGAGTCCCATGTTGTGCCGTTCCTGGAAATGATGCAAGTTTCTATCAATGATGAATTTGTACTTTTAGAACACATGTTTGCAGAGCTTGGGCTGCGTCCACAGCCAGTGCATTTAAACCAACCTTGCGTAATCTGTACTCTAACTTCTCCTGTGCGCAGTAGATTCTCTTTATCAGTTTAATGTTCTATAAGGTGAAAACTCTCCTCATGTGTGCAGGGTGATAGTAGGAGCCCCGAAAGCGAACTCCACCTACAGTAGCTCCGTGCACTCTCCTGGATCCGTGTTCAAGTGTCGGGTTCACAGCAACCCGGAGCGCCGCTGCACAGAGATGGACCTGGGCAGAGGTCAGTCACCACAGCCCGCAGCATCACCACAGCAGCCACACACACACACACACACACACACACACACACACACACACACACACACACACACACACACACACACACACACATGTACACAGAGACACAAAACTGGAACAGTGCAAAAATTAACACTAAACAACACAGAAAAGTTCACTATCAGGGTCTACAGTACACACACACACACACACACACACACACACACACACACACACACACACACACACACACACACACACACACACACACACACGCAGCCACCCACAAACACAAGCAACAAGAGCAGTGCAGAAATTAACACTTTATTCACAGAAAAGTTCCCCATCACCACACACACAGACAAGTTCACTACCAGGAGCTGCAGTACACACACACGCACACACACGCATGCACCCACCCTCACACACACAGCTTGAAAAGTGCAGAAATTAATACTTTACTCACACGGAATAGTTCACTATCCACACACACACACACACACACACACACACAAACACACACACTGCCTCTCTCGTCCACTCTGTGTATAAACTCCCCCCAGCATCTGTTTTGTTTTATCAGAATAATGCAGCCTTATGCTCCTCTCTCTCTCTCTCGCTCTCGCTCTCTCTCTCTCTCTCCTCTTTCACAGAGCGACAGTTGTTCTTTTTTTAGTTCTCAACCTGCGATAATGGGGACATGCAAGAGACAAGAGTGTTCTGTGTGCAGAGGTCCATAAATATTATGATAAATATGATTTATGCCCCTGCTAATATTTTCCAAGCACATGAGCCAAAAGGTTCAGCAGCAGCACGTCCTCTCTCCCCCCCCCCAGCTCCGTTTTTGTGGTCAAAAAGCCGGGCTGCACGCATGGCTTTAATATTAACCCCGTGCTCTGTCAATGTATCACCAAGAGAGAAAGAAGCAAGGACCACATGTGCTCCTGTGACCAGTGAATCATGGGTCAGAGGAGCATAACCTAGATAGGTCAGAGGAAGCTAATAACACACTGACAGACAACCACATTTCACTGGCTGTCCAAAAAGAAACAACAATCATTTTTTGTAAGCAGGAATTCCAAACTCTAAGGTGAGAGTTTGCAGCTTGTTTTTTTGTGAACATTATTGTAAAAGGAATATTTCTGGGTTTTTTCAATGTTGTCGGGACAAAACATGACACGTGAAGTCATTTGATTTGGCTCAAGGAAATTGGGGCGAGCATTTTTACGTCCGCCAAGTAGCTTATGTTTCACCTCTGTTTGTTTGTTTGTCGGTTTGTTTGTTTGTTTGTGAGCAAGATTACACAAAAAACAACTGAACAGATTTCTAAGAAACTCTGCGGAAGGATGTGGTATGGGTCAGGGAAAATTAACTTACATTGTGCTGTGGATCTGGATCAGGGGCCGGATCCAGGAATTTTATTTATCTCTTTCTTTAACATTTTGAGATCAGGCGCTGGCTGAAATTTTCACAATTTTCCCAGGGAATCATTTATATACATCTTCAGGAGAAAAAAATCTGTCACATTTAGGGAACTGATATCTATTTGTGTGTGACATTTGGTGCAGCTTGATTGGATTTAAGGCGCCTGTTGGGCCTTGGCGGAGGGATGTGCTCTACTGCTGCTATTCTAGCTTTCTGATGTTTGAAGGTGACAATCAGTTGATTGATTGACAAAAGAACAGGCTTCTCAGATCACAACAGATCACTTAGTTGTAAAGATAGTCATCTGGGGGACCCCAATAAAAAAAGGTTTGTGTCATGTATCAACCAGTTATCAGAGTTGTTCAACTTTCTAATATTGGTTTTGATATCTACTTCAAACACCAGAGTCATAGAGCTTTAATTAATGTCATAATATGTTTTTCCTCTTTGAGTGAACATGTTCAACTGTGTAAACTTGCACATTCAGCAGGAACAACTAATAAAGACCAGAGCTCAGAAAGCTGACAACAACCGACAAGTAACAAGTTACTCGCTCCAAGATGTCCTCCATCCTGACTCTCATTGTGTTCTCAGGAAACAATCCCAGAGAGTCGTGTGGGAAGACGTGCCAGGGGGACAGGGACGACGAGTGGATGGGAGTCAGCCTGGCCCGTCAGGACAGAGCCAACGGCCAAATACTGGTGAGTTCAAAAACGCCGCTGCCGCCACTTCAGCAAGGCCGATTTAATATGAAACATGCATGCCCCTAAAAACCGGCCGATTATACCAACATCACTGTAACAAACGTCTTACCATGAACCACACTGTTAAACCACAGCTGCTCTCAACATTACAACCCGTCTCTAGCAACCAAAAGGCCTTTGCTTCCATTCTGTGCCACATGCTTACAAGCAGAGTGGAAGTCCATGATTTTCAACTCTTTCTTTGCATATTTAGAGCTGGAGTCACAGCTGAAGCCAGACAGATTTGGAAAGTGCTGCGTGGTTACATAATACTGTGAAGCATTCACCTCGTGTTTGGAGCTGGACGAGTCAGTGGAACAAGGGGTTTGTCAAAAGTAGATTGTTGCTTATGAAACAAGGGAAAAAAGCAAAAAAAAAGGAGAGCAGCGTTAAGAGGAAATCAGACGTAAAGTGATGCTAATCCCAGACGTGCTTCGCTGGGTGTTTGCTCAGAGATCACAGGGCAGCTGGCAGAGTTTGTTTAGGCTCCGGCAGCTCCGCGGTGGTCCCATCTAAGGGCAGCCTTTCATTAATGTTAACCCTGGTCTCCTGCGATGGGTAGCGAGGGAGCAAGAGGCATCCCATGACACTTTGAAGGTGGACTGGGCGACTCTTGAGCCCTTCATGATAAGTGTGAATGTGCTTGAATACCTTCACTGATTGACCTCCAGCTCTGGCAGTCACAGGGATCCTTTCCCCTGAAGAGGTTGAGGTAACTGTTCAGCCCTTATTCCTTTTAATATGCTTGTCCTTTCTCCCTTCTTTTCTTTTTCCCCCCCTGGTGGAATGTATTGGCACGATTTACAAACCGTTACCTTCGGCTTTACTTGTCAGTCGGTACGTCAGAAAGTCTGCAGACTTCTTGGAGTTGTCAGACTTTGGGATTAGAGCGTAGACATGTGTAACAGCGAGCTGTTACGTGCACACTCTTTGGCTGCCCATAGAGAGTTATGATAAATGAATAGGTCGTGACTTCCCAGAGCCACATGTTCCTTTTCCTTTTTTCTTTATCTCATGTGAATGGACTCACGTCCCCGTGCAACAAGAGAGAAACTGCTGCTCGGCAGATGTGTGCAGTGGTGATTTCATCTGGACCGTCGGCGAAGGCCTTGTTTGCGATTGGCGAGTTCTTTACGTGACAACAGCAGAACATTACTCCAATACGATACTCCAGCCATGGACGCCTCCATGTGCTGCTTCGACAGAACCTGTCAACTGCTGGACTCTCTCCTTCAGCTCTGTTTATATCAGCTGATTGGTCTCTTCTTTTAGAAGAATCTGCTTCTACTCAACAGTTCACGGCGGCGTCGCTACTACTGTTGGCCAAGCTTGTCGTTTGTTTCTCAACATAGCATGTTGCTTCCAGACATCTGACGCTTTGTGTGCGCCCAAACTCTTTTATTCATTTGGATTGGCTGTGTAAGTGTGTGTATGGTGTTTGTGTGTGTGTGGGTGTGTGTGTGTGTGTGGGAGGCCGAGTGGGGGAGTTAAACAGTGCAGGGGGAAGTGAAGTGTCCCCCGAGCCACAGGAGCCCCCACCACCATCCCCTCGGGGTACTAAATTATTACCACATTCACACTTATACTGTACGTGGCCTGATCTGTGCCGAGTTTGAACTCTGGTCTACATTTCCCCCTGTTTGCTTTCTTCTCTGTGAAATGTTTTATTTTATAAAATATTTTTTTAAGAAATACTCCAGAAATAAGAAATGTAAACCCTGTTTTAGCAGCGGCACATTAAAGTCTAAATTTGTTCTCTTTCTGATCTTTCAGTGCTTCTTTGTTTCCTTTTCTATTTTGCTTCTCGAGTTGCCTGTAAAAACCCGGCAGAGCTGTTCTGAAGTGAAAACGTTTAAAACCCAAATGTTAATGTGAAGATTTTCTTGCTGCACATTAAATCCAGTTGGAGAAACACAGATCTCCGGCCATCAGGCTGAGATATTCACACCACAGGCCGTGGCTGTTATGGTCAGGGTTATGGATGGTCTTTAACTCCCCCCTCTCTCATTAATGATGGTTTGACAGCCACAGAGACGCTCTGACTCCAGCCCGGCAAGGAAGGGGCTTAATCAGTCGGCGTGCAGTCTGAAATGTTTGTGTTTACAGAGCGAGCATGTTGTCTGAATTTGTGTTCTTCTCCTGCAGGCCTGTGCTCACCGCTGGAAAAACGTCTACTACGACTCAGAGCACATCCTTCCACATGGATACTGCTCCATCATTCCTCCAACGCTTCAGGGCAGGAGCAAACCGCTCATCCCTTGTTACGAAGGTACAGTTCCCTTCGACTTCACTTCAATTCAACCAATATTAACTCAAAAAGAGACGTGTTTTTAGCGCCTTTAAACTGATAACCCCTTAAAATCAAATGCAAATTCTAATGGCACTCAGTAAAGCGCATACCTCCGCCAACAGTCCCCTTAAATTGAATCCACACACACATAGATATCAGTCTCCTTAACAGGCCTCATTTATTTCATCAATATCAATGAATTATTCCCTAGGAAATTGATTAAAATGTCAGAAAAACGCCCTAACGTCCTGGATCTGCCCCTTTGTCCTGATCCACGCCAAATTTGAATGGGTTCATTCTTGTCCCATGTCCCATCCCTCCACCCAAGTTTTGTGGAAATTTTTTCTGTAGTTTTTATATAATCATGTTCACATACAAAGAAACAAACACCAACCGACCAGCAAACAAAGATATGGTGGAGGCAACAAAAACACAGGTTATGAGCCTCATTCGCAAAAGGGGAATTTTGCTCAACATGTTGCCCCTAAAGAAAAGTCAAAAAAAAATCTTGTAAAAGATGATATGAAATGTGAAATATCATGTCCTCCTGAGGATGAACACTAATCTCTTAACTCTTCATCATAAGGTCAAACCTTTAATTTGTCCAGTTCATTGGTTTATGACCAAATAACTTCTGAACAACTGTCTCTCGTTCTGCTGTGGTTCCATTTAAAGCCCACAGGTTGTGTTTATTTCTTATTCCTACAACGGTCTTGTGACCACACAGATTTCTGTTGGGACCCCATGAGAGGTCCAGACCTCCACTTAGGCAAGCACCACTTTCACCTGTTTATCCTCCTCTGTGGTTACATTTTATTACGGCACGTGATCTTTACAGCCACCACCATCACATCTGCTCCTGGCCTCTGATTGGTGTGTTGGCACAGAGGACCAGTACCACGAGGGCCTTGAGGTGTGATCTCTCATCCTCAGTCCAACACGAGTTCTCTGGCAGGAGTCAGCTCCCACTATACTGAAGAACAGTTTATTTAACCAGATATATGAACATTTGTCCAATGGAGGTGCAGAGTTTTTATTTCCAACACACCTTTTTGCAAAAGAAAAACATTAATATTATTGTAAAGATGTAATTACAGCATAATTGCATTTGTATGAGCACAGGTTTTCATATGATTTTCCAGGAGTCATGTTTTTATAAGAAAAGATTTACTCGTGAAGTAGAAAAATCTGATTGTTTTTTATGACTGTAACAAATCAAATCCATTCGTTCTGCCGATTGTTTTCCTCTGGTCACACTCTACGACACTAAAATCAGCTTCCATTTGGAAAATAGGCTGCGCGTAACATTTTAAGCTGACTCGTGCAAACGTGTTCCCACATATGTTTTGATGTGACTCAGGGCTGTTTACCAAAGGCTGCTTTACACCTTCATTGTGCTCCCAGGTCAGGATCTCACTTCCTTCCGTAGCTCCTGTTGCCAACAGAGGAGAAGCCAAGCAGACTTTGCATTTTATATTTACTGCATTTTGCACGGATCCAAACTCAATATTTTTGTAACCTGAGAGCACTGTCACCCCCCCACCCCTCGTTTAAGTAAGAGGTCTTCTCAGTCTGCTTCTCTGCCCCCAGATTCCTCTTGGATGGGACCAGGGACTTTGACTAGCTCCATATGGAATGCAGGGGAAAAAAACCTCCAGTAAACGCTGGCCGGAGCGCAGAGAAATAATTTGTGGTTTGCTTTTTTTCTTACAGACTATAAGCAGAAGTATGGGGAAGAGCACGGCTCATGCCAAGCCGGGATAGCGGGAGTTTTCACAGAGGTCGGTAACACTGCTTGTTCATCTTCTTAATCTGTGTGACGCTCGCTTTGTGTTGGTTGTCATTATCCAAGCCCTCCTGTCTGCTCACTAAAGCTGCATCAATCAGTTCACTGTTTGGTGAATGCAGCAGTTCAGTCACATCTTCATTCATGTTCTGTTCTTTGCATTTTCATATCAAGTATTGAAAGAAAGTATTGATTTTTACTTTCTATGTGGAGACTCATTTTTCTCTGTTAATATTGTCACATGCCTGATGTTTCAAAGAACCCTTTTTCCTTCTTGATTTTGACTCTCTGGGATTCTGAGGATATTCAGAGATGTTATATTTGGAGCTGAGGGGAATTTCTTTCCTTCCTTGTTCTGATGTTGAAAATCTGAATTTTACAGTCAGATACACATGTTAGTCAGCGCTCTGGAGACCAACACAGGCACAAACACTACAGCTGCCTCACCTGAACTCTGGTGCGATTCAAGTGCTCGAGAATATATGACTTTCCTTTTTTTCTATAGCACAGACTCATAATTGGTTTTGTATTAACCTTTCTGTATCTTTGAAAAACACCCTTTGGTCTTCCACATGTTTGTCTGTAAGCAGTCTAGAAAGAGCAGCTGGTGCAGTGAGCAGAGAGGGCGAGAGGAAGGTCAAATAGTTTTAACTTCTAAAAGGTTTTTTTGAGCAAATTTAGTTTGAAAGGAAAAAAAATGTGCATATGAGGAATAAATTAAAATGTGAAAAATGTAAATTTGATCACTTTAGACATTTTGTTTTCTCTACATTAGCGTTATGATTCTTTCCTGATGTTTCTCAGCAGCATGTTCTGCAAATACCTTTTTTTCAAGTCTCAAATTACAGCTACATTTCATTTGAGACACAGTAAAAAACAGTAGAATGTAAAAATGTGTCCTGGGGCTTGGCCATGGCCCTTAAGGGGAGAAAGTCTTATTGAAGTTTCATTTAATTATAATACATAACATTATTAGTTTAGCTTTTTAAGTTCACCTCCTGTTAAAGTCAAGAAAAGAAAAAAAAACGAATTAAATAGTCACTGAGCAGCTTTTTTTTTCGGTTTTATCATTGTAAACTGAATATTTTGGACTGTAGGACAGATTGAACAAGACCTTTAAATACAGTTCTTTTTACTTTGGGAAACTGACAATTCTTCACTGTTATCTGAGTCCAGATGATTAATTGAGAAAAATCTGCAGATTAATGGTAACACTTTCTTTTACATCTTTCCATTCATTTCCATAAAAATTAAAATTCCCGGGTTCGCCTTCTCATTCAAATCTGCTCCAAAAGTCGTCAGGTGGAGGCTGTAAAAAGACGTTTGTCTTCAAAAGAGAAAAGGTCCTGGAGACGCTGGGTTCCACAATGAACCCACTGTTTTAAAACCAGAGAGAAATCTTCACACCCACTTTTTTCTTTCGCCGCCTGAGAATGTCACTGTTGGTCTGTTAAAGTATTTGAATGACCCCCCCCCCCCCCCCCTTAGAAAAGAATGCGGGGAATTTAAAGAAAAGATGTCCAACTGTTAAACCGTATCCTTGTCTGAACCGTGGGCCGTGCGCCTGGTGGTGCCCAGATGTTTGATCGCATCCTGCTGAGTCAGGTCGCTTGCTGCGTTCTGTTGTTTGAATGAAGCGGGAGGTCTCGGTGGTGACGAGACATGCTCCAGTGTGAACACAGCACCTTTTATTGGCCGCAGCAGAAACAGAGCCTCCTAATTGTCACTGCTTAGGCCCGTTACAAGAAGAAGAAGCAGTGAACAGCTCATTTTACAGCCGTCAGTCTGCTCCCGAGTGCTCGTCACATCAAAGCTTCAGCTGGCATGCAAAGTCTGGAGATGTGGTTTCGAGCAGATAGCACAAACCAGTCTGTGGCCACTGGTAACCAGACCTGCACCCAGCAGGGTTTCCCTTTTTTTCCCTCTTTCTTCAGAAGGCCATGCACATGGAAGGTGAAACTCAATGAATGTTGGGTTTGTTCTTTTTCAGGAGCTGGTGGTGATGGGGGCTCCGGGGTCCTACTACTGGACCGGGACGATCAAGGTGTACAACCTGACCTCGGACTCTTTCTACAGCCCAAACAAAGAAAACGTGGACTCCCACAGATACAGCTACCTTGGTAAGAGACAGACACTGAGGAACGTTTTGTGTTGAGGGTGAAAAATATAAGGATCTGTAAGTGATTACTCTCCGTGTCTGCAGGCTACGCTGTGACAGCGGGACACTTCTCCTCTCCTAATGTGATAGACATAGCTGCAGGGGCGCCCCAGCACAGCGGCAGTGGAAAAGTAGGGACTTCATCTTTTCTCTTCATTTCCAGCTGTCGAAATGAAGTCCTCATTTTTGTTGGTTGCTGCAGTGATTTTAGTTTTTTTTTGTTCTTCTCCGACACAGGTTTACATTTTCAAGATCGATGGTGGGTCTCTGGTGAAGAGTTTTCAGGCCTCAGGGAAAATGGTATGAGCTCGGATGTGGTTCGTCTCGTATCTGTTTTTAATCAATACGCAGCACATATTTTGCTCTGAGGTTATTGTTAGGAACAGTACAACAGATTTTTTTTAAACCGTATCCGCCGCAGGGATTGTGGAGTCAACTCTTAAGATACAGTACAGACACAGCGGTGTAATTGCTTTGTTGTCCGAGCTGCTCTGTTTATTTCTCCTTTAAGCGCTTATACAGTAACAGTGATTTAAAGAAGCAACGCACTCGCCAGAAAACACAACCAGGGAGGTAGCTAATGCTTCTCATTCAGAGTAAACTAGAGTGTCACTCAGTAGAAAGCAAACCTCTGCCAACGCCCACCAGTCCCCTTGGATTCAATCAAGCTGCACCAAGTTTCACACACTCATAGAAATCAGATTTTTTTTATCAAGATCTATGAATTATTGGATCTGGGCCAAAATGTAATGGGCTCTTCATTGACCCATTCCGTATCCTTCCACCAAGTTTCGTGGAAATCTGTGAAGCTGTTTTTGTGTTATCCTGTTCACATACAAACCACAAACAAACGGACAGGGGTGAAAACATAACCTCCTTGGCAGAGGTAACAAAGACGCAGGTTATGGTCTTCATTTGGACACAAGATGTGAGCAGTGCAGGGAGATGTGAGCAGCGAGTCAGCTTTTAGTTCTTCTTTATTTTGATATCTTATTTAAGGTCTGAACATTTATATTTATGTTGGAAGGACTTCCAACGAAAAAGTGAACTTTGCATAATATGTCTCCTGTCTATGATTATTGACGAATGATTGTGATGATGCCCCGACTTTTCCTGGACGAAAGCTTGAAGACATAAGTTGTGTATATATTCCTTTAATATGTGTGTATATATATATATCATACATGCATATATATGTACAGTATATGTATGTTTCTATTTAAGGGGGTAAAGTCAGAAGGTATATTTTTACTGTTTAACCTGAAGGAGACGTGTCTGTGATCTGACCCATTGCTCTGTGGCTCGGCTTGGTTCCAGATGGGCTCTTACTTTGGCTCCTCATTGTGTGCAGTTGATCTGAACCAGGACGGCCTGTCGGACCTGCTGGTGGGGGCACCCATGCACAGCCAGCTCCGGGACGAGGGCCAGGTGTCTGTGTACCTCAGCAAGGGCAACGTGAGTGGGATCTGTGGGTCAGCGGGAACTTGATACCCTGACGCACAGATTGACTTGCTGCTGTCTCTCTCTCTCTGTCTCTCTCTGCGCAGATGTACATGTCGGAACTGTTATTATTCGCACACTGTTGATCTTTAGCTTTGCTCCTGTTTGATTTATTCCTGACCGTATTTATTATCATTTTCATAGACTAAAACAGTTGCGCAATGTGTGATTCAGCAGTGAGATAATGTAACCGACTAAGAACAGAGCTACTGTTTGTGCAGCTTATATTTATGAGTTATTGCAGGACTCTCTGTCTGTTTGGTTGTGAAATTGTTTATATAAAAGTTGACTGTCTGCAGCCGCGGCCAAATCAGTTTATCTGAGAGAAGCTGCAGTCATTTCACTGCTGCAGGAAACTGTAGAACCTTTCTTCTTTCATCTGTGAGCTCTGTATAAACTCTTCTCTCCCCTGCTTCTGTTCTCAGGGAGTGATGGAGGAGGGCGGCGTTTTAACCGGCGACAGCGCTTTCAATGCTCACTTCGGAGAATGCATCGCTGCTATAGGAGACATAGATGATGATGGTTATCAAGGTCAGTACAAAGTCACATATTTAAAACTGCCTGCTAGACCTAACATTATTATTTATTAATATTAATCAATTGTTATTTATTATTCAACTATCACATGGGCTACATCAGCGAATGCCATTTACCTGAAGATGCTATTATTATTCCAAGCATTTTATCCCACTATTGGGTAATTTTTCTTAAATAATATTATAAATATCACATATGTTATTGTACTTTAACTGTGGCAATACAATGCTGGTTAGTGTTTACACATTCTGTATTTCTCCAATGGAAATATGGAGACACTGAGATACTTAAAACGCTGATTATATTAATTGTAATAATAATGATGATCTTTATTTATAGAACACCTTTGAAAATTCTAACTGCTTCATTAGACAAAAATTCAAACACACAAGTCATAAATCATCAGAGTTCAAGAGAACTTTCTTTGTGTTCATTCAAAGATCGGCGAAGCTCCACTCAGTACGCAATATCACTTACATTGATGAGTCCCAGCCGCCACTGCTGTGAAGCGCTGGTCGCCTGTTTATTCAAAGTTTATTAATAAGAACATATAATGTCTCCGATTTGCACCAAATTCAACACTTTACTTTCCTGGGCCCTTAACAATACACAAGCCAAGTGCGAAGTCGATATGATGAACGGTTATAGAGATATGCAAGACTCAGAAAGATAGAAGCCAGTTCAAAAATTCAAGTAAAATCAGGAAAGGCTCTCAGATAAAAGTATGTGTTCAGGAGGGATTAAAAACAAATTATTGAGTCAGCCGACCTAATTTCCTCAGGAAAATAATTCCAGAGGCTCTGACTGCAAAGGTTCTGTCTCCTTTGGTTTTCAGCCGAGAGTCTGGGACAGATAGCAGGCCTCTGCCCGAGGATCTCATGGTACGAGCCGATGAGTTGGGTACTAAAAGTTCAGATATATAAAATAGAAAAAGTTAAAATTGCAAATTCATACAGAACTTCTGGCGGTCACAACAGAACAAAGAGGCATACGCACAAACTGTAGATCAACATTAAAGACCAACCTGTGGGTCATGACCCCAACATTGGGTCAAAAAATGTATTTTAGTGGTCAGGAGATTATTAATGGAATAGGAAATAAGGAAAAGAAGCACATTGTGGATTTAACATGCTTCAGTCCAGTAAACACAAATGACTTGTATAATACCACAACCATGGCATTGACTGTTTTGAAAAGTCTCCTTCCAACATCAACGTCTGCTACACAAAATAAGTGTCCTTGAAGGAAAGTTTCAAAACATTCCCAAGATGCAGAACAATTGGCATTGTCCTGAACTATCTGTGGGCATGTAGACTATTATTAGCCACTGGTGAGAGGTCAAAACAAAGTTGGGGGCTGTGTTTTACAGGTATAAAGCTTGTTACGGCTCTCTAGTGGTCTATGAAGCTACAACCCAGGCAAAGGCAACCACTTTGTAACAGCGGCCAGTGCTATTGTCCCGTACTCATGCAACAAAACCATTTCCTCTGTCTTCTGGAGACTAATAAAGTCAAAGACTTTATATTCTTCACATCAGCCAATAGGCAAACGCTGGCTGGCTGAGTTTCCCAGTAGGTGCCGTTATTTCGTCAGGGGATCTATAGGAAATATTGCCCTCTGGTGCCCTTGTGTGCACGGGTTCATCCAGATGAAATCTAAATTAGCCTCACACACAGAGACCCACATTTACACCGTCTGTTTCCCCGGTGACTTGACTTGGCATCCCTCTCGGGCTGGAAGCTGGAAGCTGCTGCCTGGTTTCATCTCCGTGTGAGATAGAAACCACTGTGCCAAGGCCTGCAGCCTGGCACAGTGTGTGTGTGTGTGTGTGTGTGTGTGTGTGTGTGTGTGTGTGTGTGTGTGTGTGTGTGTGTGTGTGTGTGTGTGTGTGTGTGTGTGTGTGTGTGTGTGTGTGTGTGTGTGTGTAGGGAAAGATGGCAGCTGGGAAGTATAACTCACCTCATAACTCATCACTCTCAAAGTGTCGAAAGAGCCAGACTTGCTCGATGACTGAAAATATTATTTACAGCTCAACTGCTGCCATTTAATTAGAAAGAACTACCGTAGAAATAATATAATTCTACTTCCACATGATGAGTTGATTGTTGTCGGATATTTTTGGTTCTTCTACAGTTTCTGCTGCACCACATGGCGTGGAAGTGTTTTGGTTTATAAAAAGAACGTTTACATATGGACTATGTGGAAATGGGATAAGGAGACGTTGTTTCACTGCCCTCACCAGCACTTTATAGTCTTGTTTCCACTTTCTCAGAGGTCGCACACATTTTTATTGCCACTAAAATCACATAATTGTCTATTAAGAGTCTTACTGTAAAAGCTTGTTTCCCAGGCACTGGCCCAGGGATAATGAAGGCTTGTGTACACACACCAACAAACACACAAAGTCATTTGTGTACCCATTCATTTCTGTTCCAGCTTTTACACAGAAACATTTTTTGTGCTTTATTTGTTAGATGTAGCCATAGGAGCACCTAAAGAGGACGACTATGGGGGAGCTGTTTATATCTACCACGGGGACGCCACTGGAATAATCAGCAAGTACTCAATGGTAAGACAACTCCTGGGACATTTTCTGACATGGAAATTTTAGTTTTTTTGGTTTGCTTTTCTCAATGTCCGGAACATTCATTTGAGGGGTGGTGCCTAGATAGAGCTCGCAGGAGGCAGGAGATGATGTATAAATTCTCCTGTGGAAATCACAAGTTTTTTGTTTCCAGCACATTTTCCACTTATCACCAAAAACTCTCATCTCTCCAATTTTTGTCTGCGTCTTCTAGGTGTAGAACCCTTTTTTTTACATGGCATTTCATTTTTTTTATCTTGAGATAGTTTTTTTTTTTTTTTTTTTATGCGTTCAATGCATGTTAGAAATACCATCGCATTCTCGGGGAAAGGCAGGAAAAGTTCTGGAAAATATCTGCAGCAACTGATTCAGACGTGTGCGTTCTCACACAGAGACCCCCTGGGAAATTACAGGAAAATGCATGTCTAAAAGCATCACTAGTGTCATAGTGTGTTTTAGTAGTAAGCAAAGAAATATCATAATGTTATTCTCTTTTTAGTAAAACCAATAGTTGTCTCTTTTACACTTGCTCGTGCTCATATTGAGCAAACAAGATATAAAACATCTATTAATTGAGCTCAGGAAACTGCCAGGCTGGCTCTTTCCCCCTGTTTACAGTCCTAATGCCAAGCTGAGATACCACATGTGTTATTTTTTACAAGTCTGTAAAAGCAAAGATTTATGCATGAAAAGAAAGAAAAACACATTACACAATGTGCTTGTGTCCATGTTGGCTCACGAGTTGTTTGAAGGCTGGTTTCATCTGTTGCAGAAACTGTCTGGGCGCAGCGTTAACCCTGGTCTGCAGATGTTTGGCCAGTCGATCTCCGGCAACGTGGACATGGACGGCAACGGTTACACAGGTGAAGTCATACCATACTGGAAGAGGGCGTCAGGGAAATTGAGTAAAAACATAACAAATAGAAAAAGGATGTTTAAATGTTTGTTTTTGCATCCTCCTGGTTTTAGGCTCTCATTGTGCTGTAAGTGCAGAGTTTCAGACTCGTGATAGAGGCATCTTGTTTACTGCATTCCACAGCTGACTTCCAGCCTGAGCCAGCATGACAGTTAAAGACCTCTGTGCATTGTTTGGGATTTGCAGGTGTAAAGAGTGCTGTCAGCAGATCATATCTTCTTTGTGGTTGCTTATTAATCCATCATGCTCATGTGTCTGTTCTAGATGTCACCATCGGAGCGTTCATGGCAGATAGCGTGGTGCTGCTGAGGTGAGTGACTGGATCGAACTCTTGGACACAGACATGTTTTTTTTCTACTCTGCCCGAGTCGTTTAAATGTCTGATCTCTCCCACACCGTGTTCCTGTGGCGGCTGATGTGGTCGTAGGTCCCGGCCTGTCATTACAGTGGACGTCTCCATCTTCCTCCCTGTCTCCATCAACATCTCGGTGCCGCAGTGCCACGAGGGCCACCACAACCTGAACTGCTTCAACGCCACCGTCTGCATGCGCTTCCGGGGAAGACAGCTGCCCGGGCAGATAGGTATAGAGAAGAGATGAAGAAACATGCCTGCCACTGTGATAGAAAGTCCTTAATTCATATTTAAGTCGTGGTTTAAAGAAATATTATAGAATATATTGGATAATTTGCTAATTATTCTTATTATTTAGGAGAATTTTATGACATAAAGACTGTAAGCTAAGGGGTACAGCTAGCTTGGCTCTCTCAAAAGTTCAATATTTACACCATCTATCTCTTTAATTTTGTAATTTACTTACGCCATGTCTCCACTTTCTCCCACTATCCTGAAACGAAACTAAAATATCCTGAATACAAACATCATCATCTTGAGCATTTGGAGAACCAATCATGAGTCAGTCTCATCTGTCAATAATGACAATTCACCCTATTTTTGCATTTTTATTGCGGAAATATTGAGAAAAATGTATTTGACGTGTATTTGGACTTTTTAGTTTGGCCCATGTCCCATCCATTAATATGGAGGAGGTGGCAATCGAGATGCTTGGTCTTGTGGAGCAGTCATTGGGTCAATCATTAAGTACAGCCCACGGTCTATCTAACCTGAAATGTAAAAACGACTTTAAATATTTGTTGGTGACCAGCGTCCAAAGACACTGACGTTCTAATTCTTGTCGGCACAGTGAATTTTGAAAGTGATTTTCAAAACCTCCGCAGTCATTTGTCATTGCTCTATCATGCACCTGCAGATGCATTCATGCTAAAGTGACATTCATAACGTTTAGATGAGGAAAATGTGTGAGAATGATCAGAGGGTCACACCCTCAGTGTGGTTAGCCCCTTGGCTGTCGTTGACTGTCACTGCTTATGGACGATATTTTTGCCCTTCAGCCTTTGCTCACTGGCTGTTGGGTGCGGCGCCTGTTGAGCGCTGAGGTGCAGTCCTGTTCCAGTGTTTAGGTGTGGTCATTCGGAGCCGACCCCAGGGGAGCAGGAGTCCTGTCGTTACATAATGACTACAGGAATAAAGCTTCTCTGTTTAGCCGTCTGGCGAACGCCATGGAAAGTGCAGCACTATGTGTTTGGTGACTCCCATAATGAAACCTTCCTTTGCCTCCTCTGTAGTGAGCTCATGGCGTTCCCTCTGTTGGAGGGAGGAAACAGTAGGCTTTGGTCCGACTGGAGTGTGTGTGCCGCCCCTCCCACTCCTTTACCAGTATGACACCCTCTTGAAGCAATTACTACAAACTGAGGCTGATTCATTCAGAGAACTGGGTTTCAATGGCCAGAGGCCCATATAAGGGTTTCTCGGAAACATTAGTAATGTTTGACTTCATGCTCATGATTTCTCATTTCAAAATAGATTTTGTGTCTCAGCGTCACTTAAGCCAGGGGTGGAACCTGCAGGAATGTAATTATTGAAATGTTTTCTTTCACAGCAATAGAAGTTCTGCCCTACCGGTTGGAAAATTAATTTCCTTTTTTTGTTAATCCTTGTCTGCTTCCCTTAAGCTACCGAAATATCTGCACAAAAGGCCTATTTTTAAATATAAGAGCAGTTTGTCAGTATCCATCCTAGCATGAGCTAACATTATTAAAAATAGCTTATGTCTCGGTAGATGAAATATCTTCAGATGAAATCGAAATTCATCACAGTAGGAAACCTACGGGGAAATTACATAAAATCGACTGAAATTGCTTCTGATTTTCTGAGGCAACACAGAACAAAGAGCTCCTGTTAATCTCAAGTCATATCAGATGATTTGACCAAGAAACATCCCATCTTCCCTCTAATTTGACAGCACTTGAGATCATTCATTAAATTTAGCAGAAAACCAAACCCTGCATACTTCAAGATTATCTCCGCTGAATGAGCCGCTGCTGTCGGCCGATGTCGTGTGTGACAGCGTCTCTGTCTCTTTTCAGAGCTGCTGTATAACTTGACGGCTGATGTGGATAAGCGACAGAAGAGCCAGCCTGCGCGGGTTTACTTCATTCACAGTGGATCTCAGATCAGCCAGATGAGCCAGCAGCTCAGCCTGGACATCAACAGGGAGCAGTGCCAGCCCTACACTGCCTACGTCAAGGTACGCGTAAATCGTCTGCTGAGTTTGTGTTGGGTCGTCCGCTCGTTTCCCACGACCTTGAGTGCTCTCACTCCGCAGTGTTGATCTCTGATATGACTTATTTGCTTATGTGGTCTGTTTTTCTTCTTTATTTATTCATGTAGTCTTAATGTTCACACAGATTAAAAACAAGAGAAAAAGATTTGAATGTCAAGATGCTGGAAGGACCGTCACATATCCCATCAGGAGAATGTCCACACAATGGGGTCCGGACTTTCTCCGGAGTTTGCCTTTCACATTTGTGCAGGAGATTCTCTGCAACATTCTCTGTTTACAACAACACAGAAAGCGTTCAGAAATAATGAGACTGAGGCTGATTCATAATCTCCTTTGATAATAATGGGAGATTATCCGGAGTTCTGAAAGCAGCCATAGTGATGTAAGAGCGAGGGCGTTAGATGAGCAGGCATCTGCTGGGAAGTTATTTGTGTCCCCCTGCTGGGTTAGGTTAAAGGTAACAGTCAGGCACTTGGCGGTTCGTGAAACCATGCTGCTCATTTGTGGGTCTGCAGAAACCGGAAACAGATTCTTCTTTGTCATTGCACAGTCCCTCTATTGTGTTCCTCTGTGATTAGGTCACAGAGGGTCCTCGTCCTGAGGTCACCATGTATGTTTCACCTCCTGTAATACAGAGGCCCGCTGCAGGCCTGTAAATTTCACCGGAGTTCTTAACGGTCCTCTCCAGACACTTTCACCGTGGGAGGCTGAGCTCCGAACTGGGGGGGGGGGGGGGGGGGGGGGCTGTCATCACAGCGCCTGCCTCTCTTCCTTCAACCATTCAGACTGTAATGAGTGCACATCACACACACCACTATCAAGGTTTATTCAGCAGAGCCTGGAGTGTGTTTATCCAGACTCTTCATTAAAACTGCATGGCACCTTTCAAACGTAATTTTCTCTTCTCTTCATTTAAGTTTCAACACAGAGGACATTAACAGGAGGGTTTAAGTCATGTAAAGTGGTGTTTCTACTCAAAGTAAATTGGACATTTCAACACTTGAACCAAATACCCTCAGGTTTGTGGGTGGGCGAGTGAATTATCACTCAGTCTTTCCTCGTAGCTGCCACCTATCTGTGGCATCTTCCTAGCGGTGAGATAAGCACACTTAAACTTTAAGTGCCATCAATCAGGCAGACGCCAGCTTCAGTGAGGAGCCGTATTTTGCAGCACTGTTGGTTAGTTGAGGCTCTTGTGTTGCTGGATAAAGTTGCACTTGGATGTCGTTAAAGGACTAGGTAGTTTATTGGGGAAATTCTGGGAAATAAAAGACTGATGCCACCCTTATGTCTGTCTGTTCCTATGAAGCTGGAGCTGGGAGATAGTTAGCTTAGAAAAAAGACTGGAAACGGGGAAAGGTTTGATGCTCAATGCTCAAACAAGGATGCCGGGCCAGTAGGTAGCGTTAAAGTCTACATCAACGATCCGTCAAATACTGAGGAAGAATGCTATGGTCCAAGTCATGTTGAGCGAGGAAGAAACCTGCTGGTAAAGTGTTGCAGTGATGCTAAATTTAAGCTTTGACTTGATGGAAGGCATTTGTAAAAATGCTGTTCACGTATGGACAAGAGGCCTGAATGCAGAATTTGTTCCTTAAAATATCTGTATTAGTGTGGATCCCTATGCCCTCAAAAGTCTCTGCCACAAGGCAAATAAATATATATCCCAAAAGGCTAAACTATACTTTAAATACTCTGTAAATATTTACATTTACAGATGACGAGCATTTTCTGGGCTGACTTCATACAGACAACATTACAGCTTTCCTCTGTGGGAATATTTGGATTGGCCTCGACTGAGGTGTGAAGTGCAGCTGCAGCCGTGTGGATTATCTTTCACTGTATGTATTCATGTATCTACACATTCCACCTGCTCAGCAGCAAAAAACCAAAAGCGAGATTCCCAGAGCTACCAAACCCTGAAATGCCACACAGGATGGGGAAGGTGTGGTGCCCAAATCACAACCTTACCAGACTTGTTTACGGGCTGAATGACTGGTTTATGTATGAAAAGTAGTGACCTATCATGATAACAGAAGAAAGGAAGGATCACCATAATCAGAGATGATCTGTCTCGGGTCACGTCTGCTTGACCAGTTGCATCATTTATATTCTTGTGTCCTGCCCACATGAGCCAGTTCTTCCCATTCCCTAGTAGAGGTATGCTAATGGTAACCAGCTGCCTGCCATCCTTAAGGGTGGGTGGCAGGGGTTGGTGGGGGTGGATGAAGGGGCGAGCTGAACGCCCCCTCCTCCCTCCTCACAGCTGAAACATGCAGTGAAAAACACAGGGCCGCTGCGTCACAGCAGGGCGGTGGGTTGCTGTTGTGTCAACAGGGGCTGCGTGCTGGCACTGCTGATGGAAAACCCTCACGTCAGGGTTGATTGCTCAAGCCCTGATGCGTGAGGGGCCGCTGGAGGCATGAGGCACGAGCTATTCTGAGCCACGCTCACGTTTGTAACTGCTCTGACCATCTGTCGACCCCCCGATTGTTGACTTTTTAAATTAAACAATTTTTAGGGACCTCAGCGAACAGCAAGGTTAATAATGCACTTTTTTAAAAGTAGTTTTTGCTTGATCTGAAACCATCTGACATCGAGTAAAAAGCTGGACGGGCCACTCAGTAAATCATCTACTGTCGAGAACACAAAGAATTTATCAGGAGACATTCGCAGAGCTCAGAAGGTAAAAGTTCAATCCCAACATTTTTGTCCTGGATTAATTCCTTCTGAAATTATGCAAGTCTTTCATGCTGATCATTTTAAACATGTTTACGTTGGCAACGGCTGACAGCATACCGGCCCCTCCAGATGGACTTTGTTTGGTTATTTTTAGCTAAATAAACTCCACGCAGGCTTTTACTTGGGTTGTAGCTCACATTAGGGAGAACAGTTCCTTAAAGTGATGACTGATGAATGATTAGGGCTCCGATAACCAGAGGTGCTCTGCGTGAGATGGAAATGAGTCATTTAGCAATCGAATCATCAACTTTTGGGGGAAATTCCTCAGTGGAATGTGTTGTTTTAAGTAATTCTGTTTAGTTGGTGTGCCATAGTGTGGTTTGGTTTTCCATGTTATTGTGTGAGGCGAGGCAGTTGTAGTGAAATAGATTGAATGTTTGTAGAATTATTCACGTGCAAGCGGATGCCTCAGTAATTGAACTTTATTATAGTGGCAGCGAGAACAAAAACCTGGAAGAGCTGTGGCTCAGGAGGTAGAGTGGGTCGTCTACTAACCTGAAAGTCGGTTGTTCAATCTCGGGTTTTTCCAAGTGTCCTTAGGCAAGACACTGAACCCTTGCCCCTGGGTGAATGTGTGATAGAAAAGAGTCACTTGTATTGTAAAGCACTTTGAATGGTCACTAAGACTATTCATTAGAGACGATTCTTTGAAATGTGCAGGGGAGCTGGAGCCAATCCCAGCGGACATTGGGCAAGAGAAGGGGTGCACCCTTAACAGGTCACCGGCAAGTCACAGGGACAAACAACCATTCACACTCACATCTACGCACAATTTAATCTCCAATTAACTAACATATTAACTCCACACAGAAAGACCCCTGGCCAAACAGGGATTTTGAACCAAGAATGTTCTTGTTGTGAGGCAACACTGCTAACCACTGTACCAACTAGGACAAGAAAGGTGCCACTGTATATAAATGCAGTCCATTTAGTAATTACACTATAATAGTTGGTGGAAATGAGGATTAACGTCATCAAAAGATTTAAGACTCTAGCACAGATTTAAGAATAAAACTCTAAGGACATACCTCCTCCAAGGCCTAACAGTGCCCTTATGAAACCACATTTGAATTTACTACATCAACATTTTTTATTAGATCTTCACCAAATTGCACATATACAAATTGTTTTCTGAGAAATCAACGAAAATGCTTATCACGCAATGTTACAGAAAATGTAAGAAAGTCCTGGATCTGCCTCCTGATCTGCACCAATCTGGGTTTTTACATGATTGGGTCATGCCCCACCCATCCACAAAATGTATTTATTATTTATTTAAATCCTTCTAACTGACAACAAAAGAGATGAACAACAAACGGATGAAAACATAACGTCCTTGGTGAAAGTAATAAGATCATATTCTATACTATGAATACTCTATGTGAAGTGGAGTTTATCAGTGGATCTCATAGTTTACCAGTGCAGCAGGTGTAATGTCAACATTACAGAGTGTTGTATATCTTATTCCAAACAATAAAACATTCCTTATCAATTGTGTCACATAGAATTTGGCTGCAGGCTGGATTTTACAGCTCACTCCATTTTGATTTATTGCTCGTCTCGGTAAACACGGTTTAAGTATTCCTCTGTTGGACGTTCAGCACTTTTTCCTCGATCGCAACTCGTGGTGTGTTTACATTTTTGGCGGTTCATCCATCGTCGTGTACGTGTTTTGTCCTCCAGCGGTCGCAGCACACGTGAGCCTTGAAATCGTGCCAAGAGCCACTTCCATTTGTGGTCACGAGTGGCATTATGCCGCGCTGTAGATGCAGCACGGTCTCCGTGGAGGAGCTAAAATAGGCAGCTTGGGCCCTGCCTGTAACAGTTGTCTGTTTAATTTAGCTTGTAAAGTATCCTGCTCACTTTCCTCTGGCCTATATCCCACTGAGTGTGTGTCCCATATATCTCATATCCCCCAAACGTTTGCTTGGCACCAGCGGAGTATTTAAAGCTCCATCAAACTTTATTCTGAAGACTGCTGTTGTTATTGAGGCATCTGCAGGATGGATATCTATTTGTGAAGGCTAAATGCATTCATGGCCTCTGCAAGTCTCCAGTTGCCTTTGACTGAATGGAAAAATTAGATTATGCAGACATGTTGGATTCGAGTACAACGCCGCATGAGAGTTTCAGCGTGGGTAGATGGACAAGGCAATAATGGTGAAGGCTAATTTGGGCTCAATTGGCTGGATAATCAATGTTTTATATCCTATATTGTGTTAAAAAAACAAATCTGGGAAGACAAATGATAAACTGCATCTTTGCAATTTAAAGAGAATAAATCTGTCCTGTGTTTTGGTGCATTATCAAGTTCATTAATGTCATTTCAGCTTATATAACGTGCTGCTTGTATCCACAAATGGTCATTTCTGAAATTGGGCACCGACAAAATGCTAAAGCTGTAGCAGCCAGGGGTGTTGCAACAGGTTAGGTAAAGAGGGCAATTGGGCCCCGAGCTGGGACAGGGTCCCCTAGACGAGCTGCTTGTCTTACTGCATGCAGTGAGAACTCCATTCTATGATCGGTTATGTACAAGAGACTGCACTGTCAACATCGTCGGATATCTCTCTCTATTTCTTTTCGTTTTGCAACTTTTTAAGCAAAAATTCCCCAGTTGTAGCTTCTCATATGCTAACTCATTTTATCATTGAAAACTGACTTTGTTTGGGTCTTGGATCCTTGAGCAGGCATGAGAAGTGATTGTCAATGTCAACTAGATCTTTGGGAAATTATGAAAAGCCCCTTTTCCCAGTTTTCTGAGATTTTGCAGACGAAAAGACAAATAGAGAAACAAATCGTTTGTATAAATGTATGTTTGTAGCTTGAGTCTGTCGTGGTTCTAGGTCTGAAATTTGACTTGATCGGAAACAGATAATGTTCAAGAGATTGTTTTGATTGGCATTGATGAATGTGCCTAGAGGAGCCTGATCCATGAATCACTGTCTGGGAAAACATTGAAAGTCTTGAGTAACTCTCTCGCAATGTTGAAGAAAGTGATAAAGAAAATTCCCGGATCCTCACCAAACTTTAATAGGTTCTTTCCTGGCCCATACTGCATCCTTCCACCAAGTTTTATAGAAATCCGTTCAGTTGTGTTTTTTCTACTCTTGCTTACAAACAAACAAACCGGGGGGAAACAGTTTTAACAGATATTTTACTTGTTCCTTTCCCTCAGTGTATTCAATGCCAGACAGGGAGCTGTGTCTCATACCATGTAACGACATTGTAAAAAGATCTGTACGATCAAAATTATGTAACTCACAGACACGGTCATACTCTTATCAGTGATTGACAGCTTACATGACATAATTTGAAGTGCGTTATGTGGTTAAATCCACTAATCTGTTCCTCAAAGTCAGGCCAGAAGAACGTGAATAATAATTTACACTTACTGTTTGACCCAAGTCTGATCCCCACAGACAAACAGGAAGCTCTGGAGAGCAAAGCAAAAACAGGAGTTCCTGTCACTGAAATCCAAAGTCAGACAGGAGTCCCAGAGCAGTGTCTGGCACGTGGAAACCCGGAGCTGGGCCGCTGCCACACTGCCGGCTTTGTTTGCCTCCTTACAGTTCAATAGGAACGTGCAATTCCCTTGATGCTGTTCCCCTGGTTTCATTTAGCTCGGGCCAAGAGAGCTGATACAATGAAAGTATATAGCAGGGAGGTAATGAAATCCAGCTGGCAGCACCCACAGTATTTATAAAGAACACAATGAAACAAAATGTATTTAAAAAAATAATAGAGCGGTGCACTGTAATGATAAATCAAGTGTAAAATGTCATAGACGGTGCCACATATATAGATAAGTTTGTCTGAATGCTTGGTCTGCAGGTATGTTGATAGTATTAACTGGACACTAAGGAAGAGCTATCCAGGTTAATTTTAGCTCAGGGTAATATTTTGTTCAGGATTTCCCTACATGGTCATGCCAGAGTGAACATTCAACACTTCCACAGGCTTGTTTTGGGAGAGCACAGACTCCAACAGGCTTTTGTTACAGTTAAACAAATCAAATTCCTTGTGAAGTTCATGAATTTGCACTGAAAATGGAAGTGCGGTATTACTTGTGGTTATCACTGCTCGTTAGTCCTAGTTCTACTGTGTTGTTGCCGTAGTAAATCCGTCGTTGTTGCTTTTATCGAGACGTGACCAGAGGTTGGGCAGATTTGACGACATGTTGATTTTGGCAGCAAAGCATGCCGGGCAGAAATGTTTCCACAGTCCCTCGGCCGCATCACTGCTCCACAATGTCATTGCGAGGCAGCGTAATGGGTGGCCGCAGTGAAAGAGTTTCTCCCGCCATGTTTCCCGGTTAAACATGTATGTGTGCGGGTGTCAAGTCAGAATGTGATAATGTGATGGTGCCTGCGCTCCACCACACCAAGATAACACAAAAGGTTGCTTCATCAAACGCCATCCACAACGCTTCCATGACCACCTTTCTTTGACTCCACCACCATCATTTCCCTCTCCTTGACCCGTTTGTTAATATTAGCGTATGACGTTGCGTCAGCATCAAATACTGCTTCCTGTTTAAATGGGCGAGATCCACCACACAGGAAGTGGAGGGAATTTGTTTATATGCAGCAGCGATGTAACCTTCCCGTACAAATCAGGTGGATTTGACTAATCTGTGTTTTGAGTTTTCATCAGGGGCTTTTGTCTAAAAACAAACGATCCAACAACAACAGACGAGTAAAAAAATCCCTCTGATTTTGGGCTCAGTGATGAAATCAGCTGAAGGAAGCGTCTGGAGACTTCCTCTGTCACCAGGATGGACTCAAACACACCCATAAACACACTGAACTATATTTTAAAAACTGCACAATCTGAGCTGCTGGTGTCTCATCTACAAGCGGGTGGTTTTCTCCTGAGATGTATATACTACAACAACAACAACAAAAGCCTGCAATTACAATGTAGTATTATTTAAAATGGCAAGACGTGGTGCAGGAATCATCAGCTGTAACCTTCTGTAACAGAATCCTCCTCCTTCTTTCATTGTGCTTCTTTCATTTTTTGAACGAGGGCACAGATTACGAGCTTCCTGTTTATACAGAAAGAATCTTTATAAGGATGTTGAGGGTAGTTCATCTCTCATAGACAGGAAGTCTTCAGATGCTTGTTGTTCGTCCTAAATGGCAACAAAATCCTGATGCCTTCGGTCCAAAGAGTTTATGCATAAAACCCAATAAAATGGTGCCTCAAACTGCTCCATATTTGCTACTTAGTGCACTATATTTACCTCCTGCTATTCTATTTGAGTGTGACATTTTTGCGAAAGCTCTTGTTATTTGTGGTGGTAGTATTAATATTCTCCCCATTATTTCCAAAAACATAACACGGACTTAAATGGTGTCTAAATCCACCTTGTTCCCGGTTCTCAAAACAAAGAACTGCTTCCTTAAAAGGACCTCATCTGGATTCTTCCTTTTTTCTTTCAGCTAAAGCTCTGTTTTGCTTCTCAAGGGACCCCTTGCATGTGTCCTTGTGGTGACTCCACACACTCATCAGTCAGGTTACAATGGGTGCATTAGGGGCTTAAAGATAATAGATGACAGGAGACCCCGGGTCAAGAATTTGGGAAAGGAACAGCCTATAATACAGGACCTTTTAGACCAATCCACCTCCACGTCTGCCCCTGAATTTCTACAGCTCAACTTTAGGGTCATGTACAATTGTAAAGCCTTGCAATTCCCTGAAATGAGACTGAAAATAGAACAGACACAAGTAATGTTGAGAATATCACAGTGTGGGGGCTGAGTGAGGAGGAACGGAGATATGAGGGAACACATCAGTGTATTTACTGTGCCTGGCTTGATTTCAGCTCCAGATATTGCACTAATGCAGCTATAGTTCGCGTTGGCATTAAATCAAGTCGTTGATAGTAAGCAGTTAAAATAACAAGCTGATGAATTTGGTATGTTTCAGCCGTAAACCTACTCCATCTGCCAATTTCCACCGGGGGTAGTGAGGCACCTTTTCTCTCCTCCTTTATAAATCCCAGCTGTGGTTTTAACTATCCAAGGGTCAAATGTTGAATGCTTTCTTCATGATGCATGCGAGACCGTAAAAGTTTCCTGTAATTTGTGTTTACGTGACCATTGTTTTAAAAAGCAGTAAATTCAATACACTCTCCGAGGTGTATATCTCCTTATCTGCACCCTTGGGATCTTTATTGAGGGAGAGTCATCTAGCTGAGAGTTGGTGTGTGCGCAGCAGGTAGTGTGGACAAATAAATGTTTTGCATGTGACAGTGCAGATGGTATACGTTTCCTGTCAGTTACGTGATGGTGCTCCGCTGTTTTAGCTGGGAGGAAATATGCGAATACATTAAAGGGAGACATTAAAGCACGCGTCAAAATCTTTCCCAAATCTACCAACACTCAGTCTGCTAACGGTTAGGATTTGGTTGATTTATGTTTTCATGACAACGGCGCCCTGAAATTGCGCCCTCAAAACTGTGTTTTTGAAAATGTACAGCAGCGCGGCTAAATGTTTCTTTGTGATGCTTCTCTATTGTTAGTGTTTTGACTGAGAGACCCGTAGCAGCTGAAATTACATTCAGAAAGTACATTCAAGGAGAATTCGTGGGGCTATTCTCATCAGGCAATAACAGTGAATGACCACTGCCGTAAAATCAAACTGACACAAATCAAGGAAGAAGTGGGGGGAAAAAATTGACAGTTGTGATTTAAAAACTGGGGAAGTTTGAGAAACATTCAAACTTCATGACCATATGACCACAATAACAAGTGAAGGGTTCTCATTGTCAGTCAGAAGAGGTTTAGATTTATTTGCGCAAGAGTTGAATATATGGCAAAGACGCTCAATGTCCTGTAAATCCACACATTTGTTTTCATTTCTAACTAAATGACCTTGATAAGCAGAACCATCCCTGGATTAGCTCTCAGTAATAAGAACATATTTGGGGGGGTTTTGTACTAGCCACAGTTCAGTGAGCCCTGAGCTCTACTGTTCTCTCTGCTGAAATGCCCTGTCAGTTCAATTTGTTTTTCGGGCACAGTGTGTGTGTCTTTATGCACAACAGGTTGCCGAGTGTGTGAAGTGTGTGATTTATCGGCCCGGGGCCTGAGGCTGGATAGACATCTGAGAATCACTGTCTATTACTAACATCAGACAGACTGAAAGATTTTCCAGTGGTTGGAGTAAACATGGCTCATATTGAATGGGAAGCGCTTTTCAAAGGCATACTGCATACATTTGGTATGACTGGTAGTGCAGCGTTTTCATATTACTCCGATTTATTTGGGTTTGGACAGGATGAAGGTATTTAAGTGCATTTTTGGTTGATTTGTAACACTTTTCCCGGACTTGTTACTTTCACAGATTCGTGTAATTGTTTTGGACAAGACATTTTTTCTAAATCTGCAGTTCATTAAGGTTTTAAGGGGCTTTACGGTAGAGCCCGACTGATATGGACTTTTGGGCACCGGTTCAGATACCGATATTAAGGAGTAAAAAAATGTCTGATACCAATTTATCGGCCGTTATTTATCCATATAAATCGAAAACAAAACTGTCAGTGATGCTTTTATCAAATCTTTATGACAAAGAAATGTAAGTGAAGCTTGATATTGTAAACTAAAGAGCCAGATATTTCCCCCAAAACAGAAATAAAAGAACAAGACACACAGTGATTCATCCCCCTCATCTGCAGTTTAGTTGAGGATTAGAAAACTGACCACAACAGCCTGATTGTACAGCCTGCAACCTACTGTTTCTGGTCACTCTCACCACTGTAGCAGCTGTTTTCAGTGAAGCAGCTCTGATACACTGACTGTGCTTCACATGCCCTGGACCAAGTTACAGGCAGATAATGTTAGTGTCTAGCTAATGAACATAGTGCAGCCTTTAGCAGGTAAAGAACCAGATATTTCCCTCAGGAATTGTTTGCCCTAAACAATCAGTTGATGGAGTTGGTGGAGACCAAAATCTAGAAAATAGGACAGGGACTGTTGGACCTAGATTTGCCTGGAAGACAAAAACATGATTCCAAAGAAATGTTAAGGTCACTTTGTGTCTGCTGGATATGTTTGACTTATAAGTATTTAATATGATAAATATGACATTTTTGTTTTATTTAATTTGCGTATAGGTTCACAATATCAGCTTATATGGTGGTAATATGTCAGTGTCTGGTTTTGTTCTGCTGCTTCCCAAAAGAGTATTTAATACTAAAAGAACAGCCCATGAGTGGACACAGGAAATGAAAGCAAGCACAGCTAATATAACAAAACAATAGAAAGAGCACTTGAGGACTTTAACAGTAAAAATCACCACATTGAGATGCAGCTGCATTCATTCTTACTCAGAAGTCCTTGACAATGTCCTTGAAGAAGGTATTCAGATTCACTGCCAACACCAGTAAACTAAGGATCATGCTCAATCAAGTAAGAGGTGATCAAACGGATAATCTGTTGAATATGAGGATGGGCAATTTTCTGTTTTAAGACTGAATGAAGCTGTTTTGTTGTTTCAAGGAGCCGTGGTGTCAAAGCGAAGCATGTAAAGACTGTGATCTTTCTGACAAGACACGAGACGAGAGAGATTTAGGAGCCAGGGGATCATTTTCACTGACTGAGTGAAGCTGTTTATAGTTGACCGCTCCAAAAAAAGGTTTCTAGCTAAAAACAATGCAATGATACTCATTCCTGCTCCTACGTAGTTTGTCATTCTAAACGTCCCAACATCTGCTAACCTATTCAGAGCTGAGCAGCTGCTACAGTTTGACATCCAGTCAATACAGCAGAGAGATACACACTGAGTTTCACTAACAGTCTTGTCTATTTTCAAGGACGTCTTTAATGTGCTGCAGTTACTGTAAATACTTTCAATTTCAAGTTGTCTCCATTAGTCTCAGTAAACACACATAACCCCAACCTTTGACAGGCTGAACCCAGTCATCACTTAACTAAAAAGCTTTTTCCATTCAAACCAAGAATCCCCGGAGTTTAGCCCTTGAATGAAATGGCCTCAACCTGCAAGTCATCCAAACACGCATTGTCCTTAAAAGGAGTGCTGTGTGCACGTTTCCCTCACAAGTTAATGAAGACTTCCCATGACCGAGCTTGTAGGCTATACGCTGTTCAGAGAATGGTTTGGCTGAGAGAGGAGCCCCTGTGCATTGCAGCCAAGCGTGGTGCGTTTAAAGTGAGGATCAGAGGGTTTCGCAGCCTGACGTCATCCTCCCATCATCCACCACGGTGGAGCTGCTCTGCATGAAGGGGGCAGCTTGGTTCGTTGCCATCTTGTTGATCAGATTAACATGTGAGAATCAGAGCTCGCAGCACCAGAGAATAACTCCTGCAGCTCAACCAGAGTTCAGGGTGAAATCTATCAAATATGTTCAACCAAGCCAGATTCATTCATACACCAGCAGTGTGTGTATGCTCTCAAAAACATATGCAAGCAGGGAAAAAGTCATACATGTAGCAGGGAGGGAAATCGAGGGGAAAGAATGGCTGGAAAGGGGGGGGGGGGGTGCGAATTCAGCCATGCAGTATTAAATAAATGGGTCCTGAGTGTGAAGATAAACACAGAGATAGTATATTGGCAGAGACCTTGTTCCACAGAGAGGGGGGGTTGTAGGTGAAGGTTTAACTCCCAGTTGTTTTCTTTCAAAATATGCAGGGGTAGCTAGCTGTCCTCCATGCCATGAGTTAACTATATGAATATGCATTCTGGGAGGAAGAGTTTGTATCAAGTGAGTCATCCCATTGTTGAGAATTTACAGTTTCCAAAGAACGCTGGAAACTGCGGGAAAACAGCCGCTTCCTATTGAGTGTGCTGGCATCTCTAGTTGTGTGACTGGAACCAATAATAAGACTATTTATAAGTGACCATGCAGGAAATGTATCTTTTTTTACTGGCAGTATTTTGAAGGTTTCTCACAGAAATACATGCACCCAACATGATGAATGGGACAGAAACATACACTGTTACACCACACACCTCCGTTTCCTCCAACCATTCACAAAACGAGTCGAAATATTGCAGATACGATTGCTAATATTTCTTGCGCTGATGACGTCATTTGGAAGCAGAGTGCGCAGTCGAGATCGAGGGATGGAGCCGCGGTATTGAAGTTGCGCCGATACACACTTTCAACCAATCAGGAGTAGGTCTCAGCTCTCTTGAGTCTTATTCCCGTTTTTATCACATCAAATAACTAATTAAAACCAAACTTTAGCAAAAAATAGCAAATGAACATAGATTAATGTCAGAGGAACCACCTACAATGACAGACAGCATCTATATTTGATGCGTATTTTGAACTTTCTTAGTTTTGGTCCATGTCCCATCCATTAACATGGAGGAGGCAGGTATAGTATTACCCATACTGCAGCCAGCCACTAGGTTGTGTTCAAGACGGTTTGGCTGTACTTTGGCGTCCATCTTTATATACAGTCTGTTTGCAGAAAGAATCACATAAACTGAACGTACGACGTCAACATTGTAAACTCCGCCTACAGGGCTCTGAGTGGTCGATTGTTTCCCAAAGCAGTTGACGCAGTCATTAATGAACACAACTCCAGACCTATTTGAATCTTATCTAACATTGGCTAACATTAGTTAACTTTATCCTACATCTATCATATGTAAGAGGAAGGATGTTTTAATTATATCTTTCAATTATCATATACTGTCGCTTTAAAACTGGTAAAAACTAATATAAACCTGCTGTTTCATATGTCCACTCTTATTGTTATGACCTTTAAAAAGCATAAATCCCAGCATTGTTCCGTGTGATATGAGATCAGGGACACACCCTGCGGCCTTTATGTTTGAATGTGTAGTAAACCAGTGGGAGCCTTTGAGCAGAAAATGCCCTCTGACAAAGTTTTCTCTTGTGAACTCACCGTCATGTAAGGAGCAGTTGTTGGGTTTCTTTCCATTATATTATGTGTAGCAGGCAGTTAACACCAGCCGGTTCCCTTCTCAGCTGGAGCTCAGGAATTCCTCTGTTCCATAAATAAACGAATTAAAAGCAGGATCGGGAGGGAGTAAATGCGGGAGGGGCAATTGGCAGCATTGATAAAGGGATAATAAAAACTTAAGGCCAAGTGTTACTGAACAGCCACCGACTCTTCTAGTGTGAGCTCGCTGTGAGTCTTGGGAGCTCCCCAGTTAGTTAGCAATCTGTGCTTCAAGAAGAAAACCATCCTTTATCTACACACAATAACATATGCTTTGTTAAAAAATGTGGAAAACCCTCAATGTCAAACTGGTTTAATGGAAGGATTGGGCCTGTTTACTTGCGCATTAAAAGTCCCTCTTAAAGAATGAGATTGTGCAAACACACATTTCATTTCGGGCCATTATGCCCTTCAGTTCCCCTGTGGCCTGTGAAAATGTGAGATAAGCGGTGGGAGTTTGGGGCTGGAGACCCGAGCAGCGAACTCCCAGGGGGTCAGTTCACTCGGAGGCCAGAGGACAGGGGCCATTTCAGGCATTCTGCTTTAATGGCCACTGAGGCTGAGGAGTCTGCCAGTGCCACGCATAGTATACCACCTCCTGTCCGGCGCTGACTACCACACTGTGTCATGTTACCTCCCAGCTGAACCGACACACTAGCAGAACAACACCACCTCTGTAAGTCCAATGAGGCACGGATTGTACTCCAGGGATGGATGTGAGGTCAATGTCTTTTTAAGGTCTTTGTTACCCAGCCTTACTTGACCACTGCTACTGTTTTAGTGGGTAGTTTGGGCCCAAGATTAACGTCAAAGAACAAGTAGGATAGAAAAAGTTTACAACCGTATCTGCTGGCTACACAAAAACTGCAGATCTAACCAAGTGTAATAAATCTATATTAAGATAAATAGTAGTTGGTCGAAATTGATTATCCTGTACATATTGATTATCGTTGTCTTGTCTAACTATATTTGAATTATATTTAACAAGATATAAGGTACTTCTCTATAAAGCATCCAGTTCAAGGATATAGAATCCTTATTTTAAACATTAGTATTTCAAGACAGAAACACAATCCGATCATTGCAAAATAAACATCCTTTTCTGTCCACTCTGCTTAATTGTGGACTCTATATGTGGAAGCATTATAACCCTAAATAGTGTTAAAAATGCACTGTGTGACCAATTCTAGCCTTGTGCAGGTAGTGACTGATTACTTTTTTTCCTTCTTACCGGAGTGTGAGCTCACTGCTGAGAGGATTTCGTCCTGCAAAGCCGAACAAAAATGTACACTGCACTCGACTCAGCTGCTGCTGATACCTGCTCAGCATCAGCTTGTTAGTGCTGTCATTGTGAATATGTTAACATTGTGATGTTAACATGAAGGTCAAAGCGCTGCTGTGTGAAGAGTTCAGCCCCACAGAGCTGAGAATGGCCGCAGACGCTCGAAATGGGTCAGGTCTGAGGTTTTAGTCCTCTTAAGCAGGTTTGGTTCCCATAGGCCTTTTGCTGCGAGTCCTCCTGATTCTCTCTCCCCATCTTATGCTTGCACTGTCTTGTCAATAAAGGTGAACTACCCCAAAATATCTTATAGAGTATCAACAAAAAATAAATATATGAAATGGAAAAAACTCTCTTCTACTTTTCAAATATGCATATTGGCAGTCTTCTTGATCTTTTTTTGAAAGAAAAGTGAATATCTTTAGGTTTTGAACTCAAAACTTCTCAGTTAAACTAAAAACAGATAAATCAAGAGAATAACAGATGAATTAACAATAAAACAGCCCTATTATCGTCTGTCAGTCTAATAAAGTTAATAAAAAAGTTTCCTAAAACTCTACAACTCTCTTATATTATCAGCAGCACCATGTTTTATCTGTGTGCAGCACCGTTTCCCAAATGAGCCCCAAATCTTCTGTTTTTGTCTGCTCATGTCCTGCACTAACGGCTGCTCCTTCCTGCTGTAACTCCCTCACTGTTGATGAGTTGGGTGGGTCCTCCGCTGCTGTTGCCTAAATGTGTTCAAAGCTCCGACCGGCCCTGCCTGAGGAAAGAGGATGGGTGGAAAAACACTCTGATAACAGACAAAAGAGAGAGAAAGGGCAAAAGTACGAGTGGCCCCCCGAAAACACAGGGAAGCCCTTCGTGTTGACGTTGTGGGTTCGGCTCCGTGTCGGCAGACATCAGTTGGGCAAAGGGGCACAGGTTGCCTGCTGTATCATTGCTGCAGCTTTTAGGCATCACTTTCCGAGTCAGACCAACCGAGCGGCCTTCAAAGAGCCGAGTGGAGCTGTGATAGAAAGGAGAGATGAAAAAGCAACATTCGTATCTGCTTTTCCCATGTCTTTATTTCAGCGCTGTCATCTACTGAAGATATGGGGTTTGATCACGTTCAAGCTCGGTTTTCATTTTGTCTGCATTGTTTCCAAGACGGATGCCAAATCAAACACTTCTTCTGTGGTCTCACATGGAGCTGCCAGAAACTGCAAAGATAGCTCTCAGAGGCACTGCCAGCAGGTTTTTTTTATTTTTTATAAGAAGGTCCATGTGTTCGCTCTGCTGAGAACGGTGGCCCTAATTCTACTGCTTTCAGCAGAATGACAAAAAGAAAGAGTAATTGATGAGTCGTGTCGCACGTCCATTAAAACCAGTTGAGATGATTCTGTGGTTTATCGTTTACTTACATCTGCAATCATCCATGTGGATCTCTGGCTCCGTGATTAATAACATCATATCCCGACTGTGTGATCTCATAATCTGCAGTGCAATCTGTGTGTGCGCCCAGTGTCAATTGGAGAAAGATGTTAAATTGCTATAATCGCCCAGGCTCTTACAAGTTATTGCTTTGAGGTAGAGCTTAGTTTTAATAGTTTTGTGTATATATGGTCCCTGCAGAAAGACGTGAAGGACGTGTTCACCGCCATCACGTTCGAGGTGGCGTACAGCCTGGGGAAGCACGTGCTGGCCGGACACCAGGAGCGAGACCTGCCCGCGCTCACGCCCGTGCTGCGATGGAGGAAAGGAAACAAGATTGCAGTGAGGAATGAGGTGAAATACCGATCAGTAGCACATAAATATACAATGTCTAAACCTTCTAAATGTAGCTTCTGAAAAATAGGTTTTAAAGATGTGTAAGGATGAGTGATTTCAAAATTTACCTTGAAAAATCTCTTTTAATTTGGGTTTGAGAGTAAAAAAAACCCGTTGAGAAAAATTTGCAGTATTAATAGTTATTTATGAACAAAAAACATTCTAGCCCCAATATCATGTAGCTCATTTATTGTTCTGAGCAAGACAGGCATCAGAGAGGATTTCTTTCCCCCGAGCCAAAGCCTCTTCATCCAGCTAATGTATCATTCTGCATTTTTATTAAGATTGAGATCAGAAGATTTGCATTCAGAGGATCCCAGTTGCTTTCCATCAACTCTGATACAGTTCATCACCTCAGCTGCTTCTGAACGTGAACTTCTCGCCCACACCTGACACCTTGCAGCACCACAGAAGGAATGAAGGAAATAGCTCAAAATTGAGGTTATAATGATTCGGTGTTAGTTACCAGCTTATTATTGTCTGTGTTAGCTTTTCTTGAGTGGAATCCAAAAAAGACCGGTTCATTTATTTTCTTTGCAACCACCTCTAACCTGCCCCACATGTGTTTCCCCCCACTGTCTGCACTTCTCGCTAAAGCGGCGGGATTTGCGTCTCTCAGCAGCTACAGAATCCATTTATCTGAAAGTCATCGAAGTCGAACGCTCGACTGCGAGTTTCCTTTCAGGGTTGAGCCTTAAACCAAAGACCACCCTGCGACTAATTAAAAGAGAGAGTCAAAGATTCTTGGCCCTTCTGCTGCGTGGCTCCAACATCAACACAACACTGCCCCCTAGTCTGAGCATGGAGTTGGTGTGTTGTGAGCATGAGCTCATATGAACTGTGTACTTTGCTGTTTCCTCTTCAGACGTGGTTTGAGAAGAACTGCCTGTCAGACGACTGCGCTGCAGACCTGAGGCTTCATGGGAAACTGTTGCTTTCTGGGTAAAAAAAACACAACAACCTCTGACTTCACTGTTTAAATTCTCTGCCTTTGTCTTTTCTTCCAGTGCAAGCTGACGTCATAGGCCATGTGGGTGTGGGTAGTGGAACCATGACACATGCTTGGAGGATATCCATATGTTTTTCCATAGCTAGGGAGTTCCCTTTCTTTTTGTTGTGGATCATCTGCTCCCACAAAAAGAGTTTAGTAAAAGTTTACGTCTGTCATGGTAACCAGCTGTAACATATATTACTACTTGAAGATCACTTCTCTTTGTTTACTCTTCAAAGTAAAACAAACTCAGATGCCTCCTTAATAGAAATATTTGCTTAATGTCCTCCTTTAACATCCCACATTTATTTATAAGCAGTTTGTTTATTTTCTGAAATACATTGTTTACTTCATTTTCCCATCAGGCTGTACAGCAAACCCCACTTAGCCCTCGGCGGAGTGAGGAACGTCTCTCTGAACCTCACCATCTCCAACGCTGGAGACGACGCCTACGACACCAACATCTACTTCAACTTCTCCCGAGAGGTCTTCTACATCAACTTCTGGCAGAAGGTCAGTTGTGGCTCTTGGGGAATCAGCTGTTTATTGTTTTTTTTCTTGTGCTCATGTTAATTCCTGAAATCTGAAACCAAAGTAGAAATGTTACACGTAACCGTATTTTACACACTCAGGTGAATATCTTTAGTTTTTCCCACTGGGGATGTCCATTTTTTCTCAAAGATGGTTTATTTAAAAAAAAAAAAAAAGACTGATTATATGTCAGGAGCGCAGCCTAAACAGTGAAGCGTAGAAAAGGACAGACCTGGGAGAGGACAGTTGGATTTAAAGCCATGTCTGAGCCATAAACGCAGCCCTGATGAAAGGATAAAGAGCAGGCCAGCCACAGCAGCAGAAACTGCAGCTGTCGCATGTCAGACATCAGCTCCTCTGGCTGACCTGTCGTACGCTTTCTGAATCAAACAAGACAGACGCAGCATGTCTGAAACATACAAGCTGTGTGCATGAGAACGAATCACATACTTTATATTACCTCAAGCTTCATGCAGGCACTGTTCCAATGTCGTTATTCATCTTGTCATAACCCGGATCAGGGATCATGACGAAAAGTGGGAAACGACACAGATGTAAATGAATAGAAACTATTATTATTTGTGAAGGGGGCTTTCACACATTGTTTGGTCCCTTGGACTTTTCAGTTTGTCTGAACCAAACTGACAGGTGTGAAAGGTGGCTTGACCAAACGACCAAAATTAAGGATGTGGAGTTAAAATACAATGAGAACAAAACCTAAGGAAGCTGGAGAGTAGGAGAGTGAGAGAGTGACTCACGTAGGAAGTTTGGGCTTTTATTTCCTGGAGGTCACCAGCACCATGGGATCAACTCCCCTCATAAAGTCGGGGTCTCAAAGGTGACATAGCAAAAAAGTCATAAAAGACAAATGGCGTAGGTTTGCAAAGTTTACCAGGTATTGATCAGACCTGCTCCTCACACTCGTCGACCTCTAACGGAACAACTCCAGCATTCTGTTAAAGAAATATCTGCCCCCTACCATCCCACATTAAACCTGATAGATTTTCCTTTCACTGCGTGTGGATGGATTTCACAGCGCCCACCTCTGCCTCTGCCTCTGCCTCATGTCTGTTTGCTCACTTGTTGCAAAGAGCAGCAGCAGGTCCGCTCACAGCTGACAGAGAGAGACGCCACGTCAGAAAGCGCCCTGCACGGGTTCAGCAGCTCAGATACTCGAGGGTAGGGGCCACATCCATCAGCGGGCCCCCCCCCCCTTCCCATAATGGACCTCGTGTTTATCCTCCAGCTGGCTCGCCCCCCCCTAGTGATGGATAGGACCATCCCTGTCAAGCGCCAAACTCGTGACATGATTTAAAACCCCCCAACAAAGCTGAAATTGAATTTATATAGAATACATGCTGCAGGCAAATATTAGAATAACAGCGCTTCAGTCTCAGTTTCATAGCTAATCTAATTACCCGGGCTCGCATTAAGTGTCGGGTTTCCAGCAGCCACAGAGGCTTTGTTGTGTTTGGGGAAACTGATAAGTCAGGACGGACCTGCTGCACAAAGGGGACAGGAAGTGAGGAGATGACAAAGAGGCCACCGAGCAGATTTGCTGCCATATGCTCTTGTTAGACAATTTCTAATTACTGCTGGAGAAGCCCGAGCTTATGAAATGAAAGTTAGCATCAGCCCCATTACTCCCCTGTGGCCCTTGCATTAGTGAGCGGAGCGTGGACTTCTCCTCTCATGTCCTCTCAACAGTGGGGCGTGTTATTTCCTCTGTTGTTCTTGCAACACAAGCTGTCAGAGAGCTGCGGAGGTGAATTGGTTTCAGGAGCCACAGCCTCCACTCCCCCGCACCAGCTCCTGTGTTTTCATTTTTTATCGCCGAAATATTTGAGTCGTCTGTTGTTTTAGAGTCAGAGCTGTGGCCTGATGTTTGTGCTGATGTATTTCTGGCAGAGGTTAATACTCCACTACACTTTGATGTTAAAAAAGTGGATACGTTAATGTGACATGAGCTGGGTCATATTCGACAAATGTAAATTTCATGATATTTATAGGTTTCTGTGTCATGCAAATGCATTCGAACCATCTCTTCTTGGTATCACAAGACCCCCCAAATTTACAAACACCTACAGTACATCTTCTTCCAGTATTACATATAGAATACATGAAAGAAATATCAAAAGAAATTCTAACTTACTTTATACATTACAGAACTATTACAAATCCATAAACTGACCCAATAAAAAGCTTTTTTCTCTTCTTCCATGTAAGTATTACATTAGTCATTAGTTTAGTTTTTCATTAACTCAACTCAGCAATAAAAACTATTGGTGTATAAATATTGTATATACCTCTCTATAAGGGGACTTCTTCCTTAATATAAGCAAGCAAGAAGATAAAGTTTACTTAATACAACAGTTTTCTCAGATCAAAATAACGAAGTGCTTCATCTAAATAAAATAACACCAGAAAGTAGTGACACATAATAAATAAATGCAATAAAAAAACATGCAGCAGGAAGACAAAAACAAACATTACAGTGCACATGGTGAGACAAAAGAATAAATTTGTTTTCAGTGTTTTTTTTAAAGCTTCATCAGATACTGCAGAACAAAATGAGTGTACTTTTACTTTTAATACTCCAATACATACTGCATTTAGCTGATAATGCCTTTGTTTACTAGTGCTACATTTTAAACACAGGACTTTGACCTTTTAACAAATATTATTATGTTGTGGTATTACAGCTTGTACTTGAGTAGAGTAGAGTCTGAACATTTGTTCTGCTGCTGACACATGGTGATTTATCAGTTGGAGCATTGTGGTGAAAAGCCCAGAAATAGGGAATGCAGCTGAGAAATATACCTGTGTGCAGAAGGTAAATAAAAGAAGGGGATGACTGAGATTTGGAAAAGGTTGAGCAAAGTAAAGCCACATTTACAAATACCAATGTCGGATCTAAAAAGAGTGGATGGAGCATGAAGACTAAGCCAAGATAAGATCTTTATATACAGTCTGTGTGACGGAGCAGGAGATGCAGAGAGTGGGCCTCCTGCGAATCGTCATCCTCACTGACACACTGCTCCAGCAGAGGCTTCAGCTGACACCAGAGCAGAAGTAAACAATCCCGCTGTGATATTTAACGGTGCTGCCATTTGTGAAAAGCCCAGCATGCATCTGTTCCTGACACAGAGGGAAAGTGAGCAAGAGAAAGAAAGTGAAGAAGTGCTGAACAAACAGACTTTGTCATTTGGAGGCCCAACACAAACTGACTGCATGTCCTGAGTGCTCTGCTCCCTCTCGGGGGGGTGGGTGTCAGGTGGGTGATGGGTAAACAGGCCGACTTCCCCAATCCTGCCCAGACCCACGGGACAGGCGGTGTTTGCACAGCAGCACGCAGGAATACAGGAAATAGAGGAAATTCCATCATTGCCAGTTGTGAGCCGTCACCCCCCCACCACCACCACCACCACCCCCTGAGGGTCTTGCTCTAGTCTCCATGCAAAAGGTTGACGCTGCTTTTTTAAGATGACTTAATGAAGATTGAAGGCACAGCCACACCCTGTGAATCTGCTGAATAAGGGGAATGGGAGTGCAGATGATGCTGTGCACCTTTAGATATGTCAGCAGAGACAACCTTCACACCTCTTTTTTTTTTTTTTTTTATCGCATTTGGAAACATGTTATAAACACAGGCTGACACTGGGCAGCGGAACAAGAACGCAGACATTTTGTATGACTTACCTTAAGCCCCTTACTAAATCTTCCAGAAGCACCCATCTGTCTCTTCTTTACTTTTCTATTCTTTTCTTTGTTTTTTAAAGTATCGCTGCCCTCTTTCCCTGCTCCCAGCACACGAGCTCAGCTGACAGTCTCTCAGCGGACTCTCTCGCTAAAAGAATTCTTACCCCTCGCAGGGTCAAGGCCCGAGTGTTTACACAGCGCAGCCGGTGAAGCTCCATTTTGTTTAGACAAGCTTCCAAACACACAGCCTGGAGGCCGGCCAATTATCCTCCTGCTAGGAAGTGTGTGTGCCATCACTGCTCTGTACATTCTTCATTTAACCTAATTTGGAACTTCAATGTGATATGAGGCCCTATTCTTTAACACGTGGAGGTTTTTTTTTCTAACTTTAAACTTTGCTTATACTGTAAATGGTGTCCGGGGTGTGTCTATGTGCACTTTTTTAAAGCTGCAGCAGAAGACTGTTGCTTTTTGTCATGTATATCTACCTTCTAATTCCACAACGTCTGTCAGATTTGGTGTGATTTGGACAAGTTCAATATTCACAGGAGTCTCAGATGCTGATCGTCATGGCTGCAACATTCATTGAATCACTTCCTCTTTAGCACTGTCTCTACAAAGTAAGAGCACAACGTTTGTTTTGTTCCTGCAATGGTTTCTATCGAGTTGAATTGCAGAACTTTTATTTTGGAAGGTTGTGAACTTGGTTCTGATGATTGTTTCAGATGCTTAACTCACCTCTGAAATAGCCAACGTGGAATATATGCAAAAAATAACACCAGCTCAGTAAATCATTCAAACTTATAAGCAACACTTATAAAACAGTAATAAGGCAAATTCTGTTTCATTTTATGAAAAACGTTGACTATAAAATCTTCATTGCAAATAAACCAGGTAGGATAAACACAGAGTTTTCACTCTGCACCATTGTTTATAAAAAGCTTTGCACACAACTTCCAGCACACTAACAATAAAAAGTGACAGTATTTTGTTGAACTGTTTCAGGAGGACTCACTAATCACAATGAATAATTCTGACATAGCTCCGGAGCATTAACACAGGCAGGTTTAAAACAGACACTGCACTAGTGTAGTCAATGACATGAACTGTGAGATTTGCATTTGGTTCACAATCCAAAGCCATTGCCAAAGCTTTTCTCCTGTTATCCGAACTGATTGTGCTCTGTCCCAGTCTGCGTCATGTCTACTGAGTCTCTTCCTCTTCATGTCTTCTGTCTCCACAATTGTCACCCACTCTGTCTCCAGTCTGTCTGTCTTTATCACTCCCATGTCTATCTATCTTGTTGCAGGAAGAGAAGGGTATTTCCTGTGAACTCGTTGAATTGGACTTCCTCAAATGCAGCGTGGGATTTCCCTTCATGAGAGCACAGACCAAGGTAAGAACACACGCGTGAGTGACTTGGAACTAAATTGACAAATGCCTGCACGTAGTTTAAGAGGTTGCTGTAATAATCACGGTAGAGTGCGTGGCAGTTTTGTGCAGAAGCCACCTGGTGAAAGCATTTGTGCATCTGGAAGAAAATTCAGTATCTTGCAGCAAACATACAGAAAACAGTCCAGAGTACAGTCAATGACACCCTGGTTTATTCTGTCTTTTTCTCTTCAGTATCATTTTGCAGTAATTTATGACACAAGTCAGGTCTCTGGGGAAAACGACACATTGCAGTTCCTAGTTCAAGCAAAAAGGTAAGAATCCAACCAAAATATGTTTCTTTTCAAATAAATTGCTTATTTATCCCCATAAATGTGTCGACTTTACGCCCCATAGATGTTTGCTGAATTTAATCCTGGACTTGAATCGATTTACAAAAATACTGAATGACTTTATTCATGCTTGTTTGTTTTAGCGCCAACCCTGAGCACAAGCTCTTCGACAACAGCTTGGATCTGTCCATCCCTCTGGTTCATGAGACTGACACAACTATTACTGGGTAAGAACAAGAATGTTTCCAGACTGGAGCTGGTTGCCCATCTGCTGGGAGGAGAGGGAGTGCTTTTGTCAGGATGGAGCACATCAACTTGAAAGGCCTTATCTCTGAGCGCCTTTATCGTAGCCCTGCTTCACAGAGACGGGAGAGAGATGTAAAACAGCCCAAATCCAGCAGAACCTCTGACATCTGATAAGGCCGCAATGTGTGCTGTCTTTAAAGTGAGGGGAGGCTTTAGAGCAAAGCTGGACACATCTGACTCACATCTCAGGCCCTAAAGAAAAACCCTGCTGTCCAACTAATAACATGACTGAAGCCAGAGATTTTTTTAATGAAGCGTTTTAAAGGATATATATTGTGCATTTGAGTAAAAATGTATTATTTAATGTTAATGTATCGTCTGGTATCTCTCTCCTGAACACTGTTGTCTGCAGCGTGGTGACACCAAGCTCCTTTGTTTATGGAAATTCCATCGACGCCTCGCGCTTCGTCCAGCTGGAAGACATGGAGTGCAACTTTCAGCCTCTTAATCTCACTTTCCAGGTACAACTTTCACAGAGTATATAGGATTTTCAAAATTTTTACGGTTTCTTATATATAATAACTTCTCTTTCCCTCTCCCTGTGTCTTTGTGATGTGGTTCCAGGCCATAAACAAGGGGCCCAGTCGGCTGCCTGGCTCCACTGTGGACATCAGGATACCCAACCGGCTGGCTGGCAGCGGAGCTGATATGTTCCACGTCATAGAAACACAGGTGGATGCCAACAGCAGTCTATCTACATTATTTATCCCGCCCAAATCCTTATTTATTAGTTTACTCACCTGCAGGCAGCCACATTTTTTTTATTCCTCCAGCTCATGCCTTTCATGGCACAGCTCTTTGTATCCACTCCACCTTTAAGTACAGAAAGCTGCTAAACTTGGCCTCTGTGTTATGGCACGGGCAATTACCTCAGTGTGAGGCACCACCGGGCCAGTGAAAATCTTAAGTGAAAGTGTTGACGTTGCTACTGAAGCTGTGCAACCATTTTGTCTCACAACAATTTGCATTTAGATAAAGAAACGTAATACTCCCGCTGGGTTGAAATGTTTTCTTAACCCTTGCTTCGCGCCCTTTCATATAGGTAGATCATGGGGGAGCTCAAGCTGTTAATTGTATTTGCTGTGAATGGGCCGACAGGGTTGACTGTATCCCACCCTCCTAGAGCCCATCTGGAATCACTTTCAGGGGATCAGACAGCTTGCACGAAACGGGAATGGGACACCTGCGGAGCTGGCTACTGCCCCGTACCATCCCCAGCCTCGAACCACACATCATAAACACTGTTAACACCACGTCAAGCCTGTGGTGCACTGGACAGTTGCACACTCATATTTTATTGCCAGATATTATTACGTACCTACACAGACCTCTGTTTGTTCGGACATGCTATACAAGTTCCTGACTGTTGCTCTATATGTTCTAGTTTTTCTTGCTTACTCTGCATTATTTACTGTGCTTGTGGGGGGGATCTCACCAAAGGTTCACGTTAGTGTAGCCTAAGACTCTTCACACCAACAATGGTGGCAGAAAGCAGGACATGAGGAAGTGTAGGTAATTAAAGCTCAGGCATGCTGGGTGGTAGCAGAGCAAACAATGAGGAAGGCTGGAGCAGATTTCCACCTCTGGAGCTTCAGGTCAGACTGGGAAGAAGGGAAAGGGGAAGTGTTCCCTGGGGGGTTCGGGCAGAAAAGCAGACACCTCTAAATCACTCCATATGGGAAATCTGTCAGGGAGGGGTACAGGCTTCTTGTTGGGGAGAACTTCCTATGATCACTAGAGACTCGTGACAATAGTGGGATTGGACCAGTTTAGGTGACAAAAGTGTTTGTGTCCACATCTTTGGTGTTGAACTCAAATACAAACCGATCTTTGCCCCGTGACAAAAGTCCTGCTGTCCTTCACCTTCATGCCACACACCATCCTGCCAAGGAGGTTATGTTTTCACCCCTCTCTGTTTGTTTTTTGGTTGGTTTGTGCTTGTTTGTGAGCAAGATTACACAAAAACAAATAAACTGATTTCCACAAAACTTGGTGAAAGGATGGGACATGGGCCAAGGAAGAATCCATAAAATTTTGGTCAGATCCAGTAATTTTTCATCACTTTCTTCAACATTGAGAGTGTGCAATTTCGTGTGGATCCAAATGAAACATCTGTGTGGTATCATAGGGGTAAATGCTTTTTTCAGCCGCTCGTTGGTAAATGTAACTATACCTATAATGTGTTGCTGAGAAACGTAATGTGGCCCAAGCTATGAGGCCTGTTTTAATTTAAGGGGACTGTTGGGTTATGACGGAGGTCTGCACTCTACTGAGTTCTATTCTATTGATTTTACCTAAAGTCAACACAGCTCACTCTTTCTCTACCACTGTCATGTTGCAGGTGGCTGATGGCCGAGGAAACTGCACCCCTCACAGGAACCCAACACCGTGCACCATCCCCCAGGACAGAGAGAGCATCTTCCACTCCATATTCGCCTTCTTCACCAAATCAGGACGCAAAGTCTTGGTAAAAATGCAGCTCCTCGCTTTGCACTTTGACATTTCAGAGTTCACGGACTGTCACCCCCTGAAGAATTCTTCGTTTCTATTTTTTTTGCAGTACAACATCTGTTTATCACACATCATTCTTTCTCCCACACACCCTCTCCTGCTCTCCCCCTCACTCTCCCTACTCTGTGTTTTTTTTTTTAAAGGACTGTGACCGACCTGGAAGAGCGTGTATGACGGTCACCTGCACTCTGGGTCCACAGTTAAAAGAAGAAGCTTTGAGCATAGATATGAAACTTCTGCTTAACACTGAAATTCTTAAGAGGGTAAGAGGCGTGTCACTGGCTTGATACATTTAGTTTTTAGGACATTTAGTTGTGATATCTTAGAGCTACAGTGATCCTACCTCTGTTAACCCACAGGACAGCTCCTCAGTGATCCAGTTTGTGACGAGGGGCAGTGTGCAAGTCAATGACAGGGCAGTGGAGGTGCCAAATGGTCTGTCAGAGGACATTTCTGTGAGTATATCATCAGCCAATGCATCTACCTACACTGACAGCAATAGTACTAATGCTAATTATGCACCCAAATGACTGTGATGTATCTCCAGAGCATCAAAAAGCAGGTTTTACTATGCAAAAAGTATTTGAAGCTGCTCTAATAGATATTTTTTAACAATAACAATGGCTCAGACTACGTGACACATATGTGACTATGTGTAATAAGAGAATTATTACCACATTCTACAGTTACCTTCAGGTCTTATTAACCTTATTGCACTTTTCAGCTCATTTATTTAATTTTATTGTTTTCAGACACTTGCAATGCTTTCATCCACCTCATAACCAACAGCACAACTGTTTAAAGATAGACAGACACTAAAAAACACAATCTGTCAAGCACCAAACAGCACACAGAGACTAAATCAGATTAGCTGGTGAATAAAGCAGAGCATTCAGCTGCTTGATGTTTTTCCCGGGAATCGATGAAAACCAGAACAGTAGCTAATAGGACAATAAATATTAGACTTAGTTAGCTCCCTGTCTGTGTTAATTTGCAATTGTTTTCTAACAGGTCCACCATATTGAGTTTTTAAGATTACAATATGTCAACATTACTGTGTCTTAAAGCTGTCCTGGCCAATTCAATACAGATAAATGGAATTGTGCTTTTGCCGCTCTAAACTACACTTAGATTTCACCCTTTGTTACCCTGAATAATGCACACAAATTCCTGTGTTCATGGTAACTATTTATTTGGTAGAAAATGGTTCCATTAGAACTGTTTACTGTGATTATGTCTCACAACTTGGCAAAATAAAACTAAATTAAATCCACTAAAGGTAAGTGAGAAATTGTGTTTGTCTAATTTGAGTGAACTGAACCTTTAAACCTTGGATTAAATCAATTACATTGCCATTTTTTTTCTTGGCTAAAGTCACAGGTTAAGACACAGGGCAAAACTGCAGCAGCTGGCAAAACAATTGTGCCTTGCTCAAAGGCACTGTACCAGGGCAGGTTGGGGCTCGGACCTCACCACATCAATAAGCACATATAAGGCATATTTATTTTTATAAGTACAGTCTATACGACTGTGGTTAAACATTCCTCGAGCCGCTGATGTGCTTCACTCTGCACAAGGATGTGATCCCAGGGAACAGCTGGGAACTGTGGGTATAATGTATGGTGCCACTTCCATTGGCTGTTTTCGGGGCCCTCAGCTGTGCTCAAGGACAGACCCTGCCCCCACTGTTGTTTGCTGAGTGATTGAATGGCCCAGCAGATCAGATGCGATGATTACACTGAGCACCCAGTGCGCTCTCAGTGGGATCCCATAAGTGATTAGGGTGCTGACCGGCCCGCAGCTCTGCTGACCCTGAGCTCCAGACGGGCCCGGAAAGTTCTGACCTGCTATGAATACATCCAAACCATGCCACTCTCTCAGCACACAATAAGTGTGCTCATTCCACTGACTATATACCTCAGGATCCCTACTGGCTTGAATACACACTGCAAAGTATGATTTGTGGTCCCTGCTCGTGTTGCTCTCAGCAAGCCTGCTGATTTTCAGCAGAATAACACGCTCGCCCCTTATCGACCATGACATGTAAACAAACCCACGTAAATCCATATGTATTTGCTGTAAGTGTGCGAGCTGCAAACTTAGCATCACACAGCAGAGTTGAATGAACCTCACTTTCAGCCACACATTCCCAGAATTAACTGATGTCACATGTTAAATTGGGAAAGTCGGGTGTCAAAGAGCAACGACCGGCAGAGCTTTCATCTTTTTTGATCACGCAAGCACTTTGGCATCCATAACAACGGTTAGATTCCAGCGCTCGGAGGCAGGGGGAGGTGTTAATGTGGGAAAGCATTCAACAGAGATTAATCTTCACTCGGTTTCGTCTTGGCTCGCAGTTGGCGTCTCATGCCACATTTGTGTTCAAAGCCCATGCAGCAGTGCAGTGTGCAGTGCAGCAGTGCAGTTCCTCAGTCTCGGCTAAAAGTGTCCCTCTACTGTTTGCAGTGACATATTATGCAGGCTTGTGAGTGACATTTGTGAGAATGCACATTATTTACCTTTATTCAAGATCATGAGTGAATTAACACAACTATTCCATGATACTATGTGGAGTTTCCATTCAGTGCAGGATAACCCGTGGTGCTGAGTAATACAATATTTCACTCAAGTCAAACCACTGTTAATTCAATCAGATCAAACTAAGTGGTGACAGTATTTGTTTGGTAAATGACAAATGCACACAAATATCAAACAGCAAAGAACTTTTTTAAAGTAGAAATCCAAAATCAAACATTTGACTGCCATAAAAAAGATATAAATACAAATCAAAGCACTAGTGCTGGAATTTATTGTGTTTATTAAATGACATTGTTGTTGAGCATTACACTATCTATCTAGCTGTCCATGATGGATTTAACTGGAGGTCAGTGTTAACTCATGTCATCGTGGGAAAAGGCCTAAGCAGCTCTTATTTATTATGGAACCAAGCTATTTTTAAAAGTTTCCCAACCTTCCCGATTGGACAAGATAATGCTCAGAAGCAGCTTCAACCAATCATGTTAACGACATCTCTAAACTGAAAAAGGGAGTGGATGATTTATTAGAATGAATTACGCTGATCATATGAATACTTGGCACTGTACTATGAAAGAGTAATGGCCAAGCTTATTAACTGGCTCTATTATGTTAGAATAAATATGTTTTTTTGTGCTGAAAGGTTTTTTCAGTTTCTCTTTCCTCTAGTGTATTATATATGTAGAAATTCCACAAAGTTTAAAAGCTGAAAGACTGCTGTAAATTGAACTCCTCTCCCCCACAGAAAACACTAATCCTGAAGCTTTTAATACACCTCGTCAGTAGTTCAGGCAATACTTCTGTTAGCTAGCCCCCTAATGAAGCCAGGTAAAGTGACAGGGACCAACATTTCCTGCATGCGCTGGAACAGTTGACCAATCACAACAGAGTGGATCAGCTTGTCAATCAGAGCAGGCTGGGCTTCTTGGGAGGGGGTCCTTAAAGAGACAGGAGGTAAAACCAAGTGATTCAGACAGAGGCTGAAAAGAGGAGCTGCAGCGGTGGACAGTATGAAGACAGTGATGAGTGATTAGAGCATGTAAACCTTTTCGAGTAATAACCAAATTAAAATGATAAACCTGAATATGAGCATTACATGTCTCCTGTAACCAAAGTAGTGGAAAAAGTCAAAAATAGATCTGTATGAAAAGTCAAGGGAGTGTCAAAGTCAGCAAGATTCATCCTCTGGAGACCAAGAGTGTACAACATTTTACAGTAATCCATTTGAGCTGTTGTGATCCAGTATTTTAACCTGTAACAAAGTGGTGGCCCGTCAGAACCATCATCAGAGCCATGCTGCCAGAGTAATTAAAGAACATTACTAATAATGTGAATGAAAATATGTGTGTGCTGCTAAGAGATGTTGACACTGGCTGTGTGTTGCATGTGGAACAAAAGTCATCACAGAACCCTTGTCCTGACCCGGGTGTGTTAAAGATTTACTTTGAAGCATGGTATTGTATACAATAAACAAAATTTTGTTTGAATGACGGATCAATTTATTGTGTTCTTTATTGAATAAATTCCATTAGTTTCCTGATGTATGATGGTATTTTCTCTTTACATCTGTTGAATCAAGTCACGAGTTTCGACACCAGCTAAAGCAGACAGAAACAAATGTGTTTTGGTTGTTTGGTTATCGTTGCACTACATTGCATCATTAGCAGCACATGACTTAATGTCCTCTCCTTGTGATGTGTGTGTGTGTCCCTGCCTGCGTGTGTTGTATTTGAGTGTGACTCACTCACTGACCGATGTCTTGTTGTGTTTCAGCTGGTGTTCGAGGCTCTGCACAGTCAGGAGCCAAGGGGTTACGTAGTGGGCTGGATCATTGCCATCAGTCTGCTGGTGGGAATCCTCATCTTTTTGCTGTTAGCTGTGCTACTATGGAAGGTAATGCAACACATGAGCACAGATTCACCCCCCCCCACAAAAACCTCAGTCAGAAAACTTACAACGCTGCTTGTTTTTCTGATAAGAATTTGCTGAAGCTACAACAGTAAATAAGATGCAGTTGTCACAAACTTGTGTCACAGCCAGAAGCCCTGTGTGTGACTCCCATCAGACGTCAGCACAGTATACAGTTGTACAGAGACAGCTGGAGGCAAGGGAAGAAGAGAGCCTCGGCCCTTTAACAACCGTGAAAGGGACAAATCACAGAGTGGACTATAATTCACACCATGCCACTCACATGAAAGAAGAATCTGAAGGGGAAACGGCAATTACACTGATGTCCAGAGGCCCTGTTAGCACAAAACTCCTTTTCTTTTGCACTGCCTCATTTTCCACTGGGAATACCACAACTAAACCTTGGAATGTTGGTCCTGGGATACGTTCCCCCCCCCCGAACCTCGGACCTTGCCAAAATAAACCTCACTTACAAGAGCAGCACATGTCCTGTATTGCTCTTTTCAGGAAATGCCTGAGGAGAGTACAGGTCTGCATCAATAAACTTAGCCAAATGTAGATACAGTAAATGAATGGAGTCGTAGTGAGGGAGACGGCATCCCAGTGTGGCTGCTCTGTTTACATACACACCAAGACTCCACTGGCTCATCTGTCCCTTCATATCTCCTTTATATTACACTTTGTAAATGCATGTTGTAGGTGTGTTTAATGGAAATCAGAATACAGTATTACATTCCTAGAGAAACAGAACATTTCTACAGGGGAAGGTGTTGAATTGTGTCCATCCATGCAGGAGGTTTTGTATGGTTTAGCCTATTGACTGCTTTACATCACTGCTGGGCATTTATCAAAGCATGCCATGCCATGGTGGTTTTAAATTGATTTCCTTTTCCATGTTTGTCATTGCGGGAGAAATCTCAACCTGCATATATTTCTCAATAGGATATTACTCCTAAAGAAAAATATAATCCATCAATGTGAGCTGCTTTAGTTATATTATAGATATGTCATTATTGTAATTATGCAGCTGCAATAAGGCCGTTATAAACAATTTACATTCAGTGTCACTCCTAACAGTAACCTGCTGAAGAACACTGCATTTACAAGATATGGAAAATCAAATACAGAAGACGACTAAGAAAAAAACGTTTTCTGTTCTGCAGCTGATTATCATAAATCGTATGTGCCATAGTGCACCTGAATGCACCATTACAGGGTTTAACAACAGTCCCTTCCAGCACTTACCACACAGTGATCAGTTTACAAAACACATGCATCTTTTCTGTTTTGAGTCCAGAAATGTAATGAAGATATAAGTTAATATTTATTTTAAATTTTTTAGGATGTTAAAAGGATGTGTTGTGAGTCTTTGAGAAGCAGTTCCCCCATGATAACATACATTTTACAAAGAGTTTCACACTGTAGCCTGACCAATACAGAACTTTTTAATATGAAAATCTTAATACACTGGATCAGACAATATATTTTTTATCAAGAATGCATAAATATTTTTGATAAGGATTCCATGAATATGCTTTTCAGAGAGTTTTGATTAAAATATGCTCTAATCCTCCAAAATTCAACGTTATGGGAAATATGCTTGTTTGTTCTCTGTCCAAGAGCTACGTGATTAATATCATTCCCATGTCTGTACAAACAATATTCTAACTCTCTGCAAAAAAGCAATTAAGCATAATGTCAAACTAATCATTTAAATTGAACATATTTACCATTATCAATGTGCCTGTGGTAAGTTAATAGTGGGTGATAACATCAGCCAGCAGTTGAGCTCTGGGTTGTACATTATCCAGTTTTGTCTGAAAAAACATTGACCACCTGAAGAGAGGAAAATCTACCCTGACAAGTAATGATACCCTTTGGAAAGTGGTCAGCACTAATGTAATATATATGTGATTTGTAGGTAATAAGGTGGAATATGAAACTGCATGTTTCTTACCCCTGCAGTCAGATCTGACCACAGATACACCTTTACCAACACCACTACTCTTCTCATTCCTTCACAGATGGGTTTCTTCCGTCGGCGCTACAGAGAGATCATCGAGGCTGAGAAGAACAGGAAGGACAGTGATGAGAGCTGGGACTGGATGGAAAAGAATCACTGAAACCTGCACTGGGGGTCCCAGAGGAGCCAAAGCGATTAGGGATTGGGTCGGGAAGGATCCAATAGCACGGGGTCTCGCAGGCCCAGCCGCAACCGTGGCACCGGGCCCTTCAGTCTTCCATATGTGGAAGAGAAGAATATTCTCCATATTTATTTGGAGACTTGACTTATTTTTTTGTGGGTGGGGGTCCAGGAAACAGGCTTCTGAGGTGACATTGTGGCTTACCAGAGGACACTTGCTGCAGAATTCAGCTAATCTCAAAGGAAGGTAACTCCCAGCCAGCGGAGCGTGGCTGTTGATGGAGACCCACATCCGTACGGAGACGGCATGAATACTGGTGGACAACAAAACCCTCAGGGCTGCGTTATATAGCAAATTTATTTTTATACATTCACTTTAAGCCATATTGTATAAAACTGGGCTTTGAGAAGAGCTGGGGTTATGAAGGCCATTATAAACATACTTGCAGTATGTTTTCCTAAAAGCACTGATGTTTGATAAGAATGAATGCCTTGGCTTCTCAGCTTTACTTTTTATGCCAAAGACCTGTCCAGTATAGTATATGATTAGAGTGAAAGATTGTATCTTTTCTGTGCTGTTTCCGGCTTATGGATATCTCTTCTACACATCTGGGCGCCCCTGCCTCCTACAGATCGTCGGACTGAGCTAATTCTCTGTTTTACACCCACGCACACAATGATTGACGCTGTGTCCTGATGTCATCCACCAGTGTTTTTAGAGTTGTCTCATGGCCGCGAAGGCCCAGAGAGAACACCCTCTGAGGTCATTCGGCCCCTGTTCAGGATGCAGTAATCAACAGTCCTCTGTTATTTCTGAGCTCTCCGTTAACACTTTTTATTTCCAATGTTTCCTGTGTTATCCACGGCTGAAAATGCAGCGCGATGGGTTGTAAATTAAACTGCAAAAGGCGCCGTTCACATTTCAAGGTTTGCGACCTTCCATTAGCATTCCATTTGTTCTGGCCGCGCTTTTAACTAAGTTGTTTGTAGGTGTTGAAGTGGATGTAACGTAAAAGGTTTTGGAGCTCAAGCTGCTTTTGCAAAGAACTATTGCTCAGGTATACAGCTGGCTTTTTAGATGGAACCCTAAATGTCCAGACACAAGACCTGATCATGGTTTATTTCTAAAAGAAAAAAAAAAACTTTCCAGACTTCAGCTAAGTCGACTGTTTAATTCGGCCATTATATTATTAGGTCTTGGGCTTTGACGTGAAATATGAGATACATTACTCTCCCCGGCCAGATGAAAGTCTGTGATGGGAGTCCACCTACAGTCATTTTCAGGGGCCCATGGCATGACTAATGCCCTAAAAATAGGTGGGAATGTGCTGCACTCAATCACTACACATAAACGAGCTCTTTGGGGCTCACGGGAAACGTTCATTTTAAGTCAACATGGAGGAATGTCAGCGCCCGAAAAATCTGCCCACCACTAAAGTCCGTGGCTCATCATCGTTCATGGTTGTTATGTGTTTTAAACGTTGGGCTAGATCGTGAATATACATTTGCAGAACACAATGAATTAAAGTTTATATCAAATGTCCCTCAAAAAAGAATATTAACTATTTTATACAGTTAAAGAGCTTTATTTACAAAATAATGAAATGAGAACATAATTTTTTTAATGAAAACCTGCAGTCTCAGGACTTTGGGGTAATTTTGAAGCAGCCCTGAGTCCGATTGAAATGTGCAATGCCAAAGAACAAAAAAAAGTATATTTTAAGACGTCAGTGCTAAGTCACTTTATGGCTCACTATGATTGCTTCACTCTCTATTGTGTTGAATGGATCTTTTACTGATACGATACACTTTATTTCACCGTTTAATTCCACTGGCACAATGGCATATACTGTACACATTCACGTCTTCCCTCTGCATCTGTAAAAGCGATGCCACACTTGTATGCAGAGGAACCGACACTTGACATTTTTGGTAAAATTTTAACTGTGATGGTTATATTTTGTTTTGTTATGTTCGTTTGTTGTCAATGTTAATCTCACCGTTATTTGGGGGTTTGTTCTGAGTATACTACTGTCACTGAATATCATTTCCATTATAGTGTGCTGTATGTTTTTAAAGTCATGTTGGGAGCTGTGTATTTATCTGTTGATAAATTTTAGAGTGAAATTTCATGGCTCCCGTCTGCCGTTTTTTTCTGAAGGTGTGTGGTGCTCTCTACTGGCTGCTCTGCTGTAAATGTAAAGACAATAACAAGAGCATGGAAAACAGCACCATCGTTATAAACCTTCTACCTTCTCAAATATGAGTATTGTCACTGTCATACCATTGTAATTTTACTATAAGTGAGTTTTATACTTTTAGGAATTAGTAAAAGTGGGTCACATTACTGAGCACTAACTACAACAATATAATATATATATATATATTATAACATTTAATATAATAATTTTTGGAACATCTTTTCTGAACGCAAATTGGGAATTGATTACTAAACTCTAATACCCCCTTTTTCCTTACAAACTTTTTTAGGCAATCCTTTACTAAGATAAACAGTGTTGTTTTAAATAACGTGTTCATCAACAATGCTTCAATCAACTTATGGCAAATATAATTTTGTCTCATTTAAAGCAGTAGTGGGGACATTTCTCGAAACATGATTTCCAAGTCAAATAAACATGTTATAGTGCCTTCTGATTGTGATTTGTGATCAGACACAATGCATCTTTATTACATATCTGTAATAACCGACCCATTTACTCATAGAACATAGAATGTTTGGTAAGACCCAATTCATTGTTCAGTCTACTTTCCCTGAACACTTGCTAAACTGTGAAGTTCATGTCACAAATACAATTTAGGGTTCAATTACAAGTTGAGGCAACATTTCACGTTAAGAAAGATTTACTGTCAAAGCTTTGATGTCCCACTTTTTCTAATCCCACTGTCCTGAATGAGTAACCAGTTAGTTGATGATTAAGGTAAAAGTTGATTGATTTCATAATAATGAAAATAACCCTTAGTTGAAGCTCATGATACACACTTGTAGGGAAGAGCTGTGCCACATTTGTACACATAACAATAGAACAAGGAGAATGCAAAATTTCCTTGGTCAGGTGACAGCAGTTGCTATGAAACACCGTCATCAAGCCCAAGCTCCCCTGTAAAGCACAATGAATTATTAATACAGCTACCACACTGACTGGAGAAGGAAACAAGTGGGGCTGCTCCCATTCCATTGACCGGAGAGTATCACTCTGCTAACTATGTCCTCTTTACTGGATCATGGCTTGATTAGGACGACAGCGGTGGAGCAGGTGGTCGCACCAATCGCGAGTCATTTATGCCATTTGGTGCTGTTGTGTGACAGTGCGGAGGAGCCTGAGCAGTTCAGCCACCTGGAGGAGGCGGCACAGGCTGTGGCTAAAGCTACTGAGAACATGGCAGCAGTGGCCTCCAGGTACTTACAGGGGGACATTTACTGGGGTATTTACTGTGTAACACTGCAGGTGCAACAGATTGTAAAAGTTCCTTTACGACATATAATCTAATTTAAATTACGTAAGAGACTGATTTGTGTGTGTATATTATCAGACCAACACCTGGCTCTTTACTTCCAGGCGAATACGTGAGACAGACGATGAAGTTTTGCAGATGGAGATGTCATCCCTGCTGGAGTCAGTCACTGAGTCTGGAGAGCATGTGCTGCTGGCAGCACAGAAACTCAGCATCCAGCCCAGTTTGGCTGAGCACAGAGAGGAACTCATCACCGCTACACAGAACGTATTCCTGGGAGTAGTCAAAGTATAGTATGACCTTTATTTCTCCTGGTTGAAAAAAGGGAGAAATCTGCAAATGTCTTACCGAATATTCCATATGGAACAATATATTTATCCTGAAATGAACAGGGATATGCAGACAGGAATGGCTGCCCTGTCCAATACCAGACAGTGACTGATTAATAACAATGATGGCTTCCAATAGATTAATCTTCAGCAGCTGCATCTGCTTTACTCACTTTCAAGGTTTCTTGAAATGCAAACGTTTTCCAAATGTTAGCTACTGATTGATGGTTATGTGTGTTGTCAGGTCTGTGTACAGACTGTCTATAATTTATGAAAAGGGATCACATCAACTATTCCTCGTAAACTGGAGAAAGGACACAAGTCTACTGTCCTAAAACTGTCATAAGCTGTTATAACTTAATTTTCAAAATCAAACAGTTTCCTCTTCTCGCTAAATTCTTTGTGGATCTGTTTAAGCACTCGATCATGCACTTGTACTGCACTTTGTAGAGAGGAAGCATGTTATTTGGAACCCACTGTATTTCCAGAGTGTGTAAGATTTTTGAGTTTGTCTGTATAGACATTTTATGTGGGTAAAATCCAGAGAATTTAATACATGCACAACACAGCAGGATGTTTTCTGCACAGAAGGTTCACAACAGCAACAAATCCTTCTATGTGTGTCACCACTTTTTCACATTTGTTTTCTTTTTGTATGTTTTTTTTTTATGACTCACATATTAGAAAGCGTTATCAACCCCCCCACTCGCGGTGAGTCCAGCGGGGGATCCCCTGCTGTGTTCACACATCGACTTCTCCTGGATTTCTATATGTATTATAAAGCTAGTTTAAATGTCTAGGTTTCACATTAAGTGAATAAATGATCACTGATATTATGCGTGAAATATGAACAAAACAACAATCGGCCATACTATCGACTGGCTTGCATGGCTACAGCACTGGCTAAGACAGTGCTGTAGCATGTCAAACCATGAAACAGTATTGTCAAAACTGTTCACTTAAAGATAAAAATGTCAACCTCATCATGGTGTTAGAGGTATTGCCAAGAGTTTTCCAAAAGTCTTTGTCCTCCGGGGACCCAGAATGTCAATATAATAGAAGTTGAGATAGTTGCAACCAATGGTTGATCAATCCACAGTTTCACGCTGCTCGCATTGATAAGAAAGTATAAGAAACTGTCCAGCAGCAGCAACATATTGACCTCATCTATCTCTCTGCTCATAGGTTCTGTTAGTGGACGATGGTGCGACTGTCAGGAGAGTTGTTGCCGCCGCTGATCGAGTGTTGGAGTGCCTCTCGGAGCTCTGCTCTTCCTCAGACATGAAGTCTCTGCTCAGATCTTTCCAGGTGTTTTCTGAGGCCCTGTTACTCCTGAACAGTCTGACAATAGAGAGAGCACATTCCTTAAAGGATCCTAGACAAACCAAACAGCTTCTTGACTCACTGGAGACTCTAAAGAGGTGCATCTCCATGCTGCAGACGGCCATGTGCACAATCATCAAACACCCAGCAAGTGAACAGGCACAGGAAGCCAAGAGGTACATTCTGGGCAAGGTGCAGAGCACAGTGAGTGACATAATTATAACCCTTAACAGGGAATGTCATATAGGAACACTGGGTCCTGTTGGCTATTACACAGGGAGGAAAACCAGTTTGCTGCAAATACTGGCAAGTTCCTCCCCCTCTTCAATCCGAAGCAGTGGCTTGGACAGCATGGTAAGAGATTTTGTGTTTCACTGTATGCTTGTGGCAAACTCTTCTCGAAGAGAGTTTCAACAAAGAGTGGTCGGTCACTGCCGTCACATCCTGCAGTTCTGGTCTGACATGAAAAGGATTTTTAATTCGTCGGAGAATCTTGATGATCGGAGCCTTGAGAATTCCTCAACTTGGTTGGTGCAACAAATACAAATGCTTGACAAAGATTTGATGAGTGCGATTCTCTATCAAGTCTTGGACACATTTCTTACAGCATCTTCAGCACATGAGGAGCAATTAAGTGCGATGAGACAGATCCTTGCTGCAGATTCCTCTACAAAGATGGATCTTAACTTTTTTCAGCCACTAGTGGAGGATTTAATAACCTCCACTGATGGAATAGCACAAGTGGCAAATTTTATCTCAGCTGTGGCCGTTGACGCGAAGAGTTTGGAGAATGTGGAGAACTCACGAGCGTGCCTTTCAAGAGTCAGAGCTCGGATTGCACCTCTTTCACTGGAGCTGGCGGATAATTCGATGCAAACCGTTCAAAAGCTTCATGAGGTTTGTCAGAAATGGGAGGAGGAGACCAGTCAGCTTCAGGATGCTATATGTGATATAATGGATGTGAGGGAGTTCACTACTATTGCTATTAATGAGATGGTCAATGACCGACATGGATGTGACGAAGCGTACAGAGAGCAGAGCTACAGACTGTTTGATAAAAATGCGACAAACCTCATTTGTCACATGAAGTTGGTGATCCACTCAGTGAGGAGGCACTTGGACACAAGTGATAACCCCATCTACAGGAATGGCCTCCTGGTCCTGCTGAAACAGGTTCAGTCAACTCAGACCAAAGTGGCTGAATCAATCAGGGACATGCTTTTTGGTACCAGTCTAAATGTAGAGGTTTATTCTACCTTTTCAGACAATGTATCCGCAGTCATTCAGCATTTTAAAGTGCTGAGAGAGGGACTGGATGGCCAGCAGCATCCACATCTCCTGAGCCCACTGCGAGAGGGGGCACGTCAGCCTGAAATCCCACAGTTAGATTTACCAGTAAAAGACACCTGTGAACTGAACCTGGATCATATAATAAGAGGATCTCATTCTCCTATTTTGGAGGTTATGGAGAAGGATTCCCATACCGAGCATGAGAAGGAGCAGTCAGATGAGGAAACCATAGAAGCGGAACTGCCTCATAAAAATGACATTGATGATTTAAAGAGCCCAGCTGTCTCCGAAGTACCCAAACTGATCCACAAGCCTAGAGAATTTGACCTTTTGCCCCTCTTGTATGAAGTTGTGACTGTGACTAAAGAGAAAGATGTGACAGTTCTCAACCACGCCTGCACTGGTGTTCTTGAGGTGTCAAATTGTTACGCTAGAGCTGCAAAGGAAGCTCTGGCCATTGTTGATGCGGTTGATTGTCAAACGTTGGAAGGTTTCCGAGCAGAGCTGGTTTCGCTGACGCCGCTGCTCGTCCAGACGGCTCAAGAGACGGCAATGAGCTCAGCAATGAGCACAGAGAGCATCTACAAACACAGCACACAGTTTTCTGACCTTATTAACAACATTAGGAAAGTTTTACTGCCAGTAGCTGGATCCTGGCATCAAGCTGTTTACACAGAGCTGCAAAGAAATCTGCCAACAGGGGCAGCTACTGCTACACAGCAACTGAATGAAGTGATGAATTTATGTGCTGACGTTGTCCAGCTGTTGACATCTTCGGATTTAACCTCGCACAGTGACGGCCAAGAGACATTCAGTGTTTTACACAACAAGCTCAACAAAGCCCAGAACAACACAAGGTATCTGGTCGAGTTCTCCGCCTCCATGGATGGACAGGTAGATCAGCTGGAGGGACTCTGTATCCTCTGGGGTCTCTCCATTCAGATTTTGCTAAATTCTCTCGATAGGATTTTGGGAACATCAGCAGCAATTAATCAGCTGAGCCCTCAGAAACAGCTGTCAGCGTTGTCGGAAAGCTCACTTCGTATCCAGGAGGCCGCACGGATCACCAGCCTAAATTGTAGAAGTGCTTTCAAATCAAAACAGTTAACAGGCCACCAGGATGAACTGAAAACGCTGAGTGAGGCCTACGTTGAAGCTGCAGATGAGCTTGACTTCATGCCAAGAGTGATGCAACTTGCAAAATCTGAATTCCTTAAGAGACATCTTTTGATTAAAATTAGAGTCCTTTGTGGTCATTTAAGCAAAGCAAATAGGGATTATGATGCTGCACTACAAAATATTGTCAGCATTGCTTATTTTGCAGCGAAACACTACAGGGAGAATGACGTAGAAGATACAGGGCAAAGATTTGAAATCGCGTCAGAAGAACTTTTAGAAAATGTAAAGGCTGCGACTAAAAAAGTGGAGGACTGCTTAAACTACATCCAGGACCCACGCACCCGTTCAAATCTGAGGTCTATCAACGACCACTTGTCCTTTCAGGTTTCTGATGTGATCAGCAGGGCAAGGCTCGTGGTAGAGACTCAATACATTTGTGACACACTCAGTTTGGAAGTGCAGATACAGTGCTGGTCAGCGAAGGCTCACTATGTGGTGGAGGAGATCAGGAAGCAGGATAGGGTTCACCAAGATGCCAAAGATCACATCGGGACTGGTCTACAGGGCAGAACACCTGAAGACGTGTTGGCTGCAATTCCATCTAAAGTCAAAGAAGTAGAGGTTTCCTCTGACAAGGCAACGGCATCCTGGCTGAAAGGCAACACAAAACACGTGGATGCTCCAGAAATAAATAGAAACGTGGCAGCTGTGGCCAAATATGAACCTGGATATATGGACAAATTTGTAGGTATCTAATGATTGACAATATTTTACAGATTCCTTTATGCCACAATAAATCAAGTCCATATTTTTCTCTACAAGGACGGTGCCGGGTTTGGTGCATTCAAAGCCTCTTCACTGACCTACACCTCCCTGTTTCTAAAACAAGAAAGTAACAGCTGGGATCCCAAGGACAACAGAATCGTCCAGGTGACCAGGAAGATGGCCGACACAATATGCTACATGACTCAGTACTTGAAGCAGAGAGGCCCAATACCAGTAAGAGCCATCAGAGGTCACTTTTTCAGTTTTGCCTTGATATGTGAAGAGACACAGTTTTATGCAATGATTTCTCTTTTCAGAATAAAGAGGGATTTGTCACTGCAGCCAAAGATGTGATCTCAAACTGCCAATCCCTGACTCAATTCATCAGAGTCATTGCCAACCATTGCTTGGATAAACAGTGCACAGTCGAGCTGTCACTCATTGTTGAGCAGATTCTCACCATCACCAACCAGCTCAACATCATCTCCAGGTCAGAAACGTTTAACACAAAAGTCACACTGAAAACAAAGTTAGAAAATATTACCGGAATGGCACAAAGTAGAGCGCATATGTCTGCCAAGGCCCAACAGTCTCCTTAAATTTAATCAAGCAGCACCAAATTTCACACACTGATAGACATCAGTTAACTTAATATGTCAGATTTTTTTTCATCAGGATCCATGAAAATGATGAAAATATTGAAAAACAGCCTATATAACAATGTTAAAGGGATAGTTCACCGAAAAAGCGTCCGTGAATGCACCTCGTAGGTTGATATCAGATGACATTTAGGCTTAAAACACGATGTAAATGACCTTGTTTTGAGTTGAACATGAATGGACACTTTGGTGATACCACACAAGCAGTATGGATATGTTTGGGATGGCATGTTATGTTTCTTCTGTTGTTTTATTACGTCTGAAGTGTAAGTCGCCATTGAATTCAATTGTTTCGGATTATGGACTTTTCCTGTGTCTCCTTGTGTTTAGGTTTGTGTTCATTTCTTTCTTTCTGGGTTCTGTCTTTCCTGTCTTTTTTTTAAAGTTTTGCTCCTCGTGAGTTTTCTACTTGACTTCCTGTCGTTGTCTGCATCTGTTCCTCATGTGTTTCACCTGTGTCCAATTAACCCTGCCTCCCCTGTGTATATAAGTCTCTGTGCTGCAGTTTGCCGTCTTACATCTTGACCGTTCACGTCATTCACCCTTAGATCCTTTGCTTGATTTGTTCTTGTTCCCCAGTGTTTTCCATGTTTTTTCAGTTTAGCCTTTTTGAGTCATTTCCTAGTTTTCAGTGATGTTTGTGGATTTTGTTTTTTAAGAACTTTAGCCTTAATTAAAGGACACATCTCGCTCCTGCATTTTTGGGTCCACCTGCTCATTAAACCCTGACACTATCCCTTTAAAGAAAGTGGGAACAATCCTGAATCTTCGCTAAAATGTAATGGTTTCATTCCAGACAATGTTTTGTGTAAAATGCTCCTTGGCTAAAGTGATAACAAAGAAATGTGATGAATATCCTCATGTTTTAGTGTCAATGCTGTAACACCCGGGTGCAAATCTTCTGATGAGATCCTGGTGAAGAACGCACAGAATCTCCTCCAGACGGTGCTGCGTGGGGTCCATGCTGCTGAGACAGCCTGCATCATAGTAAATTTAGCAGCACAGACATACACTGACAAAACCGTAATGAGCACCTGTCTGTGATTCAGCCCACATTATTTATGTGATGCCCTGTGACTCGTACCCTGAGCTGGCAAAACTGTACAGTTACTCTCTTATTCCAGGGTTTGAAGCAGCCCGAGCCAGACTCGGACGGCGCTGAGGCTACAGCTCTGTGTTTCCAGTGGAAGAGGAATCTGGAGATCCATCGAGCTCAGCAGACCTCGAACCCAAAGACTGATGAGCTGGGTTTGAGGAAGACCTCATCGCACCCTGTAGCACCCAGTCTTGCCCCGCCAGTTAATGTGCAAGATGGCTTCAAAAAGTAGTGCCGGTCTCCAGAAAAACATACTTGGACTGATCAAATTTTTGATTTGACTACTAAACCCTTGCAGCATTTCCACAGAATGCCATGCTCTAATATTGTATTGAAAATTATACGTTATAATATTTGGAAAAGCAAACTAAAATTAAACATTTCAACTTAATCTGCAAACAAAATTGATGATGTTTTATGTCTTTATTTAAGATAATGATAATAAAATCACTGAAATGTGACGGGCATGTGTGTTGTTACAATATCTGAAAGTATTATTATAACCACCATACTGACAGGAACAAAAATATAACATTATTCATTAAAACACTCCCAAAAAAAACCACACTGTATAAGTGATACAAAATAGGCATTTACATTGTGAAGTATGAAAACGATTAAAAAAAGTAAATAGCTTAGTTTCAGTCGAACTAAAAACACAACTGTAGATCAAAAACAATCTTCCAATTGATATGCCACCATAGGTCTACAACAATCGACCTCTGTAACACACAATACCCCATGTGATAACATTAACTCAAATAAGATCCAAAATAGCCAGAACTTTCAACACATTAAACACATACACACAATACAATTTCACCAGGATAGTACTTTTCTTTCTTTGCTGACGTCTTTTTCTGATTATCTGGTTGTTTGAAGTTAAGGACACAAGCGACTTACAAGCTTGTCAGCAGTGAGCATTTTGAGGAATGACAATGACAAATCAAATTCGGTATCCAATATTAATTCTTCCATTAACTGTCATTACCAGCAAGTCAGAAAAGACCGCAACAGTAATGTCCTCAAAGCATTCAGGCCATTTAAAATGACAATAGTACCAACAATGTACAAAACTTCAAAACGTCAATGTTGTGGAAAATTACACATTTCTTCTCAGCTAAGCAGTCTGAACAAAACATATTGCACAAGGCATTGCACAAAAACTCTGCACGATAGCGTCATTATAGAGAAAAGGGAAAAACTGTAAAAAGGGAGCGGTGAAAAGCAACTGGGGCCCAAGCTTTATCACAATCCTCGTTTATCGTGAAAAATCCCTTCTCGAACAATGTGAACATAAACATGAATACATCATAATATAAAAGTGTCTTGAGATAAATAAGTAATTACAAAAACACCTTTGTTCAGTCGATTACTCTCGTTACCTCTGCATGTAGAGAATGAATCTACAGGGTTTAATGCCTAGAATAACCCAACGCTTAGTAACCAACATATGGATCAGTCCCGTGGAAACTTTACAACTTCAAATTATTCTTTTTTTTCTGACTGTTTAGAACAAACAAGAATATTCAGAATGATAAAAACACTTTCAAAAACACGCAGCATTAATGTGATTATGTTCAAAGGAACTATACAGTGTCTGTGCACATATCTATCACCATCTCCGTACTGACAAACATGTAGTGCACGAGACAATATGTGATTCTATACAGCATCATTCATATACAGACATAAATAGATTCATGTAAAGCTAAATAAAGATTAATAGACATGTCTCCTCAATGTACAAATTTCACGCAGCTTTTCCATTTCTCCAAAGTCCTCACTGACAGAAAGGAGAAGCAGTGGGGTCGAAGGTCTTGAAGACATCTTTAAGTGTCCTGTCGTCTGCTTCCCCCTCTGGATCCTGCGGTTTCTGTTCCTCCTTCAAAGCCGCTACCTCCTCGTCCTGCTGCTGATCTTTGTTCGGCTGCTCCTTTTCCTCCTCCACTTTCTCCTCCTTCAGCTCTGCCTCTTCTTGTGCTCCAGTAGTGCCCTGTGCTGCTTGCTTGGTCTGCCTGGGGTCAGTGTACTGGGGTCGGATCAATCCGGCAAGAGCCTGGATGGGGAGATTATGAACCGCAGGGGGTTTGACAGGTGAGGCAGGAGCCACTGCAGGAGAAGGGGAGGGCGGAGGCGGATCTGAGGCAGTGTCTGTGCTTTTGACCTCTTCAAAAGAGCCGCTGTGTTGGGTCGGTGAGAGTGACTGAGGCACAGTATTGTCTCTCTTAGCAGGATGTTTCAGAATCCCTGCTTTTTTAGGAGGCTCTGCCTGTTCCTTCTGGGCCTGCTCTGTTTGAGCACGAGGATCATACAGGCTGATGCCCCCAAGGATTGTGGTCGGACTCTCCAACCCTCCACCACTGGATGCCAGACGAGGTGCGTATGGCGGCAGCTTCTCTGGCTCTGGCTTGGCTCGAGCGGCTTGAGGAGAGGAGTTGGCTTTTTGTAGCCTTGGGTCCACACCCCCTCCCACAGAGGAGGGCTCTTTCTGAACAAGCAGCTTGGAGTCCAGACTTCTTGTACGCTTGAGTCTGGGGTCTAGACTCTTTTGCTGGCGTGGGTCAATGGGTCTCTCTGTGGGGAATCGAGACTCTAAAGATCCAGAGGGCAAGCGGTTCATACGTTCCTTCAAACGTGCAGCTATCAGCCTGGGGTCAGAAAGCGGAGGGCTGGATACTGGGGGATGGTCGGGCATTTTGGTTCGGTTCATCTGAGCGTCAGCGATGAGGGGTGGCAGAGGGAGGTTGATGGAGTGCTCCTGTTTGGGGATCAGGGACGGGATGAGATCCTCAGGGGCCCACACCACGGTCTGAGCGAAGGCCGGCCGCTGGAGAAGAATGTCCACCCGGATGTGGCTAAACTGCTTTAACTGGCAACGAGGGTCCCGCAGCACCACGCTCGGGCCAGCTTCAAGAGGGATGAGAACAGCTCTGTCCCTGAGCTCCCTCTCTCCCTCGTCATCCTCCTCTCCTGTAGGAGGCTTCTGAGGAACAAGGTTGCTCTGCTGGCGATAGGGACTTTTCTCCACTGGCCTTATCTTCCTGGGGTCTCTGGAGAGCCGGGCATCTGCAGCTCCATCCGACTCCTTTTTCACATCGGGAGGTCGCTGTCGAGGGTCCGTCTTCACACGCGGGTCACAGGGTGGGGCCCTCTCTTTTACAAGCCGAGGGTCGCCCGGTACCGGGACCGCAGCCTGGGGAAGCTTGGACTGAGACTGCTGCATCTCACTCTGCTTTTTCAGAGATTTAAGGATGGCAGCAAGACAGCTCCCATCCTCCTCATCGCTCGAGTACCAGTTTGTAGTTTCATCTGCGAAGATAGACATCATATTTAAATGTTTCTTTCAGTTCACTTTTGTAAATTATTATGAGGTATTTGGATATTTTTCACAGGTCGTCTGACTTATTTCTAAGTTGTTTTTTTAGGTTTTATTCTATCCTTTTTTTTTTGCACACAGGCGCTTACCTCTGTTTGTGTTGTTATCGTCCTGAACCTCTGCTCTCTGTGGGTCATTCCCCTGTTGCTGTGTCAGGTGTAAAAAGATGGCTTTCTGCACTGCTGGTGGTAAAGACTGCAACTGGGACTCTGCACCAATCTGTTGCTGGAGGTTCTTAATGAAGGCCAGACCAGGGTCTACTGTGTTGAAAAAAAAGAATTCTTTGTAATTTCAGTGATAGTTAACAAGCAAATTTACGTCTTAGACAATTTTTTTTACCATATTTAACTGGTCAAAAAAAAACACTAACACCCACTAACATCTGGGTTTTGTTTGCAATCGGAATGGATACTTCCAGGTCAAATGACTCTGAAGTAAAAAACAATGTCTTCTTTATTTTGGCAGTCTACATGCTGCACCTTTTTCTGTGTGGCATTATGATGCACATTGAACTTCTAAGCATTGGGAACAACGTGCAACAGCAATTTGTTTCTTTGTATTATACAAGACGCAACACAGGGAAGGCAGCAAGGTTTCTGAAACATTGGTCATGATCGCTTCCGACAAGTTTGTGACGTCGAACATGACTCACCAGGGAAAAAATAACAGGCAAACTGTGTCAATATATCCACTTTATATAAAAAGACGTATAACACTGACCTCCTTGTTGACCCATGGCCTGGTTCTGGAGGAAGCTGCCAAAGAGGTCTACTGGGTTCTGACCCATCGATGGAAATGGGAAGTGATTTTGCAGCATCTGTAGATCTGGTATCGGAGGGAACGGAGGCCTCTGCATATTCATCTGAGGATTGATATTAGGTCGGTTTCCGTGGAAGGGTGGCGGTTGAAAAGGAAATCCGGGGGGAGGGTGCTGACCTGGCGGGCTCTGTGGCAATGGAGGTCCCGTGGGGTGACCCATGGCACCAGGTGAACCAGGGGGAGGAATAGAAGGAGCAGTGGAACCCGAAGGCCCCATATCTCCACTCTGCGTGTCCTCTGAGCCACCACTAAACGGATTGGTGCCATCTTCTTGATTCTGGGAGTAGTTTGATCCACTGAAAAATAAAAGTTCCAAATTAGGTTGAGGATAAGATCCAAGCACTGTATAGTTTACAGATTATAAATTACAGATTATTTTAGTTACCTGACAATTTTTTGCACCAAGTCGACAGTAGGTTGGACATTGATTTCAAACAGGGAGGGGATCTTCTTCCCAGCTTGGCCGGAGGCTCCATCTGTGGGACTGCTCTGACCAGGAGTGGGCAGCAACCCCACCCCAGGAGGAGGCTTTGGAAGCGGGGCGATACCCTGCTTTCTCAGATCCTCCAGCTCCAGTTCGTCCTCACGGGCATTCTCCTCTTCAGTGTTAATTATCTGATGAATAAGTCAGAAAGCAGATATAAGATAGATGTTAACCAGAGTAAAAAAAAATAAAAAATAAAATACCAACCTTATCAAGCAACTCCTGGGTCACATCATTCAGCTCCTCGTGGGAGAATTTGCAGTTGTCGCCTTGATAACATTTGGCTCCTGTGTGAAAGAACTTGCACGGGTATTCATGTGCAAACACTGGTTAAGGAACACGACTAATTAAAAGTTGTAATGAGATCTCTGTTAATTGTGCAACACATACAAATGTAATTAAAAACCCGTGTTGTCAGTAGTGAAGGATATTGTGCATGTAAATGCAGTTATCTCCTTTGCTGCAGTATCCTTGGAGGTAAAATTTACACAGTTCCTTTTTCTTATCTGGCACGACGAGCTCGTGTTCAAACTTGCACTGTTCCCCCTGGATAAAGACAAAAGGATTTTTATCTTTCAATTAAAAGAGTTGTAATCTTTTCCAGATATTTTGCTGTAAATCTGCTTACTACTTGCAAACATTAGTTCTACTGTACCTTGATGCATCGGCCCTCCAGGAAATACTTGCAGATGTATCGACCATTGTGTTCGACTGTGTGCTGACTGATGAACTCCTTGCTCATTATTGGTCGTTTCTTTTGAAAACCAGAACAATTTTTTCCTTCCTGCGACACAAAAGAAACAAAAGGATTAGTCAATAATTTTTTCTAATAACTCTACTTAATAGTAGAAATTATTTAATATCTACAGTCAAACAAAAGCTTTCTGAATTTTGACTGTTTTCAACAAAATGCATATTACATTGAGATGCAGACACTAAAAAAAGGACTTTAGCTTGATTCTCCACATGTACCGTAGAAAACACTATGTAAGTGCAATCCATTCACCACAATTAGAGATATAATACACATCTGGTTTAGTTTTCAGAGGCATATTTACCATTTCTTCCATTCCCGGATCGCATCCTCGACCTCGCCCACGTCCGCCCCAGGGTTTTCCCTTCAGCTTCTTATTCTTGTTGAGCATCCCACGTCCTCTGCCTGGTCCGCTCCCTCTGCCTCTTCCCCTCTGCCCAACTGAAAATAACAGTGTGAAGTAAGTGATCATCAGTCAAATGAGTGACTGTATGAGCTATGACAAAGGAAAAAGCCTCCATACACTGTTGTTTCATCCCCCTCATGCCTCCTCTCCTCATCTGGTCTTTAGCATAGCGCCCCCTTCCCTGACTTGGGGAATCTTTGGACTGCTGATACTCGGACATGCCGTCGTCGTAATCGCCCTCCTCTTCATCATATTCATCACTGTAGTCACTGTACTTGTCAAAATCACTGCTCTTGTGTGGCGGGGACTTCTGCGAGTTGCCGTGGCTTCCTTTTGAGTCCCGTCCATGCTGGAAAAGAGAAGAAATGTCACACAATAACGCTCATATGAATATGAAGTGTCAGCAGGCCTGTGGAGCTGAAGTCACCTGAGAGGGCAGGCAGTCAGGCTCGCGGTTAGATCCCTGGCTCTTCCTGCTTTTAGGCCTTTCTGGTCGGTCGTAGTCGGAGTCATAACTGTCGGAGCTGGAGCTGCTGGAGGGGGAGTGGTGCTGAGGAGAGGGCACAACATCACAGTGAATTTTCATTTAATTCATATTCATGTGTTACAACAAGTATAATGGAATCGTACTTTCTGTCGGTCACGTCTCCTCCTCTTCGACCTCCTCTTCTCTTTGGTCTTTTTGTATCTTTTCCTGGAGTGCCTGTGTGTCTTTTCTTCTTTTTCTTTAACTCGCTCTTTTTCTTTATCTTCGTTCACCTCTGTAGCCTCTTTGTTTTCTTCTTCAATCCCAATCCCTTCATCATCTATTTCTCCATCTTCTAGTTCCCCATCCTCTCTAGAAAGAAAACAGGTCAGTACAATGAGTCCAGCGATAGGGATTTATACGCTGTATTTTTTTAGCCTCAGACGTTATTAAAATGTTTTTTACATGAGCAAAACAGATGAGACCGCTGTAATAAATTGATAAGAAATAAAAAATCGTGATGTATTTTCCCTTCAGTTGGAACAAAGAACCAAACATCATGCCAGACAGTTTGAAAAACGCCCTAAGCCTTTCCTGAACTAAAACCATCATATTAATAATTCAAGGCAGTCTTTATTTCCAGTGTACAGTTATTTTGTGAAAACTAAATTAAATTCTACCTCAGGTTGAAAACCATCAATAAAAACCTCTTATTTCACTGAGCAGGGTTATTTGCCTTTTACACAAAACCAACCTGCTGTCAGAAACTAGTTAAATAGGATTTCAGCCCATGTAGCCATACTTTTTTTGATACCAAATGTTTAAAAAACACAATTTCCAATTATTGATCTACAATCAACCCAAAGCTGCATTTAAGAAACATCATGGAGGAAAACGGTCTGGCCACTACTTTTTTTTTTTATAAGTTTTCCCATTTCAGGCTAAATTGTATAAAGTTAGTTGGCTCGAACAATAAAGCTTGGCAGGTACCAGAGAAACAAATTCACTTGGGCCAAATTTAACATCAATCTGATTGAAATATATAAAATTGAAATGAACTCACACTGTGTTATAGCAGATGGCCAATACAGATTAAGTCGTGTAAGAGTATATCCTGAAGAGTGTGTTTAAAGTACAATTTCCGATCAAAGTATGATAGTGGTATTGTTTTCATAACATGTAACGTCAGCTGCTTGAAAAATACAGAGCGGGCAGGAAAAGTTAAACTAAATCCCTATGAAATAGGAAAAGTATGTCCACCCGCTGATCTGTCCTCGGACACTGGTGCAGCTCAGGCTTCAACCTGGCACTTCACCAGCCCCAGCAACCACGACACTGTAACTACACTTCTTCACTTTAAGTCCAGTTCAAGCAGCACAGTCCTTGAAACAGCTGCCAACTTAAACCATTTGATAATAAAGGAAATATGGCATAAAACTACCCTGTACAAACTCCTTGCCTGAATTCAATTCAATTGTATTTGTATAGCGCCAAATCATAATATACATTATCTCAAGGCACTTTACATTAAAGGTCAACAACTTAAAAAATGTTTATAGAGAAACCCAACAGTTCCCACAATGAGCAGGCACTTTGGTGACTGTGGAGAGGAAGAACTCCTGAAGGCCCTGTTGAAACTCTACATGACGTTTCTTGCCCAATTTAAGGACATAAATCACAGGTCTAAATCTCTGAGAGTAACAGGTGTCCAGGATGAGGCATGTCAAATAAACCATCAACCGTTTTGTTCCCCAAGACCAACACTAAACCACCTGATTCTATCTCTTTGGTAAAGTCAGTGCTCCACCTGATGTAGTCTTGTTCTTGGACTTCCCTGTGAGGCACACGGCCCTAAACCCAGCCAGAGGTGCATGACCTCAACCCTGCATGACCCCTGTCCCAGCAGTACCGCTGTGTGGCCACTAGGCACATTTACACAGTTTCCTGCAGATGCCCACAATCACCCAAAAACCACATAAAATGAACTCTGCCGTCTTACATGGAAATGATTGTGAATGTCGACATGGTGATAGGAAATCCAGCCTATTTGGACAGTATTATTTAGAATGCACCAAAGAGCCATGCAAAGATTGTTTTCTCTTTTTGAAAAGGGGGGAGAAAACCGTGGAAATGTCTCTTTGCCCGGAAATGAACGGTGAAAAGAAGAAAACAGTAACACTCGTCTCAACACCCCTCCGATTCTTCTTCTTCAGTTGAAGACAATGAAAACAACTAGTGTAGCCGTAAAGCTTGTAAAGTCCTGTTACAGGATTACAGACTAGTCACAAGCACGCACGGTCCTGAACCCAACCAGAGGAAGGCTACATAATCTCAACCTTGCATGACCCCTGTCTCAGCAGTACCGCCGTGTGTCCGCTAGGGAATGGGGGAGGGGGGGTTGACAATGCGAGGATGGGCGTGGCACCTCCATCATTTTTGCACAGTTTCCTGCAGATGGCAACGATGACGCCCACGATCACACAAACAACACAGAAGATGAGGTCTGCGAATGATCATGACTGTCGACACGGTGATGGGGGGGGGGGGAACAACCAAGGATGTTTTGGACAAGATCGTTTAAACTGCACCAAAGAGGCATGCAAAGATGAAGGTTTTGGTCTTTCTGGTGGGGGAGAAAATGTCTCTGAACCCTGCAGTCACTGAATAAGAGAAGAAAACAGGCAGCACAAGCACGTAGAGCCACAGCACTGAAACGCACAGATGAGCGTAATTGAACAATTGCACAAGAAGGTTACTCGACCTTTCATCCCCTGCAAGCTCAGAGTCTGTCATGTTTTTGTCAAGGACAGGGGCTGGGGGACTGGAGACAAGGCTCACACAGGCCATTGGACAGCGGATCTGCCTCCCCCTCGCTCCGGTGACAGAGAGGGAGACTGTGAGAGATGCTGGAAGATGTCAGACTGGAGAAAAACTCACGGTGTTACACGTCTCCAACAGAGACAGTGAACGGACACCGTCCTCTCTCATGTCAATGACGTTTTAACTCAGCGAGCAGCGCCGCTCGGCTAATGTCCCGTCGGTAGACAGCTGCCATGATGGAGGGATAGAGGAGGCACAGACAGGAGTGTGGCCCTGCTCGTTGGTTCTCTGCATCCTCACGGCTTTTCTCAACAGGGACGCCATCATTATTTCAAAATGGCTTCTGAGTTCTGCGGCACATTTCCTCGCGCGTGTATTCCTCCGTGTTTTTTATAGTCCGATGCGGATCTATCTAACTTGGACACAGCGAGTCCTCGTCGCTGATTGGTCAGACGCGGCTCGGAGGGGGAGGGGGTGGAGACAGCCGCAATTGTCATTGGTTCAAAGCGACGTCAGTAACTTTCAACATCTGCAACAAGGAAGCGTACGTGACGCTCGCTCCCGCGTTAATAATGTTATTCACCTCTGTGCGTGTATTACTGCGCGGTTATGTGTTGTTATTAAAGATCATCGCTTTACTTATAGCTACGTTTTTATTTACTCTCACGCACAACTAAGTCAGGTGACGCCCACCTCACGCACACACACACACACACGCAAACAACAACAACAATAACACGCTCACATGCACCAACAGGAGAAGTTCACTTGTTACAGCAGCAGGAAGTCAAAATGAGGAAGACAAGAGAACATGTGAAGGTTTACAATATGCAACAGCATAGAAAATAAAACGAGATAGAAATACAGAGAATAGAAACATTATTCCATGGATACAAAAAATATTTGTAGAGTGTAGTGTCAAATTTGTAAATATATATATATATATATATATATATATATATAAATAGATGAGTTTTCACAATAAGAGGCACATGTGGAGTATAATATGACTGTGCTCCACCCTGACTGCTGCCAGTGGTCGAGTAGGTACTCAAACATTTTACATACAAATAAATAGACACAAATTTATCCGAGTAAAAGAAAAAGTACCACTTTTCTTCTTGAGTAAAAATAATTAAGTACGTACTTGCTTTTGAATATGCGTAAAGTATAATTGCTACAGAAATCAAATTAGAGAAAAGGTGTGTTTGGAGACAGGCTCGTAGTTGTGTAAACTCATGTGTGTTTGTTTGTATCTGTGTGTGTGTTGTATACACTACTCCACCAGGAGCCAGGCTCTCCTCCATTTGTGGAGTGAGCCCAATCACAGGATCATTGTGGCACAGGAGATACAAACACACTAAACAGGTGGATAAGAGACAAGCTGCAGCATCTGTGGTGTCTGTCCAGAAGGTGGCAGGGTTCCCCCTCTCTTTGAGGTACAGAGACCGCTTCAATGAGCTGCAGTGGAGTAAGAGAACACATCTGGACACACAGGTAAACAACCACACTACAGCAGTGTGTGAGTGTTTCTGCAGAGGGTCACAGAGGTCAGGAGTGTGTGTCCATGTGAACATTAGACCAAGGTAAAAACTGTTTAAAACAATTGATTTAAACATAAAACTTGAACCTAAAATAAGATGTTGGATGTGCCTCTGTCTTTATACTGAAAGCAGCTTATTCACCCTTAAAAATGCGGATTACTTCCTTTTATTATATCATGTACATTATTATTAATATCATGTGCAATAACCGGTAATTATCATGGGCAATAGAAACTCATTTGTCATTTCCATTTCTGTTCTGTTATTTTTAAACGTTTGTAACTTACTCCTCATTACACTTGATATTTTTATACTATTACATATATTATACTATATACCTTTGTACTGTTATACTATTATATAATACTTTGCTATTGTAACTCTGGAGAATTGCTTTGGATTAATAAAGTTTTTGAATATACTAAACAGTCTGAGTTCCACAGGCCAGTCTGGTCTTTCGTATCATAGAGACCATTCTCCACCTCATCCTCCTCATCCTCCTCCTCCTCCTCTTCTCAGTCGCTGTCCTCCCGTCAGGTGCCAGCAGGTGTCGCTGCAGTACCACACATTAAAAACCGTAAAAGACTCGCCTATAGTGAGCTTGCGCAACGGTAACGTGCCAATCATCATAATGCATGTCCAGCAGTGTTGTATGTTAAATCAATGGAGAAGGCTGTAAATTGTTCTTCCTCTATCAAGTCTGCAAAACATTGTATCAGTGAATACAGTGAACTGTGCAGCTGTATCACAGATAGATAGGTTGGTTGTTATAGGCGACACATGTTGACACGAAGACATTTATATTCATTCGAGTTTTCAAGGACGAGAAAACAAGTAATCTTAATCCTTAATGGCCCTGTAATAAAATCTAATGTGGCTTTGTCGTGTATTTTGCCAGATGCAGATTGTGGGACTTTGCATTGTGTGGCACTTTCCTCTTCAGCAGCCGAGACATGTATAAAGAAACGCTTTACAGTGTTTGGGTCCATCTCGGTGGGAGGGATTCTTGCTGCAGGAGGAAACTTTGGTGGTGGTGTGCAGAGCGCAGAGGCTGAACTCTCCAAGCGCGCAGCTCCACGCACCAGAGCGCATCTCCCTCTGACACCTGATGAGCGTCTTCCACACAGGACCTCATCCTACAACTGTTCCTTTGGATTTTCATCAAAGCCCCATAAAGAGAGAAGCCTGTTAAATCTTGGAGAACATCAGCAGTGAATTGTAAACTGGACTTTTGAGAGATGGAGTTGTCTTTTCGACGCAGGTGTCTCCTGCTGCTGTGTTTGACAGTGATCCAGAGTGGTCATGCTGCAGTCCAGGTAAGAGTAGTCCAGTTTACTTTACACAAGTTTAAGTACAAACATCTTGTCATTCACTTGTCCAGCTTTGACACTTGTCCAGGAACATCTGGAGCCTGAAAAACTGGCTCAAATGAAGTGAATGTGACCACATCAAATCTTATAATCTGACCAACCTCTGGGAATATTAATATCAGGCCTTTTTGAGAAGTATTTCATTTTAATATGTTAATCATATTATCCACAAAGACTCACCACAACACGCAACACATTCTTCTTTTTTCTTTCTTTATCCAGCTCCAATCTGTTATCATTGTGTAATGGGACCTTTTATGTTTTGCATGGTTTGGGATCACAGTTCACAGTTTCTACTTGAGAAATTACTTAAAACCTTGTCCATGAAGAAAAAACATTGCTGCATCTGGATTTGAATCCTTTCATGTCTTGTCAGCTGGTGGCATTTTCCCTTTGCCTGGGGCAGAGCACTATCTGAGCTCCTGCACAGGTCCACGCTATGTGCACAATGTGAATTTTAATGCATCGAAATTGGTCGTTACCCTCAGAATGCCTGTTCGGGAATTTAAGGTATGCCTTCACAGAGAAAATTGTTCCAATGAGCATGTGATTAATAAACCCTGCTGAAAGGATTAGAGGCACTTTCTCTGAAGAACTTTGCATCGGCTTGACAAGCTTCCCCCCCTCAACTATAACTGCCAGTGGCACCCATGCTGTTTGGAGTCTGCCCGCTCGCAGGATTATCCACTGAGCGTATGCCTTCCTGCCACCACGCAAAAATATACAGAGGAACAACACTTTGTCCCTCCGACATCTGCCAGGCAGCTTTTGTCCAGCTGTGTCTAGAACTGGAAAGTGGAAAGAGATGGAAGAAGAGATGGGAGGCCTTGAATATCTCAAAAGTGAGTGCAATGAGGTCCAAGTCGATTTCAGTAAAATAAATCATGGTGAGTAAGCGTGTCATGTGAGCACAATAAAAACATGTCACTAATATGCCTTGTCAGACTTACATAAGGTCGGTTAATATCAAGGAAAACATTTTGTAACCTTAACGACCATGTGCCTACTAATAAGAGGGATTTAGTTTCAATGACATCATGTTCCACAGCTGCACATTAATGTTTATTGACCACTCGTGTTTTTTTAAAATATATTTTATGACCATTTAACAGAGGCAACCTTTTATTTCTGTGCTTGTTTTACTTGTTGGAAAGTGGTTGCATGTAGTCACATTTTGCCAGGACTCTCCTGCAGCTCCCTGACGCTGCTCACGGTTGCTCGCGCTGTGTTCACAGACGTGCATGGATAAGCACCAGGTGGTCGGGGTGCTCCGTCAGATGGAGAAGTTCCTGAAAGGTCAGGAGATGCGATTCAACGAGGGCCTCAGGATCATGAAGTCGAAGCTGGCGACGCTGCAGAACTCTGTGTCCAAGTTGCCTCAAGCAGACCAGTCAGGCGGTGAGTTAATAAACTGGTATCAAACACACGCCGTAGTCAATGTCATCAATAATAGAGGCCTTTTTCAGAGCAGACTATTGACTTGACATTGTAGAAAAACCACAGGTGTTTTTCACAGTGAGCTGTGCAGGGATGGTCATATAGTTCACTATAGTATTTCATACATAACAAGCAAAACGGAAACTATTAAATTGTCTTCCTCATTTAAAAAAACGTCTGCGTCATACAATTTGCTAAGATATAAATAAAAACATTAATCAGATTTCTTATCTGTCTATCTATCTATCTATCTATCTATCTATCTATCTATCTATCTATCTATCTAAAGATATGCATGATTCATCGAACAGAATAAGTCTCACACACAGTAGGAGGCTGGCTGTAAAACGTTAAGTAGATCATCATTTAACCTGTGTTGTTTTGGAATATTTTATGCATTAGCTTCACAAAAAGGACCCTTCCAATGAGCAGTTATTTAATTTACATCCTGTTCAGAATAAAGATTCATGACTGAGGTTTCCTTCAGTAGTTAAGTGGTTTCAAAATATCACATTCACAGCATTTTTAGGAACATTCGATTGTTTGATCTTCAAACTTGTTTTTTCCCCCCCTGTCAACCAGTGACAGCAGAGAGCCAGATATGGCTTCTCGTATTATGGGATTACAGATTCATCAAAACTGCACGAGGCCATCTCAGTTACAGAGCTGCGTACACTCGACAGGGGGAAGTGGATTTGTGGAATTGTGTTGTTTGGCAGCGGACAAGCATGAAGCCAATTTGTTAGTGATGGACCAGTCCAGTCCATAACTCTGTGGAGAGCACTTGGCAAGACAGTGGGAGGCTGATACATTCGCAGCAATAAAGGCCCAGGAAAATGAAAAGACGAGTAAAAATCATTGCACGGCCTCAGATCAGGATCAAATTCAAAAGTATTTGGATTTGGTTATTGTTATAATATGATGCATTTATTGCCGATTCCACGTGTTCCCTGAGCTCTGCCATTTTGTTCACATTTGTCTGAAAAACATCTGACACAAAAATTGGTCAGAAATGGCCTCAATGAGTCAAAGTTGGCTGTCGTACTGCAATAATAAATATGAGCTGGACAACATCGAGGTCTGGCAATGCAGAACCTATAATATAGTATCTGAAATGTAGTGTTTTCACTTGAGGTTGATAGAATAGGAAACAATTTCTCACAATCCTCCAAGTTGGAAGAAGAGTGAATGGTTCATGAAAGTCAGAAATGTAATCCATCCACACTGTTATGTAATGTGATTACATTATATATATATATATATATATATATATATATATTGCAAACGTTCAGCATAGCATCTGGCTCCAGCGTGGTGTAACTCTGACTCACAGGAATGGCCGTTTCTCTGCTAACTGACTGCAAATGAGGCGTTTGGAGCCTACCTTCCCATGAAGGCTCTCCGCTGACTGCTCAGTGACATGTGTATATCCCCAGGCAGGGAATGCCAGAGGATGTCGGGAGGCTCACTCCACATGTGACCAGCCTCCCTCTCGTGCTCTCTCCCACAGCTTCCACCACCTGCCCCTCCCTGGAGGCCCCAGCTCACGGAACCAAGTTTGGCTCAAAGTACTTTGTCGGACACGAGGTCCATTTCACTTGTTCTCAGGGCTACCACCTCGTCGGCTCAGCCACACGTGCTTGCCGGGACAACGGCACCTGGACCGGCATCAGTGCCATCTGTAAAGGTGAGTTTATTATTTGTTTAGCAACATACAGAAATCACGGGCCTATTAAAATCCTAATTTCTTCATCCCATGTTTAGGAGCTTTTTACTAGCATTATATAACCTAACCTAAACCAAAACTTAAACTTAAACTTAAACCTTACCATACCTTACCTTACCTTACCTTACCTTACCTTAACTTTAACACCTTAAAATGTAATGATTAACGTTATGGGGACTCCATAAGAAGGACAAATCCCCTTAATGTGACTATGTAAACAGATTATGGTCCCCACAACATGAGTCATATCTGGACACACACACACAAATTGTGTACTTCTTTCTTAGTGAGGACACTCATTGGCATAGTGAACCCCCTTACCCTAACCCGAACCATCCCACAGCTACTAATCCTTAACCCTTACCCTAACCCTGACCTATACCAAATACTAGCCCGAAAAGCAAGTCCTAAGTGGGTCAGAACACGAGGGCCGGCCAAAATGTCCTCACTCCGTAAGGTTAAGCCTCAAAATGGTCTCACAAAGATATTTGTACAAGTACACACATGAACCCCCACACACACACACACACACACACACACACACACACACACACACACACACACACACACACACACACACACACACACACACACGAGCACACAGATAACAAGCAAAGAAAAGAGCCATTCTTCAGAGGGGCTGGAGCTCCTCAGCATACTGAATGAAGCCCTCGTTAAAATGGCATTAGATGTCTCTGAACACAGAAAAACACCTGTACTGCATTCCACCGAGGGCTGCTCTCCCCTCCAGGTTTGTCCTCCTCATGAACAGTTACTGTAAGATAACGCCCTCCCTCTCTTGCTCATGTTTCCCCTGGCTCTGTGACAGCGGTCCCACTGGACGGGATTTGGTCCAGACATTATACCCACACCATGGTCTGATAGCACAAAAGTATGCTAGGCACGCTATTGATAGCCCCTTCAGCCTGCTCCGATTGCGCTCTTCCAAAAAATTCCAAGTGGCACACTCAGTTTAACATTTGCACATATGTTTATTGACATTCATGGTTAAACTAACATGAGAAGGTTCCACTCTGCACAGTATTATCCCTGTTCATGTTTTTCAGCCCTGGAATCAGAGGTCTATATTTAGTCATGTCGAAAGAGCAGCATTGACAGAGTGTGAAACCCTTAAAAGTTAAGAAGAGTCTAAAAATATTCAGCGGAGTGAAGTGGGTTTTTTCGTCTTATGGCTCTGGGGTGGCCCCTGAGGAAGCCAAATAAATATTAAAGGGATTGGTTGTCATCCAGTATCGTATGTCTTCAGTGCTGCAGCTCAAAGAGCAGCAGAGAACATCTGCACAACTCTGTGTCCTGACGACAGGAACAAAGATCATGAGGCATGACGTTCTTTTTATCCACTTGGACAATTTATCCATTTACCGTCTGTTACTGCCAGCAGTTTGCAGTTTGTAGTATTTCTGTATTCAGAAAAGAGTATATTTTACTCAGTATAATCTCTGTTGACCACTGTTTGATGATTAATTATCTACATGCCAGATAAGTCATTAAACCTATTAGTGGATTAATGGATGGATCTACACTTTACACTGTACATGTATGTATTCTGTATTGTTACAACTCTTATATGCTGTCATTTCCAACTTTACTGTGCTCTTAGCTGTAAAGCTAAAAGCATTTATAGCTATGTAAATTTGCACATGTTAAGATGGAGAAATCTTGCAATAGTAATGTAATAGTATACACTTATGGATCGACATTAAAATATTCCCATTCATTCCCTAAATTAGATTTACACATAATTCTGTGAGAAATCAATAAAGATGTTGAAAAACATCCTATTTCACAATGTTAAAGAAAGACAAAAAAAAAATCATGGATTCGTTCCCTGATCTAGAACCAAACCAAAAGTTATTGGGTGGTTCCCTGACCAGTACTTCACCCTTCCACCAAGTTTCATGGTAATCCATCCTGTAGTGTTTGTGTTTTGACCTAAACAAACTAAGATGTAACCATAACCTCCTCGGCTACAGATAAGTTATCAAACCTAATATAAGTGGTTGAATGAATGGAACTACAATTTACACTGTGTGTACTACGTATATATAAGTATCTACCTCTTACATTGCTGCACTGGTCATTTCCAACACTACTGTGCCAAAGGCATTTACAGTTATACCACTTTGTACTTGTTGAGGTGGAGGTCATATAAAGCTTGTAACAAAGTATAAATAAAGTTAGACATTATTGAGAAGGTGTCGACAGCACAGAAAGGGAAAAAGTCTTCACATCTTCAAAACAACTACTTCCTTGCTTTTCTTAAAACTGTATAAAGTGAACTATACAGTATGAATCCATAAACACCAACAACTTTTACTTTGAAGCTGCAGATGGATTCTATTGAATTACACTTTAATAATGATACCCTTCTGATTCTTTGAATCGAGCCGCTACTTTTCCACAAATGGAACAAATAAAAGGGCATCACTGACTTACTGTTGACATGCTGTGCCCATAATGACAGTAGCAGCCTCTCATTCTGAAGTATCATTTATCAAAACTGGATGCATGGACTCATTCCCGCTCTATGGATGGATGGATGGCTCACAGGAAAGACTTAGAGGCTCCTTCACTTTTTTCCACCTCCTGTATTTTTTTTTAAAGTGTCACACTGTTTTTTAGTGAAACCTGAAGCAAATTCTTCATATTCATATCCGTTCATATTCTTTCAAACAGGATCTTATCTTGCCATCGCTTTTCTTTATGTCAATGATGAATAGGACATCCCATCATCATTTAGTATATGGAAAATCCTTTATTTAAAAAAGAAAAAATTATATAAAAACTTATGTAAACAAACTGGTATTTTAAAGGGTTAAAATAATGTAAATAATTGAATATTTTGTATCCATGACCAGGACTGATGTTGGTTAGTAAAATTAAGTCATTAAAAGTGAAAAGAATATTAATATATATATATAATGATTTGTAGCAGTTTTAGGGAGTGGACACTTTTGTCCATAAAGGTGCTGAGAGGGTAGAGTTTTTTAATTGTGGCACAAAAAAATGTAAATGCATAAAAGTAAATGTTGTTGGGAATTAGTGACATATGCCAGGCTGTATTAACCCTCGAAAAGAAATTACCATGTAACTGAATGTATGGAAAATATTTCATTTTTGTAGGGGGTTTTTTATATAAAAAGTGGAATTACTTTTTTAAAAACTGGCATTTAAATGGTTAAAATATTGAAAATAAATGAATAAATATTAGGTATTTATGATCAGGACTTTAGTTGGTTCAAAAAAAGTCATTGAAAGTTAAAGATAATATAAATTTATATATTGTTGATATTTTTACTTTTTGTGCGTTTAAAGCAGCACCAGATTTAATCAGCTGAAACACTATGGGCCACATATGCATCCGTATGATGACAAAAATGAGAACATGGGTTTCAGATCACTGGAGGTGTTGAAGAAGCTGCAGGTTAGAAGTTAATCTCCATCTATACCCACAGACATAAGCGAGTGTGCAAGTAACCCCTGCCAAAGCGGAGGTACCTGTGTGGAAGGTGTGAACCAGTACAAATGCACCTGCCCTCAGAACTGGAGCGGCTCCCACTGCCAGCACCAGACCCAGACAGGTCAGTGCTACAGTCCATACTGAGTTCTGCTAATGTACATGTTGACAATGTCTATTTTGAGCGTCATATGTCTTCCCCTGATGCAGCACCACCTGAGTGGAGCGTCATGAATGACCCTGCGTTCAGCCGCAGACCTCGCTGCGCCCAAGTGAACCGAGCCCAACACTGCAGCTGCGACGCAGGCTTTCACATGAGCGGCACCTCTGAAAACAGCATCTGTCAGGGTGAGCTGAAATTATGTCATATTTACTTGATCCCTGCACGGAGACTGATGTTCTGCATTGCTGCTTGGTACGGGAATTTGACTTTGGCCAACAAAAACAGAGTCAGTAGCTTCACCAAAGTAGCAAGTAAGATCTCAGGGAGGAGTCAAGCCCAGCTCACAGAGCTATACAGCAAGCATGTGTTGATGAAGGCTACTTCAGTCATGTAGAGCCACGATAGGTCACAGTTTGAACTGTTACCCTCAGGTCGCCGTCTCATGGTGTTACCAGAACCAGGTGATATAAGGTTTCCTTCGTCCCGGTTGCCATTTGGTAAACGGCAGATAGCTTTAACTGTGATCTGTGCGTTGTTTATTGCACAAATTGCTCATTTGCAGATAGTTGAGATATTCATTTTACTGGTGCGTTACAGAGTCTCTGAACCACTCTGTAAACTACATGTCCTGTTGTTTCTGTCGGTTGTCAACCAATTACAGTTCGTGGTTTGTGTCCGTTTGTTTGATCCTGGCTTCAAATCAGATTCCCTGAAAGGGACAATAAAGATACTATGAACTTTGAACGGTCATCTTGCAGAGCTGGACAGATAGCAGATGTTATTGGGACTTGGATGCTGAGATGATCCCTGAATGCGTGAATCTTTCACTCCTCTAGTGATTAATGTTGTTACAAATGGGTAGTAATCTGTAGAGCCAGTCTGTGACAAACAAAATAATCCTCTCGAGAGGTCACAGGCTGATTAGCATTTAGGTCACAGTTGCGCTATTTTTAAGATGTAATTGGTTGAGTAAGATTTTGAAATGAGACTTTTCATGCAGCTGCAACAAATGTGTTTATGTGCAAGATGATGAAAATGCAAAAAGATGGAGCAAACGTACCTTTTGTCTTTACAGATCCTTACCAATATCCCAAGTTACTTCTACGGCATGTGATTACATTTTAAAGGTGGACATGTACATGAATTTCTGCTTCTGTTCCTTGACAGATGTGAATGAGTGTGAAGTATACCGGCTAGACCAAGGAGGCAAGCTCTGCGTCCACGAGTGCGTGAACGTTCCCGGCTCGTACCGCTGCTCTTGCCCCAGCGGCTACAAGTTGCTCCCAGATGGGCGGAGCTGCGAGGGTGAGTGACAAGGGGCAGCAGAGCACAAAGGCTCATTCAGAAGGGCCCTGGCTGCAGGTCTCACTGGGCATGCAGCTCCAGAGAGGAATACCTGCGAATTAAAAAGGCTTGAAAAAAGCCTCGTAGCCGCAGAGCTTTTAGTTTCTGCAGAGGTGTCTGTGCAAACCTCGCTACCGCTTCCATCAGCACCCCTGAAGCTAACAGAGCTTTTGCCAGTGGAATGAATGACCTCACCGTCTCCCTGCAGAGAGAATCTTTGGGACATGAGGCGTTTGTGGGAGACTAAACAAGAAAAAATAAAAAAAATAAACACTCATTGCACAGCACCCACTGCTCACGCTGTGGTAACCAGGAAGCAGGGAGTCAGTCTGGCAAGTCTCTCTCCCCGCTCCTTGTTCTTACGTGCCTGTGCTGTTTTGTCCTCCAGATGTGGACGAATGTTTGAGCCAGCAGCACAACTGTAGCCGAGGGACAACTTGTATCAACATGGGGGGAGGCTTCCAGTGCGTCAACCCTGAGTGTCCCCGTTCTCATGGCAACATCAGCTACGTCAAGACGTCTCCCTTGTAAGTAGATATAGCACCGGGTGGTATTTTTGTTTTCTCCCTCGCTTGTTCTGTCAGTGAATAAACCAGGATCACATCTTCCACACTTGAGCATCTTCCACGCTTCAGCACAGAATTTTCGTTAACTTTCACATGACCCTCTGCATATAAATCATATTCAACATTTTAATGCGAATGGGTGACGTGGAGAGAAAAATCTGTCATTAAAGAAGTGCATTTAAAGTTCTCCAGGTTTAATACAAGTTGGGTCTTATTTTGGTACTTCTGGTCATCTTTTTTGTTGGTTGAAATAACATTCAACTCGCCATGGTAACAGCTTAGATCTGGCAACGCAGCAACATCACCACTGGCCAAGTTAACCAAACATTTGGGGGTGAAATCGAAGGCTGCCAATGAAACCATGATGAAAACTGCTGTAAACATTTATCACAGTTTAGCCACCAGCCTCAATGTTGGCACACTGTACTTGCTGTAGTTGTGCATTAACAGTAATACGGTGCAATTATATACTATTAACATTTTTTTTGGTTCACTTCAGTTTTACCTCCAAATAAAGTGGTTTAGATAATGTGGCATCGTAGAGATGTCCCCATGTTCCCAGATCATACTTTCATGAGTTCGGTGTTATTAAAACGAATTGAAATAATGACAATTAAGAGTTGTGGTTATATCAGAATTACAGATTCCTGACATAGAACAGGCACACTCAGCAAAACTTCACCAGACAACGTCATTTATTTTCTTTTTCTTTTAAAACCACGTAGAACGTCCGTGTCATTGCATCTTTCATCGCCCTTAGCAAGACATGAAACAAAGCTCTGTCTTCTTCTAGTGAACCATCACTGTGGTGAAATGCTGCTCCACTAACAGCTAAGGGAATGGATAAATGTTTAGGAAAACACTTGTAACAAGGAATAAAGCAGGAAATAGAGAAGGCCAGTAGCTGTGTCCTGATTCCATACTGTATACTCATGCTTGTGTACTCAAATTCACTTCATTAATGGTATGTCCCACAATGCAGTACCCAAATGAAATAGCTACTTACAGCTGCAAGAAATGAAAGCCCCCCGCTGGTAAAAAGATAGTTTTCAAACATGGCAACATGTCCCCTTTGTGCTTTTTATATGATAAAAGACATATTTTGAGGTAAGCAGTAGGAGTTTGTGATGTCACAAACCTAACCAACCAATCCTGTCAACTTGTGGGTGGGGCTTACTGGAAAAGGCTCCTCGGCTTCAGGTGCCACCGTGAGGGCGGGAAGATAGGAGCAGGGGCGGTGACATATTAGTAAGGTGAAGAGTTACATTTAAGTAATTTAAACACCATGAGGGGAATTTTTTTTTAATTACAAACCTTATAAATATATGTCTGTGAGAGGTGAAGTAAGATTGTGACCTGCAGGGTTCATACGTTAGCAAAACTTTCTTGTTGTTTCAACATGTTCTGCTCACAACAGCCTAGAGACTTCAGGCCCTTGACCTCATATGTGCTGTATGTATGTGTCACAATGAAACACTGTCATTACATGACAACTGTTAAACACACAGAGAACATGCACTGTCATGGTCCCTCATTAACATTTGCTGTATTTCTGTCTTATAGTCAGTGTGAGAGAAACCCATGCCCCATGGACAGCCGCTCCTGCCATTTGGCCCCCAAGACCGTGTCTTTCCACTACCTGCCTCTGCCCTCCAACCTTCAGACTCCTGCCACGCTCTTCCGTATGGCGACCGCGGCCGCCCCTGGGCGCACAGGCCCAGACAGCCTGCGATTCGGCATAGTGGGCGGAAACTCCCGGGGCATGTTCGTCATGCAGCGCTCGGACAGACAGACTGGCGAGCTGATACTGGTCCAGCAGCTGCGCGGGCCGCAGGAGATCAGCATTGACGTGGACATGTCCGAGTACAGCGACCGCACCTTTCAGGCCAAGCACGTGGCCAGGGTCCACATTCTGGTCTCACCTAACAACTTCTGAGGGCAAGGTTTGAGGAGGGAGACAAGACACAGAAGAGGAAGAAGAAAGAAAACGTTTCCTCATCCCCGATCAGAGATGAATTTATATGAGCTGCCAGTCGCAGGCCTAATTACCAAAAGAGTGAGAAAGTAACAGTATATGGCAGAAACGCATCATGGAAGCTTCTTTAGTCAGGATGAGCTATGATGTTTGACTGAGGGAGTCTGAATGCATGAAATCTAGCTAAAGCATAATGAACGTGTTGGGAGGGATGGAACTATTTCTGTCCATCATAGATCATGTCTGAGTAGCTCAGGGTCCGGCCCTGGGGCTGATGCACTGCCCTCGCTTTATTGGTGATAAATCCCTATAAGTCATTAGTGCTCCTGTGGCTCTAATTTATTGGAAATATTGTCGCTGGATTTTACATTGTAATGCCACATGTTTATCTTCTATAATATTCTGTATATTTGTTTTTTTTGTACTAGCTTGCTTCATTTAAAGCACCGGTCATTTAACTATGGGAGTTGTTTTTTTTAAACAGTAGACGCAGTATTGTACCAGGGCGATGGTTTTTATTCTCTATTCAAGAGTGTGGTCTTACAGTTTGAGAGCAGGACTTATTGATTTCACGTTCAAATGTTGTAATGCTTTCACTCAAAACCCTGCGTTTGTACTCAAATAGCCCCTGCTTGTGCTTAGATTTCCTCAGCTTGTGCTCAAACTGTGCACTTGCTTGCACTTGGACAGACATCCTGCGCTTCAACTTCAGCTCTTCTTCTCACGCTCAAGCTGCTTCTGTGAACATAATCGTCTCGGATTTCTCCTCTGCTCGTGGATTCTTTCTTCTGCACTTGAAATTGATTTTTGCAAAGTAGTTTTTTGGTTTCGTTCACGCACAGAGGCAGCATGAGAATAACAACTGAAGCTCAAGCGAAGAAAGTCTGTCAAAGCAACAAAACAACATCTGAGTACAAGGGCGTAGTTTGAGCAAAGCAGCGCATATTTGAGTGCAAGCGCAGGGTTTTGAGTGAAAGCATAACAAAATCTAAGCATGAAATCCATTAGTCCTGTCCAAAAGCTCTTGAAAAAAGATAAGAAAAAACCTCCATAATATAATATTACTCTGTATGTTACCCAGAAATAGTCTCATATTCTCATATTCTAATTCATAGATGATTTAGCGAGCTTGCCGGCGCACTACATAATTTATCTGGAATTTTAATTGTCTCTGCAAAAAAAAACAAATAAAGCCAGTCCAACTTTTCAGCATTTGTTAAAACTACCTCACTTGATGTTGAACAGTGTGCTAGTAAATGTTCTCGTGTCGGTGCTTGTTCTCATTTTACATCCACTGAGAGCGAATTTTAAGGAGCGAAACGCAAACCAACACATAGCTGATATATGAATGTTGGATGGCGATGAACAGTTCTCTGAATGAGTGGATAAAAGGTTAAAACAGGAAGAAATGTGTTTTTCATACGATGACTCTGAGCCAATGGTTCACAGTGAACACATGGCAACAAAAGGAGCCTCTCAGTATTCCTGTTTGAATTGAACACAAGGAACGAGATGTCACATTTCGAAAACATATCTCAGTGTGTCTATTTGTTACAGAAAGAAGAGACTAATGCTCACCACATGTGTTCTCTCAGCTTCCCTCGCTCCTCGGCCGGCTCCATCCAGGGGTTTACGTTGCAATAAAAGGAGGCCAGAGGAGCTTCATGCTTTCGGTGAGGGAGTGGATGGTGAGAATCAAAACACATGCCGCGACGGCACGCACTGCTTTGAAAGTGACATCGTGCCTTAATGGCAGGACCTAATTTCCTTCAGTAACCGGACCAGGAGTGCTCACATTGCAGCCTTTGTTTCAAGCTTTTCGCTCAGGCCGTTTGATGTTCACATGTTTCATCCATTCTCTGGCTGAGGGATGTTGCCAGCGACGATTGGAGAGCGCTGAGCTACATAACACAAGCCATTTGGTGGAGGGTAATGATGAAAATATACAGTGGGAGCCTTGAGGTGAAGCCAGCACAGTGTGGTCACAGAAACACGATGACTTTCCTTCTCTGTCTGCTCTTCCTCTTCATGCTCGAGGTGACTTCAGAGCATCATCATCATACATAAACGCAGGCACATTCAAAAATACAGCAAAGTAACTCCAGCTTTATGGAGCTTATCATTTGTTTTTACACAATTGCTTCTGTTTATGAAAGGCACCCTGGGCTTTTTTAAATGTCAACGGGGAAGTTCTTGCATGAAATGGGCACAAATCCAGTAAAAGTTTGGTACATGAGAAAGTCTGGTTTTTAGCTGCAGGGCTTTACTGTGTATTTGTAGCTGGACTTTAAAGCTCCTGCACATTTTTTCACAAAAAAAAGGATGAAAACAATCTCCTCATCAAAAATTCTTGAAATTCCAAGGGCAGTAAAATGTCGAGCTACAGTCAATGCAGTAGCCTTCTGAAACATCCCTTAAAATTGCCCATTCATGCACCAACCGTAAATCCTTTGTGAAAGTGAAACAGCAGAAATGTTTTCACTTTATGGATCGCCATCAAAACGTTAAAGAGGCACGTGTGTTGTTTTGCGGGTGGGTTAGCGCAGAATGAAAAGGCACAGTGGAGGAATTCAGCTCCACTTTTATTATGCCGGAGAGGAGAGAGGTCGTCTGTGGATCAACTTTCATGTGGGATAAATGTTTGGAGGAGGTCCAGAAATATGTGAGAGGAACAGGAAAGCATAATGCACGTCCCTTTGCGTTTGTCTCTCTTGACTTTTTGAAGTGGCCTGTAATCTTCACTACAACGATGACAAATATCATTTGACCATAGTGTTACTTCCAGGTTAGACAGAAGTATACATAACAAGGATGGCCCTCAGTAGAGAACATACCTCAGCCACGGCCCAACAATCCCCTTAAACTCAATCAAGCTGCACTAAATTACACACACTTATAGAAATCAGTACCCAAAACATGCCTGATTTTTTTCATTAATAGATCAATTAATTATTTCTTGGAAAATCAGTGAAAATGTAAAAAAAAAAACAAAGAAATGTTTTGTGAAAGGGGTGAAATCATTGGTGGTAATAAGTAAATGAGAAAACTGTTTAAGAATCGAAAACTAATACATTTGTTTTGCAGGTTACTTCAATGTAAAGCTGAGAGGAACCAGACCTCTCTCATTATGAGCCCACACAGCGTTTCTCTGTTTTAGGGTTTTCCCCTCAAAGACATAGTGATGGTTTTATTACCTCAACCACAGAGGTTATATTTTCACCCGTCTGTTCAGTTTGATTGTGAACAGAATCCCGCAAAAACTACTCAACATATTTTTACTAAACTTGGTGGGAGGATGGGATATGGACCAAAGAAGCACCCATTCAAATTTGATGCAGATCCAGATCAGGGAGCGGATGCAGGACGTTTTATTTTAACATTCCAAGTTAGGTCGTTTTAAAAAATATTTTTCAACAATTTCCTAGGGAATAACTCATAAATCTTGATAAAAAAAATGTGGACATGTTAAAGGGGATGGATATTTATGAGTACAATTTGTTGCAGATCCTTGTGGATTTAAGTGTGAGGGGGCTTTGTTCCACCACAGTAACTTGATATATTTTGTCACAGATCTGGACAAAGGAGCGGATCTAGGAATGTTTTCATCACTTTCTTTAACATGGGGTGATGGGACCCTTGGGGGGTATTCAGCATTCTACTTTCATAACCGTGTCATTGCAGTTTAAGTTTACTGTTTGGTCTTTTAAACCAAATACTGTGGCAGATTTCCAAATGTGTCTTATTTTAATGAGAACAGTACAAGAGTTCTTAAAAGTGTCGTTAAAACCCATCATCACGTCATTGTGCAGGCCAATTTCTAAAAGTCAAACCAGAATGGTCTCCATAAAATTACTTGTAAAGTTGACATGACAAATTTGTTTTTATATGTTCTGTTGTTTCAGCTTCTTAGTTACAACCACATTAAGGTCTAATGGCTTGAGAGAAAAAATACCACAACTGGGCTTCATTCAATCTTGCCTGTTAATATTTCAGTCCCTGCGTTTCATTGTCATTCATCATAATTTTCTTCACAATAGCCTTTTCATTCAACAGATCCAACCTCTCAAATCTGGTATTTGCAAGACAGCTTTAAAAACAGACTTTAAATCCATAGTAAAATATGTGGTGTGTTTTTATTGCCAAATTAATACTGAAAAGCATAGATCAGGAAACAAACACTCATGTGTATTCATTTCATATTTAATCCGAGTGTACAAACTTCCTGAGAAGGAAGAGACAAGAAAACTGCTGGTATGAAAAGTTTAAGCCCAGTTATTCAACACTCGAGAAAAATAATAATTTAAAAAAAGTCATATTATCCAGACACCGCTCCACCTCTGGAGTTATGAAATAACAGGAATGAGCCACGACCCATCTGTACAAATAATCAAAGGTCCACTGCAGGTGTCTGCAGTTTTATGTAACAGGAGGACAGCTTGCCCTCGTAAACACAACTATTCCATGTTTCCAACTTCAAAAAGTGACACTATGAACTCATTCGGATGATCAGCTTGTGCTTGTGCTAACCACATCACTTTAACTAGTGTGTTATAACATGGGACGGCCCGGACAGAGGAACTGCTGTCACATTTACTCGAGACAACAAACATGAAGAAGATGACGACAGTGTTCCAACTCCAAAACTCCGTCGACAAAAACACTGCACCAGCCATTTTTAAAGTGAACCATAAAAAATAAAAAAGGTTAAGACTTATCTGAAATAACATGAGCGTCATTAAAGTGTCTCTGAAACCAACACGATGACATCATCGGCAAAGACGGCAAACATGGCAAAGAAAGGAGAAACAAGCTGCAGTTTGCCATCTGCCTAATTCATCGTGAGAATGTTCAGGATCCAAGTCATTCAAAACCATGGAAGCACACATTGTTAACACACTTGGTTGAACACACAGTTTTAACAACTTATAAGTACACTTGAAAAACAAATAAATAATTAAATTTATCAACATACAAACAGTATATTGCTTCTTATTTTAGAAGACACAAAACCAGGCCACACACACACCTACAGTAGATTCAAAACATGACTGCAAACCAAATTGAACAAAACATTTGACTTTCATTTGTAGAAAATCACTGGTTTGTGCTTCTCTCAATCATTCACACATCAATACTGAGGATGCTGGGAAGTTTCAAAGACATGAACACTTTATATACTCTCAGATTCCTGAACAGATTCGGGCCCTAGACAAGAACAACATGTAGGCACAGATTTGATCTTCAAAAGTGCATTAGAGCAAATGTTCTATTTAAAGTTTTTCAATTTTCTTGTCTCAGATTTTAAATGGTAGCAACAACAAAAAAAAATATTTATCAGACAAAGTCACATGTAGTGTTACTGAAATCGTTTACTTTTGCAAAATTAACTATGTATAAATATTTTTTGGAGAACTATCAATAAATCATTCTTTTTGTTAATTACTCAGAAAAGGGCCTTTTCATTATTTTTCCTCATCATAGGCCTATATTTGTTTTCGTTTTTTTACAACCAACCCATTATATGTGGATACCGTCAAAAAGACACTTAATGTTTATAAGTTAAAGTACGTCCATGCATGTGGTCCTTAATTCGCTGATAAAATAAATTCAAATAACATGGATAAATACAACGTGTCATACGAAATGAAACATTCTCTTTGGAAAGAAAGCCTCAGAACTGATCTTATTAGGGAAATGATGAACCAGTTGGTCAGTGAAAAGACCCTTCTTCCTCTGGTACAGTTCTTCAGAAGTTGAGGAAATGAGCAGAGCTCCTCCTGAATTGCGACCTGCACCACCCTGCGAAGTAGCACACATTCAGGAGGATCCCCTGAAAAAGCTAAATGGCACTGCACCACCACCCAACTGGAAATCCTGGAGAAGACCCTGGTGCAGAGTCAGCGACACCTGCTTTTGTTCTCCCTCCATGTCAGCTGAAGGCCAGAAATGTTCCGTCTCACTCCAGCTTTGACATCTCATACTTTGTTGTCATGATTTCCTGGAAAAAATAAAAGAATATAAACTATACATTCTATATTTTATCAAATTTGAATTTTCAATTGTTATTGCCTTGTATATAGAATATAGAGAACACAATGTACTGTTGTCTGTCAAGCTTTCTTTCTCTCACAGCAGTTTACCAGTCACATTTATCATTTATCTTTGAAACTACTGGTCCTTAATTTCAGATTTTATCCGATAAATTAATGAAAATTGGCTGAAAAAGCTGACCCCGGGTGACTTTTGCAAACTTGTTTTAAAAAGGAGATTCTTGTAAAAGTCGTCCTAAATGCATTTCATGGCGATGCACATGATGTCATGCTGAAAGAATAAGGCTAAAGCATTTCCAAAACGTAAACGTCATCATCCTCACCAGCTGATAGAATGGAAAAGAAGAAAAAAACATTTCTCTTGGATTGCAGTGTAACGAGTAAAACATCATCCTCAAATTCTTTAACTCCACACTATATTTTGGAGTGGGAGGAAAAACAGACACAGTGGCCTCTAAGGGTTGAAAGGTATTTATAAAAGGCGCCCTGGGTCCTGTCACTGCGTCCTAAAGTCACTACTAATACAGCAATGTAAAATGAATCACTATCATGATGCTTTCTTGCTTTCTTTCTTTCTTTCTTTCTTTCTTTCTTTCTTTCTTTCTTTCTTTCTTTCTTTCTTTGTTGAATGTTACCAAGCTCCACGTTTCTACACTATCTGTGGTTATGTGTTATGTCTACATCCTGTTTTGAGTATTTAAAAGTGAGTTCATACCTCGTCTGAGTCGAGTAGGACTGGAAGAGCTCTGCAGGAACAAAAAGGACCAAAGAGACACTGTGTTAGAATCAAACGTCTGAAAAAAACCTCACTGGATGAATACAAATCAATGTGATATGATGCTTACACATCAGCAAGAGAGCTGGGAATGTTGTCCTCCACCCACTTCAAGTCATCCTCCTGGACAAGTAGAAACAGGGTTTTAAAACAAAAAGAAGTCAACACTGCCATCTGCTGACATGTGGACTGCATTTGAAACTCCTATTGTGTATTCCTAATATTCAATACACAACACCAAACACAACAGTGGTACTTACTGCGTTTGTTTCTGCAGGCTTCACTGTGCCATTTGTGTCACCTTTAGTTGATCTCAACTTAATGCCATCTGCTGTGAATTTTGAAAAAACAACAAAGATAAATAAATACAGCAAGACTATTAGAGACAGCAACTGTCTGCAGTGTTCAGGTTAAATATAAGATGTCTGTGAGGTTGCTGTACCAAGATTTGTAGAGGTGATGAACTCTTCGATCTCATCGTCTGAGTCATCAATGAGAGGTGTGAAGGCATACCTGTGGAGGATGGATGTAGTGATTAGGAGTGTCAGTTCTCAGTTCTCAGAACTCAGTTCATGTTGTTGAAATCTACAGTCATAATGTATTTCTTGCCTTTGGTTGTTTGCCGATGGTCTCCATAAAAACATAATGACGAGCAGAATGATGGAGAACAAGAACCTCCAGAAAGCGTCTTCCACCCACAGCTCGATCCAATCCTGTACACAAAAACAAATATCAATAAAACTAAAATATTAAATCATTTATTTTTTAGGATGAATATGATTAAAAACATACTCACAGACTGACAATCTGCAAGCCGGAATTTTGTTGTTGTCCAGCCCATGAAAATGATTGAAGCTGAGGAAAGCAAAAGCAAAGTTTGAGACACAAATCTTCTGTTGTTTTGAGGAGACTGAATGTTTTTACAGGTTTTATAAACAAATAACTAGAAATCATTACAGTATACTTACTACACTCTAGTCTGATTGCAACTGTATTGTCGTACCACTTACCAATCACAGCAAATATCAGCGTGTTTGTAAAGTGCCTGTAGAGAGACAACTTGACAGGGTTTCTCCTCAGCTTCAGAGTCTTGATGGTTTGTGCCAGGCTGACAAAGATGTTAGTGGCAGTCAAGGTAAATATGTGGGAAACATTGTACAGAAACCATTGGACCTTATAACCTCTACATGCGACTAGATATTGTAGAGAATATCCATGTTTTGCATCTTCCTGCTAAAACAAATTCAATTTTTGTCCATTAACTGACTCACAAATGAATGAAGTAAATGATAGAGTGGTCTCTTCACTTACCCATTATAACTAAGTATCAGAATGTATGTTACCGTATGTGTGTGATTTTGAATGGATGTGGTTCTGACTCAGTTTTGTGACAGTCTTTACCTTTACAATGAGATGGAACCACATGTTAACACCATCAGGACGTAAGGTCATTTAATTATGCAGAAAAATAGTATCATTATTTTAAGCTAGAAAAACAGAAACAATTTCCCAGTCACTGTTTGTACAAAAAAAGGTTACATTTGAAATACATAAACCATAATGCATAATTCCTACCTTAGTGGCTTCCATATTAATTTCACCTTTAAACAGGAGCACCTGTAATGGGCGTTGCTGGGTCATGCAAATCCTTAATTTTGCCCATTCAGACCTAGATAGTCCATTAATATCAGCAAAGCAAATAGCACTGATTGTGTGAAGAACAAAAAGAGACAGCCAGTGCAGGAAATTTGAGTTAAACCACCAACCAGAAAAAAAAAAATCACTTGTTGCGAAACTCAGTAGAAGATGTATGATTATTAATGCAAGGCCATATCTTCAGAGATGTGAACGGCTGCTGGTCAAACTATCCTGGTCTAATCTGGGCCCGTGTGAAGGAGGAGAGGACCAGAGGGGAACCACATAGGGAAAGGTTGTAGGTGCACAAAAGGATATCCACCAGCATAGAGAGGAGTCAAGCAGAGCCAGGGGAATGTTGGCCAGCAGGGCCAAGTCAGAGTCTTTCGCCTGGAAGGGAGGGCAGAGCACCACCAGAGGACACAGGGACAGAGGTGACAGATGTGGAAAAAAAATCACAGAGAGGATAGATGGTACAAAAAAGAAGCAGCACAGGAAGTAAAATTATAGAATCATTCCAAAAAAGTGCAAAGAGGAAGATCACCAAATCATTCAACCCAAAAATGCAAGAATGCTCAGCGTCACTTAGGTTTAATCAACTAACAAATATGTCTGTTTCGTTTGGTATTGTCTGTGGTGCTGAGGTGTACACACTGGAAGGATATGAACCAGATGGCACAGGAGTCAAGCACAGCCAGACAAATAGCTGTGATGAGAGAAGGGCCATTGTCTCTATCCTTGAATTTTACCCGGAAAATAAAGACAATACAAAAACTGAAAGGTGAGTTTTACTATAACAACAATCTGACAAACCACAAAGCTTTAGAACTGATCATTTAAATCAACAACTGGTGACACAATAAGTCAACTCACTGATCATTAGAAACTTGATCAAGATAATGTAAGATTGTCGAAAAGTTGCTTTTAATTTGCTAATTAACACAAGATCTCAAATTTCAGTTTGCAATTCCTCTTCTTTAGATCAAAATGTAAATATCTGTAGGTTTTTATGATTCTTGGTCAGATAATATTTAACCTCTGGTTGAAGTTTGTTACTATAACTAATATTTCCATAGACTAATATCAATGAAATCAATCTCTACTTACCCCAGTAATCCTCAGGACACCTTCAATGCTTGCAAAGGCAAAGTAGAGGACACCGAGCCCCACGACTCTATGCATCACTGTCCCCAGTCGAGGCCTGAAACAAAAAGAGAACAAAATAAAAAGAGTTTGTTACCCGATTTTTTCATTAAACAAACTGTATCCTGTATCTGTGTCAAAGTGTTTGCTGACATACTTTACAATTCCATAGCCAAGACTGACGATGATGACGAGCAATCGAGCCAAAGTCCTCTTGAGGGCAGAGACCAGCTCGGCAAAGATCAACAAGCCTGAAGCTAAACGCCACAGTAACAGAGATAAAAAAGAAAAATGAAAAAATATTAAAAACAAATATCCTCATATCTCAGATGAAAATGGTTTAAATAATTTGTGACGCTCACAAGCAGAGCCGACAGCATTGGTGTTTTCGTATTCAGCGCAGAAGACGGCCATCTCCACCATCCCGAGGAATATGACGCCTGCGATCCAGAACTGGATCCTCAGCAGATCCTTCCAGTAGCACGCTGCCCAGGCAAACCACAGCAGGGCATAAAGGATGTACACGATGCACATCACCATGTAGAACTACAAACACACGGAGAGAAAGGAGAGAGGAGTTAGTCCAAAAACACATGTGGGAGCAGTTGGTTTTCATTAGCTAGAAACCAAATTCCTCAAAAAATGGACAATTTGTCCAAAAACATCTTCAGAGGGCCGACTCTTCATCCAGTTTCAGGGAGATTTACGAGGGTCTGTTAACTGTAGCACACGTGAACATGGTGACACTCAGAGACACATTTGAAAAGTATTACTGTCTCTTCCCACGTAAAGCTGCACATGATAATCCAGCAACCCTCCATGCTTTTCTGATAGTTGATAAACACATTCAGTTTTGTAATTTTACAAGAAATCATATCTTGTTCTTTGAATTCAGATGTTGCTCTTGCGTTTTTGAAATGTCACCCACTTCCTTCCCTATACTGTGAAATGCACTGGGCTGACCAGAGCTACAACTGTATGTATTTCTGTATTTTAGGTGAGCTGTCCATTTAAACCAGTGGACACATTTTTTGACTCTGAACTGTAGAGTGTGCTGTAAATAACCAGTTCATTTATAACATGCACATACCCATAAAAGTAAAATAGAATCCTCCTTTATAGCCAGGAAAGAATTATGGATATATAATACCATTGTACATGTATTTTACAAATTAGTAATTAGTGTTTATGACATGAATCATCTACTTACAATCATGAGAGGCCACTCTGTGATAGAAATGTAGCCATGGCTGCCTTTCATCACCACATTCACTGGAAAAACAAAACCCAGACAGTAAACAAATGAAGTGTGACAGTGTTTCCCAACAAAAAGTTTGCTGGTTGTGACGAGTCCATTAATCTGTTGCTTCAGAGTCGACTGCAAAACAGCTTTGAAATTACAAGTTACTATCTGATTATGGAAATCATTTCGGCATGTGAATGCACCACTGTGGCAAACATTAAGACCTCATTCAGATCTGGTATTAACTTGCTACCCGAGTCATCAGATCACAAGTGAACGCAACCAAATATGTACTGAATGCAGCCTGAGATCCTATCACTGGGGTGGTCTGGACCACATTCTTTTCTCTGTATAAACACAAATGCATCCTGAGACACATATGAAGGGCCGCCTAGTCATCTGACGTCGCTACAGTTTCACAATGAATCAAATGTATTTTAATGCATCATTTGTTTTGTGGGAAAGGACACAATATCAACTCTGACCACTACATGGGGAAAATATTTCTTCATAGCAGATCTGCTCAGCTCATTGATTCATTCAGTCCCTCCTGACTCCACTCGCTCTCCCCTCTGTCACACTTGTACCGTCATACACACAGACAAATCCTACACATCTGTTAGCTCAGACTGGGTGAAGACAGCATCATTTTGTGTTCAGAAACATAAAACGACACATGTGGCTATTTGCATATAGAGCAGGGAGTGTGAGAGCCGATCACATGTGATCACAGGAGACACATTCAGGAATTTTTAATGTCAACTGTGAACACAAGATCTTTACGCTGTCCACTGATGATCAGATCTCTCAAGGCTCTTGTCAATACCAGGTCTGAACAGGGCCCAACAGTCAATCTGTGCTTCTAACTGCAATTCCGTACTAGGTCAAATAAATTAGTTAAATGCTCATGATGTCATTAGGTCTTTAATCAAATCTCACCTGTTAAATTCCAGTTAGAGTCCTGTTTACTGGGCACAATCTTAACAACCAGCAGGTACGGCCCATCCTTCCATGTGGTGGCAATGACGTTGTCTTTGATGTTTACACTGGGATTCTTTGTGGCGCTGTTGCTCTCATACTCCTCAGTAATTAATTTTGTTTCATTTTCATCCTGCAGTGTTACAAACAAAAATAATTTTATCAAAATAGTTCAATCCAAAGTATGTGGAAACTATTAAGGAAAAAACACATTAAATAAAACGTGTTTTCAGTTTATCACTTCATGAATTCAAAGAGACAAGTTATTTTCTCACTGGCACTTTAGGTGGAACAATTGGTCGTGGGTCTGCTTTGGCTTTCTGAAAAACATAGGGTGTTATTAGATTCTATAATACCGAAAATAGATCATAAAGAACAGATGTATGTGACTACACTGAGGAGAGTAAATAAACAAACTTACTTTGAGCATCGGGAAAGAGCGTAGTGCACTGTTACACGTCACAGGCCTGTACTTGTGTTCGATGAACTCTCCTTGTCCGAGGGGATTTGGATCCAGGCCCTCTCCACGACTCAGAGGCGTTCTCTCATACATTTCCTGCAGACAGTGGCAGTCACGGTTCAACATTCATAAACAATAGAGTCTAGGCTGATACACTGTCTGGTAAGTAGTGGGCTATTAAGGTCCTGTACTTACTTCAATGTTGCTGAATTCATTGTGACAGGGGTAGTATTTTAAATACCAGTGAATGCTGAAGGTCACCTCCTCGGGACAGCCAAACGACACAACTAAAAAAGATGGCGGAGGACACAAGTGATGATAAACACAAGGGGACTAGAATTATCGTGGTGGGTTGTGTGCACACTTTCTATGTCTTACCTTTCAATTCAACATCAGTGTCTTTAAACATGGATTTTCTTAACAGCAGCGGTCTTGAGGTCTGTAGAATAGTAAACAAGGTTTGTGAGCCGGAGAACTGGTTTTCTTATCAAACAGGATATCAGACGAAGTGGAAACTTTAACATAATACTGCAGGACGCAGACGACAGTAAAGGGGAAACTGAGACTTCTCACTGCTTAAATTATTGATCGAGGCTTTCTACCTCTTCTTGGATCAAGTCTGTGACCTGGGTCTTAATACTGATAATCAAGAGGAATAGGTCTGATATACAGGAGTGAATAAGTCCACTGTAGATCATATTTCAGTTGCAGGGTTGTTAATAGGGAAAAAGCAAACCCTTTAAGTAAACCAGAACTCCCAGTTCAAACAAGGATGTGGACTCCGGTATTGTTTGAGGGGTGGAAGCAGGATTAGACACGGATATACGTTGTAGTTTATCTTGCTAATTCGGCTAAATAGTAAAACAATAAACCTTTGAACTGCTGTTTAACATAAGCTGTAGGAGCTAGTTAGCTAGAGCTCATCAGCTTCTCTTCTCGGGGCTAATTAGCCATCTTAACAACATGCTCCACTATTTCTGTTTGGCGCACCTTGTCAAAATCTATGAAGGATATAAAGTTGAGTAAAAGAGTGTTTATAGCGGTGGTGTTACCACGGGACAGATACCACGACTGGTCCCACTCCCACAGCTGACATGGAGCTAGCATAACAAGGCTAACGTGGCTAACGCTAGCAGCCCGGTGCTGTGGCTACCCAGCAGGTTAGCTTCTACTCACATTTACAAGGGTGGACCTCCACAGTCCGGTCTCTGGAGCTGCGACAGCCGCGTGTATGGAGCTGAGTAAACCCAGGAGCAGGACTCCCCACGGGGGGAAAACTCCTCCGGTCGCACAGCTCCACGTCCTCATCCTTACCGCGGCAGCCATGTTCACTGTGGGATCCGAGGCTGAGCTGCAGGGGGCGCTGTGAACGCAGCATCAGTCTTGACTACTTCATTATGACATTACATAGTGTAAAACTGATGAAAAATACTCTAACATGCCTTTATATATCTCCACATTTGCTGTCAGCCATCACACTGACTCTTACATTCGCCCATAATAAGATGTGTTTTTACCATGCAGGCATAAAGGTCAAATAGAGGCCATTCTCTGTTTTCACTTTCTTTTTATCCATATATCCATTGTTCCTCCTTTGCCACGTTCGTAAAGCACATTGACTCAGACCCTGTTGTTTTCAACGTGCGATATGAATAATTCTGACTTCAGTTACACTTTCAACCTTCCTGCTCCTTTTGTATCCACAACAAAACTAGAAGTACAGCTGTTTTAGTGAACATAGATTTTTTTCCCAGATTCATACACTGTTACTGTGACCTCCGACCACTGAAATCTAATCAGTTCATCTTTCATTTCCGGCAGACTTGAGATTCCATGTTCAAAAGGAGAAAAACATGTTTTTTAAGGCTAATGTGACCTTGAACATTTGTGCCAAATTTGAAGGGTTCTTAAGAAAAAGCCTTGACGGGGGAAAAAATTTGTTTTGTGAGGTCACAGTGACCTTGACGTTTCACCACCAAATTCTAATCAGGTCATCTTTGAGTCCAAGTAAATGTTTGTGCCAGTTCTAATGATATTCCCTGTAGATGTAATGGAATTCAGGTTGTCCCTGATACATCACATTCACAAGAACATGAGGTCACAGTGATCTTGACCTTTGACTCTCAACCACCAAAATCATATCAGTCCAAGTGAACGTTGGAAGAAATTCCCCCTTGTGTTCCTGAGATATATTGTTAGCGAGAATGACTCAGACAACCTGAAAACATAATGCCTCCGGCTCCTGACTGTGCTGTTACATAAATGGCGTCTACTCAGCTCTACATTCTCCAGTTTTAAGGTTTAAGGTAAGCACCTGAATATTTCCATTTAATAGCAGTTATCGGTGCTATTAACACCTATCTGAATTATTTTCCAATATATATTAATAAAATAATAATAAACTTAACCTATAACACTACAAATAACTTCATGATAAGTAAGATAAAAAATCAACAAAAAGGACAAAAATAAGATAAAAAAACAGCCCAGATAAAATCAAAGAAGGCTTTCTGGTATTAGTACAGTTTGAGATACTTCTATCAGCGCTTGCATAGATAAAATAATAAAGTAATAACACACCTCAGATAAAATCAGGAAAACCTATCAGGCAGAAGTAGTTTTAAGAGGACGATAAAGATGTCACTGACTCTGACCGCCTAATTCCGTCCATTCTAGAGAGGGACCCTGAATGCAATGGCTCTGTCCCTTTGAGTTTTTAGCCTGGTCTCCGGAACACTGACAAGGCGTCTGGCCAAGGATCCCAAGTGCCTTAAAGGAAATCAATCACATCTTAAAATCAATCCAAAAACAAACAGGGAGCCAATGTTAAGTGGCTAAAACAGGTGTAATATTATTGAGCATTATTGAGTCGATCAGCTGAGATTTGGACAGTCTGAGGTCGTTTCAGTTTTTTTTATGTTCAGGCATGAATTGAGACTGTTGCAACAATCAAAGTGAATCGTAATCAAAGCCTTTACAACAGTTTCTGCAGCTCTTGAATTTAAAATGGGTCTTGCTTTTAATATTTTACCAACATTTCTGAGGTGACAAAAACAAGATTACATTTCAGTTTGTGCATGAATACTGAAATAAGCTTTTTTGAAGAGGACTACTTTTGTTTATATGCCAAAATTTAAGCCTACATTTGTAGACTTCTACTTACATTATTATTAAAGTACATATCTTAAAGTATCTCTTCCTTGGGAGCTTTTTCCACCACAACAGCTCAAAAATAAATCCCAGTTTAATCATCAAGTTTCAAATGAGTCAGGGAATTAGTCTTTTATATTTTTATAGTATAAGATCACTTTATAAATGCTCTGTACATTTCTATATTTACATAGCAACACACAATTCAGCACAGTAAACAATTTCACAGTTCAGTGCATCTTAAGCTTATCGGAACATGTGCAAGAACACGTAGACAACATTCTTAACACTGACGTACAGGTCATCCACGTAAAGCATGAAGCTGCTTAAATAACAACACTACAGAAAGTCCACACCAGGAGACGTCGAGGCTCTCCAAGTGTAATGAGGCAACATTTTTAGTGCTGAGGCCGCAAGGTGACAGTTTTATTACAGTTTTAATCTGCTGGGTACCGAACGTTAGAGCAGGAAAGACGTGTCACTTGAGCTGTGGTCAATCCCAGTGTCTCCGTTTGCTCGATTTAAAGCATCACTCGACAGAAGAGGAGTGTCCGCTGCAGCAGATCTCAGGGAAGGATCAGAGATCACCACCACGTAGCGGTCATCGCCCTCGTCTTCCTCATCCTCCACGCTCCCGTGAATGTCCACGGTGACCACTGAATTTTCTGCAGCCCATTGGCTGCAGGAAGGGGACGAGCTGAACACGGGATGCTCTGCAGGATGTGAGTCCCCATCGAGGTCCTCTTCAGGAAAGCTGGTGTTAATATAGATGATATCCTCCCTGCTGAAAGACTCTGGGAGCTTGTCCGTGAGCTTTTCCAACATTTCCCGCAGTTGGGGGAAGAAAGGTCGGTCCAGTGGATCGGCCCTCCAGCAGCTGTACATGATCTCATACCTAAACGCAGGCAAATCAAGGGAATTACTAATTTTATACATCTTGATGCTTTTTTAAATACATGCATTGAATCCAACCATCACGTGTGGAGGCATTCATTTCAGTTCAAAGTCAACTTATGAACACTCTTTGCAAGCTGTGTGTCATGTCTGTGCTTTCCCTGCAGATGGCAGTGGTGAGCAAACATTTTTTTAGACTAACCTTGTTTGTTGGCCTGGATAAAAGTCATAAAAAAACTAGAATCAGTATAGCTTGAGTTTTACTAGCCTCTTTTATTGCTGTATATCAGCTGATCATGCGCAAAACAACCTACAAGTGCTCAAGGTTAACATAAGGTTTGCTGCAACACAAAAGTAGGAAAGGGTTGACTACATTCCAGGGGATTATGAAGTACAAAACCAAAACATGCAATTTAACCACAGACATTTTGTGTCTGTAAAATGCTTGCATTATAACTGTTAATACATTAAATTCGATTTTTTTTATTTGATTTTCAATTTCCATCCCCATTCCTGCATTTGGGGAAATAAGGTTCCACTCTCCCTTTATATTCTATTTGAACCAATGCAAATTCAACTTGTAATGTTGAAGCCTCAACACTCACAGTTCATCCAAACAGTCTGTTGGTTGTTTCGGTCTGTGTCCTTCAACAAGGTAGTCGTATATCTCATGGTTTGGGATGCCAGGGTAGGGAGTCATGCCTCGTGTAGTGATCTCCCACATGGTGATGCCAAAAGCCCACTGCAACACACAGAATATTAACTGTAGTTGATATTTCATCATGTGGAAAACTTTCAGCACTTGTCACCAACTGTGTTAATTTCACTTCACCTTAAAATGTGCTGAAGGGAAATGTACTAAAAATTACAGAAAGTGTTATGAAAGTTGGTCTTCTGTTTTATTTGCAGTCCACTATAAATGGGTGAGAACTATAACATGGGTTCAGCCTCTGTTTTTATTCTTATGTCAAAGTTGTGAGAATAAACATATCAAGTACATGACTTTGAGGAAACTTGTTGTACAATATCAAGAGTCCTAAAATGCAAAATCTGGGAAAGAACGTGAAAGTTTTAGTGATACAACACAAGGATAAATTATGTGTGAAGAACTGTCAAAACAGAATCTTTACCACGCCCTTTAAAAGGAAGGCTGAGTAATTAGTGTTGAGTAAATTCAGATGACAGCTCTGAGTGAATGTCAAGACTAAAAGCGGTTTTGAAATCTCTTAGCACAAAAGAATGTAATGATTGAAAGAGAGATTGAAGATGAAGGATCAGTTCTTAGTTCAGTGACTCTGAACAGTTTTATAATGATTCTTGTTACAGGAGGAGACGATAATCTGATAGATTCACATATTTTTATACGATGACTTCAGACTGACAGTACAGAACAGACAGGAGCAGATGGAAGTGCTTACCACATCACTCTTTACAGTAAAGACTCTGTCTGCCAGACTCTCCACTGCGATCCATTTCACAGGCATCTTGGCTATCCTGCCTTGCCTGTAATAATCTCCACTGTAGATCTTCTTAGATAAACCAAAGTCTGCTACACACACTGTCATGTCATCACGCAGCCTAAGAGACAAACAAGGAGCAAGATAAAATCAGGTAAATTTTCCCAGGGAAGTTTCACCTTTAATCAAAACGGGGCCAATACAAAAAAAATTTTGGATTTGCAACCTACATGCAGTTGCGAGCCGCCAGGTCACGATGTAGAAAGTTGCGTCCGCTGAGATACTCCATACCCGAAGCAATGTCATCCATGAACTTCAGGAGGGTCTGCGTGGGCAAGAACTGTGTAAAGAAATAAACACATATAAGTTAACATTATATAGCCTAATGATAAGATATTGTATAACATATGTATTTCAGTGTTTGGCTGAAATCTTGCCATTGGGCTCTCTCCCAGGCGTGAGCGCAGCAGGAAGCTGTGCAGATCTCCGTATTTCATGAATGGCAGAATGACCATGGGCTTGGGAAAATGTCCTGAGCCAACTTCCAAGCAAACACCTGCAGATGAGAAGTGAGTAAACACAGATAATGTAGGGCTGTGTAAATGAAAACAGAACAGAGCAGAGTAGTGGGGTTCGGCAGTAGCACTCCTACCGAGCAGTTTGATGACGTTAGGATGGTTGAAATCCTTCATGCAGGCCGCCTCATTCAGGAACTCTTCAATCTCCCTGTGAGAGAAGCTGTCCACTGTTTGAAAAAAGACGAGAAAGTTAAATATTTACAGGTCTACTTGGTTTGAAGTTTAGAGATGATCAAAGAGTATCAGCTCACGTTTCATCGTCTTCACAGCTACTTTTTCTGATGTTCCGTCTGGTTGCTTCAAATGTCCCTCCACCACTGAGCCAAACTCACCTGGTAAATGAAACCAAACCATTGATACTCTGCAAAGTATGCGTCATATTCGGTTTTAATCTAGATATCACAGCGTGGAAAGTAATCTGTTCACTCACCCTCTCCAAGAATCTTCCCTATCGAGAGCAGGTTCCTAAGGACCATCACGTCCTGAAGTTTGGCCTGGAGTTCATCGCTAACACCAAGGTTCGCAACTGCAGAAAAGTTATTTCAAAAATCGGCTTTAAACAGTGTAACATAAATGTCTACATACATGTTATTCCACAGTTAAACTGTTTTCAGACATGAACTCAGGAGATGTCCAGGTCCGATACGTTCACAACAACAATAATAGCAGGATATAGGACATGATGTATAAATTCTGCAGCAGAGATCACAAGTCTTTGTTTCCAGCACATCAACACCAGCGTTGGCACTTATCAACAAAAGCTCTTAAATCTCTAATCTTAGAGGAGATTTCAGGAAAATGTCTGGACTACAGTGCATGTCTGAAAGAAGCTTCACATGCAAGAACATACGTGTGACTTCTATGACCGATCGATTGTAGGATCTGTGGGGTTTGTACTGGACGACAGGCTGCGGCTTTTCTCCACCTCCAAACACCTGCCTGCAGGGGGAGACAGGGAAAACAAGGAATGTTGAACAGTGAGTAAATCCTCTCACTCAAGTGTTAATGGCTCTGTAATCCCACAAACACACAGTCTGGCATTTAAGAGTTGGTCAGAGTGAGGCAGCCCTCTGAGTTGTTTCTTTCCTGAATGGGTTCAGATACTGTTTTCCTATCTGTGCAGCAGCCTGTGACACATTCCTATCCGTATCCTGAGAGGCAACACTGACTCACACACTTCATAACAATGAATTCCACAGATTGAACAGGTGGTTGTAGGATGTTGCTCCAGCTGCACAGTTATTACTGGTGACAAGGATCGATTAAGAGGAAACAAAGGCAGTTTATTAACAGAACCCAGAAGCCTTCGTTTTCTTAAGTCCTACTGAGTGCAGAAAAAATAGGTCACAAATAACAAATCTTAGTAAAATTCATTCAATCAACACTGTGTTTACACAGAAGACTGAAGTCAGCATACCCAAACCAAGAGTCAGAAGTCCTGTTGTGTACACAGATAACCCCCCAGAGGACGATGAGCAGGAGACAGACGCCACACACCACTCCCAGCACGACGTACACAGAGTCTGGGACCCCAGTGTCAGGGCTGGACGATGGGTGCACGGATGATTCTGAGACAGAAAGAAGAAACCATATTCTTGATCAGTTTAGATAAGTTTAGATAAACGGCATTCAACAAATGGGATATCAAAAATCCAATACTGAAGATTACATATCTAAAATGTCAACAGATTAGAATTACTGTCCAGTGGTTGTATGCCTCTGCACCAAATTTCATGCCAATCCATCATAGTATAAGCCGACCGGGCAACTCGTACTGCCATCCCTATAGCCACAGCGATAGTAGCGTGGCTACAAATACAGTATAAAGCCTCCATAGGTGCTGTATCTGTGTACAGAGCGGTATTCTAGAATAGTACAATACATCAGCGGAAGAATGTTGGCACGTTTAAGAAGTTAACATTTCCCAGATGAGGAGATAAATCAGTAGAGCAGCTTACTGTCTTCTGGCACAAACAGCCAGACTCGTGGGCTGACCATGCCGCTCCCTGCCTGCGTGCACGCTGCCACCTCCACACTGTAGGTTGTGTTGAATTCCTGGACAGGTACAAAGGCTGTGGTAGTGTCACTGTGGATCTGAAACAACACACAACAATAGACATCAGTTCAATCTGTCCTAGCTGTGTAGCTGTTAAACTCCTCAGGATGTGGATTTATGTGATTTATCTTACACACATATTGTGAGATTATTCAGTAGATTTGAGGGGGAAATGTTAAAGCTAATGTCTCCTTCTGATTTAACAAATTAGAAACTCACAGAAACTGTGAACTGTAACCTGGGAATGTTCATACATAATGAAACCTACATTAAAAAAAAGGGAAGGAGACCAACTCTCTGTACGTTCACGTGCTGCAATGAGAGGGAGCATGTGACGGACACAGTCCTGCATTTCACAACAGTGCACGGTAACATCTGGGTTTCCTCTCCTTTACTAATCTGCTGACACGTCTGACGGAGAAGGCTGAACCCATGATTAACGATCTGTCACGTCTGCGCTATCAAACAAAGGGCAACGTGTGGTTGTGGGTTCTTCCAACAAACACAATAAAAAATTTAAAACAAATTTTGACTCAACCTCAAATTCAAGAAAACGATAATGGCACCACCACATAACAGTAATAATTCATGCTTCTATTTTATTCTGACTTTTAATCTTTAAGGATTTTTTAAGAGCAGACGAATTTAAGGATTTAACAAGTTGCCAGTCGTTGCTGATATTACTAAGTCTTTGTACAATAATGACATCACCATCTGACTGGACGGCACTTTGGGATACTCTTGTGTTCGTATTCTATTCACTCTGTAATGACTCAAGCCCATGTGCCGATCAAAAAACAACGTGGGTTGCCAGTTTTCACACCATCAACTTCCTTTGACTACTACTATAGACAGGAAGGACGGGAAATGCTCTATTGTATTGGAGACCACTGATGCAGTCACAGAGGTACCACTACGCACGGGCAGCATCATGGAATATTGCCACGGACGTTTCACAGAAACAAAAGAGTTTTTTATCATACTTAACTTTGTTGTTACTTAGAAAGTGTTTGTAAAAAAACTAAAGATCACTTCTTGTAAATTACTTTCTCTGCCTTGTTGCTTCTCGGAACGTGTGGAAAAAGTGTCGTTGACAGACAATAAGGAAGTTGACCTCTGGTTCAGTGGGCAGGACAAAGAGACGATCGTGTATTCCCAGACTCATTCTTCTCATATTTGTCATACATTAGTAATTGTTGTGAAAACTGTTAAAAAAAAAACAATTCTCTGACAAAACAGAAAACTCGAAAACAAAATCATGAACATGAGCATTGACAAAACTATATAACAACTGTTTCCTATTTCCCCAAATATACGATATGAGGGGAAATATACTAATGTTCACTATCAATCAATATAACTAGTTTAAGTTTTTTTAAACATGTTTTTTCTTTGTTTGTATGTATTTATAAGAACGAGGGCAGGATAAAGAACAGAAACACCTCACTGTATAATACAATATAGTTAAACAACATCACAAACAACAACATCACTACAGCCTCCAAAAAGATGATTTCAAAAAAATTAACACTTTAACCTCCACTGCAGGACTGTTGTCTGCAGGACTGTTGTTGTTTAGAAGTTGTGACCTTCTATTTGTTGTCATAACATCATCATTTTGAGTCTCAAGTACATCCAGCACATGAGATGCTATAATTAACATCCTGCGCTCTTGTTTTTTTTACTTCCTCCAGGGAGGTTCTGTTTTTGTCTGTGTTTTTTTGTCTGTTTGTCTATCAATTAGCAGGATTACGCAAAAACTACAGGGCAGATTATCACGACACTTGGTAGAAGGATGCGATATGGGTCAGGAAAGAACCTGTTACATTTTGGTGTGGATTCAGGTCAGGGGTGGATCCAGGATTTTGTTCCCCCCACTTTCTTTAACACTTCAACACAAGACGTTTTTCAACATTTTCCTTGATTTCTCAGAGAATAATTCATGGATTTTGATGAAACAAATATCAGTCCCCTTAACATGCCTGTTTTTTGAGTATGTGTAATTTGGTGCAGATCCAAATAAAAATCCTGATCTAGTGAATTTAAATATGGTTTCATACAGGCACTGTTAGACCATGGCAGACATATGCACTCCTAGTGCCCTTCTAGTTTTAAAAAAATATCTTCAACTGCTTTTAAGTTATCACATGCATGGTTTTCATAAAATTGTACATTGAATATCTTTCCATTCTGTAACTATCTCTTATTAAGTAGTTTTTGCACAATGGATTCACAGACGACAATGTACGTACTTTATGTAATCCAGTGTTACTCTTTACGAGTATATCTCACTCATTGTTTACTTTTTAAAACCTTATCAGAGATGCAGTTGCTGCTAATGCAATTGACACTGCTGTTTGGAGTAGTATAGTTGTACATATATGTACGTATGTATGTATATATGTATGCAAGTATGCATGTTTATTTTGTACATAATCTTCGGGTTATTGGGACTGCTCCATAAATCTGTTGCTGACTCACCTTTTTCTCTTGCATGCCGTGTCTGAGAATGACATCGTAACCACGCAGGATGCCATTTATCTTATCATCTGGCGGAGGCTTCCACCTGATCACCAGCCACGACACGTTCAGCTGTATGGTGAGGTTTCGGGGATAAACTGATGGCACTGAGAATGTGACAAGAAATGCAAAACGGGTGGATTTAACAAAGGCTTCAAAGGAATGCCAACCAATAAAACAAAAATGGAAAAGAGAAACTAAAATTGGGCCTCAATTGGAAATCTTTGATTACAGTTTGGAATGTATTTATTTCCTGGCAGAGTGAATCAAATCTTTCAACTAAAATATCCCCTGTGATGACTCGAGGAAGGAAATTGAAAGCTGTTCCACCCAGAAAGAACTTTGTGTTTTCTCAGGGAGACCACTCCTATTTCCTATGTGTCCCCCTTAGGAAAACAAAAGAGATTCAGTGGATACGACTTTCTTCTGCGGGGGACTTGCCAACAGGAGCAGAGCAAGTAGTTGTGCAACTTCCGTAAATTCCACTTATTATAGGCTGCTACTGCAGGGAGGCTTACTCTAAGAACTTTTTGCTTGGGAAACTCGTAGGACTAATTACATAGTGTCAGCTCTCTGAAACCCAAACAGGATTCAGCAGTAATGAGAGGGAGGCAGGAGCACAACATGGAGATTATTCTTGACAGTGAATAGATAGTGATGTGACCATGAGCAAAACGATCATGGATCGTTTCCCACTGATTCAACCGTGTATCTATTGTAACTGCAAATATTTTTTATAAAGACTACTGACAGGACAGGGGCACTTCAGGCTACATCCACACTACTACATTTTCATTTGGAAATGTATCAAGTCTGCTACGGATACGCCCGGTGTCCACACTACTTCACTAAATGAAGAAGTTTAGAAACGCTGCTGGTCCCATTTTAGGTTGAAAACTCCTTTAAAGGCCGCTTGCTGATTGAGTCTTTTATGTCATGATGCAGCCTTCATCAGGCTTTTATCACCTGCATGCCTATAGTACATTAGTGGTCATGTGATATATACGTTTTCAGGGGTGTTAGTATGGTCGGGGAGTAAAACTGATAGGGAGCCCAAACGCTCAGGTGGACAGAGAATGCTTTTTTCAAACTAAAACGTTGTATTATCGATGAAGCCTCAGGGGCCAATCAGATTTTAGTACCCCCCTGGCCCCACCCCTGGATCCGCCCCTGTGTATCTCAATAGTCAAAATGCTAATTGTTCCATGGTTCCTGAACACACCTCCCTCTGTGGTGTTGCTCTGGATCCACATGCTGACAGGAGACACTCCAACCTCATTGCTGCAGGACACACTCATGTTGTACGGCGTCAAAGCCTGTAGCCCAGGGATTTCAGACTGGAATGGCGGCACTGTGACGTTGACGAACCTGGTGGTCATCACCTCCCCCTTCCGCCGACTCACCTCTTTAACCTTTAGACAAAGCAAAGAACACGAGGATCAGTGGGAGACCATAATAAAAAAAAGGCCGCGCTGCTTGTGCAGATGTGGGACTTACCCTGATGTGGCATTTGGTGAGCGGAGAGTAACCATCGTGACCAGGGCTCCAGCTCAACAGCAACTTATTGGACCGGATTTCCAACACAGTCACATTATACACAGGACTGGGAAGCTCTACAAAGCAACATGAAAAGCCTTATTAATATAGAGAGGTCAGCTTGGGATGTGTGAAAGCCCTGTGAGGAGAAGGTTTTACCTTTAATGTGGATATTTGCTTCTCTGGAGGTGGTGACGCCCTTCGCGTTGTAAGCTTCACAGCTGAACTGAGTGTACTTGTCCACACCTGCAATGGACACATCGGAGAGGACAATGTAGACCTTCAATGTTGTTTCAATTCAGAACAACTAATTCTCAAGGTCGTGATAGCACTAAATGTTTTGGCAAATCAACCTTCAGGAAAGTCAGGAAGACACAATCTTCTGCGGCTCTGCATTTGGTACAAACTCAATAACTAACTCGTTTCAAAAAGTGCTATGTCAGCCGCAACAGCAAAGCGAGACATGGGATGACTCATTTCTTCATTATACCTCAACAGCTCACACAGCACAGCCTCATATACAGTGAGCTCAAACTGAGCCTCTGCAGTGTGTGATGTACCGTCATAACAATCCTTTTTTTGCGCCGTCTCTTTCCGTGGACACACAATTCCCGTCTTTCAGCGGCCACAGATCTGCCCAGTTAGGATAGGACTGCTGCTGAATAATGTCCCTTTTGTGCTCTGTTTTCTAGTGTCTCTGTCTCGGAAAAACCTTTCCACAAAGCTAAACACAGCGCGGCCTGAGAGATAGGACGGGAACCGACTTGGGATGTTTTACTTACGTTCTGCAGAATAAGAAATCCTCATAAGTTTGATACCACTAGTATCATTAGTTTGCCTTCCTCTGGTCAGGTGCGCTTTTAACTCCAGACACTGAACATTCATCTGTTTGTACAAAGTTTGAGCCTTACTGAAAACTCATCAGTTTGAATCAATTATAAGAATTTGGTTGGTGTAAAATTAATATGAATATATTTTTCAAGTTCTGACAAATCTAAATCCGCCAAAATGTGCACATGCACTGACCACACACAGTAGCTCATTTCAAATAGCAAGGCAAACAGATGGCTGGGTCTCAGTGGGAACTGAGCAGGTTTGTCACTCGTCCCAAATGAAAGCTGCCTTTCTTATATAATTTGAACAAACAGCAAAGGCACATGGGGAAAAACTGGCAGCGAAACTCTCGTAATATATTACGTTGGAGTTTGGACAACTCTCCTCCCCCAATCGGGTTGAGCCATTGCTGCATATAGCTTGTTGTTTCCTTTTTGTGGTTGTGCCACGCATTATTGATTCCTGTGGTGACGGGTTTTCATCACAGTGTTGGCGAACGCTTTTCCAACAACACTGTGCAGCATAACGCGCTGCCCATACGTATGAGATCAGTACTTCCCACTCAGAGTTGTGTTCAAATATGGTCAAGTAGTCCACTTCTCACGGAGCTGCATTCATCTATTTAAGAAATCTTCCTGATGTGGTCTCAATCTCATGGCTCATTTAAGACACAAATTCTTTTGAAGTTATACATATTATTTGGAAAGGAGAAAATAACAAAGTTCAAGCTCTACCATTTCTGCTTAAACGATACTTTGCAAGTATATATCAACAAAATACAACAACGACAGATAGTGAAAAATAAATGAAATTAAAATAAAATAGATGGGTCGGCCTCTCATATGCAAACGATGGAGGGGTTCAGTAAATGCAGAGTAGTGAATGAGCTGGAAAAAACCAAATGTATAATGTGGACGTCCTGCAGCGTAGATCCAGCAGCCTGTAATTATCAGGTTTGGGAGGGCTCCAGCTCACTTAGCTGCCTGGCATGTCTATGTTAGATTTCCATTTATATTTTTGGCCAGTAAATATAGTCACAGTTTACTCGTTACAACTCAGCCTACGACGTCTTCCTTTTTCTCCATCTGTGTTCTTTGTTTGGATTTTCAATGGTGAAGTGCCAAACCTGCGTTCACCTCCACTTCTGTCTTCCAGAGACAAACTTTCTTTAGAGACAGACACTCTTTAGTGAACACATAATATCCTGATTTGAAGCTATATGCACGATAAATGCATGAATCCTTAAATAAAGCCAACAGTCCTTTAACACAACAAAAGCACTAATAATATTGTGGTTTCCAGCCTTAATCGAAATAAAAGGGCCCTGGACTCATAGTATGCATGAGACGAGTATGCAGCAGAGTGGGTTTACACGGTTTTATTGTGCCAATGTTTGGTGGTGCTCAGAGCTCTGGTAGCCTGCAGGATGCCAGCCTCTGTGTCCAGGCCCCTCCCTGTTGGCCAGTGGGCCGTTCAGTGAATGGGGTCTTTGTCCGTGGGGTCAACCCCCGAACAGGCTCACTGTGCAGCCTTCCATCTTCACGCCAGGCCCAGGTCCTTGCACATGCAGGACCAAAGCACAGCTCTGAACCTTTACCCTCTTGGCTTTGGGCTGTGTCACCACTAAAGGACTACAGCAGCAGCGCTTGTAGCCTGCGGCGGGCTGAAGATGAAGGGTTAGAGCCCAGAGAGCAGGAGGGTTATGCTTCTAATAACAAATGTTTGCTTTCAAGAAGAGGCCATGAAGGGGGAGTTCACTTAAAAGAAACATTTAGGTAACTTTGCTTCAACTTATTCAAAGGTTAATGATATATAATTTCAAGAAAATGCCATGTTCACTTTAGAGTATAACATGATAAAAAAAAAAAATTCAAGCTGAACTGATGTTATAAAACTAGTCTTGACTTTTTCTTGCAGTATATTCAGGAGCGTTTCAAGTGACTTTGGGGACCCCAGGAAAGAGGGACCAGGGGGTTCTAAATCAGACCAAACCCAACCACTCATTCTAGTAGACAAAAAGCTTTTGACAGGGGTTATTGCACTCACTGATAAATATCAGTCCCATAAACATGCTGATATTTTCCTTATCCATGAATTATTCTTTGAGAAATGAACAAAATCTGGATTTGCACAGAAATGTAACGTGTTCGTCCCTAACCCAATCCTTCCTACAAATTCCAATGTAATCCGTCCAGTAGATATTGTGTAATCCTGCAAACAAACAAACAAACACGTCTTTGCTTTTTTCCACGTATCACATGAAATAATCAGTGACTGTAAGTGAATGACCTCTGTTAACCATTCAGCGGTTAAGCAGGAGGCCTCCCTGACAATAGTGAAAAAATGCTACTGCAGTAACCGGGGTACAGATGCTGAGGCAGCAGAGCCGAGGCAGAATAGAAACCACCGACAGAGCTGAGTAAGACCACCTCCGTGCTTTGTCACCACTATCAAAGAGCCAGACGTCGCTTAATCTCTGCTGATAAAAGTCTCTGCATTCAAGTACGGAGGAACCAAAGAGAAAGCACTTAATTGGTTAATAAGCTGCAGCACTGAGTCATTTCCACTACAACATTTTATACAACACAGTTCCTCTAATAAAAAGGGGTTTTCCTCCGACAAATAGAAAGTTTGATCAAAAAGAAGTTTCACAGATGGATGAGACTTTAATGGAACTCTTCTTTTTTACCTCTGCCATGGAGGTTATGATTTCACCTGTTCTTTTGTTTATTTGTAAGCAAGATTATATCAAAAACTACTGGACAGATTATCAAGAAACTAAGTGGAAGGATGGGGTACAGGTCAGGGAAGAACACGTTAAATTTTGGTGTAGATCCACATCAGGGGGATAATCCAGATGTAATGAAATCCCCTGCCGGCAGTCCGAAAATATCACATTCACAGGGATGTGAGGTCGTGTGACCTTGTCCTTTAGACCTTTGACCACCAAAATGTAATCAGTTCATCTTTGAGATATCGTGTTCACTGGAATGGGACGGACGGATGGACGACCCTGAAAACATAATGCCCGGAGCAGCACGGGGGCAAACCCACCATCAAGCAAACAGACAGCGGTGTCATTCTGATCATTAAATTACTACTTTCTACAGAGGTCCTCACTAACTCAGGAGGAACGGGAAACAAGAGGGAAGCAGTGAACAATGCAGAAAGGAAATTAGGACTGCATCAACTATGAATAGCATGTGATATCCAAACTAAGAATAAAGTTGTAAGAGGGGCTCGACAACAATACCGACTGTGAAAACAGAAACTTTCCTACACAGTGAGATAACCTGTGTGAGAGAGATGAGGAAAGGTGGTTGTTGGTGTCTCACCTGACACAGAGTAGTTGCTGGAAGAGTTATGAATGTCCCCAACATGTAATCCATCACGGAGCCAGTGGATCTGAATGGGGTCCGGGGGTCCCACTGCCTCACACGACAGCGTGAAAGGCGTGTCTCTTGTTATGTTCCTGTCTTCGGGTTGATGGATAAATGTCGGTAGACCTGCGGACAGATGTCAGCGGCGGTTAAGCATCAGGAAAGAATGAGGGAGAAGAAGAAGCTCCTAACGATGGCGTCTCCTCATGTTAAAACTCACCATTCACCTCCACGACGATTGGCTGAGACTCCACCAGCGTGTTGCCGATGCTCAGCCGGCAGCGATACGCCCCAGCATCCGTCCTCTGCACATGGTTGATGCTGTAACACAGAACATGAGGACACAATCATTCTATAAACGCAGCCTTACATATACATGCACTTTTTAAAAATGTAACCATCAGGCTTCTTGTACCTGACAGTGGAGAGGAGAGTCGTGACCCCATCTGTGACAGTCTGGAGCTCGTTGATCACCACCTGAGCGTTTGCTGCCAGGTCCTGGCCGTTCCTCACCCAGTAGATGGTGGGCTCCACCCGGGCGTCAGGGATGTTGATGGAGCAGTTGAACTTGGATTCGTGGCCCTCTGACAGCTGGATGGAGCGGATGGTGGGTTTGAAATGCAGCTGTCGGAGCTGATCAGGGCTCAGATACAACCTTGAAACTCTGCCTGCAATCACAACAGGCTCAGAGGTCCTGATTGGTCGGTGAACCCGGTTCCTAGAATGCTGAGCTGTTTGTAGAGGAGGACGTTAGGTTTTGTTATAATAACAACATCGTATCAAAAGAATAAATGAGAACAAAATAAGGGTTCTTTCAAAGTAAAAGAGAATAAACATCACAAAATAACTTTAAAAAATATACAAAACAAATAGATGAATTACAAACAACATATACGCCTTTAAAATATTATTAAAAAAATATAATCAAATTAATATCGTATAAGAATCAAGTGGGTACACTAGCCACACTAATAGAGTCTTTTTAATTTTTCCACAGTAAGAGTGCCTTGGTTTATTATTTTTTGCACCTAGGTTATCATCACTTCTCCAAAGAGAACCTCAAGGGATTTTTTACACAAATATGTCCAAACAGATTAGCTTCTTTTTTTGTTGCCTTTCTGAGGATCAAAGACTTCACATCCAAAGTGAGGAGGGATATTAAGTTCATGACTGAAAATTAAGGAAACTATACTAAGTAGCATTCAAAGATCATGAGTATGGCCAGTTACAATCAGATTTAGACCTTAAACTTGTTATTTTTCATTTGTCAATTATTCGGTCAAAGATAGTGAATATTATTGTTAAATGAATTTGTATTTTATTTATCCATGAATTTTTTTGTTAATATTATAAACATCTGAGAAGAAACTAATTCTTACATTTGAGAACATGGAACTAGTTGATTTCTAGTAAATTCATACTTAAAAATAACTTAAATGTTTAACTTGTTATCAAATAGGATGGATTCATTTTCTGTGGTTCACCAATTCATAAAAGAATAGACTAATTAATTCAAAAAGAAAATCAGTGAGATTATGCCACAAAATAAAAAACAGTCCATCCACTGAATGATTGTGAAATGTTCAGCATTTGTCACCACTGCTGTCTGCAAGTGAATACATCACATTTTATAACTGTCATTACAAAGAAGTTACCGTAACATACACGTCAGGACTTATTTTGTTTTTCAGATGTTTAAGACTTTCTGCCAATGAATCATATATAAATTCACAGTGATCTGTTCCAGCTGCAGAGATCTTCTCCCTGCTGCTACTGAAACTCGCGTAAAGACTTAAAATCTCACACAAAATAACAAATATTCAACCCCAGCAAAAAACAAACAACTGACCGCAGGCAGGACTCCACGCGAGAATGGCCACTATGGTCGACGTAGAGAGAAAAAGTCCAAACCAGCCTTGAGTTGGATTCTGTGCCATGACCCGAGCTGAGCTGATCTCGCCTCGCCGCTGCGCTCTGGCGCGCAACCGTCTCCAAACGTCCACCACGTCCTTTTAAATTCCCAGCGGATAAAACTTTGATGCAGCCTGAACACTAACCAACATCACACACTGTTGAGGCTTCTGTGCGGAGAGTTGTTGACCCAGGATCCCCTTCGGCGGGAGAGGAGGGAGGGAAAAACGTTTAAAGCCCACCTTTCCCATGGAGGAGGCGGGACTTAAAGCGAGGAATGCGGCGAAGGACTAAAGGAATCCACAAAAACACGGCAGTAAAATAACAGCTTCACTTGACTTTATGTGTTTTTATTGTCTTAACTTTCTTAAATGATGTATTTTTCTTCTTGTTCTATCTTTGAAACAGAGGAAACCCTACGACACAAATCTTATAAAAAGCATTACGCACAAACATGCAGCCTACTGACATACAATTATAGTCTTCTTTTTTTTTATTTCAAAACACCATTAAGGAGAAAAACAAAACCCATGCAGCAGAGTAAATCTGTGCAACTCCGCCACCACGTGGTCGAGTTTGGTTTGAGCTTTGCCATAGTGATCATGGCCAAAATCTGAATCTTAATTTGACATTAATTAATAACTGGTCTGAGATTAAATTGCCTTAATTTGACTATTTAGTATTTTATTTTGAAAGAAATTGCACTTTTAGCTTGATGCAAGTGAACAGCTCTTTTACTGTGTTTTATTGTATTGTTGTGTATGTGCATGTTTGTCAGTGCATGTCTGTATCTTGTCTTCTTATACTTTTGTTTCCACTGTATTACCACTTAGAGATGATGGAGATGATCACTCATTGATGTCCACCTTGCTTTTTTTGCAGCAGCCCATGGCACTCATGAGCCGATACACATCCTTTCTGAAAGCCTTGGTGAAGATGGCGTCGAGGAAAGGGTTGGCACAGGACTTGATGGGAGGAAAGTCCCTGGAGCAAGGGAAAGAAATAATGCAGACTCTTAATATGTCAGACATGCAAACACATGTGTGGGATACTATAGTAGTCCTCATGTTGTAGATATGTTTCGAAATAAGCAGGATAGAAAATTATCTGAATAAAATCCCCACCGCCTCTCGCCAGATGTCACCTGGGATTGGCTCCCCCCCCCCCCCCGCCCACTATCCTTAAGGACAAGTGTTATAGATAATGGATGTTAGGCCTAGATATGCGCTCTCCTGAGTGCCATTCTAGTTACTGAAGTAGTGAGATAGGCTGAGATAATGCATGAAAAAAACAGTCCTTGATTAACCTTTGTGCATCCCAGCTCAGCAGAGCGCAGAAGTGACTGGTGTAGGTGAGGTGGGCCTCTCGCAGGCTCCTCAGTCCCTGCAGAGGTTGCAGACTCTTCAAGGCGTATGCTGACTGAGCCAACAACACCAGGACCGACTCCAGCCCCTGTGGTGGTAACTTTGTGAGAGGTGTCGCTGAAACGTCCCTGAGAAATAACAGAGTGCACGCTCAAGAACATGATGCTGGAGCAGTCACATGGAGAGGGGGGTGTACACGCCTGTTTGTGAGCATTGTGCAGCACAGTCTGTCAAAATGACCTTATCCACTCATTTAGTTGACAGAATGTCTATGATTTGTACGGTCAATTTGACAAACATCTTCTCCGTTCCCGTCTCAAATAAATCAAAGCAAATAAATGTCACATTAAGTGGCTCCCGAGAGGTTTTAGGAATATAACTTACAAGACTCCAGGGCCTGTGGCTCCCTTGAAAGCGTCTCTGCGGATCACTCTGAGGTTTCGGTTGCTATTTAACACTCTAAAGAATGAAGGGGAGGGGAAGAAACATTAATGATGCAAGAAGACACATGACTGAAATCATTTATTTTTGGAAAAATAAATTAAATGTGGGAAAATACAGTTTATCTATCTTTGTCCCATTGAAGGCATAGTCTTGTATTTCTCTGATCCCCTTGTTATACAGGTTCCTGGAATCAGTCACAAGGTTATAAATAAATGTGCATAATAAAATAAACAATTATTTTCTTAAAGGCTTCTCTGGAATCACTTACATTGTAATGTATTCTTTAGTCAAACCAATGAAAGCGTTTGGAGATATTTCCAGTAGATGCAGGTTGTCACAGATATCCCTGCAGTAGCAGACAGTTGAATGCAATGTGAGGTGTTCATGATTTTTATTTTGTATTTGTCGCGACTTAGGCAACAGATTTACTTGCAAGATGAACTCTGATTCAAGAGAATGAATAGCGGTGATGTCAGGGTAAACTGTGATCCCAGTGTTTGATATGCTCCTCTTAAAGGGACACAGAAATCATGTTTGTTTCCCCTTCAATGAAAACCAAACAGAAATGATTTGCTTTAGCTGTGTTTAATACAATGAGAAACTTTTCTTTGTGTTTGTAGAAGAGAAATATATCGGTACGTGTTGACAAACAGATTTACACCTTTTAAATCTAAAAATTATATATAAATTCAGCTCGTCTCTCACAGGTAATGTAGCTTGGGTAGATTGTTAAAGGTCTGTCTGCCAATGTGCATCAGGCTCCTTGTGTTCTGGATTGAGCTGCGGGGCAAAAATTAAAACATCAGTCAACAATAATCATCATTTTAGTTATTTCAGGAGATACTTACATTTCAGAGACATTGGTTGTTAAACGCTAATGTCTCGATGGTTTCCAGGGTTACGCTCTGAGCAATCTCACTGAGTGCACAGCAGAAACAACAAACGTTTAGAGCATTAGAACATTTAAACAGTAAAGTGAGAGACAGTTTGCTGGTCAGTGTGCAGGGTCTTAAAACAACAGGACGTGATGGGGACGTGCACTGGAACCTAATCTTTGAATTTATTCTATGGTATACATTGGGCAATTAGCAAATGGACCAATTTTTTAAAAAGTCCTTTATTTAACCAAGTATCATTGATATTAAAATCTCTTCTATACCAGAGACTTGGCCGAAAGGAAACAATATTAGACAAATACTGTATTATCAATCTTCACAGTAGATTTCATTAAAAAAATGTTAAAGCATCAACAGTGACCATAAGAAATAGTTGGTCACATTGAGTCTGGACTTTCAAAAACCTGGACAGCTCAGTCTGATGATTCTTAGTCCTGACAATGGTTAAGCACAGTGGCACAGCAACAACAAACAAGATAATTATCAGAAACAATACAGAAAAGGATATGAACTAATGTGTCTTCATTTAAAAAGCTCCAGTGACAACAAGGCAAATTTCGAACATGACAAGTCACATTACATCAGAGGGTTTGTAAAGTGGGAATAATCTGAGTTCATCCTGAAATTTGGACTTTTCCCGTTGATCTCTTGATCAACTGAATGCCCTCATTCCCACTTGAATGTGACATCTGGACTATTCATATATGTGCACTATACCTTCATGGCACAGTTTATATTTACATGGGTTTCTTAAGGTGTAGTAAAGCGGAACTGAACTAAGGTTTACTAAAACTTGACTGACATTAAGTTGAAGGGCAAAACTGTGATAATGTCCCAGACGCCTTTTATCTGAGGGACATCATCTGCTTGTAAAGTCAGGGACCATTAAGTTGTATAAAAATGCTGTTTAATTGGAGCGATACATTTTTTAGAGATGTAATATATTTCTCTCTATTGGCAGATTGAGATTTAAATGTTGAGTCCAAAAAATCCAAGGGGATAATATTTGCATATTCCAGTGTGCTGCTATCTTACTTATATTTGGCTATTGTGACTACATGTGTTCCTCGATAACTTAGAAATATTTAGATGTCAGCTTCCACCTTTGTTACCATTTAATAAGGTTTTATGAAGGAAAACTGGCCCAAGAATTGAATTGATGATATGTACTTTTTTTATTTATTTTCAATGTCAAGTATCACTTGTTATTTTTCAGACTAACCAGCATCCTCCTCTACTGGCAAAGGATTTTTTTGTGTGTTTTCAGCAGCACCCTTTCCTCCTGATTGTGTTGGCTCACTCTTGTGTCAGTAAGCACTCTGTGTTTAAGGCTAATTAAAATAAAGACTTCTTCTGGCATCCACATAAAAAGCTGCAAGTCAATGACTGTGTCCCTCCAGAGGACAGAGTGACATAAAGTCAAACGCCCCCCCTCGCTGTATCTTGTGTGGTGCCCGTTATTCTGCTGAAATTATTCAGCCCATATCTGTCAACATAAAAAGTTATTTATTGAAGTATTTGTGAAAAAAAAAGAGTGACACTATTTGTATGGACAAAATTATGTGTGGAATAAGCTGGAACAATCCAGTAAAGCCATGAATGGTCATGTCAGGAGAACGTACTGTAGTTTAGTACCCTACTGTACTGCCACTCCTGTCGTGTCATCTTCTTTCCACTGGGTGGCGACAAAGTGATGGACAAGCAGAGAGCATAAACAAGAGGTCACGGTTGGAGATTGGAGGCAGTGGCGGATCTAGAGTTTTTCTAAATCAGGGATCATGAAGGGGCCACAATTACAAACACACAGGGGCCGATTATATGTCAAGCATCTGTGCACACTTCCTGATTCAATGATGTACACTTATAAATCATTCCCAAACATAGTTTTTATGTTTTGTATTGTTTTGATCTTATATTTTTACATCTTGTTTAGTGTGTTATCAATCAATCAATCAATCAATCAATCAATCAATCAACCTATCTATCTATCTATCTATCTATCTATCTATCTATCTATCTGTCTGTCTGTCTGTCTGTCTGTCAGGAAAATGGTACATTAAAGGTTCAGTGTGTAAGATTTAGGTGAAAGGGATCTATTGGCAGAAATTGAATATAAAATAATCCTGGTGATGTTTTCACTGGTGTGTTTCATCAATATTGTAGGAATTGTTGTTTTCTTTACCCTAGAATGGGACCTTTATATTTAAATACTTTATATTTACATCGGGAGTGGGTCCTCTCTACGGAGGCCGCCATGTTTTTTTTACAGTAGCCCAGACTGGACAAACTAAACACCTTTTGAGTTTTAATGACAACTGAAGGCTCCCATGTTTTACAGGGGAGGGTGAGGTGAGGGGTTTCAGCTGCAACATGCAACTTCACCACTAGATCTCAATAAACTTAAAGAAATGTGTGAAATACTTTAAGTGTGTCCGACTGGAAAATATAGATACAAAAGTAGGTGTTTATTTTTCAAATGAATCAGATTGAATAGTGTAAGACAGTCAAATCCCTAGTGCCTTTTTTGTACTTTCGTAATTGTATTATTTCCGACGACACTGGAAGGCAGCACCACGATGACGCCGCCCCCCTGCGCTGATCTGCGGTCAGTGTGTGACGTCGCTCCGCAGAGTTAACTCAACGTGAGGGCGCGGACCCACCGATCCCGGGTCAGCTCTGACAGAAACGCGCCGTACAGGAAGTCCGAGTCGCTGTCGCTAGCTGCTGCGGTCTGAACTCGTAGATGAGCGGACGAACTGCGAGTAAAGTCACAGAACCTCGACCTGAGCCCGGTGTTTTCTGAGCTGTTTCCCTCCAGCGATGGACAAGCTTCGTCGTGTGCTGAGCGGCCGAGAGGCGAATGAGGAGCTGGGTCTCACCGCTCAGGTAGCGTCTGGATGACTGCCTGCAATGCTAATGCTAACGTCGTGCCAATGGAGACAACTTCATAAAAACTATTTCTATGTTTTGTGTCTTTAACCAGTGTTATGCTCATAGTCACTCTGTTTATCTGCCATTGTTGTTGTTTCACTTTCTTTAGTTTGTATCGGTCAGTACAGAAGTCAGTTAACCACAGTTTGACAGTTAGCTAAACAGTGCTATTTACGTGTTGGTTTGAAGCTAGCTGTCACATTCTCCTGTACGTGCTTAATGAAATGTTTTTTTGCTTGTTTATTTGTAATTTCTTTACACGCGTTCACGGTGAGAAGGAGACGAGGTAAGGTGGAGACTTGGACCTTGTTGTGTTTTTTTGTGTGACGCGGTGCTAGTTGTTAAAGTGAAAGTCTCTCGTGTTTACGTGGTTCTGTGCAGATGCTCCGTTGCAGTTTGATTCTATAGCTTCGGAGCGCTGAGTCATCATGTATAACTATCATCAGTCCTCTGTGTGTGTGTGTGTGTGTGTGTGTGTGTGTGTGTGTGTGTGTGTGTGTGTGTATCCCTCCCGAGTTCCCACTGCAGCTGGGTGTTATCAGCCTGGCTCCAGCTGACATGGTGTAAATCATGAGAAGGAAGCTCGCTGGTATTTGTGCAGGTCTTGTGACATCCTCTCATTGTTCTCACCAGGTCCTCGATGCCTCCACTCTCAGCTACAGCACCAGGGTGAAATGGTTTGTCATCTGCTTTGCTGGAGGCATCCTGTGCTCCATACTCGTGAGTGTCTCTGCCCTTTTTAAAACTTTGAGCAAAAAAAGCAGCTGTTTTGTTTTATGATACAATTCTTCTCCCTCCATGATAATGTTTCTGATACCTGGTTTTTGCATATCGGCCGATAGGGAAAACCGATACAATACCATTGCATTCAAATGTATAGGTTTTACCTGTATGGAAGTACAAATTGCTATCATTAGCTGCGTTCAGACATTCACTGAACTCCGGGTAATCTCCTGAAATTCTCTAGAGGGGTAGTGTGTGAGAACGCAAATGTCCGAGTGAGAGGCTCTGGACATAATCCAGAGTTTCTCCATCCAGCCGCCTCCGGAGAATGTCTGAATTAGCCTTTAATTAGCTATAACAATGCAGCCACTTCCATTAAGACAGATTCCTCTTTTATCGCATTACTTGCATATTAAGGTGATTGACACATCACTTGTGCAACATTGACACTTAAGGGCGGCTTAAAGTCACTGAAAGGTTCAGTTTGTTGTCTTACAGTTGAGAAGACAGGAAGTCGCTTGCTTATAACACCGAAGCCACCACATAGTTGTAATTCACACTGACAAACCCCCAACACAAGCTCTCTGTGGAGGCCTGCTGGTGAAAGTCACAGTCAGGAGATCTCTGTCAACTAAACAACTCATAATCTAAAAAAACTCATGATGTCTCTTCGCTTCACGCGTTTTCAAACGTGACTCAGAGTGTGCCAGCACTCTCTCCTCTCTGAGAGTTATTCATTTAGTTGACATTTTTGTGGATTTTAATATAATCAAGCCATTGATTCTTAAACATAGCCCTGTGGTGTTTTAGCACTAGGGTGAGACCATTATATGTAGTTTTTTTCAGTCACACCATAGAACAGCTAAAGGTTTGAGTTTTTTACAGCAAAAAATGAAGAAATATGTAACCCTTTAATTTTCATTAAGATTCATTTAAGGTTTCATTTGTCAGTTACCTCTCAGTGAATGTGTGGTGACATTTTTATGTGTAGCTGACAGATTCTTTTGTTTTAACAGGGCTCAGCATTGTTGTTCCTTCCCAATGGAATCAAGCTCTTTGCTGTGTTCTACACAATAGGGAATTTAGCAGCTCTTGCCAGGTAAGACAATCTGATGTTTGGCTGGTCTGAGTTCTAACTTGATGCTATTTATTTCTCACCATTGTGAAGCACTGCCAGAAACACTACAAACAATTGGATTAAAAAAAAGATTAAAACACAATGTCACACCTTATTACAGTCATCCTTGGCAGGGCTACACATTTCTCCAAGTTTAACTTGTAAGCTGTTTGTAAAGAAGAAACATCAAGTAGTCATTCCTGTTATTTACTTTCTCAGCACCTTTTGTCCAGGGAGCTTGTTTCGGGAACCATGAGTTTTTCATTCTGATTTGTTGATTATTTTCATTTTATATATTTATGATAAACATTTGCGTCCACCAGCTCAGTTTAGGATAAAATCATAATCTCAATGATTGAACAAATCAGTATCACGTATTTTTATAGCTTCAATTGAAATGGATAAACTGCCTTTGTGATCACATTTACTTAGTAAACCCAAACATAAAGACTGCTTTGTAAAAAGGTCACATAAAAAAGTGTGTTAACCCATCTAATGGTAAAACTGGCCTAGCTAACAGACTGTTGAAGTCATAGAAAATACTCATACACTGCACTTAGACTAGAAGATGGTGTAAGTGCAGCTGCCTCTTTATCTAATAGAAAGCAGAGACTGTTAATCCCTACATGAATCACAGAAACTAGTTAGACAGGTTTATCTCTGAACAGGGATTGCACTATTTTGATACAAAAGGGGCAGATATTCCAATCGCATATGGAGATTACTGCACATTGTGATGCGGATTATTATTATGAGATTAATTCTGCTTAATTATATGTGGCGTGAAAGTGATTGGGATAAAGAGACGATGGTCAGAGGGGGCAGAGCTGTCTCTGTCTCTTAACTGTTTTGTTTCGCCAACAATCTCTGAGAAGATCGTTCACTAATATAAGTATTCTGTGCAAGTATATGACCTAAATAATGTCACCTCTCTCATAGAAGCCCGCAAGGTACATTTCCTCCCAGTCACAGGGAGTCATTACAGTGCCCTTTCAAAGGTGGCTTCTAATCATTATTTTTACATTATTTTAATTAACACAAAACCAAACGTGATAATAATAAGGTTTTGATTCTAAAATCTGTCTAAAAGTTTTCTTTTTGTAAACCGACATATATATATACAGCCAGGCTCTATAAGATCAGACTGTCTGCTACACTGACATTTAAACACTTTCTTATCTCTATAGCTGATGTTTTTCTAATTTTAATACAATGGTTAATTAAGATTAGACTTTTTTTCCTCACTAGATATCATCACCCGATTGGATTTTAAAACATCATCAATGATTTATTCTAGATAATCCAAGGTGTGAACCTAATCATGATGACTTTCTTGGACACGGTTAAGAGACAGTGAACCGCTGAAGAGTCTGCTTTCAGGGTGGTCTCTGTTTTCACATATCATGTGTCCAGATGGTTTGGATGCATCAAGAAACAGGGTCATCTTCTGCTCTCATAGCCCAGGTCACTGATCTAAAGCAAACTAGCGATATATTTTAGTATAAGTAGTTTAAACAAGGTTTCATATGTATGTGACTTTGTAAGTATAGCGACTATTTGTTCATCATTTTACCCAGAAGTGGAAGGTCTTGTCAAAAAATAGAAATGACTGATTTATAGGTTGTCCGATAATATATGCTAATATGAGCTTTTCATACACATATTTTATACTATATTTACGTTTATTTTACAGGATAAACAATGCAGAAATTATGTGCAATTACTTTTACATTTTACAGAAAAATATTTTTATATTTTAATTTTCAAGTGGTATGTATTTGGTTCTATTATTGTTTGTTAGTTTTTTTCATAGTTATTTCTAATAAAGTTTTGGTTGAACTATAAAATATCAATTATAGTTTATTGTCAAAAGGGTTTGATAAAGTAATCTTAGCATGTATTGCATTTGGCATTACAATATCATCTTTTATATATTGATTTTTCTACTCCCTAATATCGGTATCGGGATCAGTCCTCAAAAGTCCATATTAGTTGGGCTCTAGTTGTCATGGCAAAATAACATTAAAATTTATCTCCGACATGTATCGTTTTCTGTTGATAATATGACACCATTGCAGTTGCAATGTACGTATTTGACCAATGGGGACCCCAGACAACCATATATAGATGACTGATTTCCTTCCCTCTAATGGCAGCAGCAGCTATGTGTGTGAGTGTACTGTATGTGTCATTAGTGTCTCTGTCGCACTCAGTTGAAAAAAAGCAGCCACCCCTCTCAGTGGACCAGTAGAAAGAGCTTGCGTCAACGTACACTACTCTTGTTTCTCATCTAACAGATGTGACTCTCCGCAGGCTCCCTCTTCCCACACAGCGTCGCTCAGCCTCAGAGCTGCGTGCCTCGTCAGCGGGGAAAGCCTTTGTCTTGTTACAGTAACTTGACGTCATACATGCATCATGTAGGAGGCTTTAAATGTGTCATTGTGGTGTCTGCCATGAAATATTTACCCCATCCTAATAAGTGCAACATGTAGTGTAAAAGCCATTATGCATGCCAGACAACTCTGTCGCTCAGAAGAGATTTGATTGTGTTTGTGTCAGTGTGTGAACACATACTGTAAATTAATCTTCTGAAATCCACCTCGATGATGAGGTTCGTTTTTGACCCCTGATACTGAGTTTTGTGAACGTTGATTGTTATAGCTGACAAGGGCGATGACGTTTGTTATAATCTATCAAAACTTTGTATACATGACAAAAAGTGGCCTAGCTTAAATACATGCAGACAATGAATTCCATAGAACTAGAAGCTTATTATCTACTTTGACAGTCATAACTGAAAGTATAAATCTAGGAATATACAGCAATTACTTCCCTTTAAATAGCTGTTAAACTTAATTAAAATAGCTGATTAAAATAAGACTTTTTTAGTAGTGCCAACCTTGAAGCTGAAATCTTGCACATGGTACATGTTGCCATTTTGTGTGAATGCTGACAAGTTAGCTCTTACTAACCCTACACTACTGGAAATCACTTCTCAGCCGCTCTAAAAAAAAAGTACTTGGCTTTGGCAGTACTGCTTCTTTTAAGAAGTGATTTCCAGGAAAAGAAAATTGCAGTATTGTGTGGTTGAAACATATATTACTTTAAGGACGTCGTATTGAAGCGGTACATAGGTTTGTGTTATCACCGATGCCTAACCCGGCATTTTCGGCGCTATCAGGGAAGGTTTCTAATGCTAGTATCGACATTGCAACATCTCACTCGCCTGCTTGTTTTTTGTTCTTCCAAAGCACCTGCTTCCTGATGGGACCACTGAATCAGCTGAAGCGCATGTTTGAACCAACACGACTGATAGCCACCATTGTTATGCTGGTAAATACTTTGTGTTTTACTGTCACTTTGAACTCTTATTATACATCAATGGATATTTATACATCTTTCAGTTTATATTGGAAAGTATCTGTGTTACAAACAGGTGACATTTTATTTACACAGAATTTGCCTTCACCTTCCCTTTTTAAAGGTCTGACTTTGTATTAAAAGGCCAGTTTCAATTAAGGGTCTGCTACTCTTTACCTTGAGGTTTTAAAGGACTGATCTCGGCACTTAGTAGTTTTCTGTCAACACATTGGCTTAGAATCGTACAATTACTGCCAAACTTGTAGGAAATCAGATGTGAGATTGTAGACAACCTAAAACTCTACTGTAATGTTTCCTTTCTTCTTCCACCAGCTCTGCCTTGTCTTAACACTTTGTGCAGTGTTTTGGGTAAGATGATAATACATTGCTTGTTACTGTACATTTGTCATTGTTTTAATGCAGTGTGTTAAACTACCAGAATAACCGCTGTGTTTTATTTTACAGTGGCATAAACGGGGGCTGGCTATTATCTTCTGTATTATGCAGTTCTTGGCAATGACGTGGTAAGTGTTTCCCGAGTCTCTGAGCTCTCTCTCTGCTGTACTGTACTTCAGCTGGTGATTAAGTGACTCATCACTCACACCTACTCGAATGCAGTAGTCTTTCCGTGATGGAGAACTTTGCTCCAGCTGCTTTGGCTCCTATTTATTGTTTGTGAGTTGAGATAATCACGCTGCTGATGCTTTAATCTGACTTACTCCTGTTGGCACGGCGCTGCTAAACTATACATGGTTCTACTTATACAGTCATTGTCACACTGCACTTCCAACCACACTTAACCTGACATTCCCCTCTGTTTCAGGGGAAATTAGTGTTTTTAACTCGGACTATACAGAGTAAATGTAATACCATATACGTTTAATATGTTGATAATAAGAATCTCCTATTATAAAATATGATTTAAAAAAAAAAAAAAACATTTCCCCAGTTTCTCTGAGCAGTCACTGATATGTTCTTAAGATAAGTTTGATTGTGTGGTGTTGTGATAAGATTGGTAGGTACTGTAGGTCACGCTAGTAGCCAGAGTAGGTCATTATATTTTTAGACTTTAGATTTATTGCTAGCATCAATGTCGACCTACTTGTTCGGTGTCACATCTGTTGCCCTGGCAGGTAGAGATAGACGGGTATTCATCCTGTGCCGTAAATGCAGCTCTCTCTGTGGTAATAACCACCTCTAAAATCAAAAAGAAATGGTCCAGTGAGAATATGTATATTCAAATACAAACCTGAACTTGTATTATTATATAATTGTATAGAAGAGTGTTAAGTAAGTGCTTAAATTCTACCTAGATTAGACCAGAGCGCTTGTCACCTGTTTATTCAATTTATATTGACATTGAACGTATCGCACGAAACTTGACACTGCACTTCTCATGGTCCTTAACAATACATGGTCCAATTGTGAAGCTGATAGGACAAATAGTTCTCAAGATATGCGTTCCACTTACAGACAGACAGAGTTCTATAGTAGATAGATTAGATTGCAAGCTATATCTGTAGGGTATTGGTTTGGCAGTGGGACAAGACAACACATGACTTTTATCTCTGACTGTCCATTGTCTGACATTTCTTTTTAAAAAAAAACAATTTATTGAAAATTAAAAATCTGAATTATTGGGTATTTTCCAGTATGTCCACACTACTTTTAAACTGTTTTAAATGAGTCTTTTTGACCCACTGACTGAGACTAAAGCACGTAAAATAAAGGGGTCAGTGGGGTTAAGATGCAGCCCAGCAGTGAATAATGAGACCTGTGAGTGATGGGGCTTGTGCATGTCGGCACTTGTATGTTCATGAATTTGAGCATATTTGAACACCAGTAACAAAAGAGTTTCAGTGTGTGAATGTGCCTGGAAACACAAACAGTAGAGACTCCAAGGAAGGGACAGTTTCAGTGCATCAGTGACAACGCTGCTTTTGCACCTACATGTTGTACAGTCACTTCCGCCCAGTCTGCGTTCTCAGAGGCATCGTCATGGCAACCACAAGTCACACATCCCAGACTCATTCATAACAGACCGGGGGCATAGTGTGTTCCCACGTCTGTGTGAAGGTTGTTCTGTTATAAGCCACCGACCAACATTCAAACCTTTTTTATACAGCCTGTGTAAAGCATACAAAAACGTAATGAAATAAATAGATTCTTTTATCTCCCTTTTATCTGCCTTTATTACTGTTAAGAAGATGCAACATTTTGCCGCCTTTACTTGTATACGCTGACCAGAACAAGCCAGTTTTGTGTTGAATTCTGTTTCCCCAATTGTGTTGTTGCATCCCCCTTAGTGGTTAGGATAAGGTTAAAGGAAACACCGGTCAATGGTTAAACAGACTTTGTCACAACACAAGCATGATATCTAAAATCACACAGCAGTATGTAGGCTTGTTTGGTTCAGTGTTAACAAGTAAAGGTGACATAACAAGGGCTCTTCTGAATGACTATGTAGCAGGATCTCTGTATAAAAGAGGCTAGAGGGGTGGTCAAAGTCCAGTCCTCAGGTTTAATTCTGTCAAGTGACCCTATGACACTGAGGCTCGACTGGCTGATGCTGACTCTGTGTAGAGCACGGCAGACAGTAGGACATTTAATACTAAAAACATTGCTATTAATTTTTCTTGTTTATGTTACTTATGTTGTCTAGACATTCAGAACATGAACTTAAAGTGTTAACTGTACTTAATTGATTTGGCTCTGATGGAACAGATGAAGGTCCCTGTTGACCGGTGTTCGATTAAGATGTCATGCTCAGACTTGGACTGTAGTTAATAATTCAACTGCTGTACCAACATTCCTCACATATTTCAAATACATCAGGTGTCTGATCATGGGCTTTTTTTAAAGCTAAACTTAAGTTGCGATCACACTACAGATTATCGTATGTATTAGACATGGTGTCTGTCTACAGTCATTAGTGCAAAGATTACAGAGTATCCACTTCATTCACCCTTATGTTTGGTTAATCTCTTCACTGAGCAACATCAAAGGCCCTTCAGTCCAATGATTTACTGCCTGGTGGAGCATTAAACACATTTTACACTTTGGTGTGTTGCTCATGAAATAGCAAAGTCCTCAATCTATGTTGGGGCCTTCTTTCTATGTGGAGTGTTTTTTCTCCCGCTTTTAATCTTAATCTCTCAGACGTCACATCATTACAAACCCATAATGCAGACAAGCATTATAATACCAGACTAAAACTCATTTCAAGTAAACATCCTAGGATTTCTGATGATACCAGATATTTCATGTTGAATTACATAAAAAATGTATCCATAGTGATGGACTATCTATGTAACAGTGCAGCCCAATAATGGTGTCTTGTAAATATTTAATTGAAGTGGCTAGACCGAATGAAATATACATTTCAACTTAGAAACCAAATTAAGCAAATCTAAGGGCCACATACATTACATATTAGTGTATTTTAACAATTTTTCAGTCTGTGTTTAACCTGCTCAGCTTCATAATACAGAATAATAATACTGTAAATTGTCTATAACATTAACATCCATGTTTTGTATTTTCTCTTTCAGGTATAGCATCTCTTACATTCCATTTGCCAGGTAAGATGAGATGATTTATGTTTTGTCTGCATTTACCTCAGATAATGCACATGTCCTTTATCTCATGTTCATTTGTATTATGTTGGTTTCTGATTTAAAGGGACATTGTGTAAGAATTTGCCAACTATCAAATCCATACTCTAAACAAATAGGAGGCAGCATATAAGCAGAATATTTTAGTGTTCCTCTGTTTAATAAGAAACAAGATAATACACTCTTTGGTCCCTTTCCCCCCGTGCCACGGTCGGAATGGCCATCGGACCTACCAGAACAAATATTGGTGGGCTACTGCAGTGGGCGAGTGGACCATTACAAAAAATATTATACGTTTTTACCAGCCCTCTCTGTTTACACTGGATTCAGGGTGAGCCTGAGAGTCTGCCGTGTGCGTGTTCCGGGAATGGGCCCACGAACCACTCAAAACTCTTATCCTCACGTTGAGCTAATATCAGCTATCAGCTATTAGCTTGATTAAATCTAACCTCAGCGTGGGGCAGTTGTTGACATGTGGGTAAACCTGCATGGATTGGGGAATATTAGGTTTCAATCTGATAATGTATATGACCTATCAGATTAGCATGCTAACTTCAGTTGTCATCTCTGCAGCACGATACATAGACGTCCTTGGCAAAACGTCAAATTTGTTATTTCTTCCCTTTCTGTTTATAATCTTAGTTGTGTATTCCAATGTTTTAAACCTCACGACTTAGTTACACAGTCTCTGTGTTGGCCTTTCGCTGAAGCCACGTCCAAGAATATAATAAAATCTTAAATAATTTATCGTCCATTTATATCTTGGTCATGTGCTGTCTACAAATGCCACTGTGTCGCCTCATGCAGAAAACACGAGGGAAAACCATGGGCGACACTTCAATGAAAACATGTTTTTATTTACCTCCCAACACTGTAGCCTCCACCATATGGCTGTAATCCCCCCCTATGACTAGTGCAGGCTCTGCGTCAAACAAATGGCAGCTTGTTGTTTCTCACTCCTCTGTGCTGAACCCCAGTGATGTTATTTGCTTTATCCATAATATCTAAAGGAAATCTTTTCTTGTGGAATAATGCTCTTTCAGCCAGATTTACCAAAAGTACCCCCCCCATGTAGCTTTTACATTAGTTGTTGAAAGGCTTATGTTAAGCTCCATTGGCACTATACAAACATTTTGATTAGATCTAAAGTAAAATAGGTTGTGGTGCCAAAAAATACCAGAATAAAAATCAGTGTTTAAGGTTACTTGCTGTGTTTTTACTGTAGACCATACACAGTGTAGAACCCGATAGCCTTGCAAACATGCAGGTATTGGTTTTGTAATTTCTTGAGTGTACCACGGTACAGAATTTGAAATGAAAGACTATAATTGAACTCTGTACAGTGCTTACCTCCGCCAAGGGCCAACAGTCCTCATATGAGGCCACATTTAAATTCACTAGATCTCATGAACATCAGTGCCCTCAAACTGCTTGATTTCTTTTATTAATGTTCAAAAAGAAAGTGAAAAAAAACCCCTCCCGTATCTGCACCAAAATGTTAGGGTTTCTTGCCTAACCCATATTCCTTCCGTGAAGAGGTTAACTAAAATTTTGTAGTTTGTTTTTTGCGTAATCTTGCTAACTAACTAACAGACAGACAAACATACAAACACGTATGAAAACATAACCTCCTTGGTGGAGGTAAAAAATACCCTCCTATACTCAGGTATTCCCTTCTCCAATTGTCCCATATGGACTACCACCTCAGTGTTTTCCTCAAACCAAGCATGAGGTGTGATGTTGTTTTGTCAGTCCAGCTGTAAGCTGGGTTATGACTCATTTAGTGAGAGGTCCCGAGCCCCCGTGCAGCCCCCACAAAGTGCCTTGTGTATTTGGGCAACCCTATAATCCATTCTGACAGCTGAGAGACGTACTATAACAACCCCTAGCTCCCCCTCCCCCAACACAAACGCTAACGACAACACAAAGCCGAGACAAAGACTTTTTCGCCGTTCACTCTTCAAAAACCAAATTCCTATGCAGAAATGTAAATTTCTGGGGCTCACTATTGAAATCACAGTTATTTGTTTGTTGGTCCTTTTGTTATTATATTTCTTACATTTATTTTCAACATATTATCCCCATCTCTTCTTAAGCTTCTTACTTTAATCCATTTTTCATTTAATTTGGATTTCATCATTTAGCTCTCTTTTGTTTGTCATGTTGGGACAGAGCAGCTGCATATTTAGAGCTGAGGCCTTTATTTCTCTGGGTGGCACATAAAAAAGCATTAGATACTTTCATCCCTAGCTGTCATCAGAGAAACTGTGATACCTGGCTGGTCACAACACCACATGGCCAATGGACTTGATCCTTTAATGTATTTTATCTAGTTGCCTATTTATAACCTCTCATGCCCATGCCAGACCTGAGCTACTAAAACCTGCTGCATGTGCACTTCCCACACTCCTTTCAAGCCGGTGTTTCTCTGATATCTAATCTGAAGTGGGGGAAAAGACTCAGAGACTGATCGTTTGTTCATGCTGCTTTTTTGGTGGGGGAAGCAAAAATATCATCAAACCTCCAGTGATTATATAAAAGAACAAAAAATCCTGCGTGCTGTATTGAAGGACAATGTGAGGACTCTTGTGCTGAGTGATTTAAACGTTGGAGTGACTAAACTAGAGCGTCTGAAGGAGCCAGTCTCCTGTCCGTCCACCGACCTCCCCTCCTCCGCCATCTCAGGCTGCACCCCTCCACCACCACTTCTCCTTTTAACCTTGACGGGCTTCACACCTCCTCCACAGAAATTTGACTGTGGCTGCAGGCGAAGTCTGCATAGCAACACACTGATGGCAAGAGCACACGGTGTGAAGGGAAACAAGAGAGCCGGCATCGGTCCGCGGTTGCCATGACGATTGCTCCTATTGCATCATCCCTCAGCACAGACTACCTGGAGAGGGAGAGCCCCCCATCACTCGGAACATGTGGTGCTTCCCCCGCCAAAACACTCACTTATTCATGACGAGCCCCACCCAAATCATCGTAACAAAAGGGGGAATGTGGCTTTTTTGTCTCTTTTAATTTTACATGGATGACCACATTTAGCCTCCACTGGATATAGTTTTTCCTGGATAATTTTAGATTAATACTCAACCTCCTCTACCTTCCTTTTTCTTATATTTCCTGATTTCATTGTTGATAATGCTGGTTGTTATTTCTACTAGACATTTTCTCCACTTTTTCTTTTTCCAACAGGGATGCTGTGATGAAATGCTTCACAACCTGTCTGGGTTCATGATTTCCTTCTGAAGACTGGTCCTAATATGCAAACTGCAAGAACAGTGGCTCCATGTAATCCTGTAAAATCCATCTTGTTTATACACTTTATCTCCAAATTTTTACTGTGGCTGTTTCATACTGTGAATTTTTGCTTTGTTTTAGGTCTATCAACCATATATAACAATTATTAGATGATTATCAGTCTTCTGCCTTTGATGTGAGAGAAATGAGTGCCTTTAATGCTTAATATATTTAAAGATATTCCTATATTTTCTGAGGATTTTATACCATTTAAATGCAGGGAAATGATTTAGATTTTGCGATACATTGTAATCTACAACGCAAGTGCCTTAACATTGTGTGTACACAGATCTGTTGACATATTGACCAAACCATACTTATTTGCATCTTTTACAGTGTGAACCTCTGTTTCATTTTGGATTTTTAAAGGGTGTAATAACTCACACACAAGCATCATTAAAGCTCATTGTCTTTCTGTTTCCTCTGAGACACTGATGTATAAATAGGCTCTCACGTGTCATTCCTTGTTTATATATGATCATTTTCCCTGAGGCTCTGCTCCACTGATGATGCACTGGACTGTATGATATCTACTGCTCATTTAATGGGGTTTTTTTCAGCTAAAGAGATTAAAAAAATGCAGCTCCTGTCTAATCTGTTAGTCTTCAATATGCATTTTAACACACCTGCCCCCCATCCCCACCCCCCACCCAGCAAATTACATTAAAATAGCTCCTCATTTTTAAATTTGATTTCCTGCCAGATGCAGCGCTGACCCAGTTAATTACGCTTTTCTGAGCATTGTGATCTTGACATGACCTAATAACCCAGTATAGCTTGTATCGGGTCCCCCACATTACTCCGGCACTATGGCGTATAGCCTTTGAGGATGCGGTTGTCATGACAACCTCTCCTACGGAAGATTCATAACCTTTGTCTACCCCCCCGTCTGTGGTGCAGATGTTCACATTATCCTGATGAGAAGGAATGCTTCGTTTTATGTCTTGGACTGGCACTCGGTCGAAAATATAAAGCCACATTTTTGGTTTTCACTGGGGGGAAAAATTAAAACCATTTTTTACATCAGTCTCTGCATAATAAAACTCTAATGCATCCTGTCAAACCGGTGCATCAGCTGCAGAATTTGCCCTGAAACATGCCTCATGGGTTTCTTTGTACTCCATGTGACTAAACAACTGCATTTTTCTTCCTGTTGTGCAGCCCCCACACAGCTTCTTTAGACGCTTGTATAATGTGGTGGGGGATTAACACGGACAAAATCTCCCTTCGGTACTACTCGTTAAACTAACTTGGCAGAGACCCGGCAAATCCCTCTCGTAGTAATCTTAGGGATAAAATAATTCAGTTGAATGGAGGGACTGCTGTTGTTTTTGTGATCTGTTTTCTTAACCCACCATTTTTGGATTACGCCAAAGTTTTGAGGATGAAGGGGACGTCTGGCCTGACCTTGGCAATCTGTCAGTGTTCCAACTGTTGCCTCTTCATTACATGTAATCCATTCTTATTTCGGAGAGACATAACAACCGCTGGAATGAAACAAATCTGTGTATCCGGTTCCCCCTCATAATCCAGCTCATTTTACAAAGTTGATCAGAAAGCCTGTCTGTTGGTCAAAATGTCCATGTCATTTTATTCGCACATATTAATAATGCAAGTTGTAGGTTGCCCTAAAGTGTAGAATAAACAGGAATATATTTCTGATTAAGTTATCTGTTTTGCAGAGTAATATTCCATTGTAAATTGCTTATTTGAAAGTAAAAACAGGCACAGGCCTCTTACGATTAGTTGTAATATCGTAAGTTTCATCAGACATGAAATTACAATTAGATCTCATTGATATGTCAATAGAAATCAAGTCAGTTACACAAAGCGTAAAATATGAGCATCCTCTGGCAATATCAAATAAACCGTCCGAAAACTATACATTTGCAAGGAAGTATTGATTTTGTCTTCTACCCTACTCTGAGGGAAACAAAATCACACTGAATCAATGGTGGAACTGTCTGGGTGAAAGTGCAGATAACAGCAGAAAGGAAGAGAAATCAATATCGTAGACTATTTGTACATTTCCCCTCACAGGTCTCTCATAGGCTGCATGTGGCTGAAAAGAACAACAATGGACCATCTATACACATCAGTTTATTGACATTTGAGACTTTATTGACCCACTGAATGGATAAAAACAGACTGCATGTCATTGTTCCAAGGACGTGTTTTGTTAGTTCAAGGACAGGCAAAGTTATCTTTAAAGCATCAAAGTGCAAACAACATGTTAATGCCACTTCCATGTAGCTGCAGAGGTTTATCTGCTTTATTCATTTAAATTTACTATTAATTTCTTAAAAAATAGACCCAAGTGACCTGGCCCACATCTGAAGCCACTTGTTATATATACAGCTCTGGAAAATATTAAAGAGTCCACTCCAAGATCATAAATTTCTCTGTTTTTAATATTTATAGTTATGTGTTAAAATAAATGGACCATTTTTGTTCTATTCTTTAGACCATAGCTTCCAAACTTTTCAGCCCAAGACGCCAAAAATAAATGTAACCTGCCACCGCCATTATCCCTGGATATGGTTAAAGCAGACAAAGGACACTGATTTCATCGGTGCACACATTTCTCACTTTTTTATTGTTTGTGTGCTGGACATTGTTTGCTGAGATTTTCAGAAACAGCTAATGGTGCAGAGTGAGGTAAGAAAACTCTGTATTCATCCTACCTGGTTTATCTGCAATGAAGATTTTATAGTCAATGTTTTTCATATGATGAAAGGGAATTTGCTTTATTACTGTTCACATCCCCCAGTGCCCTGACTTCTGGTTGGGGAACTGCTGCTCTAAACTAAACATTTCTCTCAAATTTCAAATTCAACACACAATGAAATGGCTTCCATACATGTACATGTAGATTTAAGACAAATCTGGAGTGGTCTCTTAATCTTTTTCTGGAGCTGTATGAATCCATATTAAATGTATCCCCATCTGCTGGCTTCCACAGATCTCTGAAGACAGATCTTGGTTTCAGGCTGATTGTCCATTAAATCAATGTTTGCTGCTGTAAGGAGAGAACAGGAGGCGGATGTGGCTCATCGCTTCAGGAAGTTATTGGCAATTATGAAATGACATCACCACAGTTTTCTTCGTGGCTTTGTTTGGTGCGTGTCCTGCTGGCCACGCCTCCGCACCGCCACGCTCATAAAGCATCCAGGCGGAGTGTGCGCGCACCAGTTGAACTCCAGCCGGCGCAGACAACAGGTGCAGCCTCCCTCCACGCCGCTGCAGGATAATGCCCACAGAGCGCCGCTCGTCGCTTTGCGCACGGCTTCCGCACTTTGGACACTTGCACGTTTTTATATCCTGATCACTTCCACGCTCAGAATGCCTTTTCCGCCCATCAGCCTCCCCCAGCGGATCTCCTCTCCTGGCAGGGATCTGTTCGGGAAAAAGAAAGCCAACGCAGTGCCTCCTCAGACTGAGCTCACCAGCAAATCCGGCGGAGACAGAGGGGGGTCGGATAAGGAGAAGCAGTCCAGCTCTTGGACCTCGGCGAACTTAAGGAACTTGGGGCGGAAAGCCCAGCAGGACAAGAGCAAAAGCCAAGCTCAGAAGCCCGGTGTCGGTCAGGAGACTCAGGTTAAGTGCTCCTGGCTCACCGTGCCCAAACCTCAGGACGCATCCGAAGGAGTCAGGCGCTCCAGCTCCATGGACTCCGCCAGACACCTCCACGGCAAAGACGAAGCGAAGAAGGAGATTCAGTTTACCCTCAGTCTCACCCCCGAAGCCATCCTCGTCATCCAAAAGCGCAACCTGGAGAAGCAGATGATGGCGAAGCAGCAGAAGTGCTGCGCCTCCACGGACTTCAGGCACAGGCGGGTGTTCCCGTCCAAAAAGGCGCACGGCCCGACCAAGGGCTGCGCGCCGCTCGCCAAAGCGGAGAGCGCCGAGCAGGACATCACCGCCATCGTGAAAATCTCTCTGTTGAATGACCAGTACAAGTACGACGATGTGGAGTACGAGGAGGAGGACGGAGACGTGGATGAGACGGTTGTCAGGAAATGTAAAGAGTGGCTGAAAGGCGTCGAGAACCCGTCCTCTCTGGGAAAAGTCGAGAAACTTTCTGCACTGCCGCACCTTAAAGGCTGCTGACACCTGACGTTTCAGTTTTGAACTCACAGTGAGGAGATGATGGAGAAATGTGTGCACCGATGGAGGCCTGCTGCTGTGGCATCTTAAAATTGATTCTTGTATACTGGACCTTTGTGGATAAGGGGGGGAGGAGCATTATCTACTTGTCTCCAAAGGAATGTCCTATAAAAGATGTCACTACCTGAAAAGAATGAGTGGTGTTAAAGAAAGTAGAAATGGAAAAGTGGAACACAATGGAATAAGAGGAAAATTGACAAAAATCCTATATTAAATCTTATTTGCAGCCTGGCTCACCAGACAGTGCTTGTTATGATTCACAGGGACTTTGCTTTGATGCCTACTCAATGTTCTGTTGACGTTTGATTTATACCTTAATATTCTTGTCCTTTGCACATGTTTTTTGTTTTCAGTGGGGCGCCTGTGCAGTTTGCGTGAAAAGGGGGGACGCAAAACCGTCCCTTTGTGTTGGGAGAACAATAAGCTGTCAACAACAGAGCTTTATATGCGCCTGGTGCTGCTGAAACCAAACTGGACTGTTTGATTTGGTTCCTCTAGTGAGAGGGTGTTATCCTTTGTAGGGATTTATCAGTCATGTACAGTATTTAATATTTACTAAATATTTGTACTGTCAAAACGTTTTCTCAGCTGATGATTTTATGCTGTTTTAAGTAAAAAGAAAATCTTTTTTTAAATTACACAAGTGTCCCAGAGCCTTTTAAATCCTTTCCTTATTTGTTGCGTGCTGCCTCTGAACTAATTTTGCAGTTATTGAGATTTCTTCTGCACTTCCGGCCAGTTCCCAGACAATGTTTTAAAAGCTCTTTGTTGCCACTGTTGCTACCTGAGGCCATGTGGGCATTAGTGCTCTAAGCTTCTTAGATTTCCTGCTAAGCAGGGTTGATCAGTGTAGCCTACACTGTATGGTTCAGGTGCATGATCCCTTCAGGAAATTACTTCCAGCCTGCTTTCTTTTGTCATATAAAAAAAAATGTATGCAGCTACATGAGGTAATAGGGTTGGGACCAAAATGTGCCAGAAATCCATGATTCACAGCAGAGGTGTTCTAACGTGTTCTCACAGAGATCATCCAGACATTCTCCGGAGGGGCTGTATGTGTGAACACAAATGTCTGAGTGAAGGTCTGCAAACATCTTGCAGACTTTCTCCGGCCAGTCCCCTAGTGAAAAGTCTGCTGTAAGTCAGAAGGAGCTGATTTTAGAACACAGCAGGAGATCGTCCGCAGGATTGAGCGAGAGCGAGTGGGTGTGTTGATGACGTTTCTAACACAAGACAAATGCAAACTCGAATTACCTCACTACGGTTGTATGCCTCCGCCAACCAGTACAGTGTCTGTGTACACTGCATACTTTTCTTTCAGATTCATATAACGTCACTCTGACCTTTAACCTATGAAATGTAATCACTTTATCTTTGTGCCCAAGTGACAACTGATCAAAAGTTGAAGAAATTCCCACAAGCAGTCTAAAGATATCACAATCAAGAGGTCAAAACTGTTTTTCGAGGCTACTTTGATCACCGAAATCCAATCAATGAATCAGTGAGTCCAAGTGAATGTTTGTACCAAATTTGAAGACATTCCCTTAAGGTATCAGATATCATGTTCAATAAAAACATAAACATACCTCGTGAGGCCACCTTGACCTTTGACCTTTGGCTACCAAAATCAAGTTAAATGATCTTTGAGTCTAAGTGAATGTTTGTGCCAAATGTTAAAGGATTCCTTGATGGCGTTGCAGAGATAACCCCTTCACAAGGTGAAAAATGTGCTTTCTGAGGTCACCATGACTTTGACCTTTGAACACCAAAATCTAATCACATCATCCTTAAGTCCAAGTGAATACTTGTTCCAAATTTGAGGAAATTCCCTCAAGGTATTCTTAAGACATCGTGTTCACAAGAATGAGAACAAACAGAAAGAAAACAAATATCTCAGGATGAAAAAGCAGAGTCACACACGAAGAAGAAATCTACGAAGATGTCAAGAGAGTTTGTGGTGAAAAGGGCCGACGTCAGTGTTGTTGGGCTGTAAACAAAAACACGTGATCTCCACAATGGAATTTATTCGTTATATCCTGCCTCTGCCTGCTGCACCAACCGTCACCTGAACTATCCAGAAATGTCTGTGCTGTTGTGAACGTGTCAGAGCGGAGAATCTCCTGCTGCATTGATCGTACGTGAAGATTAACCTCTGCAGAAAGTCCGGACCCAGTTCTCCAGACTCAGGTCATGTCTGAAAACGCTGTTTAGAGTTTGAACCTGACGTTTCCATACTCATGTAGTTCAGGAAAAAAATTCTATACAGGTTCAATTCAGGGCTTAGAAACAAACCAGTAAAAGATCATTTTAAGCAAAATACCTCCTGCAATACAACACACAAAGTGAAATGAAGTGATAAAGACCCTGACCTCTTTGTTTCTGCCTTCACTTTACTTCACTGATCATTAAACCACTCAAGGGAAACTCAACAATCACATCAAAGCCTCAGACGCTTCGCTCAGGGTCACAAACACAGTTAAACGTGTGTGTACAGTTTGGATGTTCCCTGCAATAAGCTCTAACTCTGTTTGCATTGTTCTCTGTCACTTGGAAACCAGAGTTGTGGTTTACTTTAACAGCTCGGACAGACGAGTGTGTCGTTTTAAGACAGTGCAGTGCATTAGAAAATCTTGCTCGCCAGCGACTGGTAAGCTGTTTTTGAAAGTTTACAACTTATTCACTCCGGTGACGTTGTCGTTTGATGTTTTGTTGTTATTTGATGCCTAATCATTATTTCCATTTAGAGAGAAATTCCTGATTTCCCTGAAGGCCTTGATTTGTCATGAGATCTGTGAAAGACCTTCATCAGTCACACACACTCCCCTCGACTTTGAAAGAGCACTTATTTCCTGCTGGTGTCAGAAAGGTATTTTTAAATAACCCACACATCAGCACTTTCACGTTTTTGTACTCCTGTTCTACATTTTATTCACAAACAGAAAAAAATGTAGTAATAAATCAGGTGTCAAACATGTGTCCTGGTATAACTAAATATTATGGGACCGTGCATTTCACTGCAGGTTCTCTCCATCTGAGAATACAGCATCATGTCCTGAATCAATGCTCCCACTCTCTGTCACAAACTGGTTTCATTGTCGCATGCGGCAGGCTGAGATCATGGCTGAGCCCGTACAGTGTGTACCAAGACCCGCTCGGTTCTCCGTGCCTCCCTGATGATGACAATTATCCCCTGCAAGTTGTGTAATCCTCGTCCATTGTGTCATTTCAGTCATGGCCTTGTTTATGTGCCTCACTCTGGTATTCATTACTATCTGAATTAGGCCTGATGTCAGCATGGTTACAAGTAGAAACACTTTCTCTTTGTTTCTTTATATTAGATCCCTGCTGCAGATCTCTATGTTTTCATTACCCAGCTGGAAACTCTTTCTGTTTACACCCACAGCCTCTCGTGTCTTTCATGTCTTACTCCCTTAACAGGAGTGAAAAGGAAATGTCTGCAGGCTTGTGTCCACCTCACCGCAGTGTCATGATCACAGTCTGGAGGAGTGACGTGCTGCAGCATTATCCTCCACTGACTTACGGTGGCAGCGAGGCGCAGATGGATGCTGCCTTGAGCCCGTCACTGACACTGTGCACAGAACAGAGAGAGAGAGAGAGAGAGAGCAAAAAGATCTGCAGGTCGTCTTCTCTGCGCCACCACAGCATCACTGTGGCAACAGAAACTGATCAATCCTGCGTGTCCTGTAGCTCTTGTGAGAAAAGACAAAACAGACACTTCCTGAACAGACTCGGGCCATAAACTCTGGTAATGTGGTCATTCATTGGCGGCCTGTTAGGAAGGAGACATTTCCCAGGGACAGGGCGACCTCAGAGTGGAGACAGATCACAGAGTACGGTGCTCCCATAAAACATCAAGCTCAATGTTTTATTCTCCATCTTAAGGGTTATAAAGTGAGAATGGAGCTCAGGGTTTTTCTGAAGTCAATCTGCTTTGACGTGCATCATTCTACTCCCATAAATCTTGTTCTTTTGTAACATGCTTCACATTTTACATTTATTTTCATCTTATATTTTTCTCTTTGCTGGGATACATCTATACCTCAAGATGTAGTAGTGAAACCTGTCCCTGAAAGTCCCCTCTGTAATATCCTTATATTGTCATTCTTCATCGTACTGAGATTACAGGCACTCAATAAAGAGCAGAAGATGAGGCAAGGTGAGGGATTTGTAGGAGAGGAGGTGGGTTTTTATTAATCCTGCGTATTTCCTTCTGGGCCTCTTTTTTTAAGCATTGCAGGAACACACAGTCAGGCTGTTGTGTGGGAGGATGCTCTCGGCAGACGAGAGGGATTACCAGAAATGCATTCTTTTTTTAATCTTCACTCAGGCGAGCTGACGGATTCTCTCCAAAACCAGCTAAACTGTTTTTCTCCCCCCCTGTTGATAGGCAGGGGGTGAAGTGACAGTTGATCCCTGGAGGAGGAAGAAGGGGGTGCAGGACTGCAGCTCAGACCCAGAGGCCAGAGTCCGGCGTCAGGCTCAGCTGGAGCAGGTTGATACATATTGTATTTGTACTAACGCAAAGAAACAATAACACAATCTATAATGTGATTATGTCATTATTTGTAATCAATTCTGACACTCTGCTCTCTGCCTTCACACTTAAGTAACACTTCCTTTCACCTTATTTCCCATCAGTTCCTTCAACGTCTCCTTTTTGTTTTATCCTCCAGCGCCATCTAGAGGCATACGGGAACATGCACCGTCTCAGAGATGCTCTGTCTTGTCGCTACGCTGCTCTGCTCAAAGACAAGGTCCACTCACAGAGAGTGCTGCTGCAGCAGAGAGACGAGAAGCTCAGGGCAAAGTCAGAGCACGAATCAAAGCAGGTAAATCATTAGGAAACTTTATTCACGTCTTGTGCAGAGACAGACATTCACATATAAAGGTTTCAAATGAAAAGTAAGTTGTTATTATCTGTAGTACTATATTTTTCTCCAGTTTATTATGCTTACAAAATGTATCACACCATAATCAAAGTAAAAGCATTTTAATTTAAAATTACCAGGCCCAGGGTTCTGTGTCATAATTATTTTGGGTTATTTTATTCAACAAGTTCACTTAGAAATATGAACTATATGAGTGCAATATAAACTAAAGCTCTTATAAGTAGATTTGGACACGAGGCCCTTGAATAACACACAGAACAGATTAGAAAGGTGCTCAGTGCAGCTCATACCTCTGTCAGAGTCCTTTTAAAAGAGAGTCCTCTTCCAGCTGCACCAAATGTCACACACTCATAGATATCATTCACCTAACTCTACCTAGATTTTCTCATCTAGCTCCATGAATTATTCCCTTGAGAAATCGGGGAAAATGTTGAAAAACACCCTATCTCACTGTCAAAGTGATAACAATAAATTATTGATCTTCCCCCTGATCTGGATCCACACCCCAGGAATTCTTCCCTGACCCACATACTTCCTCCAAGTTTTGTGGCAATCGGTACAGGTGTGGAAACATAACCTCCTTTGTGGAGTTAATCAGGTCAAACCCATCTGACATAAATAAATGAGAGATTTCTCGCCTGGTTGGTTATCCAGTCTTAACACTTTACACCAGGGGTCAGTAAGTGTTCACACATCAGGAGGAAGGACAGGGGGGAGTAGATGCATCTAGAGTAGATGCATCTTCCCAACAGTAACAGAGGGCTTGCAGACTTATACGAGCTTGTATTAATACTCACATGGCAAATAAAATGACTCACACACAAAAGAATGTGTTCTGTGCACTATGAGACCAGAGATGTAGTTAAGGCGCTACGCAAACACACAATAACAGGGGTCTGCTTCATTTAGAGCTGAATGAAAATACTGTTGGTGTTGTTGTCACTACCCAAAGGCCAGACTGCCACTAGTTAGTGTGGAAAAAACACATTTCTATTGGAATCCATGCGGAGCTCGATTCATTGAGATGAATAGTATTTGACTCTAAATTTGCGTTGTTCATGTGGTGAGTTAATGAGGCTTCACTTCATCACATCATGATGCTCAAACCAAACAACCCAGCACAGTTGTTTTACACAGTTTATTTTCTTCATGTGTTGACAGTTTTAAATGTCATTTTGGGGGATTTACACCAATGTTGAATTTACATTTGTAACTAGAGTAAGAACATTTTGAAGTAAACCATAACAGTGAGTGGTCAGATATTTTGCTGCAGGACCCACAGGCCACTATCTCTGCAATAAACTGAATCTCTGCTCTAACACACAACAACACAGAACCTACAACACCTTCACTTTTATTCCTGGAGTAAAATGCACATCTCCAACATGATAATAGAACTTAATCCTGTCATTCTTAATGTCCTGCACATTATCAGCAATACACTCAAACCCTGTTCATCATTCTGACTATATTAGTAACTATCGTATGAATTTGCTTTAGTCAAACATTAACTTGCTGGTTCCAGTCTGGACATATTAATTGGATCATGATCTGATAGGACAGACGTGTAATGAATTCAATTCAGGCTCGATTAAATATCGACACCAAGCCTGATTTTCAAGGTTGACGTTTTTGGAAATCATTAATTTCCATATTTCAATTTCTGGGCCAAACATTATGGAAAAATATTATGATTTGTCCACTTTCTTTTCTCCGACGCACCTGTCACTTGTCACTGACAAAAATCCCTTGCAATAGAAATGCAAGGGATTTTTCTGTTCTGATGTCCCAGTTTCTAAAATCAAATTTTGGCCTGACTTGAAATTTAAAATCCACGACTGACACATTTAGTTTTAAAACTGGGAACTTGAACTTTCTTTCTAAATCTGTGAATTCTTAAAAAATACTTAAACTCTTGAACACTCTTCTTTCTTTTGTTCTTTCTTAATTTTTCTTTCTGCATATTTCTCCTTCCGCTGTGATTGACTTTTTTTGTCTCTGTCCTAAGTGGGTGTGAAAAGAGCAATAAGCTTCAGAGAGGAGGGGGTCTAACATGAGAGAGATCCTGTCTTATCTTCCCCTGCTATAAAAGCTGAGCTCCTTCAGGAGGCTGTAATTGTCCCCTCTAATGACTTGCACTTGGGATGGGGGGGATGAAGACACAGCACAATAAAGGACTTTAGAGACCCTCCACTTGGAATCCTTTGCTTCAAGTTGCTGAGCAAATTTTCCTTAACTGGGATGGAGCGGCTCGGTCACAGACATGGCGGTGAGGCAGGACCAAAGCAGAGGCAACAACACCTGCTGGGGCCTAATTGGTCCTTGCTGCAGTTGAATGACTTCCTGTGGCTGTGTGTTTACTTCTCATTTGTTGTGTGTGCTCTGGTTCCCAGCCCCTGAAACAAGGGAGGCTCACTTTAAGATCTCTATTCCCTCATTTCCTGTCTCTGACCGTCTGTCTGCCGCCGTCTCTTCTCTTCTCCGCTCAGAAACAAAAGAAGCTGGCCGTCTCCAAGCTGCAGCACAATGACTCGTATCTCAGGTCTCTCCCTAAAACCAGCTACTACCAGGTAGATCACTGAAAGTGTCATAACACCAAAAGCAAAATGTCTCATTCCTCATTATAACATTCATAAAAAACACTCTTTTCTGAGATCTTTGACCTGCAGAAGCAGTTAGTGGAGCGTGGGCGTCTGAGAACCCACCACGAGTTGGTGGCCTTTTACACGTGCATCAAGTATAACAGTCCCCCATCACAGCTACAGAGAAGTCTGCAGGATGTCCGGAAAAAGAGTTAAGTTTCAGCTCCATTAACAAAACTTTAGATTGTCTTCATCTTAGATCTGAAGTACGTGGAAAGACTATTCATGTGATGTTATGATGTCTTTATGTTAACAGTGCTGGAAAGCAGGTCTGCAGCGGATTTGACGTCTCAAAGCAAGACGTCAGAAAAAAAACACCCCTGCACTGCTGAGGATAGAGAAGAGGAGGATGACGTTTGCTGTCCCAGGTTGTGTTTATCTACGCTTCAATAAGTCTGCATTTATTTTTAACCAGATTCTGTATGGACCACTATGAATATTCATAATTTTTCCTCCTACAAAATGTATTTCAGTGGCTACGTTTGTCAAGTAGATAAATAAATGTAAATAATTGTAGCTTCAAACCATGTATGAACCCGTACATACATGGTTCTTGAGGAGATTAAATGTTCGTCATTGTTAAACAGATGTTAATGAAAGGCTTATAGTATATTCACTATATTTGAGGACCTCTAGTAGATCTGGGGTTTTACATTTCAAAGGTTTAGGTTTTGGAGATGGTACTCAGCTGCAGAGGCCTCTGGTCTCAACTCTGGATCTTTGTTTGCGCTGCCTTCAAGTGCAAACACAGACTCCACTGGAGGCTTGTTTAGCACGCACCCTTCTGCAGGAGAGAGCTGAGTACTCACGTAGAAGTGAGAGGGCCAAACACCGATCTGACCTCTGTGCTGCGCAGCCTCGTCACCCAGTGGGACGCTCCGCTCCGACTCTCGCAAACATCATCTGGGGGGGGGGAATGTCGTAATTATGTCCACTACAACAAAGATATAGCAATTGGGCCGGTGGTGTCACTTCATGCCAGCTCTGTGAGCAGATGTTAAAATGTTTGGAGAGTTTCTTTTCTTTTAAAGCTTTATGGGCTTCCAGGCAAACAGAGCTCCATTTGCGGAAAGTGGAGAGATAATGTGAGAGCCTGTTTGTGGTTCCACTCATCATTAGTTATGTGCTTTAAGTATTCTACCTGCTATAAAAACAATATTATTTAGCTTTAGGACCTTTATTGAGGATAAAACTTCAGCTGATGCGTAACTGACATTGTCTTTTAGGTCATTAACTTACACATACACAAAAAACTACACATTTCCATCAAGACTGACACTTCTAGCTCCATTTTTCTCCTAAAATCAACTGATATTACTTCTCACAGAACTTGAAATTAAATTTTCAGCCCTTTTTCAAATTTAAACTTTCAGCACTTCCATTTTTATCTGCTATTTCAGCTTAATTTCACTTTAAATACTATTTCAAGTGTCCCACAATTTGACTATTTAAACCCTCTTTTCCATATATAATTTTTTTTATTTGAAGACCTTGAAACAATGATTTAGATATATTTGAGCAAAACCTTTCCTACATGGCTGGGCTGTTTATTGGGTCTCTATATCCAATTACACAACAACAGGCAATTGCATTCAGGCAAAGTTTAAAATACACAATTCAGAATTATTCTGAGTGTGTTTTTTGTTTTAATGTGAAGAAATTAAACTCAGAATGAGGTTTTATCAGATCCGCTTTCACTGTTTGCACCTGTTCTCCTCAGCCTCTGTGTCCTATGTGTTTACATGCTGTGAATGTATAACAGAACAGTGTCATACTGTTAATTAGGGCTGAGCGGTGTTTAGTAGGAGCATGTATGATGTTAGTACGAGGCTGCCACTGTGAAGCTGCACATTGGCTTGGGGACATTAGGAGCTTGGTAAGAAGGCGAGTGAAGACCTGCGCCGACAAGTCTTCCATCAGTGTGAAATCGCACCACTCCACAGACAAACATGGAGACAGAAGCTCACCCCTCCACCCACCGCACACCCAGCCCGCCTGTGCCATGAACGCATTCCCCGCCTCCATGAGAAATACCCAAAATAAAAGCAATTAGCGCTGAAGCCAAAATATGGAGTTGGAAAAAACCTTGGCTATTTTCTATATAAGTAATGAGCAAATTTCTCCAATCTGTCCTGTTTGAGGCTATTTATACGTTTATTATTAGCTGCTGTGATTTATTGGAAAGTGGAGGCTATAATTCTCTATATTTGTGGCCATCTGGTCATAGTCCCGTCAACATGTTGAATTTCACAAGTAAGCAGTACCGATCAGCAAAATTAAATTTACCAGAACGTACCACGTCTATTACTATAAATTGACCTCAATGAGTGGAAATTGAACATAAGACGGGGCTGGAGCTAACGCTTCCTATTTTGTAGGAACCTGCAGGGCAACATCTTTGAAGAGTATTTGGAGTTTTCCACATTCAAGCTTCTACAGCGCCACCTGTCAACACGTCAGCACTAATAGTGTGCATGTATGAGTGCAGAGGTTCTCCTCCTCATTCCTGCCACCTGCATCCTGCACAGCACATGGGGTTTGTATAGATCTGCTACCTGCTGCACTGTCCTGTGAGTAAACGCTGCCTTGCTCAGGACACCTCCCTGCAGCCAGTTTGCACCCAGCAGACAAAGTGTGTTGTCACCCGAGTGTGCAGTGTTATCGGCTGTGAGCAGCACCACAATATGGCTGCTCCTGTGAAGTAGCACACCGTTAGGAATATATTAACAAGCCGACATTTTGTGTGCAGGTCACATATCAAGGCAGCAAGAAAGCTGATAAACGGGTTTTTACACAGTTGTGAGGGGATGACACCGTTTTCTTTGAGACTAACTTACTACAAATGTGTGTGTGTGTGTGTGTGTGTGTGTGTGTGTGTGTGTGTGTGTGTGTGTGTGTGTGTGTGTGTGTGTGTGTGTGTGTGTGTGTGTGTGTGTGTGTGTGTGTGTGTGTGTGTGTAGGTTGTTAGAGCAATGGTCTGGTCCAGGAGAGAGTTCGACTGAGCTGATCTTCGGGGGCAGCCAGGAGAAGGATGCAATTGAGCCAGTGTTTCCCAAGGTCGGTGTCAAAACCACAGGGGCAGTAATCCCACTTAACAAGGCCAGTGAGAGGCAAACACACCTGGAGCAGTGTTCACTCAACTGCCTCTTTAAACCCACCCTGATCAGCAGTGACATGGATCGATGTGGGATTAAAAGTGTTTCCTTTGTATCTAGTTTGGCCTCCTCTCATTCTGCAGTTTTGGTGGTGCAGTCATTCAAACTGTTGCCTCGCAGCCGGCTAGGGCCTTTTGTGTAAAATTTGCATGTGTGGGTGTTCTCTGAGTTTTCTGACATCCTTTTTCAGCCCAAAGACATACAGGGTGGGTTAATTAGAGACTTAACTTGCTTCTAGTGAAGTGAGTTTTGGCGTGTATGGTTGTTTGTCTCTCTGTGATAGACTGGAGGGCGACCTGGGTGTACCCCGCATCTCGCCCAGTGTCAGCTGGGATTGGTTTTAGCCCCCCATGACCCTCAAAAAATAAGACATAAACTGTGTCTCAATTTTAGGGGCCTCATCCTTTGTGACAGACAAATGTGTCATCATTGGCAGCTGAGACACGTCCCCCCCACAATGTTTTAATGAATAATAATAATAAAACTGTCGACAAGCAAAAAAGCACGACCATCCAAAATAGTCACTATGAAACTTTGAACGATTAAGGAATTATGGTGCAGCCCATATACTGTTTCTGGCAGCTCTGCATGCGGTTTGTCCAATATCCCTTTTCCACCATCGCGAACCAGGTTCCAGTTCCGGGCAGGTGCTAGTGCTGGTTCACAGTTGCTTTTCCACAGGCCAGTGCCGTTCAAAGAGCCACGTCATGACGTCACTGTTAACGTCTGTATACGGCTCTGCTCTCCCAGCTAAGGCTAGCACTAACTTTATTATTACATTACATTATTATTAATGTAACTTTAAGCACAACAAAAACAGCGGCGGATGCATCGTATTTTAATGAGTGTTGCTTGTGGCTTTGCTTTTCTATTTTCGAGCATACACCTCATTCACCTCGTGTTAGTAATGAGTTGTGAGATTTTGGTCCCCCCCAAAGGTTCACTTCATGACTACAGCCTTGGCAAGATGGCAGCATTTTTGGCTTCATTCATGGATAGTGGGAGGAAGCGGAGACTTCATCTTTATATCAGTCTATTGAAAAAGCGATATAGCTTACATAAAATAAAGTGGGGGCCACTCTTGTCTCTGTGCAGGAATTATCAAGCTGCCATCAGCCACCAGGTCTTAGCTTAGCATTTATTGCAAATCTTTACAACGATAGCAATGATGAAGGGAGAGGCTGGAAAAGAAAAGTCAGATGAGAGATGAGGTTATGCTCAGGTGCTGAGCTGAGCACATACGGACAAGCACGCAGGACTCATTTTTCCTCTCACCTCTGTGTCAAATTGGGCCTGAGCAAACAGAGGATGAGCCTGGGTGGAGGGAGAGCAGTGGAAGGCAAACAGAAGTCAGACAGGACTGGTAAAAACATTACTCACTGCAGCTTTTTGAGTTGACGTCTCAGATTCACCGCGGCCAGAGAGGCCTGACACCCCTGTCCAGCTTTGAGTGTTTGTGAGGCACCTATAGCACATACTGTACGTACGAGTTGGAATGTGGTGAAGTCAGGGGACCACAACCTTCATAACATATATGTCCTGAGTTTGTTATATTGTTCTGATAAGTATAATGTACTTTTATTTTTAACATGGTTATCTTTTCATTATCTGAGTGATAGGTTAATTGTCCTGACGCAGGCTGCATCTTCACTTATTAGTTCCTGAAAGAATAAAGTTAAGGTAGAAAATGTAAATATCTATATTCTAAGATCTTGTTTGTCTTGAGCCACAAATCTACTTTTTTATTTCCCTGACATTAACATGGAGGAATCACAAGGTGTTAGCTCAACTCTATGGTCATTTACATGGCTATGTTCAAGTAATATGTTATAACATTATATTATATTTTTACAGTTATTTAGAAATGAATGCGATAAGTTTATGAGAACAAATTATAATAGTGTTTGTTTCAATCTATTTACAACAAATTATGAATAGTTTTAATAACTTCCAACAGATTCCCAAACTGTTTTCCTTTAGAAATATAATGTGTTTTCAAGTTGAACTTCAATTTTGGAACATAGCTTCAATTTATTTAATTACGGAAATCAACTAGTGTAGACTTGAAGTGTGTTTTTAATCTTGTTAATGAATCACAATATAAAGTTGACACAGTATTTAACCAGTATCGCACAAGATGTTCTGAAGAGTTTAGATTTTGCAAATCCATCTACACTCATAAGCTATATTATCAGGCTCATTATACCTTTGTGCCTCATAGTTGACTTAACCTAACTGAGTCCATAGCATGTTCTAAAAAATGGTGAGCAGGAACTTAAAGGGATTTATGTTGATCGGGATTGGATTGATCCGTGATGGTCCTTTAATCTTTAAAAAGAAGCAGAGTGAATACATGCTTTACTGTGTTTACTTGACTTGCACCTGCATTTTACCCTTTGATGGAAGAGGCAATGGGCTGGGAGATCTATTGCTACCATAGAGCAATAACGTTAATTCACAGTGCTGCAGTCTCACATCAGGAAGTGGCCAAGTGGGACAGTCAGCACTGGGTGGGGTGTTGGAGAAGTAGAGAAAGGCACCAAACGGGACACTAGGACTGTGGGAAATAACACTGGCTATGACACCTCTGACTTTTACACCAGTGGTTATCTCAGCTCATACCCAGGGGTGTCTCATTTTAAATTACTTGACGATTAATGGACACGGAAATGATAAATGAATGTAATATGTGCCACCTTTAGATGAAAGCCCCCACATTTGCAACTCTGCAGCCCAACATTATGAGGAACTTCCGAAGCAAGATGCCTGATCTGGTAGGTCAGCGGTCAACGTAGCCTCTTTTGGTGACAGTGTGTGGTTTCCCACACACTGACACATGACAATACTTCACTTTTTTTCTCGAACCAGACACCTGAGATTCCTGAGCAGAGCACGAGAGCAGAGATTTACTTGAGACGGCTGAGACAAATGCATCGTCTTTGCTTGACCAACATGGCTTTTTCCCAAAGGTTGGTATTGTAGCAAAGTCCTGAGATTTTATCCCCTTTCTATGAGTTTGAATTGGATTTTTTGAGTAAGGTTCAGTGAGGAGACAGAAGATCAGGAGCGTCGTCAAAAAGTCTTTCAACTGCTCTTTAAACTGAGTGGGGTTTGTTTTTCTCTGCTTGCTGTGAACTCTGGTCCAGACTGTTGGATAGAGAGAGAGACTCACTGTGCTGGCAGGAGGAGCAAGGCGTCCAAGATTTGGTTAGTAACTCAAACCAGCCACAACACAACACAACACCACAGGGCGCTATGGAAGCTAACACATAGCTGTCACACGCTATCTGCCATTTAATGTTTGTAAGCTTTATATTTTATTTGTTTTGGAAGCCACCATGGAAACAGGTCACACCGAATAGAATTACCTGCATACAGTGGTTATTTGTGAGCGTGACGCTGATGCACCACATCACCACCTATCTGGATGTAAATGAGTTCATGTGTTTTCTTAATAGGTTTTTTCTGCTCTTGTTCTTCCATAGGTTCTTCCAGGTATTAACCCCAAACAAGGGAAGACGAGCCAAACCAACCAGCCACCTCTGTGGCCTGAAACAGCCAACAAGTGTCCAGAAAACCTCCATGTCCCAAACAGCTGAACAGAAGGACCCCGTCCAGGTGCATGAAAACAAATATTCTAAACCTTGTTTTTTTATTTGTTTGTTGGAGACAGAGGAGTGATTCTCACTTGGCATGTTTCATGGTGTTTCCTTGGCAGCCTCCGTTGTTTTGAGACTCCGGAAAAATCCTGATCCCTTATCCATATAGGATGTGTGTCAACAAAAGCACATACAGGTAAAATGATTTCTTACAGTGAGGTAATTTTTCTGAAGATTTATTTTTTAATATATATATATATATATATATATATATATTTCTTCTCACTTTAGATCCTCGACCGTGGGTTTAAACTGTGGAGGAACTACACAGAAAACAGAGATCATTGAAGAAATCATCACCTTTTTATCAGGAATGTGTCCAGTTTTTGTCCATGTCGTGATTAACCCATATTACACACTTTTATACTGTCATACAAACATATTACATACTAAAATAGCAACTATCTGTATCTATCTATTTTTGTATATTTTAAAAATTCTTATGTCATCTCTTTCATTGGTTTTGGCACAATTTACACAGTAAAGACCTAATGCGTGTGTGAGTTATCTAAAATAAAAGTATCGCTTTAACAACATGTAAAGTATATAAACACAAACTACACCTCTTTAAAACCGTTTTTAAAGAGTGATTATGATGTGTAATTTATATTTCAATGTGTGACTACAATGTGTTTTTTTGTTATATTTATTTTTATCTTATTTTCCTTGGCTTTCCCTGCAAGTGTCTGAGCATTGTTAAAAGTGCTATATAAATAAAATGTACAATTATTATTTACATAATATTAGCTATTATTATTATTTGTATTAAACAAGTTGATGATAATTTATGGCCAGCAGTTTGTTCTATTTATTGACACTTTAATGGCTGTTTTTTTGCCATAACATATTATCACATTTTATGTATAAAATCACAAGACAGGAATTATCTAAGAACAATCCAATGAAAAAACCTAAACCAACACTGCTTTAGTGTGTCTCAATACTTCCTGACTTACCTTGTCTGAGTTATTCTAACCTAACCACATTGGATTGACTCATAACTTTTTTTAATCAGTAAAACCATTCACCATAGATTTGAGAAAACCTCAAACAATCAGCAGTAAATGGTTTATTTGTTGGTCACTATTTTAAGATTTAAATGAAGATGTTGTTTGAGAATTTATAGTTGCAGGACAGTGCATGCAGAGACACTCATAATAAACAGCAGTGGCCATGTTCATCTTGAAATGAGCTATGTCACCCAGATGTGTTATCAATAGTGTTTTGGAAAGTGCTGGATGGCACAAGAAATAAACTTGCTGAAGTGAGATTAGAGACAAATGTGATCCTTGCGGCACTGAAGGAGGACCAGGGACAGTCAGACTAGTGGTTTAGCTTCTGCAGGTGTGACTTTGATCTAAGTGTCAATATTTACAGGTTGATGTAATAAAGTAGGTTCAACTGCTCCATTCACTTCTCTGTCATCCTGTGGACCGCAGTGATATGGCCGCTCCCAGCCAATCAGCAACAAGCCCGCAAAGATCAAAGAGGAGACGAGCCAACCACCTCTGCTCCAAACACCCATCCTGACATGGAGCTCCCTCTTCTCTCTATATATTCGGACAGTGAACGTCCTCGGATAAGGATTTGTCTCTGTGGAGACACAAGAAGAAGATAGAGACAGAGGCAGATTTCATTTTTTATTTCTAACTGACCGTGAGATCACAAGTATTTCGCCCTGGAGCTGTTGGACAGGATGGCCTCAGGCGCTGGTGAGTGCCCCGGGAAGGCCAGCAATTACCGGGTGGACCACCTCCTCAGTGCGGTGGAGAGTGAGCTGCAGGCCGGCAGCGAGAAGGGCGACCCCACGGAGAGGGAGCTGAAGGTGACCCTGGATGAGAACGAGCTTTGGCAGAAATTTAAGGATCTTACAAATGAAATGATAGTGACGAAGAACGGCAGGTAAGCACGAGGAAAAATATCACATCTTGACAAACATACTGAGCACCACACTTTGAATATAATGTGTGTTACTTTTATTCTGTTTTTTTTTTTTATCAAGGCGCATGTTTCCTGTGCTGAAAGTCAACGTGTCCGGGTTGGACCCGAACGCCATGTATTCTTTTTTGCTGGACTTTGTGTCTGCGGACAACCACAGGTGGAAATACGTGAACGGGGAGTGGGTCCCCGGAGGGAAGCCTGAGCCTCAGACTCCCAGCTGCGTGTACATCCACCCAGACTCCCCAAACTTCGGAGCGCACTGGATGAAAGCTCCGGTCTCTTGTAGTAAAGTGAAACTCACCAACAAACTCAACGGAGGCGGTCAGGTGAGGAGACGAGTTGTACTTTTTTTTGGATAATATTTTTTCTTTCACATAATATTTGATTTCTTAATAAAAATCGAAATGAAAAATATAACTCGATAATACGAAATCACAATGTCTGTTCTAATGCGCTGTTTTTCAGATTATGTTAAATTCCTTACACAAGTACGAGCCACGCATCCACATCGTGCGCGTCGGAGGCCCGAGGAGGATGATCACCAGCCACTCTTTCCCAGAGACACAGTTCATTGCAGTGACAGCATACCAAAACGAAGAGGTTGGTAGTATTATTACATTTTTTAAAACACGCATATTCAAAAATACTTCTTCTATAACAACGATGTTTCTTGTATGTGCGTAAAATGATGTGCATAATTTTACGCACGCTTTGAATTTGGATCTTAAGTGAGTTTAATGATGCCAAACACTATCCTGATTATTTTTTGTCGTTTATTTTGTGGTTTTAGGTAACTGCTCTTAAAATAAAGTACAATCCTTTTGCCAAGGCCTTCCTGGATTCAAAGGAGAGGTAAGACTACATGTGAAGTAGTTTGCAGGATGAGAGAAACAAATTGAGTCCAACAATCTGTCTAATAGAACTAAATTATGTCTTATTGTATTTTTGCAGAAGTGATACCAGAGACATCAGAGAAGATGCCAATGAAAACCAACAAACAACTTACTCTCAATGTATATATACACTATAATTTATCCCCAATTTGTCATGTTTTTCAGACGGGTAATTTATCTAGAGCTCAAATGGTCCCATCATGTATGTTCTCTTGTGGAGCCAGTAGGTGGCTGGTTTATTCCTGGCACAGGCTCCCTCTGCCCTCCTGCCAGTCCCCATGGCCAGTTTGGGGGTCCCATCTCCCTTTCACCATCCCACGGCTGTGAACGCTACTCCACCCTGAGGAACCACCGCTCTGCCCCGTACACCAGCCGGTACGCCCATCGGACCAACTCGCCCAGTGAGTGCCCTCTTCCACCTTTCACCTTCATGCATTCAGGAATCACACCACTTCCTCCCCGGCTATTAACAAGAAACGCAAACAAATGTTGCAGAGTGAGGAATGTTGTGCATTCCTCTGGCTTTTGTGTGAGTGGAGCCACAGAGCTGTAAATGGCTTGGCCTCAGAAGAGGAATGTACGGCCAGAAGATTCACACCTTTGACTGTCATAGCTGCTGCTATCAGAGATACAAATCTGAGAAACAACTGGTGTAGTGATAGAGGGTTTGGTTTCTGACGAACACATTTGAAACCACTTGTGACCTGTACGCCTCCGTAACCCCAATGCTTCTGTTTGCAGCTGGGTACTCCGATAACTCATCAGCTTGTCTGTCCATGCTCTCAAACCATGATAACTGGTCCAGTCTGCAGATGCCATCACACTCCAGCATGATGCCCATGGCCCACAATTCCACCTCTGGTGCCAACTCTAGGTTTGTGTAATCTCTCTTTATTTATTTTCATTTGTTCAACTCAACATTAAAAACAGTTAGGAAACATACACAAGAATAAAATAAGAAAATGCCTTTATTCCTAAATGGATGCAGTGTCCATCTCTTCACCAATGTTTCTGTTTTAAATTTGTTGTTGTACGTACCTGAAAAAATATTCCAAGAATAGATGAGTGAGATGTTTTCCTGTCCATCTCTCTGCACAGTCAGTACACCAGCTTGTGGTCAGTGAGTAACTCACCCCTGACCCCCGTGTCCCAGAATGGAGACTTAAACAACAGCCTGACATCCCAGGTCCTGCGAGGGTCCAGCAACTACTACCCAGGCCTGGCTCACTCAGTCACAGTGCCCTCCTCTGGCTCTTCCATGTATGACAGCGGCGCAGCCACAGATGTGCATGACACAGCTCAGTATGACGCCTCTCCACACGCGCGAATCCCATCATCCTGGACCCCTGTCACACCTCCGTCCCTTTGATGGGAGGGTGCTGGGATAGAGATGTTTTCAGGGAGTTTGAATTAATCTAAGATCTTTTCAATCAAACAAATATCCACTTTTCTGTTGGTCAAATAAAATAAGAGTTCTTGAAGTGAAAGGTTTACTTTATAATGTTATAAAACACGTACAGTTTACATATGTATTATAATTCAATATTTCATATAAAGTATATATTTTTGGTTGATTTTCCACCATATGTTGATGTTCAGCAGAGCAGCAAAAAGTAAATTTTAATATTTGTGACCAAAAAACATTTGAACCTGCTTATATTAAGCAAAAATCCATGATATTCACAGAATTAAGCAAAAAAACATATACAGCTGAAAATGTAAACATTGTTTATAGTGTAAATGAGAAAGCAATTGAGGATTAACATGTAAATAGAATGATGAAGCTTTTTGTGCTTCCATGACCCTGTTTGAGTTCTTATGTTCCAGATGATTTTAATGATTAAATCAGAAAAGAAAATGTAAATACTCTGCTACACAGATGATTCTCTATTTTCCATGTCATTAAAAACAACATGTCAAGGTCTCTTGTTTGGCTGATTTTAAGACCATGTGCTTCACTTCCTGTTGCTCATTGCTCACTACACTGGTCTGCATCTAGTTTTCAAGTTGTCATAATTCATCCACTTTGTTCACAGTGTTTGTTCCTTTTCCTATGGATTGGAATCAGTGCCGCACTGTTCTCATTGTGCACGTTTAAGATTTACTACAGTTCACAAAGTCAGGTCCAGGGGCCTTCAGTGTTCATCTAAATTAAGTCCCCAACAACTTAACGGACAGTTTGGTGTGAGGGTTCTTGGTTTCCTTGGGAGATAAAACTGGGTCCGTGGCCCAAAAGATCACAGTCCAAATTCCATGATTTCTGAAGAAATCACTAGATGTTTAAGTCCATCACCAGTTTGCTGAATGTGCCGCCTACAGCCCCAAAATACAAAAGACCCACTCAGAAATCCTCCCAAAATGTCTCTCTTTGTCATGAACAAGCAGAAAGCTGTTTGAGATCAAATGAGCTGCACGCTGTTGCTTTTCTATCCAGCAGCCAATGCTAAAATATAATTAGAAAATGCCCTTAAAAACTTGAAATCCATTTTATTTTTCATTTAAAACAGATTATTACAGTTTTGCAAAAAGTAAGAATCAGTGATGTTATCTATGGAGTCAAAGTGTCGGCTAACTCCTCATCCTGCTGCTCACTGTTTGAGGGTAGAGCTACTGAAAGGGGGAGTTTTGCACACATGGGTGAGGAAATACATCTGAAGGATGGGGGGGGGGGGGGGGGGGGGCTGCGGCTGCTGTGACTGTGTAGACTGTGTGTGGATGTCAGGGTGAGAGCCCCCAGAGAAAAACCGTCAACTTTAACCCTCTCACCCTGCTCCCATTCACTTCCCTGACACGAGGGCAGTTCTCTCCTGGAGGATACTGGTCACACATGATCATCGCTCATGTCAGGGATCTTGTGATAGTTCACTTCACTGTGTTTACTCAGAGAGGTAGCATCTCATGTCACGCTCACTTAACTCACTTTGAGCCCAATGTTCTCTTTATGCTTAGAAATCTATACAACATTATTCCACAAACACATTTTGTTGTATATGCTTGTGTCTACATAATTTCTACATCCCCTTCATTCAACCATCTAAACCAGACATAATTTGCATATTCAAAATGTGGTGATCTTCAATTAAATTTAAAATAATGTTATTAGTTAATAAAATATGACTTAAAGCCTTTAGTCATTGATAAATATGATTTATAGCGTATAAATACTGCTTATTTAAATTGCAGCCCAACAGTCTGATCTATCTCTTAAGTATGTGCAGTGCTTTTTAGAAGCATCCTGTCATAGATGTTGATGAAGTCAAGACATGTATTTTGTCAAATTGGTGAGAAAAATGTATTAAGTCATGTCAGGGCAGGCATGACAATAAAATGACCTCAGGACACACACCAACGTGTTTTAAAAAAAAGACTCATAACAATATAATTTAACATTCTGTTATTATTATAAAGTTTTAATTCGTTAAAATGTATAACCAACATCAAAATCTGATTTCTGACTTGCCTCTAGAATTATTGTGTCATCTGCCACCCTTTTCTCATTTTTCATTGTCGCCACTTCCTCACTGGGCTCCTGATAGTCATCGTACATGATGAACATTTCTTTCATCTTCTGCAGTTCTTGTCGGCTCTTCTCTTCATTCTCCTTTGCCCTCGGTTCTGCAAGGTACAGCGGAAAAAGTCTATCAGCTGTTGGTCATTCATCTCGTCTGCCATTATGGTCTTTTCCTCGATTTACTGCACTGTTGAGTTTAGTTGTTCAGGTGATCACTCTGAATATGTTAACCCTTCGATACACAAGCTATGCAAACCCCTTCTCATGCACAACATCGGTCAAAAATGACCCGTATTCATTTCCTGTGTTATTTCATGGCTGGGTGTTTCTTTGCTATATTCTTTTATAGCTTTTCTTTCCTTCTTCATTTAGGAGAAGGCTCCTTTGATGACATAGCAGATGAGTCTATATGTCATGTAAAGTCAAAGATGAGTCTTCTGTTTCATCAAAGGGGCCTTCTCCATTTAGGAGAACTGGATTCCAAGACACACCTATAACTCCACCTTGATCCTGTAACACAGTCTAGGTCCTCAGCATCAGAGATTTCAGACTCAGTATCAAGGTCAAGAATTGCCTCCTCATTTTCCTCATCCTGTTGTTCTTCAGGCAACCGTAAGTCTGAAATGATTGCCACGAGCCATACTAACACTCTGGATAAACAAAATCAAAAGCATATTTTCAAATGCATATCAATCAATTCACAGTTTATCTTCCCTGATAAAAATATACACACGGGAACATTTGAGATGGAAATGCCTGTGCTGATTCAGTAATATAGATCAGAAACAATTGACAATCAGAAAAACTCAGATCAGAAAGTCATGTGTGGAAAGAAAACAAGTCTCAGTTGTGTTTCAAAAAAAGGACAAACCTTGTATCAGTACCAGTGGGAATGATTACTGTTTACTTTGTGCAACATTTACTTGATATTGTTTACATTGTTCATGATATTACACAGCGGAGAGAGAGAGAGAGAGAGAGAGAGAGAGAGAGTGAGACCTCAGACTGCAAAGCACACAATGAAACAGTCCATCCGACACAGCAACGTGCTTCATACTGGATATCTGTTAGGAATTCTCCTCTCCTCATGGGGTACGACTCTTCCTTTCTTTGTTTCTTTCTTTGTTTCTTTGTTTCTTTCTTTCCTGAAATATCACTTTACTTGCAGGAATAATAGCAGGCGGTGTAAGGACGACTCTATCTCATGTGAAGAAGTACCAAACTGTGACACCTCAGAGACTGAAGGATTCGTCTCTCATCAGTGATGCTGCTACACATCAGGTAACAGAGAGAGAGAGTGTGTGTGTGTGTGTGTGTGTGTGTGTGTGTGTGTGTGTGTGTGTCTCTCTCTCTCTCTCTCTCTCTCTCTCTCTCTCTCTCTCTCTCTCTCTCTCTCTCTCTCTCTCTCCCTCTCCCTCTCTCTCTCACTACTCTACACTGTATTTAAACATCACATAGTGTTTAATCTCACTGAAGTTGTACTAAAGTCTCTCCTGCTGTGTGTGTGAGTGTAGGCATACCCTGATGAACTCCGGTACTCTTTGACAATCGCAGGGCAGAACTACACTCTGCATCTGGAAAGGAACAAGTGAGAACTTCTTTACTGTGCTGTTCAACACATACTGCTCTAACTTCATTGATCTTTCAATGATATAATACAAATCTGTTCTTTCCAGTGATCTAATCAGGGAAAACGTTTCTGCGACACACTATTCTGATCAGGGCGCCCAAGTCCCAACTATTCCACATCTTGGGGTATGTACCTTTGAGCTCTTTCATCACAATCAAACAAACATTAACATTATCAACCTGCGTTATAATAGACTATATCTTTTTATTCCTTTGATTATACGTGATAAACCCAAACCTGGTAAAGAGACATTTATTTCCCCTTTCCTTGCTGAAATGGCAGAATAAATTTAGTGACGTGGACGATCCAGAGATCTGAAATCAGACTAAAGCATAAAGCATCAAATGATCATCCTACTACAAAGAGTATACATGCATTATTACATTAAGTACAGGATATCCCAGGCCCAGTGGGTTTATGCAATAGCCGAGATATCGTCATGTCACATTTTATGTAAGACATGAAAGTCTTTTCCTCAGATGTCATGACAAATTTGAAAGCTTTTGGTAGTTTCTCAACAACAAAGCTCCTCATTATGAGAGATGACACCACACGCTGTCATTCTTGATTTTTACCTGGAAGAGGACTTGACATATAAGGTCACTTCCTCTGACAATGACACATTTAAATACATCCTCAGATCACATTTCAACACTGTGCTCAAGATATTTGTCAGACGAAAAAGAAAAAAAAGTGTGAGAGGTGTGAAATGGCTCCTTCTGAAATGATGTGTGTCTGTCCAGGTTCACTGCTACTACCAGGGACACATCGTGGGAATGGAGGACTCGTCAGCCAGCGTGGGACTCTGCTCTGGAATGGAGTGAGTGATGCTGCATGTAGATTTATTTCTCTAAATACAAAAGGTTATTGTTTCTCATCCCATCGTGATTTGAGATTGTAAATCTCCTGCTGTGACTGATGACCTGCCTTGTCTAATCCGAAGAGATGATCAGTCCTGCAGCATCCATTTGCTCCCTAATGCAGATCATTAAGACTAAAAACCTGTAATCGTGTCAGACTTCTTTGATTAAAGCCGCCTTCTGCTGTCAATATAAAAGACATGCTAGTGTCAAAAGGTGTGGAAAGTAAAAACAAAGGCAGCTACATAATTAGTTTAACTGTTTGAGAATTGCATATGCAAAGGAAAAGGGTTGGGTGTCTGTTTACTCTGAAACTCCTGTTTGGCTCTGCAGGGGGTTTGTGCTTCTCCAGGACCAGATGTACCTGATCGAGCCTGTGGCCGATCCTGACGCAGGACAGCAGGACGACAGACACAGCTCTGAAACTTACAGCAACGAGGGTCTTCATGTTGTTTACAACTACAAACATCTGAGGAGGAAGAGGAGCTCCTGTTCCCATGGAAACACGTCCACTTACGATGATCACAGAGCTCGTCCGTCTGGAATGTTCCAGCTCAGCAGTCTGGTAAAGACACAGAAACATGTATACACCAGGGTTTGAAACCTGCACATTATACGACTGTTGATATCCAATACTCTCTGTGTTCTTCGATGAAATAATAACTTTATTTATAGAGCACTTTTCAAAATCGAAGTTACAAAGTGCTTTACACGGGCAGCAGATTAAAACAGACAGGTCGTAAAATCATAAGCACAGCATCATTGAAGGAATTACAAATATTAAAAGACAATATTCATTTAAAAGAACTCTAAAAAAATATATTTTCTATTATGTAGGGTAAGTTTCATGCAATAAAATACTACTGTTCACAGCAGCTTCGTATCATTTTCACGATACACATTTTTACGTCCTGATAATTCTGTATCTGGGACAAATTTACAGCTAAAACAGACAACCAAACTATACTGGGGATATTTTTTTATTCTAACAACATTAGAACAAAAAGATGAGTTTAAGTAATTTGAAAAATCCACTTTACATTAGTTTTAACTTCAGTCAAACAAACTAAGATAACAAGAAAGGAAATCAAAACATGGGAACACAGTAGAAAAAGGAAACAAGGAAGAGACACATAAAACATTGATTTGAATATTTTGCAAAGTATTATTGGAAAAGTTAGCTTCAAAATGCAAATATCATTTTCCTATTTTATTAATGCCATAATTGCATGCATCAAAATGATTCTGTGCGATTACCACTGTATTTTTTTTGTTGCTATATTGTCAGTAACACTAAACTCAATACATTCAATTACTGGGCTTTTTTCATCATCATCAAACAATAACCTGGGTCTAACTAAACACACACACACACACACACACACACACACACACACACACACACACACACACACACACACACACACACACACACACACACACACACACACACACACACACACACACACACACACACTAATGTTTGATATTGTTAATGTCTTGTGTTATTCAGAAAGTCGAAGCCCAGACCATAGAACGTGCAGCAAAACCCAGAACAGTGGAGCTGGTTCTTGTGGCCGACCACACTGAGGTTTGATTTCTTTCTGTTACTGCACATTTAATCATAATGATCTGTAATTCACTTTCCCCTCAAGATGTGGAATGATTGTGTTTTATATCTGAGACTTTATTGCTTAAAGTTCCTTAAGTTAAAAAAATGATCTCTTTTTGTTTAGTATAAGGAGTATAAGAAGACAATAGAGACCAGGATGCTTGAAATAGCAAGCCATGTGGACAAGGTATGTTTGTTTCTCTCTTTGTCCGTCACTTAAAATGATTCAACACAGCTCTGTTTGAACAGCAAAAGAAACAAACATCTGATGTGAGAAAATGATCCAGGACCACATTAAAGTTCAAATGAGTATAAAAGCATTCCACCTATTTTTACCAGTCATTTAGTTTATTTGCCTTGGATGCAGACAAGACTCATTTTCCTCCACAAAGCAGCAACAACAACATGTCACATCAGACTCCACTTCTCACTGTGGCTGTAAATCAATGCAGAAATGTGTCCTAAGACTACCCAGTCTTTACAGACTGTATGTCGACCAATAAAAGGGAATGAAAAGTTTCCTTATTGTGAAAATCTAACTTTAGCTGTAAATTTTCACACATATCACACAATCGTCTTTGCGTTCTCTGAAAGAGAAGTGCCGACGTGAATGACAGCGCAGACCCAAGTGTGTCTCCCTGTGTGACAGCATCAGTCACTCAGGGATTTACAGCTTCACCTGTTTCCAAAATACTGATATCAGCCATTTACCTGATGATTAATTTGCTTTTATCATTGTGTGTTTAGATGTATCGCCCTATGGGTGTCCGTGTCATGCTGGTCGGCGTGGATATCTGGTCGTACAAAGATCAGATAGAGGTCAGCACCGAATCCAAGCTCACCCTCGATCGATTCCTTGAGTGGCGTCATAGGATCCTGCTGCCGAGAATCCCACACGACAACGCACAGTTCATCACGTAAGACTCCGTTTTTAACTCCCCTTTAATATAACCTGTCAGAGCTGGGGTCTAATAATGTTTAACTCTTCTTCATTCAGAGGTGTGGATTTTAATGGGTCCACTGTCGGCTTGGCAAGGCAATCCTCAATGTGTAAGTATGGATCTGGAGGTGTCAATCAGGTGAATCTCATTTGTCGTTGATAAATGTAGAATTTCTGCATAGAAAATATAAAAATTAGAAGGAAATGAAAGGGGATCATGTGATGTTAATGTTTATTCTCTATATGTTTGTATGGTGTATATCCTTTTTAAAACTTTTTTGAGACTCCACTTTTTTCTGCTTTACACACAGGATGAAAGCACTGACACATTAAGAGTGGCTTCTATTATTGCACATGAGATAGGTCACAATCTGGGCTTGGCCCATGACACTGAAAAGTGTGTCTGTGGCTCCTCAGTAATTAAAAGAGCATGCATCATGTCTAGGATCATGGGGTAAGCTCAGTTTCTCACCTGCACTTAAACCCCCTCACATCTACCTCTTCTTATATTCTTCTAATATTGACCTCCTCTTCTCTTGTTCTTCCTCCAGATATATGAATCCGAAGCTGTTCAGCAGCTGCAGTCAGCAGCAACTCAGCCAGATCTTGGAGAAGGTGAACTGGGCCTGTCTGCTGGACACCCCCTCCACCAATCGCATCTACGGAGGGCCAGTGTGCGGGAACGCCTTCCTGGAGCCTGGAGAGGAGTGCGACTGTGGCACCGTGGAGGTCTGTCTGTGCAGACAGGCTGCATCCATAAAATCACAGAATTAAAGCACTGAATTATATTATCCTCTGTCTGCCTCATAGGAATGCAAGAATACCTGCTGCATTGCCACTACCTGCAAACGTAACGCAAGACCCCAGTGTGAAGAGGGAGAGTGCTGCCACAACTGCAGAGTAAGTCATACTCACTATGTCTTCTCTAGATGAGGGAAGTCACGCTGATACTAAATGTGTTACCATATAGCGAGACACTGTCTGACTGTGCCATTTGGCCAGGTGTGTGTGAGTGTACGTATTTCAATGAGTCGGTACATCACCATCTGTGTTTCTCTCTGCTCCACAGCTGAAACCAACAGGCAGTGTCTGCCGACCAAAGGCAGGGGACTGTGACCTGGCAGAGTACTGCACCGGCCTCTCTTCCTCCTGTCCGACTGACGCCTACACCCAAAACGGCCTGTCCTGCAACCGTGGGAAAGGATACTGCTACAATGGGCAGTGTCCTTCACAGCAGAAGCACTGCAAGAGACTGTGGGGTCCAGGTAAAATTATAGTTTGGTTTAGATCTGCTTTGATTCTGATGGATCAGGACTCTTACATCTGCTTACATCATACTTCCCTGCAGATCTAGGCATTGTACCTACAGGCACCAAGTGTGGCAACAACATGGTGAGAAAACTGCCTGAAAGAAAAACCTCCATGGACTACAGATTGGTGAACAGTGTCCTTACGGCGTCTTTTATGTCTTTCAGGTGTGCTACAATCAGTGGTGTCAAAACATCACAAACGTAAAAGCGTTTGGGACACACAGCTGCTCGGCCATATGCAACAACCACGGGGTAAAAACAGTTTTAACCTCACAACACTTTGGAGCACTGCAGATTTGTGACAGCATAACCGAGTGTGATCTCTGACAGGTCTGTAACCACGAGAATAAGTGTCACTGCGACCCCGGCTGGGCCCCACCCTTCTGCGACGTGCAGTTGCCGGTGCTGCCTGAAGGTACATGCTCCATGTCATGCTCGATAGTTGCTTGACCGTTTAAATCGCCATGCTTTACACATGTCCGCTCCTCTAATGCTGCGTTTTCCACCAAGATATATTACGTCTCATTGACTCTCACACAATTGAGCAGGGGTCTCCTGGAACTGCCCTGCTAAGTCTGTACAAATGCAGTAATGATGTTACAGTGAATTAAGTTCTCCGAGCAGGTGATGCGTGCTCGTCCATGAGCAATAGATAGAATATCGTCCTAATCATTACGTGTGCTTGTGTGTTTTTGCGTGTGCGTGCAGAGTCAGGCATGTTGGTGTTTTTTGTGTTGCTGGTGGTTGGAGCACTTCTGCTGGTGGTCCCGGTCATTGGGATTTTGAGGTACTGCATCAGAAAAAGAAAAAGTTATTCCCACAGTGCATAAGGGAAGCTATAGAGACAGAACTCTTAAGCTTTTCCATATTTAATTTCAGCCACTGTGCTTATTATACTACAGATGCCTCCAGTCTACCTCAGGACAGTCAAACCCGGTTCTTCGGTCGAGCAGCACACAAGACAGCTCCTGTCGCGGGAACACACTCATCAGCCAGCCTACGTTTGTGGAGTTTTCGGCCACTCAGCTGGTTTATTAAGATCACCAAGCCAAAGCCTCCAATGCAGGGGTGTCAAACATACGGCCCGCGGGCCGGATCCGGCCTGCCAGGGGTTCCAGCTCGGCCCGCCGGATGACTTTGCTAAGTGTGAAAATTACAGAAAGACATAAATTGCATTTCTATAAAAGTAGCTGCTATTCCTAATCAGTCCACTGGGGGTCGCACTGTATCAGTAAGAGCATGCCATAGACTGTAAAACAAGTAAAGAGTAAGAGTAGCGATTTACACTGAGAACCAGAACTAAACAGCAGATGGCATCAACCTGCCTTTTTTAATGCGTCCGGTCTTTTGCTGTCAAAAGCGTGACACCCTCACCCCCAAAGGTCTCTGTCAAAAAAGAGAAAAGTGGACACAGAGTGCAGAGTTTTCCAAGAAAAATGGACCACATCCTATTTTTTTACAAAGGTAACTGGAAAACCTGTGTGTTTGTTGTGTTCGCAGCAAGTTTCTGTGCTCAAAGAATATAATATTTGGTGCCACTATGAGACTCACCATGGCGACAAATACGACCGCTTGCTTTGGATAGCCAAAAGAAGCATAAAGTCAAGTCATTTGTAGCATTTTCAGTTGCAATCGATGAGAGCACTGACATTACAGATGTTGCTCAACTGGCCATATTCATTCGTGGTGTTGATGAGACTTTGGCGGTCACCGAGGAGTTCCTTGAGTTAGTACCTATGACAGACACCACTACAGCGAATGACATTTTTAGCGCTCTCGTTGAAGCGCTGAACCGGGTCGGAGTGGACTGGACCCGTGCTGTCAGTGTGGCTACAGACGGCGCACCATCAATGATCGGGAGAAAAACAGGCGTTGTGATGAAATTCAGGGAGAAAGTACAAGCTGCAAATGGAGGACAAAGTTTTTGGACATTTCACTGTATTTTGCACCAGGAGGCATTGTGTTGCAAGTCGTTAAAAATGGATCACGTCATGAAAGTGGTTGTCCAAACTGTTAACTTCATCCGAGCCAGAGGGCTGAATCACCGTCAGTTTGACAGCCTCCTCAGTGATAAAGACATCACCTGTGGCCTACCATACCACACTGAAGTAAGGTGGTTAAGCCGAGGTGCCATGCTGAAGCGTTTTTTTGATCTACGAGAGGAAATTGGACAGTTCATGGAGAAAAAGGGCAAAGCAGTGCATGAATTAAAAAACCCAGAATGGCTGCAGGACCTTGCATTTATGGTGGATATTACAGAGCACTTGAATAACCTGAACAAGATGCTGCAAGGCCGTAAGAAAGTTGTCACACAATATTATGACAGCATACGCGCATTTAAGTTGAAGCTGACTTTGTGGGAGACACAGCTGTCAAGTGGTGCTGCTGCTCATTTCCCTCATCTAAGAAATGTGCAAATGACCGGAGTTACTGCTGACATGAGTCGCTACAAAGACAAAATTACGGAATTGCTGCGGGAGTTTGAGCAGCGGTTTCAGGTATTTAGTGAGCTTGAGACTGAGTTTGCAGTTTTTCACTCGCCATTTACAGTTAAGGCTGCGGATCTGCCCGTCGACATACAGCTTGAGATAATTGACTTACAATGTGATCAGGATTTAAAGGACAAATTTGCCTTGTCGGACTTGGACACATTTTATCAGTATCTTTTGCCAGGATACCCCAAATTGACAGCCCTGGCAGCAAAAGTTTTGAGCATGTTTGGGACCACCTACCTGTGTGAACAAGTGTTCTCTGTAATGAACATCACAAAAACAAAGCTTCGCTCAAGACTCACACACAAGCACTTGAATGATATTCTTAAATTGGCTGCTATTCAGGAGTTTAAGCCTGATATTGATGCACTTGTGAGGGCTAAAAGATGCCAAGTTTCAGGACAAAATTAATCGGTGAGTTGACCTACTTCATGTAAGATAAGGCTTCAGACACTTTTGCATCCTGAAGAACACAGTTCTGTGAAAATGAAAACGTACTGTTGAAATATTTGACACTGAACATGAAAATGTTTTGCTCTGTAGATCAACTGTGATCTGAAGTTGTAATGCACATGTGTAAATGATAAACTGAAGCACAGTATTGGTGAAATTGCACTTGTTTTTCTGAATAAATTTCAAGGGTTGTGAATCAGAATGTCTCTTAAGAATATGGAGGTTTATGAGTACAAACTTTTTGTAATTTTTTTAATCGATCCAGTAATTGCTTCAAAAACTGCGTAAATGCGATGTCTGCTCCAGAGGCAGAAGCGCTCATTGCCACAGGCAGCAGCGCTCGCTGCTCGCTTTGTGACGCGTTTGATTCCCTCGCATCACAAAGCGAGGGAATCTGCAGAGGAGAGCCCAGGCAGATAAACAGTGGGCTGATGTCTGAGTTTTTGGTCTTTATGTTTCTAGTTTATTGTAGAAAGACCTTAAAATAGGGTTTATCATCCAAAAACCTTCACCAATGATTTAAACATAGAGAAATATTGTCGTTATGTATGCGTTATTATGCTATGATTTTACTGGTCTGGCCCACTTGAGATCAAAGTGGGCAGTATGTGGCCCCTTAACTAAAATGAGTTTGACACCCCTGCTCCAATGCCTCCGGTGAAGCCGAAGCCGTCCTCCGACCTGTCTCCGCTTCCTCACACTCAGCTGGTACGTATGAAGACACGCAGTCCGTCACTGTTAGTAAACACATAAATGTCTAACAGACAGCTAAAACACAGATGTGCTGAAATAATAGCTTACAAATAAGATGGGGTTTGGAGGAAGAAATTGCAGTTGTGCTGAGAGATACAGAAGCCCTAAACGGACAAGGAATGATACATTATATTTCCTCTGTTTTCCCGTGATAACAAGTTAATTAGGGCCCGAGCACCTCCAGTGGGATGCCCTATTGTATTTCGAAGGATTTGTATTTCCCTTTTGGGGCTTTTTCAGGGCCTAGACATGCTAAAATTGTTACCAAAGTTTGTAGGGAATTCTGGAGTAATTTTAAATGGGCGTGGAAAAATGGCTCAACAGCGCCATCTAAGGAAAAGCCCCTCAGTTAGCTTTCACCGATCTTCACAAAAATCGTAGCCCAGGTGTATCATGACAAGACAAACAAAAAAGGTCTGAGGTGCAATTGGAAAAAAGCAACAGGAAGCCCGCCATTTTGGATTTAGTGGCCATTTTGGCCATATTCCACATTTTTACTTTGACGAACTTGTCGTAGAGCTTTCATCAGATCAACTTCAAATTGAGATGCGTGTCATCACAACAAGATGGAGATCTAAACTACCTCGAATTTTCGTCACACCGTGTGACCGTGGCGTGGCTTCAAAGTTTGATTACACGCCATCAAAACACGAGGTTCTATATCTTAGACATACGTGGTCCAATCGAGTCCAAACTAGACATGTAAGACAAGAATCCCGGCCTGATGACATCTACACAGAAATCATGGCTTAAAATCACAGCGCCACCTGCTGGCTACAGGAAGTGACATGTTTTATACGTTGATGCACTGCTCCTGGCTGCTTTACAATACACAGCTCAAATGAGCTCAGTCAAGTCATTGGATCATGGTCAGAATTGTGACATTTTCCTCAAACCGTGTAAACATTGAGGTGCGGCGAAGGTTCATCCTTCGCCAAAGGAGACGATGTTGTCATAACTACAGTGTGCATTGTCCTATCACCACCAAACTTCTGTCTCATGATCAGAGTCCAAGCCTGAACAGCTCTATGTGTCAATATTTCCTCAGGGTCATAGCGCCACCTACTGATTCACCATGAAACAGGAAGTACTTTGTAAATCCACTCTGCATTATCCAACCGGCCCCAAACTACTGACCTATGACCACAATCCTGACCTGAACAGCTCCATATATTAATATTAGTGCAGGGTCATAGCGCCACCTACTGATCAGTGTGAAAATGAAGTTGTTGTAACATTGTCCAATTGACACAAAATTGCTCACGCTACATCAGAGCCCGTACTTGAACAGATCTATTAGTCTGTATGTAATAATAGTGATGGTGCCACCTACTGGCAACAGGAAGTAAGCTTTGTTTTACAACTATCATTTGATTTACATAAAATGTTCACAGTGTGATGTGCAATTGATAGCGTGGACCGTAATGAGCAATTAGCAGGAAAGGATCAACATCGCATGACGGACGCAGGAAGTGAAGCGTTTATCCTTGCCGCAGTGCGCAAAACGCATGCAATGCGGAGACGTGCGCTTGGTCATTGATCGCTCTCTCCACTAACCGCAACAGGCTTCAAAATGTGTGTTTCTAAAGAGTTTGGTCTCGCTGCCCATGATGAAGAGTTAAGATGTTTGCTTCAGAGCAGGAATCTGGTGGAAGAGACTCTTGGTTTTCTCCACTGTTGATGATTGTTCAGTGTTTCTGTTTCAGACACTGAAGGAGGAAACATGTTCTGAGTGGTTGATTTCTGTTGTATTAGTAATGGCAAGAGGCTGACGGCCATCAGGACCAACACCTCATGCCACTAAAACAGATTCTTCCTGATTGCTGCTGGCCTCATCATTAATGCCTTTGACTCTTCAACTAAACTGTACTGATGTCCCAGCCTGTGACTTTGACACATTACAAACAATATTATCTGTACATATTGCACAATCCCACCTGCTTATAGTATATTTTATTTTCTTATTGTATTTTTTTTATTCTTTGCTTATGTTATTCTTTTTTATTTAATTTTTATATAAAATTTTAGTTTTCTTTTTTTAAATGTTTTCTATGTTTATAAATGCACAAACACAACACAGCAAATTCCATTTATATGTAAACCTGCTTGGCAATAAAACACAATTCTGAAAATTAAGAGCCACTGATGTTTTACACACAAGATTAAATGAAGGAAACTGTTAAGTGGTTTTGGTTAAATGTGGGTAAACATGTTCTAATTCAAGACTGAATAAACCAATTCAAGTTTCAACAAAAAACCTTCTTTTTAGTTATTTTTTACATATCTGAAATATAAGTTCTAAAAGGTTTGTCCCTGTTGTAGTTTTTCTCTACAAAAATACAGATCAACAAAGCTGTGATTGGAGGAGGTTTGTCTTTCTGAATCACAGCTGCTCACCAGGAGTAAAGGTTCACGTCTGTAGATATAAGACTCTGAGAAACATCCAGAACAAACCAAGACTATACTTTCAGGGATCATTTCTATAGTTGTTGACTTGAGAAATGTGTTTCTAAAGAGTTTGGTCTTGTTGCCCATGATGAGGAGTTAAGATGTTTCCTCCAGAACAGGAATCTGGTGGAAGAGACTCTTGGTTTTCTCCACTGTTGATGATTGTTCAGTGTTTCTGGTTGAGACACTGAAGGAGGAAACATGATCTGAGTGGACAGCTGTACTTTGTAATAATATCAGTAGTCAAAGTTACTTTAATTCTACACAAAGCTTGAAAATCCATCATCAAACTTGTAGCCTTCACTTTACATAGAATAGGTATTTAGAACAAATCTGAACTACTGCAAATAATATCTTGTGTGTTTTGTTTGCACTTAAGAGAAGTCAAATAAAATAAGTGAATACCTCAGATTGTCTTGAAAAACTCAAACATGCAACTTAAGGAACCACAAACTGAAATATCCTTTAATATGGCTGTGTTTGAGAGGGCAAACTCTAATTGGTACCAGAAACAGTTAAACCACCCGAGAAGAACTGCGATTGTCCACCTATTCTTTAATAAATCCACAACTTGAGCTTCTTCACCTTCCTCCACCAGTTTATTGTCTGTGTAGAAGTAGCTGTCAGGCAGCAGGAAGCTGAGGCAGGAGTACGGCAGATTGGAGAGGCAGTCTGTGTTGACAGTGACCTGCATGTTGCCAAACAACAATTGGGTTTTGTCGCCGCTGGCGTTGCCCAGTTTCTTCTTCAGCTCGGTGAATCTCTGCAGGATGAGCTGGTGTTCTCTGCCTCTAATCAGACCTCTGAAGTTCTGAACAGCAACCAGGTGCCTCCTGCTGCAGGGTGTGAAGAACAGAACAGACGAAATACAGATAAAGTTCATGCTTTTCATCACTCAACAACTTGTCTTAATTACATGAAGATTTCAAGTCATTGAGCATTTTCTGAAACATGATTGTTATGACAGCAATGACCCACACAATTAAAGTTTCATTTGGTTTTGATTGGAGGTTTGTCTTTCTGAATCACAGCAGCTCACCAGGAGTAAAGGTTCACGTCTGTAGATATAAGACTCTGAGAAACAGCCAGAACAAACCAAGACTATACTTTCAGGGATCATTTCTATCGTTGTTGACTTGAGAAATGTGTTTTTAAAGAGTTTGGTCTCGCTGCCCATGATGAAGAGTTAAGATGTTTCCTTCAGAGCAGGAATCTGGTGGAAGAGACTCTTGGTTTTCTCCACTGTTGATGATTGTTCAGTGTTTCTGGTTGAGACACTGAAGAAGGAAACATGTTCTGAGTGGTTCTGAGACAGATGTTTTAGAAGATATGGTTCATTAATGTTGAGTTACAGCTTCTGTCCCGAACTCAATGCATTGGCAGAAAGATATAGTTTTGGGGTTAATTGGTATCTGTGTTTAGTTTTGCTGTTATGAGAAGCTTTATTTTGAAATTGAGAGCATGTGTTGGGTCTGTTTTATGTGGTGAATTGATCTGCATGTGTGTATTTGTCAGCCGGTGTGACAGCGATTATCAATGATGTGAGTCTCTGATACTTTTATTATTAAAGTCTTGGTGACCAAAGTTTTTTCAGACTCACCAAACATTATTTTTTACACAAACTTTAAAAGCTCTCAATAAAATGACTATAAAACCCAAACTATATTTATTTCTATGAGTTCTATTCTGATATTAAGTTGTAGTTTGTGAAGGAAAAACAAAACTCTTGTTTAGAACATGGTTTAAAAAACTATTGAACTATAAACAGTTGAATCCACATCATCTCAACTACATGCTGTCTAAGTTGTTCTTTCGCCTTTGATGACTGATCAGTTATAACACTCATGTGTTATGACAGCAATGACCCACAAAAATCTAAGTTTCATTTGGTTGTGATTGGAGGAGGTTTGTCTTTCTGAATCACAGCTGCTCACCAGGAGTAAAGGTTCACGTCTGTAGATATAAGACTCTGAGAAACATCCAGAACAAACCAAGACTATACTTTCAGGGATCATTTCTATAGTTGTTGACTTGAGAAATGTGTTTCTAAAGAGTTTGGTCTCGCTGCCCATGATGAAGAGTTAAGATGTTTCCTTCAGAGCAGGAATCTGGTGGAAGAGACTCTTGGTTTTCTCCACTGTTGATGATTGTTCAGTGTTTCTGTTTCAGACACTGAAGGAGGAAACATGTTCTGAGTGGTTGACTTCTGTTGTATTAGTAATGGCAAGAGGCTGACAGCCATCAGGACCAACACATTATGCCACTAAAACAGATTCTTCGTGATTGCTGCTGGCCTCATCATTAATGCCTTTGACTCTTAAACTAAACTGTACTGATGTCCCAGCCTGTGACTTTGACACATTACAAACAATATTATCTGTACATATTGCACAATCCCACCTGCTTATAGTATATTTTATTTTCTTATTGTATTTTTTTTATTTTTTGCTTATGTTATTCTTTTTTATTTAATTTTTATATAAAATTTTAGTTTTCTTTTTTAAAATGTTTTCTATGTTTATAAATGCACAAACACAACACAGCAAATTCCATTTATATGTAAACCTGCTTGGCAATAAAACACAATTCTGAAAATTAAGAGCCACTGATGTTTTACACACAAGATTAAATGAAGGAAACTGTTAAGTGGTTTTGGTTAAATGTGGGTAAACATGTTCTAATTCAAGACTGAATAAACCAATTCAAGTTTCAACAAAAAACCTTCTTTTTAGTTATTTTTTACATATCTGAAATATAAGTTCTAAAAGGTTTGTCCCTGTTGTAGTTTTTCTCTACAAAAATACAGATCAACAAAGCTGTGATTGGAGGAGGTTTGTCTTTCTGAATCACAGCTGCTCACCAGGAGTAAAGGTTCACGTCTGTAGATATAAGACTCTGAGAAACATCCAGAACAAACCAAGACTATACTTTCAGGGATCATTTCTATAGTTGTTGACTTGAGAAATGTGTTTCTAAAGAGTTTGGTCTTGTTGCCCATGATGAGGAGTTAAGATGTTTCCTCCAGAACAGGAATCTGGTGGAAGAGACTCTTGGTTTTCTCCACTGTTGATGATTGTTCAGTGTTTCTGGTTGAGACACTGAAGGAGGAAACATGATCTGAGTGGACAGCTGTACTTTGTAATAATATCAGTAGTCAAAGTTACTTTAATTCTACACAAAGCTTGAAAATCCATCATCAAACTTGTAGCCTTCACTTTACATAGAATAGGTATTTAGAACAAATCTGAACTACTGCAAATAATATCTTGTGTGTTTTGTTTGCACTTAAGAGAAGTCAAATAAAATAAGTGAATACCTCAGATTGTCTTGAAAAACTCAAACATGCAACTTAAGGAACCACAAACTGAAATATCCTTTAATATGGCTGTGTTTGAGAGGGCAAACTCTAATTGGTACCAGAAACAGTTAAACCACCCGAGAAGAACTGCGATTGTCCACCTATTCTTTAATAAATCCACAACTTGAGCTTCTTCACCTTCCTCCACCAGTTTATTGTCTGTGTAGAAGTAGCTGTCAGGCAGCAGGAAGCTGAGGCAGGAGTACGGCAGATTGGACAGGCAGTCTGTGTTGACGGTGACTTGCATGTCACCAAACAACAATTGGGTTTTGTCGCCGCTGGCGTTGCCCAGTTTCTTCTTCAGCTCGGTGAATCTCTGCAGGATGAGCTGGTGTTCTCTGCCTCTAATCAGACCTCTGAAGTTCTGAACAGCAACCAGGTGCCTCCTGCTGCAGGTTGTGAAGAACAAAACAGACGAAATACAGATAAAGTTCATGCTTTTCATCACTCAACTACTTGTCTTAATTACATGAAGATTTCAAGTCATTGAGCATTTTCTGAAACATGATTGTTATGACAGCAATGACCCACACAATTAAAGTTTCATTTGGTTTTGATTGGAGGTTTGTCTTTCTGAATCACAGCAGCTCACCAGGAGTAAAGGTTCACGTCTGTAGATATAAGACTCTGAGAAACAGCCAGAACAAACCTAGACTATACTTTCAGGGATCATTTCTATCGTTGTTGACTTGAGAAATGTGTTTCTAAAGAGTTTGGTCTCGCTGCCCATGATGAAGAGTTAAGATGTTTCCTTCAGAGCAGGAATCTGGTGGAAGAGACTCTTGGTTTTCTCCACTATTGATGATTCTTCAGTGTTTCTGGTTGAGACACTGAAGAAGGAAACATGATCTGAGTGGTTCTGAGACAGATGTTTTAAAAGATATGGTTCATTAATGTTGAGTTACAGCTTCTGTCCCGAACTCAATGTAATGGCAGAAAGATAAAGTTTTGGGGTTAATTGGTATCTGTGTTTAGTTTTGCTGTTATGATAAGCTTTATTTTGAAATTGAGAGCATGTGTTGGGTGTGTTTTCCCTGGTGAATTGATCTGCATGTGTGTATTTGTCAGCCGGTGTGACAGCGATTATCAATGATGTGAGTCTCTGATACTTTTATTATTAAAGTCTTGGTGACCAAAGTTTTTTCAGACTCACCAAACATTATTTTTTACACAAACTTTAAAAGCTCTCAATAAAATGACTATAAAACCCAAACTATATTTATTTCTATGAGTTCTATTCTGATATTAAGTTGTAGTTTGTGAAGGAAAAACAAAACTCTTGTTTAGAACATGGTTTAAAAAACTATTGAACTATAAACAGTTGAATCCACATCATCTCAACTACATGCTGTCTAAGTTGTTCTTTCGCCTTTGATGACTGATCAGTTATAACACTCATGTGTTATGACAGCAATGACCCACAAAAATCTAAGTTTCATTTGGTTGTGATTGGAGGAGGTTTGTCTTTCTGAATCACAGCTGCTCACCAGGAGTAAAGGTTCACGTCTGTAGATATAAGACTCTGAGAAACATCCAGAACAAACCAAGACTATACTTTCAGGGATCATTTCTATAGTTGTTGACTTGAGAAATGTGTTTCTAAAGAGTTTGGTCTCGCTGCCCATGATGAAGAGTTAAGATGTTTCCTTCAGAGCAGGAATCTGGTGGAAGAGACTCTTGTTTTTCTCCACAGTTGATGTTTGTTCAGTGTTTCTGGTTGAGACACTGAAGGAGGAAACATGATCTGAGTGGTTCTGAGACAGATGTTTTAAAAGATAAGGTTCATTAATGTTAAGTTACACCTTCTGTCCCGAACTCAATGTAATGGCAGAAAGATAAAGTTTTGGGGTTTATTGGTATTTGTGTTTAGTTTTGCTGTTATGAGAAGTTTTGTTTTGAAATTGAGAGCATGTGTTGGGTCTGTTTTTTCCATTGTGAATTGTTCTGCATGTGTGTATTTGTCAGCCGGTGTGACAGCGATTATCAATGATGTGAGTCTCTGATACTTTTATTATTAAAGTCTTGGTGACCAAAGTTTTTTCAGACTCACCAAACTTTATTTTTTACACAAACTTTAAAATCTCTCAATAAAATGACAATAAAACCCAAACTATATTTATTTCTATAAATACTATTCTGATATTAAGTTGTAGTTTGTGAAGGTAAAACAAAACTCTTGTTTAGAAAATGGTTTAAAAAACTATTGAACATACATATATACAGTAGAATCCACATCATCTCAACTACACACAGTCTAAGTTGTTCTTTCGCCTTTGATGACTGATCATTTATGATTGTTATGGCAGCAATGACCCACAAATATCAAAGTTTCATTTGGTTGTGATTGGAGGAGGTTTGTCTTTCTGAATCACAGCAGCTTACCAGGAGTAAAGGTTCACGTCTGTAGATATAAGACTCTGAGAAACATCCAGAACAAACCAAGACTATACTTTCAGGGATCATTTCTATAGTTGTTGACTTGAGAAATGTGTTTCTAAAGAGTTTGGTCTCGCTGCCCATGATGAAGAGTTAAGATGTTTCCTTCAGAGCAGGAATCTGGTGGAAGAGACTCTTGGTTTTCTCCACTGTTGATGATTGTTCAGTGTTTCTGTTTCAGACACTGAAGGAGGAAACATGTTCTGAGTGGTTGACTTCTGATGTATTAGTAATGGCAAGAGGCTGACAGCCATCAGGACCAACACCTCATGCCACTAAAACAGATTATTCCTGATTGCTGCTGGCCTCATCATTAATGCCTTTGACTCTTCAACTAAACTGTACTGATGTCCCAGCCTGTGACTTTGACACATTATAAACAATATTATCTGTACATATTGCACAATCCCACCTGCTTATACTATATTTTATTTTCTTATTGTATTTTTTAAATTTTTTGCTTATGTTATTCTTTTTTATTTAATTTGTATATAAAATTTTAGTTTTCTTTTTTAAAATGTTTTCTATGTTTATAAATGCACAAACACAACACAGCAAATTCCATTTATATGTAAACCTGCTTGGCAATAAAACACGATTCTGAAAATTATGAGCCACTGATGTTTTACACACAAGATTAAATGAAGGAAACTGCTAAGTGGTTTTGGTTAAATGTGGGTAAACATGTTCTAATTCAAGACTGAATAAACCAATTTAAGTTACAACAAAAAACCTTCTTCTTAGTTATGTGCATTTTTTACATATCTGAAATATAAGTTCTAAAAGGTTTGTCCTTGTTGTAGTTTTCTCTACAAAAATACAGATCAACAAAGCTGTGATTGGAGGTTTGTCTTTCTGAATCACAGCTGCTCACCAGGACTAAAGGTTCACGTCTGTAGATATAAGACTCTGAGAAACATCCAGAACAAACCAAGACTATACTTTCAGGGATCATTTCTATAGTTGTTGACTTGAGAAATGTGTTTCTAAAGAGTTTGGTCTCGCTGCCCATGATGAAGAGTTAAGGTGTTTCCTTCAGAGCAGGAATCTGGTGGAGGAGACTCTTGGTTTTCTCCACTGTTGATGATTGTTCAGTGTTTCTGGTTGAGACACTGAAGGAGGAAACATGTTCTGAGTGGTTCTGAGACAGATGTTTTAAAATATAAGGTTCATTAATGTTGAGTTACAGCTTTCGTCCTGAACTCAATGTAATGGCAGAAAGATAAAGTTTTGGGGTTTATTGGTATCTGTGTTAAGTTTTGCTGTTATGAGAAGCTTTATTTTGAAATTGAGAGCATGTGTTGGGTGTGTTTTCCCTGGTGAATTGATCTGCATGTGTGTATTTGTCAGCCGGTGTGACAGCGATTATCAATGATGTGAGTCTCTGATACTTTTATTATTAAAGTCTTGGTGACCAAAGTTTTTTCAGACTCACCAAACATTATTTTTTACACAAACTTTAAAAGCTCTCAATAAAATGACTATAAAACCCAAACTATATTTATTTCTATGAATACTATTCTGATATTAAGTTGTAGTTTGTGAAGGAAAAACAAAACTCTTGTTTAGAAAATGGTTTAAAAAACTATTGAACTATAAACAGTTGAATCCACATCATATCAACTACACACCGTCTAAGTTGTTCTTTCGCCTTTGATGACTGATCAGTTATAACACTCATGTGTTATGACAGCAATGACCCACAAAAATCAAAGTTTCATTTGGTTGTGATTGGAGGAGGTTTGTCTTTCTGAATCACAGCAGCTCACCAGGAGTAAAGGTTCACGTCTGTAGATATAAGACTCTGAGAAACATCCAGAACAAACCAAGACTATACTTTCAGGGATCATTTCTATAGTTGTTGACTTGAGAAATGTGTTTCTAAAGAATTTGGTCTCGCTGCCCATGATGAAGAGTTAAGATGTTTCCTTCAGAGCAGGAATCTGGTGGAAGAGACTCTTGGTTTTCTCCACTGTTGATGATTGTTCAGTGTTTCTGTTTCAGACACTGAAGGAGGAAACATGTTCTGAGTGGTTGATTTCTGTTGTATTAGTAATGGCAGGAGGCTGACAGCCATCAGGACCAACACCTCATGCCACTAAAACAGATTCTTCCTGATTGCTGCTGGCCTCATCATTAATGCCTTTGACTCTTAAACTAAACTGTACTGATGTCCCAGCCTGTGACTTTGACACATTATAAACAATATTATCTGTACATATTGCACAATCCCACCTGCTTATAGTATATTTTATTTTCTTATTGTATTTTTAAAATGTTTTGCTTATGTTATTCTTTTTTATTTAATTTGTATATAAAATTTTAGTTTTCTTTTTTTAAATGTTTTCTATGTTTATAAATGCACAAACACAACACAGCAAATTCCATTTATATGTAAACCTGCTTGGCAATAAAACACGATTCTGAAAATTATGAGCCACTGATGTTTTACACACAAGATTAAATGAAGGAAACTGTTAAGTGGTTTTGGTTAAATGTGGGTAAACATGTTCTAATTCAAGACTGAATAAACCAATTTAAGTTACAACAAAAAACCTTCTTCTTAGTTATGTGCATTTTTTACATATCTGAAATATAAGTTCTAAAAGGTTTGTCCCTGTTGTAGTTTTCTCTACAAAAATACAGATCAACAAAGCTGTGATTGGAGGTTTGTCTTTCTGAATCACAGCTGCTCACCAGGACTAAAGGTTCACGTCTGTAGATATAAGACTCTGAGAAACATCCAGAACAAACCAAGACTATACTTTCAGGGATCATTTCTATAGTTGTTGACTTGAGAAATGTGTTTCTAAAGAGTTTGGTCTCGCTGCCCATGATGAGGAGTTAAGATGTTTCCTTCAGAGCAGGAATCTGGTGGAAGAGACTCTTGGTTTTCTCCACTATTGATGATTGTTCAGTGTTTCTGGTTGAGACACTGAAGGAGGAAACATGATCTGAGTGGACAGCTGTACTTTGTAATAGTATCAGTAGTCAAAGTTACTTTAATTCTACACAAAGCTTGAAAATCCATCATCAAACTTGTAGCCTTCACTTTACATAGAATAGGTATTTAGAACAAATCTGAACTACTGCAAATAATATCTTGTGTGTTTTGTTTGCACTTAAGAGAAGTCCAATAAAATAAGTGAATACCTCAGATTGTCTTTAAAAACTCAAACATGCAACTTAAGGAACCACAAACTGAAATATCCTTTAATATGGCTGTGTTTGAGAGGGCAAACTCTAATTGGTACCAGAAACAGTTAAACCACCCGAGAAGAACTGCGATTGTCCTCCTATTCTTTAATAAATCCACAACTTGAGCTTCTTCACCTTCCTCCACCAGTTTATTGTCTGTGTAGAAGTAGCTGTCAGGCAGCAGGAAGCTGAGGCAGGAGTACGGTAGATTGGAGAGGCAGTCTGTGTTGACGGTGACTTGCATGTCACCAAACAACAATTGGGTTTTGTCGCCGCTGGCGTTGCCCAGTTTCTTCTTCAGCTCGGTGAATCTCTGCAGGATGAGCTGGTGTTCTCTGCCTCTAATCAGACCTCTGAAGTTCTGAACAGCAACCAGGTGCCTCCTGCTGCAGGTTGTGAAGAACAAAACAGACGAAATACAGATAAAGTTCATGCTTTTCATCACTCAACTACTTGTCTTAATTACATGAAGATTTCAAGTCATTGAGCATTTTCTGAAACATGATTGTTATGACAGCAATGACCCACACAATTAAAGTTTCATTTGGTTTTGATTGGAGGTTTGTCTTTCTGAATCACAGCAGCTCACCAGGAGTAAAGGTTCACGTCTGTAGATATAAGACTCTGAGAAACAGCCAGAACAAACCAAGACTATACTTTCAGGGATCATTTCTATCGTTGTTGACTTGAGAAATGTGTTTCTAAAGAGTTTGGTCTCGCTGCCCATGATGAAGAGTTAAGATGTTTCTTTCAGAGCAGGAATCTGGTGGAAGAGACTCTTGGTTTTCTCTGCTATTGATGATTGTTCAGTGTTTCTGGTTGAGACACTGAAGAAGGAAACATGATCTGAGTGGTTCTGAGACAGATGTTTTAAAAGATATGGTTCATTAATGTTGAGTTACAGCTTCTGTCCCGAACTCAATGTAATGGCAGAAAGATAAAGTTTTGGGGTTAATTGGTATCTGTGTTTAGTTTTGCTGTTATGATAAGCTTTATTTTGAAATTGAGAGCATGTGTTGGGTGTGTTTTCCCTGGTGAATTGATCTGCATGTGTGTATTTGTCAGCCGGTGTGACAGCGATTATCAATGATGTGAGTCTCTGATACTTTTATTATTAAAGTCTTGGTGACCAAAGTTTTTTCAGACTCACCAAACATTATTTTTTACACAAACTTTAAAAGCTCTCAATAAAATGACTATAAAACCCAAACTATATTTATTTCTATGAATACTATTCTGATATTAAGTTGAAGTTTGTGAAGGAAAAACAAAACTCTTGTTTAGAAAATGGTTTAAAAAACTATTGAACTATAAACAGTTGAATCCACATCATATCAACTACACACCGTCTAAGTTGTTCTTTCGCCTTTGATGACTGATCAGTTATAACACTCATGTGTTATGACAGCAATGACCCACAAAAATCAAAGTTTCATTTGGTTGTGATTGGAGGAGGTTTGTCTTTCTGAATCACAGCGGCTCACCAGGAGTAAAGGTTCACGTCTGTAGATATAAGACTCTGAGAAACATCCAGAACAAACCAAGACTATACTTTCAGGGATCATTTCTATAGTTGTTGACTTGAGAAATGTGTTTCTAAAGAGTTTTGTCTCGCTGCCCATGATGAAGAGTTAAGATGTTTCCTTCAGAGCAGGAATCTGGTGGAAGAGACTCTTGGTTTTCTCCACTGTTGATGATTGTTCAGTGTTTCTGTTTCAGACACTGAAGGAGGAAACATGTTCTGAGTGGTTGATTTCTGTTGTATTAGTAATGGCAGGAGGCTGACAGCCATCAGGACCAACACCTCATGCCACTAAAACAGATTCTTCCTGATTGCTGCTGGCCTCATCATTAATGCCTTTGACTCTTAAACTAAACTGTACTGATGTCCCAGCCTGTGACTTTGACACATTATAAACAATATTATCTGTACATATTGCACAATCCCACCTGCTTATAGTATATTTTATTTTCTTATTGTATTTTTAAAATGTTTTGCTTATGTTATTCTTTTTTATTTAATTTGTATATAAAATTTTAGTTTTCTTTTTTAAAATGTTTTCTATGTTTATAAATGCACAAACACAACACAGCAAATTCCATTTATATGTAAACCTGCTTGGCAATAAAACACGATTCTGAAAATTATGAGCCACTGATGTTTTACACACAAGATTAAATGAAGGAAACTGTTAAGTGGTTTTGGTTAAATGTGGGTAAACATGTTCTAATTCAAGACTGAATAAACCAATTTAAGTTACAACAAAAAACCTTCTTCTTAGTTATGTGCATTTTTTACATATCTGAAATATAAGTTCTAAAAGGTTTGTCCTTGTTGTAGTTTTCTCTACAAAAATACAGATCAACAAAGCTGTGATTGGAGGTTTGTCTTTCTGAATCACAGCTGCTCACCAGGACTAAAGGTTCACGTCTGTAGATATAAGACTCTGAGAAACATCCAGAACAAACCAAGACTATACTTTCAGGGATCATTTCTATAGTTGTTGACTTGAGAAATGTGTTTCTAAAGAGTTTGGTCTCGCTGCCCATGATGAGGAGTTAAGATGTTTCCTTCAGAGCAGGAATCTGGTGGAAGAGACTCTTGGTTTTCTCCACTATTGATGATTGTTCAGTGTTTCTGGTTGAGACACTGAAGGAGGAAACATGATCTGAGTGGACAGCTGTACTTTGTAATAGTATCAGTAGTCAAAGTTACTTTAATTCTACACAAAGCTTGAAAATCCATCATCAAACTTGTAGCCTTCACTTTACATAGAATAGGTATTTAGAACAAATCTGAACTACTGCAAATAATATCTTGTGTGTTTTGTTTGCACTTAAGAGAAGTCCAATAAAATAAGTGAATACCTCAGATTGTCTTTAAAAACTCAAACATGTAACTTAAGGAACCACAAACTGAAACATCCTTTAATATGGCTGTGTTTGAGAGGGCAAACTCTAATTGGTACCAGAAACAGTTAAACCACCCGAGAAGAACTGCGATTGTCCACCTATTCTTTAATAAATCCACAACTTGAGCTTCTTCACCTTCCTCCACCAGTTTATTGTCTGTGTAGAAGTAGCTGTCAGGCAGCAGGAAGCTGAGGCAGGAGTACGGCAGATTGGACAGGCAGTCTGTGTTGACGGTGACTTGCATGTCACCAAACAACAATTGGGTTTTGTCGCCGCTGGCGTTGCCCAGTTTCTTCTTCAGCTCGGTGAATCTCTGCAGGATGAGCTGGTGTTCTCTGCCTCTAATCAGACCTCTGAAGTTCTGAACAGCAACCAGGTGCCTCCTGCTGCAGGGTGTGAAGAACAAAACAGACGAAATACAGATAAAGTTTATGCTTTTCATCACTCAACTACTTGTCTTAATTACATGAAGATTTCAAGTCATTGAGCATTTTCTGAAACATGATTGTTATGACAGCAATGACCCACACAATTAAAGTTTCATTTGGTTTTGATTGGAGGAGGTTTGTCTTTCTGAATCACAGCAGCTCACCAGGAGTAAAGGTTCACGTCTGTAGATATAAGACTCTGAGAAACAGCCAGAACAAACCAAGACTATACTTTCAGGGATTATTTCTATCGTTGTTGACTTGAGAAATGTGTTTCTAAAGAGTTTGGTCTCGCTGCCCATGATGAAGAGTTAAGATGTTTCCTTCAGAGCAGGAATCTGGTGGAAGAGACTTTTGGTTTTCTCCACTATTGATGATTGTTCAGTGTTTCTGGTTGAGACACTGAAGAAGGAAACATGATCTGAGTGGTTCTGAGACAGATGTTTTAAAAGATATGGTTCATTAATGTTGAGTTACAGCTTCTGTCCCGAACTCAATGTAATGGCAGAAAGATAAAGTTTTGGGGTTAATTGGTATCTGTGTTTAGTTTTGCTGTTATGAGAAGCTTTATTTTGAAATTGAGAACATGTGTTGGGTCTGTTTTCCTTGGTGAATTGATCTGCATGTGTGTATTTGTCAGCCTGTGTGACAGCGATTATCAATGATGTGAGTCTCTGATACTTTTATTATTAAAGTCTTGGTGACCAAAGTTTTTTCAGACTCACCAAACTTTATTTTTTACACAAACTTTAAAATCTCTCAATAAAATGACTATAAAACCCAAACTATATTTATTTCTATGAATACTATTCTGATATTAAGTTGTAGTTTGTGAAGGAAAAACAAAACTCTTGTTTAGAACATGGTTAAAAAAACTATTGCACTATAAACAGTTGAATCCACATCATCTCAACTACACGCCGTCAAAGTTGTTCTTTCGCCTTTGATGACTGATCATTTATGGTTGTTATGGCAGCAATGACCCACAAATATCAAAGTTTCATTTGGTTGTGATTGTAGGAGGTTTTTCTTTCTGAATCACAGCAGCTCACCAGGAGTAAAGGTTCACGTCTGTAGATATAAGACTCTGAGAAACATCCAGAACAAACCAAGACTATACTTTCAGGGATCATTTCTATAATTGTTGACTTGAGAAATGTGTTTCTAAAGAGTTTGGTCTCGCTGCCCATGATGAAGAGTTAAGATGTTTCCTTCAGAGCAGGAATCTTGTGGAAAAGACTCTTGGTTTTCTCCACTGTTGATGATTGTTCAGGGTTTATTGTTCAGGCACTGAAGAAGGAAACATGTTCTGAGTGGTTCACATACAGCTGTTTAAAATATAAGGTTTATTAATGTTAAGTTAGAGCTTTCGTCCTGAACTCAATGAAATGGCAGGAAGATTAAGGTTTAAGGTGTATCAGTAGTAATGATACTCTGCTCCCTTCACTGCTTACCAGTGGCTGCCTGCATCCATTTCAAGACACTAGCTCTTGTGTACCGTGCTGTGAATGGATCAGGTCCAGTCTACATCCAGGTCAGGGTTAAACCTTCCACCTCAGCCCGTCCACTCTGCTCTGCCTCTGCCAATCGGCTTGTTGCTCCATCACTGCGATCTAGCCACTCAACAAAATCACAACTGTTTGCTGTCCTGGCTCATAAATGGTGGAACGAGCTCCCCATTGACATCAGGACAGCAGAAGTCAAGTCAAGAACAAGCCAAGTCCTGCTCTGACAAAGACGAGAAAGTGATCAACGTGAAGAGAGCAGCCTGGAAGGACAGGCTTGTGTTGCTTTAATACCCGTCAGCATGTTAATGACTGTGAACTCAGTGGGTGAATATTGAACTGACCCAAGTTGATTGCTGTGACATTGTAGAAGGAAACTTTGTGATAAGAGGTTTCAAAAAGTCCCTACAGCACAAATGAGTCTTTTAAAATACTTCAAACTAACACAGTCATCTTTCTCTTCCTCCTGCAAATACACCTGAGTGTCAATACAACATCTGATTGTAGGAGGTGTAACTCTCTGATCCAGATCACCAGGAGTAAAGGTTCACGTCTGTAGATATAAGACTGAGAAACATCCAAAACAAACCAAGACTATACTTTCAGGGATCATTTCTATAGTTGTTGACTTGAGAAATGTGTTTCTAAAGAGTTTGGTCTCGCTGCCCATGATGAAGAGTTAAGATGTTTCCTTCAGAGCAGGAATCTGGTGGAAGAGACTCTTGGTTTTCTCCACTGTTGATGATTGTTCAGTGTTTCTGGTTCAGACACTGAAGGAGGAAACATGTTCTGAGTGGTCAGCTGTACTTTGTAATAATATGGTAGTCAAAGTTACTTTAATTCTACACGAAGCTGGGAAATCCAGCATCGAACTTGTAGCCTTCACTTTACATAGAATAAGTATTTAGAACAAATCTGAACTACTGCAAATAATATCTTCTGAGTTTTGTTTGCACTTAAGAGAAGTCCAATAAAATAAGTGAATACCTCAGTTTGTCTTGAAAAACTCAAACATGCAACTTAAGGAACCACAAAGTGAAATATCCTTTAATATGGCTGTGTTTGAGAGTGCAAACTCTAATTTGTACCAGAAACAGTTAAACCACCTGAGATGAACTGCGATTGTCCACCTATTCTTTAATAAATCCACAACTTGAGCTTCTTCACCTTCCTCCACCAGTTTATTGTCTGTGTAGAAGTAGCTGTCAGGCAGCAGGAAGCTGAGGCAGGAGTACGGCAGATTGGAGAGGCAGTCTGTGTTGACAGTGACCTGCATGTTGCCAAACAACAATTGGGTTTTGTCGCCGCTGGCGTTGCCCAGTTTCTTCTTCAGCTCGGTGAATCTCTGCAGGATGAGCTGGTGTTCTCTGCCTCTAATCAGACCTCTGAAGTTCTGAACAGCAACCAGGTGCCTCCTGCTGCAGGGTGTGAAGAACAAAACAGACGAAATACAGATAAAGTTCATGCTTTTTCATAACTCAATAACTTGTCTTAATTACATGAAGATTTGAAGTCATTGAGCATTTTCTGAAAAATGATTGTTATGACAGCAATGACCCACAAAAATAAAGTTTCATTTGGTTTTGATTGTAGGAGGTTTTTCTTTCTGAATCACAGCAGCTCACCAGGAGTAAAGGTTCACGTCTGTAGATATAAGACTCTGAGAAACAGCCAGAACAAACCAAGACTATACGTTCAGGGATCATTTCTATAGTTGTTGACTTGAGAAATGTGTTTCCAAAGAGTTTGGTTTCGCTGCCCATGATGAAGAGTTAAGATGTTTGCTTCAGAGCAGGAATCTGGTGGAAGAGACTCTTGGTTTTCTCCACTGTTGATGATTGTTCAGTGGTTCTGGTTGAGACACTGAAGGAAGAAACATGATCTGAGTGGTTCTGAGACAGATGTTTTAGAAGATATGGTTCATTAATGTTGAGTTACAGCTTCTGTCCCGAGCTCAATGCAATGGCAGAAAGATATAGTTTTGGGGTTAATTGGTATCTGTGTTTAGTTTTGCTGTTATGAGAAGCTTTATTTTGAAATTGAGAGCATGTGTTGGGTCTGTTTTATGTGGTGAATTGATCTGCATGTGTATTTGTCAGCCGGTGTGACAGCGATTATCAATGATGTGAGTCTCTGATACTTTTATTATTAAAGTCTTGGTGACCAAAGTGTTTTCAGACTCACCAAACTTTATTTTTTACACAAACTTTAAAATCTCTCAATAAAATGACAATAAAACCCAAACTATATTTATTTCTATGAATACTATTCTGATATTAAGTTGTAGTTTGGGAAGGAAAAACAAAACTCTTGTTTAGAACACGGTTTAAAAAACTATTGAACTATAAACAGTCGAATACACATCATCTCAACTACACACCGTCTAAGTTGTTCTTTCGCCTTTGATGACTGATCATTTATGATTGTTATGGCAGCAATGACCCACAAATATCAAAGTTTCATTTGGTTGTGATTGTAGGAGGTTTTTCTTTCTGAATCACAGCAGCTCACCAGGAGTAAAGGTTCACGTCTGTAGATATAAGACTCTGAGAAACAGCCAGACAAGAGTCTGTAATGTGAGAGGTTTTTAGAGGTTTTCACACTTTATAATTATCAATTTTCCTTCTTTTTAGGTAAATTTTTTCCAGCATTTCTTGCAGCCCCACAAATAACCAACAGGTGGCAGCACAGTATAAGTGGATAAATAGGCAGCTGCTGTTTTAGTAAAGTAATTAAAGAAATTACAAATCATGTTACTAAAACTTCTAGACATTTGTGGAATAATCTTTCTGAATATTTACTTTAATTAAACAGCATTGATGAGTTCACAGGTGTTATCCATGAAATAAGCCTCATATGTATTAAAAGTGCTGTAAAAAAATACAGCTTTTTTGATTGCTTTGTTCCATTAGGACTTCAGAAGGATATGTTTAGGTTAATTTATTTTACTGGGAAAATGCACATGCCAGAACATATAAAACTACATAGGACATTAATGTCTAATTGCTGTTTACTCAACCAATCAAACTTTATTTCTATTGCCCATATTCACAAATCACATTTGTCTCATCAGGATTAAAAAGCTGTGAACTCCTCTGTTCTTAACCCTCAACAAGAGGTTATACTTACACCTAATATTTCACTTATTAGAGGATATGATGGTATTTTTTTTAGTATTTCAGGTAATTGCTTCAGTCCCTTAGAGGATGTTGAGTTGTCTTCTGTCTAATTCAGAAGAGGTGTGAGTGATTGTACTAATCTGCGGACGCGTTCTCTGACCTCATGTGCTTCTCTGTGGGACACTAAAAAATTTGGAGCAGCTCATAAAGTATAAAATTATACCCAAATACTCCCCCCTGACCCCCGTGTCCCAGAATGGAGGCTTAAACAACAGCCTGACATCCCAGTTCTTGCGAGGGTCCAGCAACTACTTCCCAGGCCTGGCTCACTCAGTCACAGTGCCCTCCTCTGGCTCTCCCATGTATGACAGCGGCGCAGCCACAGATGTGCATGACACAGCTCAGTATGACGCCTCTCCACACGCGCGAATCCCATCATCCTGGACCCCTGTCACACCTCCGCCCCTTTGATGGGAGGGTGCTGGGATAGAGATGTTTTATCTGATGTGACTCAATGTGTGAATCAACCGCAAATTAAATAGGTGGTTATTTCACCAGAAAATAAATGATTGTGCTCAATTGTTGTTTTCAGGGAGCTTGAATTAATCTAAGATCTTTTCAATCAAACAAATATCCACTTTTCTGTTGGTCACATAAAAATAGAGTTCTTGAACTGAAAGGTTTACTTTATAATGTTATAAATCACATACAGTTTACATATGTATTATAATTCAATATTCCATATAAAGCATATATTTTTGGTTGATTTTCCATCAGATGTTGATGTTCAGCAGAGCAGCAAAAAGTACATTTTAATATTTGTGACCAAAAACATTTGAACATGCTTATATTAAGCATTAATCCATGATATTCACAGAATTAAGCAAAAAAAAAAAACATATACAGCTGAAAATGTAAACATTATTTATAGTGTAAATGAGAAAGCAATTGAGGATTAACATGTACATCTTCCTGATGCTCATTGCTCACTACACTGGTCTGCACCTAGTTTTCAAGTTGTCATAATTCATCCACTTTGGTCACAGTGTTTGTTCCTTTTCCTATGGATTGGAATCAGTGCCGCACTAGATGTTTAAGTCCATCACCAGTTTGCTGAATGTGCCGCCTACAGCCCCAAAATACAAAAGACCCACTCAGAAATCCTCCCAAAATGTCTCTCTTTGTCATGAACAAGCAGAAAGCTGTTTGAGATCAAATGAGCTGCACGCTGTTGCTTTTCTCTCCAGCAGCCAATGCTAAAATATAATTAGAAAATGCCCTTAAAAACTTGAAATCCATTTTATTTTTCATTTAAAACAGATTATTACAGTTTTGCAAAACATAAGAATCAGTGATGTTATCTATGGAATCAAAGTGTCGGCTAACTCCTCATCCTGCTGCTCACTGTTTGAGGGTAGAGCAGTAGAAAGGGGGAGTTTTGCACACATGAGTGAGGAATTACATCTGAAGGATGGGGGGGGGTGGGGCTGCTGTGCCTGTGTAGACTGTGTGTGGATGTCAGGGTGAGAGCCCCCAGAGAAAAACCGTCAACTTTAACCCTCTCACCCTGCTCCCATTCACTTCCCTGACACGAGGGCAGTTCTCTCCTGGAGGATACTGGTCACACATGATCATCGCTCATGTCAGGGATCTTGTGATAGTTCACTTCACTGTGTTTACTCAGAGAGGTAGCATCTCATGTCACACTCACTTAACTCACTTTGAGCCCAATGTTCTCTTTATGCTTAGAAATCTATACAACATTATTCCACAAACACATTTTGTTGTATATGCTTGTGTCTACATAATTTCTACATCCCCTTCATTCAACCATCTAAACCAGACATAATTCGCATATTTGAAATGTGGTGATCTTCAATTAAATTTAAAATGAAATTAATAAAATATGACTTAAAGCCTTTGGTCATGGTATGCTCAGAGCTTTTTAGCACCATCCTGTCATACATATAGTGCAAGTGAAGACATGTATTTTGTCAAATTGGTGAGAAAAATGTATTAAGTCATGTCAGGGCAGGCATCCCATTAAAATGACCTCAGGACACACACCAGGGTGTTTTAAAAAATGACTCATAACAATACAATTTAACATTCTGTTCTTATTATAAAGTTTGAATTCGTTATAATTTATAACCAACATCAAAATCTAACCTACTGATTGTCTTCTTCCCTCTGTATAGCCCTCAGATGCAAGTTAACTTCTGATTAAACCAGTTAGAAAATACCAAAAAGAACAAGATACACTTATGAATTATATGTTTGATTGTGTATTAAAATGATTTGTCATGTGGTGACCAAGTAGACTGTTTCGAAATGTTTTAGTTCATGGCCCTACAACTACAGCCTCAACTACCTATAAACTACACCTATACAATAAAATCATATGCTCAACCAACTTGGTGGAAAGTGCTGTAATGGAGATTCAGCTCATGTCAAGATATGCGATTTTTCGTCAGTGTCCGGAAAAAGACCTTTGTGAGATGATGACATTTGCATCATGTTTTTGGTTTGCATTTGAATTTTCATCTCTCTTCATGCACAGTAAGTGAATCTTGCTATAGCACAACAGGGTTACTGATAGAGAAAACTCAATATGTGCAGAGCTTATGCTGTTTGAATATTAACCCACGGTGTGAAACAAAGGGCAGAGCTGAGGAAGTGTGCAGAAAGACATTATGTGGCTGAAGTGAATCGAGGCCGGTCGACGGCACAAGAGGAGCCCATTCAGCCAAGAAAGATCAAGGTTGGTGTATGAGGACATCATGACATCCTGCTCCTTATACGAGCAGCCGCAAAAGACTGACAAGAAGGAACAGACATCTAATCCGCCAAATCGAATACACAACTGACTGATTCACTCGGCCACATCTCGGAGCATCTCACTGTCATGCCAGCCAAGTGGATGAATGATTATCTTGGGCTTGCAGCAAATTTATTATTGTTATAATATTGTTTGTGCAAAATATGAGGATTAAAAAGTGTCAAATACATCAACACAGAGCAGGTGGATGATTACAACAAAGAAGGAGGAGTATTTTTGTGCAGGTCCATAAATACTTGGATTTAAATAAATACAACATTATATCTTTATACTTAATTGTGTAGGCTTGCGCCAGTGGCTTTATGCATATTACAAATATTAGAAAAGCAAAGAGCAGCATCACATTGTGGAATGATATAGAGTCAGTACTTGTGATGCTCTAAAAGCAATTATACGTCTCGTGTCCCCCCCCCCCCCCTATTATAATAAACAATATTCTAAAAGCAAGAAAAGATAATGGGACATCTACTGCTAAAAAGCCACGAAGGCAGCGTATTTCTCTGAGCCTAATAATCCCATTATGATCCCGATGAAAAAAAAAAGCTCTCTGTCAAAGCAGGGAGCATTGACGCAAGCATGTCTTGACGTCAGTAGCTGCAGTGAATGAGGGATGGGAGGAGGGAGAGAGAGGAGAGGAGGGGGGGCGAGGGGGGGGGGCGTGTTTGCCTTCAGAAAATTCCACGAAATACCAGCGTCACCGTAGCAGTGTGCAACAAGAGAGCCGCCGCGGATGTGCGCATGGATGAAATAATTATAATGACGATAATAAAAAAAAAAAATTGGCCCTGACATCCAAGCATCCAAGTGAGACTTTTTTTTTCCTTTATGGAGAGAGAGAGAGAGAGAGAGAGAGAGAGAGAGAGAGAGAGAGAGAGAGAAGAGTGAGAGAAGAGTAGAGGTGCTGCACTGGAAACCTAAACCAAATGTAGTAAATGGAACAGGATCCCCCTGACCCGGGAGTGTTCATAAATAAATCAGCATATGAGAGAATGAAGAGAAGAGGAGAGAGAGATGGATGGAGCATTATTGGATGAACTGTCAGGGAATTAAACGTGTAAAAGTAGAAGTTCGGATAAAAGTACCAAAGCATGCACTTTGTCCTTTTGTTGTTTCGGTGAAAGATGCTTGTTTTTATAAGCTCTGGTATTCAGAGCTGCAGGGGGGAAACTACCATCAAGCAATTTGTAAGCGCCAGAGCGGTGGCGTCACTGCCTCCTCTGCATGTATGGGCTTTACGCGCAACGCCGCCGCTCTCCTCTGCTCTCCTACTGCATTTGTTCACAGCTTATTCTCAAGTTGCTCTGCGCTCACAGCACCGGAGTTGAAAGGCAAAGCCGCTCGTTCGAGACTGGCACCACACAATGCGCCTTTGTTCGTCTCATGTCACTCTGGCACATGGATCAGGAAGTTTTACGCAAAGAGTGTCACAGACAGTCCGAGTTTGTTCTGCTCGTCCCTGGACTCGTGGTGTAGTAAGAGAGGAGACGGTGTCTTGCCGCGCTCTGCTCCCCAGACACCACATCTGTAGCGCACTGGCTCCACTGGGAATCCTCGCCTCCTTCACAGATGATGCCGGACAACATTTTCTACCGGCCACATAGGCACATGTGCAGCTCAAATTTCGCCACACGGACTCACGACTCGGAGCACTCACACCACGTCCTGATGATTATCTCCGTCTACATAGCCTGCTCTTCAAGAGACCCGAGAGTTCCCATTTTGTCCGCTGTGCGTCATCCATGCCTGATTAGACTTGTAGTCTGACGTCGCCGAGCATCATTCAAGAAAAAAACCACAAATCTCATACAACATTGAAATTCTAAATTGATTTTTTTCTTTTTTCATCCAAAATCCATCCGGAGTGACGAAGAACGAAAAGACGTGGATCAACAAGTTGGGCTCCAGTGCGTAATTTCCATTTGGGCAGGCTGCGCGCGTAATCCGCCACACACGTGATCGACAAATCACTTCAGCTGCAAGTATTTCTCATTTGTCAGGAGGAATAAGCCCCGGACTGTCCGCGGAGACACATCTTGGTGTGCGGCTGCACGGCGGGAACCAGGAGAGGACCGCGGCTGCAGCTCCATGCCTCGCTGCGCCTCCAGATGCTCGGCTGGCCACCACATGGTAACTTTGCGCACACAGCATGCTGGACGGATGACATGTAGAGAGAGTGAGAGAGAGAGACAGAGAGAGACAGAGAGAGAGGATCTGAATGAATGGGACTGAGATTTACTCGCATTTCTCTTCTCGCCTCCCCCCCACAGACTGTTGTATGTGTTGTGTATCCCGCTGGTTGAAGGTGTCTCACGTTATCGGCAGATATCGATTCAGCGGTGGGTAGATCCATCACTGGAACAGGGAGCAGCGGCAAATGTCGAAGAAACGGAAAAGTCCAGACGACCAGGGCTTAGAGGGACCTCTGCCTGCGGGACCCAGCGACCAAGGTAGGACATAAGTGACAAGTGGGGGAAGTTTAAGTGCTGGTGTGTGATGGTATCAGGGATTGTTGGACCAAGTCCTATAACTTCTCAGTCCTGCAGGAGCCACAGTTTTATTGCAAAGACCTGATATCTGCTGCTGCTGCTGCTGCTGTATTAAATCCACGAATCCGTTCACTATTAAACCTGCACAGTGACGACACCAAGCTTCCATGCAATCAACTCTCCACTGAAACAAGTATTTTTATCCCTCGAAAACGATCTTGTGTGTTGCTGCGGATTACTTTTTTATAATCTCTGCTGGAGTCACATTTGTGTGACAGCAGGTTTGGCTGCAGGACATACTTTCATTTTCAGCTGCAGGGGAAGAGTGTTGTGCTTGAATGAAATGTGTGGCACCAGAGTAGAAGAATCTGGGTGAACTCAAGCTTTTGTTGTTTGTCGACCTGTCATCGTGCAGGCCAAGAAGGACCTGTTGATTTAGTATAATGCTGATACTAGTTTGACTTTGGTTGTTGTAGTTAATATGCTGATGCACTGTGCACTGAGTTCAGAGGGACAGGCACAGTTGCACATACCAAGTGTTCCACATTGTTGTGTCGCTGTTGCTTTGCATCCGTTTGTAGTCATTTTGTGTCTCTTTGTGGTTGTTTTGTTTGTCTCTGTCGTCTTTTTGTGTATCACAGTGGTCGTTTTATGTCTCCTTGTAGTTGTTTTATGTTGTTTTATTATTGGTTGTTTATTGGTTGTTTGTGGGACAACTCACAGCTGCATTTACCAATTGTTCCACAAAACTGTTTTGTGTCTCTATGTGTCTTGCATCTGTTTGAGATCATTTTGTGTCTCTTTGTGGTCGTTTTGTGTCTAAAGTTGTTTTGTGTCTCTTTGTGGTCATTTTGTGGTCGCTTTGTGTGTCTTTCTGGTCATTGTATGTCTCTTCCTTGTTGTTTTATGTCTCCTTGTAGTTGTTTGGTGTCTCTATATTGTAATTCTGTCTCTTTGTGGTTGTTTTGCGTCTCTATTTGGTAAATCTGTCTCTTTGTGGTCACTCAATTGACTCCAGGCATTAAAAGTCCCTTCATACAGAGGTTCAGTCCAGTGTACATAGGTCTTTACTGGATAGGCCTGTTCTGTAATCCCTCCATCTGACTCTGGTATAGAGGGGGTTCAGGAAAGGGGGGCCTGTGCCACTCCTTACCCCTCTGGCCATGTGACTGATTGGGATGTTTGAGTAGAAGTTATTTTTTACTCATTATTCATCATGAAACGCTAAATGAGACCAGTGAGTGTAACAAACTGTGTCATTGCAGGTCCAATCTCCTTGACATTGAACACCCTGGGGGCACCTAGAAGAACTAATCCAGTCATGGGGATGATAACATTGACTTAGTGTAAAATAAATATGTTGCATGATCTTTGGATGTTAAAGAAAAAAATCGGTCCTGTCTTATGGAATGTTTTGCTTTGCTTTCCTCAAAGCCCCATGCGTTCTCATGTAACTTACAGCCGTCTCTGACGTATACCCTTTGTTTGCATATTGATGATTTACGTGGCCAAACCGAGTCGCAGCTGGGTTTGGTTTCTTCTGCTGTGTCCCTGGTTGTGTCGCTGAAAACACCGGTTCAGCTCGTCCTTTTTTTATTTTTTGAAATTCAAGCATTCCTCCTTTTTCAAGGGGTAGCTTTTGAAACAGCTCGATCGGCAACGTGGCTGCTATTATGCTGGCGGACGCATGATAGGAGTTGTAAGTTCAAGGCCAAGAACAACATCACCTTCACGCAGAGAGTCGTGCTGGTTTGCATGAATAGTGCTGCAGCAATGGAAACGGCTTACGTGAGGGGTTAGACGTGTGGCGTTTCCTCTGCATCCCATTACTCAAGTTTGAAATCCAGTATCATGATCATGAAGCAGCATTTGTCATGTTCAGCTTCAGAGAATAATATCCCCCAATCATACAATACTGTCCATCATTTAATCTCTGCTTTTCTTTATCTATTTTTTTTAATACTACAACCATCTTATGTCTGAAACTTGCGGAATTCACTCTTGTTTTATGCCACGTTATGCTTCCACATTTATTTCCTCACTTCTAATATCAAGGCATGCAGACGGTTATGCTTTTACTTGCCCAGGTTTTGAGATATCCATCTGTGAGATCTCTGCCTCCACCCACTTGACAATAGAGGTGAAATGGAATTTGTTTGTTGCTCAGTTGTCACGAGGACTATTTCATCCATATAGTTTTCACCAATCCACAGTGTTTTAGCCGTGTTAGCGTTGGGTTATCCTGAAAAACTCTTGCTCCAGAATGAGATATTAGGGATTTTTACATTTTTAAATACTTGTATATTTGCGCTGAACATGTGACCTGTTTGCATCACAGTCTTTGGCTCCAAACCTTTTTTGGCCCACATCATAAATGAGAGTTTCCCTTGGCTAACGCAGAAGGAGAGCCGGGCACTTCCTTCCCCCCGACTGTGCCTGGCATATGTGACTACGTAGGGGGTACACACCCACTGAATCCCTCCCACTCAAGATTTGGTCATGCAAGCTTTAATACAGGCTCAATACACTGCAGTACACACGCGTGTCTTGTCAAAGCAATAAAAATATGTAGAATAATTGATAGAATTAATAGAACAGTAGTTTTTGCCAGAGAGAATATACTTTATTTTTCAATTTTTTTCAACATTGGGCAGTAGTGCATTATATTTTGTTCATCTGCTTCTGTTTCAGGTTGACACATGCTGGCTCTTAACTATCCTCAGTCGGCTAAATATAAATGACACTATCTTCAAATAAAATTGATGCTAAACAGTTTTGGGTTACAGTTACTTGTGGCTGTTGTTACAAAAAGCAGACAATAAATCCATGATGCATGTGTGTATCATGAACAGAATCTGAAAATTAGTGCCATGTCAGTATGGTGCTGCCACTGTCGCTGCTCCATCCCCCTGAGTGTTGGAGCTCGTATTTTCTCATGGAGATCGTTTTTACTCGCTCAGATGTCCACGGCGAGGCCACAAGAGGAGGTTTAGAACCAGGGGCATTGAGATTCATATCAGGACCACAAAGCGTCTTTTTGTCTGGCCTCTTGGTGCAGCCTGGACCTGTCGATTACAGGGCCACTCCTGGGGCCCTCAGCCGCCCACCAGTCACCACTGCAGCTGGTCAACAGCCTTCAGCTGTGCAAATGACCAGATCTCTCCCCTCACAGTAGGACACGCATGAAAACAAAGACAGAAGGCTTGATTTCCAAATGTGTTGCTAATTAAATTTTTCCACATTGTTTCTGGTGGAATAAAAATGAAAGAAATTAGTTGGATATTCTGTGACTAACATTTTACATTGGTTGCACTGGTGCGCCTAACTTTTTCATTTAGGTGCACCAACACATAAATTAAGTGCACCTACAATTTTTCACTGCGCCTTTTCGGGTCACCTATTATAATAACAATAATACACCTATTATACCTTTTCTTGACAGTTCACATAAACATTGGTGATTTCTTAACTGGGGCTGGGTATCGCCACTGATTTCCCAAAAAGATTTGCTTCCGATTCACATGGTATAGATTTGATTTCCAGTTCAGTTTAGGATATTTCATTGTACAATACCAATTCTGCTTGGATATAAAAAAGATTCTCAGAGAACTAAAGCTGTAAACTGAACGAGGAAACCTCTAACTTGGTGCATTTAAAAAAATATTAAGGTAGACATGTCACGACAACAAATTTAGTTCGACAATATTTTGTTCCAGAAATTATTGTGATAAATTATATTATTGTCATCATTTTTAAACCATTTTATACCACTGGTAGAATGATAACATTACAGCATAATCATGCAAGTTCACCCTTTGAATGAGCAATGAACTTTTAATTCTTAAGAATATTCAGTCTGACATTTTAATTACAATTAAAAATGTTAAAATATCCTAAATGAATAAAACATAAACAAAATAAACCACACACTACCAAAACAATAAATAAAATATACTATCTGGCTCTGTCAACAAAAATTGTTCTTGAATAAATACAAAACCATTTGACACTGAATATATGTTACCAGCTCAGTAAACGAGATGGGATGGCCATGATTTAGATGAGCTTTTAGCTTTGTATTGTATGTATTACAGCGTTTCCTCTAGAGGAGGAGTGTGTGTGTGGGTGTGGGTGTGTCTGCTCGTCTCTTTCACTCTTCACACACAAACTGACGATCACATGTATTTAGTTATGAATCGATGATGTCGGATCATGAATCCAGATCGTTCCGCTCACTTAAACACTGATGTCCTGGCACTTTTTGGTGCATGGAGCCCTGGATCGACACTGATATACAGCAAATATGACGATATTTCCAGTTGTAGTTTTTCTTACATATAACCATATATAAATAAGAATCAAAACATGTAAAAGACAAATTAAGTATTTCTTCTCAACTGAACTGCCTGGTTAATGTAATGCAGCCTTTGTGGAGAACTGCCTGAAAACACAACTGTGACATACTATCATAACTTAAAGCATGTTGCAGTGACTTCCCTGTTTACACATTCAGTAGATACAAAGTACCGTAAGTGTTCATTTGGATTCATGTTCTTGGCAGCCCATTAAATGCAAGCTCAATATTCCCTCTCCTTTTTGCTCCGCTTTGGTCTCCACAAGCTCCTGAGGGAAATATGTAGCTCTTGAGCTGCTGAATGCTCCACTATGTAAAACAGCTAGTCTCTAAATATGTCTGTCTGCTGCGTACATTGATTCATCACTGCTCTTCTGCAAAACAGCTGCTACAGCTCAGGAGTGAGAAAGGAATCAAATTTGTAAAGTTGTGGGTCGTGAAATCAAAATAATTTGCTGAAAGACACGAAAATGTTTCTAAGTACTGTTGGAACTGCAGAGGTATTACCTTCGCCAAAGAGGTTATGTTTTCACACATCTTTTAGTTTGTTTGTTTGTTGGTTTGTTTGCTTTTTTATTAGCAGGATCATTTAAAAAAACAAACAGAAATGGAGCGACGCCTGCGAGCCGGGTCAGGCAGCCAACTCGAGATGCACTGCTCCAATCATGTGACTTACACCACGTGACATACCACCCTCTCCACAATCATCTATAATACACACCCACCTTATTAAACGTTTGAACATGAGTTGTAAGCATGGGACATGAACTGAGAACTAATTCATTAAATGTTGGATTGGATCCAGACAAAGGGGCAGATCCAGGAAGGTTTTTTCAGTTTTCACTACTTCGACATTATGAGCTATAGGGCGTTTTTTATTTTTATTATATTTCTCAGCAAGTTATTCATCGATCTTGATGAAAATAAAGGCTTTCTATTGCGATATTATTCATAGAATAGTCAAAAATTGTATTATTCAACTTAAACCAAAATTTACACAAAAAGTGTCTGTAACATAGCTCAACTTAATCCTGACGTTTATAAAGGTAGTATACGGTGACTGGCAGGATAAACCTTTGACTGTGTCATCTTTCTTTTTCTTGCTAGGCCTTCAGAGCAAATAGTTGCCATGTATCCTCCCACCTGTAACAATAATGGCGCTCCCATCTCATCTCATTAACAATACGCTAAAAAGGACGTTCACAGGGCCATTTGCCATTTGCCATTAAAGACGCCACAGAGCCCTTAGTGAATAAACTGCTTGCAGCCTCTCACACACCCTAACCTAAACCTAATTCTAATTCTAATTCTAACCCTAAAGTCTAAACCCTTAAACAGCAGTCAAAATGTCCTCACAATGATGGTATTGAACAAAAATTTGCCCTCATAACTACAGAAAGACATGCGCACATACACACACACACACACACACACACACACACACACACACACACACACACACACACACACACACATCTTCATCCATATTCTGCTCAAACACAACTTAGTGCAGAATCAGCTTCCGTCTGTGAGGCCTGAGCTGCAGACTGTTTGGAACAAGCTCACCTTGTACTAGAACATCACCTAGTGATCTTAATGAGCATTACAGGTCACAGTAGTTCACGCAAAGATATGTATCAGATAAATATCCCAAATGTCTTCACACAATCATATTTGTTAAATTTTTTTAAAATATTTTAATGTAACATTGACCTTTGACCTCTCGTTGACACGAGGTCTTCCCTCAGTGTAATCAGACATGCAAACAAACCAATTGACACTAGGTGGGGCTAAAGTATAAAGATGAAATGCAGGGAGCGGCATCAGAGAAATTCACCATGGTGGTGCCAACCACCACTCTGAATGTCATTCTCATTCATATTTTAATCAATTATTTATTATTTGTATACTTGGAAATAGCAGCTGAAATGTTCCACAAAATTGTAGTTTTGTATCATCCTCTTATTTCAAAAGAGGTTTCATGGTCTTTCTTCTAGGAATTAGGAGAAGGTAGAAAAAAGAAAATAATTCCACTGATTAAGTCACTGAACGAGTGAAATTATTGTTGTTACATCACACAGAGGTTATCATTGTCACAGTTTCAGTTCGATTGCAGGGCTGAACTGTTGGATTATAAAATACAAAAAAAACGGAAAAAATATGATTCTTGGAATATCGAGCATCAATTGTGTAAGGACGTGGCTCGTGTGTGTGTGTGTGTGTGTGTGTGTGTGTGTGTGTGTGTGTGTGTGTGTGTGTGTGTGTGTGTGTGTGTGTGTGTGTGTGTGTGTGTGTGTGTGCGTGTGTGTGCGTGTTTCCTTCATGAATGGATTGTGTCCATGTGTTATCAGTAAACACGCAGACCTGACACCTGGCTGCTGGGCCGTCTCGACCTGTTCTGAGAGATTGACAGGCCCCGTACGTCAGCTCCATGATTTCCCACCTATGATTCATGACTTTGTTTGGCTTCTGATGAGGGCTGCAGGCGCCCAGCTACAGCCACCCCCCAGCCCCCGGCCACTCCCCAAATTCTTTGAGCTCAATATGGAGCTTGATCTCTCTCTCTCTCTCTCTCTCTCTCTCTCTCTCTCTCTGTTCCTTATTGAGTATTAAACTAGTTTATTCCAAATCATTCAAGCCTAATTTCTTAGTAAATTATTTTTATATATTTTTGTTTAATTTGGTTATTGGTAAAAATAATTTAATTGCACTGGGATTAATTTATATTTTTGAAATATAATTGAAATCAAATATTCAATGGTCAGTGGAAAAATAAAATCAACATGCGTGAAAATGAACTGTACTGTTGTGCTGCAGATTATGTGTGTTCACATGTGATGCGTGAGTCTCACTGCACACACACCGTGCAGCGTCACAAGAAGCACACTCCGACAGGCTGTGTGTTCGCTGCTTGAAAGGCCTTTTTTGACCAGGACTCTGTGTGCACGCCAGCTCAGACATCAGCACACGTGTGCTTAACAAGCAGAGTGCTCACACTGAAGCAGGGTGTTCGCCTTTTTTGAAAAACAGTAGTAACTCATCATTGTTGTGTGTGTCTGCGTGTGTGTGCGAGAGAGAGAAAGAGAGTTTGTGTGGGAGGTGGAGAGCAGAGTGATGGTTTGATGGGGAGCTGATGAGGTCATGGCTCATGTCTCCTGCTTGCGTCATCACCTGAACGATGTGACTCCCGCCAGCAGAGCTTTTTGTAGCAGCGTCAGAAGCACAAAAGAAAAAGGAAAAAAACTGAATGTGATTATAAATCATTTTGAGAAACATCATCACACTGGTTGACCTGTGGGGGAAAGCTTAATGTCCCTGATGAGAAAAAATATGAATAAAATGCAGAAACAATAGAATTCATATTTTCACATTTCCATTATGGTTTTACATTTGCACCTGTGTGTGTGTGTGTGTGCGTGTTTTATACATGTGTGCTAAACCCATGATGCCTTCATGTGCACATCTGAAGACACACGTCTGACCTCCTGCCTTGCCTGCAGTTTTACAAGATTGCACAGTGAAGCGTTTTACACGAGCGCGTGACGTCAGCAGAGCAAATAAGCACTGTTTGTTTTCTTTTTTTTTCGTTCTCATCCCCCACCTCCCAACAGACCTCTGACCACATGCTCATCATCGTTATCATCCTCTAGAAATACGGATGTGATAATCTGGGTCAGAAGTGGTGCCAACAGAAACACTGCCCGTTAATCTAAATAACCAGGATTTGCATATGAGAGAGCTGCGTGTGTGTGTGTGTGTGTGTGTGTGTGCGTGTGTGTGTGAATATGTTTTTGTGAATTAGTTTCTACATTTAAGAATGAAATAATGGTTTTTAATTTGTCAGCTTTTCAGGCTTTTATTATCAAATTACTAAAGCAAATCTATATTTATTTAAGGGGGAAATCCATAATCAATCCCTTAACGTTTAAATACCCTTCAGAGCTAATCTTAAAACATTCTATTTAATGTATAATATAAATTAATCTTGCCATTCATCCTCTGATACTGACTGAAGAAAGCCATTTGGCCATTAGGCTACATGCTAGATTTATTTAGATACGTTTACGTTACACAGCTTGCGTTATATAAGGTGCAAAGAATAATGTATAGAAAAAACTGCTGATTTATGAGAAAAAAATGAGTTTCCATTTATTTTCAGCTCTGTATTTTTTCAGAAATATGAATTCAAAACGGAATATTTGTTATACTTGAGGTGAAATAAAATACATGTATACGCGCTAATTTAAATGTTGTGAATGCTGTGGTATATGTGTGTGATGCACATAAATTACATTTTACTGTGTGTGTGTGTGTGTGTGTGTGTGTGTGTGTGTGTGTGTGTGTCTGTGTCTGTGTGTGTGTGTGTCTGACAAACACTCAGGCAGGCATAATTTGTGCCAGCTCTGTGACGTAGAGGACATGAGGCCCAGGCGGGTGCTGTGAGTGGCAGTAACAGCATCTCCTGCTTCAGCCTGCCCCGTCTCTGACTTCATTGGCTCCAGCTCTGACGCAGATACACCCACCACCCCCTCCCCACCCCTGTAGACTTCTTTCATCACGTTTTTTTCCACCTATTTAAATGTTGGTTTTTTTATTCATGCGCTTTCTGCGGCTCCCTCCACTGCAGCGCTCCGCACAGCTCAACGTCACATATCTGCCCCCCCCGTCCATTATGTGCTCTCTGGACGTACTTTCTGTTTTCTCTTGTGCATTGATAAGAACCTTATCAGCATTTCTTTCATTTAATGCGTAATATTATCCAAGTAAATTCTCTTTCCTTTTGAATTTATTTGTGCAGTTGAGGTCTGAATCAAACTGAGCCACAGTGAAAGCATTAGATTGGTTAAATGGCCACATTAAAGAGCCAATGTGTAAGAATTGGCCAACAGCTTACCACCAGAAAGTTGGAGTGTCGCCCCCTACCACAAGAAAAGAGAAAATGCATACAGTGGATACATAAGCCACATTCTGAAAAACTGAAAAGAACAAAATAGTAAGTAAGTACTTTGTTTCAGAGTGTTAAGAAATAGCTGTAATGTAGTTATGTCAAATACATAGTTTATGTATTGTGTTGAATAACTGCTAGCATAATAACTTAGTGCTAATCAACTCCATCCTCTCTCGTAACAACCCTCAAGCTCAACTGTTGTGTAAAGTCCCAGCCAACATGTCAATATGGGCCCAACATGGTTTTGTCTGGGGCTACATGGGCACCAAGTGGGTATCGGCCTAAAATGGGCATCTCATTTGGTGCCCACTTGGCTCTAACAGATGAGTGCATGAGCTCAGAATGGGCAATGCAAATGGGACTAATTTGGGTTTACCAAATGGGTTAGAAATGTAAAAACACAATCCCATATAGACTGATGGGTCCAAGGTAGTATATAAATAGGTAATTGATGTATGAGTTCCGGGTAGGTCCCATATCGGCCAAGTGGTCTCCCTTTGTGGGTCTCAGTTGAATCACTAATGGAAATAGTTGGATAGGCTGAGAATGGGCAACACCCATATGGGTTTACCAAATGGGTTAGACGTGCAAACACAATTAATCCCATATAAGATGGTAATGTAGGTCCAAGCTGATAAACAAATATACTCTTATAATAATAATAATAATGTCAAATAATGAAATGTATTCCTGTTGGTTATTTTTCTAATTCACATTGTTTCTGTTGACAAATTAACTAAAAATAATTTAAACAGACAATGTAATATTTCCAAAACTAACACTGTACTCACAGTTGTATTTGGTGAAGAGAAATTGTGAAAATGTGGCAAATACATTTTTTTCTCTCTCTTTTGCTTGATATCATATGACAAGAGTTGTAGCACCGTTGTACATTTGAGAAGCCTGCACCACATAAACTGCTAACAGTGGGTTTGATGCATTGAATGTAGGTATTAGTGATTTTAGCCGTCCTCTAAAGTTGCAAAAGCGTAATCTTGCAGTCAGACTACGCTCTTCTGCTCGGTGGGCTGCCTTACAAATCTATGTTGCTGATATTGGAATGTTTTTATTTCTGTTTAGAGTGACCTGCTTCAGGTTTCAGTGATGCACAATAACAGGCTACCCATCAGCTTCCAGGGGAGCTACAGTTTGCCCAGACCTCTGACCTCCATGGAGCAGAGATAAATGGTCAATGATATGATGAAACCTTTCCTCTTAATTATTCAGAACAACATGTCTGCTAATAAAATGAAACATTCAGCTTTACCAGAGATGTGCTATACAGTAATTAGTAGCATGTGTCTAGTTTTGTCACGAAATATTATAAATAATAAATTGTTATTATTCAACAATTATAGGTTGCATTAACCTGTTACTCAGTCCATAATCCTGCATGTGGAAATTTCCTCCTACCTTGTACTGAAACTCTCATCTCAACCATTTTGGGAACCCGAACAGCTACTTGTCATGCTCCCATTCATGCTGTGCAGAGAGACTGCAGCACAGCTTTTAGCAAGGGGCTTGTCACACTGTAGATGGTGGATTTGTAAAGGCCTGCTGCAAAAGAGTCTGCAAATGGGAGCAAGGTTGTTGTATGTCTGAGATAACTGCAGACGAAGCACAGCAGACAGCACAAGCCTATACGATATAATACACCATAATGGAAAGAACAGGGCTGTGTTTCATTAATCAGCTCAACCTCAAAGTTCGGACCCTCAGCCTCCTCGGGTTACTTGAGAATTTCGCTGTTACCGTCATTGAGTCCATAAAAGGCAACTTTCAGATCAGCATGTTTCCTGTTGACAAGCCTCTACTACCACAGTCAGTTGTTAGCTGAGGAGCTTTATTAATGGCCACTCAACATATCCACAGAGGAGAGGTTTAGATGGACTCCCATATGGAGGAGAAGGCGTTTCAAAATTATCCTCATAATTCACCAGCATTTGGATAGAGCACATTCTACGGAATAGATTGTGTTGGTTATACCATTTAAAAGAAATAGAATAGAGCATCACCTTTAAATTGCTGAATGTTTGCATTTTGATCTCATAAGGAACTTATATATTCAACTTTATTGCAACAAGTAAGGAAACATTTCTCTTTGGCAACTGAAAGTTCCCAAGAATCACCTGTTTTAAAGGAGATGTATTATTCTCATACTCAGATTCATAATTTGTGTTAGCACTTGAAAAGGTTATGATGCTCTAATGTTCAGAAAACACATCACCTTCCTGATACAGTCCTACGCTGCAGCTCCTCTTTTCAGCCTCTGTCTCAAAGCTCCCTTTACCATTGAATTTGGCCTTTTTAACTTTTTTTTTACTAAACTGAAAAAGCGTCACATGTCTCTTTTCTTTATGGTTCAATCCAACAAGTGTTCAAGACTAGACGGCCATAATGATATACTTTAAGTCGAGTGAGGACCAACATCACTGATGCTGAACCTCTTGGAAATGCATTTCAGTTATGGTGGACCCAGATCATATCCCTTTAACACTTTCTTAAAGGACTCATATGTACTTATCCTGGACTATATAAATCCAACAGGCGATGAAGATGGTCATGATTCTAATAATCCAACACCCATTAACCATTCATTTTTGCAGACATGTAATCCTGAGCCTTAAAATCACTGTATTCAAACTTCTTGTATTTTCCTATTTGTGATTTTATGTGAGAAACAACACGCAACAAAGGATTGATAAAGCTAGCAAGCTACAAGCTAATGATGGGAATACTGTAAAACACTGTCAGCAGACAAATAGTGAGCACATATATCTGAAATCTATGAATAAGTGGGGTGAGACTCAAGTTCAAATTAGAAAACCACTTTTTTATTCACAGCTAAGACGATGCAAAACACACTGTATTTGGCTATGGACAAACTGACCATGTTACATAATATGCCACTGTCAGAAAAGGTGAGAGGAGGAGAACGAGAGAGAACAATGAGATTAATGGCTTTGGTGTCCTAATGATGTCTTATAAAAAGAGGAGGAAGAAAAAAAAAACAGAAAGAGGTTGAGAACATTGGGCGATAAACAAAGATGTCATATTTCCTCCTGGGAGCGTGAGGATGTCTGAGCGAGCAACAAACCTTTCCTCTGGGTACGTCTAATATACTGTGGTCTGACAACAGTTATTCAAAATGGCAATTACTAAGACGACAGAGGGCAGGTAATGATGTGCTGTGATTTGTATTTCCATTAACCTAAATTATGCACCTATCTCACATTCCTCCTAATGGATCGCAGTGCAGTGACGTCCATTGACGTCACATTTGAGATGGTTCGCACTGCAGTTGCATGCAAATTTGTTCACGCTGGGCTTTGTGTAAATGTGGAGCTCCTTTTTTTTTAATTGTTGCATTTTCCGTCAAAATAGGAGCATACACAGGCAGCAATACGCTCGCTGGTTGTTGAACTAGTTGCGAGCCAAGCTGTGAAGATGTGCATAACTCCCTCAGCCCCCCAGGGACCCTGTATTTTCATGGGCCTGCCTCTGACGTCAATGCTCCGGCTGTCCTGTGGATTGTCAGAACAGACTATTCAGTTGGGGGAGGGGACTGGAAGTCTCTGTGGTGTGTGTCTGCCGCATGTGATGTGAGTGTGCGTGTCCGTGTATGTGTGTGTGCACGTGTGTTTGTGCCTACATAGATGTAAGTATGCTCCTGTGTCCTGTTTGAAGTGTGCTTGCATGTGATCTGTAAACGTTTCACTTACATCTGGGGCATGTGTGTGTGTGTGAAGCGTGTGTGTGTGCAGTGAGCAAAAACCTCGTACAGTGCCTTGAATGAGAAATGTGCTTGAGTGGATGAGGTCTGTAATGTGGGGGTAGGGGGTAAAGCTGTGTGTGTGTGTGTGTGTGTGTGTGTGTGTGTGTGTGTGTGTGTGTGTGTGTGTGTGTGTGTGTGTGTGTGTGTGTGTGTGTGTGTGTGTGTGTGTGTGTGTGTGTGTGTGTGTGTGCGTATGTGAACGGGCGCACACACGTCTGAAGATGTGCAGCTCTTACGTCAGGAGACAGAGGCCGCAGTCATCAGGAGGAGGTTTGCTAAAAACAGCCGAGAGGGGAGAACAGTTAAGCATGGCTGCCGACCACCTCGCTCCTCAGTCAGCTGTTGATCCCCCGGCGAACAATTGTAAAGCTGGACTTTTCTATCAACAGCCATAGGAGCCCGTTGCATGTGACACACACACACATTCCATATTAGGACAGGGGAGATTTCAGCTTCTTACATCACCTTTTTGATTTCCATAAATTTCTCTGTAACACACATGTTATCCATTCACAGATGGATATGGGATTTGGTGGCAGGATAATGTTGACATGCACACTGCCCAAACTCCATACAGAAAGGATATACAAAATTCATACAGATCAAGCTACAGAGAAGCCTGTCGGACATTTTGAGAGTTTCTTGGGGTCTTGTGGTGCTTATAGTTCATTTATTCCAAATGTATCCGAACTAATAAAAAGATACTGTGACGCACAGTAGCCACAAAATCCATCTGCTGACCTGTGCCTATGAGCAATTCATTTCCATATTAACCTCTGCCCAGCTCAATAAACAAGAACAAGTATATTTTAAGTATAAGTACTGTAAGTACAATTGAGGTGTGTCAGCAACATTATGCTTATATTTGAAAGAAATTTTACCTATTTACTAAATTGATTCGAGAGCTATAGTAAATAATGACCTTGCAAATTAAGGTTTCTACACTAAAAATACCTGCTGAATTTATAAAATATGATGCTCTCTTAGAAATTGTAATCCAATGGTAATTGAAATTGGACCTGACATGTTTCCAGCTTCCCAAATGCTAATTTCCCTTTTATTAAAATTCATAATTTGGGGGATTGCTTGAAGACAACAATCATTTGCACAATTCAACTTAATTATCAACAAATGAATCTTTGACAAAATTAATCTTTAGTGTCAAAATGGTCAAATTCAGCTTTATCTCATGCAGTTGCAACAGTAAAATGCTGCTTTTGCGTTGGTGCATCAGTAACAATAAAAGAGCTAATATGTACATTTCAGTCACAACAATAACACAGTCATTTTACAACATGGTATTTCCACTTTTACTTAAATACAAATGTTAAGATGTCTTCCCTCACTGCCCAGGACAAATTATGTGTTTCAGTGTTTTAATGTCAGGAGATCCAGAATGAATTGTCCTAATATCAATGGAGAAGCTGTATCGCTATGTTAAATATATAGTTACAACACTTTCAAATTAAAAGTAATTGTAAACTTATTCAAAACAATCCTACGATATCAGGGTAAGAGGAAGATTTTCTAAACTAGTCCTTAAACCAGCGCAGCAGTGTGTCCTTAACAAAATGCAGCTCGCTAAAAATAGCACAGGAAACATCTGACAGCTCGAGATTTGCTGGGATCATTCTGTTGCTTTTGTATTTTTACCCAACCATGAGTCTGAGGTATGTCTCATATACAGTATATTAACATTTAAACAGAATTCACATAATGGTGTACGAATTGAAATTACCATTATATTCTCATACATTACAACTCATGCATGTCTTCATTTTGTCTATCGGAGCTTTGTCTTCAACCACATGGACTCATTCAAATATATACTATATGTGGATTTAATTCGACAGGTCCAGCTGGCCACTCACTTCCCGCTGTGTGATAATTATGGGATAGTTCTGCCCCTCTGCAGAGCCACAGATCAGATGGGTTCACCGGTGGGTTACAGACAGAGTTGTGGCACCCCTTGTGATCCACCACACTTCCCTCTAAGTTCTCCGTCCATAACCGTCTCACATAAGCTCATCAAGTTCCAGTCACGAACTTTGCTGGAAATGTTTTAGTGTTTGCTCTCTGTCCAAACTCAAACCGGGAGGAAGCACGGAGGTGAGCTCGGTGATCCACTCAGAGCCTCTTGTGTCTGCTGGCGTTTTTACAACCTTAATTTATCATCACTACTTTCATGATTTAGAAATAAAGCTCATTAATGCTCTGAGTATTGATGAAGTAGAAATCAGATTAAAATGGTATCTAAAGGATTTGCATGTCTCCTAAAATGAAAGGCTGACTGTGGTTTGCATGTTAACGTCACCTAAATGGCTGAATCTACATGTTTTTATTGATATACTCTCAAAAAGGCAGCATCACACATGTGACATCAGCTGCTTGATGTGTTTCCTTAAGGTTGCTTCTACATATAAGGGCTTTTACAATGTGTCAGGAAGAATCCATTATGTTACATACGTGACCTCTGAATAGACCAGCTGCTCGAGAGTGCAGGAATGCCAAAGATTGATAGCGCACATGCTGACGTCACACACAACAGCTCCCACACCTCTCTCTCTCTCTCATTCTTTCGATACGATCAGTATGTAATGCTACGGCCGTGTGTGTGTGTGTGCACAGTTGATGGCGTATCATGTTGCACTCTCAGGGCTGTTCAGGTGCTCTCTGTGGGCGCTGATAACACACATAGCACACATCCACAACGTGAAACCAGGGAGCTCACTTCATTTGGGATCCTCACTTTAACTATTCACACAGAGAGAAAAGCAGATTGGTTATTTAAACATTGAAGATTTACACGCATGTATATTCTAGCCTACAAGTAATCTAAACCAAGATCTTTATATAAACTGTATGTTATGTAGGTTTATGGCACAAGTGTCTGGATTGTTTTGTTCTGCCAGTGTCCTGTAAATATGGCTATTCCTAAACAGGAGGGGTGATGCATTCCTTGGCCTTAAAGGCCTATTATTATTATCATGATTATTATAATTATTATTATTATAACTCAGCTCCTCTATTCAAGTGAGAGCATCTAGTCTAAATATTTCAGATTCACTGTAGCTGCGTAGTCTTTGCAGACTTTTAGGCCTGTGCTGAAGTATATACCTGATTTATTTTATTGTTCCCATTCGATGTGATATTTACAATTATAATTTATGTAAATGTACGACTGAGCTGGCCCGGTGAAATAAATCAGTTGAACACATTCCTTTTGTAAATTCAATTCTGCGCAGGTCAGGAGCTGAAATATCAACAGTCGAAAGAGGCAGAAAGAACAATCTTGTTTTACTTAGGAACCTTATGTGAAATTTCAAGCTGGATTAGACACTTGGTTCGTACAGTGTCAGTCTCTTTTCTTCCAATTCCCTCATTCTGCTCAGGTTCGAACCTGGCACCCCAAGACCAGGGAGTAAACCAGTGCCTTGCCAAGTGGCGTATCAGTGAGGCACCAAGATGCTTAAACCCAGGTTCTTAAAACAATGTAATGTTAATTTGTTCATTTTTACACGAGCACATTTCGTTGATGTGTCCGTCTCCTCCCTGACGGGTGAGTGGTGGGTCGGGAAACAGCAGCGCAGGAGGCTCGGCCCCTTTTACGCAGACACATTGAGGAACGGGAACAGCAGCTCGGCCCAGCAGCGTCAGGAGGAGTCCGTTGACCAGACACGTCAAGTGCTGCAAAACACAGGAAACACCAACAATTCACCCTTCAGAATAAAACAAATACGTTTTTTATAGTAGAAAGTTTACTGGCTGTGTCATATCATATTACATTGATAGTAATGATAACCAGTTAATTATATTTGAATATAAGATATGATTTAAGCACTCTGTCATTATAGTTGGTGGTGGCTGTGGCCGTGGGGGTTGAGCGGGTCGTCCACTCACCAGAAGGCTGGTGGTTTGATCCCTGGTTCCTCCGTTCTGCATTCTGAAGTGTCCTTGGGCAAGTTACTGAACCCCAAATTTCTCTGAAGGCTGTGGCGACAGTATGAATGATGTGGCATATTGCTGATTGATTGTGTTCATGAATGAGTGAATGGGACTTGTAGCAAACTCGAGTTCTTGAATAATACTGGGAAAAAAAATTTCAAATTCAATTTACCATTTGTTGTAATAGAATGTCGGCATAAGCCATAGCCCTATAACATGTAAGCAGATTAAACAGCATGACTTTGATAACTTATTGTTTAATCTACTTACTATATCAAAAAACATTTTAAATATAGTATTTCTTACAAGGCTCCTTACACAGCATTCTGGCTGTTGGGGGCTTTTATTATGAGAATCTGAAGGGAAGTCGTGACTTGTTGTTGTGGCTGACTTGACGTTGGCTGGCTCCTGTCTCTCCCTCTCTCTCTCCGCGTGTGTGTGTGTGTGTGTATGCTTGCGTGCGTGCGTGCGCGTGCATGTGTGTGTGCTGGTGTGTGTGCGTGTGTGTGTGTGTGTGTGCGTGTGTGTGTGTGTGTGTGTGTGTGTGTGTGTGTGTGTGTGTGTTTACACTCCCATCGCTCTGTGTCTATGCAGCGTCGCCTCCGCTCCTCCAGTCTGCTGCTGAACATCCAGCACAGCGGAGCCAGCGCGCCGAGGAGGCGGACCGACTGTAGCTACACCTCGGCCAGCGGTGCTGGGTCATAGCGGTGGCGGAGGGGGGGCGGTGGTGGTGGTTGGGGCCGCGCACTGCTCTTCTTGCCCTTCCTGAACCGTGAGCACCGAGGACACCACCATCACATCGACGCGTCCTGGAATAGTTTTTCTTTTTTCTTTTCTTTTTTTGTTGTTGTATTTTGTCGCCCAGGCGCACCAAGTTGCTGCTGCAGAGGCGCACTCTTCTCCGAGGCTCCTCTCCCCCCTTTGCGCTCACAATCCGACATGGAAGATGGTCCGTCTTCAACAAGCTGTTTCAGAAGGTTAACGGACTGTTTCCTGGGTGCAAGTAGGTATTTTTGTAAAGCACTTAAGTTGCATTTTACGCAGAAATACGGCGCGTAATGACTTTCAGTAGCAGGGGAGTTAATGGCAGAAACATGGACACATTTTTTTGGGGATGCATTATTTCTGCTGGTCCTGCAGGCGGACGAAATTTGTCTGCTCAACTTTATGAATGACCGATTGAAAGCTGATTTAGATGGGTGGGGACTTCATTGGAAGGGGATTCAGCGGGACTGCCGTTGGTCAAATGTAGCCTGTACCCGTGTGTGTGTGTGTGTGTGTGTGTGTGTGTGTGTGTGTGTGTGTGTGTGTGTGTGTGTGTTTTTTCAGTTTTTTGGTTTCGAACAATTATAAGAGAGAATATGTGGTTGCCATCTCAGTTGTGACTTTGATCTCGGAGGGGACAGTCGGCAGACATGTCATCAGAAAGCCAAGCGCAGTCATGAACAGGAGTGGAGGATAGAAAGTGTAAATATTAAATCCTTTAACTGCATTCTGAAGAAATACAAGTCTATTATTATTATTATCACTATGAGGCTATTATTCTTATTTAAATTATCTGATTAGAATTAGAACTCCTGTAACTAATAATATTCATATTACTCTCAATTTCTCATTCCATAGCTTTGATAAGAATTCCTATTGTCATTATTAGCACAGTGTTATAATAAACATCTAAGGTAGATGTCCTCATAATTTAACTTTATTTATTTTTGGGAAAAAAAGAATACTTAAATGATAAATTGGTGCAACCACATTCAACATTTTAATGAAAATGATAATAATTCCCCTAAAAAATACCTGTCGTTCTCTGGCACGGCTAGTGGATATTTTATATGATCTAATATTTTTCTAATATTGATGTTGCAACTTTCTGTTTTCACAATTTACTCTGTGTCTGTGCAGCACATGAATAATTCTGTCAGTGGCTACCGTTGTTTCACTGCCACCTCAGGTGACCTTTAGTGGCAAGCGAGTAATAAACAGTTAGCCGTTTTGGGGCCTGCGATGCTGAATGATGCCAAAGTACGCACATAGCAGTAAAGTGCAGTCATGGAACGTGTTATTGAGGTACAGTATGTAGGTATCCTGCCCTCGTGCTGACCAAAAAAGGACAATAATTTTAGGTTTCCACAAAGCTTCCTAACTTTTTTTTTTACACTAACAGTGGATGTCAGAGTCAAAGACTTTTAAAAGTTTCATCTACTGTAGGATGAGCTGCGACGTCCGTCCGTCTTATACTATTTTTTATATTAAAAACAAGGCATAGTTAAATATGTTGACTTGAGAAAAAAGTTGCCCTGTCCACTTCTGCCTTAGCTGTGTGTTTGTGTGAGTTACACAGCTCTCAGTTATCCTGCTCTCTCTCCCTCTCTGTCTCTCTGTCTCTCTCTCCCTTCTCAAATGTTGTACAGCTGTCAATTAATCTGGGCTAAACGTAGGATTAACTTGAGATACTGTTTGCCTTTTCACTGCGTGTTTCCCTCTGATTGGTTTGGGATCAGGAAATAATTTGATTATGCTTCACCCAAGGCTTTTTGACAGTGATTAAAAACACATGTGGACATACATTTCTGATACAAGTCATGTGCTCTGTATGTTTTTACACTATTGTTACATCTCGCATTGTTAAATGTACTCACCAGAGGGTACAGAAGGGGCTTTTTCTCTGCTGTTTTCTAGCAACTGATGGTATGTTGTTCCTCCCATCATCGTTTGGCCTTTCTGAAATGGAACTGGTTGCTGGACTGTCCACTGCTCCCTGGAGAGACAGACTCCGGTTTATAAAGACAACATGTTGGTGTATTCGCTCCCTGCTTACTAACATATTTCTCTGCACTGAGTTAGGTCTGTGATTTTTATGAGTTTGAAGTCTCATGTCATGTGAAAATATATATGCATGTGTGAGTTTGAGTGCATTGTTTGTGGTCACTGTGTGAGGTCAGTCTGGGTCAACCTTGATTTGATCTCGCAGGCATTTTGAAACCCAAGTGCTTAGAGGTGTAGTCAGCTATTGTAAGCATCTCCACATGAACTGCTAGTTGTCAATTCTGTGGCTGCTCTGAAAAAAATAAAAAATCCTGTACATGTACACACCCCTGGCTCAGGAAATTGGAATCAAAATAGCTCGGACTGAGCCACAACATGCTATTCCAGCAAATCAGCAACAGGGGGCATTGGTGCTGGTCAGGCTGGTGAACCAGTTGCACCTCTGGCTCTTCCTCTGCTTCTACCAGCTGCAGCCTCAGCCACCGCGCCCATTCAAAACAGAGCTGCACCATGATAGCAGTGAAATTTGAATACCAAGAAGGGGATATTACCTGGCAAACTAAAATAATATTTTACTCGATACAGCAAACCTTAGATCTGTGCTATGTGATAGCGAGTAGGTATTTTAATCAGTGGTGTCTATTTGCCAGTTTGTCTTTGGTAACTCTGGGAGTTTCAATTCAATTTGGATGAAACTTGGCAGAAATTCATCAAAAGTCAAGGACACAGCATGGGATCAAATTACAGAAAATGGTAAAAAGAAAATGAAATGAAAATGAAAAGAACCTGAGATACACATTATACAAGATTATATAAGATTATTATAAAAAAGTGACAATGGACAAGCAAATCTTGACTATAACTCTTTGTCCCATCATGATGCCTCCTGGGAGATATCTCCAGGGACAGGGTTGGGAATGGGCCTACAAGCGCATTTTAAGCCCAACCCATAGGGGGCACCCCGAGTACCAAAACAGTGTACCTCATGGTCAAAATATAACAATTTGGGTAAGCATGCTCTGGAGACAAGTCAAATCTTTAGTGCCGTATGAATTCACATCTTTGCTCATAAATCAAGATGCCATTGTATTAAAACTTTTGATCCTGAAACACTTTACATTAAAGTAGTACATAGTTAATATAATACAGCATGCAGCGTGGGTATAGCATCTCTCCGAGCTCTATTCTACTTTACCTTGGAATTAGATGTCTTTGGCAGCATAACATTTCTCATCCCTCCTCTGTGCTCTTTTATGGAACTATACCACATATCATCAGGACTACCGGGGGGAATCCTGGAGGACCATAAAAAATTCCAAAAAATTCCTGTCACTCTTTTCACTACCCCCCCCCCCCCACACACACACACACACACCTGCAGCTAGACCAGTTGAGTTGTTTCTGTCGCTTAAGGCGTCTATGAATTTGGGGTATTTCTGAAGGAGCGCTGAAGAGAGGGGTGTATCAACAATCTAAATTCATAATTGCAACTGACTCAGTGAAGAAGGAAGTACTGTCAAGCTGGAAGTGCTCACACTGGATATTTCCTGTCTCACCACATCTTCTCTCTCACTGCCAGGGTTTCTCTCAGCACGGTCACCAAAAACACACTTATATCACTTAACATGATTGCAATATGAAAATGAAAGTCAGGTTGAAATTTGAATTGCTAAATAACTCCAGACTGGGCAGAGCATAAGCCAAATAGTTTCTCTTTGTGATTTGTCTTCAGTGTTTATTCAAACTTGCAGGAAAAATCAAGCCAAAGAAAATTAGCTTGTTTGCGGTTTGAGTCCTTTTTTATATCAAGATCTGTCCAGGACTGGATCAGTGCCAGGGCACAGTGCACGATCTGAGCGGGGGAAACAGATGACATTCTCCTCAAGGCGTCCGTTGATCCCTCGTCAGCCTGTCGTGGATTGGGATCTGAGGGGATTGGAAAAGGCCACATGCATGTCGATTTCTTTACAGCTTGTTCTCGTGTCGGGACTCATAAAAGAACACGGCGCTGGAGAAGACACAAGGATCTGTGGTTCTCATTATCGGTTCCCGACTGGGCTCTCTGCACAGCGGCTGCAGAGTTTACCATCAGTCCAGATGTGGAGCTGGGAACATGACCCCTGATTACTGATGTGACTCTTGGGGGGGTGGGCAAGATGCTGTCCCTCTCAGCGACTCCAGCATTACTGTTCAGGTTCATCATCAGCAGTGTTGTTGGCTGTGTGATCTGCAACCTCTGGCTGTCGTTCAGTTTCCTGTCACTGGGGGAAAATACACAAGAAAGTTTTGACTTTTGAGTTGAAGGTTGACCTGCAAGGGGTCTCTACCTGCAATTAGAGTGTCGCGGCCTTCCTGTGACCACACTATTTGACTGTGGATCAAGGGACATGCCTTATCTACATCTGAGTTTGCCATTTATAGCCCTTACCCTTTATGTCTAATGACCTGGACTATGGGAGTGGAAATAATGCAAATTACATTTCCATGGAAATCCCTCTCTCTCTCTCTGTTTGTGTGTGTGTGTGTGTGTGTGTGTGTGTGTGTGTGTGTGTGTGTGTGTGTGTGTGTGTGGTAAGAGAGAGAGGTGTGATCTTGCATGTTTGTGCAGCGGTGTTTGTTTTTGCCATGTGGGGGCGTGTCTCTGGAAGTGAGGGGACCGCAGTCCACGGTGAAACAGCGTTTTCTTAATTTGACAAATTTTCACTGACTGGTGTATTGATTTAACCGCACCGGTCACCTCACCCTTGGCTGTTTTGGAATGTGGGGGGTGTGTGTATGTGTGCATGCATTGAATACACACACACACGCTATACTTTCATGGGCACAGACTGAATGAATAAATGAGGTGAGCAGTGGCAGAGCAGTGGCAGAGCAGTCGAAGCATTTTCATCTTCTGTGTTTGCTCTTTTTTTCCTCTTCGTCGCTCACTGGATGTCAGTCTTGGACGCTGTGCTCCAGCCCTCCCATAGATAAGATAAGAACCACATGCTCTTCCCACCTCCTGGCAAGGGAGTCCCAGGCGGACCTGCTGACGCACGCACCTCGCAGCAAACACCCGCCCCTTTCCTGCCTCAGCCTCATGTCGGGAGAGTGAAAAGTAGTACCTTGGCAGCTTGCCCTTGACTCTCTGCCAGAAGGAGTGCACATCTAGAGAAGTGGTCTTTTCCCTTTCTCGCTCATGTGCATTTCTCATCCATGTTTTTGCAGAGGAGGAACACCTTGCTCACGAAACATTGGCCATGTTTGGCCTCTTCTTTTTACATTACGGCTCAGTATCGTCTGACAGAAGTGCTAAAGACACATGTTCACCTGTGTTCTGGCACTGTCACACTGATAGTTAACCGCTGCATGAGACAAAGAGATGATGAGTGATGGAGATGGGTGGAGCTGGTTGCTTTTGACATGTGTTTTGCTTTATTTTCAGTGCTATATAGTGTAAGTCCCCATGTCTTTGTAATCCTACATTTGCTGAAATATAACCTGAAACCTGAAATATAACCTATCAACCAATCCTAACATTTGAAAAAGAATATAATCAAAGTACACAAAAAGCTTGTGAAATCAGTTGTACAGTAGGCCACTCAGGTTGGCAAAAAACTGTCTAGACTGCTGAAATCCAAAAGAAAGAGGAGGAGGTCAACCAATCACGGGGCCATATTCGTTCCCCTTGTCTTCACCAAAACCCTGTTGCCTTTTTACTGAAACCCCTGAGCTTGTGGTAACTACATGGAAAGATGTGAACACGTTATGCTTGGCATTCGAATGGTTAAGTTGCGAGAGCACGACTGTTTTGCTACATGGACGCAAAAAACAAATGGGTGTCTGCAAGCCACAGAGGCTAACATTTTAGCAAGCTCACAGATGGGTAACGTAATCCAGGAAATGTCAAAAGCCTAATAACAAAGGGAAAAGATGAGGCTGTAGAGAATATCAATGTTTTTCATGTAAACATTATAACGTTTTCAAGAAAAACTCGGACCAAACAAAACAATTTATCATTCATTTGTATAAGAAAAACTCTTTTAGCTTCCGCCACCATCTCTGATAACGTCAGCAAACATGTCGCAACACCTTAACTGTGAGCTTTCAGACAATTCTAAGGTCCAAGGTCATGAATACGTCAAGAGGGATCATATATTTTACAGTTAACACAACAGTAGCTAGGATTTATTTTCTCGTTCTCCCTCTTCCCTCTGGATAGCTGGTTCCTCATGTGAGCCCCGTTCCTTTGGGAAGATAAGTGGACTGGAGGGGCTGAGGAAAGTTGAGATGATTATTTTAGTTAATGTTCACTTAATGTTAATGCCTAATGTTGCATGTACACTCGTCTGCTTGGTGTTGTGCGTCAGAAATGGTTAAACGTGACTTTTCTTCTATTCTAACGATCGGCACTGATTGTGTCACCCCCAGCTGCAAAAGAAGCAGACTGCACTCACTGCAGAAATTCCTCGAAATGTACAAAGGCCATACCTTCGCATTTCCAGACGTCCCTGCCATGCATTCTGCACAGTCTGCAATATCAATATTAATCAGTCACCAAGGATCAGCAGGTCATAACTGAAAATTGAATGATATGCATCTTCAGAGCTGTGGTAATGTATTGGCAAGAGTAATAAATAACACAGTTGTGGACACAAAGAGAGAAATGATACATTGCTTCACAGGGGTTTCTTTTCTTTTCCTGCAATGTGTCTCATCATGACTTGTGACTCATACATCTCTACCAGAATCTAAATTACTTTAAATTCTGGTGCTTTTTATAAATATACTAACACAATGCATGAAAAAAGCATTTATTCAAAGCAGATTTTAATATACGATGCAGTGATTTACTTACAGTTTACAGCCCCTTTACAAGCCATTTACTTTTCCATATAAAATCAGAGCCTAATAGATTTCCTTAATAAAAAAAGCCCATAAACTTTAATTGTAACTATACAAATTTGAAGCTTATTCAGGATGTTTTGATGCCTGGATTTTCATATAAGTACCACAAACTGGTGGCCCATGTAAATGCATTCCCCCATCAAACGGGAGCATGTTCATATTGAAAGACGCAGACAAACTGAGACCAGCTTGGCCTTCCTTTCCCAGTCCCAGGGTGTGGTGTGCTATACTCAAGATAAGTGTTATGCAACGATACCTCACTGCATGAACTCAGGATTTGGTTTTTACACAGGAAGCCCAAGTCTGAGTCAGGCACCAGAATCTCTGCCAACTGGGCTTAAGCCACTCATAAACATGCTGCACAACACACTGCACTATTTCCCACCTGTGCACTTGTCTGAACGAGCGACATCCTATGACTGAAACTCATTTGAGCTCAGAGATAGGAAACAACTATAACACAATGATTGAACTCAAACATTCTTAAGATCCCGACCATTTTGGTTTGTGACCCCTCACAAAATAGCAACGTCTTGTGCTTTTGTCCCCTCGTCCCAATTCAGATGCAGAGAGCTGCTCTCAGCTTTAAACCTCTTACATGGTTCAGTTTTTAGAATAAGTGTAAGGTGCAATATTTCACAAAAAAGATCAACAATCAGAGAAAACTGCTAATTATTTGTAGAAATTTGTTAAGCAGTTTTTCTTTTCATCTTTACCTCATTAATAATCTCCGGATTCCACAGATTCCAAAGATTTATCTTGCGGCCGTATGGAGGGGGCCTGAGCCTTAGGTTGGAAACTGAACAAACTAGCTCCACCTAGCACAGTAAAATCCTGATGCTTCGGCATTAAAGTCAAACCTTGTTATTTATATAATAACATGAGAACAGCATCATAACTTGTTGATACTTCAAGTAGACTTGATGGTAGTTTACTCCATCAATCCATTTTCCACTATACCACTTATCCTTCTGGGGTCACGGGTGAGCTGGAGCCAATCCCAGCTGACATTAGGTAAGAGGTGGTGTACACCATGGAAATGCCGCCAGCATATCACAGGACAAACATACAGAGACAAACAACCGCTCACGGTCACATTCACACCTACAGACGATTTTACTCGAATATCTTTTAAAGGCCTAATTCTTTTTACTTAGTATCAGATTGGAGTAGTTCCTCTGCCAGTGTTTAAGCGTGATCATAAAGCATAATCATCAATTGTGCTTATAACTATGCTTTAAATTTGAAAAAAGAGACTAACTCTGGTACATTTATATGAACCATTATTCTCATATTAATTAAAGTACACTGTCCCTTTTAAATAAAAGTACCAAAAAAAATGGCAGCATAGGAGCCAAAGTTAATTTGCCCGTACTTGTTTATTTAGACTGCAAATATTAGTTTTTTTATAATTTACGACAAGTTATAAACAAAGACGGGAATAGTTTTCCAATATTTTCTGTTGAGGTTTTATGGTTTAAGGTTAAGTGTGAAAAAAAGGCCCCAAAATGTATCTTGGACTCATGGATCCTGTTTCGAACGTGTCACAGGAAGGTGTCTGCTTAGAGGCGTCTTTTTTCATGGACAATAGTTGCCACAGGCAGTAGTTCCCCACCACAGGTTTACAATATACAGACGTCAACATGGGAGGACCTTCTGGCAGACACTTCATGCACTGGATTAAGGTTTAAAATGTTTTTTAAATAATGTTTGCACATGTTGGTTTGGGTTGAACGCGTTTCTCTGTCATTACGTCTGCTAGAATCAGTGTCAGTGAATGAAAAACGTTCTTCGTTTTTTAACTTGATGACGCCATTGTCTTCAGCACCACTGACCACTGTGGGAAGGAAAATTTCACTGAGGTTTGACAACATGAGAGAGAAAAAAACACTCCGGTGACCATCGCTTCTACTGCAGCAGCCTCCCCCTCTCTCGCCCTCTTTCTCCTGATTGAGTGAGCGTATGCGGTTCCCCGTGGGGTTAACCGTTTTGGACCACAGCATGTGGGACAGATCTGGCTCCACCTTTGATTAGCCACTGTAGTCGCAGGCTTGGGACACTGACGCATTACCCACAGCTCTGAGTGTCACTGCGGTCACATTAGGTTGAGCTGTGGCTCTAAAAAACTTCAGGGGGAATCAGAAAGAAAGCGTGTAAGGTCGGCAGAGAGTAGCAGGAATGTTCAGGAGGGAAAAAAGTGCCATCAATCAGCATCCTGCTGTAATACAGAGGCTGTCGGGTCAAACCAGCCTTTCCTCCACTGGCTTCTTTTTCCACTGTGTGTTATTAGAGATGAACGATATTTACATTTTTTATATTTCTTATATTATATTTTACAGATGAATACATTTGTCCAGATGCCACCGCTGGAGTTTACCTCCTGACTGTGATGCCGAGGGCAGATGAAGATGCTTTTTCATTCGTCATTCACTGAAAAACAAATATTTCAACAAGATAATCAAACTTTGATCCGACAAACATCTTTGCTCTTATGCTTAAGTCCACTGTTGAAGGTTTTCCTGTCATGTGCACCACCTCCGGTTAATGCATTGTAATATTTGATTGTAAGGGGACTGTTGGGCCTTGGTTGGAGGTCTTTAGTTAATTTATTGTCAAGCCCTGAGCCTCAGTCTTGCTGCCTGAAATAAGTTCACAAGCACCAAATGTGCTTTAATCCAAAACTGAAAATAGTCCACAACAAATGCACTATTTACTCCTATTTAAATAATGTTAAAAACAAATACAGTACTGGCACTTGTAGGGTTTTAGGAGATCATTTTGAAATAAAAGCACACATTCATAACTGTTTTTAGATATATGTCTTCAGCAGAAACAAATGTGCTTCGAGCTGACAGCCGCAGACAGAAGTCGGAAAGTACTGAGAGCGAGGGAGAGACTAACACATTGTTGGTTCTTGGTCTCTTTATGTAACTTGTTGAAAATAAAATAACAGAGAACGTACAGTTCTTTTCTTTTATATAATGATTGGTTTGATAATGATTAGTTAATAGATACGCTGAATTGTTCTCCCTGCCCTTTTTAGTACAGACACTGAATTTGGTCGCACTTCCATTGAGGTTAAGGGTTGAGTTAGGTGTTATAAACACTGGCTGTTCCACAGAGCCGTGGTTTGCTCGCTCTTCGCCAATGAGGCTTCACAATCTCCCCTTTTTACATGATTTTCGTCGTTCTGGGCTTGTAATTTTCAGCACCGGGGTGCACCTAGAACGCCGTTTTATCAGCCGTTATATGCCCGTTGCAGAATTCTTATCACTGCTGTTTGTTTTTGCCCCATGGAGATAGGACATTTGACTATTTTCGTTCATGTGCACACATATGATTGCTAAATAATTTTCAGAGCCCATCCACCGCACAAAACTTGTATTCATAAATTCATACAGCCTCTTTGTTTTTTCTTTTTTTTTTGTGGTGTCGCTAATCACAGTGCCTCCTTTGTGTGTCGGATAGGACAAATTTGTAAGGGTGTTTTGCAGCGCTCCCATTTTACTCCTCTTTGTGTGTCTTTCTGTCCCCTGCAGCTCACTTCCACCACCACCCCCCACCCCCTCAACTTTGTCTCATTTATTAAGCCGTGTTCTGCCGATGTGCGTCAGAGCTGGCCAGGAGTCTCGTGAGGCGTTGTGGAAGGCGTCCTGAAGAGCTGTGTCTCGAGTCTGGACAGCGTCATACCACAGCGCCCTCCGCCCCCCCTCTCAAACTTACCCCCACCTCTGTTTGCCTTATTTGCCTGCAACCACCACCACCACCACCCCCCAACACACACACACACACACACACACACACACACCCACACACACACACACACACACACACACACACACACACACACACTGAGCAGATGATCCATCCTAAGTGAAGATCAAATGATTTGTTCGGGGGGGTAATAAATCAAAGGTCATAGGTAGCTGCTCAAGTCTGTTTACAAGAGTCGCTTTGATTCTACAATTAAATTAAACCCAAGCCAGTAGAAGTTCTTCTGAAGATGCAGGTTTTAAACACTTTATACTGACATGCAACACATTACCTGCAGCTGGATTGGAGGCTTCTATCTCCTGCATCTGGTTTTATTTTGTCATCTGGCACAACATCTGTGCCACCCTTTACGAATCATTTTGTAGTCCGCAAGTATCTGTAGCTGCTCACTCCCCCGATATCATGCAGGATTTTAGACTAGACACACACACACACAGTATGACAATATTGTCAAACTGTTTGTGTGTGTGTGTGTGTGTGTGTGTGTGTGTGTGTGTGTGTGTGTGTGTGTGTGTGTGTGTGTGTGTGTGTGTGTGTGTGTGTGTGTGTGTGTGTGTGTGTGTGTGAGACAGCAGAACACATGCCTTCCAGCTGCATGTCCTCCTGTGATTCATACTTGAAGGGAGTCTACGCAGATGCTTCTGATAACCAGACGTTTCGTGAGAAAGCGGTAAACGATCAGAGCCTTCTGAATACAGCAATCTTCTTTCCTACAAGTATCCACTAACTGATACATTTCCTATCTACAACACCATCAAATGTAAATGCAGATTTGTTTTTCCTTTTCTGGGATTTTTTGAAGTTTTGGTTGCCTGTTTTGTAAGCGCTGGGCTGCACGGTCCGATGATGAGATTACGTCTCACGGTTGAATTTAAACAGCTACAAGTCTTTGTTTTTAGACACACTCCATTTAAGTGAGTGACCTAAACATAATGGTTTCCCAGCGCATCATGACTGCCTTTGAGACGCCAGCGGTTATATTAAAAACAACTTTCCCTCAAAGAAGGTCTGGCAAATTGCTTTTTTCCCTGACAACAAAGACAGTGAACAGCAGCACTTAGCGAGCTCTCAAGAACCTAATTGCCTATTAAGCACAATCGAGTCCTCCTTTATCCTGCTGCCTCTGTTGGGGGCTCCTATCCCTGGAGATGAAGCTTTACAGTAAACATAAGTGAGTTAGCCCGGCTATCTGAGAGCTTTAGCCGGAAAATAGGCGCTCCTACCACGCTCACCTCACAGTAAAAGTAAAAGAGAGATGCCCTTCGGCCGTTTCCTTGGGAGGGTTGTTAGGAACAGCGTGTGCCTAAAGTGGGACGTTATTTCCATCCTGTTGTTCTTAAATATCTTTGATTTCTCTCCTCACACCGTTTCCTTGATTTTTGTGCAACATGTCCCGGTGTCTTTTTTGTGTTTCTACAATTTTGCTTCGTCGTGGATAAAGTTGCGTGAAAGTAAAATACATTCTGTTTCTGTACTCCTCAGGCTTGACAGATGAGAAAGTGAAGGCCTACCTCTCGCTGCACCCGCAGATGCTGGACGACTTTGTGTTGGAGAGTGTGAGTGCAGAGACGTTGGACAGATGGCTGAAGAAAAAGACCAGCAGCAGGCCTGCAGGTACAGTATACCCACTCCCACTCCCACACACACATACATGCTGCAGATCCCTGGATCACTGTGACATAATGATTGGATCAGCGGATTTCAGCATATTGACGCACAGTTGTAATTTCTGTAATATTTTGCTTTGGTTAAATGTTTGTACTTTTTAGTTCACATAATCCCATACCAGGTCCCGAACAGTCGACCACAAGTACAGGCTGCCATGAATATCTGCAGCCATGTCAGTCGTTTGCTTTTATTGCGCAGAAAAACTAAAACCTCCTCTCCAAGAGTTTCAAAGGATAACCAGAGCCGAGGCAGACCGTGCCTCTGCGGGTTCCATTTATTATCCCGGCCATTTGCACTACAAATCACTCATCTTCACGTGTTTCCTTTAATCGTCAGTGTGTGTGATAGACAGACGAGAGGGAGAGGGCTTGTCGGGTGTTCACGGGTCATTAGATGTGTTTGAGCGGAGCCGAGTTGAGCCTGTGCCGTGCACTGCGCACACAGCGGACTGTTTCTCAGACCAACCGCATCCATCAAGGGCCCACAGAGCTGGCACTCTGCCCAGTCGAGCTGCTGACGTCAGAGGCGACCTCCAGAGACATGCAGCCGGCTGAAGGGGGCCCAGGGGAGGGGTGGGGATGGTGGCGGCGGTGGTGAGGGGTTGTGCTGGCTCAGGGTGTGGGTGTGTTGAAGTGCAGGGGGAAGCTGGCGGAGGATGGATTTGTCACATTTTGGAGCTGCTTTCTACATGACGTTTACAGACAGTGGTGTTTATTGCTGCTGTGAGACGCTGGTTTCTCAGGTCAGATCCTGCATGGGAAACCGTTTCCTGTATACAGTGTGTGTGTGTGTGTGTTTTGGTTGATACTCGAAAAAAAATAGCCTAAATTATTTTTCTGGTGCCAAGTAGGAATAGTAGTTCAGGGCAGAGCAGATGAATCCTGTGCAAAGCAGAACACTGATTTAAAAAACTTAATGACAGAGCACAAAGATTTTAGTCAGATGTGTTTAAGTGATTTTATTTGATCAGTGTTCAGTTATCATATGGTTCATGAAACAGAATTCACCCGTTGCAAAGGAAATGCATTTTTCCCATGATGTCCGAAGGCTGGATAATATAAAGAACCACTTTGTTTAATAGAAATTGAATGTCCATTACATGACTGCTGGCTGCTCAGATTTAAAATTTGTGTTTGTGTCTATTTGTGTTTTTTCTCCAGTATGGTAGAAATATTGACTTGCAGTCTGTTGAGTTGCTGCACCAAAAGCAGAAGTGACGCTCATTATGATGCATCACATTATTGAAGGCAAGTTTCAGGTTTCATTCGATTCTCATGTTGTCCAGAAAAGCACGTTAATTCTAACCACTGACTGCCGGGAAAAGAGACAAGACCGTCCAGAGTGCTCTGTTTTTGAAAGTGGTCAAACAGTAAACAATAATAATATTACTGACGATCCTGGTGTTACAATACAGCACGGTTTATGTTTGGAACGATAAGCTGATACTGATATTTTAGCTAGTTACCTTTTATGGGGATTGAGAGAATATCTGGAACAGACATTAGTTTGTACTGTGTTAAAATGAGCAGTTGCTAACAGTGTTTGTCCACCTGCATGCCTTTAGCCCTGGTCATGTGTTGTGTGTGTTGAAAATACTAAAGTAAATGCTGCTCGGGTGAAAAGTCTCTTTACACACACACACACGGCTGTGATGTATCTTACGAAGTGCAGGTTTGTGCAGGTTTTTGGGTTACTGGTCTCTGACAAATCGACTGCATTTGTCCCAAAAATCTTCTTTTGTGGTTACATATTTTTTTTTATTGATGTGATTGAGCCAGCAACAGTTGCGAATGAAGAGGATGATTCTAAAATCAACCAAAATCTTTGCATTATTTTCGTGGCTAGAGACTACAGGAATAAGGGGAATAGAATATTTGATGGAACTGTTGCCTGTCGATTTGCATTGTGGGAAATGTAGGCATCTATTCATAAAGATTCCCAGTACAAAGAGTTGCTATTTATTTCCTTAACTGTGTGTATTAAAGATGGTTGTGGAGAGTGAGGTATGTCACATGATGTATGTCACATGATTGGAGCAGCGCAGCTCGAGTTGGCTGCCTGAACTAGCTCGCTGGCGTCACTCCATATGTGTCTAACCTGGAAATAGGGTTAACCACACTCCCTCACTAAGGTTAAAGTTTCTGTCCTCAGTCAGAGTTCCTCTCAGAGCTTTTTTAAAACCCGTCCTGAGCCGGGACGACTTCATAGAATGTTTTTCAACAATTTATGTGTATTGAAAATGCAGTAGGTTTTTATATATTTTTGGGGACATTTTGCCTATATTGATAGGATGGTAAGGTCGCAATGAGAAGAGTCGAAGACACGCAGCAAAGGACTTGGTCAGACTCAGAACCAAACCTGCAACCGCTGCATGAGGATATTAAATAAATATTAAAACTAGAAAGAGGCCTTTAAGAGTACATACCTCCGCCAAGGCCATTGCCCTATCTCGCCATGTTAAAGAAAGTGCTTGTTTATCTGGACCTGCTCTAACAAACAGACAGAGTCATAACCCTCTTGGTGGAGGTCATAACTTAATACAGTATTATTATAGATCAATATTCAGCCACTCTCCCTGTACAGTTGGTTTCTTGAGCTGTGTGAGTGGCGAACCAGACTCGGAGTGAAATCATCAGTAATCACTCTGACAGCTCTCTCGTTATACCTCATGTCTCTCGGGGTTGATCTTTACGTTACATCAGTAATATCTCTTTTAGTCCACTTCCTCTGTGAGACCACTGTGAGCAGACACTTGGGCACCACTCTGAAGCCTCTCAGTGCCTGTTTCCGCTCATATGACAAGCACCGTCTATTTTCTGGGTCATCATGCAGGCTGAATGGTCACTGTGTTGGGATGACTTGACTTTTAGATTTATTTACAACAGTTGTTTAGCTGTTTCAATGCAGAATATGAGAGCAGCAGCAGCAGCAGCAGCAGCAGCAGGACCTGTCATCATGTGATCATCCCTAAGATAACCACTGCTTCCTGGAAGCTGTCCCTGCAGCCAGTGCCGTTCTCACTTATCATATGATAGACAACATTGGATTACATAAATCAGTTTGTCTGTTCACACACAAGTGTGTGTGTATAGTGTTTTTGCAAAGGTTGTGTTGCGGCCTCTAATTTTAGAGAAAGCCGCCACATTTGCACACTTGATACTGCTCTGTGGTAACAATATGTCTTCTCATCGTAACTGAATTACACTTTTGTGCAGTTACATTTACGTATCATGTTTCTGCTTTAAAGTGAGAGGGTGGTTTGATGCAGCAGTGAGCTACAGAGCAGAGAGTTCAGTGAGCAGAACACAGTTTCCCAGAATCCCCTTGGATGTCATTTGACCATTGCACCTGCATTGCAATGTTTACACCACACGCTGCCATGGGATAATTGATAAATCTCCAACCCTCTGCTGCTCCCATGCAGCAAAGGGCTCTCGTTATTGTATATGCTTCATGCAATGCACACACACGCACACACACACACACACACACACACACACACACACACACACACACACACACACACACACACACACACACACACACAGAAACACAGTGTATAAGTAGGAAGCTCTATATTCTTGATGAAGCATGATAACAATAATTTTGAGTCGTTTTTATATTTTTTGTTTCGTTCATATGGTAATAGTCTCATAGTCATACATTACATTTTTCAAATAATTTTTGAAGAAGATTAAATTATATCTAAACTAGATCATTTAATTAATCAAATGTGAGAAAATAGGTTTTAGTATGGTCTCAAAGGTGAGAGGCTGCATACAGAAGATATTCCGATTTTGTATTCAATAAGTCACTCAAGTGAGTAATCAATAGTATAACTTTTCACTTGACCACTCACTTCAGCACTCAACAAGTGCATGAGCAAAATCTGCCAATGTTCCTGATCAGAGCATCATTCTCAAAGCTGATTATCTCTCTGACAGGTCAGGCAGCCATGTCTGGTTAAAAATGGAGAACCTTGTGTTGAAGACGTGTGTGTGTGAGTCTCCAGTGTTCTCTCTGGAGGGCAAGAGCTGGGCCAACTGTGAAGCAGCTGATACTGTTTCTCAGACGTGTTTAGATGGAAGTCACAATGGAAACAAAGATGTGCTTGTGTGGCAGAAACTCATACCCCCCTCCGCTGTGATAAGATAGCTGTCTCACCTGCAGGGCATACCATCACGGGGAGGAGGAGGAGGAAGAGGAGGAGGAGGACCCCTGTGCAGCGCTCAGTATATGCTGCTTTAAATGCTAATAAAAAGAATAAAAAGTTAGTGTCCTTACTTCTGTGGCTGCAATAAAAAACACATTTTGGGGCTTTGAAACTGGACGAATGAACCTCTTGGGGCAACAGCCAATATTTTGAGGCTTCCGGTGTAGGAAGCGGATATCCAGGCCAAGAGGCCGTCTTCTGTTTGCCTGTCCAAGTCGAAGGTTTCTCCATTTTTCTTTTGGTCCAGAAAACATTTTGGCTCATCTCTATTAACAGCTATCTCTATGAATGCAGATAAATTAGCATTTCGGTCTTTTGCTACAACTAATAATTAATGCAGATGCTGCATAATGGATTATTTTGGATTACTATTTCTTATTACGGGGCTATTGCATGTATATTCATTCAAATACAGATTTTGACGTTGATGGCAAGAGACAAATCTTTGAAGTCTTTGCTAAACCAAAAAGTTTTTATAAATATTTATAACTATAGTTAGTTTTTTATTTTGAAAAAGGAAGTCTGGTTGACATTTGAATCTCTGTCTGAAGAGAGACCTGCGCACAGATGACAGGACGAGTGCAGGTGAAGAGAGCAGGGCTGAGATGAAGACGACTGCTGCTGTTGGCAGCTGCATGTCCTCCATGCAGCAGGTCAACACAGGACGACCACTAGGTCGACACGTATTGAGCGCTGAGTCACTGCTAGCTGCCCTTCCTGTGGGAGACTTTGTATCTGTGGCGGCAGATCAATAAAGCGCTCATCAAGTATCGTGCACATTAGACTCAGCTAACTGAGGGATTTTTTTCTGCTCGGTGGAAGCTCAGAGCTGATGGTATCGTCTGGGTGATTCTTCAAATCATTCATCACCACATCTCATCAAACAGACCTGTATGTGAACCCCAGGCTCTGTGTGTTGGTGCCTGGATACAGATACAGGGTTAAGTCTGATGTGTCTCTTCTTTGAGTTGAGGTTTTATTATGATAGATAACGTATTTATTTTCTACTTGGCTGCCCTAAAACAAAAAGTGTTCTTCGCTGATTTTGTATGTGCAGTATTGATGAAAGTAAAAGCAATAGATCTTAATTTCTTTCTTCAAACCACATCATACCACTGTGATGTATGAATGTGCAAAATTCCCGAGAAATTATTTCCTCAAACAGATTTTTCACACCTGCTCCAGAGCAAACAAACATTTCATCTAACTTTCAAAGGTGCAGATAACTCCATATCTCAGGAAACACCTCCCAAAACTACCATGAGCAACATTCAGGCTCAGCAGTGAAATGATTTAATGAAATTATTAGTAGAGTAATTTTTTAATAAGAGTAATCAGTCACAGAATGTCTTCTTGTCGGTTTAAATAGGCAACTCGTGCATTTTCAGGATTTTTTATTTTAGCCGTAGCTTGAGGGGTACAACAACTCTGTGAAGACTGCAGCCATCCTGTTGGTTTAATGTCACGTGACATGGTCATGCTCTGCAGAGCTGGAAAAAGTCAGTCTGCTCTAGCTGCCGGCTCCTTTGTTTCAACTGACTGGTGCAAAACGCTCATTCAAATTTTCAAACAAAATATGCAAAAGCGGCTATTTTTGACATTTTAAGTAAAATTTTAGGCAATGAACGGAAATGTGGTCAAATACAGTGCATGGACCTGTTGAGCTGTTAATCCTCAGAGGAGCTTTGCCCACTGAGCAGAGAAGCACATATCCACATTTGATACCTGCCAACCTAGCAGTGGACGTCAGAGAGCTGCACACCTGAACAACCCTGGGCTGTTAGGGTTCAGGAAACAGTTGGATGGATTTACCGGAAGACGTCTGTTCAGCCTCTGAGTTGTTCGACAGTTGAGTTTAGTGTTGAGTGCGTTGTGATCTGGCAGGTACATTTTCTAAGAACATGTCGGCCCCTCTCCTGCTGTGTTTACTGAAAGCACTGCAGCTCCCTGAAAATATGGGATGTGGCATTAGAGCAGGCTACTGGTCTCTGTCCCCGTGCTGGTGGCTGACCACACACTGTACAGCGATAAAACACACACACACACGCACACACCCGTACGCATTCCTTCCCTCTCAGCCCCAGGGGGAGGTGTATCACTAGAGTTAATCCCCTGACACTTACCTGATGAAACAAAGATGTTATTATTGCAAAACGGGAGAGGCAGGATGTCAGTTTTATATAGTTATGTTAAAGGTTCTGGTCACACAACCGAGAGAACTTGCTTACACACTTCCTGCAGCAAGAGCTCGACCCAACAGACAGTTCGGTTTATTCAAGCTTTTTCTTCTGGTTTCAAGGAGAAGCAGGAATATGAGACCTCCACCTGCATGTTGACTTGTAAGACACTCCCGGAACTGGTCGAATCAGCAAACTTGTTCAGCAAAGCAGATTTAAAGGCCCCCTGCCTTCGCACGGGAAATTTGTAGATTTACCTTACCTGCAAACACAAGTTTCCTGTTACTCTTTGGCTCCTTAGACATTTTCAGTGTATGGACACAATGATGAGTGCTCACCCTGTGGTTCCACTGGGACCACTGCGCTCGAGATGCCTGCGGAGGTGGTTTGCCAGGCTGTAATTGGACTTGCAACGGTACAAACAGTGTCTGGTGACCATTTCCTCCAGGAGGAACATTTAGTATTGGTGAGACCCACAAGTCCTGGCAGAGGGAATACCTCTGGGAGCAGAGAGGCTCTTCTGTACAGCTGAGAGATCCAGTGGAAATAATAATAATATGATTAATGGCAATGACGTGTAAAATAATCCCACTGATATTCAATGGAATCATAATAATAAAAAACTAGATTTATTTAGACCCTTTCAATAAAGAAATTAGAAATTGGAGGCAAACAATAGATAACAATTACAAGCAATTTGCAGATCACAGCATGAGACAACATTAAGGCAAAATGTAAATAAATATATTATAAATAAATAAATACTACGCAGATCTTGGTGTTATGACTGATCTCTTCCAGTTGTGACCGTCAAACTAGATAATGAATGCAATGTGTGAACTTGTTTTTCAAAGGGTTTAACCTGAGTCTGATAGCTATCAGCACTCACTCATTCAGGGTTAGCAGCATAAGTTGTTACTTTTTTTAAATGCACTGGTATCAGATCGGTCCTTAATTGGTCGTGACATGTCCCCCTCCTCTCTGGTGTGAGAGGACAGTGAGGGGTGTCAGTGCTGAGAGTTCAGGTCATGGAGGTAAGGAAGCTTGCAGTTACCCATGCATCTGTGCACACACATGCTATCAAGCACCACAGACACTGAGGCGCTGCACATACAGTGAAGTGAGTATTACATTTCCTGGTATGTTTTTACATATTGTTTTTCTTTCATCTTACAGTTAAATCAGGTTTATTTGAACAGGGCTCTATCTCCAGCATCCTGCTCAGAGCTCACATATCACTTACCACACTGCACCATGTACACATCATATATCACATTACATCACACTGTCAAACAGTTACAGTAAAGAAAAGCAAATACAAGTTAAACAGGGTTTCCTGTTGCACACAGTTCAAGGATAGAATTAAGGGTATGATTGGGATATTTCTTTCTTCATTACTTCCACCAAGGACGCTGTTTTCATAGCTGTTCGTTTGCTGGTTTGTTTGTCAGCAAGATAACACGAAAACTACTGGAAAGATTACTGCGAAACGTGGTGGAAGAATGTGGTACAGGTCAGGGAAGAACCATTCAAATTTTGGTGGAGATCCAGATCACCTTCTTTAACAATGTGAGACAGGGCCTTTTTGAAATTTTTCTTGATTCCTCGTAGAATAAATTATGGATCTTCATGAACAAGATCTTGCATGTTTAAGCAACTGATGTATGAGTGTGAGCAAGTCGGTGCAGCCTGATTGAAATTAAAGGGGATTGTTGGGCCTTGGCAGAGATATGAGTGTCATTCTCGTTAGTTTGTCTGTTCGTTAGCAGGATTTCGCAAAAACTTTGGTAAGTGTCAGGGAGGAAAACCATTACATTTTTGGAGCAAATCTGGATAATGAGTTGGATCCAGGATTGATTTTCATCACACATTTTGTAACTTTTTTGTTGATTTCTCAGAGAATAATTTATTGATATTGATGAAAAAGATCAGGTATTTTTAGGGAACTGCAGGATATCGATGAAGTTTCCTGCAGCTTGATTGAATTTGAAGGGATAGTTCACTGAAAAATGAACTTAAAAGTCCACTTCCAGTTGACCTTTAGGCTTTAAACGTGGTGGTGAGTGGATAATGAGTGAATTTAAATTTTTCTGTGAACCATCCCTTTAAGGAGACTGTTGGGTGTAGATATATGCGCTCTACTGGATGACATTCTAGTTTTATTTTTATTTTATTCTAGAAACAATTGGTACGGTAATCAATAGATACATCACTGTGTTTGTGTTAATGTTATAGAAGTTAAACAATGCAGATCTCTCTCTTACAGGTAAAATTGTAGGACGTGGTCTTCAAACAGGTCATTTTCTGATATCATTGGCAAGTCATTATTAAATAAAAAATTATTCCCTTTTTTTTTACCGGTTTGAAGTCTTTTTCAAGGGCAGCTCGCTGTCCTCTTATTGACGTCATTCCCGGCCGGGGGTTCACTCTAAAATAGCTCTCATGGCTAAGTTAGGAAACTCATAGCGTTCTGGAGGAATGTTTGAAACAACAAACTGTGGCGCTGGCTGTGATTTCTTCTTCTTCACATGTTCAAAGGGGTTTGTTTCAAAAGAGGAGCAGCTTGAGTCAGCACTTCAGTCGGCGTTTCTAAAATTTGCCCGGCCGCTTCGCATGGTTTGATCACATCAGACGTTATCACAGTGATCTGAGCGGTTACTGTTCTCGTGTGCTGTTGACCCACGTGTAACAAAGACCCGCTCGGGCTGCTGTGTGAATGTTTTTTGTTTTCATCGCGCTCCCAGACTATAAGTCCAGAAACTGTTATGATTGGCCGAGCCTTTGATTATCATCACATTCTTCAGTGACTGCATCCAAAGACAATAGTTATATGTCTGCTGTCTCTCCAGCAGCCTGAAATCACACCAAGAATTTGTACTTCAGGCCACAACATTTTGCACTTGTCAAGTTGAATTAATACCTCTGTTATTTTTCTTTTAAAAGAAACAAAGTTTAAGCAGACGTCTCCTTGCATCTAAAGAGATGATATAATTATCCTAAATTAATGCAGAATGTTTATTAATGCTTTAAATACTTTGGACTTATTGCACATGTACCTGACTACTGTTGTGAGGGCAACATCTGGTTTTTCTTACTTGCTGCTTGTAGAGATGTGTCTTCTTAATCCAACCAACGTTCAAACAGCCAGGCCAAGTTTCTGCTTCGCTCACACATGATGGTTTTCAGATTTTAAACGTAGATGACTGCATTCGCTTTATTTATTTATTATAAATGAGATATTGTGCTTAGGGGCCGTAGGAAGGCAGAACATGTTGTCAGACAGTAGCATCAACTCACCTTCTTGTCTAATTTAGAAGCTGATATCAAGTCCTGATCAATAACTATTTACCAAAGAAAGAACTTTAACCAAATAAAAGCTACTGTGGCTAAAACATGGTCTAACAGCAGGCAAAAGAGGCATCTACTGCGTAAACTGACTCAGTAACTGCAGATAGTTGTCATGGTCATGACACACCAAGTAAAGTTTACGACCAAAATAAAATGTATTTTATTGCCATTCTATCATATTTAATTTTCAGTTATAAAAGGATTTGTTTTTGATTATTTTGTTTCTATTCTCGTTTTAGTTTTTTCATTGTTTTAAGAACTTTGTCTTAAGTCAATATTCCTTTGACACTACCTCTGTCACGTTTTAAAATGAGTTTGGTTTTGGTGGCATGCATAGTTTGTTTGTGTTGTAGTGTTGTAGTTACACAGTAGTTACAGATATTATCACGCTGATTTGGTTGTGGGTTTTTGTTTTGTTGATGTGGGTAGTATACACTGAGAAATTTAAATACAGTACAAGCAAAACTGTGTGACTGATCAACAAACACCCCGATCAGAATTTATCTCAGTACACTTGGCTTGGCTGTGGGAAAGAATATGGATACTGTCTCTGCCTGTGGATAAGGTGGCATTTTGTGACTCCAACCTTCATTCATATCTGTTGTACTTGAGTCTCAGTCTGAAATTGAACATTGTGATTTTTGTCTCTACAGATGACACGTCAGCGAAAGAAGTCAGCAGGGTAGGTCTTTCTTTAATTTTATATTTGAATATTTTTGTGACACGAAGCTTCACAGTTTCACTCATTCTAGATGTTTTATTTCTTTCCACCTTTAATCCCCAATCACCAATGACTAATGAGCTCATATTCAGGAATGGATACTGTCCTTCAATAACCAGCAAAGATGTCCTCATTAGACGCAGATTTGTCCTTTTTTGTCTTCTTTAGAAAAACTATTATTTATTATAACTTGTGTGTCTCATTTAGTTGAAAAAAGCAGGAAGGTAATTAGAAAGAGTTGATTCCTTGTGCCCCACCTATAGTACGTCAGTTCAACCCTTTGTCAGACACCTCCAGGTGTCAGCATACGCAGTACAACCCTGGAGCTGGGTAGAAGGGACTTCACACAGATAGATACTGGGGAAACAGATAGATACTGGGGAAAAAGAACAGGGCCACTCGACCCCTCAGTGCGTCATCCATACGTCTGTGCAAACAGGATGTGGGAGGATAGAAGGCGTCCCATAGGAGAAGGCTTTCTAGTGCGCCACTCTCCCTGCCGTCCTGTCCTCACCCTCTCCGCGGGCGCAGAAATAGACGGTTCTCTGGCCCCGTACAAGGCAGGAGGTCCGCCTCTTACGTAACCACACTTTAAAGCTGCGGCTGAGCATCAGAGCTTGCCAGGGCTCTAATCAGAGCTGTGGGGCTCTAGCGGCCTCCTCGTGGGACTGGGGGGGAACCCTGGGCTAGAATGCAACAGAGAAAGGGAGAGTGTAAGGGTGGGCAGCAGGGTAATGTCGTGATGAATGACAGGAAGATAAACCCCTTTCATTAGAAAAAAAACTGTTAAGATCTGGCTACATGAGTAAGTAGCTCTCTGCTGCAGTAACATTAGACCGGATGCAGGTTGTTGCCACGTTTTTTTTTGTCACAGCACATTTCGCTGAAGTTCGAAATTCAATCTCAGTGTTTGTGGGAGACTGTGCAGTTGCAATGTTCTGTGTCTTTTGTCCAGCAGTACCAGGACACAAATATGCAGGGTGTGGTGTACGAACTCAACAGCTACATAGAGCAGCGCCTGGACACTGGAGGAGACAACAAACTCCTGCTCTATGAGTTGTGTAACTGCATCAAAACAGGTAAAAGCAGAAATCATTATCCCACTGAGTCTGGAAGAATTAATAATATGTGTAGCGAAATTTTGAAGCCAGATGTTTATTTAATTGATTTGCGTTTCCTATGGAGCCCCTAAAGAGTCACACCAAGAATTACTTTTGCATCACCCGACAATATTTGCAATACTTTTCTTCTTCAATTCCTTCTGAGACATTTCTGAGCCCGAGAGAAAACTAACCGACCCTGATCCAAACCCGACAGGCAATCAGTTTTTTGTGCCCGTTTTTGTTATCGTTATTCACTCCCATGTTTATTGCTTGTTTTTTTAGGATTACAGACATGTGCAGTGTAAAATTAGCCCAGCAAACGTGACAGAGCCGAAATTGAAAATCATCAAATTGTCTGAACCTGGCCAGGCCTTTAAGTTGATGACGGGGTCGGGTATCCACTCTCTGATATGTGCTGCTCTAATTAAAAAGAATAGAAATGTTTTTTTATTAGAATTATTAATTGTTTGCTTAATAATCATATTTTTCTTCATGTGATGTCCGGCATCCAGTGTCTACACATTTTTATTGTCAGAAATGAAGTTAGTTGTTGGTCTCTATAAACACCAGGATCAATGATGACAACAGATTTTTACTCCCAACAAAAAACTGAAATGTTGTACCTTACAAATCAAACCACAGAAGGATGATTCCATCAACACCACATGACTCATTAACTCACTGATCATGTGTGTATTCACTGATGATCCCACTTTCTCTCTGTTGTCACTGTGTATGATAACATGACCTATTTATTAGTGTTAAATGGGACTGGAGCGCAGTGTTGGGAATAAGATGAACTGGATGACAGTGAAAGCCTTCGGTCAGAGTGCCCTTGTCGTTATGTGGGACATTGTTAATAGATTGTTATTTCATTGTAACTGGACCATTGTCTCTTCATCACAAGTTTCCCTCTCAGGCTTAAACCTGCAGTTTGCTGTTAGACATATACATTTATGATTATATATTGTGGACATTGTTACTGGACTGTTTAACCGTATTGAAAACACTGTGTCTCATATTTCTACAGCAACTAAAGCTGATGGATTTGCACTTTACTTCTTGGGAGAATGCAACAATGTAAGTGCACAGGATGTTTGATGAAGACATTTCATACAGTAAAGCACCATCAGTCGCGTGCATGTTTTTGACATTTGTTTCCCCCTCAATGTTCTTCTTCATAGAGTTTATGTGTGTTGACTCCGACGGGGGCCAAGGACGGCCCTCCAAGCCTCATCCCCTCCGGCCCCATTGCATTTGGGACAACCATTGCCGCTCATGTTGCCAAGACTCGCAAAACACTGCTGGTAGAGGACATCATGGGGGTGAGGCGGTTTTCTTTCATCCAAGCACAGATTCACCCGTCACAGGAATCTAACATTTCACTGCAGAGCTGTGACGCTTAATTACAAAGCTCTATACGACCTCTACATTAAATCATTGTTGTTCTTCAGCACCTGGTGCGATGCACTCAGCACAAAAAATTACACAAATATAAAAATGATCAGTTGGAATTTGTAAAGACTTGCATTTTGCAGTGATATGTACTTGTGCACTGCACTATTTATTGTAGTTACAGAATACAAATACAAAAGTGCACACATTCTTCACTCGTGTAGTTTTACAGATGTTTGTGTTAAAAATGACTGTAATGTGAAGTAAAAGTACTGATTCATGTTCCTATTCGTGTAACTGTCCCATCCATTTAGATTAGTAGTAATGAGCCTGTTTTGAAAATACGAGGAGTATCAAGTACAGATATTTGTGTTGGAATGTAGAGAGTAAAAAAAGGAGAAAAATGGATACTAAAGTAAAGCACAGATCCCTGAAAAATCTACTCAAGTAGAGTAACAAAGTATTCCCAGAGGCTGTGAACAGACTTTGTCCGCACACTCTGTAAAAAATACACCCTAAAGAAAATCAATTCTGTAATGTGTAATTAAGGTAAAATTTCTGAAGCACGTAGCACAGTTACTGACATTTGTTATGCTTAATCTGATGTATAGTGGTAAAGACAGCTTCAAAGACAGTAACAGAAATGTTTGCCTTGCTAAGGGTTAAATGTCTTTTCCACATTGTCGTCTACATCCATTAAATCCACATTTAGAACCATCGCAGCAGCTACTCTGACCTCCTTTCTATGAACCTCTTCTGTAGTTCAGGTGATAACGGTCTTGCTTTGCGTCTGTGTCACAGGACGAGCGCTTCCCCGACGGCACAGGGCAGGACTCAGGGATCCATGTTCACTCTGTCCTGTGCCTCCCCATCATCACTGCCATCGGGGACCTCATTGCCATTCTGGAGCTGCATCGGCACTGGGGCAAGGAGCCCTTCAACCTCAGCCACCAGGAGGTCAGTCTGACCCTGACAAAACACACCAAGAGTGGGAGGCTGGAGCAAGGCTCACAGAACGACAGTTAGCCTGGTATTCACTTTAATCTGGGTCTGTTTGAGATCTGATCTCTGTTAGCTCTCTGGGGTTCAGTGATGATAGTGATGTTTTAGTCTCAAAGGACTTTCTCTGAGGCACTAATGAAAATGGCTTAACATACAGGTGTCTCAAGAAAGAGCATAAGCTTTGAAGATTCACATTTTAAATTTAAAACATCCCGGAAAATCATTGGACACTATGTGCAAAATTAATCATTCCCTGAATTAGTTTTTTAAGATCTTACATATTTCTGTACATCTCAAGCAGGTGTCACTGTAATTTGATATTTATTTTTCATAAATATATCTATTGGTGCAACTTTAATTTTGCATTGCTTGAATTTCAAACCCAATATATCGAACATGCAGTGGTACAGTTGTGAGGTGTATCCCCATGTGGCTGTAAATCTGTTAAGTAGTAAGAAAGATTAATAAAGCCTATGGAGGAATTGTGTTAATTGTGTTTTATTGTTTAATTTCCTGCCGTCATTTAAAATTAAAGCTTCACTTTCTTTCCCAGGTTGCAACAGCGAACTTAGCGTGGGCGTCAGTTGCCATTCATCAAGTACAGGTGAGCACACTTCCACAGAGGACCGGTGTGAGTTAACACACTGTAGCAGAAGCTGGGAACAAGGTGAAACCCGCCCGTCCCACTTATTATGATCCTGTGCCACTTTGTTTGTTCTGGTTCTGCATCAGTGTTTTTAAACGGTGAAATCCACTGTGTGCAGGAACTGGGTTGTCACTCGGCCCAGTCCAATCAACTTAGCCTTAGATTCAACAACAGCTCCCCGAGGATGTCATTACAGCCCAGCGCTGTTTTCATACGAACAGATAGCACAACACCTTAGAGGAGCGCCGGCGTCCCAGTGCAGCGCCGTGTACAGCTCGCTGCAAAACACTCTTGTTACTGTTGTTACTGACACACGTGAAGGTGGCCCAAAGCCAAGTGTGTAGACAGTAGGAGATGTTCGATTCCTCTGTGTGCCGGGTCTTGATCTGTTTCTTTTTTTGTTTCTAGGTGTGCAGAGGCCTCGCCAAACAGACTGAGCTCAACGACTTCCTACTAGATGTGTCAAAGTAAGAGCTGCTAATGGGACAGTTTACCTCAATACTAAATCGATACTGATGTTTGAAATAAAAAATGAATTCTTATTTATTAAGTCTAACAAATAAATACGTACGTTGGTATTTAGTCTGTTCTCTTGTCAGGCCCAAGGTTAAATCAATACAAGTTTTTTTTCTGCTCAGAAATTAGAAACTTCATGTCTTGAATGTGAACGTCATCAGAGCTTCCCATTTGTCAAACATCTCAATGCACCATTTCTTCTTTTCGCACAGAACATACTTTGATAACATTGTGGCAATAGATTCTCTACTTGAACATATTATGGTGAGTGTGAATCCTGCAAGTATGTGTTCATTCACATTGTCTTCAAGGCTACACATCCCGCGAGTGTGTGTTAGGTTTTGTGTGTTAGAGACCAGTACTGAAACCTGCTGTAACGCACAGACACACACTTGCCATCTCGACACCTGAGGGGCATGATACAAGCTTGTTGGCATTAATATTTACAACAATATTTTAGAATTATTATTACATACTAAATACTGTACAAGTAGACTTTGCTCCGGCAAGTTTTTCATCCACTTTGTCTAAACAGATGTGATGTGGAATGCGTGTGAAATGTGGTTTCCCTGTGTCTTGTCACTAAAACCCACCTCTCTGTTTGTACGTATTTTGTTGCCTTGTGACTGTGTTGTCATCTGAGGTGATTCAAGTCATCTGGTTTAACCAAACTAGAATGAGCTGTAGTTTTACTGTGTGCGTCTCCACATTCTCAACTGTCTCATCCAAAAGAATTAAAAGTTAAAACAGTAGCGATGTATCTGATTTAGTTAAGCTTTAGGTGCGAGGTGTTTTTTTTTTTAGTTCTTTCAAATCCTCAGTGTTGCTATGAAATCTGTCTCCCTGGTGTTGTTTTGCAGATATATGCAAAAAACCTGGTGAATGCGGACAGGTGCGCACTCTTCCAGGTAGATCACAACAACAAAGAACTGTACTCCGACCTGTTCGATATCGGGGAAGAGAAAGAAGGAAAGCCTGTCTTCAGGAAAACCAAAGAAATTAGGTTGGTAAAAAGATTCACCTTCTTCTCTCACAGTCTCTTTTAGATTTGTGTTCTTCTTTGACATACGTAGGCCTCATATCTTCAGGGCCTGTACAAGCGTACTTAGGTGACTTGACTTGCTTGTGTTTCTGAAAAACGTTTCACCAAGAGGCTTCTTCAAACTGACTAATGGGAGGTTTCAGGTATTAAACCTTTCTGGGTCTTTTACCTATGTTAAGTGTACAAATGTAGAACTCCTGAAGATACCGTGACCTGAGTGACTGACATAAGCCTCATACTTTCCAGTTTACACCGATTTTTATAGAAAAATGCAAGTTTATGTTAAAGGAGGAGGAAGTAATTTTCAAATGGGTCTTGTTTTGGTGCATCTAGAAGAGTAAAAAAGGTCTTCTCCTGCTATACAGAAAAATGCTACAAGTCAAAAGACTTTACTCCAAATTACAGTGGCACTCAAAACCCCCTAACCCCTACCTCTGTTTTTCATATTACTGATCCGCAGATTTTTTTTCAAAGTAGATTTCACTCATCCACCCAGCAGGTACTGAGAAGTCCACAATTTAAACTCCTTTCCTCTTCTGTTTATCTGTCTCTCCAGGTTTTCTATAGACAAGGGAATAGCAGGTCTGGTGGCTCGGACAGGGGAAGTCTTAAATATCCCAGATGCCTATGCAGATCCTCGGTTCAACCGGTAACCTCCAACTGCGAAAAATACCTTTTTACAAATTCTTTCCCATTACATATGATTATCGACAATCCTGTCAACTTTCTCAATGTTTTCCTGAATGATTCTTGTACCGTAAAGCCCTCATTTTACACCACATCAAATCAACGTCTCACATTTTCTTCCCCAACAGAGAGGTGGACCTGAAAACCGGCTACACCACGCGGAACATCCTGTGCATGCCCATCGTGAGCAGGGGAAGCGTAATAGGCGTGGTGCAGATGGTGAACAAGCTAAGCGGAAGTGCCTTCACTAAAACAGATGAGAACAACTTTAAGATGTTTGCTGTCTTTTGTGCTCTGGCCTTGCACTGTGCAAATGTGAGTACACTAAATTCATCTTAAGATATTTAAACCGCTAACTGAAGCAGCAGAAACATGATTTCTCTATGTGTGTGTGTGTGCACAGGCCTCCTCTTAATGTGATGCAGTGTAGGTAGGTTATGTGATGGTTAGACACTTCACAGCAATGAATACTTGATTCTGGCTTATTTTTAGAAAACTGCACCTTTGACGTAGAAGCCTCATCTTAAATTCACTCTCATTGCTGCGAGGCTCGTTTCAGCTGCTATAAGGCTGCGGGTTTCCCTGTTTCTCAGAGTGGTATCATCATTTTTTTTAGAGTTAGTGTGACAACAGCTGTTATTTACAATGTACGTTGTCCCCAAACACCTGAACAAAAGGCTTCTCATGTGACGGTTGACAGTGAAGACCGTCTCTTGCCTCTCACGATTCTCTCTGAGCCTTGTGGCCTGTCTGTCAGAAGCCGCTCCCCTCGGTGGGGCCTGACTCACCGTCATCTCGTGCGACAAACTTACGCAGGAGCAGCGTCACAAAGTTGGTTTTTAAAATTGATGAGGCAATTTAATGTTTTAAGACGAGCAGTCTGCATCCGTCCGCCGACAGGAGTTATGTTTGGTCGTAATTTATGCCGCACGTCTCACGGAAACGGACTTGAGCCGGCTCCTGATTTATGGTGATTTATGGCTGGAAGGTGTAAGGCTTTGGCGCCCGCACCTGACCATCTTTATTCCTGCGTGTCTGGGAAGGGGACAGGGATACAAACCAGATGTGGAGACACGCAGATAAAATATGATACAGGACTGTTGTGGATAACTTAACTCTGTTTGACCCTTTTGGAAATTCCAACAGTGAATATTTTTTTCATTTTCATAAATTCTTAAATTTAAATTTTAACTAGTTCATGTTCTGTCATTTCCACAGATGTACCACAGGATCCGGCACTCTGAATGCATCTACAGAGTGACAATGGAGAAACTGTCCTATCACAGCATCTGCACATCGGAAGAATGGAAGACCCTCACCCAGCTCAACCTCCCTACACCTATTTATAAAGAGATCGAAATGTGAGTGCACTCTCAGATTCAGATTCAGAGCAGCTTTGTTAATGTAAGAAAGCCGTGACCCTGAGAGTAGCTGACCTGCACGACTGTGAAAGAGTCCAGATCTGGATTTGTCTGGATCTGTCACTTCAACATTCACCGTCCTCAGATGTCCCCTTATCTGTCTCCTCTCTGTCTCCCAGGTGTGCTGCTAATTTAAGACTCTCCTCCTTTTCTCCGTCCTCCAGGTTCCACTTTGACATCAATCCCTTTGAGGAGATCTGGCCCGCAGTCTTTATCTACATGGTTCATAACTCCTGTGGAAAGACCAGGTAAAGCCTCACACGGCCCTGATGACTCGCCAGCGTCAGTTCTTTGTCAAAGCAACAGTTAATCTTTTTTTTTTCCGCTCGCTGATTGTAGCTTTGAGCTGGAGAAGCTGTGCCGGTTCACCATGTCTGTACGGAAGAACTACCGACGTGTGCCATACCACAACTGGAAGCACGCGGTGACGGTGGCGCACTGCATGTATGCCATCCTGCAGAAAACCTCTGGGATCTTCACAGAGCTCGAGGTTTGCTCCTTGTTGGGTCTGGGTTTTAGCACAGCTTGACTAAAATAAGTGAAATGGGGAACAAGATTATCCTCTGGGGTCATGTTATCATTTTTTATTATGATGTTCCCACTGTGATTTACAGAAGAAAGGTCTGTTGATAGCCTGCCTGTGCCATGACCTGGACCACCGGGGTTACAGCAATGCGTACCTGCAGAAGTTTGACCATCCACTGGCTGCTCTGTACTCCACCTCCACCATGGAGCAGCACCACTTCTCTCAGACCGTCTCCATCCTGCAGGTAGAGCTCCCCTATGTTAAACATTTATATCTGTTTATTGTCTTTAAATGCTAGAAACAAGTACGAAGTTATGTGTTTAACCTAACATGTTTTTTATTACTCTATAATCTTGCTTTAAGACTTGCAGACGTTTGGCAAAATATATGGAAATACCACATAAAATGAATCAAAGGGATTAAGAAATAATTGAATATAGCAGGGAGAGGATGTGAAAAATGATTCCACATGTGGACAAACTTCACATCACTATTTGAAGCCTGCCAATAAAGACAGATGGCGATTTTAAAAAGGCAGTTGACATAATGTAATGAGCTTTAAAACTCCATGAAGCTGCTTTTAGAGACTAAAACTCCTGAGATAAAAGTCATCCTGGAATTTATTTAAATTTTAGGTTTTAATTTGTACCATTTATAAAGATGGATGACATGACTGGTCCCCAAATGTGACGCCAAACCATCTTGATCGCCACCTGGTGGCTGGCTGCAGTACAGATCATAAAGCCTGTCTCTTCTATGTTAATGGTTTGGACATGGGCCAAAACAAAAAGTCAAAATAATCATTACATTATTTTTCTCAAAGATGGTTTCTGTCATTTCCGTTAATTCTTATGACACTGATGTTTGTTCAAGTGGACATTTTTCCACCAAGTTTGCTAAAACGAGGTTAAACATCAGAATTTACAGCTCAGACTGACTCGTGATTGGTCGAACATGTGTCTCGATGGGACGTCGCTACCAGACGACTGTGCAGACTCCAGATCCTCAAGATGACACAGTTTGAATCCAGGAATTTGTCGTATATTTAAGGAGCAGTGATGTTGAAGATGATGATGAAGGAATCTCCGCAGACACCGTTCTTGCTTGTATAATAAGGTTTATTACACAGAAGTTACAGGTCAGGACGGGTACCTAGGTATATCCGGAGACGTTCTCGGCCAATGCAGAAGTCTGAGTCGCCGGTGTCGGACAAGCATTCATATAGGGAACTTGTTTACGCCCAAAACTTGAGATAAAATGACATCATACATAGGGGCATCTAATTCAAAACATGCTTCCTACTTGAAGATGGGAACCTCTCCATCTAACAGGTCAAAGAGCATTCTCAGGAGGAGAGAACTAACAAGTAACATATTGTAATAATACTTAGGGAGTCTGAGAGTCCAGAAATCAGGCGCCGCTAGCTTTAAACCTGTCATTATGTTTTACACACGTGTCAAAATGATCCATGTTAACTAAATACACCACAATATTTTAACTCTTTTATTTGGACAGTGAAAGGAAGTGGAGATGTGTCGTCCATTTTTAAATACAGTCTACAACACACACACACATACACACAGGTGTATCCTGTGAAAGCAGAATTGCTTAGATTAATATATAAGTTCTAGAAAATGAATGCTTACATACACACACACACACAAACACACAACATTGACGTCTGAACGCCCTGTGATGTCCAGGAGCAGCTGGGATGAGGTGAACCTACGACGGGATGAATCTGAGATTACAACCTGTTGTAGTCTCGCTGAGCTGAACGCCTCATAAGTGGAGCTTTTGCTTTTTTATTGATCTCTTTGTTTCTCATAGCTGGAAGGGCACAATATTTTCTCCAACCTGAATTCCATTGAGTACGAGCAGGTGCTAGAGATCATCCGAAAGGCCATCATCGCAACGGACCTCGCCCTCTACTTCAACAACCACCAGCAGCTGTCGGAACTGCTGACCAAGGGTGTGGTGGACTTTAACAACTACTCGCACAGGTGAGGTCACGACTCGACTCGCACCGGTGCACGGGATCGGACCAGATCACTCACAGACATGCAGATCTGGTGAACATAAACGGCACATTGAATTTCTCCACATGGCCATAACGAGGCTTTGCTCCCCTCCAGGGACCGTGTGATTGGTCTGATGATGACAGCATGTGACCTGTGTTCTGTTACCAAGCAATGGCAAATCACACGACTCACAGCCAACGACATCTATGCTGAGTTCTGGGCCGAGGTATAGTGGGATACTGTTGGGGTTTTCAGTGTCATGATCATGCCTCCAGTGTAACAGTCAGACCTCTATAAATACTTGTAAATATTGCTACGCCTACTGTAGATATCCTGCAGTTTGTAAGATACAAACTAGTGTTGTCTAATGGAGATATGGAGCAGTAAGGAAAAATGCATTTCTCTTGTTATTTCTTTCCTCCACAGGGAGATGAGATGAAGAAGATTGGGATGCAGCCGATCCCAATGATGGACAGAGAAAAGAAGCACGAGGTTCCCCAAGGCCAAGTGAGACCAGCTCTTTAGCTCATGTGACTCAGACCCTTCATTCACACCCTCAAGTGCTTAGAGAGTTTAACCTTTCACACTGATTGAGTGGAATAGCCAGAAAAAGGAAGGTAGTGATACTTAAACAAGTTCTGAGACGAAAACAAGGAGTAGAGAGAACCAGAATATCCAGGATGTGGAAGTGGAAAAGTTGGAATCAAAAATAGTTCAATAACCAGGATCACAAGATCAAAATAAAAAAAGTACTAGAAGCACCATACAGTGTAAAAAGCCCAATACTATGGACATATGTGGTTGAATATATTTTGCATGATAAATTATAAAAGGTTAACTCGAAATATGTATAAAACAATAACAATACCCACATTAAGAGACTTATTGTGAAGTATCTGCACATCCTTAGGGTTTTTCACTTCTGTAACTGTCTTTTCATGATGATGTGGACGTGAATCAAATAATATGCTATTATCCAAACTGTCATGTTAAATATACGATCTTTCATTTTCAGATTAGGTTTTAGATCATGTTGTGTGTATTGTGTGTAGCAAGTGTAGCATTTAAGATTTAATTTGAATAAATTTAAAAAGCCCACGCATCACACACACTATTCAACATGACCCCATTGTTCCTTAATGTAGTAACCATAATTTATCTGCCTGTCTCTAAAACCTTTTATACGATATAATATCATAACTGTTTATAACTTTTTATTCACTTTTTTTTGCTTTTTGTGCCATTTTTTAAAGGTGGGGTTCTACAATGCTGTTGCAATTCCATGTTACACGACACTAGCAGAGCTTTTCCCTCCATCCATCCCTCTACTAAAAGCCTGCAAGTAAGTGTTCAGAGCTCCAGTGTTCAGAGTGATGGACAAAGTTTCTCTTTACTCGGTGCATTGACAGAGAATGGATCAAGAATATATTTGTGAAATAAATGCTGGTTTAGGTTCTTCTAACAGTCCCTTTACACAGTATTGTCTGACATGGTTAATAAAATGTGTGCAGGCCTGGTCTGACCAGCAGCAGTTGGCCAGACAAATAAGATTAGATGTGATAAGGAGTGTGTGTGTGTGTGTGTGTGTGTGTGTGTGTGTGTGTGTGTGTGTGTGTGTGTGTGTTCCACATTCCATTGAAAATGCAAACAAAACACACAAGCTACTGTTTTGGATTAAACAAACTTGTGCTATAGCTTTCTGAAATCTCATTGAATTAGTTTCTTTATAGAACACAGTGTACTAACAGGAAACTGTGGCTCCTCCTTATAACATGGTGCATCAGAGTGTGTGATGTGAAACTGTGTCTGTGCATCGTTCGATAAGAGTGCAAGAATGTATTGTGTGTAATTTATGGTGGTGGAGCGGGATCGTGTTGCATGCTCGCCCGCCCTTCTGGGGTTAACCCGCTGGTTTTTAAAATGCTGTGACCTTGATCTGTGGGGAATGCAAACAAAGTGAGCATGGTAATATTTAAGCCCCGGCAGTACGTCAGCACTGGGCTCTGGGTGGGCAGCAGGCCTAGACCCCGCGGAGCCCGGCTGCTTGTTGTGGGATTTGCCACAGACGTGTAAACTGCATCAGGCTGGCTAATTGAAAGGAATGGCAGCAAAGGGCAGCACTTTTTGCGCTCGTATGTCAGGCTTGATTATAGCAGGGGGAGGAGAGGAGGTTACCTCCGTAACAAGCAGAGCTGATGGGTCTGCTGCTGCTGCAGATGACTAATGAAGTGCACAGTCGCTCCCTGGCTGTGGTCACATGTGTTTGTTGAGATTTTTCTCCGGGATAAATTGTCAGTGTCAATGAAATGCATTCAGTCACTTAATACAGGTTTGCTTGGTTTAATGCACTTTTGGTTTGTTGATCGTTGTAAGAAATAAATCTGATTATTTTAAGAACTTTCATTCTTATATTTCCGACTTTATTCCGCTAAGTTTCACACACTCATAGAAATCAATGCCCTTAATATGCCAGAATTTTTATTATAGTAGTATATATAATAGTATTAGTGTTAGAAAAAAGAAAAAGAAAAAAAGTAATAGTTCAAGAATACAGTCGTAAAATACCGAGAATAGGGGATAGAGAAAGAGTTTCACTTCCTCTGGATCACATTGTGAAACGATGAAACCTCTTTGAATATCACAGTAACCAATGATAACCTCTAAGTTGACCTCTACCAAACATTTTCTTCTCCACTAAAGACACGATTTCCTTCAACTCCTACCATGACACGTAGCCTAAAATTATTATGAATTTTTTTTCTCACAAAATTACACCTTTTATTGTAATATTACAACTAAATTCTCAAAATCCAAGTATTTTCTTCAACATAGCCTGAACCACTACGAAACAAAAACTAAGTTTCATGGTATTGTATCCACCAGTTTTTTACCTAATCCTGCCGTCAAACAAACCAAACAACCAACAAACAAATGGACAGGGGTGAAAATATGATGTAATGAAGCGTTAGTAACACTGTCCTGATTGTAAACCCATATCGTGCAGAGTCTGTATCTGACCTGAGTTGTTGTGTGTCTGCAGGGAGAACCATGGCCAGTGGGAGAAGATTGCAAAGGGGGAGGCAGAGGATGTGGTGCCTAGCCGACCATGTGATTCAGGCCCCGTCAAGGTGGACAACTGACGACCAAAGGGGTCTCTGGCCCACCAAAGGAACACAACCTGAGTCCTGCCACAGACCTGGAACTCCTGCAGGAGGAAGAACCCACATGTAGTGTCAGCGGGAGACGGATCAGCTAAAGGCGACTTGACTTTAAAAGAAAAAAAAAAACACACAGTTACCTCATTGGGTGACGGAGGTGTCAACACTGGCGGTTTCACCAATCCCAGAGACTGACAGACAGCTGATGGGGCTGAGGGACTTCAACCCATCATCCTACGTCCACTCAGCTTGGGAATTCATTTGGTAGAATGGACCTGTGCTGTTTTGGTTGTTTTATTCTGGTTGTTATATGTATTTTATTATTTTAGCTGATTCTTTTATGGTCTTGTATTTGCAGAGGCCTTACTCTGAACCTTTCACAGGCTAGGATATGTGAAATGTTGTTGTCGGTTCAGGCTTTGTTATTTTTTTTGTTTTTTAAATGGTACTATTTGCCTTCTGTGGTTTATCGTACGTGCACTACTTCAGCAAGGTGTTCCCAGAGACAGAAGGAATGTGTAGAGCAGATGTATAATGTCACCTTATTGAGAAGGTGGGCGTCAGAATGTTAATTTTATTTATCACTTTTTGAGCAAAAATCCTTTGCAGTACTTGAATAAAGTGATACAGCCTATTCCTAGGTGGAGATTGCAGAAATCCCCCCCGCAGCATATAAAACAAAATATAGATGAACTGTGATGAGAGGAGTTAGATAATGTGGACATTTGTGAACGCAGTCACAAGAGAGTCACGATGTTTCTCCCCGCAGTGGGACCCCACAGCACTGCCCCCCAGCTCCCCCTGACATTTAGGAACCTGCTGCAGAAGTACATGGACTCCCCTCTGATCAACAGGAACTGACCCCGGGCAAGCAGTCATAATGTTTGGAGGAGGGAGGTCACGGGACAAAAAGATGCACAAATAGCACCACTGCTCGTGTCCTTTATAGTCAGACAACACTGCGTACTACTGAGTCTCCACTGTCATAACAATATTCTTACACCACTATCACATCGTGAATTATTTACTTTTATTCATCAAAAATCTCTTTCATGAATTAAACTCTAATCTTTAAATTGAAATGATTATAATCTTTATTTATAAAGCACTTCTCAAAACACAGTTACAAGGTGTTACAAGTTAAAAAAAACTTTAAAAAAAATTAGGGTAAACAATTAAAACCAGTACGAAGATCCAACAACATTAGAGCATAAATACAAGAATAAAATAAAACCTAAAATGCTTAAAATAGTCTGTAAGACCAGAACTAGATTAAAAGTGAATAAATACAATACAGACCCATTGTCCTGAGAAAGCACACCCGTAAAGAATGTAGTCTTTTAGAGAGATTTAAAAGAGAATGAGGAGTTTTTCACTCAGCTCCTCAGGGAGATTGTTCTAAAGAGCGGGGGTCCTGACAGAAAAGCCCCCCCGGTCACCTTCGGTCCTCAATGTGACTGTGGGATGGCGAGTGAGGCCTTAAAATTCAACGACAAAATCCTAAAATCACTCTAAAATTCTAAGAGCCAATGAAGAGAAGCAAAAATCCTAATTTGCTTTCTTCTTGTAGATTAAGTGAGAAAAATAAACATACCGCACAACTGTTCCCGTAGATAATAAGGATTACTCTGTTTGCAACAACAGGTGAATAACTGTTGTATATGTCATATCCAGAAATCATGCTTATCTAAAACCTGGTGAAGGTGAGATGGGTTTTAAAGAGTGCAGTGTGGAATAAGTAGCCTACACGGTCTCACGTTTTCTCTTTCTCTCACACAAGCGGGTGTCCTTGCTGGTTCAAAGCTGTAGTGACGACACTGAACTTTCATTTTGTCATTTTGCTGTTGATTCAGGGCCGACGCCTCAGCTTCATATCCTCCCGCACCGTCTCACCTGTTAAGCTAATGTCTTCTTCTGGGACTGCAACATAAACATCGTTGGTTGACGTTGGATGTGACGCTCCACTCATATCCACAACCGGGGGAAAATATAATCTTCCCTTGACGCTCAAGTCTCCCAACGCCGTGCACAGGGGTTACACTTTTTTTAGACTCTTTCAAATGATTTCCCAAGATCTTCCAAAGGACAAATGATTTTTTTTTGTCTGAAACTGTCATTCCAGTGGACATTTGTCCCCCTCCAAGAATGAAATTACTGCTCAAATCATTTGTTTTTTCCGACTGGTACTGTGGCTCCCCCATCCCCTATGCCCTACCCACCCCCCACCACCCATATTAATGGTATGAATGTACATTTTGATGAATGTTTTTTCGGTTGCAGATCCTCGGTGGTGGCACCGTGTAGATTGTAGTGCGCCGTCGGTTTCCACAACGTGCTCTGTCTTACTTTTACAGAATTGCTTCCAGTGAGCTTCAACCAAGAGCAACAATTAGCATGCACCTAAACTGAAGTTTATATATAGTTTTGCATAAGCGGTTAATAGGTGTATATTGTGTACAGCCTAGGAAATAGTTTGTACAGACTGAGTTGTTCACTCTGATGGTGCTAAACTGAATGGCAGTTATGTGCTGTCTGACTGTGTGTGTGTGTGTGTGCGTGTGTGAGAGAGAGAGAGAGAGAGAGAGAGAGAGAGAGAGAGAGAGAGAGAGAGAGAGAGAGAGAGAGAGAGAGAGAATGCTTTCGACTGTCTCTTTCCCCCATTCCAACCCCACCTGAGAACATGGTTAAGTCCATTACACTGCACTGTCCCTTCTACTTTTCAGCACCAGTTATATCCCATCATCTGCACTATGTTTAGCTCATGATCTTTATCGTTATTATTATTATTATTATTATTATTATTGACGATTATTATTATTATTGCTCTTATTACTATTGTTATTTTCTTAATTAGAGTTAAATTTAAATTAACTTATATTTTTTATACAAAGAAAAATAATGTTGGCCTTTTTGTTTTGTACAAAGTGAAACATCAAGAGAAACAAAACGGTCTAGACATGTTACTGTTACCCAGAATAATTGAGGAATGTCTCAACTGTAAATGTAAGAGCAGTAGCCCAAATAACTTTTATTAAATACCTGAAAAATACGCTTGTGTGTCAGATCATTCTTCACTTATTGTTTGAATTATACTTGTGTTTACTGTATTTAACTAATATGCCAATTAATATTATTGTGTTGGTAGGGCTGCAGAAACAATACTGATAACATTGATAGTATATTTCCTTAGTTTCGAGTGGAACAAATAAATAGACTATTTGTCAAATTATAGAAATATTTAGAATGATTTAAGAAATTTGTTACATGACCATGACCCCATCAAGTGGCTCTTACAGTGTCAGTTTGTGTTCGCATACAGTCCTAAATGTCACCCTTCTTCTCGATCTCAAAGGTTTTTGTTGTGTCTTTCAATATGTTATATCATCATATAAACAAATTTGTAGCACATGGTACAAATATTCCTGTCTTTTTTTTTTATAATATACAGTATAGAGCAGGAAATGTTGTCGTCATCAACAAAACAAGCTCAGTTGGCAAGTTAATGCTTCAGCTCTCCAAGCATCCTCCTTCTAATCATCATTTCATCAAACGTTAGTGGACATCACAATGCAAGGCAACGCCATCATGTAGCCCTATTCATTTCAATGAAGCATAACATGTTACACTGTCTCTTCCCTCCAGCTCAGCTTTGCCATCTGGGTGCTTTCCTATTCTGGCCATTCCAGCCCCGAGGCTGAGTTTCACTCCTCTTCTCCTCTTCTTTTCGGTTTTCCAGCGCCGGCTTCACTCATGACTGTGTTTTTACTTGCACACAAGAAGCCAATCATTGGGAATAACCCGATTAAGATAATAGTTTGATGCAAGCATTTACAGGGTTTCCCCTACTACCAATGTTTACATGATTCATTTGGTAATTACTGTGTGCAAGGATTCGTCACAGGGAGATGTTTGGGAAAATAAGACAACTTGAGGCGGTATGTTGGTCAATAGTTTTTCCATATTAAAGAATTTACGGAGCACGGAGCTGTCATTTGCAGTGTTGGAAACCATTCTTCAACCTATTCACCTTGTATTGCCTCTGGATCCCCGGATCTTAGACAGGTCAGATGATCAGATGAACTCAGATGTTATTGACATCAGCAGCAGCAGCAATGATGAGTCGGCTGACTTGTAGACTGGTTATTCAGTCCCAGGGAGAGAGGGCGAGAGAAAGAGAGAGAGCGAGGGGGGGATGACTAAGATGAAGCCTGGTGAATGATTCATTGTGTGATCAGCTTCACTTTGTGTGTGAACACCCTTTCTATGAGACACCAGTCCTTAAAAGCATCATGCTCAACTGTTTATCACATGGTGACACTGTACTCTACTTATTTTATTTAACCAGAAGGTCACATTTAGATGCAATATCTCTTCTATCAGGGAGATCTGGTCAAGATGGGCAACAATGAATTAAAGAAGTTTCAAAAATAAATCACAAGCAGGGACAAATAACACAGATTGAAACATATAGGAATCCGTGGCTGAAACGAATAGTATAGAAAAGAAAAGGCACTTGTTAAAAACTATGACATTGTGTATGAAAACTAGTTTTAAAGACTTTTAAACGTGACAATGAGGGTAATGGTTCTTTTAGTCGGTTGTTTTGCAGCTTGTGTGGTGCTTGGAAAGTTTGGATTTCAAATAAACTCCACCTTGTCTGATTTTTGAATTCTTCAAGTGAATCAAACATATCAAATAATTGAAGCATAAAAATATATATATATATCTTCACGTGAGTGAGTTCAATAAGCCACAACAATTTACACTTGACTTGCTGTGAGTTTAGTAATTGCTCTTTAGGGTTTGTTCTTCTTCTTTTCTTTTAATTAATCCTTGGTCGTCTCTGCACTGCGTGTCAAACGTGTCGTGGTTTTCACCTCACTTTCTTGTCTCTGCAGGTTCACGTGAGATCACACGTAACTCGAAGCTCTTGGGTCCGATTATTAACGAGGCTCTAAACGCAACGCTTACGCGTGTCGGTCTCCTTGGTAACCGAGGAGAGGACAGACTGGGATGAAGGAAGATTTTCTGTCGCGATCCAAGATACAGTTTGATAACAGGTGGGATTATTATTTAGCTTTTCCCTATGTCCACTTTGTTTTCACGCTTCAGCTGCGCCTGAACAAATAAACTTAAATCACGCAGAAAGAAATACGACGCACATTTTGGCTCTGTGGTGTCTGACGAATGCGGAAGTGGTTTGTTTCAGAACTGTCTGGATTTACAATAGTTTCCTACAGTTTGTTTTCACGTGTTTCTGTTGGTAAAACATCAGATTATTATTTCAAAGTCACTCACCTGTTTCATTGTATGTTAGTTAATAGTTTTAATCAAAAGTTAATTAATTGGTGATTAATATATTTTGATGTCATTATTTTTTGTAATATTTTCTGTGTCAGTGCAGTTTATTTAAATTATCAATAGCTTAAGTCAATGGCAACATCTCAGTCCTGCTATTATGATTATGTATTTATAGTATATAATGTCTAGTACATGAGGTGATCACTTCTGTGAGTTTTTTAACAAACTCTCATGTCCAGATCCTGGGAGCTTCAGGGTCCACAGACTGCTGCAGGCTGCTGAGGCCGCTCAGAGGGCCGACACCCTGACCTTCTGCTCAGGTCATCTGGGGCCCCGCAGCCTGAACCGGCCTCATATGGACACAAAGCAGCCTTTTTGGAGGATGTCACAGAGCCAAGGAGAAACCCCAAAGCCTCTGACAGTCCAGCGGAGACAAATAAAGACACTGACCGATGTGAGGGACAAAGAACTGAGAGAGTCTCCCTCAGAGTTTACTGCCAGCACTGCTTTGGTAGAGTCTGAGGTGTTGGATTCGAGACAAGACCAGGCCACTGGTCGCTCATCACATGCAGGCGGAAGAGAAGATGGTAGTGTACCCAAGATGGTTCATTGTTCTTCAAACTCTGTGCCGTCCAAGCTGAGAGCTTCTTCCCAGAAAAAAGCTGACTCCTCATCCGATCCTGAAAAAAGCCATTTTAACCACGGAGAACTGAATAACAAAGACCATCTTAAGACAAAACAAAGGTTTGGGAGGGAATTTATAGCAAAGCAGGAACTCTGGGCTGGAAGAAATGTTGTAGAAATGCACGAGAGGAAGCTACAAAAGGTGAGATGCACACAAACTATCACCTTACACTTTCTTTTTTAACTTTCATTCTTTCCACTTTGTCCAGTTTTAATGAGATGGTAATTCTGTAACGTCCTCTCAATCCTCTTGCAGAAGGTGAATAAAGACATGCACAGATTCTCACGCACATTTTAACTTGCTAACGATGTGTGATGTGTGTGTATGTATGTGTGTGTTCCTGTCATATCCAGGAGCTGAAGAAGCTGTCAGTGCAGAGCTGGCCCAGCAGAGACCGCCTTGCGGTGTTCAGTGACGTCTTTGATGATGTATGTGAAAGCTCGCCAGTATTTGGACGCATCCTGAGGGAAATTAAGGTTTTTCCATTTCCTCTGTACCCACTAGCACATTTTTAGCATGTGCCATAAGACGTAATAGCGCTAAGAGAGAGTGAGTCCCTGGTGTAGCGTGTCGAAGTGGAACAACCACTGGACCCCAGTCAGGATGTGTCAGGTAGCAGGTTGTCAGAGGGCAACAGGTCCATTATCGTCATTCATAATAAATATGTCAGAGTAAGACAAGTTTTGTTCATTGCTTGGTATTCATATGTTGTAATGAGTAGACAGGTGGACATTATAATGCAGTCAAGGCAGGATACAACTATGTTGAACTTGTATTATGCTTTATTATAAACATGCATATCAAAAGAATACTAAGAACATAAAATGTAATAGTACCTAAAATATTACAGTAACTTGGGTGGCATATCTTAACACATTTCAATATCTCTACCCCACACATGTAATAATATAAATAAATATTGTTTATATTTTGATCTTCCAGACAGATTATGATTTGTATGTCAACCACATGATGGATTCCCAGTCTGCACCATGTGACAAGGTAAAGTAATCCGCCCATATATTCAGTATACTGTACATTTAAATAAAAATGTATTAATTAATAATTAATTAATTTAATAAAAAATTCAAATAAATTAAAAATTATTATGATATTGCAACATTTTTAAAGTAATATTAAAAAAACTGCACCTGTGGATCAGTGACATTTAAAAGGGTTCAAGATACAACTTACAACAAGGCCTGTCATTCATTTTCATGACAGTTTTAGGCCACATGTCCATTAGGAACTGAACTCATCTGTATTATATTTCCATCTATATTTCAATGTGAAGATCGTCATGAAGCAGGGACATAACTGACAGCCAAATAAGGTTTTTGGGGTTACATAACAGGAGTGATGCACATTTGAGACAATAAAACTTTCAACATAAGTGACAGGAACCTGACGTAGTTTTGCAGTAGTCACTAGCAAGCATTGCTCTTTGTGGCAAACAGTAATTCTTCTTCATTTGTTGTGTTCCTATGTTACAGTTGCTGAATATTTCACTTGAAGATCTTGGCAGATGCAAAGAAATGGAAGTGGAGCTGGATGAAGCTGAAAAAGAGGTTTGCAGGCTGGAGCAGGAGGCTAGGAGAGCTCTACAGGAGAATAAACGGTACTGCAAGGATCTCAATCCCCACACACACACACACACACACACACACACACACACACACACACACACACACACACACACACACACACACACACACAAACATATAGTTCATTCTATTAGTTTAAGCATATTTGTTCTTTTTTCTATCCCAGAGTCCGAAATGAATCACACAATGTTCCAGCTCTCACAGGCCCAGAGGACAGTGCCATGAAGAGTAAGTCTCAAGACTACATTGGTACATCTAATCATTGGTAAACCACATCCAAGCATTTGCTGTACTGTTTATTACCCTGCAGGGCAGCAGCACATTTGTTCAGTCTGTGGATAGACTGGGCAAATAATCACTTTGTCATGTCATCAGACATAAAGAGAGTGTTGTAGTGTCCGTGAGTCAGCTGTGACTTTATGATGTCTGCAGGGGTGTGTATGCACATAGATACAAACACACGTGTCCACATACATTAGTCGCTACAGTGCATTCATGTTTGTGCTCCTCTGTGTTTGGACAAATGCGTCACTGTCAGGCTTGCGGGACAGTGGGACCTCTTTCAGCCACGGTGACAGTGTCCAAGTCAAGAGGCTCCAGGTGTTGAACATGTGGAGGGAGATCCAACCGCTGGAGGAGGAGATTAAGGAAAAGCTGGTGTCCACTGTTACAACCACCGCCACTGAAAAACACATCAAACACCTAAAGGTGCTGGGAAATAGACTGCTTATCCTCCATTTTTCCTCCCTCTTAGAATATGTTGTCCTTTGCCCTCGTTCAGAAATAAAGTGCTAAGAATTATATAACCAAAGATAATATTTACCTCTTTTTCTGTTTTCCTCCAGTCAGACAGAGTGAGACTGATAGCGATAAACGACCGTCTGAAGGCCACCAACGAGGCAAGAGAGTTTGACCTTTTTCCTGCCACATCATCACATTTGTCAAACCGGTACACATTGTAAATGCATTTCCTGCTACATAACAGTGGGTGATTTTTTTTTTTTACCCTGTATTTTCCCCCGAAGAATCTGGAAAACAAAATCAACATGGTGCTAAATAGAGAGAAGTCAAGCAAGACCATAAGACGGTACATGTAATGTTGCACTTATGTCACAGCTGACTGCAGAACTTTGCTGTTGATTACAGAGATCATGTGCCTCTTTCTTATTTTCTTCTTCTCTCCTCTGTTCTGTGTTCACCAATAGGACACTGTGGAATGAACTACAGAGTGATCTACAGACAGAGAGTGAATAGCTTCATCAACAAGTAAACCAGAGAATCGTCCCTGGAGATTAATATTTCAAAGTCAGACAGTTTGAATTGGCTCAAGTGTAATGCATAATAAAAGTATTTAAAACAAGTTCATAATATTATTATAACACAATGTCCATTCAGTTTTCAATTGTTACTAATGAAACATCTTAACAGTATTTTGATGTTGTATTAGGCTGATGTGAAGTTAATATTTGCTACTCTATGCACGGTTGAATAGTTTGACCTCTAATGATGCAATATATTTAAAAACAGGATCATGCGTTTGTTAGTACATCTTTAATTTATGTTAACTAGTGATGTATTAAACTACTAGTAGCATACCATAGCTGTCATATTTAAGTAGTGTCGTATAAAGTATGATAAAATTAAAATATTCTGTATGGAGCCATGATGCAACAGGAAATTAGGACAACCTCTCTCATTTTTAAGCAACAGGAGGAAATAATGAATATTAATTTGCACAAGATGAAAAAGGCAGTGGAAGAAAAACTCCCTCATCAAAAATCACAGCTGGTATCAGAAAAACAAACCTCTCTCTCTTTTTCGGCAGGACAAACTATAATGAACAACAATTCAATTTCCAAAGCATTGGATGCACATTACAGTTCAGACACCAGAGGGCAGCAGGTACATATTTGAAAAGAGTTGTACACAGTGAATTCTGCATTGGAGCAAGCTAGTCAGAAAAATCCACCCAACAATATCTCGGCAAATGAACAAGAACATATTTAGTTGTGTATCTGTATTCTCAGAGCTGAAGTGTGACCTTTATCAAAACACACTGAAGATCATTTGAAGTGTGTGATATCTTGATGAAAGGTCACCGGCTGAAATGCCAGCATTCGAAATGTCGAGTATTAGAGTGAATACGAGGAGTTTTTAGTTTTTTCCAGGATCAAGTTCCTTGTGACTATTGAGTCATAAAATTCCAATTATAGCTTTGTGGATAAAACTGCATCCATTTAATGTGATGGAGAATCACAGGGAATGATTAGATTAGAAGAATAAGGGAAGAAGAGTTCTTGGATTGATAACGGGGTGACCTTTGCCCCTGACGTGATCGAGTGCCTCGGTGTTTGCTGGGACCTAATCACAGGTCAAAGTCTGCTCTCTGGCTGACAGAGACACCAGTGGCACAGTGTGTTTTTGTCCTCACTGCCTGACAACACCTCGTCCTGCTTGGAGCTTCCTCTGCCTGGATTGCCACCACTTCAACGCCATGCTGCTTCGGAATGTGGCCCTGCTCCTCCTCTGCACGTCTGTTGCCATGTGTGCCACTTTAGGCCACTACCTGGTTCAAGCAAAGGAGGTGGAGGAGGAGAAGACAGTGGAGGAGGAGGCCCCTGTTCTAAACTCAGCTGCTGTTAGTGATGGTGTTGTTGAAGCTGCCTCTGTGGATGCAGCTGAAGAAGATGTAGCTGCTGCTGCAGTGGAACCAGAGGATGATGCTCCTGCAGCTGAAGAGGTTGAAGAAATACTCGCAGTGGATCAACCAGCAGCTGACAACAATGAAGTGGATGTCCTCATAGCAGATGGTGCCGCTGCTGAAGAGCCGGAGGCAGACGGTGACGTGCCTGCCGGAGACACCCCTAATGAGGAGGCCCTCACTGAGGAGGCTGTCACCCAGGAACAACCTCCCCCGCGAGACAACCCTGCTGTGGAGGCCCTCACTGAGGAGGCTGTCACCCAGGAACAACCTCCCCCGCGAGACACCCCTGCTGTGGAGGCCCTCGCTGAGGAGGCTGTCACCCAGGAACAACCTCTTCCACGAGACACCCCTGCTGTGGAGGCCCTCGCTGAGGAGGTTGTCACCCAGGAACAACCTCCCCCGCGAGACACCCCTGCTGTGGAGGCCCTCGCTGAGGAGGTTGTCACCCAGGAACAACCTCCCCCGCGAGACACCCCTGCTGTGGAGGCCCTCGCTGAGGAGGTTGTCACCCAGGAACAACCTCCCCCTGAGGAAGAGGGGAATGAGATCACACCGGCCCAGACCAAGCGCTCCCTGGACAGACCCTCAGCTAATGAAGATGAAAGCAGTTGGGGCTTCAACTCGATTAGGAGTAGTTTCCAGACGATGCACGGATACTTTGACTCCCTGGTGGAGCTGGTGGGGGGTCACGATGGTGTGTGCCAGTACAGCTGCAGATACGGTAAGACCGAGGAGATCCCTCAAATTAACTTAGAGTTGAGTTACATAGAAAAAACAAATCTTTGGTGTCCTGGAGGAGGAAATCATTAAGGAGACACAGAGACAGATGGATGCTCAGGTTTTTCTAAAGTAGGACTTCCAATCATTATTGTGTTGTCCACATGCAATGTGTTAATTTGCTCAGCTGACTTAAACTCTCAGATTGAATCAATGCTTCTGTCAGTTTATCAACCACTAATGTCTCGATCTAAGATAACGTGCTCGGCCATGAAACTGATGATACTGAAACCTGCCTGTGCTCTGTTTATCAGTCTGTACCTACAGTTACCCAATCAATACTGATGTTCTCAAACAGAAGTTACATCTTATCTGTGAAGAGATGCACACCTAAGAACACAGATATCCTGTGACTGGGCGGACCTGATGACATTACTTTGTTCACGTTTACACATTCAGCTCACTTTTTTGGTTTTGTTCTTTTAGGAGAAAGTCCTCAGCCTCGTGCCGGCTACCAGATCCCGGAGCCCAACGGCTGCAGCTCGTCTCTGGTGGGATTCCAGGTGAATGAAGCTGTAGGTGGCCTGTTCGAAGCACCAACAGCCCAGAAATACACCATTAAACCCATATAATACATTTGTATTAGCACAACTAATTAGCAGGACAGGGGCAGATCCAGGGGTGGCCAGCTGAAATCTGAGGGGCTCCTAAAGTGCCCCTCTCCTGTCAGTATATATTAAATTTTTTTAACAAAATAGTTGTTTGCTAACAATACTAACAATAAATATGTCACTTTCGCATGAGTTCACATTATATGACTGGCTGGCGACAGGGGGTCACACACTACACGATCTTTCCCCAGGAGAACCCCCCCGACTGGTCTCCAGCAAAGAGACAGAGAATCTGGTGATCATCCTGCTATAGAATGACACATCCAGCTAGAGGAGATGATACTCTTCAGTGAACGCCAGTTGTAAAGAATAGAGAGCGGCTTGGGCAGGATGATTTTGTCCGAAACTGACCAAGCCCAAGAGAGAAAAAAATAAAGCACCCTGCCACCCTGAGCCCGACAAACATTCAGGTTTTTTTCTGTCCAAAGCCTGAGTCTGTGTTATCTCTTGCTCTCTGATTGGCTGGAGTTGGCTTGAGTCTTCTCAGATTCCGACAAGATTTCCAGCAGGTTGGAAATCTGATCGGAACGATGAACCTCCCAAATCTTGCCGAAGACTTAACACATAGTGAATTGAGCGACAATCAGGACATATAACTGACTGGTCTGTTTCAAATTGTGGCCCCTTTATGGCCCCTGATTTAGAAAAAGGCTAGATCTATTACTGCTGCACTGACACGATAAAGTTCTTTCTTTTCACAGCTCGACCTCGGGGTCCCCGTCATGACAAAATGCTGTGATCAGCTGGACATGTGCTACGACACTTGCGGCATGAGCAAGTACAACTGTGACGCTGTGTTTCGCTCGTGTCTGCTCGACATCTGCTCTGACCTCAGGAAGAGCCTGGGCTTTGTGTCGCAGGTACAAGGTGAGAAGTTTGCAACTAGTTACTTTTCTTTATTTTATTGTGTACTGTGGCAAAATATCCGTGGTGGACACTAACTAAGTACATTTACTCAAGTAGGTACTTGTACTTTATGTTTATGCAACTTTCTACTAAGGAAATGTTGTACTTTTGGCTCCACTACCATTGTCTTAGTTACTTTTCAGAAGTCAGTATAAACCATGTCTCCAGATGTGTTGATGTTGAATGTTTGTGATAAACTGAAGGATAAACTTTATGTTGAGAAAACTCAGAATCAACTCTTTAAAAACCTTTTGGATCAGCTGGAAAATGCGTTGTCATAAAAAACTGAAAACAGGCTGTTTTTCTGAGCTCATGAATAGTTGACATGGTTCCTCTAGACATATGTAGATCTAATAGAATATTATGTATAAACGACTCAACAGTAAATATAGTAGTTCAAGGGAGAGAGAAACAACTTTAGCAGTAACAACATATACGAAGCAGCAATATGAATCCAAAAAACATCAGAAAGAATGGCAGAACATTAAAGTGCACTTTTATTTTTCATACTTGAAGTATGAAAAGTATAAGTTTAAAGTAACTTAAAATAACAGTAGTAAAGTACATCTTACTTCAATACTTTTACTCAAGTAAGGTTTTGAATGTGGGACTTTTACTTGTAGAGGAGTATTTTCAAAGGATCTGAATACTTCTCTACCACCGCAAAAATATATATGGTGTTATGAATATGATCATCAGCAAGAACATCCCATACAATTCTGTGTATTAACTCTGCCTCCCTTCTTTTTACCTCTTTCTTTTGTCCCTCTCTCTCTTCTTCTCCCAGCCTGTGACTCCATGGCAGAAGTCCTCCACAACACAGTGGGCACTCTGGGCTGCAGGCCCTACATGAACAGCCAGAGGGCAGCGTGCGTCTGCGGGGACGAGGAGCGGGATGAACTGTGATACAGAAAACTATGGAGGACCCCTGCATGGACACTTTCACGGGCAAATAACCAGACTCATTAGCGGCAGATTATTCTGGGTATTTATAGTTTTCTCTCTCAAAGTGGAGATATTTCTCATGAGTCAGAGTTTTAAAGAAAAGACATACATGGAAAATGCAGATGAACAGTTTCTTTGGTTTTATTCATAGAAATTACGTGTCTGGTTGTGACTTTCAGAATCTTAATGAATCACTCATGCATATTACACTCTCCACACTTCATTTTCATTTCATTTTTAGGCCATATTTTGGTCTCTATGACTCCATTACCATAAATTACTCCAAACAAATTTCCTGATGGGGAGGATATTGCAGTTGGATTAATTTGGTTTAGACAGAAACACACAGGATCATTATTATGGCACATGTGGTTCATTGGGTGCTGCTATTTGACTTTTATTACATTAGTTTGGTCAAACCTCAAATCTAAGTCAGATAAAATGTGACGTCTATTACAGTTATACTGAGTTAATGTTGGGTGTAAGTTATTTGTATGTTATTTGTTATTTTGTATGAATAAATACACAACTAATTGCAGATTAACTGACGTGATTAATTCTAGATTAACTGTCAGGGTGATGAAGCAGGGAGGTGCATAATTTCCAGGCACGGCGCTCCGAAACATCTCTTTTCCACCATGCTGTAATGTGTGACATGCTCCCCAGCCAGTGATTATACAGAGCAGATGAGTCCAACAACAACAAAAGAAGCATCTTTGGATGTATCACATATATTTTTCCAAATCAGTGATGATGTGAAATATAAACCACTTTCAAAAATCCACTAAATCTTTAAGCCATAATCAAGCCTGAGAAATGCCTGAAAGTGTGACCCAGAAAAACATCCTTCATGCTGCAGTTGTTACAAATGAACTGTGGCCCCTCAGAATGATTTCTAATAGAAATGCCATTCACTCTAATGTCAGTAAATTGTGCTGCCAGGCAAACTGGATGAGACGCACAAACTCGGATGCATTAAATAGAAATTGAGTGATCGAGAGTGATGTGAGGGACACTGGAGGTGGAGAAGAGACGAGTGTGTATATCTGCATGTATATGTGTATATGTGGGGTTTTAAATGATACTCTGTGTCTGTGTGTACATACCAAATAAAATGAATCTCCTGGCTTGAGCAACTGGGTTGAATATTGGGGAGTTAAAGTCAAATATATATATACAATTATTATTTCTTACCAATTAATAATCGCTAGAAATACCATAGAAAATAATTGAAGTAGTTTATCAGTATGATGAAGTTTAGTATGATGACGTTTAGTATGTCCACACTGACAAATATTTATATGTATATGTCCACAGGTGACAGGGTGAATTTCAACAGGTTAAAAAAAATGTAAGAAATTAGCGTGAACTAGTGCATTTCTGGGACTGTGAACTTCAAATTCAAAATTGGAAGTTACGAGCGTTAACTAGTTCATTTTAATCTTTAAGAACTGAACTTTGACCTTTCTCTTTTTTTGTGAACTTTGAACAAAACTGGATACAACCCTCCCGCCTGACGATATATAACGTTCTATATGCTGCTGGCCTGTTCTCATGCTGTGTATTAGCATCATGACTAAGGCAGGATGAAGATCGGGCCTCCAGTGAGCGTGTGCTGCTCCTGAGGGTCACTGGTCCGCGCCGCCCGTCGGACACGTCCTCGACAGCGCTGAGCACAGCGGGAGTCTCCTGTCCCGCACACCAACACCTGACAGTGGAGGAACACTTGCTGTAAACAGAGGAAACAAAGAATATTTACAGCAGAGATAGAGAACAATGCCATGTGAGGATACTGCTAATTCACTTCAGTCCATGGGTAAAGTCTTAATATTATACAGACATACGCCCACACACACACACTTGCCGCCTGGCTCCCAGCATGCTCGTTGTACTCACTTGGTTGTCCTTGCCAATGAACTTGAAGACGGGGACCTGGAAGTGTTTGGAGAGCTGGTCCTTTGACGTGTACTGGGTCACCGCCTCATCAGAGATGCACCTGAGCAGGGAGACAAAGAGGGGACATTCGATTCAATCTGATTTGTATCGCGCCAAATCATAATATACATCACCTCAAGGGACTTTACATAATAAGTATAGAGAAACCCAACAGTTCCCACAATGAGCAGCACTTTGGCGACTGTGGAGAGAAAAAACTCCCTCATTTAGTGGGAGAAACCTCGAGCAGAACCAGACTCAATGTGGGCGGCCGGTTGAGGTGAGCAGGGGAAAATGGGAAGGAGAGGAGAGATGGGTGGGAGGGGGAGGAGAAGATAGAGAGAGACCAGGAACAGTATCGCACCATCAGTTTTCAGCTCTGACTAGTTATAATGAAAACAATAAGAGTGTAAAGATGTTATTAATGATAGATACAGCCATATAGGCAGGTGAGATCTCAACACAGTGCTCAGTGACCTGTATGTATTTCTAACAAGCCACTTCATTGAGTTTAGCCGGTCCAAGGCTTTGAAACTCGGCTGTATTCTAATAGGAAATCCTGACAACAGATCACAGCCCCGCTCTGTCTTGGTGTCCAGGGAGCTGCCCGATCAACTCTTACTCTGGATCAAGGGACGAAATGGTTTGCCAGAAGTAAGTGTTCCCCAGATAACGAGGCCGTTTCGATTTTTCTACCCAAAAACATAATTGTTTTCTCTCCACATTAATCAGAGTATGAGGCCAGTGGCATTTTTCATTTGACATTGCCTTCAAGGAGTGGCGATTTCCTGTCCTATAACTGTCAAGCAGCTGTTGCTGAGGCTTTGTCCAAACACCGCAGCCAGGTCGGATCCATGACATTTATTATAAGAATTATTAATGTTGCACAACTACAAGGGATTCTGGTGTTTATGGGAAAATATTAAAAAGTCATACTTCAGCAGTTTTTTTGTGTCTGCATAAGCAGGACACTTTATAGGGTAGGTTAATCCAAATATTAAAAAAGCACTTATTTTAGAACAGAACCATGCAGTTTTATTTTTAGTTGTTCAGGTTATTTACTGAGATTTAATAATACGATGGAGGTCGAAGGGGTTTCATCGGTGGAGCTCACAACATTGTCAAATTACATTTTTAAAATGATAAACCATGTGTGTCCAGAAGTAAAGTACACGTACCATGTCTGAAAATGTACAATAACTTATATACACAGTTGTCACTTTGATTTTATACTTACTTCCTCTAATTTATATAGTACTGTATAATTTTTTTTCCCATATTTAGCTCTTTTACTTAATTTAAATGTTCCTCTCCTTTTTCTCTTTTTCTTTCTCTATATTCTCAATGACTTTGCTCTTATTGCACTGCAGAGCTGACCTGTGCTTCTTGTCCAACACTGACCAACTCCATTGACCCTGTGTTAACTTACATATCACAAATAAAACTTGAAACTAATATATGTACGAGTATTAGAGCCATATTGTAGAAAACAACAATTGTGATATTTTTGAGAATAAAGTTGTAATTTAATGAAGAAAAAAGTCAAAATCTCAGAATTGTTTTCTAAGATATTTGGCCCTAAACTCTATTGTAGTAATAGGAGCTCATTGTCGAAGATTATGGAGAAAATATTTTCCTCAAATTTTTAATTATATTTTCTTTATAGTCTTGAAATCAAAAAGAAATAGGAATTGAAATAGGTATAACATGACCCATCACTGTCTTAGTAGTAGATACTTATTTTTAGGAAAAAGTGCATCACACTTCAAGTAAAAACAGTAACACATGTAAATGATGATGTCAGGATGAGTTGTGGCCTCTCAACAGATAAAACTATTCACCCATCTTTGATGAGGTAATACTTGAGAGCCTGGTCAGCTTTGGGGCCTGGTGTGGCAAAGCAGCTCTCCACCAACGCAGAGAGACCCTCCAGTCTCTCTTTGGGCTCCACCCCGAAGAACAGGGAGTCGTGCAGGCGGAGCTGCGGCGGCGTGTGGTAGGACTCTGAGAACTCAGCGTTCTTGAAGAGCTCCAGGGAGAAGGGGAAGACGCCCTCGCTGTGGCCTGCCAGCTGCAGGGCTGAGCTGCGCAGACTTGCCTGGTATCCGTCCGACACGTGGTACTCCCTGGGGAACTCGCAGGTGACTGGGAGCACCAACTTGCTGGTGCGGACGATCAAGTCTCTGCTGCTACCGGGGCTGCTCTTGGGAAGGCCTGTCACCAGGTTGGTCCCCACAATCTTGTCGTCTGTCACCTGAGGGTCAACATTCACCTCACTTTTAATAGCTTTCCCACCGACAGCCTCACACAACACACTTCTGAAATACACTGAAATTAAAATTGAATTATTCCCTTAACTGTTGAGGCCTGTGCACATTCAATAATTCCAACTTAACATCTCTGACCTCCACCGTGGTGCCGCAGGTCTTCAGGCTGAAGTTGAGATTGATGTGTGTGCCGTTGGAGACGCCTCGACAAGACGAGTTGGACAGGAAGAGCTCCAGTCCTTCTACAAGGTCCTTAGGGACTGACACGGTAATAGAGCTGGACTCACACTGGACTGGCACTGCAGGAAAGAAACATGTATCATGACACGGTGCATGGATGTAATAACAAGGGCCAGCACCACAGCCATGGGACTGGATGAAAACATAATGCACAACATGAACTACAGCTGTATAAAAAACTGTAAAAGCAAAGATGGAGAGGCAGTAAAGAAAAATTAAGAAATATTTAAGTGACAGAAAAACTAAATTATATCAGCCTGACTCTTACCTAAAATATTGGATTTGTTGATTTTGTTTCAACTAAATTAACATTTTGAATATTTCTGTAAGAGTGGTAGCAAGATGATTAATCAATTACTTGATTGATAAATGAGTTCAGTCATGTCTTAAGAAAAACTTCCAAACTTCACCAGCTCCAGCCTCTTACATGTGATGGTTGGCTGTTTTTCATGAGTTTAACTAAACTTCCGCCACGGACCCCGTCTGTTTGTTTGTTGGTTTGTCTGTAAGCATGATTATGCAAAAACTACTGGACCAATTTCCACAAAACTTTGTGGAAGAATTAGGTATGGGGTGAAGGAAGAACCCATTCAAGATGTTCCTCTTTTGTTAACATTGTGAGATATAATGGATTAGTTGATCAAAGGAAAATTAATCTGCAGTAATTTTCTAAGATTGGATTCAATATCAAAGCCTCTTTTTGGCCAAATGACTAAATGGATGGAGTGTCTCATTTCCTGAAAAGGAGGACTGTAGCAAAGTATTGATCAGTCGTCTTATCATCAGTCCAGTTATCCACCGCTAATATAATCCTCCCTGAAAGATAAATAATCAGCATTATGTTAGAAATATAAGTTACGGCCTGAGGGAAATCCATTCTAGTCAAATCTCTACTATCCGGAGCGTCCTTTCAGATTAATGCAAGCATGTAACTAAGATTCATCTTGCTTCACTGTGTGATTGATTATCTAACTGCAGCATCTACCTTTCTAACACACACACACACACAGACACACAGACACACACACACACACACACACACACACACTCACCCTGACACGTGCGTTTATCCTCTCCCAGCTCCAGCCCTCTGGGGCAGTGGCACTGATAGGAGTCCAGCAGCGAGGAGCAGCCGTGGGTGCAGCCTCCATTGTTCACGTGGCAGCCTGCTATCTCTGCACAAGGCCACACGGAGAAAAGAAAAAGACATTGAAGAACACAGTGTGCTCCCCTGATTGGTTTAACTATCTCAGCTGCGGTGTCATATACAAATATAATTGTACCTCTGCAGTGGTGTCCGTCCTCATCCAGCACGCGGCCCGGCCCACACTCACAGCGCCTGGACCCCTTGGTGTTCACACACAACTCGGCACAGCCGCCATTGCCCTTCTCACACTCATTCACATCTGAACACAGGACATGCAAAACACCGGGGCCAGATATTATCAGCAGATGAGTCTTGTTATAATTGACTGAGTACCAGGTGGATGGAGTTTATTACCGCAAAGGCAATTCACTTAGTGTTTCAGGAAAGAGGAGGATAAATCAACTTAAAGGACTTCAAAACAGATTTCATAATACTGAGCAGAACTGGTAAAAATATATGTGTTGATATGATGGATTACATAAAAGGAGAGAAAAGAGTGAGAGTGTGACACAGTGAGGAGAAAGAGGGAGTGAGTATGGAGAGAAGAGAAAGTTGTTTCTGAGACAGGGAGAGGAAGATTTGGTTGATGGTTGAATAATGAGATAATGTCAGTTCTCAAGCTGGCTATAGGCTCCCACTGCACGCTCGTCACCCATCATTAGGTGGACCATCCCACACACACACACACACACACACACACACACACACACACACACGCTCATAGGTCTTGTTTGGGGACATTACCTTCATATCCTGGAGACTTAACCTACACCAAAACATATCCACTACACTTCTGCAACTGAGTAAAGAGAGATGAGTAATACCTAGACCACACACACACACACACACACACACACACACACACACACACACACACACACACACACACACACACACACACACACACATTTACAGAATATGCCCATAGGCATGAGATGAAATGGCTGTAGTAGAAGTCATGAGGTTGTGGTATACTGGAGTGATGTTTGTAAGGGGAACAGACACTGGAGGAGCTAATTTGAATATGATTTGATTTTAATGTAAAAGTATTCATTCACGTCAGCTAGTGTGTGAAAGATAAATAGTCAAGCAGGAATCTTTCTAAAAGCAGGGGCGTTACAGAAGGGTGGGCTACATGTCAACACAGCTCACCTGTATCAAACGAAATTTCTGTAACATCCACTATTCATATCCACTTTTATATCATTAAAAGTTAAATAATATCCATTTAAAAATCAATTCAAATGAAGGTGATGGATGGTGCTGACGGAGTGATAAGGATGCTGATGAAGACTGTGAGGTGCAGTTGAAAGCTCCAGAAATGCTGCCGTCAGAGCTATGTAAAAATATCTCTATGCACTTTGCTGTTTGCACTAATCACTTGATCCTATTGGTTGTTTTCGTCTTTACTAGTTCTGCCCCATTATGAAGTCAAGTAAACGTGGATATTTGAAGAAGAAAAACATGAAAACATGAACGTAATTGTCAAAATAATAGGTGATGACTTGACTCTTATTGTTTTTCTGAAACCTTTTCCAGCCTGTCCGTCCCCTGTTCTCTCTTCTTATCTTTGACTGTTGCACAATTTATCTGTCCCCTCTCTTCCTCCCTGTGTTTCTGTCTCACCCAGGCACGTTTGTCTGTCCGGTCCCAGCTCAGTTCCAGGAGCACAGCGGCAGTCCGACTCCGGACAACTGGGACCTGCACAGTCCTCCTCATCGCAGATATCATAAAAATCTGTGGAACATACATGCAGGACAGGGAAATGAAAACCAATGCAAATTCATGATTTTAATATTTTTACATATCATACACTCACGGCCACAGTACACGTGGAAGCAGACTGTGGGTCTTGGCAGGCGGTACACAAAGTATCCCCCGACGCAGGCCTTCACGTCTGCACTGGCATTCCACTGGCAGCAGTTGTCGTTGAAGCTGGCACACACTTGGAGAGTGATAATGCCGTCATTGGGTTGAGGGTGGCTGCCGTTGAGCCAGACGGGAGCGTGGGTGCCACAGTGATTCTCAGGGACGCAGAAGGTGGGCATGGCATCTCCGGCCATGCCAGTGAAGCGGTACCATTCACCGGACATGTGGCTGTCACACTGCGGCACGCCGGAGGACTTGTTGACGTGGTAATCTGTGTTCCTCCAGGGTTCATTCAGGCTGATGTAGGCCGAGCACGGGTCCAAGGCTGAGGCAAGAGGGTGGGATGAGAAAAATGGAACAAGAAAAAATATAAACATGATGTAAATGGGCGTTGTAAAATAGGTCAGAGAGGAACGGCTGGACAATGAGTGGGAACACAGTGCAGTCACAGAGAGTAACTCTATGAGGAGCTGGTGGGGCCCTGTCTTTTTTTTCCACATAAAACAACATTTACAATAAATATGACCATTTGTTAAGATTTTGTATTTTCTAAGCTTTTTTTGAAGAACACTTGCTTAACCAAGGAACCACTGTTAATATATTCAATGATGTGTGGCTTTGCTCAAAGTTATAGAGTTTACAGTGAACTTAAACGTGCGCCTCACTGGATGTTGGACATTGGTCCCTCTGTGTAATTTGTGGCCTTTATTTGGCCCCTGATTTAGGAAAAATCCTACATATGCCACTGCTGGGGGAGAGACGAGGTACACTCTGGACAGGGCCGACATACAGAGACAAACAACCGTTCACGTAAATATTTACCTCTTCAATTCAGAGTCTTCAGTGAATCTAATCCCAATCTGCATGAACATGCAAACACCACACAGAAATAAACTCTCTGAAATAACATTATCTGCATGGCTAAATACCATTAGATGTGATTCTGTGTGTTATTTTAAAGAAATGACCCTTTATTAGTGACGCTAATTTCAGGAAACACCATTAGTTACTTTGGGGAGGTTTAAAATGTCAGCTCAGTCCATAGACAAGCTATAAATCGTCTCTTGTGCCGTAAATCAAACATTTGGAACTCCATGATGAACTCTAACACAGTCAATTCTAATTGAACTAAAAGTCAACAAACCGTCCACAAACGGCTCTTTGTCCTGCACCTTCTGTCTGTGGTGACTCTTTTCACTACGGCCGGATTGTGCCAAATCAGGAGAACAACTGAACGAGCAGAAAAAACGAGGTGCAGCAAAACAATCAATGGCCTCTCTCTTCTTCAGGCCCTGTCAACAGTGTAATTAAGAGGTGGATGTGAAACAAATTGAAAAGAAGAAGACATGAGCTGATGATGGTGATGTGCAAAGTGGGCCAGGGAGAGAGAGTCGTCTGGGATGAAGACACAGCAGGAGGGGGAGCAGCTCGACAGCAAAGCTTCTTTTGTGACAAGCCAGAGCCAGGAAACATGAGGGCGAGCAACCAGAACATTTAGTGACACTTTAGTGGAGCAGTAACCACCACTACAACTTTATAGGCTTTCCATTTAGTTGGATTGCTCTGCATAGACATCCCATATTAACACTGTTACTCATACGTTGAACGAAAAATAACTTTCTGTGTGACCACTAATGGACTTGACATTTACCATGACAATAACTGTTCCTCTTCCTGTAGCTAAAGTAAACATGAAAACACACAAACACGTACTCCACATTACGGCGAGTCAAATTAACTGATAGCACCTTGGATCTTGAAAGCTACGTAAACACATTTGTGTGCCATGGGACAAATTTTACGACCATAAATGATTTAATCCACTAATGGACAAGTCCGTCTTGTCACAACCTGCTGCTCCAGTAAAAGCAGAGGGATCAATCCGGGGACTCACAGAATAAACGACCGGTTTTGGAGACGTACAACTGAGGGGGGCAGAGGACACAGCTGACTCATGTGGGTGTATGTAAATGGAGGCGTTAAATCTTCCAGATGGAGCTTGAATATCTTAATTTGGCTATTAAGGGAATGTTGTGGCGGCGTTTTACTTGTGTCAGACGCCTGCATCTTATCTGTGCAGATGAAGATGAAGATGATGAAGACTCAACCTTATTGTTCTTATTATTGTTGCAACAACAATAATGTTAATAACAATACTTATAAGATGGTGATGTTCTCTATTTATCTTGTCCTCAACGAAATCGTACTCAAACAACAGATCAGTGATCTAATCCTGCAAAAAAGTAGTCCCCATTTTTCTACAATCCAATACACTGTATCTTTTTCTTCTGTGTCATTATTGTTTTTTGCATCAATCCCACATATTCATCTTGCTGCTGTGGATGCGGGATCAATTTTGTATTAATCCACAGTTTAGAATGGTCCCAAAGAAATACATTCAATACCCAGCAACTTTAGGAAAATGTACATATTTATTTATTTAATTCTCAAAATTGGTCTTTTCGTTGGATTTGTAAACAAAAGAGTATAGTCTCTGCTGTATCCTTTAATCTATAGTAAATAGGAAAGGAAAAATAGATTAAACTCAAACTCAGTACAATAAATAATCTTAAAACTAGGAAATGCTACTCAGGAAATTTTGCACTCACCTTTACCTGCAACAGCAAGAAGCTCCTGCAGCAGACTGATCATCACCAGAATAATCATGTTGTGTTTATATTTAAATCAAAGATACCAGGAGCTCAGTGTGGATGTTTGTGTGTGTGCAGCCTCTCTGGTTCCTCCTCAGAGGAAGTCTGTCTTTAATAGTCACCTCTTATCTGCATGTGTCATATTGTCATGTCTCTTTCTCACCTTGACCTTTCACCTACTGCTCCCCAAATCCAGTAACAGGACGGACAATCCTCCTATTGTTTCATACAGAACACTCCTCATATTCCACTCCAGTGTTTTTTTTTTTTTTTTTGCTATCATGCTGAGAAAAAGTGTGTGTGGGGTTTATCACACGTCTAAATGTCTATCTCGTTTTTTCTTATCCTTTGTGATTTAACGGGCATGAAAATATGAGCAATGATCTAATCTCCAGAAGCATTAAACCGATCTAATTAATCTGCTTAGTGTCGTGCTGGAGCCTCCTTCACTTCAAGGATCGGCGGGGTCTGCACAGTCAGGATTTACCAGAGTTGACTGAGACCCTTGGCGAGGACACGCTGTGCTAGTGGAGTAAACGTGTTCTCATCTAGCTCATTACTTGACTACCATGTACAAGGCCTGAAGCTTCATTTAGAAACTGTCCACACTAACCTGACGCTTGCACTTTTTACTACTTATATGTAATTAAATCAATGGAGGCATTAATCCAAAAGGCTTTTCAGGTGGAACACACCATTCTTTCTTTGGGATTAAGTTAGGCCTCATGGCGGCAGGCCTTCACAGCGCAGGCAGATTCAATCAGCACCATGCGTGGTAGTAAAGTCACACAGAGCCTACTGTATATAGTTATGTTTTTATCATCTCCCTTCATTTTCCATTTTGTCTAACTTTGCTCTAAATTTCAGCTCAATGTGGTTTTCAGAGTTTGGATTTGTGAGTAAACTTTTATTTAACAAGTCAGCTGGTAATAGCTCCAGCTTCGCTTTGCAAAGGATAAGTGCTATAGATCCACATCAACATTTGTTGGGTTCTTCCTTGTGTCATGCCCAATCCCTCCATAACATTTAAAAATCCATTGAGTAGTTTTTGCGTAATGCTGCTAACAGCTGCAGACTAAAACATAACCTCTTAGGTGGATGTAATAAGATTGAAAGGAAAATAATTTTAATTGTCCATTACCTATTTTTAAACTTTCAGATTTGCAGCCTGCTGCTTCACGTGGCCATTGTACACACACAGTTTATCTCCACAGGTCTATCTTATAGGATGTCCTGTGCAGGGAGAGCTGGAGGCCAAGGAGAGACGGAGGAGGTGGTCAAGACCTTGAAAAGAAGCATGTTGTAAATATCTGCACTAGGTCTATTAATCACAGAGAGAACAACAGAAAACTGCAAGTGGACCACTGTCTCCAAAAACTGGATAAGGATTTTATTGATAATTGAATTACATTTCTCTTTTATACATATTTCATAAATGATACAGGATTTTACATTTTTCTTTTTTGCCAACATTACAGCATCATATGTCAACAGAAGAAAAACAAAAAAGAAGGCGGAGCGAAACAAAAATAAAATAAGAGGTCAGGATGGAGTACAAGATCATTTCAATCCTATATTCAGCTTCACTCTTTAGGCATTTTCAACATGTCTTAATGTAAGTGCACGCAAACAAGATATTCAAAACATAACACACATTAAAAACATAGAGTAATAATGTGATTTTTGGAGAAGAAAAATAAAGGGTGAGGGTGAGTGAAAATGACAGGAGAGGAGGTGTTCCCCGATAAGATGAGAGTGCACCCGACACTTTTCCTTTGGACTCAGATCCAGGACGATAGTAATGGAGGTCAAGGGGACGTAAAGCTTTCACCATCCATCCTCCACAAGGACGGACGATGATCTTACTGGGGAGTTTAAACGTGCGCTGATGGCGGGTTCACAGGAGTAAATAAGGTGAAGATGGGACTGGGGTTGGATGAGGTTGGAGCAGTTGGTTGGCTGGGATTAATTCAGATTTGGCAGGGCGGCTTCTAAAGACGTCACCCTGTCCACTGCCCTTTATAACTAGGAATCTCTACAAACAACGTTCTTAAATTATCTTTGCAGCTTGTTTTTTTGTTCTTTTTTTGGATAAATCATCTTTTTTATTTTTACATAATTTCCCTTGTAAACATACATTCATGCAACACCCTCTTTATAATAAAGTTTCCCTATATTTGATATATTTTGTTTTTAAAAAATAAAAGTGAAGAGAACAACAAAGTAAAATAACGGTGGATGGCATTATGAAAAGAAAAAAGGAGGAGGAGGTGGTGGTGATGGAGAGAAGTGTGGTGTGGAAACAGCAGAGGGGAGGATTGGACTCCAGAGAGAGGCCTCAACTCTCTCACCTGACACAGTACGTCTCCAAGGAAACACTGTCGCTGTCGTCGCTTTGTGTGTGCAAGTTAGCGTGTGTGTGTGTGTGTGTATGTAAAGTGAATTTACAGCTAATGATGGCTATGAAGTGGGATGGGCAGGGATTAGGGGCAAAGTATTCATTAATGTGGGAATCTGAACTTTGCCCCTCACCATTTGTCAACCTGGATCGTATATACATGTACGCACAGGCACACACACACACACAGCAAGATTGATTTCCGGTTCCAAACATTCAGATTTAACCCTCCTTTTTATGATGTGTCTTTTCAAATAAGAGATTAACTTTCTTACTGCTGCTGCGGTTGCTATATATTGTCGACACCACTTAAAAGGTCCAGTGTGTAAGACTTAGGTGAAGGGATCTATCGGCAGAAATTAAATATAAAATTATCCGAGTGAATTTTTGTTTTCTTTCATCGAGAATGGGCCCTTTATATTTACATTGAGATCATACTCTCTATGGAGGCCACCATGTTTTTTCAAACACCTTTTGAGTTTTTAGAACAAGTGATGGCAGCCACAGATTCTCTTTCGTGTTTGGAAGTTGAGTGTGATGTGAAAGAAATTCAGCAGCAACATGCAACTTCACCACTAGATCTCACTGAATTCTACCCACTGAACCTTTAAACCATTAATCATTGGAGATAACACACACACAGTAAATGATCGGACCAAATCCTGCTTTGGCATAACTTCTGATTTGACCCCAAACCATGCATTTTATTACTAAAATAAATCCAGAGGTAAACACAAGGATCTCCTCAGCAGGATTCAGCCAACTACTCGCACACACACACACACACACGCGCATGCACACAATCTTGCGTCCGTGTGCGGGGGGGGGGGGGGGGGGGGGGCATCATGTTGTTTTGCTTCCCCTCTGCAGAGGTGATCTACAGCTGCATAACTGGCTTTGACACCATTTTTTTTTTTGGAGACATAAATGGGGAGCGGAGAGAGGGCCACCAATCCTAACCCTGAACAGAACACTGAGTGAAGCCGACAAAGGGTTTCTTCAGTGACAACCCCCCCACCCCCCAAAAAATGGACAACACAAATATATGCTTTGATTTAACTGATCAACGTGGGGGGTGAGACTTCAGCTAGATGTGGCAAAGAAAAGTGTCCAATTAAGTACAAAATTGCAATAATGCTCCTACACATTCACAAATTTCTACTGAGGGCATACCACAGCATGCAGTCTACCCTGCCTTGCCATCAAGGGAGCAGGGGGGCATTACAGCAACAGTGGGAGGAGAAAGCTCTGGCTTTATTTTAGGATTGACAAAAAAAGAACCCCTCTATAAATCAATGCAATGTTGCTTTTTGTTATAGATGTAGCCTTTTGTTATTTTATCTGAAAAGAAGATATTGAACTGCAGGCGAATTCCGCTCCTCCTGTAGACTGCCGATTATCTTTTCTTTTAAAGCCATTCAGTTCTTCAGACATATTAAACCATAGCATGCCTGTAGGTTTGTCTGAAGCAATAATGTCATTATTTTAACCTCCTTATGTTAGCAGCTACAGACGGGTGACAAATTAAAGGAAATGACTGAAAAACGAGTGGAGAAAAAGGACAACGATGCCCCCGTCCATATGTGTTAGTAAGAAAATCATGTGCGGTGGCCTTCGTGGTCACCACATCTCCACATCTTCTGAAATAATGGCAATGCACAGTTGCCATACACCTTACTAAGACACTTAATATTGTTTTTCTCTTTAATTTTCCTCCCGTCTATAGTCGTGAAATCACTGCAGAGGTCAGGGATGGGATTGCAGTTCCAATCAAAGCCATTTTCACCCTGATTTGGCTTCGATATTGTTCGCCCCCTATTGGTGGCCATGCACAGGAGCCTGTTACTGTGAAATATATGATGTGGTTGTCATAAAAAGATATGAAACAGCATACATTATAATGTTCTTCTTCAGTGTGCGTACGTGACGTAGCGAGATGTTCCTTCATGACAGGAGATGCAAACGAGTTTTCACATAAAATGACGTGCTTAAGAGAGCTCCTCCCCCCACTGAAAGAAACTAGCCTCTGGTCATTTGTTTATTTGATTGTATACATATATATATTTATATTCTTCTCATAACAAATATACTATGGCTTTCAAAATAAAAAGTGCCAAAATATTTTTTTTGGAATAAAAGAACACACAGTGATGTTGTTGTCGGTAGAACTTCTCATACTTGCGCAGACGGGGCCCGCTACAGGACGTCAACAGGAAGAGGAAACGAGGCGTTGCCGCGCCTACATCCTGCCGGGTCGAGACAAGCTCCTGACAAAGGTCACACGTGGAAGGACAGCTGTCCGTCACCTGGAGGAGGCTCGGCCCAGGGAGGGAGAGGCAGCAGTTCAGCTACAGGGAGATGAAGGTCTCCCTGATGGTGCGACTGCAGTAAGGACGTTTGTGTAAACTTTAACATGTGGGACAGAGAGTCTCCCCGGAGCCTGCCCCCGACAATGAGTAGATGTGTGTGTGTTGACAGTTTGACTGCTCAAGGAAGCGGGGGGCTGTGTCGATCCGCAGCGTGGCCAGGGTCGGTGTCCCAGTGTACCCTGAAAGTCCGCCCTCCTCTCCACACACGCGCACACACACACAAACACTCAACAATGCCCCTCTGCATGTCCTCTGTCCTGGAGCGTCTAGAGGTGTGATAATTCCCGATATCCCCCTGGAGTTCCTTACAGGCTGTCCCTCTGGAGACTTGAGGCATTTGGCCAGTTTTATTCCATTATCATCATCATCGTCGTCGTCCTTTTCGTTATCCTCGACAACCTTCGCCTGTACGAGACCTCACTTCCTGGTATTCTAATCATCCTTCTTTGTCATTTAGCGTTTTTTTTTCCTTTACTTGCGATTCCAACTGGAGTTTTCAGTCAGGAAAGCAAAAAGATAAATCAAAAATAAAGAAACAAAAAAAAAAGAGGAAAAACTAACTCCCACAGTCGAGAAAGGGATGGGATTATTGGGTGTGGGAGGGATGGGAGTTAGAGGGGAGGGGGACGAGACTGAGAAATAGCTGAGGGTGAAAGGAGAGGGAGAAGGGTGTTGGACGGCAGGTGGGAGGAGGGAGAGGGGCTTGTAGGAGCTGAGAAAGGAGGGAGTCACTCGTTCTATCAATTTTTACTGGCGGTGAGCTGCGGGACTGGGAGCTGGAGCTGGAGTGGGTCCCGAAGACGCTTCAGATCCAACTCCACCTGGAGAGGGTGGACAGGAAAAAAATATGAGAGGATGGTGTGTGTGTGTGTGTGTAATGGTATGAATGGCCGAAACAAATTTAAGTACTGCAATGAAAAATATGTGAATTGAGCTTTTGCCAAACGTCTGTACCTCAGCAATATCTTCCTTCAGCTTGTTGTAGTGCTCAATGTCGAAGCGTGTCCTCTTCACCCCCTTGTGGAAGAACAGCAGATACTGTCTGTCTCTAGCGTCGGGGTAAACATACTCCTGCAGATTATAGACAGACACAGACAGAGCACTTTGTAAGTGGAGGTAAGTTGATCAGAAAGCCTCGGGCCAAATCACACCGGTGACATCAATCGGTGATTCATAAATGCTGAATTGAATTTGGAAGGTCGACTGTGTCACCAGATCGGCCTTTAAAACAGCTAAAAATAACATGGTTTAGAGCAGGGTGTTGCAAAGAGGGTAACCATTAGATTTCATTACTGTGATGCTTCTTTCTCTGGATGCTACAAGAGATCCGCATAATGATCTATCACATTATTTGGCACAAAAAAGCGTCGAATACACAAGCAGTGTGCCCAAAGGCAGTAAGGTTATTTATGAGATTAATCTGATAACTAAAAATATTAGAAAAAAAGGGTCCAAGGTGAAGTCGACAAATTATCTTTTTAATAACCCAAAGATATTCCCTTTCCTCAGATTTGAGAGGCTGCTACCAAAGAAGGTTTGGCCTTTTTGCGTGACTTAAACTGTTAATGGCTTATAAAGATTATTTTCTGTAAATCACCTTATTCAACTAATCTTTTCAGCTCTAACAGCAGCAGTAGATGCAGACTACCTCCATACTACTACGTTTTCGTTTGAGAAAGCGTCAACTCTGCTACGGATACGCCTGCTGTCCACACTGCTCCAGAGTTTTAAAGCCGCTAAAATGGAGAAGTTTGGAAAAGCTTGCTGGCCCCATTTTAGTTTGAAAATGCCGGGGCTGTATCTGACGTGGACACTCACAGCTGGTTGCCATCGCTGATTCATAAGGGTCCTATCATGTGAGCGTCTTCTGGAAGAACACAACCGGCATTAGCCTTGGCTACCGGTGTAGAACGCAACTTGGATAATCGATAACATGTGTTGCTGATCCTGTTGTCTTCGCTAACAGCTGTGGTAATTTTACAATGTTACAACTGCTTACATGCGCAGGAGACAAGGTGTTATTCGAACAATCTGCTTAAACGCATGCCCAGTGTACGAGTAGTCAAGTGATATGCATTTTCAGACATGTTAAGATGGCGGGGAATAAACTCTCATCGTTCTTTTTTGAAAACGTAGGTATAGATAGCATAGATGTAGCTGCAGTATAAGGTGCAATATGTATTTTTACAGTGTCGAGTTGTGTCTCACCTGACGTGTGAGCACAAAGTAGGCGTACATGGCCATGGCTGTGCCATAAGTGATGAAGTAGGTGACGGGCTCCATGATATCCCAGGAGTATTCCCACCAGGTGAGCCGGGCCAGGATGCCGAACTGGGTGGCCATGTACGCCATGCCTCCCCACAGCACCCAGGTGGTACGCCGCTCTGCCTTCTTACCCAACTCTTCCCTCACCTACACAAGTCAGGACAATAACAGACAGTCAGCCAGAAATAAAAAGAAGGAAATTTGCATTCAGACCCTACATTACGTTTTTTCAGCACAAAAAAGCAGTTCAACCAACAACAGCTGTTGACTCTTTTTTTGACTCTCAGATTACAATTTAATTCATGTCATGAAATTAACTGTTTGATTGTAATCACAAATTGATTTTCTCATTACAGGGATGACAAATTCATTGTTTTGCCGATTCCCTAACTCCTTAGCCTCTTAACCATCTCGCCTGATGACTCAATCTGCTGGGACGTCTTTAACCAATAATTTGTAATGGCTAAATAGAAACAACACCTGAAATCTCAAGATAATGATGAAATAAAACATATGCAGATTGTAAAAAGACATTAACAAGTCTAATCAACTATTCATTGGAAGTTACGTATTCTTTTCTTCATATGGTGACATGTGTCACAGGTTTTGTTTAACCAACAACAGAAATGCCAGTGGAAAGACCTTCTCTAGGGGGCGGATTTGTGAGTTGAGGTCCTCCAGTCGTCCAATCAGCTCGCGCTCTTTGCTAAGTTGGTGGTCCTCGATGCGCAGGGTGGTGTAGAGCTGCTGCACCAGGAACTTGACGTCATTCAGCCTTTCTCCCTCCTCGTGGGGCAGCAGCTCTGAGGAACAAACGCAAACAAATAAAACAGATTTGAACACAATCCACATGTAAAACAATAAATAAATATGTCCGGCTCTGGCAACACTGTGACCTCACCTCTCCTCGGTGGCCGCACGAGGTGCGTGGTGTCATTGATGACGAGTTTAAAATCATCCAGCAGCAGGATGTCTATACCCGTGGAGGAGGCGACCCTCGCTCCATCTGGATGGAGAGGGAGGGGGACAAATGGGAGGAAAGGCGGTAAGAGAGATGGAGCGCTGGCGGGCATCCACTTCAAACACCCTTCAACCTCTCTCGATAATCACGCTTGTTGCTGTCTGATTATCGTGAGAGGTCAAAGCAGATGCACTTACACACTAAGAGCAAGATTTCAAGTACCAGTTGTTCCCGTATAATGAGCCCTCTGAGCAGAGTGAGGGCTGAAAAATCATTTCATGGTGCATACATTGACGTCTGAATCTGAATAAAAGCCAGAGCTGCAGGAACACCTCATAGCCTCAATATATAAAAACACTTGAAAGCATGTAAGGGCGTGCATATGTATGACCTGCTTGGCTGAATGATTATAGTCTGTGAGTGTTTGTGTGCGTACCTATGGAGTAGATGGCTACCCGGTCGATGCCTCTGTCCTCTGCCTGGAGCTGTTGCAGGAAAACTCCCACACAGTCACTGAGAGGTTTGAGGGTGAACTGACAGCGCTCTCGCCTGGAAGGCAAACTGACTGAGATCACCGGCAGTCCGTTCTGATACACCACTGTCACCTCTGTGAGACGGGTCGCAGGCAGGAAAAAAACACGAGTCAAAACCAATGACACGAAAGAAGAAAATGTAAAATGACAACCTGAGGTCTCAAATGAATCATGGAATCGTGTTTCCATGTACTGCTGCTCCCTCTGAGCATTTTAGTGTTTAGTATGAATGCATAAGCAGCAGTTTATTGTTTGTTTTGCTCTGTGCCAGTTTGTCTTGGCTTCTGGGATTATTACATTTTGAATATGTGCAGCAGAATCATGAATGACTTCCAACGTGAACTCTGGAAACGGCCAACTTACCCAAAACTATCCACAACAACGTCACAACAGTTCTACTTCTGCAGCCAATCACAGCTGACATTGGGTGAGAGGCGGGGTCACACCCTGAATTCATCACCAGTCCACCACAGGACTGACATCAGGAGACAAACAATCATTCATGCTCACATTCCCACATACGGGCAATTTAGAGTCTCCAATGAAACTAAACTCATGTGTTTGGGAAGTGAATGGAAGCAGGAGGAAAACACACAGGCAGAGGGGGGCCATGCTAACTCTACACAGAAAGGTTTGAACCCAGAACCATCGTGCTGTGAGCTGATGGTGTCATGCTAAGTTCAAGTTGACTTTTCTCCAGAAAAAATAATCAGCTTTAAGGGAGGGTGGTTTGAGACCCAGCAGGGGGCAGTACAACGGCAGCTCCACCTGTTGGAGGAGTTCAGCGACAGAACAACCAAACTAAGTGTAAGTTCTTCATCAGCATACTCTCCTGTCACTGATGTTTCACTGTTGTAAACACCACAAATATATTCTAGAATATATGTTTCTAATTCAGGAAGTTTTTGTGAATCCTATATATACACATATATATATATATATGAACTCTGATTTGTTTCACCTCCGTGTACTTGCTGACGGCATCAAAATAAGCCCTGAGAATCAATACAGCATAACATTGCTAACCTTCTCCTCACAGAGCAGCTATTTTGATTCGTTGAGCCAACTATTGATATATCTTATTCCCACAGAAAGACAAAAAAAACCTCTAAATAATGCTTGTGTGGTGGGACTTACAATCCAACAGACCTTGAGCTACACATAACAATCCATTCATTGCTTGAAAGGTTTTTCATAACAGCGAATAAAGAAAAAAGAAAGGAATGATTCAGAGGAGGACAAACAGAAAACATTCTCATCATGAATTTTGACGTCTATAGTGATTTAGAGCTTTTATTTGTCCTTGCTGGGTTTTTCAGCACCACCATAAGGATTGTCACTTTGTAAAACCACACAGCAGAGCCAGTGATTTGCTCAGTGGCACTTCATTTTTCCTAGCATGGTAACAATGGTGTGTAATCCAGCTCTACTGGTCTGTAACCAAACAGGTTACAATGATCCTGCACAGCTTATACAATTATCATGCTGAGTGGCCCCTAATGACAGGGCCATGCATCAACACCTGCGAGCCCACAGAGGAGCGAGGTCCAAGCTGCCGCTGTTGCACTCAGCAACCTCTCCCTCCTGCTCAGGACCACTGCAGTGAATCAGCAGATCTCTGCTTGGGCTCGCACCAAGAAGTGACGGATCATCGTGTAGCGCGGGCGGCTCAAGCAGGAGTTTCTGGATCGTGTTCAGAGACAAAGAGGCGCAGACATTTCATTGTGCACCGACTTCTTCATTCATTACACTGACAATTTGAAACATTGCCCCGAGTGTTTGTGCTGTTCTCCTCCTGCACCTGCTCCCTTTGTCCTGCTATACCCGAGCATCGCAGGCACACCGCTGAAGGTGTGAGGATATTGTGCCAATCTCGGCTCCAATGCTCCAGCTATTAATGCTCACTTTAAAATCGAATCAGCTTGTACTGTAATGCTGCTGCCGTCTCCTTCCAATCTTCCCCTACCTCTCTATTCCTCTCACTTTTCACACTTCCCCCGTCTCCTGCCTCTCACACAGACAAGCAGCTGCTACCCCGAGACAGATTTCATTTTAATGACTACTGGCTGTTAACTCAAAGAGCTTCTTCTGTCTGATCGATGCAGAATTCTTTTCTGGTGCAAAAATTGTTTTTCTTGGATGGTGGCAGGGCCTGGACTTGGGGGTTTGATTTGAAAAGGGAGACCCCTGATACGGCTCTGAAGGACTTACCTTCTGGAGCAGCGGAGGTACACAACAGTCTCTGGCCATGCCATGAGGAGCCGCCCCTCCAAACCTGCAGACAGGAAGAGAAACGTGGTAAATGCACTTGTACAGAGCTCCTGCTTATCTAACAGTTCTGTTCTGTCAGCCAGTATGTGACACCAGCCTTATCCATTTACCTCCCTCATTGTTTATGTGTGGCTGACCATTGATCATGTTACAAAATGGCTTACTCTGTTCCAGTTTCCCCAAATGCAGATGGCAGCCACACCCAAGAAACACTGATTTTCAGATCTAACTGCAGTATAGTCAAGGAAATATTCCAGGATAGGCTCATGCAGAAACGACCACACACACACACTCTCACACACAGCCTATCATATCTAAATACACCAGCATCCAAAAACAGAAACCAGGATAAAGGTGGGAGACACAAGAAGAAGGCAGCCAAATACAGCTTGAATAACAACAGTGTGGTTAAGCATGAAGTCTCCACTTGTTCTTCTTCACTCTAGACTAGGAGGAGGAGGAGGAGGAGGAGGGGAAGAAGACCAACGGCGCAGCAGAGCTTGGGGAAACCCTCCGTTTTTTTCCTCGTCAGTAAAGTGTTCACGTGCTTTGCGCATGTTTCGAATTACAGAGCTCGTCTTATTTTCCACTGAGCTGCGGTCGAGCCTTTTATGGCATGAGACACGATGTCAGTTCTCCTCACACTTGCGCAGAGAAAACACAGGGTGAGGACGAGACATCAGGAAATTAAATATGAAGAAAGTGCACCGCAGACTCAGTTAACCCTGCAGTTTCTGAAGAAATACATCAGACTGCTTTCTCACTATCAACAGACCTCACTGCGTTTTTCCCAGCATGCAGCAGGCCTCAGTGAGATGCACTCACCCAGCGTACAACTGCTGTAATATCAGATTAACAATATTCACACACTCTCTGACCCTTACAGAGCTGAAGCACAGCAGCAGAGATTCATGAGTCTCACGACTGCATACACGCTGTCACTGCAACCAGATGCTTTTCAAATCCATATCACTGAGATAAGCACAAACCCTGTGGATACCCATCTACCAATCACAGCGTTTACATGCCGGACGGTCGGAAAATGGCCGACTTCAGAGAAGCGAGATCAAGGCGAGGCTGCCAGCAATAAAGTCAGTGGTGTGAATACTAAGGGAAGATTTTCATTTCTCTGGGGGAAGGATATCCTGGTTAACAACAGGAGAAGCTCAAGTGTTCAGAAAGCACAATCTTTTCCACTGTGTGATTCATGAAACGGCCCAGAGACACAGGTCAAGACTTGGGGAATTTGTGATTCATGTTTCAGAATAAAAATTCTCTATGATGCACAGATCTTTTTTTATGGTTAGTTTTGTCATATACGGATAACTGTCTATAACAGCCAGTCATTAACAAAAACCTTACAAGCTTGTATAAAATTTGGAGACTTTGAGTCTGATTTAAGGTGAAGTCAAAGCTGTCTTAACTTAACTGCCACAGTCATACGTCATTAAAACAAACCCTAACCCTTTTTTAAAAAGGACAGTGGGGGCACCACAGTGGGACTCCCTGGAATCCCAGCGTCAACCTGACAAACACTGCTGCCAATCAACCGCTGCTGATTAAATGTCCCGGCTGTCAATCAGAGAATGTGACCGTCAATCAGATCTCCTCAGTCGTCGAATCCAGCTTTCAGTCCGACAGTCCAAACCAGTCTAACTGCTGCAAGTGCACAAGGTAGTGATGATGTGGAAAGGACAAATATTTGGATTAACAAAGTACGAAAGTTAACCACCACTGCAACATGTGACCCTAAAAATCGTAAAATCGTAAAAAAGGTTCAAACAGCAGAACAAGAGTGACATTAATTGGCAATGAGTTGCAGCTCTAGATATTATGTATAGATTACATCTAAATGCAACACTGACTAACCACAAGGCTCAGATTGTCCATAAACAGGCCCTGTTAACCTTTCTGGTGTTGCTTACTTGTTAGGCCCCGAATAGAAATCAGAGAGAATGTATATGTCCCAACAGACTCCCTATAAAACCACATATTCAGCAGGTTCGGGTCTATATTTGGATCTGAACCAAATGGCACACACTCATAAATATCAGTCCCCTAAACATGCCAGATTTTTTATATCAAGATCCATGAATTATTTTCTGAGATGAGATACCAACTAAATATTGCAAAATGCCCTATCTCACAGAGTTAAAGAAAATGAAAAACAAATTCTTAGAATCCATCCCATGATTCAGATACCTCTGGATTCAGATCTGCACAAAAATGTAATGGGTTCTTCCCAGACACATACCACATCTTTTCACCAAGTTCTGCGACAGTGACTTCTGCTGTGAACCATAAGGATCACAGGGGGAAAAAGTCTCATTTAAACACCACCAGGCCAAAGATGACTGAATGTGACAGTAACTCCATTTACTGAGTGCTGGTGTCTGTGTGTGTGTGTGTGTCTGTGTGTGTGTGTGTGTGTGTGTGTCCTAAACGAGAATACTAATTACAGTCCCGTGGCACCAAGAAGAGCCGAAACAGTCGATCGGATGACGTGCTGAGAGAGGCGTTTTGGCTGGTCTGGAATAACTGCACAGTTTGCAGAGAGCGGTCCAGCAAAGCTTTGCCCATTCATTAACTTCAGCTGCTTGAAGCCGGGAGGAAAGATTTCATCGAGATACGCACAACACACCCAGACACAGGGCACCATCACAAACGCACGCAAACACGCTGCTAAAGTGTGTGTGTGTGTATGTACATCCATCTGTGGAGTGACATGTACGTGCGAATGTACCTTTGCAGGTGGTGGATGTATATGTGTGCGTGTGTCTTTGTGTGTGTCCACCCGTCTGTTCGCCAGCCTGTTTGTCAGCGGTAGTTGCAGAGAGACTGAGAGACCCCCCCACCACCACCTCCTTTCCCCATCCCTCCCTCGGCACACAGCCACTGAAACGCTGCCTGAAATATTTAACAGCAAAGCAGCAGTCAATAGCACAGCAACCTTGGAATCAATGTCATACGGCTAAGAGAGAGAGAGAGAGAGAGAGCGAGAGGGAGCAAGAAAAAGGAAGGAAAAGGGGGTATCGAGGATAGCTGGTGGAAGATGGACGGACGAGCCGGAGGAGAGAAAAAAGAGCTGGAGAAGGAGGAGGAAGAATGCAAGGATAAATGGAGGAGCAGCAGGGGAGCGATAGAGATAAATGAAGGCTGGAGTAAAGAGGTTGTGAGTCACGAGTGCGCTTGCGTTTCCAACCATGTGCTGCGTATACTGTACCCTGCAGCAGACAATCCCTCCCCACTGAAACGTGACTATCGTATGTGTGTGTGAGAGGGAGAGAGATGGTGGCTAGAAAGAGAGATGAAAAGAGAGAGCCATGAGTATGAGGGGAAAGCAAGGGGGGAGGGAGGAGGGGAGAGGCAGACTTGCCGGGAGGGGAGGATGGAGGGATGGAGGAGGGGGGGACTGCTGATCACTGCAGTAAAGGAATCCCTGGTCTAGAAAGGGGGGTTGCCCCTCAACTTCACCCTCCCCCTCCCTTCCCCTCCCCTCCCCTCCATCTCCGTCTTCTACTCACAATGAATCCTGATGTGCCGGGTTTTGATCCTCTCTCAATTCTCATCTGCACTGCGCATTAACGTCCTCTGCATTTTACCACGCGCTCACGTGTGCATTTTCTCTTAAATTAAAAAACTCCACACTCTCACTTCCAGTGTAGTAAATGCACTGCGAGCAGGGACCCAGTAGATGATACGGGTAATATTGTGGGAGATGAAACTAAATTGGAGTCCCAGGGGAAAGCACGAGGCTTCTTCTTCACGGCTCTAATATAGTAACTGTCCCTCTCTCTATGCTCCAGGGAGAGGTTCTGTGCAGAAGTAACAGTCGGGCTACAAATTAAAGGAAATACCAACTCTAGAGCCACTTCTCCAGTGGTCACAGAACCGACTAACACCCACTAACATCTGGCTGGAGAATGGATACAATGTCCATTCACTCCCGGGTCAAATGACTTTGCAGTGGATGCAAGTTTTTATCAGCTCCAGCGATGTAAAGATGACACACGGGTTAACGCGCTGCTTTGGCAAGCACTTCAGTTTTGGTGCATCTGTGACGTGGAGGATGACGCATCAGGGAAAAGGGCAAACTCCTCTACTGGAAATGGGAAAGGAGTCCATCATATTTTTTAGCAGGTTTACCCGTGCTTAAAAAAAAACATGCACATCTGCTAATTTTGGATAAAAGTGTCCATGTATAAGGTGTCTTATCCACGTGTCTCCAGAGCAGCAGTATCTGGAACTTCTTCCCTCATTTGGTGTTTTAAAGATGGTGGTGGAGAGCGCTGTCTAACACAACAGTCCAAAATGTCCCTAGACGTTCAATTAAGTTGAGATCTGGTGACTGCAAAGGCCACAGCATATGATTCACCCTCGTGCCCTGTGGATGAGGACACTGTCATCCAGATCCTTCACTCTTTTTTTCAGATTTTCCCTTTAATCCGTCACTCGTCTGTGTATTGATCTTTTGTAAAGATTAATCCTTCTCATAGATCACCGCTGCGACAATCTCACACAGACGTGACCGTTTTCATGTTAAAAGGAAGAAAAGGAAAAAAACTCACATTCATACAGTAGAGCCAGGGGAGGAGACTGAAACTGCTGCATCTCTGTCTACCACCAATATCTCGCCTATGTGCAACCGTTTCCACTTGCTGTGTTTCAGCAGCATAATGACATTCTTGTCCTCATTTCAGTCCAGTTTATGGATGTATGCAAGATTTAAGAGCCTCCTCATCATCGAGGACAGTCACAGAACCTGTTGGTGCAGCTGCTTTGAGATTTGGTTAAAACTAATGTGTTCAGCCAAACAAAAGCATAATTAAGTTATTTTTTAGCAGAGGTGTCCATGTGATAAAATGTATGAGGTTTTAAGTAGGGATGACTAAAATAATTAGAAGAGGCTTCGGCTGTTGCCATGGTAACTGACGTCCAACTGAGTATTTCAAATGCTTCATCTTCGTCAAGAAGGTTATGTTTTCATCGCTGTCTGTTTGGGTAACTAAAAAACTGCTGCAACGGAGTTCCATTACATTTTGTGCAGGGGTGTGGCAGGGCCGAGGGAGAACTCATTACATTTTGAAGCAGATTCAGGGAAAATCAAGGAATTTATTTCGACTTTCTTTAACATGGTGTTAAAATTTGCATAGATCTTTGAAAATATTTCTATTTCTGGTATCACATACCTGTCAAACATGCAATTTGTCGATAATGTGGCCATTCGGCCTAGTTAGAGGTATGTGCTCCCTTAGTCCTCTTCTAGCTATCAATATGATTATCATTGTACAAGCATTACTACAAAAATTTAAATCGAAATAGCACATGAAATGAGAAAAACAATTTCAACACAATTCATTACTTATCAACATTAATAATTATTGTTTTTATCTTGGTTTGTCTCAGAAAACAACCTTTGAACTTTTGTGGTATTGCACCGCGTCATGCAGTCAAATTACCAGCAATGACTCAATGAAGATATTACAGGTTTACAGGTTTCAACAGCACTACTAAGATGTCGTAAAGGAAAGCTTCTGGAATGTGTTGGATAAAGTTGAACGCCAGATATGCTCAAAGGAAACTGATCTAATGAGTCTGGGCAAGTCACCGATGACTGATAATGACCTGCAGGCTCCCAAAGTAAAAGTTGAAATCAGATTTTTTATTACTTTGCAATATCTAGTATTCAGGCGCAACAGTCCTGATATGACAGAGGCTACAGATATACATTTTCAATCAAATTTGAATTTCTATTTACTCAAATTTGTTGTGCACATGCTCTCTGACAACTGGAGAAGCAGGCTACCCTGGACTGGAATCACAAAAGTCCATGTGTCAACTGCAGCTTAGTTTCTTTCAGCTTGGTTGTTAAGGCTGGATCTCAACACAAGATGACACAGCAGTTTAAAAAGCTTGAAGCATGAAGTAAAGTGTGTGTGGGTGTGTGTGTGTGTGTGTGTGCATGAGAGAGAGACAAAGTGTATGAACTGAGGAATAATGTCGCCGACACGATGTTCTTCTTGCAGTGGGATGAGGGAATGGAAGCCTCTGTCTTTTATATACACAACGACTGCATCCATCTATGTGGTAATGTGCTGTCTTGGGCCGCGGCTACGGACCAGATAATGTGGTTAGTCACACAAAGTCATTCATGAAATCATTCAGGGATACACACGCTCATATACACCATGTCACTAGAGTGCATACTATATACATCCAATTCTAGGCATGACTGCACACATGCAGCGTAATTATCTTTTAATATTTTACCTACTTATCAGACATGGTTGGAATATTTTTTTCCCAATTCGTTTTGCTGGCAGAAGTCGTAACGTTTGGAAAGATTTAAAGTGAAGAGGCTGGGATCAAGTCCCCGGAGGCTCAGTCGTTTAGGGAAAGCTACGGTGGAGGAGCAGCGTGGTGCTCCATCATGCCACCATGACAGACAAAGGAGGGAGAGGAGGTCAAGGTGGGGTCAGCGGGAGATCACTGTGTGAAGTCCGACAGTACACAAAGGGATAAATTAACGTGAGGCCAGTCTAGAGGTGGGGACAGACAGATGTGAACGATTCCTGCCTTCGCCCCAAGAAGTGATGGCTGCAGGGAAAGTCCAAATATGCCGATGCGAGAGTGGAAGCGTAAACAAGACACTGACAGCGCATTATATCGCGCAACCAATCAGAACCATGTTTACTGTATATCACCAACAATTGGCCTTGACATCCTGCTGACTCAGCTTTGAAGACTACTTCCATGTGGATTGTCAGAGTTGGTGATTGAGGTTTATGAGCTATTAAATTGGAAATGCACGGCGTCGACCATCTCATCAGCTGCTGGGAGCAAAATGTGTGGACTACACTCTTGTTCATTAACCCAGTAAGATGTCTGAGCTTCTTTTTGTATCCTTGTGTTTTTATAGCAGATTAAGAGACTGCTGCCTGTGCAAGTTTAAAATCTCTGACTCTAATTTACAGTGATGTGCGTTTTTTTATTAGTTTTTTTCCCTTGAGAAATAATTAAATATCGACTAAATTTGTAAGATTTTAATTGTTTACTTGAGCCAAAAGCATACTTTTTACTGCCTTGCATAATCAGATATTCTCTTAAATATCTGTTTGAATTGCTGAATCCCCAAAAATGCTAAACATAAATGATTATTTTCCACAACCAGTTAATCTTGATTAACAATTTTTTGTGTAACTGGTTCATTTTTGTGTCTGACCAATACTGGGTTTTCAGGGCTGATGCAGATACTGATTTGAGAGTGAAAAAACAATTACAACATTGGTATTGTCTGATATTCTCTCTGAATTTTAATTTACAATTTCAGCTTAATCTCTCAATTTTAATTTACAATTTCAGCTTTAAGCTCTATTGGCAGGTGATTCGCATGTGTTACTCAAACACAGAGACAATATTAAAGACATTCAACTAATCAAAATTAACATTAACATGGAAAAAACAATAGTTAATTAGGTAAAAAAGTTAACGGGAATAGATGGGTAATCAAGTTGTAACAATATAATAAAAACAAATAAACTAATGGAGATGGTGGTATATATATATATAAACACACACATATATGTGCATGTGTGTGTGTGTGTGTGTGTGTTAAAACACTTGTCGCAGGCCAATATTAGCACATAAAATCACCTCACTGACAAATCGGTCAGGCTCTATTGTTTTATGTATAAAATGTCATGAAATCCAATTATCACAATATTCAACAATTCTGACACGAAGGAAAAAATAAACCAGCAAATTCTTTCACTTGAAAAGTTCACACGAGAAAAGTGTTGGCATTTGCCTTTTTCTGTAGATAAATGCCAATTAACTGATTATCGAATTGTCTACTCTTTTTCTGTCGACTGATTTATGGAATACTGTACTACTACTTTAAAAGCCTGAATTCCCTCGTACTGAAGGTAAAGCACAGTAAATGGGACAAAAACCTGCTGGCTCACATCTTATTACTGATGCAGCTGCTATGTAAAGGGCACATTGTGTCAGTGTAGTGGAGCTGATGTGTCCAGCTTTATATCTCGCTGTGCTTCCTGTCACCTCCTTTCTCTCTCTCTCTCTCTTTCTCTCTCTCTCTGCTCCACGGTGAGCTCCTGTCCACTCAGCCTCCTGCAGCCCACACCTCCCCGCCGTGGGGTTAACAAGTTGAAAAGCACAGTAGCAAGCGTTCCGAGCGAGGCACTCACAACCCCCGGCACGCACACACCCACACTGTCTGTCCCCGCATTAATACAGACAAAAAAGCAGAAATTCACCTAGATAAGGTGGGCACTCAGCAATTGCTTAAGAAGAAAGTGGATTTAAGTACAGTGTGACAGTAATCACTCTGTCATTTCTTCTGCCTCAGCCCCAACAAGCTTATGTAACAAAAGAGAAAATGCTGCCATTTCTTTCGACTGTGTTCCTTGCTTGGTAAAAGCCATTAAAAGATATGAAATCTGCAGTCACATTCTTCAACACCACAGTATTAAGTAATCTCTGCTCACAGACACATACACAGACTGAGGGGGAAGCCGTGACAAAGCACAGTGCACCCCACGAAAGCCCACACCAATCTGATCTCTCCACCGCAATGCAGAGTTGATAGTGAAAACAACCTTCCCCTGATCAGGCAATTTCAAACACCATGCAGAACCCCTACACCAGTTACAGCAAGATATGAATAATTCCAGCTTCATCTTTCATTCCATTTCAATGAATTGCCTTTCAGACTATGGTCAATGCGTGGATTTATTAATGCCGGCTCATGTCACGCTTAATCCATGGGATAAGATCTCGCCAGTGAACGACTGCATTCCCATTACAAGAAGGATTCTTCAGGAGGGCAGGTTTGAGCCCGCATACCCTCATCACCCCTGACACCACCAACCCCCAACCCCTCCCTTGGAGCCAGCGACACTGGAACCTGATGCATTATTAAACAGCAGTGCAGGCTTTCACGCCTGAGCTTACAAGACCGTGCTTCACAGCTCTGCTCCTCGAAGGATTCAAATCCAGCTGAGGAGCAGAATCTGCATTCCCCCACTTCTTTGGGTCACATTTGAGATCAGAGTGGTGTAGTGTATGTACAGTATGTGTGTGGGGTCACTTTGCAGGGACATACAGCTCATACAGCAGATGCCACTCGCTGCTTGTGTCAGTGTTAATTTCAGTGCAGGTCACGCGATACTCTTTCCCTCAACTACTGGAGGAGACTGGATGAAAGTTCTTTTATGGCTTAAATTGTTTCTGTCTCCTTCTTATCTTAACTTCATCTAACCTTATCGTTTTTTCCCTCTTTTGAAAGTAGTTGAGACCCTGCTGACATTCAGAGACATTCAGTACTTCTAAGACCTGCAGTGGTGGACAGCTCGTTGGGCCACACTGGGACATTTCCCGCTTGGCCTGAGGGACCTTTTGATCTGTGGTGCAGTGAACGGTCAACTTGGCCAGCGAATGAGTTGACGGACCTCAGAATCAATGCCTGAGATGGGACGTCATCGTGACTCTCGACTAGAGGCACACCCATGTGCCTCTAAGGGATCCTTAAATAAAACAAACTATGAAAATACCAATGGTCTGCCTGCTTCTTCACAATAACATTTTGGACAGGATGCACGCCGAAATCGATTGTCATCATGGTCAGAGGAAAAGCAAAGGTGGAGCAGAGTGGGAGAGGATAAATAAGAGTAAGGTCTTCACCACAGATGAAGCTAATTACTGCATGATAAGTGAGATAGTAATCAATAAAGGACCAAGTCAGTCCAAAACACAGCTAAACTTTCACTGTGGCACTCGATTTGTGTGTGTGAGGCTTTTGGACACTTGATTTGCTGGATGCTTGAATATAATCATTTTAACATGTGAGCTAATGCTGGCTGTATCTCATTCTTTATGTGTGTAAGCTAACTGTTTTCATGTTCTGTAATTGGTGTATTACTAGTGAGTTTTTGAAGGTTCATCCATAGCGTACTTTGGAAAGTCAGTATACAGTTAAACAGTTATACTGTTTGGGTAGTCCCATATTTTGGGATATCTTTCATGCCAGATGAAACTTGTGTCGACATTTTTAACTAGTCTGGTTCCCTTTATATCACTAAATAGGGTTATCCTGAAGAATAAGAGGCCTGGTGGTTTGCATGAACGGGGTGACCTGGGATGGAGTCAAATTCCTGCCCTGAATTATTGTTCCATCCCGTGAAGGAATACTTGGAAATCCAGCCTCACACACCCAACACATCAGCCATGATCAAAAGGTAGAGGCCTGCAGCACACATATCACACACCAATCAATACTGCTGAATAAGCACTGTTCAATGCTGATTATCCTCCCTTTCTTTCTATTCCCACCACTTGCAGCAGAACATGGAGAGACTTGCTGTCCGTCTACTTCCCAACATTATAGTTATCCAATTTGCAAGAGAGCATGGCTACATTTTGCACCAGCACTTCCCACTGTTATTGGAAGCATTAATTATAGTATCTCACATTCATTCCGTCTTAACCAGTGCAGTGTTCCTCTGTGACCACTTTGCCTCTTGTCCTTTTGAATCTGCTTTGGGCAACTGAGAAACAATGATATTCTTCCAAGGTTTTTTTCCCCTTGGTGTCAGAAATAAATGGTCCAATAAAAAGAAACCTTTTCCGAAGGATTCTTGTGGCCAAAACAATCCCTCAAGGATTCAAAGTCCATGATCATTTTTATCAAAACCCACACAGAAAAAAATATCGTCAGAACACATGCATCAGTACAAGGTCATCATCAATTTATCTCATCTGTGACGCTGAAGGACACAAGATGCTGTACTTTCTCCCTTTTCTGCTTCATCTCTTGCCTTGCTTCCAAAATCTGAACCCCTGTTAAGTTCCAGGAAAGAGACTAATAGACTGTATAGAAAGATGGACAACATGACCGCTCTTCAAAAGCGAAGCCAACGTGTCTCGATCCCCTCGTTGTGGCTGTCTGTGGTACATGTCATTAATCCCACCTCCTCCGTGTTAGTGGATGGGACATGGACATTTCTGTCATTTTAAGGTGTTCTTATTCTGTTCCCATGTTCATTTTTCCAGCAAGTTTGGTTATAATTGGTTATATGATGATATATAAATGGGGTGAAACATCATGACTGACAGCTAAGACTGACTCCTGATCCGTTGAGTATGCGTGTGGCCAGCACCGACTCTCCAAAGGACAGCATTGGCGCAAGATGGCAGCGTTCGAGTCCGGGATATTTTAGCTGTATATCTGGATAGCGTGAGGAAGTGAAGATACCTCGTCCATCTTTATATAAAATCAATGGGGCAAATATATAAAGTGTGTGCCTTGTGAGTGACTCATCTATGCTTAATCAAATTATATATTTATTTGGAAAACAAGTCACAACATCTTGGGATGGTGCCTCAGTTATGAAACTTCTGTCGTAGGCTTAGTAGTACATTTTAGACATATTCAATAGATGGCTGATAACTTCCATACATTTCAGTTTGCAATTCTACATCCTTTACATTTACTTTCAAAAAGTTTTCTTTATAAAGAGTTCTACAATTCCCAATCGGCCACATTCACCTTCCAGCTATTCTAAAGTTTTGAGAATCGGAAAAGGAACAAGAGGCGCAGAGATTTTCTCTGGGATAGTTCGCTTGAGAAATTCCCTAATTAGCTGTCAGCTGAGACAAAACATGCAGTAAAACTCAATAGTGAAAATGTCAAATTTGAAATTCAAGGCAGCTAGATGACTATTAATCCTGATTGGGGAGCTCCTATTCTTTTGTCCCCTCCGCCAAGCTTTTAGTGAGCAATGAGGTGGAGTGGAATTTGCAGTATTGCTTGAGTAATAGGTCACACCACTGGCAACGCACTGCTTTGACCTGCAGGTATTAAAACTGTCCACCTGGTCAGGATGGATGAGAGGGAAGAGCATACGGGAAATTGATAAATCTCTGGATCGGCCTGGGTTTGCATTCACAGTTGAAGCAATGGCATAATTTTATAATTTGTAGGCGACACCTTTAATAGAAAAACATTTACATACTCACATCGTACTGAGAACCATTGGAGGCAGCTGTAATAACCGACAAATTGTTAGTTAATATGACAGCTCCTGCTTTAAATGGTCAAACAGCAGCATGTTTTACTTAAATTTCCCCTGATGCAGAGCTGACCATGGATGTTTGAATCTCTGAGAGCGTGTATGGTGACATTCAGAGCAGCGATCAGTGTCTCACAGTCAACGAAGCAGCAGCTGTTATTTATGGAGCCGAGCCTGGGAATGCTCCTTGTGAGAAACTTTGACAGAGTTCTCCCTCTCATCAAGATGTCTTTCCTCTGCCTCCCCCTCATGCTTTCAATATGACTCGGACTGTTAAGTTGCACGACTGATACATCCAGATCATTTCGCCTAAAATAAGACTTTCAAAAATGTATCGTATCTGTGTTTAACATTTTCTATATGCCGCAATAATATGAAAACTTTAATCTTATAGAATAAACAATTCATTTATGTTAACATTTTTGTGGTTAAATTATAAAAAAAAAAAAATCAGGCCTTATTCACATGTATTTGTCGAAAGGGTTTGATAACGAGATCTCAGGAATTATTGGCATTTATTATGTGTATTGGCATATAAATATATATGTATTTATATGCCAATACATTGGTGTCATACATTTTTTACACTCCAATATCAATATGGGTAAATCCACTCCCAAAAATCCTGTGTTCTACTGCACTGTCTTAGAAAGCATGGCTACAATATGCCGAGAATACCAGTGCTTTGTTCTCATGACCTCAGTGGTGAGCTTTCAATGTGCAGCATTAGCTGTCCAGCCTCATGAGTGGATGGTCAGTGGAGAGGACTTGAAACTCTGGTAAACCCAATCAACAACACTTTGCCCTCTTGTCTGTGTCAGCAGGTCTGTCTGAGTTTGACTTTGCAGCGGTCCCCGTAGACATATGGCATGCCAACATGTCAGAGCTCGAACTGGGCGAATGAATGTGACTCAGACACACACTGAAGCAGACGCTGCTGAAGGGAGACTGCGGCCCCACAACCGACTCGTGGCAACACACACCTTCTCGTCATGTGGACATCTGTAGTGAGTCGGTTGATTTATAGCCTCAGATGATGATGATTTTCTAGTTTAAAGCAACAATACTTAGTTACATTTTAAAAAGGTGTATAGATTTTCCAAAATCTTTATGCATGACTAGTCATCTCCTCAACTTAGTCGTTTCCAGTCGCCGTCGAGCACCACAGTCACTTTCACTTCCCAGTGAGGGTGTAGACCACCATATGCCTTCCCTACAGCCACCAGCTGCTCCTTTGACCTGACACCAAGGTGTTTCAGTGGGAGAGCAAACCCTGCATGGGAACTAACACTATGTGCCTGGCTGTGGTTTCTGAGCAGGTATGCAATGTCTGTGTACATGAAAGATGAATGGAAAGAAAAATGAATACAGCTGAAAAGGCAGCTGTTAGTTTGAAAAAAAGGAGTGAAAGCTAGAGAAATGTTTTTACTTTTTAAGGGCACAGCCGTATAAATGTTCCTTCACAGCAACATTAAATCAATACTCACAGATCTGTGTCACTCCGACGTAGTAAACCCTATATTTATGGTACCTCGCAGTGTAGAGTACCTTGACTTAGGACTTCAATTTCGCATTCTGACAGATAAACTCCAGACAAAGCCATCCATCCATACACAAATAATTTAATTTGGATTTTTGCTTCTATCCTTCAGGAAGCACCAGAAATAGAGTTTAACATAAATCACAGTAAGACAATTCTAACAGCAAAAACTAAAAAACCTTTGCTTATACTACATTGTTGGGAACTAAGCACACTGTAACATATGCTTTTTCTTTATGAAATGCTCTATATAAATAAAAGATATGCACATGTAAGGAATAAAAAGAACAGATGGATCTGTAGAAATATCCGTGACTAATGACAGAGGAAAGATGCACTCAGTGACTCTGTGGAAAACCAAGAAGACAAATGTTTCATGATTTTTTTTAAACATTAAAAGGAGGTAGTATCACAAACGTTCTTAGGAATCATACAAATCTTAGTAATAGGTAAGTATGTGTGAGTGTGTGTGTGCATGTGCGCGTGTGTGCGTGTGTGTGTGTGTGTGTGTGTGTGTGTGTGTGTGTGTGTGAATTTGTTAAGGGAGTTCAAGTGATTATAGTGTGCAGGATTATTTTCTTATAGCTAAAGTTGGTCATCCTGGAAGAGCAAGCAAGAGCAGGTGACACATTGAAAAAATTACTAAACTAATACATCCAACCCCCTCCCATCTGCCCTCTCATCAAAGCTACGCCCCCAAAGCAAATGAACGCGCACTGCCCGACAACTGCTAGAAGCCGACTTTTGCAGTGACTCGCTTGCTGGCTTGTGGATATCGTCTCTCTACGGCTGGAGACTGTGGTCATGTGCAGTGAGAGCACCCCTAACCCAGTCATTCAAAAATTGAAATTAATGTTTTGTATCAAACTTTTCACAAGAGATGTGAATGAACACCTTGGACCACAGGAAACTGCCGGAGGCGGAAGTGAAGGCTGGAGAAAGAGCTAACATAACTTAATGAGGCGTGCTGACTTTAGTACCAACAGCACCAATAAAAGAGACATCATTTCTACACAGTTGTGAGACAGAGGTGATGGCTTGAATTAACAATATGAGGCGTTATGAATGACTCATGGAAGCACATTCCCAGCTGTGCTAGTTTTTAGAGTTCACCAAATTGTCCTGCAGGCAAGTTGCACCTTACATATCCTATTAAATGAGGACGCACAGATGAAGTCAATTGTGGACCAAGGCTAAAACCTCAGTTAGGCAAAGTTACAACCATCTCCACGGCCCTCATTAAAATGAAATCATGTCAGTGTCAAAAAAAGAAAAAGCTGACTTTCAGTGTAGGGTACTGTATAAGAGTGACAGCAGGTCTCGGGTCCTGTTTGTCAGATAGTTAATAACAGCAAAAGCTTCCGTCCTTGCCATTCACAACAGGCGTCTAAATTTCACAGATCCTGTGCCGTGGGGCCGTGTGAGGAGAAGCTCGCTCTCACACAGTCTGCAGAAACAAGGGCAGAGTCTGTGAACCATCTGTCATTGTGCCAAACTGCAGGGCCGGGGGAATGGAAGTCACTGCAGTCAAATGAGCAGACAGCCCAGCCTTCAGATCGCAAAGGGTTCTGGGAGGAATCTCGCACCCGCCCTGTTACGTGACGCTCCCTGCTCCACGAGCTCTGGGAGTCATGACAACCCACCGCCCTGACCCGCAGACCACACAAGACACTACAGAACAGTCTCACACAAAGTCAGCTGATATTAATATTGGATCAGGCTGCATGGCTGATGATGACTTTGTTAAAGAACGTGCCCGACCTCTAATCTCGCCTCCTGCTCCTCCTCTCATCTCTGCACTTTCTTCTCCCCTAAATGACATCGTGACCCAAAACTAAAGTGAGCCAGTCCGCCTCCGTAATACTCCGACAATGACTCGTCTTCATATCTCTCTGTCCTCGTGACCCCTTTCAAAATATCTTAATCCTCATTATCATTGTGCCGCCATTCTTCCTCGGCCCCAGTGTGAATAGGATTTGACTCTCCCATCTTTCTCGAGGGCCTCCTCCACGGCGCGACACCCCGCTGCCATTGTTCCTGCCTATTTCCCTCTCCCCCTCAGCTAAGATGTTGACGCATGAGCTCAGGCAAGGGCACCCAGGTCTCTCCATCACATCGCCTCCCACAGCAGACTAACCACTGCAGCTCTGCTTTCTTCCCCTGGTTATGCTACCAAGATTATTCAAGTGGTTAAGTTACCTTGAAACAGAAGACATCATGTTCTGTTTTGCAAGAAATCTGAATAAAATGCATGTTGATTTTATCTCAAAGGGCTACATGCTACAAACGAGGCGTCTGTCTGAAGGCAGCACCTCACGGCGTCACCTCTGACAAGCTGCCAGACACACCACGGCGCCGGCTCGACCGCGAATGTTAATTGGAATGAAGTGTTTTGATGGATGCATTTTTTCAAAAAACTATTTACTGATATACGTTTCATTTTTACAGCTTGTCCTTGAAGAAATAACAAGACCTTTAAAAATCAAAAGTGAAAGCTTGTAAATAACAGGAATACGGTGTGGAGTGTGGAATACGGTATTCGTTTACAAGGTGAAATAAAAATAAAAGATGCAAATAAACATCTGATAGTCGACTATACTGCATAGATGCCATTAGTGCTACATGTGTATTTATAGTAATTAGTTTCACTAATCAGAATATCAGAAGCCTTTTACATCATCCCTGTGCTCCAATAAATGCTACATGGCTTAAGAAGGTCAGACGCTTGACAAGGACGGTTATTTTAATGAATGACCATCTTTGTTACTAATTAAAATTAAGCTCATGCTTTTCTTGATCCGTCATTAAGAGCAAAAAAACTTGACTGAAACAAATAATTGTCGATTATTCAACAGTATATTGATACTGTTAATGTTGTATTTAATGTCAAGGTCAGTTTTATCTGCAAGGCTGCGAACTCCTGAATTTCAGCACAAAATGTACAGACATGTCTCCAGCAAGCAAGATTCAACAACAAGTGTAAGAGGACCTGAGTGAGGACTTTAAAGTCAATCCCCTAGATGCAGTTGATCATTAATTCCTGCCTGTTCTTTTCAGACTATAACTTTTACACAGTGATGATGAGTTGCTAAACTTGAGGCAGGTTAAAATCAATCATGTCAGTTAATGTCCTGAAAACTAAATCTGCCTTTTTCATGTTGATTATTTGATCAATAAAAGCAAAGCACTGAGTTTGTATAGTAAAGGAATGTAGTGACTGATAACAACACACAAGTTATAACACAACTCTTTACATGAAGTCTAACTGCAAGTTGTTGTTGTGTAACATTGTTTACATTTGATTGGGCTAGTTTTGGTTTCACATTGTAATTGAGAGAGTGGACGAAAGAATGTATAACAAACGTACGTCCTGTCGACATCACGTTCATGGGCAGCCCCGACCTATACGAGACACCGATACGTTATGGGCGTCCATCTGACATCCCCATGTGATATCAACTGCAAGCAGTCCTGTGAGCCACTTTCTCTCCTCTTTCCTCAAATTGTTTAATGCTCGTTTAACTTCCTGCAATTGGTCTGATAGATTGAAAAATCCAAAAATGATACCAATCACTGTAATTTGATCCGGACGAAAACCACATCTTGTGGTCGGACTTAATTTCGGTCATTTTGTCCGAGCACATGCTTCTATTTGCCTTCACCCTGCAGACACATTCAACATCGAAACAACATTGGAATCCAATATAAAATCAAGATCTCCTTTCACTGATATTTCATTTAATCAAAATCTGAGAAGGCTGCCACCACACACACACACACACACACAAACAGATCAATAATGTAATTAGACACAGAGATGCTATCTGAGCCTCACAGGTAGTTTCGAGCTTTACTAAGCCTAAGCCGATCGTGCTCTGCCTGTCATGAAGGAATAACCGGTTTGATTTGGAGGAAACAAACTAAAGGATTTCTTCGTTACTCTGCATCACTTCACTGACACCCAGGAGGATTGTTTTCCCCACATCAGCAGACAAATGACACTTGAAATCAGACAACAGCCGCTGTGACTCCTCTCACTCAGACGTAGCGATCCAAACAGACAATGGCATCAGAATGTGCTCGGCAAAATCATAATTAAAAGCCAAGTTAATGAAACCTAAACACGTTTTGTTCCTGGTTTAGACGTTGAGGTAGAACGAGGTGATTGATGTTTGTGGAGGATGAAGAAAATTCCTCTGTTAACTCCAGTTGTGTGATTTTGTTAACAAAGAATTAGAAACCCGGTTGTAGAAGTGTGTTAACTGTGTGTCTCCTCGTTTATTCCTACTCATCTTCTCTCTTTCTTCCACCCATGAAAGATAAAGAAAACTAAACGGTTCAAAGAAGCATGAAACAATCAGTTCCGTCCAGCTTTTATCAGCTCTGATTATTAGTCCCTGCTTGCTTGAGCCTTTGACATAAACTGTACACACAGGGTTCTTTTTACACATCGCTCCCAGAGAGGAGCAATTCAAATAGTGAAGTGGTTACGCAACCTTTAAATGTTAATTACGTAAATGTCCTTCTAGGCTAATCTCCATTTCAAGTGAAAACCTGCCTGTGGTTAGGAAGGGAAACGAGTGTCGCAACTCACATGTCAGATGTCCGAGGGTGTGTTTGGTGTGACATGGTTATAATAATAATAATCACTCAGGTTCAGTGTCTCCTTCAACAGCTGAGGTGTTAGAAAGGACTTGTGAGCAGATATTTTCCCCTTTGTATTTATAAAAATCTCCGTCCAGGCGAGAACACAAAAACGACTACAAATGTTCAAACAAGCATGCTGGGCTCGTAGGAGGTTATAAACTGTACTTGAATACTTCCTACTGCTAATGGTTTGGTAATTTTGCAATATTACATTCATTATCATCATCACTACTTTATATTTCCCTACTTTGGCTTTTGTTTTATTTTAGTATTCTTTTATTTTATTTATTTTTTTATATGAACTCACTTTTATCGTTACATATTCAAGCACTGGTCCTCTCTTTCGCATCATTACACTTGATAATTTTGCACTTATTTGCTTACTCTTTTATATACTATTATAATATTTGTTGTTAAAACATTGGAGCACGACCTGGCACAAGAATTTCTTTCAGGTTTGATAAAGTTCCATCTTATTGACCTCTTTGCAATGTTCCTATGGATATAAATCATAACTACAACTGGATTAGTTTTAAACAAAACAAAAAAACGTACAAATGTTATTATTCTTAGGCAAGTTCTGGGGTTATAAGAAGAGACTTTCGTTTCTACAGTTTCCGAGCTGATTTATAGATGTTTATTCGCAATTGACATTGTAGATAATGATGTTTTCAACAAGTGTAAGACACACTGAATAAAAAAATACGATATTATGCCTGTTTGCGCCGAATTGGCAGAGTTGTGACTCAGAGAAGAAGTGCGACGTTTGACTCAAATTGTGGCAATTAATGTCACACAGTATCTTTGCCTCCTCTTCTACTCACCAGGGAGGTGCGCCTCAGTTTGGAAACCTCTTAAGACAGGATGTTACATAGCACTATTAAAAGAAGAATAGCTACTGATTTTCTCAGAGTGGATATATAAAACAGAGTGTTTTTTAGCTTGACGTTTTCTGTTAAGAGCATCTCTGAACTTTGTGGCCACATTACAAACAAGACAGGTTCTGTCCCACACAGTTTACAGTCAATCAGTGTAAATGGGCACAAACTCTTGCTGACTTGACTCCATAAAAGGAGAAGAAGCGATGGAAACGTGCACACGGACAGAAAGAGAGAGAGGGAGAGAGAGATGCACTCTCCAGGAAACGTTTGCTTCAGAACAAAACCGTTCGAGGGGTAAAAGGTGTTTGGTACTTCTGCTTGGGCAGTTCAATGTTTCATTTAAATAGTGTTTCCGCGGCCGTCTTCCTGGAGAAAACAGCAGCCATTCTTTTGAGAAATTTGCCATCTTAAAACTCCTCACCTCATCGCCTGTACACTGAGCTGTTTTCACAAAGCGGCTGACTCTGCTCTTGAACTACATCCACCTGCCAAAGATTAAACAATGTGTGCCAGGAGAGCGTAGATTACTGACAAAATCCACTCGACAGCGATGGAGAAGGGAGCAATAAACACTGGAAAGCAAACATTGTTCTTTCTTTACTTATCTGTGTCTGCTCTTTAAGAGAAACATTACATGTCAGGGTGGATTCTTTCTCAGGAAAAAGGTGAGATCATCTTGACGTGGACAGGCTTCCTGAAGACGTGAGTAAGGGAACAGGTTCAAAGTGCCTGTCAAGTGAGACTTGCTTCAGACTTACTGCAGACTGCAGTTGCAACACCACCTCCGCTGCCCCTTCTTTGATAATAAATCTTTACCAACTCCCATGACAATTTTTCCTCATTTAGTTCCGTCAATGTTATCTTCAGTCCATCCACCAGTGTACCCCGCAGTTTAATCTTGCACAGTATTACAGACAGAGCAGCATGAACTGCATGAATTTCCAATGAGGAGCCAGCATCTTGTTTCCCCCCCATTTAGATTTCTCTCTTCATCCGTCAGCATGACATTTGACAACTTCTCCGCATCGCCACGGCTCCCATCTGTAGAAGCTGAGGCGCAGATGGGTCGAGAGGTCCATGCATGAACAGTGCTGCTGAGAAGGGTGCTGGTGTGTGTGTTTGCTTGTGTGTATGAGTTTGTGTTTGTGTTTGTGTGTGTGTGTGTGTGTGTGTAGCCGTGACCCATCAGGCCTCGTGGGAAGCTGCAGCTAAACTGATGGATGCCAAGGAACAACAGAGGGAGGAGGGGAGAAAGGGAGGGAGTGCTGGCTTAGCTAAGTAGGAGACAAGTGCCTGTACTGCAGCAATGCAGAAGTGAGGGAGAGAGATGTCAATGAGATGAAAAAAGAAAAAAAGGTGTTGAAGTGTCACTTATCGCAGCGTGGCACGTTCAGAGTCCACAAGTCTCTGCAACCTCATGTGAAATCTTCCAGAATATCTGTTCGCCGTCACCGCTCGTCGCGCTGTGGTTATGACAGTATGCTCCTCGGCCTACCTGGGCAAGGACAACAAACCCTGGCAGAGCAAACACTCCCTGCTGAGTCTCCCATGTCTCCCCCCTCCCTTGGCCTCTAAACAAACAGCTCTCCCTCCGGACGCTCTGTGGCAGGGACTGGGACACTCGTGACTATCGACTGGCTCTCAGCTCAGTTGTTTCACCCCCATGTAAACATGATCTTGCTAGGACAACCCATGGCCGTGTTTTTTTTACTTCCCAGCAGCGGAAGTATTATATGCATTTCCTCTACACTCATTCCCCCAACCCTCCTTTCACTGCCTCTCAGAGCGGCCCGCTGCAGTAAAATGTAAACACAGTCCGAGGGAAGCCTCTGCTCATTTTTCATTGTACAACCACCACCCGCCACCCTGTGCAAACGTACGCCTGGCCTTCTCCATTTCATGCAGCCCAATGACACATAAATGCACACGCACTAACACGATCAAAGCGCACTGAACACACACTTGCTCCCATGCACGTAAACCACACAGTACACACACACACAGAGAAAGAAGAGGAGACGAGCTAATGCACGGCAGGAGGATTGCAAGCACTCAAGGAACAAATATCCTGTTCTCGTCATAAAATTTTCATCCCCAGCAAGCTTGTTGGTGGGCCAAGTGCATTTCCGGGTGAAAAATATACACACTTAACCTTGAGCTGATCTTTTTAACATAATGCGTCTCCTTTATTGGATTCGAGCTGGACCTTTCTCCCAGGAATACCAAGTGCAAAGTGTTGATGTCTGACGAAGAATCAAGTTGGAGCGGAGATGAAGGACGAAGAGGAGTCGTTGTGCCAGATCTTATGACTGGACGTTATGTTCCACCGGAAGGACACTGATATGACACCTTGAGCTGTGAACATTGTGACTGTCTTGTACTGATTCTCAAGAGCCACCATGTAGGAAGAGACTAAACTCACACGTATGTGAAAAGACTGACATTAATGTGTACCTTTTTACATGCAGCCTGTCATATGTTCTTATGGATAAATTATGTGCATTTTCTTAATTCATTTTCTTTTAATTTATTTCTAATTTCTATATTTATTAAATACCTAAATTTATAAAATATCAAGTCTAAATTGCATAATTTTGTCATAAGTGTTTAATAGCGACACCTTAGCATTGAAAGGGCAAACTTCAATGAAGATTGATGAAGATTGTGGTTTCACCTTCACCCTTTGAACTGCAACTTCAGGCCAAAAATGAACTGTGAAATTCAGTCCTTGTCAACACTACTGCAGTAAGAGAATCCCCATCCACACAACATTCATTTGACAAAATGTCTCCTCTCCACTCAAGAACAACTACAGACGCTCAAACAATCATGCCAGGCCAGTAGGTGGCGATATCAACAATACATAAAATACCAGAAGAGAAAATTGTTAGCATGCTCAGTGAGCTCAAGCCCAAGTAATATTGGGAGACGCAGACGCCTGTGAATACCGGTAATGTGGTGCAGTGATGCAAACTTAGCTGCAAACATACAGATAATAGAGAAACCAGTATATAGCCGCTATTGTTGTAGCTTCTGGTGCATGCTCATTACACAAAGCAACAGTGAGCATGTGCAAAGTAAGCTGTGAAATCATCGTAACAGCATGTACATACTGATACACAGAAACAATTTGGAAGGTGTTTGTAAAATCTTAGTTTTAGTGACTTAAAACTCAGTTTGCATGTGGACGAGAGCCTCATTCATACACACACAAAAAAGATTAGCAAAATATTCATAGCAGTGTGGGCAGGGATGCAATTCATCATAAATCTTGAAATAAGATTGTGACTGCAGATTCCAGGTGTGCTCTATGACGACGTTTGATTTGTCAACATTACGCTGTTCTTCTGTTACGTATCACAACAAATACAACATGACCTTCAAGAATCTGTACAACACTGCAGAAACAGACAATGAGACGAATCCGGCGGGATCCAAAAACAGATGGCCACAGTCAATCAAACTAATAACTTAGGAAGAAATTCATATGGAATTGATGTCACCCAACTGGGCCCGGCAATGCACAGTAACCCAGAGTCATCTTTTATGTTGTCTGACAACAAAATTCAGGCTCAGGGCGTTGAATACCAGACAGTGTAGCAAGTGCAGGCAACATCTGCCAGTCGATTAAGTATATTATGATAGCTTACATGACTCTAACTCAACTGAGCTAATGTTAACTCTCTCTGGCGCTACTTGTAAATGTTTTTGGCGTACTCGCAAAACTATTAGGTTTCTATTTCACACACACACACACACACCACATAGTGTTGTGGTGAAAGGACTTGGGGGCATTGCTTTTAATACATTTTCTTTCACACCAAATCCACAGAAACAGCTTGTTTTTCAGCTTTACATGATACGCTGCATTCGCATAATTCCAAATCCATATTTGTCAAAGTGTTGATTTGCAGGGCGCATTAAGGTTCGGTGGCAGAACTGGCTTCATATGCCAGCGCAAACGCACCACTTCATGTAAACAACAGCGAATCAAGGCAGCGACACCCCCGGTGGAGAGGTTGCTTTTGAACAGTGAGGCTGTTTGAATACATTTGAATAGATTTGGCTTCATCAAACGGCTGCCGTCCAGTGACCTAACTAACCGTCAAAGGATTCTCTTGCATGTTAATCACCGGTAAACTGAAAATAATAGAGACAACAACAGATTACTCTGGTTCAAAAAAGGAAGTGGTGAGGGATTATTGGGAATTGGATGACAGCAGTTTTTATTAGAGGATATCAGTAGACAAATACATCTCAACTGAAGCTGCCAACAGAAGATATTTAACGTTGTATGTGAGGTTAAGCACTGTTTTATATTTTTAGCTTTTAAAAAGATCACAAGGGAATAAACTAATAGTTGCTTCTGACATTCTAATGGCAGTTGGGAGTTTCCTAAACTACAATTATACAGGTTACACTGACTGCCAATATTTAGTTGGCTGGTATCGATCTGATATCTAAAACAAACTAAAACTGTGGCATTATAATGACACAACGATTTCCTGATTGACCCTTCCACATGACTTTTAAGACTGCATTTGGGTGATGAAGGACGCCGATACTCGCCGCTGTCTATAGATTAAGAAGCTCTGGATTCATATGCCGTCTGAGCTTATAAATATGGATCTAGTTTTGAGGCCGTTTGGCACAGAAATCAATATTGTACAAATGAAACATTTGAAAAATGAATCCATTATTTTCGATTCCTCTCAGATATACACACACGCAGACATACTAACCTGTGGAGACAGGGCAGTGGGAGGCTGGGTGAAGAGTGTGGAGTGGGGCGCTGATCGTAGGCCATGTGCTCTCCTGACAGTCTGACGGCTGAGAGGAGCAGACAGTACATCCTGCTGGAGAACACACACACAAACAGACACACACGTCAGGTTAGAGCACATCATCATTAGGGTCGAAGTGGAAACAAAGTGTTCGGGCGGCATATCACATGCTATTTTCAAAACAGCCACCAATAGGACCGACAGTACATTCCTATGAGCGACAAAGGGAATTAAAATAATGAGGCGTGAAAGTGGTGATTGGGTTTTATTTTCTATTCCCCTTTAAAAACAGGCCAGTTTCCTCTGTGCAGCAATTCAAACACACCGTGTGGTCGGAGCCGTGCCTGCAAGACATATTATGTGAAATCCTCCATGCCGTGCGCTGGGGGGGGGGACATGTGACGCGGCCTCTGCTGCTGCACCTGTCAATTGCTGATGAAAGAGCTGACCAGCCTGCAGCTGCTCCACACCTCTATCAAGATCAGCAGTGATGTTTTTTTCAACCATCTACTACACCACTGTTTGGTTATTACAAACTGACTGTTATCATGGTGGAGGAAAAAGAGAAAAATATATTGTTGATCTGATGTGTGCGGATGTGAGCTTTTCTGTGCTTGTTCTAGTGTGTGTGGTGTGTGGTGTGTGTGGTGTGTGTGTGTGTGTGTGTGTGTGTGTGTGTGTGTGTGTGTGTGTGTGTGTGTGTGTGTGTGTGTGTGTGTGTGTGTGTGTGTGTGTGTGGGCAGGTGCATGGCACAGGTCACGGTAGACTGGATTGCCTAAAATACTTTCACCTTCAAAGTTAGTGTGCACTCAGATATTCCCTGCCTCCCAGGGCCAAGGAAAGATTAGATGGAGATAAAGTGGGAGACTCTTCCATTATAAACACTGAGAGTACCTTGACCGTGCACACTGAACAACAACCAGTGCACCACGTTAACTACTTGAATTAGACCCCAGTAGTATATGCACTTGTTTAGCTCACAGGGGAGGGTCTCATCACAGACACCTTAACAATATAAGATTTGTACCGAAACAGTTCCCAAACCCGCTGTCAGCATTATGCCATCAGCAATTACAGCCACAAAGGTCAGACATGAAGATTATGTTTTCAAAACCGTTCACCTTCACCGGCACAGTTAAGAGTCTGCACTGACAAATGAAACGGTTAGGAGCAGATTTATTAAGACCTCAGGCAAGACATGATTAACTGAGTTTGAAAATGGGCAGGTGGAAAAAAGTTTTATTGTTTCCACCTTAACTTCAAACCTTTGCAGATGCTCTTGTGTAGCAAGAGTTTTGGGAGAACTCGTGACTGTATTTGAGCTAGATTTTTTTACTCTCTTATTTTTTTTACATTGGGATATTGGGAGTTTTGCAACCTTTTCTCAAGAGAATAATTCATGGATCTTGATTAAAAGCAGGATTACACAAAAACTAAAGAGTTAAAATTGTGGACATGGCTAAAGAAAGAACCCATTCAATGTTGGAGTGTGTCTAAATGGTTGGATGCAGGAAAGCGGTAGCTTTGGCAGATGTATGTGCATATACAGACCTCTGAGTGCTATCAATCTAATCATGTAGCAGTCTGCAAGATGGTAAAACAGGTAAAACAAATGTCAAACTATTCCTTTAAGTGACTGAATTCAATAAATTGCTCCATCGATTTTTTTCGAAACTGTTTATTCTCTAAACTGCTTTTTCTGTTCAGAGCTAAACCACACTGGAAGCTTTCCCAGCATGCATTGGGAAAGAGGCACCACAAGAGGCACCGTACATCAAGGAGAGGTCACAGGACTAATATATACACACAACATATATTGTTATAAAAACAGGGTATTGATTGACTATTTGTATTATATAATTAAACACTTAAAAGCACCAGTTCAACAAGGCTGCATGTGTTGGGACTGTGGAGGGAAGCCCACACGGACATGAGGAGAACATGCAAACCCCCACACAGAGGAGGCCCCATGTTGCCGGTGGATTCCAGCAGTGACACGACACAGCTAACCACCGAGCCACCGCGCTGCCAGTAAATGTAAGCTTTACATTAATTAATCAATGGTAATCTTTGAGACAGCCTACAATAAGAAGGCTAGCATGAGAAGCACTGGTATGTCTTTAATGACATAACTGCTGTGTCCTTTCTGTGATCAGGGCTCCAATCTGATGACTGTTTAATACCTTCCTCCTCTACATGTTATTACACACACGATTACCTTTCCTTTAACGACTTTCAGCCTTGGTAAATTACATTACTAGCTAGGACATGGGTTGGATTGTGCCCGTGTGCGTTTTTTGCGATTGGCAACAGTTAAGAATATATCTTTACACTTTGGTAAATTAGGTCTGTAGCTTCTCTAAAATCAATAAATTCCATTTCATTCATGATTCTCAGACCTGCAGAGGGTTAAGGACCAGTTAGACTGAAGCACTGGCCATGTTGGAGAGGTAATAAATAACGAGCACTGATGACATTTTTCTTTCATGACTCCAATTCTCGGGTTATACAACTGCAAACAAGCAGAAAATTGAGGACAGCTAATGAAACAGACTTTCCATTCCTCACAATTATTTTTGACACAGTCTGTTCACCACAGACTGGAGCAGCCTATTAGCCCCACAAGGGTCCAATTTCACCAACTGACCACACTCATAGTCCAATACAAGAATGTGCACTAAAGCTGATATCACAGTAAGACCTCAACATTAAGACAGGCAAAGGACCTTGGTACTCAGATAGCATGTTGCAACAGGATTATTCCACTCTTCCTTATCAATACAAGTCAGGCGTCGGCTCATAGGAGTGGCCGTGTGTGTGAGACCCCAAAGACTATAAAAAGTGTCCTCGACCTGCCAAGAGAATCTCCGTGCGCTCCTGTGGAGGAGGAACAGTGTTTGTTGAATTGTTGATGCTGTGACTGTAGCTAGGCCAAGCAACCAAACTGACTCATTTTCATTCTGGCATTGATTTCAAGCTGCAGCAATACAGTTACTGAATAATATGCCTGTACGTAAAAAAAAAAAAACACTACTAGGTTTCATTTACCATGACATAAATGTGAGCTTAAGTTTTGCAAAATAAACTTCACAACACTAGGAGGAAATCATGCAACTAATGGGGTTTAATGCTCGACCACTAACCCAACATAACGAGACCCCACAGACTATGGAAAATACAGAACAAGGAATTGTTCAGAACAATGAAATCCCCTGTGTTTGAAAGGGGATAGTTAAGCTCTCAGGACCTGTCAATACTGTACACACACAGACAGAAAAGTATGTTGCTACAAAACACAAGAAAGATTTAATGCCATTGTCGTGAACGGTATGATATGGCACAGCCCTACTGGAAACTGAAAATGTTGCTTTTGGAAATTATTCATTCCAAGAGACTTCAGTGTGATGAAAAAACTTAGAGCCCAACCGATATGGATTTGCCAACAACAATGTTAGAGAGCAAAATAATTTGCGATACCAATCGGATTGATTGATAATATTTTTTTAAGAAGTCCTTACCAATCGTTATCCTTACAAGCAAACGTAATTGAGAATTTTTTATGAGATATTTTACAGTTTAACCATAGAATCTAGCATAAATAAATATAATATTTTTTTCAACATAAATACACATTTTCTGCATTGTTTGTTCTGTAAAAGAAAAGTTTTCATATCAGAATATATTGACAAACATAAACCGTTACCAATATGTCTGTGAAAGGCTCAAATCAGCCGAAATTTCTTTCAGACGAATGAAAATCGGACTAATTGTTCTTCTAAACACATCCCACCATCTGCACTAGTTTATAGGAGTAGTTTCTTAAAGAAGTAGCTGTGACCTCGGCGCACCACCAGGCCTCCGGTCCACTGAGGAAAGGCACCGTCTATTTCTGTTGATTAGATTGCCAGGGGGGAAAACAGCTGCTCGCTCTAGATACCAGCTACAACAAACGGGGCGTGATCATACAGAAAGTACTCCACTTTATTCCTCTGATACAAAAAGACCGCAGCTGCTTAAGTCCCTACTAACAGCACCTTTCTTTTTGGATTAAACACACAAAAAAGCAACAAACAGGTGCAGAGACAGACACACTTGTTTTCTGCATCTAAACCAGCCACTTAAGTGCAGTAAAAAGGGAAACATCCCATATTGTTTCCCAGCCTGCAGCAAAACATTTCAAGAATTCACTGCTGCAGAGTGAGACATGTGTAGTTCTGAATAGCTCACAGCAGAGTTGGGGAATAAAGTCGGAACAATAATTTGCAATATCAATTTTTCTCAATTACAAAAATAAACAGCAACTTTGGTGCCAACACTAACCACTGTGAATGGATACACACTCTGGAGGACAGCAGTGTGGGAAGGCTGCAAACCCAGATTGGAGGATAATGTGAGCACTGACCTTAATAAAAGACAAAGATTTTTCAAAAGAAAGTTGTGATTTATTAAATTACAAAAATTTGAATAAGAATCTATGACATGACATTTTTTGCTGTGTGATTTTAAAAAAAAGGAGAAAATTTGTATATTTAGATTTCATTTAACTTATTCTCCAAAAGAATACAAAGGTAATATTGCAGTTTCAAGCTTCAAGTATTCATTTAAAAGCCGATGATGGTTATCGAAGTAAAACTCCAAACTGAACCATGGCTCACTTCGTTTGCAGAATGTTTTTATGGACTTCTGGACCATTTGCAAGAAATTGAGACAGTATTAAACAATAGAAGAAGAAGAAGAAGAAGAAGAATGCAAGCAAGCCTCTTCTGACGATATAATCTATGAACGACAAGGACGCTCATGTGGTGCACTCAAACTAGTTGTCTAGTTATGAATTTCGTCTCAAGTTGGTGATGCTGGTAGTAATACCTTAATGGTATTAGAGTAACCGGTTCAGTATTCATTTTCAAAAATGTTATAAACACATCATTTAATACACTTAATTAAAAAAAAGTAAAATTGACAACACGCCAATGTCAGACTCACCCATCTACAAACCGATCAATGTCAAGTTACGGTAAAGGTAACAAAACTATGTAACAAAGACATGAACCGTCGTTGGGACCTTAGTTCGGACTTTCAGGTGTGAAAATGTCCTTAATATATAATTTTACCATTATGTGATATGAATGTGTGACTATTATCAGGACAGTAGCTCAGAAGGAGAGCATTCACAACACATGATTAATACTTTGGGTTTTGTTGAGTCAACAAGATTCCAGTCGTCCAAAACAACACATGGACTCAGAAGAAAAGCATCAAAAACAACGACTGGACTGAGTGGCAGATATTTTCATTTTAGATGGCAAGTCAAGTTTCAAAAGTCCAGCCACATCATGTGTGACACATTCAGGGCTCAGACAGAGAAGTGCTTCATACTCCTTGTCACAGTGAGAAAATAAACAACCTCAAGCTGTCAGGTATTGATTTGCTGATTGACTTAAAGCGCAGCGAGCTATGAGCTTGCTGCTGCTCTGGGACCAATCCCCTCCAATCACAGACACTTCAAATCCATGTGGGGCTGCATGCAGCTGGCGACATTCTCAGGTAACTCCACTTTATCAGTCGTGCGTCACACGTCTGTAGTCTGCAGGATTGTTTTACATAAACTCGGAGCAAAGGCCAGACTCCAGCTTTTTGTCACCTCTGCACATTTCCCCCACGCCTGAACTGACGTGATCCCCAGCAGCTTTAATTACTGGAAACGGCTCATCAGCAAGAAGCCGCAGGCCTCAGATGTCTCTTTATGCAAGATATCTTGCAGCACAGATTGGCTAATGGTTAAACTTAGATGTCACAGATGCCAAGTTAAGTGGGCCTTTGCGGAGGATTGTGCAATTGAAAAGGCCTGTGGGTGTGCTCTGCGAAGGATGCCATCAGACTGTGTGTTTTCAGCGGCATCCACCTAAGACCTGATTAGCCTCAGCAATTTGATTCTGTACATGATTCCTACGTGGGAACAGTTGGTAATGTCTTGTATACTCGACAAGGCCGCTGCTCAAGTCAAGTCTTTATACTCCATAGAGCAAGAGAGCCGCCCAATAAACTACTTAAATAAATGATCCAATAGTCTAACAACACTACTCACCACAGCAGTAGCTGAATAAAGTCCAATGGAAATCTGTGTATAAGCCAAGAAAACAAATTCAAATTTTCTCAACAAGTTGTGTAGCACTCTATGACGGGCCATGAGATATATACATATAGTAAATGACCGTAAATAAACACGGGTTCCTCAGCGTGGCTTTAACATGCTACTCGGTAAAAGAAATGACATGAACAAAAAGTGAGGCAGGTGTCGGAGCATGGCGTGTGTGTGTGTGTGTGTGTGTGTGTGTGTGTGTGTGTGTGTGTGTGTGTGTGTGTGTGTGTGTGTGTGTGTGTGTGTGTGTGTGTGTGTGTGTGTGTTCATCATATCAACCCAGTGGAGGAACAAGCAGCTGAGAGATAATTGCAGACTAATTAATGGGAATGCTGTCTGTTCTCAGTTAAGCGAATTAACCACGACAGCAGATGGTGAATGGAGGGCATCCTACAGAGAGAGGCGCCTACGTCACATCCTGTGTGTTCAAACGTACACCGCTACTTGATATTGCATGTTGAATACATACAGAGAATAAGATGTAGAGTCTGTTGTCGAGATGCTTTGTCTTTGTACTGCATGAGGTCATGCCAGCGGGGGCTACAAAGCTTTGACCCTGTTCAGACCTGGTATTAACATCTGTCCTAAGACATCAGATCAATGGGTCAGCATTAGGTTTCTCTCTTCATATATACCCGGCATTAAAATGCATCCCGAATATGTCTCCTGTCACCACTTGGGATCAGATCTCACTACCCACTTAGATCTGCAAATAACCATGGATGTCATTTCTGTCCGCAAAGACCAAAATATGTTGTTGGAGTTTACAGATTCGTCCGATGTCTCTGTGTTTGTGGGTCAGCGTGAGAGAGCTGGGAGTCGGGAGAAACTGAATAAATGAAGATAGATTTAACCAATTTAGGGAAAAGTATCAGCCATCATGGAATGATCAGTGTTGATATTGTGGCAGTGGCAAAACATTTTTTTATGTATGGACACTGAGAAGTGCACACATAAGTTTACACTGTAGCGGCTCAGAAACGTCAGCTGAGTAAGGCGGTCCTTCATTTGTGGCTCAGGACCGATTTGTGTTCACTGCAGCGTAAATAATGTGGCCACATGCGTCCCACACCACCTCCTAATGTGGTCTGAGTGTACATAGCGCTGACCACTTTGTGATCACTCAGGGCAGATGTTGATACCACTTCTGTAATGGGGCTTTCTACAGACTGCACCAAAGTCACCAACATTTATTGTACAACTTAAGCAATTCACATTCTGATCTGGCCATCTCTCCGCCTCATCTTCCTCTTTCAGCTCTTCCTTCTGCCTTGCTCATTCACCCTCTCTGCATCTCCCTCGTACAAGAAAAGCAGTCAGGGGTGAGAGGAAGAGAACGGGGGGAGGCTGCAGGCAGTCACTGGCCAGCAAGAGGAGGGATGAAGAGAGTGAGATAGAAGATGGGGGAGAAGAGAGTTAGATTAAATTTCCAACACATTAAGCACACCCTGGTATCCAGTGCCTGCACTTGCAGGGTAGAGAGGAGGGGGGCTGCTGGCCAACGATAGTCCTTTATAGCTAACGAGAATTGATCCAGTTGCAGGGGTTCCCCCGACATTCCCAGATGATGGGCGGACAAATAAAGATGGAGGCTCAAGGATAGATAGAAAATAGCCTGTCCAGGTGAGTGAGAGGATAAAGGACTCACACTAATTAAATCACAGGCACAGTCGCATTCCCAGTGAACCAAACTGGCAGCTTTGTCTCTCAAGGACATGCAGACATTGTGTGCAGAGCTGGGCAGAGAAACAACGATGAGCCACACGCCCAGGTTCTGACAAGCCAATATAACCCAGACAGAAGGAGAGAGGGCTGCACGGTCAGTATCGGTCTTTACCGTAAATCAACCGAGAAATGAGGACACACACGCACATGTATGTGACGTAAACACTTAAAAACCATTTGCCGTTCATGCACTGCTCATATGGGACACACACACACACACACACACACACACACACACACACACACACACACACACACACACACACACACACACACACACACACACACACACACACACACACACACACACACACACACACACACACACACACACACACACACACACACACACACACACGGTCATGAAGGCGGGGAGTGCAGAGAGTGGGGTTGACAGCTTAGCTTCTCCTGCTGCAGCAGAGATGAATGGGCGGGCTGAAAACTGCCTTCATTCATAATGGAGTACGGCAACAAAGCAGCTTCATCCCCAGGTGTCTCAGGGACTGCAAGAGCCGGACAGCGGACAAAGAAAGAAAAGGAGAGAAAAGTCCTATACCTTCCATAGAAATATTTTATTTTGATTTATTACCCTAGGTGTTACCTAAATGAAGGTTAGAGGGGCAGAGAGAGCAACACCAAAGTGTCGCTGGCATTGTCGGAGAGTCAGAGTGGCCTGGAAATGTCAGAACAAACACTGCAGAGTTTATCGCACAGTGAAAGCCTTTGGTCCATCTAGCTTTTAAAAAAGGAGGACTTAAAGCGTTAGTTCACCCAAAAATGAAAATTCACTCATTATCTACTCACCCTTATGCCGATGGAAGGGGGTGAATTTTTTGAGTTTCAGGGGTTAACAGCGTTGCAGCCAAATCCGATACAATTGAAGTAAGTGGCGACCACTTTCCGCGAGCATAAAAAATAAATAATAGAAAATGCCTCCATACCCCTGTGGTGTCATCCAAGTGTCCGTAAGACCCGACATTCAAATTCAACTCAAAACGGCCACCATGTTTAAACCATGTTTTTGCCTGACTGCAGCAGTAACTACAGCGGACGGCAAGGCTAAAAACATGATGTAAAGACGCCGCTTCGAGACGAATTACAGACTTCACGCACCCCTCTATCAGCATAGTGGTGAGTAGATAATGAGCCATCCCTTTAATATCTTAAGTAAATAAGAATGAAATGAAGGAGCAATAAGGTATTTCGAAACAGACAGCAGTGACAAGGTAATGGATGGAGGGTTAACATGAAATGTGAGGAATGTGCTGTTTGTTTTATGTCCTACAAAAGACAGACATCCTCTGAGCCATGGAGATGAAGCTGATGATCAGCAGTACAGAGAGTGGAAGCGTGGGCGTGAGGGGGGAGAAGCACAGGCACAAGAGAGAGAGAGAGAAAGAGAGAGAGAGATGGAGAGAACAAGCATTAGAAGGAGAGGAAGGACTGTGCAGTAGTGTATGTCTCTTTGTGTCTGTTGGCCTCTGCGTGTGTGTGCAATCATTTCAAAGCATTCGTTCAGATCAGTGAGATCCTCAAATAGCAAGTACCACCTACTGGCACAGAGCTATATGAATATGTTAAGTTCCAGTATCAGGACAGAAATAGGGTAACTACATTCACTGTAAAATGCTACATCTATTTAGAAAAGTATGGCTCACACACTCGGTATTGGAAGGGTCCTAAACTAAGTGGCTCTAATTGCACAAAGGGGGCAAGAATCAAAAGAGCATCATGCAGCACTGATAGCTTGACACTATTCTTAACGAGCGATGTCTCCATCTTACAAAGATCTTCCTCAGGTACTCGCCATCTTAGGCAGTACAAAGTAATATACAGACACAAAGACATTCATCACTCAGGTGCTGCGTGATTCAGGGTCAATTTACTCTCTGGCTGGACCAATCAGGACAGAGGTGATGGGGACAGAGTGTGCCACTATAAGCACGTGGGCTAAAACAACTTAAACCATCAAGAACTACAGAGGCAATTCGAGGCTGATTGGACACATTATCACCATATTGCATATGCATGCATGGAGATCAGATACATGTATCATTTTCTGCAAACTGCTCACAATTTCGTCTCTTCGTAGATATTAGAGCTCTGCATGTGAGGTTTTTCTTCATAGACATCCCTGCATCAATGATATCAAAATGTTGAATAATGCACAAGAGACTAACTTTCAGAGCCGCCCCTTCCACACCAGGCCCCGCCCACCAAGTTACAATAGATTTAGCTCCATTACAGAAAAAAGGCAATGAAAACACATCCTCCATGGCGGTAGTAACAATATTGTTAAATGTAGAGTAGAGATCTCATAGGTGAGTAGAAAAGAAAAGAAAAAGAAAAAAAGAAAAAGTACTATATAGCTCAGCAAGTTCAGCAGAGAAATTTGTCAGAATTTATATTGATAGAGAAAGTTCAACAGGGAAAGAAAGAAAGATATAACTTTTATAATAACATATTAATTATATTAATTAAAATGTCCATAAACCTAAAATAGGTTCAATGCATTTTTTTTTTATCTTGGACCTGAGAAATTGTTCTGAGCCAATTTGTCTTGAACCAGCGGAAAATGCGTATGTGTGTCCGTGAATAGTAAGCAGCTGCTTACAACAGCCTGCAGCTGAATGAGCACATAGGTTGATGGGCGTCTCCAGGCTGTGTTTGTGCAGGTTGACTAACACGCAGGGTAAAAAACTATGAATCCAGATCACTTCTGGAGTAACCCTACGAGTCTGCAGACATGGCATCACAACGCTGTAGCTCAGCTATGACGACAAGTTGAGCCGGTACTGTAACTCTAGCCACGCACATCAATCAAACTTTTATGGCCCTGTCATTTGCCTCTGCTGAAACTGAGGCTTGCATAGAATACGGTTGCCTGGTTCCCCTACGAATAAGGTATATATATATATATCCTATGTATGGTATATTGCTTCTGTATATAACAGGAGAATGCAGAAAGAAGGCAGGTATTTTCCCTTTTGCTAATTACAAAACATCCTGCAAACACACAGAAACACAGCCAGTCAAATTATGTATTTACCAGTGCATTCTGTCTTTATTCCTTTCCGGAACTACCCTTATAAAATTGATTTGCATTCAAGCAGCAATGACTACACTCAACTGGCTCTAGTCTTTGATTATAAGCTGTGAAAATCAAAACGCAGTATCACAAGTCTAGTGTCAGCGCCACATGCGCGACATTCCTATTAATGTTCTGACTGCCGACACTCAATGTTAAACTGCTTCCCCACTAATCGTAATCCTTTTTAAAATCAGACAATACAATGTTTATAGGCAGATTGAGCACAGTATTTACATTTTAAGGATACAAGATTTTGTAGGTTACGGGGAAATGGGATTCCCACAACTTTCATTGAACAGCTTCTCCACTGTTATAGAACACGTATCACTTTCACTATGTACTCCTCGCATCAGGAAGTGATCATACTGACCCACGATACTATGGTTCTGTATCTTAGACACTATTCACGTAAACTCACCAAGGATGATATTTCATGAAAGCAGTGTAAATTTCCATTCAGTTTTTTAAGTTGGTAATAGAAGATACAGACGAGTGTAGCAGAGGTAAAGAGATAAAAAATATATGTAGGCATCAGGTTCTTTATTTTGGGTGAATCTCAAACAACAGCTGCGTCTTCCTGTGAAGGGAATCATCGATCCGATACTGAATAATATTGTTTATCAATCGATACTGCCTCAAACGGTCGAGTATTAGTGACAACAAGGGATGATATATTGGGCCATTTAATTTGATTGAATTCCATGTTGTTTTTGTGTTGCTGTTTTGTGTTTGTTTTTACTGAATTTACATTTAAATTGTATTTCTGGTCAATTTTGAAGATTATTTAAGTATATTATACATTTTAATAAAAATAACAATTTAGTAAATGTATGTGCATGTATTTTATTGTTACACAGTGTTTTGTTTTACACAATTAGGAAAGCAATGTTCAAAGGAAAGATCCCACACAGTGAGGCATACAGCTTATTAAACATATACCGATTTTCGGTCAGACACCTAAATTCATTACTGTTGGTATGGGGACTAAAGAAGTGGTGCATCCCTATTCCGGTCATACGCCTAACAATGCTCATGTCACAGGCCCTGATCACAGGTATTGCAGGCATATCAAAAAAAATGTCCTCTTACATTTTAAACTACAAAGGTAACCTTGTGGCTTTTGCTCCACCTAAATCATAAATAGACATCATCAACAGACACGACCCACTCCCACTGCCTAACACACACTACATCTCTTTTGATGTGAAGAAGGATTTCAGGTGAGCCCAGAATTAGTACAGAGTAACAAACACAAATGGCAAATAAGAAACAGAGTGCAGAGTTAATGCAATTTCCCCTGTGGGTTTTCATGACAAATGCAAAATAAGCAAAGGAAAAGATCCAACTTGAACAGTAACAACTCGGTTCACATAATATTTGACTAAATAATAATTCATATTCAATTTTGCATCAAAGGAAGTATAAATGTGAAGGAGCTCCTCAGAGGCAAATCAATAATTCAAGGCTGGAATGAAAACTGCCACTCGTGCCATGTGCATCGTAGCATTACAGTTATTCTGAGGAGCGTGCTGAATGGTAGAAGGTGAAGAGTGCAGGGCAGTGCAGTGAAGTAGCCTGGTAGCTGACTTGTGAAGGCTTTCTACTAAGTGTTTGCACAGAGAAATGTGCTGCTGTATCCTGCTAGATAGAGACTGTCCTTAAAAAAGAAAATTACCACACAGGGTGTTTGTGCACGCAGCTTATTACGACTCAATGTTTTATTGTTAGGTGTCCTCTAGTTGCAGTACTAAATATGACGGGAGGAAAGGAGGACGCCAGGTAATTTAAAACCAACCCAGGTCGTTTTTGGGCCTGCAGCTAAAGGTGCACTATTTCAGGAGACGCTCCTATGGGTCGCAACTGAGGCTGGGGAGAAACAAACTGCGAGGTCGTTGAAGTAAAAGGACTTTGTGAAAAGAACGGAGAAGCCATTTTTGCATAAGGAGCAGAGAACGGGACACAATGCAGTGGATAACCTTCAGTTCTGTTGGAAAAAAGAACATGTTCAGTGTGAAACATGTTACCCAGGCAACAGCTGCACTAGGACTGCTGAAAAGCTCCAGAAACCTGTCTATGTACTTGTATATTTACTTTGAAAGGCATCTTCTCACCTAAAAATCTGCATCTCTTCGTCTTTCCCATCCCGCTCATATCCGGGTCGGGATATCCCAAGAGTTCCCCTCAGGACCCGGGCAGAGCGAGTTGAGCGCTCAGCTGATCCGCTCTAATGCTAACCTCAGCTCTTCTGCATCCTCCGCACAGCTTAAATATTTTCCAAGGGAAAACAACAGCCGGGCTTACAACCTGGTACTAGTTTGGCTGAATGAAGAATAACTCACAAACTTTTCTCTGACAGGAAGATAATGGATTCTGTGTATAAGAGAAAAGTTATGGGGCTCAGATGCAGGCAAGATACACAACACCAAAATCATAGAGATTTATATTAGCTTGAGGTTTTCCATACGCAAGTTTCTGAGTTGAGTTATTCCAGTGCCACAGGTACAGCAAACAGCACGTCCACTGTAAGATCAATACCCTGGAGACAATATTTAAACTGTGTTGTGCACAGAACAAGGAAAAAGCTGAAGCAAAAACATTCAAATAATTTAATGTAGCTGACACAGGCTGGACATGCAGCAACTTATAAATACCTTTAGAGCAACATAATGGAGCCTGATTACATTGAGGCAAACACACTCACATGTCTCATGCAGGCTGCCAGTGGTCCATGTGATTCCAGTGAAATAAAAACCCAGAGACGCTCTAACTCTGTGCTCTATGAAAATAAGATTTAAATCTGCATGCGTGTCTGTCCACAGAAGTCGTTTTACATGCATCAGGGGAAGAACCAGTGCAGTGTTTGCTTTGCATGTACTGTGTGTGTGTGTGTGTGTGTGTGTGTGTGTGTGTGTGTGTGTGTGTGTGTGTGTGTGTGTGTGTGTGTGTGTGTGTGATTTCCCAAGCAGAATGTAGATGCTGCTGTATTTGGTATTAAGTCGACTCAGACAGCTGCAGCCAGCAGAGAAGAACAAACTTGTTTTAATTTGGCTTCCCTGCACTGCTATAGAAACCCTGTCCTGACAACTGGATATGGAATGTAAATACATAGTTCTCGCTCAAACAGACCAGACTCCAGTCCTGCACAATGGCTCGCTGCTCACAAAAGCAGAAGAAGCCCATCGGAGACTGTCTCCATGGAAATGTGTTCTCCAACAAAGTCTCCTCTTCACCATCTCCACCACTCTATTTATAGAATGGTGGCGCTGGCGAGCTGGCTAAGGATGACTAACAGTATAGTGCGAATGGAAATGTCGAGTATCTCAACCTCTCTGTGCTGCCTCTCATTCTGCTCGCAGCTTCATTTCAAACCAAAGGCTTTGAACAAGTGTTCACACAAAACAGCTGACGAACCAACCCCCCCACACTCCCCCCACTCCTGAGTGAAAGCAGGTTGTGTGTGTGAAGCCTCGGTGTGTGTGTGTGTGTCAAGCTTATGCAAAGCCTGCAGGCTATGCGCACATGGCAGATATCAGTGTGAAGACAGCGGGCAGCAGGGTCATGGCTAACCCTCTCTGGCAGAAGGTCGTGGGACTCTGCGGCCCGCTGCTTTATAACTTCCGTGCGCGGAATGAGGATGAGAAAACCACAGGCATTTCTGAGGTCAACAGCTTCTTCCTCAATGTCCGTCAACGGAACGGGTGTGAGGCGAGCGTGTGCATGCACAATCTCATGCACAAAAATGAATCAATGGAGATAAGATAGTTTTCATTCGCCTCACAGATCTGCCATAACAACAAAGATCCGGACTCTCATAGCTATAGTGCACCTGCAGCAAAGCCATGGCCTTTTAAATGAGCAACAAAAAGACCTCCACCTCAGCGGCCTTTAAAGTAACGAGCTGAGTGTACTGTCAGAAGTCAAGGTAAAGTCCTCTCCTGTCATGCTAATTCTGCTAATTAGCATTAGGCTACATGAATGCCATGCTTATAAATGCACCGCGCCGCAAATATGAGTCCAAGCAAACAGCGCCGCGTTGATTCAATGACCGAGAACAACTATGGCCGTCAGATTTGATTAGCAGACACACTCACATTCATTTTTCATTGAAACACAACTGTATCCGTTAGTGCTGCTGTTGTTATCATTGACTAACCCCTAATTGAATTGATGATGTGATACCACTGTGAGTCAAATGTTTAGTGTTCATTCAATCCAAAAGGTAAAGAAATTTGGCGTCATGTCAGAGACCTCATCAACAATGGATTAAAGCAGCAACAGACATTAACATAAGCAATTTATTTACTACCCCGCTTCCTGTAGGTGCCTTTGAGCGGAGATGAGATTGTATCTCTCACACATTGTCCCATTTAAGTCCACACATGCAAGAAGACAGAACACCACTTATATACATTGAAAATGGTCGACACTGCAGATCCTTGTGGTCTCACAATGTACAGCTGCTTTATGACAAAAAAAGAAGAAGTCACATAATGCTTGTAAAAGAATACAGGAGCTAAATCAAACATTAACAACGTCCTGTTTCCTATAAAGTCAGAAATCTTGATAGGATAATAAGGAAGTATGTCCCATGCTAAGCAACATATTGCACAGTACACCTCTAATAGGATTATCTGGTCAGAGCCTCCAGTCCACCCAGGAATATAAAAGACCATTAGAACGACTGGTCGGTTTGAATGAGGCTCTGAAGCACTGATGCAGCAACACAAAAGCCTTAACCACCACCGCTGCCCCACCACATAATATAAGAACCCCTCCCCACCTCTTCTCATAACCATTCAACCTCCAGTCCGCTCTCTGTAGCAGTCCTGCTCATTCCACATGTCTCCAGCCATTGATCCACTTGCCCTGATACAGGAGTTAATTAAAAGAAACAAGACTCAAAGCTCAGACCCCTGATTCATTTAAAACGGGCAGTAAAGTAGTCAGAGGAGACGGGCCTCCAATCAACAGCAAAACCATGAGCATCAGACCAAAGACACTTTACACACACACCAGAAAACTGCACTAAAATAGCATGAGCTTGTGAATGGGCTTGTTGTGACCACGTGTGGCTTGTCTCTCTGGTCCAGTTCATCATTACAAATAACACAATGGAACTTGAGGGATTAAAGTCCATTGTTGGACAAAGGTGTGCATCTTTTTGTTTCCATGGTGAATCCCTTGTGTGTGGTTTTGTGTACCTAGGCACAGCTACAAACTGGGTAATTACAGTGCAAACAAATCAGGCGCCAGGCCGAACAGAGAGTCTTGCTTTCTGGGGCTCATTGACTCGCTGGATGTGCTCAGAGTCTGATCAATCTCAGTTAGGGTTCAGTTCTTGACTTCTGTTTGTGTAATGAGGTTGCCACAAGCATCATTCAGAAAATACTGACGGCTCATTTGAGACAGAGAGCCGAATGTTATTGGAAAAGCAAAGAAGAAAACAAAACAGAAATGGTGTAGTTTTGTGAGTCAGCATAAACGGCCCTTGAAGCTTCTGGATAATACAAATTCTAATGCACAATGTTGTTTTGTGGGTGGCAGACATCCTGTTCTCTTTCATGACCTTTAAGACATCATTTCTCTGAGCAGCTGCCAGGCAACCACTGCTTTCTGTGTGCCTCCTGAGATACATAGTGATTGTGCGTTTAAAGGATGACTGGCATCATTAAAATCTGCTTTCAGACATGCTTTGAAGTACGGACATTTTTCTGAGCTGCATGTGGGAGGGCAAATGTCCAAATCAGTCGTCTGTCCAAATCAGTCATCCCGCATATTTTCTGGAACTTTTCCTTCCAGCCCCCTGGTAAAATGATGAGAAAATGAGTGAGCCCATGAGGGAATACAGCAGGATAATTAACAGCAATCGAGAGGGAGCTGGTGTCAATGTGCTATGCTCTACCCAGACGCCACCCCTCGCTTGAATGTTCCGGACATTTTCCTGTTGGTGTGAATGCTTTTGACCCTGACAGTCTCCTGCTGCATTCTTCATGTGTCAAAGGCTGTGTCATGTGTCGTGTCATGTCTGAACATTGCAACAGCTTAAGCAACGTCACCCCCATTGTTTTATATATATTTAAACCATGTTTTTTGTACTGTGAAACAGCATGAAACCATGTAGCTTAGACGTTATCATGTGTGTCCTAAAGCATGGGCACACAATACAAACAGAGCAGGGCCAGCTGACTATTCTCCTTAGCAGAACAAAACCTCAAATATGACCTTTAAATTGCATTTGTATAGAAAATAAGCAATTTTGCAAATGTTTAAGTATCAACAAATATATCTATTTTTAGTACATTTTATTTTGATATCAAGAATATGTGATGACAAGTTTTATTTCCTCCCATTTTCCTTTAAAGGGACATGTCTAATCTGCACACTTCTTTGACTTGCTACTAAATGAGTGCAACAGCAAAAATCAATGTATGGCGGTTTAAATGGGCTCTATTCTATTGTGATGGCTGTAAGCCCAGGTAAAAGGAGCAAAGTGAACAAATGCTAAAGAAAAACCAACAATCAGCAGCCTGCTCAGCACCACACCTCCCGGATCCACCACGGAGAGGTAATTCCTCCTAAGACAAAATCAAACTCCCTGTAGCCACAATGATGTCACAAAGCCACACAAGGATGATGTCACAGCTCCCCTGCCACACACCCTGTTTAACCATGACCAACAGAAGCCCAAATTTCCCTGGTAACTCAACCCCACAGTGTTTCACTACACAGATAAATGCCATGCAGATTTCCCTTCCAGCAGTGCAGGGCCCTCATCTGTCCTCTGCAGCTCAGAGATCGACAGGCTTTGTCAGGGGAGACACTGGCCTGATCTCTCAAATCACCGGTACAAAAAAGGTGCAACCAACTTGAAAATGTCAAGCTCTCTTGCCATTAACCCAGTGCATTGATCCAGCAGGAACAAAAGGACTACTTATGAATGTGTGTGTGTGTGTGTGTGTGTTTGTGGGGGGTATCCAAGCAATTAAAGCGTAGGTTTGCAGGGGTCACGCTTTGAAAATAATCTGTTAAGATTATAGTCTGTTAAGGACATTTTATTCTCCTTTCAATGCTTGTCTCAAACGTCTGCATCTATCTTGTTTTGGTTCAACTGTAACCTAATGGGGCAGAATCGTGTCCTTGAACATCCAGTAATGTATCACTTTTTCCTCAGAGTTTCTAAATGACTTATAAGCAAGAGTTATATACTCATAATCAGTCGTCAGGGATCTTAAATACTCCTGTTTCACCACCATCCATGATGTGAATTGGATCATTCATTACATTTTAGAGAGTGCTACCAAGTTGAGTGAGCACTTCTATCCATATATCGACAAATTTTGCCTGAAACAGTGCAATGGTAAGTCAAACTTCTATTTTGAGGCAAACTGTGTTTAGCAGCTCGACGTTTGCAATAATCATTTTAGTTCGGCTGGCTGTGACATGGGACTGCTAATGAGAAGCAGCTTTGCTCACTCCATCTCTCTTCAATGAAGAGGTGAGCACGAGGCCGGGGGAATCTTCATGTAAAAAAAATCCCAACATTCCTGTGAACAACTTTCCAGCCACTACTCCACTAATCAGTAAAACACGACTCATTCATACACAGTAAGAAGCGATTCCAATTAAGAGCTGCCTCTCTTGACAGCTTTCACTTTCTTCTCTCCTTTTGCCCGTCTTACAGCGATGACTCTCCTCTTCCCTGATATGATTGTTTTCTGCTTTTCATGGCACAATCGTAAGTTATGGAACTGTCAGACTCAATACACTATATTGTTTTGAATTCAATAAAACAGCACAATGTAGATAAGCGCGCGCATGGTGTGAATACTGGCGAGTTTGGATCCAGAAAATACAGCTTTATCATTGTATTGATATGAGACGCTCTACACGCAATAATCTTATAATGGTTTTTACTTTCATTAGAATACAAATTATATCTAATCCTGACTTTCCCGAGACATGTATATCTGCAGCGCAGTGGAATTACATTGCATAGTGTGGCATATTGCATGAAAGACAGGAAAAATTGTCACTACCAACTGTCAATGTCCCAGCCCTCCGCCCTCAGCCAGCATCTGCCCTACAATCCTGCTTGTATTAATTCAACATGAAGATGTATAAACAACAATCAATTGATTCCTTTGGGAGAGGTCAACTTCAGCCCGCTCTAACACTTATTGGACAATCTTGATATTTTTCAGTTCTTTCAACTTGAACTCTATGAAAAGCAAACAAGGTATGATCGATAAACAACAGGAAGCAAATGCATCTTGCCCCCTTTGTAAGCAGAATGTGTGAGGAGTAGGGGTGGAACGGTTTGGTTTGATGTTTGAGCCACAGTTTAATTCATACCTTGGTATTGCCCTAACTTTAAATACAATAATAGTTTTGAGATTTAAAAGGTGTTACTTGAAAGAAAGAAAAATTAGTTTTTCTGTTATTGGTAAAGTAATGAGAGCTGCACCTTCTGCAGTGACACTGTGTATTAGGGATGTCCTGTGGCAATATACAAGATTGTGGACATTTGTATCACAGTGTCAGAACCACTACACCTATATTGAGGAGTGAAATTTGGAGATGCTGCACCTTTAGAGCAGCCAGTGGGTGGACGCCTCCGACAAAAGAAAGGTTGATAACCACACATGAACAGCTTCAGGTACCACATTAGCATATTCATTTGCAATTAGGGCTGCCCTATTTTTAAGGCTTGTCTGGCCTGCAGATACTACTGACTCTTTCCCCCTCATGTGGTTCCTCCATTGTACTTTCTCTGCTAAATCTTAAACTTGCCAAGGTTTTATGTAAATATAGATGTAAAAAAATGTGATAAACAAATATTAGTCAATTAAAGGATGTCCTCAAACAAGAATGATATGAAGCTGTTTAGATACTGCCAGTAACTGCAAGTAAATGTGTGTATTTGGACAAAATGATAATACCTATAACTGAAAATGCTTTTGCATGACTGTCACATTTTTTGACAGATGTGGGCACAGCTGACCTTCGTACAAGCTGGACCTGCCCAGGCTAATTTACAGTGCTTATTTGGACCCAGCATTACAACAGATTTGCTTGGCTGTCACAATAATGAGCCTAATCCCAAACCTAATGCAAGGAAAGGCTGAGCTGCTGATGACCTTCAGGTTCTAGCAGCAGACTCACCTGCCCCCCTGGCAGAGGATGCCACCAGCTCCAAGTCCCAGAAATGAGAGGGGGTAACCAAGCGTTGCTGCCATCCATCATCACATTACACACATTGGCCTAGTTTAATGTCCTTTGCAGACTTGACTGGAGACACGCTGGGCCACACAGAAACATGGGAAGCAGCTAATTAGTCTATGCCAACAGCAGAGGTTCACCAGTCATTTACCACTTCAAGGGTGAAATCCCTTCCAGAGTACTAATGAGGCCTTTGTCCATCACCGTAGTCTCATCCATAACAATGCTGCAGCATCTTACAGACGCATGTGGCCCCTTGAAGAAAGCATTAAAATGATAACCGCATATTCGAACAAGGACACAGATTGTAGAATACTGCAACATTCAGCAAGAGTCTACTGAACCATTTCACCTTCTAGGAAAGTTCTTTTGACCAGAGGGTAAACAGCTGGTGAGCGTGAGAAAGGTTACTGTGCTGAGTAGGTGCTATAGTGTGATGCACTCAGAGAGCTCAGGGAAATTAGAAGAAGAAAGCACAGGGGAAACAGGACACGCACCAGCATATGTGTGGTGGATGTATACAAGGAAGAAGAAAAGGGAGGCTTTTTTCCCTGCTGTGCCAGTGAATTGCTCTAAAAATAACCTTGTATAGAAAAGTTATACAACAATATAACTACAAAACTCACATCTGTTTTGGGGCAAGTGTCAAAATACCTGCAGTAGAAGATGCATTGCATACTGTTCGAATAGGACTTCCTTCAGTTGCAGCAATAGTCAAAGCAATAAACAAAATGTTATGAGTGGTATGACTGTATCACTATACATCGTCTATACCACTTTCCTTTGAGGGTGGCGGGGGGGCAGAAGCTTATCGCCATTGGGAAAGAAGCAGGGTACATCCTGGACAGGTCGCCAGCATATCGCATAAGATAGATGAATAAGAAAACGTTAGCAAAACTTAGGATACAAAGAAGATATCATAGAAATAGGTATTGTGTTGTTTCTTAAAACTATCAACACAAGTAGCTTGTCTGATGTGTGGTGGGAGTTTGTTCCAAAACTTTGGTGCATAGCAAGAAAAAGCTGCTTCCCCAATCAAATCAAGAGAAGTTGATTAGGGGAGCCTGGTAGTGGGAATTCATTTCCCAGTGATACAATGGCTGATGGGACTAGCATATCTCTCTGTAAAAAGGACAATACTTATTCATTGGAAAATGAAAATGAGACCCATACAAGTAGGGTTGACTGCTCAAAAAAGAAATCCACACTCAGACATAGCAAGAGGCTTTTGTCTGTGGCACACCATATGGCAAAGAATCACAAAGATGGAAGGAGAGAACAGCTGCTATTGCAAATGCAAAGCGATGGACCCAATTTACATTCAACTTTACATCGAATGTGCTGAATCATAATATGTATCATTTAACATCTCCCATAGTAGTCGAAACCCCCTGAAAGGTACTTGGCATGACAGAGGGTGCTGCCAGGACCACATTTTGCTATAATCACACACACACATCGCACACAGACCCACAAAGTGCAAACAATACCAGCCCCACTGTCACGGCTGGTGATTATTCTTGCTACTGCTCGCCAGGCTGATCACCATCTGAGCTGACAGGAACTCTGTCAGAACCACACCGACTAAAACCATCAGCATTTCTCATCCCTGCACCAAGACGACAACACACACGTTACTTTGTTTGGCGAGGCAATTCATGACTTTTTCACTCCTCCCTTAAATTTTAGGAAGTGAGAAAATGTGCCTCTACAAACAGGCATGGTCCCTTAGCTACTCAGTCTCATTATGGCCAAGTACAAGCTAGAATATACCAAAATGATCTGGCCAATAAAATTGCAGATTTGTCTGCATCCATTGGATACACTAGGTTGTTTTAAGTCAGCCATCTTTGTTATTTTATTAGGGAGGATAAATGGAGAGATATCATCTGTTCATAAACTGCATCTATTTATAATTAGCTAAATGCATTCCTCACCCTTGAGTGAGCACAGTGTTTTGATGTCAAGATGACAAATGTTAAAATTCCCCAAACAAACTAAAAGACTGAAGTAGGTTCTTGACCGAAGTTCAACGATTTCTAAAGCACTAATTATTCACGATATATTTGTTTTGGTGTAGACACAAGTATGGTATCTGTAATACAACCCAGTTCAACTGTTCAGCCATGAAATCTACTTTTATGACACCTATGACATGGGTTTGTGGTATAAGTTTTAAAAAGGGTGGGGTTATATTGGCTAAATCTCCCCTTTGCCCTTATCTTTACTGCAAATGCAGCATGTTTAGCTCCTCTCAGACATGCACTGAACTCTGGACACACCGGAGGGGCTGTATGTGTGAGTGCAAATATCACAGTTGCTCTAGACGTTTTCTGGACCGTTTCCTGCCAGCCCTCTAGTAAAATATCTGGAAAATCTTAGAATGAGCCCATGTGAGAATACAATTAAATGTCCACAAAAAAATGTAAAGCCAGTTAACACGTGTTGATGATGTGTCAAATGGAAACCGGATAAAAAACCTGAAAAAAAACTAAAATTAGTCTATGCTAATATCTCCTTCTGAAATGTCAGCGTCTCCTTTGTGTATGGCACCTGAAAAACAGGTGCCATACACAAAGGAGACGCTGAGGAATATGTCAACTCTGAAAGACAATGAGATTCAAGCTTTTGTATATTACGCCCGACATTATAGTCAATGTGCTAAAAACAAAAATAGAATGGAAATTAGAACTGAGAAGAATGGTGGACCATACACAACTATCCAGAGCTGTCAATGCTAATATCTTTCTATATTTTAATTTTCTTGCATTATTCATTTGATTATCATAGGATGAATTACTGTATGTTTACTGTATGTCCCCAATTCACCTACATTTACACTGATCCTCTGTCCACACGTAGACAAATGAGAGCAAACAGCAACACTACAGAGACACTGCTTTTCTACCAACACAGTAGCCTCATTTAGGAGGAACCTATCCCCATAGAAACAACACAAAAACATATCAGGGTCACAGTTTGTGATCCATTTTTGATTTTAGCAGACACTGAAGTCTTTTCAGAAAGCAAATAAAGTAAATTTGTATCTAGACATTGATCTAACTAAGATAGGATGCCACTGAAAAAGAGTGGACTAACAAGCCGCCCGCCTGGCAACACAAGATTGGTTGGTCCTCCTTTATTTCCTGTTCATTTCTTTGTAGCCCCCAATTTCAGACTCATTCAAACAGTGAAGTGGGCGATCAGCAGTGAACTACTAAACTGTCCAACTGTTTACTGGGTATAGATATCAGCTTGGCTTACAGCTGATTTACAATTAAGGATTTCTGAGAGGATTTCTGAATGATTATCAGTCTGACACCAGATAGCAAATTATTCATGTTTCATTCAACCTTTTCAATAGCAGTATTCTAAATACTATAGGATATCAAATTGCTGATCTTTTTGGTAACTCCAATCCCTGAAAGAGGGTTCTCTTTTGTGTGATCCCTCTCCAAGTACTTCGAATTTTTTAACAGAGGGTTCTTTTGTTCCCCCTTATCCACATTAGTCCTTTGTGTGGTGTGCTGTGAAGCTACAAAGTGTCTCATAATTGTTCATTTAGCTATTCATTTAGCTATTCCCCCCACTGTACTCAAATCAGTCAATATTGTATGCTAATGTGGAAAGTGTAAGCATATCAAAAGCAGTAACATGGCATGCTATATGGACTGAATGGAATCTCCAGGCTTACAAATCAATCATTTTTGTAACTTTACCTTTGACTGATTCTATTCTATCATATCACTTCGCCTCAGATAGCCTAGCAAGAGCATATGAAACCCCTCAGGAAAACTCAAATCAATTTTCTTACCCACTAAAGAAAACCCTCTAGATTGCACTTCGTGTCCATTAAAATTGCCTCTGTGTACAGATAGTAATCTAATATCAGTGAAAAGATGGAACAGTACCACCGCGCTGACCAAAGATTATTAAGATTTCTCTTCACTTAAGGTACCAGACACTGTATGATCAAATCTGGGGATAGACATGCAGGTCACCATTAGAGACCTCAAACATCAGCATTGAAATGCCATAAATTATTTTCCATACAGGAGGCAAGACTGTCAATCATCAGACTCCAGAGAGTAGAAAGCAATCTTTGATGAGGCTAAACTGTATAAATGACAGCTAATAAAACCTGCCATTCATCATTTATTGTGGAATGTTTTATCCTCCATACGATACCCCCATTTACATACATGTAAATGTGAGATCAGAAATGGAGTCAGAAACAATTTTGCTCACATTAAGGATTTCATTAATGAACGTGCCTGTGTGGACCAGTTTACCAATCATTCAACCATCTTATCACCTTTAGCAGACAACAGCCCCAAGCACACAGTCACTCTCTTATCACACTAAGCCGGATAACTTCAGCGGTGAGCCCGTCAAAGCAGCAGGGATAAATTAGTTTAGTCCTACACTGATTGGATTTAAAGCCAGGAGTGGGCTTTGAACTTGTGGCCCCAAAGACAAAAGCCCCCAACTGCTCAGCTTTAATGAACACGTCGGCTTAAATGGAAACAAATAAGTAAACGAAACCTGATTCGATCTCTATTTTACTCACCATGAGACTCTGTGCTTTTAAAGCAACAGAGGGAAATGACGACAGTAAACCCAACTTCAGCCTGCAATTCATAAACCTTTTACAAGAACTGTGTATTTGCAGTGACTCAACTCTTCCGCCACACTTTCAGGCAGCAGCATTTAATATGACAGCTGACTCAACAGTAATCTGGTGCAGGTTAAACGTGAGCCTTTGGAGCCCACTGTCTGTTCTGCATTCCTAAGGAGATGACCCATCGGGACTGCACCTTGTTAAAGAAGCAGAAGTGAGTCTGAGTCGCTTACTGCTGTAAACTGGCATATTTGTGTTTTTTGGCAAACATGTCATACTAACCGGACACAAAATGCTTAGTGGCAACTCATTGGCACGTGCCCCATTGCAGATTTATAGGCACATGTCTAGAAACAGAGATCCCCCACTGCAGTGAAGAACTCACAAATGAATATAGAGGTTTGGCTGTCACACAGTAACAGACAGGTTCAGGAGCTGCAGCAGCAACGCTCCGATAGACGGAGACACGATACAACAGGCAAGCAAAACTCCAACTTGAGCAGACTGAAATGAAATGAAAACCTATTAGGGGCAACTCTGCGGAGATACAGCTCGCCCTGTTAAATCACTTAAGGTTTAAATAGGCCAAGTTATTTTAGAGAAGGGGAGAACATTTCCTCTCCTCAGGGGTAAATGTGTTCTGTTGTAATAGTCCACAGTAGGCAACAGCTACGGGGGCCGATGTGTTGACATGTGCACCAAACTGTGTGTCTATTTGGACAGCTTCATAACCTCCAGACCAGCCTGTTACACAGGAAGGAGAAGCCTCATTTGGTTTCACAAAGCCTGTTGCAAGCGCGTGCATGTGTTGGTGTAGGGGAGGGGTAGGTAAAGAACCACAAGAGTGAGAGAAAAAAGGCAACTACGAGAAAAAACAGAGAGCAAGACAAAGAAAACATAAAGGGAAGTGAGCCCTGTTGGCAAAAGAAGACCAAAAACTATCACATTGACATTCCTAGCTACAGAGAAAGGGTCATTCTGTTCTGGGCTGCTATGACTTCCTCATTCTTTCGTATTCAGGTCCATCCTGTGCTTCACCTTCCTCCTCGGGCAGCTGCTGTACAAAAGCTGAGAGTTTACTCTGCAGAGGGAGTGGGTCACAGAGGCAGGAACGACGTGTGCAACCACCATTGCGCCGTAGTGACAGTTCTCTAAAACCCAATTACCTTGCTGTGATTGTGGGCAATTTTTTTTAGGCTGCGTCTATCGCTACAGTGGCTGTGTGTAAAGAACCTGAATTAGCTTGCAGGAAACCCAGGATCCCCCCCCCCCTCCTCCTGAATGGGGAAACACCCACAGGGAGGGGAGCAAAAAACGACTGGCTGGAGAGTCTGACATCATCCAAGTGTGGGTTTTCCATGTTACAGTGGAGGCTCATGTGTGTGTGCGAGTGTCACTCTTCTGCTCTCACACAAGCACAACTGTAGTTTTCCTCTGGAGCTCTGCTGGGTAGACATTCATTATTCTGAGTTTCTGCTGCTGCTGCTGCACCACACACACACACACACACACACACACACACACACACACACACACACACACACACACTAGAGGCAGAGAGAGATGAGGGGAACCATCGGTCATGGACTGGCAACCAAACCATCCTGCAGCCCTCCTAAAAAATAAAAGCCCATGCTCACACCAAACCTCCTTATTGCAACAGCACACAAAAAGGAAGACACCCATCCACATCCATCGGTGACCACAAACCTCAAACCCCATCATCTGCAGCAGAAGCAGTCCCATCACCTACAATGGGATCGCATTCAAATGAACTCACAACAATGGGGGCGACAGGGGCTGGATTAATACCCCTGCAAAGTTGAAGGACGAGGGAGGGAACATGGGATGTGGGGCAGAGCTGTGTCTGGAGGCTGGTTACTGTACAGCGCCAGTGGGGTGTTGATGGGCTCCAGGAAGCTCTCCACTGGAAAAACTGCATTACCCGTGTGAAAGCTCCACGTCCCGCTGTGAATTAACACAACCACACGGCACCAGGTTGGCCTCATGACTCATCTCGGCGCCTCACCTCTCCGCGGGAGAAGAAAAAGACATGAACGGAGAGAAATCTTGAGGCTAGTTAGCTTTACTTCCTTAGCCAGCCCAGCCGAGGCGCCGCCACCAGCGCCGCTCTCTGCCTCTCCTTCCCCCCCTGGTCCAGCCCGCCTGCCCGCCCGGTCCCCCGCACCTCTCTTCCCCTGGTTGTCGGCGGGGCGCGCACCGTCCTGGGACTTACCGGTCGTATGTGCTGATGTCGCCGCTGTGACGAGACAACAAGTGCGGGGAGGCTGCCGGCCGCCGCTCCGCTGCTCCGGGACAACAGGAGGACCGATCTGCACACTTTCGCAGCCATCTCTGTAGTGAAAAGCTCGCCGGGAAGAAGACTGCTGCGGGCGGACCGAGACGCACCGAAGGGAAGAGGGGAGGGTGGTGGGCGGGTTTGCGGGGCTGGACTACGGCTTCATACACATGCCCAGTGTTGCACCAGTATGCACATAGAAAAAAATACTTGTGTGCTGGCTGTTCCCAAAAAGCAAACACATGAACAGACTGCGCTAGACTTACTAACACACCTCACGCCACTCCAGTTGCTCTATTGAAGGTCACAAAAAGTGTCATCTCATTACAGATGTGTGCAGATGTGCTGTGACAGCTCAATGCAGCATTACTACATTTTAGTTTGGTAGAAATTAGATAAAGACCCATTGAATCAAAGCTTCCTTTCTGAACAGTATCTCCTCTATAGTCTCTCTACTGACATCATATCAGTGGAAGAATACTGTAAGATAAAGAAATGCTAATGTAGTGAACATGTGAGTTCAACAGAGATACACTGGAGACCAAGATAACAGTTTCCAGTTCCCCTTTCTGTCATAAAGGAATATAGGTGGGGATGTTAATCCAACACTACAAACTCTGTATTGTGTTACTTTTGTTACATAAGTTTGATGCTACAAATGAGAAAAAAATATAAATCCTCTTTATTCAAGATAAACAAGTGTTACATTTATTGACAATACAATTATGGATAAGTTGGATAGATTTTTAAAATATGATCCCAGACCAATACACATAACACCAAATAATTCTACATTATCTAACAGTAAAGTGCTGAGGTTCGAGCTTATTCAGCAGTGCAATACTGGTAGGGACAAATGATAGTCAAGGGTGAATATACCTTCTGAACCTTTTCTCTATTATTTGTTAATTTAGCTCAATTCATAAACATTGTCATGGGTGAAGGTGCACAGTGTCATAGTCACTGTATTTAAATAGCACTTTTCCAGTCTTATTGGCCATTCAAAGGTTTACAGTAGAAGTCACAGTCACCCATTCCCGCAGACACTCATACAGCTCTTCCAAACACCATTGATTTCAGTCAGGGGCGTTTCTGGGTCCAGCATATTACCCAATGATACCTCTGCATGCTGATAGCCTATCACTGAAAGTGATCAAGTCAAGTCAACTTAAGGTTTATTTATACAGCATGTTTTAAATAACCACAGTTGGCCAAAGTGCTGAACAAGCTTTAAATACCACTTTCAACCGGCCTTCTGGTCAGTGGACGATCCTGCTGAGCCACAGCCGCATTGTGTTCATACCTGTCTGCAGCTGTCTACTGACTTGCTAAGGTATTACTATAGCAAAACGTTGCACTTAGTGAAGAGCTGACATCACCTCAAAGATCTTCAGCTTTATTTGAAAAAGACAGACAAGATAAGACTAGTCTCTCTGATATTTGCCTGCTCCCTGGCCACAGCATCCATTCCTCAATAGCTATGTCTAATATTAGCTTTGTCTTTCAGTCACTCATGTGACTACATTCCAAAAGACCTACAGTATCAAATCAAATTGAATTGATCTCAACGACTTTTAAACTGCATGGGCTACTTCCCAATGCACAAGCATTTTACAGCGTTTCTGTCCCCAAATAGCAGAACATATTGGCAAGCAAGACTAGTATGAGGTGTTTAGTTTCCTCCAGATTCATTCAACCAGTGCAAATGTAGGTAATAGGTGCAGTAATGGGTCTGTTTGGTCAATGAATGTCAAGGAGACTCCCCTCAGTGGAATGGAGCATGTTCCCTGTAATCTTTGACCAAGCCTGTCATATGATCCAGTTTGCAACACCTGTATTTGTCAAGGGTGAAACCAGATAACTTTCAACGTAGTAATTCAGCTTCATATCGTAGCTCGAACTTCAGAAAACAAGAAAAAGATGAACAAGGGGAAAAGTAATGTGTCATCGCTACAACTCATCTCGGTTCCTTCTGTACTTCTTCAGGTGCGGTGCATCTGGCCGTGTGGGCGATGCAATTTAAATGCAAATTCTCAGCCATGGACAAGGACCTGCTCAGGGATTCGGGGCTGCATTGATTCACAAAGGGAATCTTTAGTGTGACTCCAAATACTACTGAGCACCTGCTCACATAAACCTTTACACTCTCATTTTAACTGTACTGTGGGTAAATGGAACATGTCATCTGCCCGGGGTGCATTAGCACTGTAAACAACGTGAGCTGTGGTAAAGTGAAATCAATGAATTTATCAGTGCAATTTAGTTCATAAACAGAAAACATTGCCAATACCTTTACCAATGTACGTGAGACCTCAATATGAGTGATAATGAGAGCTATAGTATACTAGATCATAACAGTAACTGGATTTATCTTATCTACTCACTATCTTTTCATTATATTACCTTGGACTGATGAAAAAAATGTTCATCGAAGTATTAAAATGAAAGTGATTATACAAAATGACAAAAACATCTATCCATGTAGGAGCAAATACATGACTTTTAATTATAAAAGATTAAATCAGCAAGCTCCCACCATTATAATGGCTGGAAGCAGTACAAATATGATAACAACTTCAAGTACTAGTGACACCACTACTCTTAAATGAGTCCTTGAATATATTCAATACATGTTTGGGCTTAATTTCAGATGAAGTTAAGATTCATACAATTCTAATATAATCTCTGCTGACTAGTTTATTTTAATAGTTGTCTGCCAACTTAAAAATATAAACACTATTTAAGAATGACACAACTGCTTTTAAAAACTCTCCAAATGCATATCTCAAGGTCAGAGATGGATCAATTGAGCAGAATACAAAAGAAGGCGTGTACACTTGCCTGTGTGCGTATGTGTGTGCCTGTGTGGGTGTGTCTGTGTGTCTGCGTGTCTATGCATGACTGGAACGTCTCATAGCAGCATTCAAGATCCCCTCCCAAAGAGGGCATGCTGAAAACAGGCACGCGTGGGTGTATCGTCTATTTCATCACACCACCAATCAGGTACTACATAATGCAAACACAAACCTATTTAGGCAGCATACGGCTCCTTTCTTTTCGTGCTTACTCATACACATGAACGCTCACAGACAACACAGAGCAATATGACTGCTGAAACCGGAGCCTGCTTTTGTCTGCAGGTCTCCACCTGAGCCATCTTTCAACATTATATAGTTAGGTACAAGTGGGTCGAATTTCACCAAAGTTTTCCTTCTACACAGCAGTTCAGCTGCGAGCACAAATACTGCTGCTGTCGCTGTAAGGCCCCAAACTCTCCCAATGGATTTGTGCTCTCGATGGAACACTCAGCCGTGAGACGCTGTCATGAACCAAACACAAGTCACAGCAGTGGCATCCCTGTTGTTGTGCACTGAGGAGGCTCTTCTGCAGGCCTGTCTTATCTCCTGCTCCACCTTCGCACTGGCACAATAGCAGGTTTGTGTCACTGTGTGTTGTTATTGTATGGATTATTGTCACATTGCAACACAAAGTGTACATGGTAAACATTTGACTTGTCAGACACAGACTCAGTCAGACCGATGGTAAGTGCTGAAGTTAGAAAGTGGGTAGTAGAAACAAGGCATGTGATGTGCTTTAAGAACGACGCTGCTACTGTTACCTGATCCCTATTGGGTAACGGACCAGGACACAGAACTCTACACCATGACCTCACTCACAGTTACAGATCTAAAAACACTCACTGGTCATGAGCTATATATTTAACAGCTATTACTTCCCAACTATGTGAGATGGAGTATTTTACATGTGTCATTTACATGTTATTGAAGCATGTACTTAAAGACGTTTTGGTATTGAGAGGCTGATTTGTTCCAGGCTCCAAACTTACACAAATATTGGACAATTTAAAACATGCAAAATGTTAACGCATGTACATGAGAATAATAAAAGACTGAAATGGTGTTTGTGATTGAGAAAAACCTCTTTGCAACAGATAAATCTCCACTATCACTATGGACACGTAGCACATGCTGATGTAACTATTGTTGTGGAGCTATTCAAATTCAATATATAATTTCAATAGTGGGCAATCTCATATTGTGGGGTGCTTGTGATAAATTGCTTGCATTAATGAACCCTGTGCTGGAGGCAGCAGGCATAGTTAAATGGTGTTCCTTATTAAAAAAGAGAGAGGGGGGAGATGTGGTGGCGGTGGTTTGGGAGGGGTAATGGAAATTGCTTTGAGAAAGTATGATGGGAAAAGACAAAGAGATTAGTATAGATAATAATTTCTAATAGAGAAGGTAACCGGAGATATTAGTTGCAGTGTGTGTGTGTGTGTGTGTGTGTGTGTGTGTGTGTGTGTATGTGTGTGTGTGTGTGTTTGGTATTAAAGTGGCACCTTCGATTAAGCTTCACTTATAACATTAACTCCTGTGACTTAGCTACATGAAACAACTACGAACTGTCAACAAAGAGCTGCCAGAGAACTGCCCATGACCCCCTGACCTTTCTGACGACAGGTTAATTTAGTATTGTAATAGTTATATTGATTATCAATATATTGACAGACTACCCAGATGCTCAGAATCCCCAGATTCTGATCCTGAATACTTGTCAGGGAAGTGTTTCATTTCTAAATGAATTAAATAATACCCCCCTAATATATCCTGAATTCCACAGGGAAAATCATTTGCATCCATTTGCATCAATTTATATTGCATGACTCATTTTTAGTGTTGTGAAACATCCCTTTATTATGCATCACACACTAAACAAAGTTTCAAGATAATTTAATGATCTGTTGCATGGTATAACACAGGATGGTTTTTTTTCACAACCTGTAGTTTTACATGAGTTAATCTACCGCAGAGGTATGACATTATAAATAATGTGTCTTTGTAAACAGCATGCAAAGCAACACAATACACACTGAACAGGAGCCCCAGATACAATGTGAGCAAAGAATCGAACTCCTACCTTTCTGAGTACATGAATGTGAATTTTTTGGTGTGATTGTATTCATTTTTGTTTTATTGTTTAATGCAACCAATAACCGTGAATTCATTTGTTGAAATTAGTAATTGCACTGCATGTTTGTTCTGTTTTTATGTCTGTGGAGCACTTTGTAAAAATGTTCCATTATTATTGTTGTTGTTGTTGTTGTTGTTGTTGTTGTTGTTGTTGTTAACACAATATGTGTCTCCAGTCATTTCACTTTGTCTAAGAGGTAAATATTATCAGATTGGGTCTGAACAATGACAATGCAACTTTGAATTTTTTAATATTCCTGTTAGTGGGTCTATATTAAAAATCATTAGGCCACACATCTATCTGAGAGGCTTTGTCACAGAGCTTATTTTGCGTTTTTTAAGTTAATGAATATGAGTATAGGTATCATAGTTGCAAGAAATAAACATAAATCTATAAATTGATTAAACCATGATGTATAGAGGGGGAGCATGGTCCCTTTAGACCTAACTGGTGTTTATACTAAACATAACAGTCAGGGCCGTGTAGCATTTTAGAGCAGTCTATCTTCACTTTATTCATAACCCTATTAACATCGATGTACAGTCACATCAAGCTGAAATCTGACCTGCACTTTCAAAGGATGTGACAAGTCCCTATACTGACACATCCCCAGCCAGCTCAGCAGCTCCGCAGCTTTTCCTTTTTACATTATGCATTCAGTCCAGCAAATGTATTCACGTTAACAATTATAACTGGCACACTGCGAAGAGGCAATTTTGTTCTGTTACATTTCATTTGGCTGGAGCTCTGTCAAGGCATGCATGACTGACAGCAGAGACTCCCCACCTCCCAGTTTAATTCTGTTATGTCACTGAACTCAGTGTTTTTTTAATCAGAAAGAGAATTACCAAAGCTGTAATCAAAGCATTTAGATTTCAAAATATGCAGATAATTATTAAACATAGGGCAGGGCAGAAAATATCAACAATTATCGCAACATCAATTGCAATACAGCAGAGCTACAGTATATATCGATATATTGCTTATCCATTGTGTAAACACAGTGATTTATTAGCAAAGAAGAATGTATACCTTTGAATGTATACAGTTTTAGTTTCATATTGTATTGTATTTGACTTTTTTTTTAATAGTAAGCTCCCTCTAATTTGCTTTTATTTTAATTGAACTATTGCACTGCTGAGCTGACCGGTTTCTTCTAGTCCAACACCTTTCATTGTACTGTTGACCCTGTGTTAACTGCATATGACAAATAAAAACTTGAAACTTACTAACAAATAATTGTTCAACCACAGATTTGTCAAATGTTTTGTGTTTTCATTCTCTAGTCACAAAGAACAGTTTAAAACCACAACCTTCACTCAGGAACCAAAATCAGCCTGTAAACTTAAATTTAATGTGATAATCATCAATATTGTTTTTTCTTGATGTAGGTTTTGTCGCCATTTTCTATTTGTGAACCTTTCATAATAAGTTTTTAGTCAGAGGCTACTTATCCTATTTGATATGCAAAAAAAAAAGCCCTACAAAAATACAAAGAAGACAGCATTTGGAGATAATGTAAGGGTGCTTTATAACTTTCTTCTTGTAGTGTGTGAGTTTGGTTTGGGTTTGTTTACTATTTTCCTTCTAACTTAGTCAGTAATAAACAATATTACCAGAGAGGACTGGTTTAGACTGAGGTGCTTTTAGGAAGCAATGGTTAATTTATAATACCCAAGTATTTTCTCCATATACAGATGTTTTATCTTTTGGTGACGACTAATTTAAAACATGTATCTCTTATATGTGGTAATGGATGAGGGCATACAATGTTCCTCATCGATGAGATAACAGAAAAAGACTCATTTCATCATTTAATGCTCATTTTCTTTCTCCTCTCCAGCGGCAGAGGGAGGGAGGGTGACCCCGGCTGAGCAGCGCGGGGCGTGGGGCGCAGATGTTGCCCCGCCCCGCTGCCGAACACGGAACTGCTGTCTGCTGCTCCATCTCTGCAGACGGACTCTCCAACGCAGAAGACGCAGCTACACATTTGGAGCGACCGGCGTCTAAGTTGTCATTAATGTGAGTAACCACGTCTCTTCTTTGCTAATATAGCAGCACGTCGTCGATATGTAGCGGCTAACCGGGAGCTAACAGTTGTCATTTAAATCCTGACGTCCACTGTTAGCTTGCTGGCTAGCTAGCGTTAGCTGCCCCACGAACCGATACTGTGACGGCTGGACTCGATAGTTAAGTCCGTCACATCATGGTAATACGTCATACATGCTGAGGACTGACGGTGAAAACATGTCGGTTGATGTCGGTGAGCAGACAGCTGACGACAAACGTTGTTTTACAGAAGTCTGCTGTCAGTTAGCTTAACTTGGGGCTAAAAACAAAACATTGAGCTCCTTGTGCATCAGGTCAAACATGACAACATCCGCATCTTAAACATCATATTCCTGACTTACAAACATTTTCCGCTCAACGTTTAGTGCTAACTTTTAACGACACTGTTAAATGTTGATGTGAAACACCCCAACTCTCCTGAGAAGACTTATTTAATGTTGTGTGGTCGGATGTATGAGTGAAAACTGGAAGAATAAAAACTTTATCACTGTCTGACAGGTTAGTGTTGAGGTTACCTCTGCTATATTCTTTCATTTATTTATTCTGCTATAAACTTCTCAGGTAATTCACCCTGTGTATCTATTGGAGCGGAAGACAACCCGAAGACAAACTTTAATTTGTTTAATGACACTTATTATGGATGGTTGACATGATGTCCACACAAGACAATAACAAGAATTAATTAATGATTATATATAAATGTTTTTTATGAAAATTATAGGGAAAGTTGGCTATTTTTTCATTATGACACTCATAACTTGCTCATATTAAATATTATTTTAAAAACATCCATGAGAGGTGACACAAATATTTCACCTCACCCTTCTTCATGGTTACTCCCAGTGTCTGCATTTCAAGTTTCAAGTGATTTTAAGAGGTGTGGAAATTTCTCGATTCTTAGATGCATCATTATGACGACGTAACGCAGTGTTTTAACTTCATTGTTGCAGAAGAAGCGATGCCCCGTTTAACCAGGAACAAAAATATGAATTCAGCAGGTTTTTATAAAGATTAGTTCTAAGTGTGAGTGATTAGAAAACATCAGAGGAGCAGAGTCTCTTGTTGACCAGTGCAGTGGCGCTGCTAAGGGGGGCCAGGTGGGGCCACCTTGATACAGTAAAGGCTATAATCAGAGTTTGTCCTTTTAAGCTTTTGGTGCAGCACACAAGTCTAAACTGAATGAATGTCATAACATTACTGTTGTAGTCAGATTTTTGAATTGAAAACCTTATTTAGTAAATTACGGCACAACAGTTACAGTCTATAATACTTTTTAAAGCACTTTCTAAATAAAAACAGAGTTCATGTTTGTCTGACTGATTGTATTAATTGATGAAAAAGCAGCCATGTGCAGTAATATAGAAAATTGTGGATGTGAACACCTCTAGAGATTTTACTGTAGAATATCTGAGAAAATTAATGTTAAAGTTGGCATCTTTTTCATTATGGCACTCATAACTTGCTCATATATTATTTCTGAAAAATCCTTGAGAGGTGAAACAGATATTTCACCTCACTCTTGTTCATGGTGACTCCCACTGTCTGCATGTCAAGTTTCAGCAGTGGAATCTATATTTTATGTCCCGCCTCCAGCATGCTCTACCCAGATGCCACACCTCACCTGAACGCTCTGGAGATTTTCCTGTTGTTTCCAACACGTCTGACTGTGGGAATCTTCTGCTGCGTTCTTTATATGTGAAAGGCGTACCCAGTTGTATGGACATTTTCTGAGGTTCATGTCTGAAAGAGGTTTAATCTTCCAAATTGGTGACAGTTGTTTTCATGAGACACTGAGGGTAGAAGGTATACATTAAAACTTTTCTTCTTCAGCGCTTCTGCTACCCCTGACAATAATACCCGCTCTCTGTTTATGTTTATCGCTCAGAGGCAGAAAACATCCCTGCGCAACGGAAGAACTGCAGAATTTAGCATCTTGGAACTGCTAAGTTTACTATCATTTTAGAATAATGTATATCTAAGTCTGAACTGAAGACATAAATTATCATTTCTTGTGCCCTTTGCTGTTGAGGTGGCACTCCTTTTTTTTAGATGGGATAATCCACACAACTGAAATACAGTATATGTGACTGTAAAGTGGAGGAGATTGATAGAGCCGGATATTGATTTGCTAGGTACCAGGTTAAATCCTGATTCAATTGAACTTTGTCACCTGACTTTAAGGACTGAATGTGTGAAACGGAACAGCTTGAGACATCCATATGTTGAATAAAGTTCCATGCCTTATTCTATCAGGAGGGCAGCGTTGTAGTTAAACTCAAGTCCTATTTGGCTGATGTTGATGTAGGAGTTAACATATTCTTTTATAGAACACAGTGATCTGTAATCTGTTTTTTATTTTACTGTTCTTTTACTAGAAAAAAAGCATTTGTATGCCTCAGCTGTAAAAAATATTTTCTGTACAAGCTCCAGGCTCCCCAGCTGGGGATTTTACAGATCATAGGTAACTCTCACTTTGAAAATGATTCATTTAAACTCAATAAGCATATTTCAAAGCTCCAGGCAGACATTAATTGCACTATCCAAAATTTGGCAGACCTCAGCTGGCAGCTCTGGGCCAAAGTGATCAAGAAAGATTAATCTGTGTTTTGTGTTTGGCCCTCTGCCTCTTGTGTATGATTTGGACTTGTCTGGCATATGTGTTTGTGTCATGGTTTTGTTGGGGCAGTGATTAAACAAATCTTCTCAGTTGAACATAAAACCTCTAAAAACATTTCAAGCAGAAATCGGCAAATTCCCTTAGTGATACATTTGAGAAATTATGTAATATTAAGTAGTTACGGCCTCGTTCTATGTACTAATATGGGTCATTGTTCTTGTTGTTAGGTACTTTTAGTATACATGTGTATGGACCAACCACTGACCTCATGTTCGATATGTGTTTGTCTTTCTGGTTTGTGTAGTCTTTTGGTGCATGTGTTTTAGGACCAGGCTTCTCAGACATGTGTACTTGGTCTCCGTCTCAGTCTGTCAGTTTTCCATCCTGCTGAACAATCACGCATAGACAATGACATCTTTTGTCTTTCTGTCGAGTCTTTTTGAACAGTTTCTGGATTGTTGATAGCATAATGACATGTAGCAGCTTCAGGCCTCAGTGAGATGAACTCCTCCATCCCGCAGTGTTTTAAAAGTGCACACACATGAGCCACAGATGCACACCAGTAGCCCACTTTGCTTAATTGTTAATCGTCTTCCCGTGACACTGATTAATTAAGCAACAGCCTGGTTTAAAAACGAATTTCTGGAGCTTAGCTGCAATGGTGGCAATTAGTTTTACCCTGGCTTTCTGTTGTTTATTAATTGAGGTGTGTGAGGATTTTAAGACATTAACACATTGAAAGTCGGGGGTGGATTTTTCTTTGCCCAAAGTGCAGGTTTGATGACAGGTCCCAAGAGTTAGCTGCAGTTGTTCTAAGCTTTGAGATAAGTGCTAATTAGTTATTGGTCACATTCTCCAAATCCTTACTTGACAGCACTTCACTGGATTGTGTGCCTATGTCTGTGATTTTGAGATGATGCATACAGTCCTGACCGTGAGTATTGTATGTACTGCTGTAGAGTTTTCCTGATTTTCAGGCTCTGAGCTCTAGAATATTACATTTGCAATACAATGATGGATACTATATTAAAGTGCCAAGTGTCAGAGTTGATTCAAGTGAGTGAACATTAATATTGAAAGAACTGTATATGAGATATAGGCCCTTTTAACATATAGTACCCGAATTGCAACGGTTAAAAGTAATTGGACACTTAACTGAATGTTTTTTGGACAGCTGTGTTTTGTGTTAGTTCATGCACTGAAAATTGAGTTTTGCCATTTAGTTTGAGGTGGAGTTGTCTGTCAATCTGACAAGTAAATAGGTGGCCATGCAAGTGAGAAAGAAAATAATGATAAATAAATAAATAAACATTATATTTTCTAGTTTTTCCAATTAATCTTTCCAATCTCAGTCTTGTAGAGCCAGGATTTATTCTGTTCATTAACACAGACCACTGGTGGCACAGGGACAGGTCACACACAAAGGCTTCAGTACACACTGAGAACCAACCAGGGATAACATCATTGGTTTAACACAATGAGGAACAGGTGAAAACAGTGTTAGACCATGATCAGCTAATTACCAGAATAAGGTTACAGGGAGGAGAGGGACACAAATGACAAAAGCACACAGCTGTGCAAACAAAAGCCATAGCACAACAAGAAAAAAAGAAAACCTGTGAAAATCATATTTTATAGTTTGGTTCCAACTTCTAATTTTTGTAATGATGTGATTTTTAGGGTAGACTTTGTTATGCATGGGCAATACTATCATGAAATACATTTTTCAATGCGTCATAAATCTGAAAAAGTTTCAGACATCTAGTTACTAAGTAATTCCTGTAACATCAATATAACATACAATAATACAAAAATTGAAAAGATATATGGTTCAGTTTGAAGAAATTTTGGGCTTCAAATCCCAAAATGATTTTAAACACAATTTCCAGCAAGCAATATCTAATCAAATATGCAACTACAGGCCAACCTTTGAAAATGGAAATGCAACCCTGAAAATTTCAAGCACGTATCATTAATAGGTGGAATTGACTTCACAATTTTTATCCAACACTTGTTTATCAGGGACACAACCCTCCATGTTTCAGAAATTAAAGAAGATACAAGTTAAACAGTTTGCACATTAGTAGTTATACAATGACAATATTTTTTTGACATGAAATTAACCTGGAGTGTTTCTAATTTAATAGGGTGTCAGTTTTATGTCTCTTAATTCTTTTTTCAGTGCAGGATGTTCCGCTTGCGGCTGTTGTCCGCTGTTTCGGTGGGGCTAGCGCAGTTGTCCCGACGCTACCAAAGTGGGGCAGTGCGAAGGCCTGGCCAGAGGAGGCTGATGCTGGCAGCCCTGGCTGGGGTAACTGGTGTGTCTGCTAGCGCTGGGCTGCTTTGGAAAAGGTAGGTCTTATACCATGACTACATTTGTGCACTTCTACATACTGTTCAGAAAATAATAATGACCTTCTGACACTTACTTTAAGAAATACATAATTTATCATTTATTCAGTTTGAGACAATCTGGTTTGCAAACATAAGAACACACACACAGAATTTTGGGTTGGAGCGGTTCAATCCATGACTTCTTATGTCCTCATCTTGGAAATGTCCTTGGGGAAGACACTCAACCGCAAGTTCCCTTGCATGGCAGCTTCACTTCCATTGACGCGTGAGGCGTTCACTCTCATACGTTAAACGATCTCCGTCAAGACGAGCATTTTGATCATGGGGGACTGCCCAGTGAAAAACCATGCAGTTTGCTCTAATGCACATCCAAATGACAGGTACACATAGATACCAGGTGTTATGCAGAGGTCTGCCTGCCTGTTGAGAGCTCCATGCCCATCACATGAACATGCACAGTTAAAGCAGAGGGTACGGATGTTATTCTGAGCTCCGACTGTCCAAAGAGGACGATTAAAACGTTGATGGATTTTTTAACGATCCACTGGCCCATTGAGGCGGCAGGATTTGTCCCAGTCAATGACAGGTCAATGGAGAGGGGTGTTGAAGCAAAACACAAAAAATGAAAGCAAAATGAAGAGAAATATGGAGATTTTTTCATATTTTCTGGAGGGTAAAATGAAATTCTGATTTATAATGGAACCGTGGCAGGCCACCACAGCAGAGGTAATTAATGGGAAAAACTGTCTTTGATTGCTACTGGCTTGCCAGCAAACCTTCAGTTTTTCACACAAACTAATTCTCCACCTTTAAATACAGTGTTCCTTGCAATAATGTCATGTGACTGTTTTCATTTCTCACATTGCTTTTTATCTGTATTTATTTGTATTTTACACTCCACTCTTTTGTGTGCATTGTATTAGGTAGGTTAACTAGCATTTGTTTGCAGTGCAGTCTTTAACATTAGTTTGACTCTTGAGCACATGCCAGATTCAATTCCCCAACGTTACACAATTGTTAGTGAAACCTCCTATTAAAGTTGCTTACCTGCATTTCTGTTGACATCACAAGCATCATCCCAGGGGTATCACATTGTTTTTATGACTATCCATTACTAAGAAGGCTGGTGTTTAGTTAAGGCAAAATGGTAAAGAGCGTGTTGACTTGAGAGCTCTATGGGGACACAGTGACTGTGCTGCAGTAGGCAGAGTGATGGATGGTACCTCAGGGCATTTGAGACTGATGGGACGAGACTGTTCCAGGCCTTCACCCCAGGCTTCATTCTCCGTGTGTCTCATTAAACTGAATTATTCAGCCTGCTTCAGACAGACCCGGCTATTTATTATTATTATTCCAATTTTCAATTTAGCCAGAAAAATAGTCAAGTTGGAGTTGGCATGGTAAACCTCTGTGTATTGCACAGACAAGCAAAATGCAGTGCAGCAGATAATCTCTCTCATTCCTCTTCTTTTATCTCTGCTTTGCATCATACCCACAGCACACAAATGCATACAAAATCCTATTCAGCTACCTACTCCCCCTGTTCTACTTGGTACCACTGCAAAACACAGAGACATTGCTATACTTAACCTTCTTGACAGTCAGTATCGAACTATTCCTCAGGTATTAATCTTTGTCTAATCTCTTTCTTTGTTTAAAAAAAGAGCTTATGCAGACGCTGGGTCTTCTGTTCGACACTCTGAGCAACCAGGAGGAGAGGAAGCAGATTTTATGAGGGATACAGAGTCTGAGACAGAGTCTGAGAAATCGGTGGAGGCCAGCAGCGGAGATAAGGAAGTGAAGGATGAAGGGGCAGAGGGAAAAAAAAAGAAGCCACGCTCTGGATTCCGTGACCGCAAGGTAATCAATAAACAGTAAACATTCTGCCATTTAGACACTCCCCTATTTAATTCACATCCAGAATGGTGTTTTAACACCCTCCCAATCAATGCTAAAAATGCACACGTCAGTATATTTTGACAGAATATTTTACGAAGAAAAACAATTGTAATCAGTGCACGTTTCTGCCTTCATAAATAACAGAAATGTACCACCCATAAGATTTTATTGCTTTTAATTAGGCCACAGAGGACAAGCAGAAGAAACAAAGGGTTTTGAAAATTATGCCAAGTTTGTAACAACATGGTTTATTATTCTGCATATTGTTTTTGGAGAAGGAAAGGAGGGCATTGAACATTAGATGCATTATTTTTTTTCAAACAACATGATGCAATAGTAAGTCTTACAAATGGGTGCAGATGTTTAAATTGTGCAATCACTCTTGCTGCTGCAGCAGCCATACAGCGCTGAAAGCATAATGTATTTCTAGGGAGCAAACTGTTTTACTGGTTCAAAGCAACATAGGGTTCAGTGGTGTGTTGGTAAAAATTGACTTTTTATGCCAGCTCACTCACTATATAAAAGAAAGAGTCTTGCCGTCCATGTGCCTAATGTGCATCCGTACTTCAAACTGGTATTGCCATCCAAATGTTCAAGTGTTGATAGACGTTTAAAGTAACGCTGGACTCACACAAACACGTTGCGTTAACGGTGGGCGTGCCCGACTCTTGGTGCTGGCACGATCGTCATAACAACAATTTCATGCTTGAGAAACACAACGTAGCTGGCTTTCGTGCCATGCTAGCTATTAATGCAATTCTAAAGAGAAGTGCATGGGAAACAAAATCCGCAGATGAACACACAGCAGGTTAGCCATCTGTTTCTGCGGCCTCTTTCGCATTAATTGGATTTGATTGGATAGGGCTTGTGCTTTAGTGTTTGTTTAAACACAATCTGATTGGCTGGTGCCTCAGTTGCCGCATGAAAAGTTGAGCTCTTTTGCCGAGCACAGCAAAAGCAGCGCTATGCAATGCAGTCTGGCAATGCATGATGTCATCCACTTCAAAGTGAATAAACAGAGTTTCAGTTGAAATCTCCTACACATATGTGTGAGTCCTGCATACATGTTGTGGGAAGTACTTAAACATTAGCATGTTTTTAGGATATTAACATTGAGTTTTTGGTTCATTTGTGTTTTTGCAACATTCAGAATCCAATGCAGTAAATGTGAATATTCCCCGTGTGTGTTTTTAAAATTCAGTGCTTCCACCTCCTTTCTTTTAAACTGATTTACCACTCTTGTGTCAGATAAGTAACACACACACACACACACACACACACACACACACACACACACACACACACACACACACACACACACACACACACACACACACACACACACACACACACACACACACACACACAGTTGTGTAAATGCAATTGTTTTAATGGAAAGAGAGAGAGGGAGCATAAAATGCTGAAAGGTCAAAAGAACAAACTTCAGTCTCAATCATTGTGGGTGATGCCAAGTTTAGTAGCCTGTAAATCTCAGGAGATGAGAGCTAGAGAGAGATGACAGCGTGTCACTCACGCATTTCCACATGACTGTACCTTCTCGCCCATACAATGATGGTTGCTTATTTTATCGAACACACTTGTAGGGATTTCTGTAAAGAGCAGGATAAGCTCTTAATAGGGCTGAACGATTTGGGAAGATAATCTAATTGCAATTTTTTCCCCCCAATATTGCGATTGCGATTTAAAATGCGATTTTTTTTATTTTATCCTCTTTTTTTTTTCCCAACAAAACGTAATGAATGATTTAAATATGACCAACACATCGTCCATTCATTAAGCCGTGCAGCCAGCACCATATTTGACGCGTTGTCCGTCGTGATGCAGACGTGTTTCTCCTCGTGGAGATCCCAGCTGGCAAGCCCCTCTCTCAGGCCGGCTGCAATATTTTCCCCTGTGTGGTCGTCTGGGAAGTATGCAGCTTGTAGGCAGCGAGCTTTGAGGTTGAAATCTTCATCAATAAAATGGACTGTAAGACTCTGGTAAGGCTCAGATGTGCGGCTTGACCACATATCAGTAGTAGTAGCAAAAAACTCCACCGTTTTAAGCTCCGCGGCGACTTTCTCTTTGCACTTTTTGTACAGCTCCGGTATGGCAGTCTGACTGAAGTATGTACGGGAGGGTATACTGTACCGTTTATCAAGCGTATTTATCAATGCCGTGAACCCAGGCTTGGTCACCGTGCTGAGAGGCACCATATCTTTAGCTATGAACTCGGTTATCGCCCGAGTGATTTCCCCGTGCCGTTTTGAATTGCGGTCGTATGGAGTGACACTATCAAACATTTCGGTCAGTGATCCCTGTCTTGAGGTATTTGGCTTGTCTGGCGCACTGGTGCTCGGCATTTTGGCCATACAACTGTCGTACATGGTTTTATGTTATTTTTTTAAGTGCTGGAACAAGTTTGTAGTGTTACCCCGTGAAGTAGCAACGGTAGCACGGCATGCTCTGCACAACACCTGACACTGCGCAGCATCATCTTTTTTGAAGCCAAAATAATTCCACACCACCGACGTGCTGTTCCTCTTCGTGACTAAAGTCTCAGTTGTGTCAGTACGTTGCGGTTAGAAAAACGCGTTTTATCATATCGCGATTTTATCGCAAATGCAATTAATCATTCAGCCCTAGCTCTTAATCATAGTTACAAACTCAAGAGAAAAATCTAGTTTGATCAGTCTGTATGTCATTCTCATTCATTATGTTAAAACTGAAGTGGGTGCATCATCTCAAAAAGTTGAAGCTGTAAATTAACTTTTACCTTTTCATAGGGAGTTTGTTTAGGGTACACAATCATTCAGCGTCACATAAAATAACCACCTGTGCAGACTGCTCGCAGACAGACTACATCTATTTGAAACTTAATAAAAACTCACATGGCTTATGAGTAACAAGGCTGAAAAATGTGTTTTTGTATTTCCTAAAAAGTCGGAAATATTCAAATACACTAGTGATGCACATGCCAGTGTAAACACAAAGCAGATTACATAAGGTCGGTTGTTGAGGCCCTGCTCAGACCAGGTATTAAACGCTGCCTCAGGTGATCTGAGGCACAAGGGGAGAGCTCTGTGATTATCAATTCACACCTAACAATTAAAATTGTGTCTCCACCTGTGTCTTGAGTGACCACTTGTGATTGTATCTCACGTCATTGCTCTATGTGCAAATACTCATGTACGTTGTTTCTATTCGCGGAGACCAGATTATGTTGTTTTTAACCAGCTGACTATACAGTTGGTCCTATTGTCAATGTGTTGGTGTGTGAGAGAGGAAGTGAGCAGGGCCCTACTATGTTAGAAACGCTTAGCATTCAAAGCTGATAAATCTGTCAAGACTGATAAGACCCATCAGTGGGTGACTGTGTTAACATTTCCAAAAGTCCATATTTTCCCCCGTACATACTGAAACACAACCCTACAGTATTCAAACTAAAACAAGTGTTTTAAAAAGTCTCGGTTTAAAGGGCTCAAAACTTCTGAATTGTGTGGACAGCATACATAAACATAGCTTAAAAGATGTGTTTACAATGTTGAAGTGGGAAGCTGTGAAAACTTGAAGTCTTCTTTCATGTTATCCCATCAGTCAGACGGCCCCCGATAGTTTATTTCCTGTTTTCATTATGTGGTAGTTGAGTCGGGGTTAATATACCTCCCCATCAGGACTGGCAACTTATTTTGCTGCTGCCACCTTCTTTATTCTGGTCACTGCTTTACCCACTCTGCCCTCTCTTAAATCTCTCTCAGACCATTTTCCTTGCTGCGCACAGGATTTAAATATTGCTGTTTCTTTGATGTTGTTGTTTTGGTACAGTGGAGTCCAAATCTTTGGTCACTTTCTGCACCCTACTGTATATTAGAGTTATGCTCGATTAATTATGCTTCCTGTCTGGTTTGCAGGTGATGGAGTATGAGAACAGGATAAGGGCTTACTCCACTCCAGACAAGATTTTCCGCTATTTTGCCACCCTGAAGGTCATTGGCGAGCATGGAGATGCTGAGGTATACATGACGCCCCAGGACTTCATACGCTCCATCACTCCCAATGAGAAGCAGCCTGAGAGTGAGTTTCTTTTCTTTCCTGCTACCGTTGCTCTTTGATTTCTTAACATTCACTGGCATGGTCCTATATTCTAGTTTCACAAATTTTTCATTTATTTCTTGAGAATAAAGTCAATATTTCAGCATATCTTGGCCTCATATGAACCCTGGAGGCCTTGCATGTGTCATACTACATGCGTGCAGATAGTTTACGGTCATCTCTGTTCATGGTGAGTTGTTTCCAGTTAGGAGTGCTGACTGAGATCATATTGCCCCACTGGTGGAGAGATATGACTACGCTTTCACACGTACCACACACATCGCAGATAAGGACTTAGCATAGTTCATTATTTAACCATCCCACTGACTGTGTTCACAAGTATGCAGGGAGGTGGGGAGAGGGGGGGTCGACAAAACTGTCCAATCACATTGAGTTGAGGGAATCACGACACAGCAGTTGGTGTATCAATTAACAGCTTCAAAACAGAGCAGACCTTGGGCGTCACACATGAAGCAAGTGAGAGAGACTTGATCTTGAGCCATGAGAGGATTGGGATGGCAGAGAGCTTAACTTGGCATACACATGTTTCAGTCCAAGTCTTGACTCTATCTGCCAAAATCTTGTTATTCAAAACCAAAATCCAGTTAGATTTATGTGTCATTTTATTATGTGACTGTGTATTCGTCTCTATCATAGATCTGTGGTCGAATGCTCAGTGTGTAAGAACGGTTTCATCCTGAGGATTCGCAGTCATGGAAACGTAGTTAGCACTTAATAAGGACTTAGCAGGGCCTGTCACATACAGGCCTGCCATTCCTGCTCACCTCAGCACTTCCATCTGTTAACCACGCTCAAGACCTGGCCCCCATTGGCCTTCCATTCTAAGACCCACTTCATGAGTCCCCAGCTCTTCATTTCATTGTCCTGTCTTTGACTTTCTAAACTGGAATTAAAGTAAAGATGAGCTGAGCTCTATTGGATAAGAGAAGCACAGTAAAGCAGATGAAAAAGCGAGGAGAAACTGCAGTTTATTTTACAGGCAGCCATTTCTTTCTCCAGGTGGACTTAACCCACAGACTCCCTGTTCAATTTTAAAAAGTGATTGTCTCAGTTGCTTTTGTTGCTTAAATACTCTGTCTGATAAATGATGAACGACCTCCAGACCTGATAAATAACTCGAGTTTTATTTTGAATTGTCTGTCTGGAATGGATTGGGAGATACAGATATCAATCACACAAAGCATTCCCCAAATCCAAAAGTCCAGCCTCACAGGGACTGATATTATTGCTGCTTTCAAGTGGTTGTTATGAACTTGTTAAGCTAAATTTGAATTTTATGACTGGGATGTTGCCCTTCTCATAACACATTGCAAAATAGTGAGGGCTGCTGGGGATTGACCAGCTGTTTCCTTTCATATCTGTGCAAAAGTTGAATGCCCTTTTCATATGAAACAGCCTTTGAATTGGTACAGACCTTATTTGCATGATATTTGTTTCAGGAATGTGGGTTTATGCTCAAAGTTCCAGGCCATGAATCGCTGTTTATTGTAGTAACTAACATTAAAGAATTATTTTTTCTGCAGAGGAACGTGGTCGGCTGTTTGTGAAGGTCTTTTGTGTGATTAGGTTTTCTGTAATGTTGATGAAGCCAATTTCAAACAGAATTATGATACTCACTAATTACCGTTCAGTTTAATGAGATTATACTCCAACTGTCACTAAATATTAAGACAGTCAGTTGGTGGTGCTGCTACTGCTTCTGTGTGATCAAGAGCCTGTAAGATTTTTTTCTCTGAAGAAATACATGTGGATTTATTTTACGTATCCATTTAATAGATGACAACTGCTGCGTCTCACAGTAGTTTAGAAAATGATCACCTCAACAAGGTTTATTAGTTCGTATTACTTTAGTTTGAGGGTATGGTTGTCTTTTTGAGGCAAAATTCACAACCTATCTTTGAAAGTATATTTGATTAAGTTTAGTGAAAAGTGTGAGTAATCACATTTCTATGTTTTCCTTGCAGGGAGCATAATTTATTTAGCTAGCAAATAAATCCATGACATTTGCATAGAAAGACACGACACAGAAATAGACCTGCAGTAACAGAAACTGGGCCACAGCGAAAACCTCTAATTTTCTTATCCATATGTGCTCTGTTAAAGTGATTATTGATTATCTTTGCATCATATAATGACATTGACTTTTGAATAACCTCCAAATGTCCGTTTAAAGCAACCATAATAATGTACATTTTACAACTATATACAGTCAATCTTTGTGCTGCTGATCTGAATCTATAAAATAAATCCTGATTGAAAATTTATAATAAACTAATAACTGATGATTAGAAGTAGGGATGCATGATATATATAATGGAAATTTAATATTATTATTTATTTATCAGAATCGGAAATTATAGCCAATAAAACGTCTGACAAACACAGCCATCTGGTCGCGCTCATGATGTCATTCATCTGTGCCTTTGTCTGTGTAACTAGTCTGTCTCTCATTTAAGTTTTTATATTAAACCCCTAATCTGTTTGTCTCCCTCTTTTTCAGGTCTAGGCCTTGATCAGTTCATTGTGAAGCGCTATGATGGGAAGGTAAGAAGTGGGCGTTGTGGTGGTAAAATGACACAAGGTCAATTGGAGTTCAGCTGTAGGGAGTTTTATGATTTAGAGATGTTTTAATCCCAAAGTAAATAAAATTTACCACTTACCTATTATCTTTTATGGTGTGTGGGTATGCAGATAATACATTTTTTTGTTGATGTTTGTTTAGTTGATGATGTCTGAAGCTTCCGTCACCACAATATTACAATACAACTCAACTGTACCAATGTCGTCCCAGAAACAATGCTCTCACTTTTCAGCATTTTTCTTATGCAGATAATTAGAAAACTGATCATTTAAACTTGGAATATTCTTTTTTGGCTGTTAAGTTATCATTTAAGAATCTTATCAGAAATTTGTCATTTATCTCTGAAATATTGATCTTTCTTTCATACGATTAAGCAAATTACATTTGCACTTGATAATTAGACTTTATAATACCAGAATACACCAGAGTTGTATCAGTTCCGGCCGTGGATTTGAAATATGCAAACCCAGGAAAGAATTGGGGATTAGAAAGTGAGGTTTTGAAGTCAGATATGATCTCTTAAGAAAAACATCAGTAAACTCACAGTTTACTAACTTCTAAGTGGGCCTTGCTTTTCAACACAAAACTAAAATGTAATTCCCTGAGATTGTTTAGTAATAAGTAAGTAGCATATGTTTAAGTTTATTTTAAATGTTTCTTTTTCTGAATCTCAATTCTCATAAGTGATCTATAATAGCATAATTAACTTCTTCTATGAAGTACAATATAAATCAAACTGTGAAATTCATTCATCTTTCTGGCTAAAATGACATGTAAATATATGGATAAATAAAACAGAAACAATTTATGAATTGAAGCAATAACTCACTGTCATAGAAATAAATAAATACTAATCATGGACAGAGGGGTTACAGCAACATAAAAAATGAAAAGAAATTCAAATCATACTCTTAGAAACACAAGTATAAAAAGTGTAGCTGCCAAGTGGTGTATTTTACGGTCTGTTTATTTTACTGTCTTTCTATCTGGAAAGTGAATAACCTGATGTCACACTGTGATACTTCCACTACAGGTACAACTTTGATAGAAAAAATGTAAATTATATATTATATCAACAGTCAAAATTGAAGTGGAATGATGTAGTCTTTAACAGAACATACATTTTAGTATTTTTTTTTGCGTTAGCTCCTGTTTCTCAACTATTAGTTACTATGAATGAAAAATAATGAAATAAGACTAAAGTCAGTAATCAGAATATCTTGAATATTTGTAAATATTCTTATGCTCAGAAAAAGGCTTAGAGAGTCACAAAGAGGGAGATCTTGTGCTATACTAATATATTTATCTAATGTAAACATTACGATCTGTGGCGGCCTCAAATGGAAATGAAGCAGGGTGTATTTATGGCCCTTGTCTGCTTATGTAAATGTTGTTCCTATCTTCAGGCCTCGTGTTTCTTTTATTTGCCAGGCAAATCCCTGGACACATGGTTTTCTCTGATACTGAGTTTAGCTTTGGATGTCCCCTGAGATTTCCCTGCCATGGTCAGAGCGGCCCGAGAGCTCCCCTCCCGCACAGGCTCCATCCAACTCTTTTTGCCCAGAGACACATGCCTCCTCCTCATTGGCTTGATGGGCACCCCTAGCTAGTTGGCGGAGGAACGAACCATTACAGTTTCCTGCCAAGAAGCCATGAAATCGAGTTCACATGAAACTTAAAACTGCCATGAATCAGACCTAAATGAAATGGCTGCGGCGAGTATAGTGGCGCAATCTCCGTAGTGTGTAAATCCTGAATTTGATGGAGGGTGTGGTGAAGTGCTAGGGGAGTGTTTCAGCTTGGAGTAAACTATGATTGAGGCTAAGGTTGTCTGCTGAAAGGAGAAGAGTATTTATGTGAGAGTAACACGAGAGCTCTCTTACAAGACCTCTATGTCTCACTTCCTGTGGTTTAATTTAAAAATAGCAGAGCCCACTGAGAGATTTGTCACATGCATAATGTTTGTCCATAGTTGAGGGGAAGATAAAACTGTACGTTTTATAAACCTCTGGCTACATCCCCCTCCTCACCCTCTCCTGCTCACACAATTGTTCCAGGTTCAGTTTGTATGTAGGCAAACTTTACATGCCCTGTTTGGTTGTTTAACAACTGTCCATATTGACTCAAACTGTTTGTTTTATTTTTACTCTCCTGTCCATGGGAACACAGTTATTTAAGGAGCCTTTAAATGGGATTTCTCTGTTTGCTCAACCAGTTGTTTGACTGCATCTTTCTCTGTTGTTAATTCACTCCATGTGAGTTCTCCTCCCCACCCTGATCATGATGTGGGCCTGCTTTTAGCTGCCGTAATCTTATGTTGATGTGACCTGACCTTGCCATTGTTAACTGTTGATTAATTTGTATCAGCCATTCTCTCTCATTCACATAACAAGTAATCCCTCCATTTTCTCTCTCTTCTCTTCCTCGGTTATAACCATCATCGCCAACTCCCCGCCTCTGAAATTCCCACTTTTTCTCCTCCATCTACTGAACCCCCATTCTTCCCACAAACTCCCGAATCCTCCTCCTCTCTTCCTCCTCTCCTCCCCTGCTGTCTCCCTCCCTCTCCCCAATCCCCATCTCCTCCCTGGTTCTGCCCCTCCCTCTCTGCAGGACTTCTGGCAGGTATGGGGTGTGTTCTAAGCAGCATGTGTGCACTTGAATGACAAACTGCACTTCGTAGTCACAACCTACTCCCTCTCCTTTATATTGCTTCCTCTTCCGTCTCTATCTTCTTTTTTATTTTTATTTGTATTTATTTTTTTACTTTCTTACTATTATTCACTCTGTCACTCTTCTCTTGAAGTATGGGTGACCTAGCTATTCACTGTTGTTAGTCCAGGGGAACAGCTAAGTAAGTAGTTTCTCTGTGTTGACCACATCTCAAATTTAGCAAAGTTGAAACCAGAGACATGGCCTCAGTTATGGTAACGTATTGTCTTAAAACCAGATTACATCATCGCCAGTGGATGTACATGTTTCTGATTGGCTGATCAACGGTTTAGGGCTTAGTAGGTGCGCACTGATAAGCACAGTAATACACTGCCAGATGTCATAATTAAAAAATGTACTTGATGAAACGTTAGTGTAATTGTTGTTGTGGTGTTCTCCAGCACTACCTTATCTGTTAATTGCATATACCAGAGCTTTTAAATCCCTTGTATCACTCACATACAAAAGTCTAATACCACCTAGACTTCTCTGAATGTGTTTGAGCTTGATTATTTTAGATTTGCTTGCTCCTAGTTTCCAGCCGTGCCCCAAAAGGTTTCTCCAGTGCACTGGAGAAAGGTTTCTCCAGTGCACTGGAGAAACCTTTTGTGATTCAATAGTTATGATATTTACATTTGTTTTGATGAGTGAAGATAAAGTAGCATTGACCTGTAATCTTTATCTACCAAAGGATTTGATCTTTAAGTGCATCTGAATGCTTCTTTCAGTCAAGATGATGCAAAGATAAGCCTAACACAGCAAAGGGCAAGTAGTAACATATTCACTGTATAATGACGGGGAGCGTCAGAAACTGAAGTTGACATGCACTCCATTGTGAGCGCACAGATATGCAAACACAACCTCTGCATTGTTATTGGACAGTGTGCTGGAGCTGGTGCTCTTTGCATAGCTTGTTTGAGGCAGCTGTATGCCATGCCTTCTCTGTTGAATTATTAACAGTGAATACTTTATACTTTACCTGCCCAGGGATAATTAAACACTGCAGCAATGCTACATAATGGACAAACTAGTCAGTGCCCCAAATTGCACTGGCTTACATTAATAGTGGAATTACAAGAAGAATGTAAAGTCTTGCAAAGCTGAGATGCAGAGAACTGCTAGAATGAGTCACTTGTCAGGAACTTTATTGGTCAATACTAAATCAGCAGCGCTGTTCCCCTTCATTCCCTTTGTCTTGCTTTTTAAACACACCTTTCTTCCTCATCCGTTCATATCTTCTGAGAAATATCACCTCTAGCTTCCCACTTGCTTTGGCACTCAAGCGTTTTCCCCAGCATGCACTGCTCTATTGTCTGTGTCTCACAGAGCAAGTAGTTGGTGGTGGCGCCCCCTCTCTGCGCATGGTGGCATCATAGGGTGGTTTTGGACCCAGGAGATGGCTCTTCTAGCTAACATTGAGGCTGTATTGATGTGCTTGGTAGCCTTCACAAATCCATCCTCTGGATTGTTCGGATGTCAATGCTGCATGATTTCTGTAGAGCATGGTTTAGGCAGTACTTGATCTAATATGTGTCGAAACTGTTCCTACATGCTGTGGCCCTTTCTCTCTGTAAGGTCACAGCATCTGCCACATGACTTGTTACGACTGAGAGCAGACACCTGTCACTCAGATGGAGCGTGGTGGGGGCTACTTGAATGGAAACAAGCCTCTTGTTACACCAAGTGTTGTCATATTCACTCTTTCTGATTTCGCAGGAAGCTCCCAGAGGCGGCTGCTTGGACCGTCACTGCGCTATTTCTCTTTCTTTTTACTCTGTCTTGTCTTCAACTGTCACACGATTTATTTTCCCTCTCTGTCTGTTTTGGTGTTACTAAGAAAACTTGCACATAAACACACTTACACACCAAATTCTTCTCTCCATTTCTTTCTCTCTTCCCTTTCTTCATCAAGAAGAGGTTGGCTTGTCTGTACACCCGGTCAGCGAATTTGGTTCCCCCCTCTCCCCTTATGAGACAGCTGCCAGTCCTCAGTGACAAAAATGTGTTCATTGAGCGTTCCACATCATGGCCCATTATTCTCAACGTGCTCCCAGAATAATTATGAGTTATTAACAGTACACCTGCTCTGCAGCTACCCCTGGGACTACAGGTGGAAAGCTAATACAATAATGTTCTCTTCACCCACACACCTGCCCACGCACCTACACACTGTGATGTTTTTGTCCCAAGGTGTCGTCATGCAGGAGAAATTACTCACTCAGAACCATTCGGATGGTCAAGGATGGGTTTTGTTTAAGTTAACTGTGGTGTTCAAGGCTGAGTATCTAGTATAGAATTATATGAAGTGGGTGATTTTTTTTTTTTAGGCTTGGATGGAGGCCGTGTTGCAGTATAGGACAAGTGCACTGACGACTTTCAGCCATCATTCATAAATGTCAGACACTGAATTCCCTTTTCTTTTTTTTATTGTACCTGTCAAAGTGACTGTAACCCCACAGCTATCACAGCACACAAAGCAGCACAAAGGACATAAAGCTACTGATCCATTTTTAATGCATGTGTCTCACACCCCCTGTCCCCCTCTCTTTTCACACACTCACTCGTCTCTTGCTTTTTTAAATCTGTATATCCCCACTGGCGTGATGCTCCAGTACACTGACTTCTACTGAGACTCACCTGTACAAGAGATGAGTGGTCGAGTGGGAACAGGCATCATTTAAACACACACACACACACACACACACACACACATGCATAGACAGAGAGAATGGGAGCAGATTTCATCCCTTTGCTTCCTGAGCCTTGGTGGCATCTCTTTGTTGTGGCACTCAGAGGAGACTGTGCCGACAACAGACTCATGACAATATCCTAGAAAAGTCATTGTCTCTGTAGTGCGAAAGCTGACAAACTACATGGCTTATATCTCGTTCTTTCATCATCCACTTCTCTCTCTGTCCTGTTATCGGGTTGTCTGCAGCCGCAGTGTTGGACAGAGTCTAATCAATAACAGAGCACTGCAGCCGGGACAGTGGTATTAGAGAGGGCCAAGACTGAACTGTCATCAGCTCCTTAGCTGAATGCCAGGCCGCACAGGAGTGCTCACTGTAAATTATGAGAGTAAAGCTAGCAGAAATGCATGGGTGGTACATGACAGATTTTTAATATCTTAATGTTAGAAGACTGTAGGATACTGTGTTGAATTATGTCTCATCTCATATTCACTTCAACAATTTACTGCTTATTATGACGCAGGGTTTCAGAAATGCTGTAGTGTAATTTAACCTGCCAGAAGAACAGTGCCATATAATTGATTTGATAATGTAAGGCTATATGCTTGTTTGGTAGTAAAAGAAAGCCAACAAATTGAAATCATTAATAAAATCATTTTTAATTTGCTGAGTTTCATGCCATCAGAGATATTTGATAAAAGCAGATGATTTAACAGTGAAATGTGAGATTCCTAAAGAACTTCTATGTTGTCCAAGTTTTTAACTCATTTTCCAGTATTGTGCTTAGAAAGTGTCTCTTAGCCTCTCATGTGAAATGAGCAGACGGAGATTTATCCCGTTTGCATGCAAGCTCCTGGCTGTGCTTTAACTTGTATGAGTCTCATTTGTTGGGCTGTTAAAGCGTGGGTGAGTTTAAATTTGGCCCAGGCAGCCATTGGGCTATAGCCTGATGGAGTGGAGAGATTACCCCTGACCGAACCCTTAACCCCATCTCTGTGTGTAATATGACTGCAGCACATTTGACTGCCCTGCCGCCAGCACCGTGCAGCCGGCAGCCCTGTCAGCACTGCGTTTCTGCCTCAGCTCACAGGCTAGTTGGATGGTTTAGGCTGTCATCTGGACACAGCCCGTGGACTCGGCCATAACGTTGTCGACACATGAAGACATATATGATCACATGAGTGGGCTCAAGGCAGAAGTTAAAAAAGAAGTCATGCTCTCATACACATGGGCATCTACCAAGTGATACACACTGACAGGAGAATGAATCTTAATTAACTTAATGATGAATTGAAACTGATGAAACACTAAACTAATAAGACAGAGTCTAAGTATGTCTGGGGAATCAAGTAACCTAATAACTCTTATGGATGAAATGGATGAGATTTTAAGCATTTATCTTATATATGCACCTTTGTACTAGAGCCTGACCGATGTATTGGTTTATATGAGCTTTTCACAGATATATCAGAATCGGCATTTGCTGATACACATTTTTTTGTATCGAGCAGAATAGAAAATGCAGAAAAGATGTGCATTTATGTTTATCTTTTACATTTAAACAATCATTTTCTTAATTTAAGTTTATATATTCGGTTGTATTGGTGTTTTATTTGTAGCTTTTTTTATATAACAGTTATGGTTTAAGTGTAAAATATCAAGCCTGAATTAAATTTTCTTGTCAGAAAGGCTTGACAATGACATTATAGGAATCATTGCCAATTTTTCTTAAATATATATATTGGATGATATATCTGTTTCGGAAATTTTTTCTACTCTAATAACAAAACAACATGGGTGAGATCAGTCTAACTACTCAGTACTGTTTTATTGCTGGAGCATCCAATATAGTTGGAAGCTATAGCTTGCACCAATGACAGAAAAGGGGAAGATAAGATAAAAAAAAAATAGTGAGTTATTATGTCTAATGTTATTATAACATTAGGACTCCGGTTCACCTCGGGCCCAGAAGGCGTTGTCTATGGGTCGTCATTCCAAACTAAGGCAAATGCCAACCTCTTCTATTCTCACTTTATCAATCTGCTCTTCCTTCCTCTATGTACATACTGTATCTGTCTTTCTAGTCCTCTCTTCCACTTAGACTATCACTTAGTAACACCTAAAAGCCTCAACTCTTATGACACCAAGAGTTTTAATTGTGTTTTTTGTTACATCTCCAGTATCCTTGCTCCAAAATAACTTTTCTCTCACCTACCCCTCTCACTCCCACTCCCTTCTCTGTTTATGCTGTAAAAAACAATTTGTGACTGTAAAAATAACAATTTACTGTATTTTCAGTATGTAAAAGTGAAGAAAGACACAAATTGATGTTACATTTTATAAGCTTACACTATTTGTCTTCAGCGGACATGATGCGGTCTGTGTCTTATGAGGAGGGAGTGGGTTCATGAGGAAAGGATTTATAAGAATTTGCTCATGTTATGCTATAAAGGGGAGACCACCAAATTGTAGAATTCACATATGTTTTCCCAGTTTATTTATTTCCTTTTTAAGATAATATGGGACAATATTTGGAAAGATGGAAAAAGGAGACACAGTAGGTTCAGATAAGAGCCTTGTTAGTGGAGCAGTATCATTTCGTACTTTGGGCAAATAACAGTCTTTGCTTTATTCTCTCCAGTTTTGGCCGGCACTACTGTTGTTCATGCGTGAAAATTGTAATTATAGACTGCAGAGATGGCAAAACATAATTGCATTCTTAATTTGAATGGTATCCCCCAATTATCTTGTTGTGAACAAGATGTTTTGCTGTGTGTGTTGATGTACTGCGTGCAACAATGTGAATGTGATTTTGTCGTTCAAGGCCCTGCTAAAGACAGCAGAGGCCGTGCTGCTCTCTAACAGTTTTTTTTCTCCTCCTCCTTCCTCCTCCTCTGAAATGGGACCCTTGCAGATGGAGGTAACTCCACGCGGGCTCGGCGAGGCCCAACCTCCCGCAGCCCCCCGCCCCCCCCACCCCTCTTCAGGCATGCTCGGTCCGTCTTGTCCACTCTCTTAATTGGAGCGTCGTACTAGTCGGGAAACTGTCTTTCAAGTGTCTTATCACTGAGTTGTGTAGTGTGCATGTGATTAGGTCACTTTTTCATGCAATGCTGTGAGTATACACATGCTGACAGATAGATATCTGTGCGTTTGTGTGCGTGTGAAAGAGATAAAGTCACTTTGTGTTTTTTAACGATTAATACTTTTGGGTTATGTTAAAGACATGGTTAATCGATTGTGTGCGTCTGTGCTCTTGTGATGTTTTCCCTCTCTTTATGTCAGTTTCACACTGTGAGTACAACCTCTGGTGACTAATGTGTTTTGTATCTGAACTGACCATAAACATGTTACTACCACTCTCACCTGCCTGTGTGGCTTCATGTGTATGCAGCACTTGCATGAATGTTTTTGTGACTGTGTATACATACTCATACTGGTTCAACAACTTATTGTGCGGGCATGTGTGTTTTTCTGTGTTTGCGTGTCTCTTATTGAGCTTTGCTCTAAGACACACACACACTTGATTGCACACACACAAAAAGGCACACCTGGAGCTGTAAAGACGTAATAAGGCTTTTGCTGAATCATGTGAAATGTTTTTAATGTCACCTTTTCCTTTTTCCCCATTTTCCTGACCTGGATGAGCAGAAAATAGCCCAGGAGAGGGAGAAGTTTGCAGATGAGGACAGCATATTTTACTCTCTGGGAGAATGTGGCCTTATCTCCTTCTCAGACTATATCTTTCTCACCACTGTGCTGTCCAGTAAGTACATTGTTCAACTACACAGTGTTCCCAGAGATCTAATGGTTCTTGTGACCCAATTCATTCTATCCCTCATCTTTAAAATCCACCATACGTATCACAAATCAGTCCCAATCAGTGCCAAGACGCTCTCCTCTGTCTGCTTTCTTCCTGCATCAGGTCAAACAAAATTTCCAATATGATCTCATTACTCAGGATACAAAGCTGGCTACCTATTCAGAGTGATCTCCAATTCTGCCAAAGTTAATTACTTTGAGTCTGCCAGGCTAGCTGCCTTTGAGATGCTGTATATCACACACTCAGGTAATTTTAGCTGGATCTGCCACTGGTGGTAGATGCATGGAGTCGATTCACACGAATACTTCATCTCCGAATGTGAAATGAAGCTCTGACTGACGGCAAGCAAGTGTCTCTCTTCTAGCTTAGCTCGGCCATTTATTGTAATCCGTTCATATGGAGAAAGTCTCTGGGGAAGTTTTCAAGGACAAGTCATTTTAAGCAGGCAGGGCAGGGTGCCTTATGTTTGGTTTCAATCCATTTAACACGGCCACAAAAATAGTACAAATGGGGACATATTTTGCCTAACGGACCCACACATAGCTTTAAGCCTCATAGTGTTACTGCCCATATTTACTGCTTTCCTGTAGTCCAAATTATTTCTTACATAAGAAAAGAGTAACTCGTCACATTTTTTTTTTAAGTAGTTGGGTTGTTGAAGCAATTCATAGTTAAAGTAGTTGTGCAGTACTCGGAAATATGAAATATTGATAAGAATTAAACAACTGTACGAAGAATCCTACATATAATGGTATTGCGTGTTTGAATTTATAAGTGACTGAGGGAATTTTTATTTGAGATGGAAATATGTTAGATAAGATATGATAAGATAACATGAAATAATCCTTTATCAGTTCCACTAAGAGGAAATTGACAGTGTTAAAGAGGCAAAGGGGATAGTAAAAATAGACACCCAGAAATGTAAATATTAAATATTAAACACAAGGAAAAATATAGAAACAGAAAATGGAAATTATATATACAATGTAAACAAAGTGTAACAGGATTGCACATAGGGTATTGAATTACACAGATAGAATATGGAGTATTTCCACATTCAAATCAAATTTAAAACAGTGTAGAATGAGCAAATGTGTAGCTCAATGAAACGTAAGAAGTGTTTTATTTGATATGTGACTTTATAGTCTGTATATCTGACATGTATGTAACAAGTGCATTATTTTTAGACTGCAACACTGAAGAGGGCTCAATTATCTACTGAAAATATGCAGAAGAACATGTTCCGTGGATTAAAAGGTTGCAGCTGATTGTGAAGAATCCATTGTCAGTATGACGACAAAAAAAAAACTACTTAATTGCCTCATGTTGCACCACTGGGGGTGAGATTAAGCAGAAGATGCTGCATAGTTGATGTGTAATGACTGAGTCAGTATAGAACTCTTTGGCTGTTTTCTGGGTCGATCCAGTGCAGCATGGGGTTTTCATATGGTCTGTGCTGATGTGAGAATGTCTCTCTTTGTTTGTGTTTGTGTTTGTATCCTGTGTGTCCAGCTCCCCAGAGGAAACTTTGAAATTGCTTTCAAGATGTTTGATCTCAACGGTGACGGAGAGGTGGACCTGGAGGAGTTTGAACAGGTGAGCAGCATCTTGCAAACAGCTGTCACACACAAAATGCCACAAATTCAGCATATTAGAAGTGACGCAAGGTTAAACAGTAAGTGCACACGTCTGTGCTTTAATCTACTGTAGCTCCTAAATGCATTACAGTAACCAGTAATGCAAACTGACAGCCAATATAGGCAGGGTCCCTGCATTGTTGTGCCCACTGTGACATTTTCTCAGAGGGAGCAGATAAATGCTTGCACTGCAGTCTACGATATATTATAATATATTACTAACTGTACCACTGGATATGATAGGGTTTTTCATATACACTAGCACATTTACTGTATTATTGTGATGGATATGTTTCAGTTAAACCTCAGTATCTAAGAGAATAAATGTAAATCCTTAAATTTGAATTTAACTCATTTGAAATATGAAGTAACCAAATAAATGTATTTAAAACAAGCTCATCTACACAAAGCTGTGTTTTGTTATGGGTCATTGTCTGATGAAATAATTTTTAAAACAATGACTGTGAGACTTATTTATTTATGGAAGCTGTGGCTCAGAAGGTAGAGAGGGACATCCACTAACTAGAGGGTCAGTGGTTCAATCCCCATTTCCTCCAGGTGGCATGCTGAAGTGTCCTTGGCCAAGATATTGAGCCCTAAATTGCCGTGTTTAAATGATGTGTTAAATAAACGCTGTACAATTGTATGTGTGAATGGGTGAATGTGACTTGCAGTGTAAAATGCTTTGAGTGATCAAAACATCTGGTAAAAAGCATTAAAAAACTGCAGGACATAAAATGTATGTAAATGTATATATGTATAAAAATACAATTCATTTGCCATATACTCCAGAAAGTGAAGAGTCACAATACTTCTAAAACATTGTCCACCCTCATCCTGGTTGTCATCCTTTCTTCATCCTCAGGTCCAGAGCATCATTCGTTCTCAGACCAGCATGGGCATGCGACATCGTGACCGCTCCACCACAGGAAATACCCTGAAGACAGCAGGCTGCAGCTCTGCTCTCACCACGTACTTCTTTGGAGCAGACCTGAAGGGAAAACTCACCATCGGCAGCTTCCTGGAGTTTCAGAGGAAACTGCAGCACGATGTGCTCAAACTAGAGGTAATGAAAGAGGAATTTGAATGAGCAGAGAAAGAGTATTGTACTGATAATTTTCATGCACTGGTTCACTGCTCTGTTGGGTACAGTTGTAATGAGTTGATTTGAATGTTATTTAATGCTCTGATCCAGGTCTCCTCTCATTACCTGTTCAAAAACTACACATTAACATTAGCAGCTCTCTAACCCAATGGTTTACATTTTACTGCCTTATGTCTAGAGTAAAGAAACAAAAAAGGAAACCAAAAATATTTAAAAGGAGGGAGTCACGGGAAAACAAGGGCTGCGGATGACAGACATACAATGTGCATTGACTGTCGGCACTGGTCAGTGTCACTCTAAGTATAAAAGCCGTCATCTCCCTCCTCAGTGACCCTCTCCTCAGTCTCTGCAGTAACAGCTACTCATCAGTGTTGTTGAGCATATGGTTCTTCTTTTTAATTAGCGTGGGTAGTGACTAAACGATACACGGAAACCATAATGGGCAGCATCATCTGAAGCTCTAAGAATAGGACACGAGCTGAAGCATCTGCCAGAAAGAAAGCACAATCTATCAAGTGTTGATGGTACCACAATGTTCCAAGGGTGCGACCATAATGCCACAAATATGGGTGACCCTGTTTTAATGTGGGTCAGCTTATGCGTGTGCACTTTTTTCTTTGATTGCTGAGGCTGCACTTCACCCCATGCCATATTTTACCAGCTGTATGAAATTTTTCTGCATGTGTCAAACTCAATCTCTTCCGTATTTTCTCTTCTTCTCTGACCCGTTTTTATGTTTTCAGTTAACAGTTGGTGAATTCCCTAGTGAAGCTGGAATCGCAATCTGAATTTGGAAAATGATATATATTCTAAACGCAGAGGTTATCTTTACCAAATATATCACCCGTAAAAACATAAAGGTCATAATAACCAGAAACTTCACCTCACAATCGTTGGATCCTCCAGAGCTGCATGAATACACAGGTCACCACTTAAAACATCAGGTTTATTCAGGCTTAGTCATGAGCTGCCTCTTGCAAGAGGGACAAATTAACATTTTGAGAGGTCGGCACATTCAGAGAAGACGAGGGAGAGAGGAAGCCTTGTGGCTGTCAAACACCCTCAGATATTAATCGAATGGATTGACCTGACACAGCCGAGGCTCACTGTTGGAACATTGTAAAAGAAAAAAGAAAAAGCACATGTAGAATTTATGTCACCAATGCTAGCTCCACGCGTGCTTCAACCTGAAGCCTGACACCAGTATTTACTGTTTCCATCTCAATGTGCCCTACTCCTCCTATTCATGTGTTTGTCCTTCTGCATAGCACTCAATCTTCATCTTTGTCTCTCTCCCTCCTCTAGTTTGAGAGGAACGATCCGATGGATGGCAAAATCTCAGAGAGACAGTTCGGAGGTATGTTGCTGGCCTACAGTGGCGTCCAATCTCGTAAACTCAAGCTGATGCAGAAGGGATTGAAGAAGATGTTTAAGGATGCACAGGTAATAAATCTCATGCTCGCACGGAACTCAAAGTGATTGGTACTCTGTGGTCATATATGGTGCTTGATGTGGTGGTGTGTTGGCCTACATGCAAGGATGTGTGACAGACAAAGTGTGCCTGAGAGAAAAGGAGATTGTGGATGGTGAGTGTGTGAAAGAGACAGATGAGAGGTAATACATTACTGGGAGAGGACAACACATTCAGTCACACTCCACCACCTTCCATTGTTTCTGTGTTGACCAAACATAGAGCAGTCAGTGCTTGACAGTGGTACATAAGTTAGTCCATCTCTCTCTGAGCTTCTCCTTAAACTTTGTTTCAGTCACTGTCTCCCCTGCCTCACATTTTGCCTCAGGCTACATGCACACCATTACATTTTCATTTGAAAATGGCGTTTTCAAAGTAAAATGATCTCTGTCCACACAACTGTCAGTTTTAATCCCTGACCATATTAACACACCTGAAAACGCATAACACATGACCACATGACGTGCCAGTGCACGTAGGAAGTATTTGGTTGTTAGTTGCAGAAAGAGCTAGGCTACAAATAGAAGCAACAATTGCAAAAATTAATAGCAGGTATTTAACTGCACAACAGCTGTTAGTACAGACAACCAACGACTCAGCAATGCTTGTAATTATCCAGGTTATATTCTACAATTGTAGCTGAGGCTAATGTCTGTTGTTTTGTCATTTGATAAAACATTTTGGTTTCTGCCTGTCCAGACTAAAACGCTGCTCTGGAGTTTTCCAGCAGCCTTTCCAAACTTCTATATATATTCTAACTTCTCGGCTCTAAAACTCCGTAGTGTGGACACAAGGCGTATCTGTAGCAGAGTTGATGCTTTTTCAAACAAAAACTAAGTGGTATGGCTCTAGCTTCTGGCTCTTTCTCATTTGCTCTTCAGTTAGTCAAGTTCTCCTTACTCAGCTTAGTTGTGTGTCACAAAAATAGTTTAATCTTTTCTTAACCCTGCCACTCTTCACCGAACACAGTCACATAAAGCAGAACAATGGTTGCACTGGGACCAAACCGGAGAAAAATGTAGAGGGCTTGAAGCCAACTTAAATATATGCCTATACCTTTCTCCATTGCTGAGCATGAACTTTGGGTTCATGCTGGTTCTGCTACACTGTAATGAGCCCCATCAGTCAATTGACTGCACTTACACCCATGCATATTGTAACCTCAGAGGTGCTGTAGCAAAAAACATTTACCTGTTGTTTTTTTTTTAAGTTAACAAGAATCACGCAGTAGCTTGTTGGTATACTACAAAGCACCTGTCAGACTGAGAAATGATAAAGCAAGTGTGATGGTTAAATGCAGTGATTAGCAGAGAAAAGGAAACAGAGAGCCGCGACACTGCCGTTCCTCCCAGGCATGAGAAAAAGATGAGGCTGGAGTTTTCCCTCTCCAAGGAATTAGACTGCTGCAAATCTCTCTCTCTCTCTCTCTCTCTCTCTCTCTCTCTCTCTCTCTCTCTCTCTCTCACTCTCACTCTCACTCTCCCTTTTCCCCTCTTTCTCTGTTTAACCTCTTTTTTTCCGTCCCACTATCTGTCTCTCAGCCTTGGCATAACCTGCAACGTAAATGAGAAAAATGTTATTTATTGCCTAAGACCAGCTGCTTACTTTACTTTCCAAATGAGCTCATCAGCAGCGTGGCAGCTGTGTGACTGTGTGTCTATGTGTCTATGTGTATATGTGCATATGTGTCTAAGACCGTCTGTTCCCCTGTTTGTCGGCGGCTCACTGTTCATTCATGTGTGACGATTTCCTCTGCCCACTTCCTCTTGTCATTTGTATTACACTGCTGAGCTGCTCCAAAAAATGGCATTGTGCAGTCGCAGCTCTTGTCATGGCAAAAGTAGGCCCATTTATCACAGGAATGTCACGGCTCAGGTAAAAGTGCATCAATGATTTGGTCCTGACCCTATTTGTTTTCATATTTTCCCCACTTTTTCAGGGCATCACATTTGAGGAGGTGGAGAATTTCTTTACCTTCTTAAAGAACGTGAATGACGTGGACACAGCTCTGAGTTTCTACCACATGGCCGGAGCCTCCATAGATAAAGGTACACTGCATTTGCCCTTTTGTGCTGACATGCTTCTTTTTCTCCTAATTACTCCCCTTAACAGACTTAACTGTTGTCACTTTCAGACTCTGTCTCTCAGAGCAGTTAACACTCCATCCGGCCATATCCGCCTCCCACATCTCCCTTTGCCCTGGCTAGGCTCCCAGTTATAGCTCAGCCATTCGTCATCTGTTTCTCCATCTATCTATCCATCCGTTTGTATGCTTAAGGACCACAAACACCATATTTTTGTCACAAACAGTTTGCCTGTTTCGGATTGGGTAGTACTCATTGCTTGTGTCGGTTGGGTTGCTTAAGTATAGGCACGGAGTGTGATGATTGGTTAGGGTTGCAGTAAGAATCAGGGTCAGCCTATCAGAGGCAGGGTGAGATGGGATCTCAGTGCCTCAGGTGGGAAAAAAATGACGCATCACAAACATGCAAACATGACAGATCACCTCTCACATGACTGCAGGCTACTGATGCTCACTGACACATTCCAACATCATGACTGAGGGAGAGAGAGGAGGGTTGAGACCAAGTTTGACCCATCATAGCTACTAAAAATTATGAGGCTATCTGCTACACACAACACGAGTCGATCACAGCCAGGACATCAGGGTTGAAGTGACCGGATTCATGATCCAACACAATCAATTAATAACTAAATACATTTGGTTTTCAATTTTCTGTGAGCAACAGAGACAGGCAGAAGAAGCAACTTTTTAAAGCACAAGTCATGAGGCTAGTGAAGATGCAAACCTCTAGTAGTCACACAGGGATACAAAATTCATACGGTTTAGAAATTAAATTGTTTGATGCATCGAGGTATAATAATCGTTTTATAATCGAATCACAGCCCTCTGTATCGGAATCGATACTTGCTGTTTTATTTTCCCAACCTCTCGTTGCATTACTCCTTTACAAACACAAAACTGATATTGTGTATATATATATATAAAAATACAGAAAGTTATTCATCTTGTGTTGTAGATGCAGCTTTTGTACCATGGATTCCTTACAATAAAAAACATCCTTGTTTTGCCAGTCAAACACTTTTTATGTGAAGCAGCAGCAGTTGGGTATTCTATTTGCAATTTTAGCCTCTAAAAATGTAAACTCCTCTATAAAGAGGTAATTACTGATTATAAATCAATTGTATTGATATGTAGAAAAAATACTGACCATAAATAACAGCATCAAAGTAGTTTGACGTCATAAAAATCTCAGGTACAGAGAGTTGACTGTGTCAGTCTGTATTCTCTTTCATGAGGATGGACTGAGATCTTAATGGGATCTCCTTGGGGGGACTATGGTTATATGTGGACCTGGGGCTGTTGCTAAGAGCAATGCAGTGCTTGTATAACGAAGGTGAGAGTTGTGTCCACATTTGGTTGGATAGGATGAGCGTTGGCAGTTTCAAGTCTTAGACCGTGGATCACCATGGTGGATTGCTTCCTTTTGGGTCAGGATAGAGTGCCATAATGAGATTGTGGATACGGGCGGCTGAATGTTCAAAGTAGTTGGGGCAAAGCCTTAGAGATATGGGAGCTCCAACATTTGGAGTAGAGCCGCTGCACCTTGCATCACAAGGAGCCCATTGAGGGTAGACCCAGAACACACTGTAGCGATTACATATCTCGTCTGGCCTGTGAACGCCCTGTGATCCCCCAGGAAGAGGTTGAAAACATCACTGGAGAGAGCGACGTTTGGAATACTTGTTATACACTGTTTGACCTTTGTCACCCCAACCCAACCCCAGATAAGTGGCAGAAAATGGATGGGTGATGATTATGAAAGAGAAAACTGAATATTTAAGTGTCAGACCACTCTTTAAATTAGTCATATTTCCTTTATCTTCCTCAGCACATTCATTTTAACTGAACTAATTAGTCTTTCAGATCCTAACAATGAAGCCAATTAAAAGCGAAGGCAGTGCAAGCAGTGAGGACCTGTAGCCTTTAATATATGTCAATCGTTTGATGAGTCTGTGTTTCCTTCATTTACTGTAGTGATTCAGTCCTTCGATATGTCTCCATATGTTTCATGTCAGTATGTCCATTAGTTCTGATTCACAGATGAAGCAGCTAGTACAGGTCAACCCTGAGGTGCTTGTTTCTAGGATGCTGTTTAGGCTGCATGTCTACACACTAACAAGCTGTGCATGAGTGTGTTGTGGAGAGATACAGACAACATTATGCTGCTGTGGGTTCGTGGAGAGCTGCCAGGCATGCGTCTGTAATTTATCTCCATCCTCCCCCTTGTCCATGCACTGAAACCCTCTTTCTTCGCTGAAAGACTTAAGGAGGTTTTGTATTTCTCTCTTCTCTTGTATATCGTTTTCTGTTCTTTCCGTAATTTTTTGCCCAAATCCAATGATTTCCCACTAATTGAGCACAGTGCCTCATTGTGTGTGTGTGTGTGTGTGTGTGTGTGTGTGTGTGTGTGTGTGTGTGTGTGTGTGTGTGTGTGTGTGTGTGTGTGTGTGTGTGTGTGTGTGTGTGTGTGTGTGTGTGTGTGTGTGTGTTATCTGGAACTGCGCATAGTCTTTCTTAAATGTAGCAAAGAAGCCCACTAATGAGATTCTTGCTGGACTGATTTGGCTCTTCTCCAAATATTTAATCTCAGATTTGTTTGTCTGATGATCAATAATTCTGGTTGAGATTAAGTAGTTTTTTCATTTTTTAAATCATCTGTTTGTGGTCTAATGGTGTTGTTTCTGCTCAGTCCTTCTCTTCCTTCACACTTTCTTACACTGTACTCATCCTCACACCCTCCATCATTTTTGGCTGGATGGCAATAGAGTCCAGCAGGGATCTTCTGTTCAAAGCTGCCTGAGTTACCGAACCCGACAGACATTCTTTTTTTGTGTTTGAATATGACCTGAGGCTGATGCAGTTAATATAAGCTGCACTGACTTTGGGTTACAGATGGTTATTGATTGTTTTTCCCTATTACAGAAATGTGCTGTGTAAAAAAACAGCCCAGCCAACATTATCCAAAAGCGAATATAATTTCCAAATCTTTGTCCTAATCCCAATCCGGCCCAGTTCTATAAATGCTGATGACTGTCGCTAACTGACTGACTGAGTGATTAAGTTGGAGGCACTGTTGCAATTATTGCGTGGCTAGATTTAGCAACTTTTCGGATACCTTTTATAGCGTAGAAGAGAGTTACCAGTACTGTCTGTTAGCACGAAGTCAGGCTTTCCCTCTGCAGGATCACCTCTCCATGGCTGTGTCTCAAATCACTCACTCGCTCACTATGCCCTACTTCACTATATAGTGACTACTACATAGAGGACTATATGTTGAGCTCATCGGGAAAAGAAAAAGAAAACGCTTTCTGACACTACTTCGGCGCATTTTCTCTGCACCAGCAATGAATTTATTGTTGTAGGATTATGACATACGACAACGTTGGCCAGTGAAAATTCTCACATTCAATTTAACTGTTCGTTTACACTTAGTATTACTTTTGGGTTAAAACATGTTGAATGACAATCTTAAAATATAGAAATAAACTTGTTTCCCACAGTATTGGTATATATTACTCGGTTAGTGACCATCGGTTGTACACTACTTTTCCCGATGCATTGTGGGAAACAATGAGTGCACAATAAAGGGTATAAAAAAACGTTACTAAATATTAGGGCACCATTACAAAATGGTGAACTCACCATGTAGTATGTGAACATGGTTTTAGTGAGTGATTTCGGACACAGCCCATGTCTCACGCAAGTGGCCACATGCCAGCTGACGAAAGCATGAATGAGCTTCTAACTTTGTCTACATGTAGATATAGCTCCAGTAAAAGCACATACTTTGTCTTTGAGTGACATGTATGGTGATTTATTTTTTTTCAGATGACATTGCACAATCTGAATTTTATTAGTACAAAAGATTCAAGTTTGTCTTACTGTGTCTCCTAGTTACCATGAAGCAGGTGGCCCGCACCGTGGCCAAGGTGGAGCTGTCAGACCATGTGTGCGACGTGGTGTTCGCTCTGTTCGACTGTGATGGTAAGTAGCTGACAGGTTCATCATATCGCTCTCACTGCAAATATTTATGGAAAGAAAATAACCTCCCCACTGACAGATGGAAATCGTCAATAAATAGAAGTCATCTCCCCTTGGAACCTGCTCTTCCTCTATAATTTCCTCATCTCACCCCGTGTGTCCATCACTTTCCTTTTCTCCTGCTGCTCCCCGACCCATCTGTCCTCCTCAGGGAACGGAGAGCTCAGTAATAAGGAGTTCATAGCCATTATGAAGCAGCGGCTGATGCGTGGGCTGGAGAAACCCAAGGACATGGGCTTCACTCGGCTGGTGCGGGCCATGTGCAAGTGTGCCAGGACACTGCCTGGGACTTCGCCATGCCCAAGACATAGGAAGCAAAGTCTGGGCGAAAAGAGAAGGACACTGTGTGAATAAAGCAACAACACATAAAGCATCAAACGCATTCTCCTTCCACAGGTCTTGAGAATAACAACAAAAACAATTAGTGCAATGAACTCATAGGACGGCAGCTCTGAGGGGCATCATTAATCATTAGCGCATGCCGATGTAGTTCAAGCTATCAATACAGTGACTGAAGCATGCTGACACAGCGCTGTGTGTCCTGATGTGTCTCTGGTGTGCCTGTCCAAGGCATCATGGGTATTTGTATATTTTAAAATATACACACAAAACTTTGTATGTGTATTTTTGCCATATTCTAGAAGTTATATTCACAATTTTTCTGTGTGACGCTAATAACAGCACTTTGATATCCGTATTAAACACGTGTTACTGCAAAAGGGAAGAGAAGAAGTTGAATCAACCTATTTGACCTTCAGCTGTATAAACGCTGCAGTATGTCTGTTCTACTCTGACAACAGACCCTTAATTATTTCTTTGGTGGGACGCAGAGCAGACGTCTGTAATCTTGTTAGCACCTCTTCATTTAGCCTGATGGCTCCAACTGCAGCTTTACTTTTTTTCCATGAATGATCAAAGATGCTTGTCTCTGTTTTACAATGTCCTGTTCAAAGTGGGTATTCTTCAAATTATTGGTTTCTCAATTAAACACTTTATAAGATGGATGGTTAAAGAAATGCTCTATTAAAGATGTTTTAATAAAGTAAAGCGGATTAAGCTTTTTTTCTTAACGACTGCTCGGCTCCACTTCAAAGTTGGATTGTTCTGCCACGTTCTCATTTTCTCCCTCTGACTGTGTGAAGAGGAGAGTGGAGGATTAGCGAAACTATGGGGCACCATGAAGTCATTTGTCATGTAATGAGATGGCTTGTGACATTTTTAAGGCAAAAATGCACTGCTGATTGTGTACAATGGGTTTTGAGTGGGTACCAGTAAAGGAGGAATGTGTGTTAGTGTGCAAGAGTAGTCAGCAGTTTTGTTTAATTGAAATGGACAGAATGGGCAGGCCTCAGCCTCTGCTACCCATTAAAAGATTGTCCTGCAGCCCCTTCACACACACGCACACACACACACACACACACACACACTCACACTGTGCTGCAGTGGCATGAAACAAGCTGCTCCCTCTCTTGCTTGCTCACATTGCAACTGACAGACAGGAAGTGGTACTCAGGACTAACTGCTCAGCTTCATCGCTGTTCTTCACCCATGTTCTTTCTAGATCTCAATGTAAATCTGGCTCCACGGTCACACTGAACATAAAAACATCCTTTATCCTCACTGTCGTAACAGCTGCAACAGTTGCATGAGTACTTTTCCTGAGCAAGGAAAACAACTCATCTTCAGTTTTGTGAAAATGCACTTTTTAACTAATCCAACTGGTTTTAAACGATTCATTAGCTGAAGAGCAAAACAAGTTGGAACATTGTCTAAACCTAATATCATTCATGCAGATTCAGATTCATGGAGATGTAGAGTTGTGTTTGGATATGGTTGTTTGCAACAAGTTAATTCCATTACACAAACTTGCTTTATCAGCTGTACAGCTTTACCCATTCACAGGTGCGTAATACTAACTAGAGCTGCAAGGTCCTCTCATGGACCATTGATCTGTTTAATTGTTAATTAACTGATCAATACTGTGACAGAACATGGTGAGGGATGCCGTCAGCCGGAGTTGGTGTCAGTCCAACAACCAAATAATTCCGTTTCATATTTAATAAGGCTGTGAAACAGAAAAGCAGCCGGCGTGCAGACAGAACCAGTATTGAATTTTTGTAATTATTCTAACGGTGATTTATAAAAGAAATGATAACCTAGAATAAATAGTAATTTACTGCATCAGTGATTGAGCTATCCAAGAAACTTTTATGAACTAGGATAACACTTTGAGATTGTACTTCCACCAAATTGCTTATAGAAATCGGTCCACTAAATGTGACTGAATTTTAGTTGTCAAGATCCAGTAATTATTTCCTGGGAAATCAGTGAAATAGAATTCCTGTATCCCCCCCCCCCCCCCCCCCCCCCCTTTGTCGATATCCATAGCAACGTGTAATGGTTTCTTTCTGGGCCCACGTCCCACCGTTCCACCAACTTTCAAAGAATTGCTTCCTTGGATTTTTAATTATCAGTTTGAGAATTCAGTCAGAAAAGCAGCAATGAAAACACCACATAGTTGCTTGGTAACTATGCATTCAACAGCTCAATGAAGGCTCATGTGGCCCAGAGCATCTTTGAAGAGATGACACCAAGCAGCACAGTCTCCAAATGTGTGCAGTGTAAAATTGCCCAGTAACAGCTCTAGAGTCCCCCCCCCCCCCCCCCCCCCCCTCAGCAGCTCTACACCCCGAGCTGCACGCTCTGTCAGATTCCTCTGCAGCAACACTCCATGGTTAACTGTAGTCAGACTTGGGAGGGAACTATATTTAGCGTGACTGCAGACCCCCCCCCCACAAAGTCACACATCTTATGTGTAAGCGCAGAAACATAACAACAACATATCCTCAGTGTGTAACTGTTTTGGCAACAGTGCACATGCTGTTTTAGTAAGGTGTGCATAGGTATTAAAGAGTCCACCTCAACACTGAATGCAGAGTGTATGCTTCATTGAAACCATGTCATGGTATGAATGAGCCTTGTACTAGAATAATTAACTTATGTAACGACATTGATGGTAAATGGGTGTTCGCCCGGGCCTGTTTTAAAGGGAGTTTCAGGGGACAATTAAGTTTGGCTTTACTGTCACTTTGAAAAAACACCTTTATTTTGTTCAAGTCATTTCAATCCACCACGTCTGTGTTGTTTCAGAAGACATACGATTCAGTGTCTCTAAAGCAAACCTGGTTACTTGGTCCTTCATTGGTCCCGCTAACAAACAATTCTCCCACTTATAGATATATATATCGATTCATTCATTCTGAATAAACTGGAATGGAAGGGTGTTTGTGTGTGTGCGCGCGCTCTTGTACAGATATCTGCATTATGCCAATGAGTGTCCTCACTAAGATAGAAGTACAAACGTATGTGTGTGTCAATCAAGTGATTGAAGTGAACACAGAACTCTGATGTTCAAGTTCAACATTTGGATTTGTTACATTTTGTTTGATGTATCAAATACCACTTCACTCCCTAAAGAAACCATTTCATACAGACACCCCACTTTGATGAGACACCTCTCCACCGACTTCCAACTCTTCACTACCTGCCACAAACCACAGCTGGTTTAAGAAGAGAAAGGTGACACTGCAGAAGAAAAACGACTTTAGTCGCATTGAAATGGCAGAAAATAGTTTTAGTCGGCTGTTTGACAGCAGACAAACCTAGTATGTATATCTCAACACAAAGTTATGGGGGGTAATTAAGTACATTTACAGTACTAAGAATGCTTTAACTATAAGTTTGTAAGATTTCTATTGCTTTATATCTCAAGGAGCAGACGTTTTTTGAACAATGCTACATTTTCATGTTTTGTTTAGCCAACAATTTTAAAACCTAAAGATATACATATTTCATATTGAAAAAAAGCGATCAAATATCTTTGCAGGTACCTTCAGGTGTTTACTTCTAAACTGCCCCACAACACCAAGGCAGTGAAACTTCACGTGCTGCATTGCCACCTAGTGGTGAGGTATTCAAGGTTATTTTCTGTCTGTTCTAAGTGAATATATGTTCAAAGGAGAAATGTAATGATTCCAGTCACACCAACATGTAATCTGTTAGGTCTTTAATCACAGCTACAACAGGTAATATAAAAAAAAACAAGTTCATAGAGTAAATGAAAATCATTGAAATAATTATGGCTCTGTTAAGTTTGTAACAATCCATTAATTCCATACCACTGATGAACAGAATGAGGGGTAGACAGGGGCATCTTAACATCACAAGAAACTTCCTTAAAGCAAAAGGGCTTGGAAACAGCATGAAAGAAACGTCTGAGGTCCTAAAGGTCAAATTGGAATAAAACGTAATAAATACAGTATAAAACTCAGTTTAACTCGCTGAATGTTTTTATGTAATGTTAAGAGAAAAAACCCAAGAACACACCCTCTCCCTATTTAAATGTGGCCTCACGGAAAAGGAACAACCATTTGATCCATTAAAAATCAATCACATAATGAAGAACCTGGTGGGATGGCTGGCTGTAATTCTGACACAGATAAAGGAACAAATTCATGTTACCAAACAAAGTGACAGGACATTTGTTATTTGAGAATAATACACGTTAACAAAATCAAAACAAGAAAAAAAAGGGCCAAACACTCATTGGCTTTTTACCATTAACAGGCGGCCTGCAGCCACCTAGTGGCTATAAGTGTAATGTCACATAGATGTCAACCAGTACAGTCTGCAGCACAGCTGGGTCCATCTGTCTCCTGCTGCCTCAGACCAAACTAACTGTCTCAATTACAATCTTAGAGCAGCAAGCTGAATTGAAGTGCCAGCTCGGCTCTACAGGTTCACATTCCTCCATCGCTGATCTGCTGAGGACAGAGGGACTTGATACAGGGGAAGGGAGCAGACAGTCCAAAGTCTTGATCGCATCAGGAACCAGGAAGAGAAGGTGATCAATCACTGTCGAACTTAATGGAGTTGATAGTGGTGGAGATGGCTCCGCCGCGGTAGCTTCCCCGCTTCTTCTTTGTCTTTTCGTGGCGGAATGACTTGCCTTTAGTGAACCTGAGCACATCGTTCGCTTTCTCGCCCCAGTCACCTCTGGATCCAGACTGGAATAAAGACAAATGAGCGTAATGGTTAATTGTTTGGTGATCTCAGCAACCAATCAAAATGCTGATGAGATAGATAACTGAACTCACCTTTGCACCAAAGGAGTTATCTGCAAGACGGGGATCCACATCAACTTGTTCCTCCATTATTCTACGGAAAGGTATGTTGGAAGACTGAGAGACAAATTTATCAAATTTAGTCCATCACTTTTATCCAGTCGTCATCAGCTGTATGTGTTCTACAGAGTTCCAGTCCTGCTCAGCTCTTACCTTCTTATTGGCTTTAGGGAAAGTCTGAGGTGTGGTTGATTTCTTCTTGTTTTTTGGTGTTGTGACCGCCGTCTCTTCGTCTTCACTTTCTGATTCTTCTCTATTTCTCTTTCCATTGGTACCTGCATGAATCAGAGGAACCAGTAAACACTACAACAGTTCCAAGAAGCTTAGACGCATGACATCACACAGCAGACCAGTGAAACTGAGACGTACCATTTGTTGTGGGGGTGGTGGGTGCTGTGGCAGCTTTCTGTGGTGCTTCCTCCTCATCTGATGAACTGTCTGAGGAGCTGCTCTCTTTAGGTTTAGCTGCTGGAGTCGTCTTTGCTGTTGCAGCGGGCGTCGCAGTTTTTTTTACTTTAGTACTTTTACTGGCCTCTTCCTCCTCCTCGGAGCTGCTGTCACTGGATGAAGACTCTTCTGGCTTTGCTGGGGTCTTTGTTGGGGTCTTGGCTGGGGTCTTGGGTGTTGCCACCTTGCCGTTTGTGACCACAGGTTTTGCAGGGGTGGACTTGGTCTCTGCCTCAGAGTCAGAGCTGTCTGAGCTGCTCTCCTCAGTCTTCTTTGGTGGAGCAGCTGCTGCCTTTGTGGCTGCAGGTTTGGGTGTCAGTGGTGCCGCCTTCTTGGGTTCCTCCTCATCACTGGAGCTGTCATCACTGGAGTCTGCGGTGGCCTTTGCAGCAGCGGCAGGTTTCTTAGCCACTGTTTTAGCTGGAGCTGGCTTCTTGACTGCAGGTTTTGAGGCCTCATTCTCCGAGTCTGAGCTGTCAGAGTCTGAGCTGCTCTCTGCTGCTGCAGGCTTTGCTGCAGGAGTGGCAGGCTTTGCTGCTGGAGTAGCAGGTTTAGTTGCTGCTACTGGCTTGGTTTTTGCTGGTTCTTCCTCCTCAGAAGAGTCAGAGTCAGAACTGCTCTCTGCAGCAGCAGCAGGCTTTGCAGCAGGTGTGGCAGGCTTTGAGGCTGGGGTAGCTGGTTTAGTTGCTGCAGGTTTCGACTTAACTGGTTCTTCATCTTCAGAAGAAGAGTCAGAGCTGCTCTCTGCTGCAGCAGCAGGCTTAGTTGCAGGGGTAGCAGGCTTTGAAGCAGGAGTAGCAGGCTTTGAAGCAGGAGTAGCAGCCTTAGCTTTAGCTGGTTCCTCATCTTCCTCAGAGGAGTCAGAACTGCTCTCTGCAGCAGCAGGCTTTGCAGCAGGAGTGGCAGGTTTTGCAGTAGGAGTGGCAGGCTTTGCAGCAGGCTTAGCTTTAGCTGGTTCCTCCTCTTCCTCAGAGGAGTCAGAGTCAGAACTGCTCTCTGCAGCAACAGGCTTTGCAGCAGGAGTGGCAGGCTTTGCTGCTGGGGTAGCTGGTTTAGCTGCTGCAGGTTTAGACTTGACCGTTTCTTCTTCATCCTCTGAGGATGAGTCAGAGCTACTCTCTGCTGCTGCAGCAGTCTTAGCTGCAGCAGTCTTAGCTGCAGCAGTCTTAGCTGCAGGGGTGGCAGGCTTTGAGGCTGAAGTCGCTGCTTTAGTTGTTGTAGGCTTGGCTTTAACTGCTTCTTCCTCATCCTCGGAGGAGTCGTCTGAATCAGAGCTGCTCTCAGCTTTCTTGGCTGGGGGTTTGGAAGCAGCAGCAGGTTTCGGTGGGGCTGCAGTTTTCGCAGCAGGTTTTGAAGGAGCCTCATCTTCAGAGCTGCTATCTGAATCCAAGATACAAGAAACCTTCAGAATTTTTTTTAACATAAACATGAATGCTTGTGCCAGAAAGAAATTATATTTAATCTCAACCAACTAAAATTCTGGCCTTTGTCCAGAAAAAGCGACGCGATTTACAAAATGACAGCAAACTTGACGCATTATTCTGAAAATTACTTTTGGCATCTCTTACCTGAGCTTGAGGACTCATCTTTTTTAGCTGGGGGAGTCTTGACAGGTGCAGGTTTAGCTGTGGGCTTCTTCGCTGCCGTCTCCTCCTCTGAACTGGACTCTTCTGAGGAGGAGTCTTTAGCAGGTGTAGCCTTAGCCGGTGTAGCCTTAGCCGGTGTAGCCTTAGCTGGTGTAGCTTTAGCCGGTGTAGCCTTAGCTGGTGTAGCTTTAGCTGCGGCCGCCTTAGCGGGGGTCACTTTTGCTGCAGGTTTCTTCGCTGCCGTCTCCTCCTCCTCTGAACTGGACTCTTCTGAGGAGGAGTCTTTAGCAGGTGTAGCCTTAGCAGGTGTAGCCTTAGCCGGTGTAGCCTTAGCTGCGGCCGCCTTAGCAGGGGTCACTTTTGCTGCAGGTTTCTTCGCTGCCGTCTCCTCCTCCTCTGAACTGGACTCTTCTGAGGAGGAGTCTTTAGCAGGTGTAGCCTTAGCCGGTGTAGCCTTAGCCGGTGTAGCCTTAGCTGCGGCCGCCTTAGCGGGGGTCACTTTTGCTGCAGGTTTCTTCGCTGCCGTCTCCTCCTCCTCTGAACTGGACTCTTCTGAGGAGGAGTCTTTAGCAGGTGTAGCTTTAGCAGGTGTAGCCTTAGCAGGTGTAGCCTTAGCCGGTGTAGCTTTAGCTGCGGCCGCCTTAGCGGGGGTCACTTTTGCTGCAGGTTTCTTCGCCTCCTCTTCATCCTCTGAACTTGATGAGTCAGAGTCTGAATCTTGCTTCTTAGCAGGTGCAGCCTTGGCTGGGGCCGCTTTAGCTGGGGTGACTTTGGCGGGGGTCTTCTTTGCCTCTTCATCTGAGCTAGAATCTAGAAAGACCATTGGCATAAATGAAAATGTTTATTGCGCGTTCGTCATTAGGTCAGTAAAAAGTAACCATCTCAAATCCCAATCATTACCTGAGCTCTCAGAGCTGGATTCCTGCTTCTTTGCAGCAGGTTTGGCTGCAGCAGGTTTGGCTGCAGCAGGGCTCTTTACAGGGGCAGGTTTCGCTGTGAGGATGGCATTGCTGTTAGACACGGATTAAAAACACTGACAGTTCATGCTGTAGAAGGAGGTCACCCCTTACCAGCCACTTTCTTCTCTTCTTCTTCGTCACTGCTGTCATCACTGCTGTCTGAGGAGTCGCTCTCCTTGGCCTTGCTGGCTGCTGGTGTGGCTGGTGCTTTCTGGACTGATGCAGGAGGTGGTACGGCACTGTACGCTCCTAAAAGGGGAGAGGAAGTCAATCAGCATCATGACATAAGACAGGGCCTCAGAAAACTAATATTATCATCACTTATTTCAGGTTGGACAAGGTGATAAGTTCTTGACAAATTTGTCTAAATAGACACATGGTGGACAGCAAAGGCACTGCAGGAACAAAACAAGCTTGGGGAGGAATGGGCTGTATTTGTGAGAGGGGGGGGGGGGGCAAAATTATAGTCACAATGGTGCTCGCAAGTATCAGTCTCATTTTTGGTCTGAACAGCAAAACAAAAGAAACGAAAGAAAGAAGGAAGGATGCCTGGACCATTTTCAAAAAAACAAATATGGCACTAACCTACATAATAAATACATTGTCACATATCTTTACTAGTAAGACATTGTTAGATTGTGCCTTAATAATTAAAAAGGTAAATAAAAACACACCTGCTTTGGGTTTTTTACTGGGAGGAGCCTCGTCTTCAGATGAAGAGTCTTCACTGCTTGATTTCGCTGCAGCAGCAACAGCTTTTACTGGGGTGGGTTTGACTGGAGCCTATCAGGACACATGACATAAGCAGTTAAAGTCTGCTGTGTCCACAATAATCAATAACATCAATCAGTATTTGATTGAGCACTGACTCTAGAAAAAGACAATCAACACCATGAAATAATATTAAGATATGACCAGATTCTTTGGGATACCTTAGCTGGTTTCTCATCTTCAGAATCTGAGGAACTTTCTTCACTGCTGCTCTCCGGTTTTTTCTGACCTGCACCTTTAGCAGGAGCAGCAGGTTTGGATGTTGTGGCTGCACCCGGCTTGGGTTCTATTATCAGAGTTAAATGAGGCAAATTAGCTTAAACATTTTCATCAGCTTTATTTTGGCTCCAATTAAAGTTGCATTGCGGAGAGTTAATGGCAGTGGCAATAAACTCACTTGGTGCAGGGGCTTTAGCCGGCTGCTCTTCCTCAGAGTCGGACTCTTCGCTGCTTGAGCTGCTGTCTTTCTTCCTTGTGCTACCTGCAGCAGTGGCAGCAGCAACCTTCTTTACAGGAGCAGCAGCAACAACCTTCTTTACAGGAGCCTACAAGCACAAACAATATTTAAAACCAGCATCAACCGCAATAGGTTAAATATTGCTGCAACAGCAGGATGTAGATTGCATCTTTAATATGGATGTTTCCTCCAACCTTTACAGGAGCCTTCTCCTCCTCAGAGTCACTGGAGTCTTCACTGCTGCTGGATGCAGCTTTAGTAGCTGCTGCTGCTTTAGCAGGGATCACCTTAGCAGCTAAAACAAACACAAAATGGAATTTGATACTGCAGAAGATTTCTAAATGGCACAGTTCACACAGAATCAACCAGCCTTTATGATGTTACCTGCAGCGGCTGGTTTTGCAGCAACTGCCTTAGCTGGTTTTGCAGCAGCTTCTTCATCCTCACTGCTCGACTCTTCACTGCTGGAGGTCTCTGTACTCGGCTTTGCTTTCTTGGCCGATGGACCGTTGCCAGCTTCAGCCTTGGTAGGAGGCGCTTTTCGTTTCTTGGATTCAGGAGACCTAGGAAGGGAAATCAAAGACTTAGTTTCACCTAGATAAAACTGCAATTTTCTTTTTCCTGGAAATCACTTCTTCACTGCTCCAAAACAGCAGCTGCCCTGTACTGCAACTGGCAAGTACTTCTTTTAGAGAACTAAAGAATAAGTTATTTACGCTAGTGTAGCATTAGCCAGAGCTAACTAAGATGTCAGTGGAAAGTCCCACAAGTTAAACTGGGATGTGTACTTTATACAAGACTTCAGTTTCGAGGGGCGGCACTAGTGTTGCCAGTTACACTCGCAATCTCAAACATTTGACAAACCATCACAAATGCAAATGGAAAAACTAGATGAAAGAAGTTCTATGGCCTCATTCTCTGAACGCATTTGTTTTTCAAAGGGTTACACAGCACACTAACCCTAACCCCTGAGCCAGGCACACAACAATAATAGCAATCATCACATCCATACAAGGATAGTAATTTACAGCTGTTAAATACAGTATACAAGTTAGGTTTTTGTATTTTATGAATCGTATCAGATCGTATCGGCTGATAAGTAAAGTCCTGGTATGGAATCTGGAAGGGGAAAAAAAAAAAAAAAAATGGTACTGGAACAACTAAAATACAATTCACGTGTCAAGTGTAAAATACTAACAGTTGTACTTTAGTTTTGTACATGACCTGCTATTTACACATAGGACCTGGGACAGTAGCTGTGGTGAATGTCTGACTGGTTTTCATGGTGAAAATATAGCATCATAATATATCTTAAGTCAGTCAAACTGCTAGTTTTTAAACTGTTGTCCATGTTAAATTACATATTAAAATATATTGTAAATTGATGAGGGGATATTTTTCTTTTCATAAATGTAAACCTGCTTAGCCCAATAGTCAATTACACATTTTAATGTTTGTGGTTTCAGTGTCATCTGGATACTAGCTTGGTCATATTTTCCTGGTTAAATCGATATTGCAACTATGATGTAAACTCTAAACTTAAGCATTCCCAATGCTTAAGTTTGTCAACTTGTCATGACATCATGGACAGAAACAATCCTACCTCTCATATTCGAGAACAATGGGGAAATGATGAGGTCCCACTATCAGACAAGTGGGACATGACTGTCCAGGGTTCACTCATCTATATGCTCAAGAGATTACTTAATTCAGTTCAAAGTGCTACATGGCCAACACTAGCACAAGCTAAACCCGCACAAGTATTTCCAAATCTAAGTGCCATTTGTGACAGGTGTAAACAGATCCAGCGACAGTCTATCATAAACTGTGGTCTTGCCAAACACCATTTCTTCAACTAATGGTATATTTGGTTTGGGTCACTGCATTCTCCTCTTTGTTAGCTCGGTGCTTAATCTTGCTTAAATGGAAAAATGTGACAACCTCTGACAACCAGCCAGTGGATCAGAGATGTGATGCAGAACAAAAGTTAGTTGCACTCTCAACAGCATTATGAAGACATTTTTCAGAACCTGGGGACTATGAATAAAACATGTTCATAGTCTACCTATCCTCTAGACCTCCCACCTCCATTTGTGGTCCATCTTATCTTACCTATCCTACAATGTATTTATTCTGTTTACACTGTATAAATCTTTTCTATTCCATTTATATTTTCCTACCAAACAACATAATTTTACACATTACTTTACTGATGTCTATTTTTTGACTTGCTTCTTGCTGCTGCAACATGGCAAATATCCCTGTAGTGGGACTGATGGATTATTGTATCTAGTTAGGGCCCAAGCACCGACAGTGCGGAGGCCCTATTGAATTTGTAATTATAATTTTTCAGGCAAATGAATTGGCTTTTTGAGGGTCCAATTATGCTTAACTCATAAAACTTTGCAGAAAATTCAAAAGTGGTTCAAATTTACATATTCTGGAGTAATCAATCAATCAAATCACAATTTGTCTCATAGGGCTTTAACAAGGTTTGACATCCTCTGCCCTTAACCCTCAACAAGAGTAAGGAAAAACTACAAAAAAAAAAACTTAACAGTAATTTGAAATCGGTTTGGCAAAATGGCGTGTGTGTTTCCTTGGACATATTCTGGTTGCAATAGTCTGGACATTTGGGATGATCGTTAATATCGTTTGAAGAACCTCAAGAAAATAAAGAAAAAAACGTTGAAAAAGAAAAACCACCACTCACTTCACCCAGAAGTTGTAGATGTTGAGGAGGTTTTCTTCATTTTCGTCTTGTGGAGTCTGTGGAGAAAACACGTGGAGTATTTAACTAGGACACTTTGTACCGTGTGTTTTTCCTGCAGAGCAGAGCACATTGATCTTCATTATTGATTATCTGAAACATTAATCAGCCGATGATAGACAACAAGAGGCAGCTGACACGAAACGTGCAGGTGAGAGAGCCTCCACGTGCTGACTCCATCTGTATCTGCAGCCTCCTCGTGCGACATGTCTGGACTACTTCTCCTCGCGACAACTGCGGAGGAGACGGCGCGCGCACGCGTCTGCGAACCGCACAACGAGGGCCGCTTACCACTTGAGTCTGCTTCAGGAACTGCTGCGCCGCCCTGGTGAACTTGTTTTCCTGCAGAAAGGAATAAACGCACTTGTAGAGATCACTCGGCACAGAACTCTTCTCCGCCATCTTTACCACGCTCCTTCTGGAAGGAAGGAAGGAAGTGAGCGCAGCTCCGGTGCATAATGATGACGTGGACACACTCTTCGAGACTTGAGATGGTTCACTCCTCTGAGGGACATCGCACAGTTTCTGAAGAGGATTCATGTGTTAATTTAACCGAAAGTCGACCGATAAAGAAATTAAATATAAATGATCCAGAATAAACACGAACCTCGATCGATACGAATGTAATGGTTTGTAATGGTAAGCTCTGCAGTGGACATTATTTCTGTCAAGTGGCGTCAGGAAAACGAGTCAGAGTGAGACCTCTACTTTAATGGGAACAAACGACGTTTTACACGTGTGGTTTATTAAATCACTACAGGATCATAATAAGTATATTAAAGTTTTACTGGTTTAACGACACATCTTATGTAACAATCCTCCTTTTTAGAATATTTTATTGGGACGTATATTGAGATTATTTTTTTTATTGAAAAAGAAACATTTACTAACATGGCGTAGGAATCATATAAACACCATCTAACATACAATGCACATTGGAGAGGTTGAATAAAACATAATAAAAGATAAATAACTGAAACGAAATAAATTGAAGATAATAAAATGATTAAAATTTATAAGAATATAATATAAATATAATATATATAAATAATAAAATATATACACGTGCACAAACCCAAAATAGGTGAGACAATTCAAAGGTAAAATTCATTAAAAATGAAAATAAATATACCTTCTGCCTGGGGACTAATTAGCGATACTGCTGACAAATATATTTGGTGTTGGGCTTTTCCAGTTTTTATCAGTTTCAAATAATCTGAAAAAAGTGAATATTCTTTCAAAAATATACTGAATCTTGGGGTGGCTCTTTAAAAAATGACGATTGTGCACAAAAAACTTGGTGAGTTTTATCCAATTATTAGTATATACAATTGCTGTCATCCATTATGAGACCAAATCTAATTTTACTTGAGATTAAAGCTGTCAAAAAACAAGTTGTTATTGTATACTCAATTGTGAAATCAAACAAAGTGGATACATTAAGAGAACATTACATATTCTGATGTTTGTATTTCTGTTTTACTGAATGCACATTCATGAGGTTCAACACTGAACACGAGTTTCAAACATTCGTTGCAGGTACAAATATCATCCATTGTTGTAAAGTGCACATCTTTAGCTTTAGGTTGAACAGAAAGCTGAATTATCAGCACGTAATGTTCTCTCCTAGCCAGAGGAGTGGAGCCCTGCCGTGCGGCGCATGATTTATACGTCATCACCAAAGACCTTCGTTGTCCCTCATGTCTCAACATGGTCGTCTTCTCAGAGGAATAACAAGGCGATGACAGAGCTCCAGAGCCGGCAGAGATAAACACGTGTGACTTGAGGGACTTCTTCTCCGGAGCCATGCCTCGCTACGAGCTGGCCCTGATCCTGAAGGCGATGCAGCGGCCGGAGACGGCGGCGGCTCTGCGGCGGACCGTGGAGAGTCTGATGGAGCGGGGCGCAGTGGTGAGGAACCTGGAGAACCTGGGAGAGAGACTGCTGCCCTACAAGATCACCAAACACAACGAGAGGCACAGCCGAGGATCATACTTTCTGCTCGACTTCTACGCGGCCCCCGACATCCTCCCGGGCGTCCTGAATCACCTGCAGCGGGATGTGGACGTGGTGAGGCCCACCATGCTGAAGAAGGACGACCAGGCTCCAGGCAGCAGCTGCTGCGGCCCCCAACAGTGACTGAATGTAAGGAAGGAGTGACGGGTGTGGATAAAGTGCAGCAGCACCATGCATCTGATGAATGAAACCCTCAGCGGGTGTATGAGCAGGAGTGATGCTCTCATCCACATGTGTGCACACGTCTCCAAAACCTCAGGGTCGTTGGAAACCAAAAAGATCAACAAGTGTCATTGCATTTGTGCTGCTGTGTAATTTACGATTTTTCGGTCCATAGATTAATTTTATTTGAGTTGATGGATTTCCTGTCAGTCAACTAACCAGTTCATGACTGATACAACTTAGGTTAATGAGAAGAAATTAATTACAAGGCCCTTAAACCCTACATACACTATTTTGATGAAATATCATATATTTTAAGGGGGCAGCTTTATGGAATCATTATGGAAGATATTAGGCAGCAAAGTTGTTCCTCAAAAATGAGGCTGTAAATGAACAGCTGCATTAACTGCATTTTGTATTAACTAACAGATTGTGGATTTGGTCTAAGCCAAATTCTTGAGTAGTATCGATTAAGCTGTTGGTTAAAATGCTGTAACCAGAAGTGATGTCCCAAAACTATAAAACCTATTCCCATGTTGTAAAATGACAAGTCAATTACTGTTTACAGTTAAGATTTGCTAAGTTTTAATAACACCCCATCAAAAGTATGGATCTATATTGATATTGGTTGACGTAGACTGGCATTTATATTATAATAAATACAAACACTGCCCTGCCGTTAACTGTGGTGCTCTGTCTTCTTATATGTTAAAGTCAGCTTGAGCTTAAAAGGTATGAAGGGTGTAAATCGGGTCACTGCTCAGAGGAACCTATAGGAAGCAATAATTGCAGTGCTTGTATAACACATGCTGTATTACTTATATAAGTAGCCCTGAGAGGTCAATAACATATGTAACAGTGTACGATTTAAAGGTGCTGGCCTCCTTGTGGTTAACACAGGTGGGTAATTGTCTAAAAATACAAGCACTTACATAGTTTAGACTTGCTGCACCACCAGTGTTGGAAATACACATTTGGTTAGTGACAATTTGTATGTTTTAGTTGCACATGTGGTGGAGACGGACCGATATGTTGGCGTTTGTCACACATTTTGAATTTATTTGATTGACGAGAAATTGACCCATTGTAGAGTTTGTCCACCAGAGAGCAGTGACAATTTTATTTTTCAGTTTTAAAAGGTCATGATCAGTGCACATTTTTTTCACAAACAACACATACCGATATTAGTATCGTTCTTATCAGCTCTGACTTCATGAACTGTGTCCATGTAGTCTGTGTCCTTAACCTTCTGTTTATGGAGCTCATACTGTGCTGACTCTGCTGTATCTTGACCCCATGTAACAGTCGTTCCCTTTGTTTTTCAGGTTTTCACCGCTCGTCTCCAGAGGACACACAGTGTGATGCTTCCATCTTTTATCTTTTCCACAATTGATTACCAGCATTTGGATGTTGTGTTATAATAAATAACTTTTTTTTTTTCAATTGTACTTTTGCGTTTTTCATCATTTCCTATGAAAACATTTTAGAAGTTGTGATGTTCAGTCATGTGAAAGGTCTAATTTTCAGTCTTTGCGGTGGTTTATTTCTGAAAGAAATAGCAGGATTAAGCAAGGGGGACATGACCCAAGAAAGAACCCATGGAATTAGGTGGTGATCTGGATCATTACTTAGACATAGCACAAGAAGGCATTTTTTATCAATTTTGTTGAATCCTCAGAATAATTCAGGGATCTTGATGGGGAAAAATCTGGCATGTTTTGTAGGCTGATTTTTAAGTGTGTCCAATTTTGAAAACCATCTTTCTGAGTTCATATGAGGTCTGAATTTCACATTGTGAAATCACCAGTGGTCATTTTGAATGTGTGCTGTTTGACAAACTTAAGATAGAAAACTCACCTGCCTGATACCATAAAGCCTTGATCACTGTCATCTGACAAAGTTCTGTAAGACAAGGCCATGATGCGGCCAAATGTGGGTCAGTTGCCCTCACCTGATCACAGTAAAAAGCCCTGTTAGATTATAAGAGGTCAGGGTTAACGATGCTATTCAACGATGCCTCCTTGACTGAAATGGCATTAAAGTTGTTTACCTGTGCTTGTCCACATATCATGCAGAGACTGTATGTAAGTCTTTATATCTGTATATACCATCTATGATCCAAACATACAATAATGTCCATATCATACAATTCCAGACCATTTAAAGAGTTATTTTGTCTAATCTGTAGAAATTAGCAATTAGTCTTCATATCGTTCAGATATTTATTTATTTATTTAGATACTGAGAAAAGGTGACATAAGGAACAATACGATAAACAGCCACCATTGTTTTGCAAAGTAAAAACCCCAGTGTAGAAACGGGAAGCTGTGGAATAATGAACCAAAGTGTTTCTCTCCACACATACGAATCCATTCTACATCTGAGTCAAACCTCGTGAATCCAGGTAGGATAATGTGATGCAGCTGAGTTTTTAAAACGCGTTTTAAGTTTTGAAAGAGTCTCGGGGTGTCTGATGGCGAATGATGAGATCACACAGTCACATGTGTGGTTGAGTAGTCAGCTGACTGTGAGTCGCCATAAAAGCATCACGCAGCTCCGCCGCCTGCATTGCAGTGATCTCCACTCCCCCAGTCAACTTCACCCACCGGAGGAACAGGAACAGAAACACCTGAAAACAACGCAGTCATGCTGCTTCTAACGCTGCTCTTCGTGTGCGCAGGTAAGGTCCGAGCCACGGCTACGTGAACGGTGTTATTGTGAATATTGTGCGACAGCTGTCAGCTCATATAAAGACTCAGACGTTGTGTAACTAAAGTGCGTTTCGTCAACACCAGAACGCGGAAACGCATGAAGCGGAGCGGCCAATGCTAACTCCAACTGCTAACACTGGCTTGTAGTGCGCATGTTTTTATCCACACAAGTCGGGCGTTTTGTCCTTTTTTAAAGCAATTTGATACAGGATGGGTGCTGAATTAGTTAATTGAGACTGTTCAGTGAATCTTGGCGTTTTGTCTTATCTGTTTAAACGCGTTTTTGTTAGAAACAGACTCGGCCAACGTTGTTATTGAAGCGTTAGTCTGCCAGCTAGCAGCAGTTGGTTAGCTAAACATCGCTCGAACGCTAGCACTGGGTCAGGACATGTACACAAAGCCATTAGCTAACATGCACTTTAGAGCTCGTTTTGGATGATATTTTAAGTCGGTATAAAATAACTTTACTTTTTTAAGAAACTCACTTGGGGCTGATAAGTGCAGCCTGCTTTGTGCTGAATGAGACCTTGGTTTCGTTTGGTTACAAAGAAGTTAAGTAATTCCCTTCAGGCATCAACCTTGAGTTTAGCTTTTCACTTAAATGTCAGTAACTTTTTAAGGTGTGTTTTCAGTTTTGGTCCCCTTCTCTTATCAAACCTGAATTTGTTTTAGTTGCACTTTAGTCACTCACAGCTTCACCCTCTTATCTTTCCTATTCAGCCAAATCTGAGTCAAAGAGAAATAAACACATGGGGTAATGCAATCAGGCTATTTCCATGTGGCATGTTGCTGGCTTGGCTTTGTGACATTAAGGATCAATATATTTTGTTTGCTTCTTGTTAGAGCTGAAGCTTTGTTTCTCGAAGCCCAATGGTGATATCAGTTCCTTCAAGTCATATCAGGACTTTGTGTATTTAGTCCTTATCTTCTTATTATTGATTATTATTATTTGCTCTTCCATGTTCTTTGCTCCCGTTTGCTGCAGACACTCCTAAAGATTCCCTGTCTTAGGCTTTAGGACTAAAACTTATTGATCAAAGACTTGTGTATGCTCTCTACTTATCTTAAGTGGTTAGGGTGATGTGAGGCCTCTTGCACTGAAATAGTTTTGCTGTCACATGTTGTTTTTGAACAATGTAAACTGAGTCCTATCTGCACAGCTTTTTGCTCTCCATCGTGTCAGATTAAGTTAATTCACTTACAGTAAATTTATGATCTCTGTTTCAGTCAAAGAAAGTTAAATAAAAAAAAGGCCAATTTATGCCACAGCCTTTTTTTGGTCATAAAACTTGAATTATTTATCTAACCGGTGACAACAGGAACCTACAGCAGTTTTCCCCCTGCTATGTAGTATCCAGCAATGTCCTGCTCATTGGTACAGTCTGTCTCTCCCGGAACAGCTTGTGATTTTGTTTGACTGCTCATGTGACTCCAGTCGGAGGGTGGGAGTGCCCTGCCTGTACTGTGACTGCTACTGGTGCTGAGAGAGGGAGGGGTTTCACAGGGCTCAGAGACCGAAGGTTTATCATTGTGCTTTGCTGTGAAACTTCTTAGACTTTGTCGCCAAAGGTTAGTCACTCATAAAGTGATTGTGAAAACAGGGCTGCAGAGTAGAAGTTGCTTTCACTTCACCCTTTCACTTCAGTAAAATCTATTTTTTGTGGTACCGCTTCTTTCTCATTTGTGAAACTCTGATGCAAATTTAAACAATACATTTCTCTCATAGTCTCTCTTCTTGTTCTGCTTTATGTGAACTGGTTATATCTGGCTTGTCGTAGTTGGTGGGAAATTATGCTAGACTTCGAGGCATATACTAATGAGACTTTATACAGCAATTTGAACTCATAGGATTTAGGGTTTTTCCCTGATGGCAGTTATAAAACAGTTAAGCAGGCTATTTATCCACAATGCTTGAGGGAGTTCTATCCTCTCGGAGCACAACAACTATTCTCAACTATTTTCAATTGGCTTAGGGAGGCTGGAACAAACTGTCATGGGAGAGGATTGAATGTATTTCATAGTTGACTGACATGTTCATTTTAATTGTCATAATGAAGAATTCCCAAACTGGAAAGACATGCATGAGAAAAATCACATTTATCCCCAGTTATGTCAGTTTCTGTACATTTGGGCTCCTCTATGCCAAATGCAAATAGTTAATAAACATTACTTGAATCAGACACAGCTCTGAGTTCATAATAAATGAACAAACAACCCCTATTGTTGTCATGGACAAAATGTCCTGAAACTCTTTTTGTCTTTCTATTATTTTTTTAAACTAAGCCTGCCACACAGTCACAATGATTAAAACACACTTCCTCCAGTAAAGTTGAGGAACTTTTGAGTCTTGAGTTTCCTCATGTGATCACCACTATGCAAATAGGTGGGAATCTCAATGTTTAACAACCACATTTATGATAATCTGCAGTCTAGGTGACTTGTCAATTAAATTGATTAATATTGGGTGAAACCACAAACTGCAGGACCTCCTTAAGGAGGTAATTGAATGCATTAGGTAAAACTAGACTAAATGAGATGATATCTAGTATTATTATCAGATATAATGTAAATATTCTTAACAGTAACAAGGTATCCTTGAATATGGTTTTGCCATGGGTCCTGCTTTCTTATTTCTGTGGTAAAATTTCAAAAAAAAAGTGTGTGAAATCAGTATTTTTTTTGTGTCCATTTTGCAGCTGCAGCAACACCTCTGCTGGGCACTGAGCAGTGTGCTCGTGGCCCCCCCTACTGGTGTCAGAATGTAAAGACGGCGTCTCTGTGTGGAGCTGTTACTCACTGCCGGCAGAACGTGTGGAACAAGCCTCAGATGGTGAGACTAAGAATGTGACAAGTGCCATCATTATGTTTATTCTAGAAATTCTTAATGTAATTTTGTTTTTTTTCTGTATTGAAATGTATCACAGAACACGCATGCTCTCCTTTCTCACAGTTTCATGTATTTTATATTTGTGTTCTTTAAACTTAGAAACATGAGAGAAAAACATATTTATTTTACACATTTGTGTATTTTCAGAAAACTGTGCCATGTGACTTGTGTAAAGAGGTGTTGATGGTGGTGGAGCAGATACTGAAGGACAATGCCACTGAGGTAAGATTTAACGACCAAAAATCATTGTGATTAGGAGATGATTTTATTTGACTATACCTAGCTTTATAAACTCCTTTTGAAAGACTGATGTCTGGTTGTATCTGTGATTGCAGAGTGAGGTCCTTGGGTACCTGGAGAAGGCCTGCCAGCTCATCCCTGATAAAGGTTTGACTGCTGAGTGCAAGGAGATGGTGGATGCCTATTATCCCATCATCATGGGAATACTTACTGGAGAACTGGTGAGCACCGTCAACCTATTAACAAGCCATAGGCTGTGTCCCCCCCCCCCCCCCGTATTTTTAAATACGGATTCACTGGTCGAGCGTCCTTGAATGTAATAATTAGCTGAAGTAATAATAAATTAGTTTAAGGCCACAGCAAATTAGCCTTTTAATTTTGCCAGTACACGTTAGTCAAGGTTTGAATTTAGAACAATATCCAGCTACAACCAAGTTTAACCCGAGGTCTTATTCATGTTTGGTTTGTCAGTTTATTGTTCAGCTTCAACTAAGACTCTTCAAAAAGGTCCATCTGCCCCTTGGAGTCTGAAAAAGTGCAGTGAGCTAAATGAGGGCTATTGATGGGGAAGTGAGTCCCAAGTCTAAATGGGGACAGACGAGTCATTGTATAAACCCCATGACTGGGAGACCATTTAGTGTAGGCTTCTTTGTCTCAACTTTCACCTGCTCTTACCACGATGGGAGCAAAAAGGAACAATTTGTTCCAGATAGCGCTTCCCTATAAAATGTCAATTAAAATGTACCAGTTATTGAATTTAACATGATGATTTCTGTCTTTAGGAGGATCCCAGTGTAGCGTGTGGTGCCATCGGGCTGTGTAACTCTCAGCAGGCAGCTCTGGCCAAGGTTGAGGCCCAGCAGCAGCTTGTGTCCAATGACATCCCTCAGGTCGACCTTGCCCAGCCACTGACTCCTTTCCTCCTCAATGTGCCCGGGCTCCTCTATCCTCAGGAGAGTCCCAAGCAGGAGGTCGTCAAACAGGAGGCTCCAAAACAGGTAATGAAATAACTTTCCTCTTCATCCACAGGGACATTATGTTTTACTTTGTATTAATTTTGCTCTGAATCTTGCGTTTCTTGTAGAATGACGATGAGGTGTGCCAAGACTGCATCAAGTTCCTGACTGATGCTCAAGCCGAAGCTAAGGCCAACTCCTCATTTACAGACTCTCTCATTGAGAATATTGAGAACCAGTGTGACCAGCTGGGGCCAGGCTTGTCTGAAATGGTAAGACTCACAAAACTGCAGGAGGTTTGGTTTTAAAATATTTATTTTCCAAAAATGTTTGTATATTAACTGTTTTCCTCATTGCAGTGCAAGCAGTATGTCTCCAGGTATGGCACCCTTGTTGTTGAGCAGCTCATGTCCATGGTGAGTCTTCTAACCTTCCTGAATCATGATGTGAAACACAATTTTTTTTTTAGTTTAATTTTTGTCCCATTTTAACCTGAATGGCCATTATATTCTAATATTGAATAAAGAGCTTATTAAACCATTCATCAACGCTAATGATTGATACGTTGTAATCGTTGGTGGTGCTAAGGTCATATCCACCACCCCTTGGCTTGCTCACTGAATCTATTCATATCTTTTGGATTCCTTACTTTCCTAAAAAAATTTTATTTCTTATCTTTTTTTCATGTGTTTCTTCTTTTCTTTCATCCCTCCATTCATGTTGTCTTGCTCTTTTTTTTTTTTTTTTCATCCCGCTCTGGGTTTTGTGTGCTGCTCCCCAGGAACAGGTAGGTCTCCTTTGTGTTCAGCCTGTAGCCTCTTAACCACTAGCTCCTGCTTTTTGTGCTGTCCACTCCACTAGAGATACTCACCTCGCACAGTAGAGACACATGTACAACTATGTTCTAATTATGAGTGAGACCACTAGACACTACCTAAACACTGTTTGTTTGGCTAATGACTTGACAACCAAGTGCTGGTTGGAACACACTGCAGCAAAGGGCCTCATTAACATCCCCTCACGGTACACAACACTGTCATGTTTAGAGTATGCTTGGATCTTTTGACTTAAAAGATGAATCTGTCAAATGAGAGATGAACTGAAGGGCCTATAACCAACGGCATGTTTTTTTTAAATACTAAGTTCTGAGCAGCAGAAGGAAACATTATTTTCCTGTAGGGATGTGTGTTACGCTATGTTTGGTACAGTTAAAAGAAAACTGCTTGAGCTGTCTTTTTTGGGGAGGGGGGTTAATATAGATGTTTGCATGGGTGGTAATGCTGTGGTATGATATGCAGACTAGAAGCACTTGGTTTATGGTAATGGCATGCATTGTCGCCAGTTTTGTCAACGGACCTTTTGCCGTGGAGCCTAACGTTTCTTGTTCTGTCCTCAGCAACCCAAGGACATCTGTGTCCATGTTGGCTTCTGTACTGCTACTCTGAAGAAGTTTATTCCCATGCTGAAGCTTCATGCTGCTAAGACTCTGTCCGTGGCCAAGACTCTACCTGCTCTCAAGATGGTCCCTGCCACCAAGATGGAGTCTGCTAAGTCTGTAAGTTATGGTGGGCTGACATATCAGCAGTTATTGATGGAAGACAAAAATATACCATCTGTAGCTCAGTATTTCGCACTCATATGAGACATTGCCTCTGTGTGTTCCAGTCCATGGTGCGTGTCAGCGAATCCCCAACATGCACCATCTGTGAGTTTGTGATGAAGCAGCTGGAGGACACGTTGAAGGATCAGAAAACAGAGGTGCGACACATGCAACAAAATACACCTATTACCATAACAATAGAAACTGCTGTAAAGAAGCTAATGGTATTCAGACACTGCTCTAGTATCAGGCTGACTCATCTGTGTTTGTCTCAGGAGGAGGTGATTCACGCTGTGGAGAAGGTGTGCACATACCTGCCCCGCACTCTGACTGCCCAGTGTAAGGACCTGATCGAGACCTATGGCCAGGCCATCATTGATCTGCTGGTTCAGCAGGCTGACCCCAAGACTATCTGCACAGTGCTGGCTCTCTGCAATGATGCCAACCGTGCATATGTCCGTAAGTCTTCACTCTTTAAAGGTTCAGTGTGTAAGATTCAGGTGAGAGGGATCTATTGGCAGAAACTGAATATAAAGTAATCGTCTAATATTCATCTAAATTTTATAAATTGTTTTATATACGCTTGAATGGGCCCTTTATTTAAATCGGGAGCAGGTGTTCTACGGAGGCCGCCATGTTTTTTTTTACAGTATCCTAGACTGGACGAACTAAACATCTTGCGTTTCATGACAAAAACCACAGGTTCTTTAATGTTTGGAAGAGTGTGAGGTGAGGCGTATTTAGCTGCAAAATTCAGCTTCACCACTAGAATTCTACACACTGAACCCTTTAAGCACAAGCTGACTGCCAACAATGGCTTTGCTGGCAGCACAGATGTTAGGGAGATCTTATTGTATAATCTGTTTTTAATTACCTCTATTAAACCCAAGGTTTTTTCCCACACATGTAGTACAACACTGATTTCTGTTTGAATTCTTTCCAGCTGCACTCGACCAGACTCGCTTCAAGGCTGGTGGCTACTGCGAGGTGTGCAAGATGGCCATTAATTACATTGACGGAATTCTGGAGAAGAACGCTACAGAGGAACAGATAAAGGAGGCTGTGAGGAAAGTGTGCAGCTTCCTGCCTGACTCTTTCCAGACTGAGGTGAGAAGTTGCACCTTCTTAGATTGGTTAACTTTTACCCATCCTCAGGTGACAGACTTGTATTAACCTGTGTCTGTCTGTGTCTACAGTGTGACCAGATGATTGTACAGTACGAGCCAATGCTTGTCCAGCTGCTGCTCCAGATGCTCGACCCAGACTTTGTGTGCATGGTAAATATATATATTTATTCATGACAAAATATCAAGTGTTGTCAATGTGTAATCTTCATTGTGAAGAGTCAGACTTTTTTGGTTTTACGAAGACATTTTATTCCTCCTAATCCAGGAGATTTTCAAAGAATTTAAGTCGTTCCTTACTATTATAGCTAGTTTCTTTTATTTTTAAATTATTGGGAATAGACACTAAATTGGATATTCAGTCCCTGCAGCCCAGTTTAATATTTGAGTTGTGTGTGTCTAACAGAAAATGGGAGCCTGTCCTGAAGCTGTGCGCAGGCTGCTGGGAACAGAGCAGTGCAGCTGGGGACCTGCATTCTGGTGCAAAAACATGGAGACAGCATCACGGTGCAATGTGAGTAATTTGAGTTCTATTTGGAAACCAAAATATGTCTCCAGTGTGGTACTCTTGACTTCTGTTTTGAAGATATGAAAGAGCGTAATTTAGTTTCTTTCATGTAAACTATTAAACAGGTTTTCTTTTAATAAGCATGTGCCAACCTCTTGTTTCTGTCTTTCAGGCTGTGGATCACTGCAAACGTCATGTGTGGGTATAGAGGAAGATCAGCACCAACTCAACCTGTAGGGAATTTAAAAAGAAATAATATGGTAGTGCTGCTTCCCAGTTTTAAATTTGTTCCTGTTTCTTTTTTAATAGACTTAAATGACTTCTGTTTAAACTTTTGATATTTTCAATGATGTCATGGAGGAAAGGGACTAAACTTTTTTTTTTTTTTTGGGGTGGGGGACGGGGAAGGAGTGATTTGTGTATAGTGGCCTGCAGCTCAAGCCTGTGATTTCCTCACTGAGCACATTTGGTTGTTATATTTCCCTACATTGCTTGTTGAGAGAGAGGTGTGTGTTTGTGTGTGAGAACACAAATTCAAGTTTCACATGTCGTTTAATGTTGACTATGCATCAGCTGGCTGCTGTCCTGCTGCGTCTTCAGACCCCCCCCCCGCCCCAGCTGTGTTCTAATCATTTTCCCTGGTGAAACCGGAGAGATGGCTCAGTGTGTTAATGACTGGCATTAATTTTAGTAGGATGTCTGATCTTTGAAACAAGTTTCTATTTTGCAGACAAAATGTTAGATTTTGTTTTAAGGCGCTGATATGGAGGTGATTCGTCTGAGATTGTACCTCCCATTATTTGCATTCTTCCTACTGTTTGTAAATCACTGTTTCTAATGTGCAAAAAGCATCTCAAATTTGGTTTGTCTGCTTCAAATCCTGAGTAAACTGTCAATAAAATCTGTACATTTTTAACAATTAAAGTGATCCCAAAACACTTCAGTCTCTTTTCCTTTACTGTAAACTGAATAAGTCTTGTATTGTTAAAATGAATCAATCTGGATCCTTAATTATTTCCTCAGTCAGGTGAAGAACTCCATGGTCAATACTGCACTAAACCACACCACTTAACTTTTGATCAGTGATCCTAACAAGGGGTCCATAAACTGCAAATGTAACAGCTGACTTTTTTCTAAAGATTATAGACAACTGGTGTCTAGGTTAACTCTGGGGGAGTCATTTGATTTCCTCCATTTCACTACAGGAGAATGACAACAAGTGTCGTTTGTGATAAAAGCACCAGTTTAAGCCCAAGCTACAACAATGCTTTACCCTTGCAACTTGCAGTGCACGTGATCAATTTAGTCATTTAAAATAACTGAAATCCACAAGTTGTTGTTGGAATTGTTCAGTTTATAATGCGTGATAAAGTCAATCCACAAGTTATTGGAAATGTTCAGTTTATCATTGTGTGATCAAGTTCAGTTACAGACAAATCAACATCCTGTTCATTGAGCACACAGACATTTTCCCACCTGTGTCCCTCAGAAAGATGTGGTCTTTCCTTACCACTGGCAAGTTTGTTCATTTAGGTTGAACTAAATATTTAACACCCCCGGCATCTATATCACCTTGAAATATCTACAACATGCATTTTCCAAAATGAAATAAAAAAATGTTTAATGAATTGTCCCTTATGGACTGCATAGATTGCAACTCTCGCTCTAGGAGCCATTTCCTCATTTCAAACATGTATAGATGTAGGCTCGGCCCCTCTGGCTCATAATGAGCCACATCAGTGTAAACTCGGTGCTTTTAATGTGAGGTATGAAGGAGTTAAGGCTTTTTAGACAAGAGGGGCAATGAGCAGCTTGTCAGTTTTTCCACATAACACACCTGGCTGTACTGATGTGCTTTGGTTTGAAGCCCTGGTTTTTCATCAGCACTGGGCAAACTACCTCATCTGTCCTACTCCATTATACCACTGGACATGACAGGGCGATTGCCTCACAGCATGATCAGATGCAGTGCACGATGAGCACAGAGAATGCAGAGCCAACCGCCAGTCCCAGAGTGAGGAAGAAGGACATGACCACTCCTGTGGCCTCTGCCAGCTCCCGAGGGACCACCTTTGGTCCATAGATCATTGGTAGAGTGCCTAAGTAGCCATTGGAGAGGCCTAACATGCAATTAAACAGCACAGGAAAAGCATCATGTTTGAATAGCACTGTGTGAATGTGGTCCCTTGGCTGGTAGTTACAGAATATGAGAAGTGGGACCATGATGGTGCGACACATCACCAGCACCGGCAGGACTCGGCTGGTGGGGCCTGGGACCTGCAGCCAGGCGGTGGCCTGCCTGCCGCAGAAGTCTGCTAGATTGTACAGGAGGAAGCTGGTGAGGGGCACAAAGTAAGTGGTTGTCCAGGGGCTGCCGCTGTCCTTGTTAACAGACTGGATCCCTGAGGATACTGCAGGGAACACCATTATAGAGATGCAGAAGACGCAGAAGACACTGAAGCCCAGCACCCACGTCTTCCTCAGGATGGGACGCAGTGGTGGGGTAGAGACTCTGCTCACTGCGCCGTCACTTCCATCTTCTGTCATCACTCCTGCACTGGTGCATGTTGCTGCCAGCATGTAGTGTCTAGGGGAAAGAAGCGGGATGCAGCATAAATGCTCCAATAACTTTTGAAGAGTGAGATGTCATTCTGAATTTTATCTGAAGTCTTAACAGCTGCAACAGAGCTTTAAATTGCTCTTAATGTAATGAATCATTATTTTATAATATAGCTGCACTTGAACAATATGTATTGATGTAGTCGTCTGACAGTTTTATTATAAGGTCGTTATTACTCTGACTAAAGGGGCAGGTCAAACTTAAAATGAGTTCAAAATCATTATGTTAAGTACATTAGAAAAATGAAAATAAAAATTGTGTTTATTATGTGCACTGCTCCTGATCTAAATGGTAGTTTTAGATAGATGTAAAATTGAACTGCACATACAAAATAACTGATGCATGTAAATTTGGAATATTTAGTAGAATTATTTTTTTACCAATTTAAACCCATTGTTTGGGATTTAAACTTTTCTAACTTTGGGCACCATCTGGTGGTAGTATGCAAAATGACACATTGGCTCTTTCTTGACCCCTACCACATAATTCCACCAAGTTTTGTGGAAAGGTTTTCTGTGTACAAACACATAAAATAAGATAGCGGTGAAAACATAACCTCCTTAGCAGAGGTAACTATTTAAAATCTATGATATTCATTATGATGAAAGTAACTGACAGGTTTGGTAGGTAGTATATGTATCTAAATGGGACCAACAATATCCTGGTCTGCATCTGACCTTGAATATGCCAGTTTTGGCAGCAGCAGATATGTGATGATACAGAGCAGAATGAAGAAGTCAGCTGTCAGGAAATAGGCCAGAGCGCTGTCTGTCACGTCCTTTGTGAGCGCCAGGTCCATTATTGCTGCTACTGCACTCAGCGTGCCGCCCATAGCCTGACCTGAGACAAAAATAATAAGAATCAGCTTATTGTGCAGTTGTTTAAGAATAGAACTTTGAACTACCTGCCATAATTACCTCTATGTTAAAGCAACACTATGCAAGTTTTACCGAGCAACAGCCACACAGTGTGATTTATTCTGTTGGCTTCCATGTCGAAGCGATTAATTGGGTTTCATGTAGAGATTAAACAATCTCAATGTGTTGAGTGGAGCTCCGCCTGCATTGTCTCACTCACTGTACTGAAACAACTGAGCAGTAGATATTACCCATGATCCCCGGCTTCTTGAATCAGAAGATACAACAAATACATCAAACTCTGTTTTGAATTCTTGATATTTTAAAAGGCTCCTCTGTGAATATGGGAGATGAACGCTGGTTTTTAATGACTTCTAGATCTTTTTAACTGATCTACAGTTCAGCATTACTCTTGAAGACATTTGACTTCACACATGCACGTCCTCTGGAGAATCTGCGGAGGATCTGCAGAGTTCAGTGCATGTCTGCTGCAATTTTAAAAAGGTACAAGTTGTATAGTGTTGCTTTGAATAAATTTAAAACTATTAATTGATTGAAAAACAAGTCTAATGTGCCACTATAGTGGTCTTGCATAATACAAATATAGAAGACAGTGCACTCGACCTAAAGTTTGAGGCATTAGAGAAGTGTTGCATAAATATGCAAAACGTAGAAAACAAGGTTCCAAAACTGGATCATTTATTCCCCTTTTCCACAAAGGCAGTTCAGAGCCAGTAGCTTGTCTGGAATCAGTTATTTGTGTTTCCACAGCCAAAGAACTGCCTCTCAGCCAGAAACACTGGTTCCAGAGTGGCACCAACTGATCTAGAAGTAAGAACTGCCTCCACCAGAGGCTGGGCACGAGATTATCATGACTAACAAGATCAACCACAACTTTGATGTGACCACTTGTATCGATCTCACTTCAAAGCTCTGTATGCACATAAACCTGACATTTGTGTTGATGAAGACCAAAATATGTTGTTTTTACCCGGTCTGACTTTACAGATGTGTATGATGACACCGTGTCTGTGTGTTGGTGTTTGTCTGCGTGACAGCGCGAGACAGACAGGAAGAGAGTGGGCGGAGTCAGGGGGGGCTGAATAAAGGAATGAATGTGCACAGCTATGAAAAAAAGATTTGACCCATTTAAGAAAAGTATCGAACATTATGTTGGGATCAGTGTTGATAATGTGTATACCCAGTTGAATCAATTCCTGAGGAGGCAGACCATTATATCAGCAAATGAACTGATCAATCGCCCACTGGGAAATCAGAGACTTATATGGTGACGTAATGATGTGACTCTAAGCCGGCTCCAGCCCATGGAAAAGAAACAGGTTCTTAAAAAGTGAGCACAGGTCTGAAGCAGCGCTAGCACTCATTTTGTGGTTCTGTGTAAATACTATAACAAAAACACTGAACGACATTCCCCACCTGAATGAGGACAGTACCTGATATAAGAGCCTGAGAGATCCTCATGGGGAAATGTCCACTGATGCCAAACACGCTGCCAGAGAAGAGGTTGGAGGCCCCACTGACGACAGCCACGCTGACTAGAGTCCCGACAAAGAACTCCCCCCTGCTGTCTGACACGTCCACCTTCACCAGCACCGTGGTCACCACAAACACCACCAGGATCACAAAGAGAGACGCCAGGATCCGGATATTGGAAGACAACCTACCAGCATAGAAAACCCACAGATGTTCATGGATTAGGCAGAAATTCTAATTGATATGAGATGTTTTGTGAAAGATAAGATATGAACTATATTGACTCCACACAAAGGTGAGATTTGATTATCTACACAAATAATATAAATGTATTCTGCTGCAGAGATTTGACGAAACATCCCTTTATCAACCCCTAAAATGATCTCAAACCAGAACAGACTAATCTAATTCCAGACAGAATGTAAAGAAACACAGGATTAATAAAGCTGTAAGGATGTAGAAAAGGACAAATGTACCATTGTAACAAGTAAACACAGTGAAACTGTGCGAAATGTACCCAATACTATCTGTCATGGTGAACTCAGCAAGACTCAACAAGGGAGCTGTGAGAGTGTGAGTGTGTGTGTGTGTCAACCTGTTAACTAGGATGTAGTTGAGTACCAGAGACAGCACAGAAGGAACCGTGGAGGCAATGACCAGATAACTTTCAAAGTAGTCCTGTGAACAGAAGAGTTTCTTGAACACAACAGCACACACCCATGTATTCAAATATCATCTCAAACAAAGAGGAAATGAGAGGAGAAGGAGAACAAACGTTTCTTTGTCATATTTGTTTCAGTCATATAAAAGTCGTTTTCTAATCTGAACATTGTATTGTTGTTTTTTTTTTACAGAAAAGCAAATCTTGACTAAAAGTCTTTTGGCTGTTGTTTGCTCAACTATTTCAACATAGTGCATGTCATCAATAATTTATCTCTGCATCCCATCAGGAAGTGGCAGTAGCTGTATTGTACAGATGGAGCGAAACAGAAACCACATAATCAACCGTGGTAATTAACTGTGAAGACATTTAAATCAATAGAGGGAAGATACTTTTCTTTGACCATTTCTGACTTTAACTTATCCCTCTTTGACAAGCCTCTGGCATTTCTAATAGTGTGATTGGGTTGGAATGGATGACAAATGTGAAAGGACACTGAGTCCTCACATCTGTCACACGATTCCTGTGTTCACACATGAACAATAAAACCACTTTGTGTTTAGTTTGTCGCCCCGTCCACTCACACTGAGATGTGAACGTTGATCCTCACTGTTGCTGGGATTAGTGTTGTTACTCAGTTTGTAGAGCCAGTAGTGTTTGGCTGTTATGAAGAAGTTCCATGGCAGCAGGGAGCCGATACCCATCAGAAAGAAGATTATGTACACGAGACAATAGGAGTCCTCCGGACTGTAGCGCACGGCCAGAGGCACTGACGAATGTTTGGGCAGGAGGGACGCAGAGGGACTCTGGTCCTCGTTGTCCTCGTCCTCAGATATGTTGTGGTTGCCGAGAGCAGTCGGAACATAGGAGGAGTTGAGACTGGGCTGCACCGGCTCTGGGACGTCCATTTTTACAGATAGAAGGATAGAGGAGACTCGGAACGTAAAGATGAGAGAGAACAGGGAATGTTGAGGTAGTGAGAAGAACAGGAGACAAGACAGGAGGTGTTAAACAGAGACCTGGGAAAGAGAAGAAAAACACAAGTTTAAAAAAAAATTCAATAAGAAAATCACTGCAACATTATAACACTATTGCATATGGCTGTAAAGTAAAACAAGGTAAATATATTGTTATCAATAACAATATAACAAAGGTCAAATATATATCAATACATTACTTATGTATTGTGTACGCTCAGTGAGGATGTACAACACACAGTTGATCCACCTCAGATTTATAAAACACTTTGCTGTTTATCAAGCAGTTTTCATTCTCTGCTCATAGACAATAGTCTAAAACCACAACCTTCCATCAGGAGCAAGAATCAGTCAAAGTAATGAGCATGTGACATCTATCATGATAATAAGCAATATTGACTTATATGAATATTTTTTATCTTGACATCATTTTTAGCCACTTTACTCAGCGCTACTATTGAAATTGGATTATACTTACGTTTACTTGTGCTTGTCCACAACAGACAGTGGTTGTTCTGAAGCCATAGTCTGGATATATTTCCAAACTGTAGCTGGTAGAGATCAGTCCAGATGTTCAGATCCTGCGACGCTACAATGCAAGGATGATAATTAGCCTCTGGGGATACAAACAAGTCTTTTCCA